>NC_064926.1:417500-1813125 GCF_023897955.1 Schistocerca gregaria
CGAGGCCCCAGTCTGCCCGCATTGTAAGCAAGCGCACTTCCTCCGGCAGTGCCCCAACCTTCAGTCTCCTCCCTCCTGCAATACCTGCAACCTCCAACACCCTACCTACTCCCAGAAATGCAAGGCTCGACCTCCTCCATCCGCTCCTGAACTCACTGTTCCTCTCCGCCCTTTGGATGACCCCACCCCTCCTGGCAATTCCCTCCGTCCTCCCCCCACCGCAGAGGACATCATCAGGTTCGTCACAATAGTGCTCCAGAACGTCCATCCCTTTCAGCGTCCCCACACCCTCCACCAGATTTCCCTCGCTGCCCGTTCCGTGTTCCACCTCAACACCTACGCCACCTATTCCCACAACCAGGCCCATTTCACCTTCTCCCGTCTCGACACCCTCGTTTAAATTCCCATTATGGCACGACAGCACCGTATCCTGTTCAATAACATCCGCTCCCTTCCCACCAACAAGCACCTCCTTATGCATACCCTTACGACCCACCGTGTGGATGCCTTCCTTCTGAACGAAACCTTTCTTCAGCCCCACCACACCGTCCACACCTCGCCCTACCTCCTTCACCGGTCTGACAATCCACTCCAGATAGCGCGTGGCGGAGTTGCCATTGGCCACCACCGCCAGATCCCTGTCCGGCTCCAACCCCTCCTTCCTGACCCCACAGAACACTTGATCCTTAGTCTCTTCTTCCCCGGCCTTACCCTTACCTGTGCCACCATCTATGTCCGCCCCGCTGCACCTATTCCTTTCGACTTCCTTTCCCACATCGACCGTACCTTCTCCTCCTACGTGATCGCCGCCGACCTTAACATCCATAGTCGTTCTGCCGCCCAGTTACGGCGGTGGCATCGGTTCCTTGCCACCCTCCAAGGCGACGTCCTTCCAATTCCCCAACACACCCGCCCTGAATCCAATACCACTCCCGATGTCGTCCTAGCCTCCCCCACCCTGCTTGGCCGCATAGCGGTGGACGTCCTTGATCCCATTGGCAGTGACCATCTCCCTGTCCTCCTCACTGTATCAGACGGTCGTCGCCCCCGTCCCGACCCGCGCCATGACCCTCCCCCGAAATATGTCCATGACTACTCCCGTGCCAACTGGAATGCCTACCGGGACTCCCTTGCTCTCCAGGTCGATAGCCACCCCCTCACCTACCACCAACCTGATGACGTTACCCGTGCTGCCTCCTTTCTCCAGCAGACCTTGTCTGAGGCCGTGGAGGCCCACGTCCCTACCATTGCCATCCATCCGCACCGCCCCACCTTACCCCCACAGGCCGTCCTTCTCCTGCGTGAATCCCGCCGGCTCTACCGTGCCTTCCTTCACACACGTGACCAGGACACACTACGACGCCACCGGCAACTACAGCGACACATCAGGAACTTACTCACGGCAAAGAAACGCCGGGACTGGCGACAGACATGCACCCGTCTTAATGCCACCTTACCTATCAACTCGTCCAAGTACTGGTCAGCCTTCCGCCGCCTTACCGGATCTAAACCCTCTCCCTACTACCCTCTCCTTCATGATGACCACCCCTTCCCTGATGCCCTTAGTAAGGCCAACCATTTCGCCTCCTACCTCTCCGATATCCTTACCATCCCTGACGATCCCCAGTTCGATTATTCCCTCTTTCCTGATGTCCGTGATCGAACTGATACCTCTGTCCCCCCGCTTGCTCCTGGCTTCCAGTACTTGGACAACATCACACACACAGAACTAAATACCCCAATCACCACTCAAGATATCATTGCTACACTTCGCCCTAAACGCAACACTGCTCCCGGTCACGATCGTGTTACTTACCGTCACCTCCGTGAAGCTCCTGCCTCCTTCCTCTCCACATTGGCCAGGCTCTACAATGTGGTCCTGTCCACCGGCTACTACCCCGACCTGTGGAAAACCTCCCGGATCCTGATGTTCCTCAAGCCCGACAAACCGCCTTCCGCTGTCTCCTCCTACCGTCCCATCAGCCTTACCTCGGTCTTCAGCAAGGTCCTGGAATCCATTCTTACCCGCCGCCTACACAAGCACCTTCACCAACACCGCCTCCTCCCCCCTACCCAATGTGGCTTTCGGCCGTCCTTCTCAGCCGATGACCTCCTCCTTCACCTCACTCACCTCCTCTCCGAACAACTCAATTCCCGTCGTTCCGCCATCTTCCTTTCCCTCGACCTCGAACGCGCATATGACCGTGTGTGGCATTCCGGTCTCCTTTTCAAGCTCCAAACCTTTGCTCTTCCTCTCAACTATGTCCGTCTGGTCGCTTCCTTCCTTTCCCACCGTCCTTCCTATGTCACCATCCACAACACTGATTCCTACACCTTCTACCCCTCCGCCGGTGTGCCCCAAGGTTCCGTCCTTTCCCCTCTTCTCTACCTCCTTTACACGGCAGACATGCCTCCACCTGCACCTCCCCTACACCTTCTCCAGTACGCCGATGACACTGCCTTCCTTGCCCTCGCTCCCACCCTGCAACGCTCCCAGCACCTTCTCCAATCCTATCTTGACCGGTTCACCACTTGGTGTAACCAGTGGTTGCTCAAGGTCAATCCTTCCAAGACCCAGGCGATCATTGTAGGCAAAACCACTCGTTCCTTCCGTCTCCTTGATTTCTATCTTACTATTTATGGCCGTCCCATCACCCTCACACCTACTCTCAAGTACCTTGGTGTCACCCTCGACCGTCGCCTCTCCTGGAACCCACATCTCCGGACGATCCAAGCCAAGGCACGCTCCCGCCTCCGCCTCCTTAAGCTCCTTTCTGGCCGTACATGGGGTCTGGACCCTTCCACCATCCTCTACACCTACAAGTCCCTCATCCGTCCTATCCTTTGCTATGCTCATCCCGCCTGGATCTCTGCCCCTCCTACCTTCTACAAGTCCATTCAGATCCTAGAACGCCATGCGCTCCGCCTCGCCTATCGCATCCGTCTCCCTTCCCCCACGCGGATCCTCTATGACCTGATTCCCTTCCCGCACCTCCTCCTTTTCCTCGAACGGTTACGGATCCTCTACACCTCCCGCAAGCTTGATCCTCCACACCCTCTTGTCTCTCCCATCCTCTCCCACCCCAACCCGCTGCCGCGCCTGCATTCCTATATCCCACCTGCTCTCCATCTTTACACCCTCCACACCCTCTCCCTCGGTGGCTTCCGTCAACTCCCCCTCCCTGATGATGCCCTCCTCCCCTCCATCTACCCCTCCTACCAACTTTGAGCCTTACCTTCCCTCTCCTCTCCTTTTCCTGTGGGCACCCTCTCTCCCTTCTCTCCCTCCCTCCCCTCCCCTTTCTCCTTGGGCTTCCACTCCCCCTACCCTCCCCCTTCTCCTCCATCCCTCTCCTCCACTGGCATCTTCCCCTCCCCCTCTCTCTCCTCTTCCCCACACCTTTTCCCCTTGGCAGGCCACGACTCTGCTGTCTTCCATCAGTTCCTTTCATCGTCCTACGCCGAAGACCATCGCATGTGTTTGTGCCTCGACTCTCCTGCAGTGTGTTTGTGTTTCGTCGTTTGTGCTCCGCTGGTTCACGTGTGGCCATCTGCCATCTGCGTTTGTGCACCGTGTTTCTCCGCTTTTATCCATTGTGCTACGCACGTGACCGACTCCGTTTTAACTCTGTTTTGTCTACTGTTTGTACCCCGCCGTCTTGATTGTTTTTATATCTCACTCATCTCTGTTCTGTGTATACTCTGAGGCCGAAGAGCGGCATACTTGGTCCGCTGCCGGCCTACCTGTTTGTCACAGGTATTAAAATCACAATAAAGGAAAAAAAAAAAAAAAGCGGTACAACCTAAGGTGGGACGAGGCAGTCAGAATTACATTTTATAGATGTATTTCTCACATATCTCAGAGCCTCTCGCGGTCGTCGTCGTCGTCGTCGTCGTCGTCGTCGTCGTCGTCGCAGCCGCCGCTTCTGCAGAAGTAGCAAATGGCCATCGTAGCAAATGCGGCGAGGGACGCCCTGCCTTCGATTCCGAATGCACAAAGTTTGTGGTCTTGTTTCCCAGTCTATATTTGGTCGGTCTCGTAAGAGGTTGAATGTAACGAATGGGTGGGAAAGAGCAAGGGGCAGCGGCTGTGCAGAACGAAAACAATTCCTCAGGGTGTGAGCGTTTCGAGATGAGTCGTATACAAGTTATAGTTGGTCGTCAGTGACCGTGTGGCCTAATGGATCAGGCGTCGGACTTCGGATTTGAAGATTACAGGATCGAATGCTGTCACGCTCGTGTTTTTCCAGTTCTGAAAAAGAAACATACCGTTTTAATGTAGCAATTGAGCAGTACGAAACCGTCTGAATGTTGTTGTTGACCATTTTTTTGCTTGGAGTTGCTCTTGAGCTTGAAACACACACAACAAGACCGGTGTTAACTAGCGAAGTGGTCGGCAGGGTGCCGTCACCGCGAGTTTTGACTGGCACTTGCACATCTAAAACGACGTCCGAAAGTAAATCGTTCCGCTTTTGAGTCACATCAAGTATGTGTGTTAATTTTGACGCCACTAGCTCTGCATGTTGTCATGCAATTCCTTTACCTCTCAGAAATGATTATGAAATAAAAGTTAAGTACGTGACGAGTGTGACGTTAGGAAAACATTAGGCAGCATGGAGAGATTCTGTATGGGACCACCCAACCCAAACGAGTACTGTGTGACTTGCTACCCGGGAGGTACTGACGGAGGCCGCCTGCTAGCTAAGTCGGTAGAGCGTGAGACTCTTATTCCCCGGGTTGTGGGTTCGAGCCCAACGCTGGGTGGAACGGAATTTTGTTCCGCTGCAGATGTAAATTACCGTTTTTCTGATTAACGTGATATAATGTAAATAGCAACTTTAACCTTTGCCTACGTCTCTGTCAGTCGCAAGGAAACTGTATTTGAAGGTGAAGGTGATTTTGTAGACATGTGTGAAAGACATGTTCTGAAATGCAAGTGTTGTTGTTTGGAGAGCACATCGGTTACGTGTCAGATGTGTAGCCAAGGAGTAATGGGTCGCCATAGCTGCAAATATTAGAAGCTAATTGATGTGTTGCCAGCTGAAGTCTGATGATGCAGGCGACCGTAAGGCCGAAGTACGTAAGAGTACCGCTAGGCCGCGCCTTTTTAGCTCAGTGTTAGATCACTGGTGTAGTATACCAGGGGTGGTAAGTTCCATCCTCAGAGGAGGAAGACGAATTTTGGAAATCAGTTTCGCGTCGTGGCCGTATAGCAAACAGTATCTGTGATGACGAACAATTAGCGACAGGCGTTATATTAAGAATTACTCTCAGATGTGATTAAGGCGAATGGCGCAGATAAAGCCTTTGCCAAAGCGGTACAACCTGAGGTGGGACGAGGCAGTCTGAATTACATTTTATAGATGTATTTCTCACATATCTCAGAGCCTCTCGCGGTCGTCGTCGTCGTAGTCGTCGCAGCCGCCGCTTCTGCAGAAGTAGCAAATGGCCATCGTAGCAAATGCGGCGAGGGACGCCCTGCCTTCGATTCCGAATGCACAAAGTTTGTGGTCTTGTTTCCCAGTCTATATTTGATCGGTCTCGTAAGAGGTTGAATGTAACGAATGGGTGGGAAACAGCAAGGGGCAGCGGCTGTGCAGAACGAAAACACAATTCCTCAGGGTGTGAGCGTTTCGAGATGAGTCGTATACAAGTTATAGTTGGTCGTCAGTGACCGTGTGGCCTAATGGATCAGGCGTCGGACTTCGGATCTGAAGATTACAGGATCGAATGCTGTCACGCTCGTGTTTTTACAGTTCTGAAAAAGAAACATACCGTTTTAATGTAGCAATTGAGCAGTACGAAACCGTCTGAATGTTGCTGTTGACCATTTTTTTGCTTGGAGTTGCTCTTGAGCTTGAAACACACACAACAAGACCGGTGTTAACTAGCGAAGTGGTCGGCAGGGTGCCGTCACCGCGAGTTTTGACTGGCACTTGCACATCTAAAACAACGTCCGAAAGTAAATCGTTCCGCTTTTGAGTCACATCAAGTATGTGTGTTAATTTTGACGCCACTAGCTCTGCATGTTGTCATGCAATTCCTTTACCTCTCAGAAATGATTATGAAATAAAAGTGAAGTACGTGACGAGTGTGACGTTAGGAAAACATTAGGCAGCATGGAGAGATTCTGTATGGGACCACCCAACCCAAACGAGTACTGTGTGACTTGCTACCCGGGAGGTACTAACGGAGGCCGCCGGCTAGCTAAGTCGGTAGAGCGTGAGACTCTTATTCCCAGGGTTGTGGGTTCGAGCCGAACGCTGGGTGGAACGGAATTTTGTTCCGCTGCAGATGTAAATTACCGTTTTTCTGATTAACGTGATATAATGTAAATAGCAACTTTAACCTTTGCCTACGTCTCTGTCAGTCGCAAGGAAACTGTATTTGAAGGTGAAGGTGATTTTGTAGACATGTGTGAAAGACATGTTCTGAAATGCAAGTGTTGTTGTTTGGAGAGCACATCGGTTACGTGTCAGATGTGTAGCCAAGGAGTAATGGGTCGCCATAGCTGCAAATATTAGAAGCTAATTGATGTGTTGTCAGCTGAAGTCTGATGATGCAGGCGACCGTAAGGCCGAAGTACGCAAGAGTACCGCTAGGCCGCGCCTTTTTAGCTCAGTGTTAGATCACTGGTGTAGTATACCAGGGGTGGTAAGTTCCATCCTCAGAGGAGGAAGACGAATTTTGGAAATCAGTTTCGCGTCGTGGCCGTATAGCAAACAGTATCTGTGATGACGAACAATTAGCGACAGGCGTTATATTAAGAATTACTCTCAGATGTGATTAAGGCGAATGGCGCAGATAAAGCCTTTGCCAAAGCGGTACAACCTAAGGTGGGACGAGGCAGTCTGAATTACATTTTATAGATGTATTTCTCACATATCTCAGAGCCTCTCGCGGTCGTCGTCGTCGTCGTCGTCGTCGTCGTCGTCGCAGCCGCCGCCTCTGCAGAAGTAGCAAATGGCCATCGTAGCAAATGCGGCGAGGGACGCCCTGCCTTCGATTCCGAATGCACAAAGTTTGTGGTCTTGTTTCCCAGTCTATATTTGGTCGGCCTCGTAAGAGGTTGAATGTAACGAATGGGTGGGAAAGAGCAAGGGGCAGCAGCTGTGCAGAACGAAAACACAATTCCTCAGGGTGTGAGCGTTTCGAGATGAGTCGTATACAAGTTATAGTTGGTCGTCAGTGACCGTGTGGCCTAATGGATCAGGCGTCGGACTTCGGATTTGAAGATTACAGGATCGAATGCTGTCACGCTCGTGTTTTTCCAGTTCTGAAAAAGAAACATACCGTTTTAATGTAGCAATTGAGCAGTACGAAACCGTCTGAATGTTGTTGTTAACCATTTTTTTGCTTGGAGTTGCTCTTGAGCTTGAAACACACACAACAAGACCGGTGTTAACTAGCGAAGTGGTCGGCAGGGTGCCGTCACCGCGAGTTTTGACTGGCACTTGCACATCTAAAACAACGTCCGAAAGTAAATCGTTCCGCTTTTGAGTCACATCAAGTATGTGTGTTAATTTTGACGCCACTAGCTCTGCATGTTGTCATGCAATTCCTTTACCTCTCAGAAATGATTATGAAATAAAAGTTAAGTACGTGACGAGTGTGACGTTAGGAAAACATTAGGCAGCATGGAGAGATTCTGTATGGGACCACCCAACCCAAACGAGTACTGTGTGACTTGCTACCCGGGAGGTACTGACGGAGGCCGCCTGCTAGCTAAGTCGGTAGAGCGTGAGACTCTTATTCCCCGGGTTGTGGGTTCGAGCCCAACGCTGGGTGGAACGGAATTTTGTTCCGCGGCAGATGTAAATTACCGTTTTTCTGATTAACGTGATATAATGTAAATAGCAACTTTAACCTTTGCCTACGTCTCTGTCAGTCGCAAGGAAACTGTATTTGAAGGTGAAGGTGATTTTGTAGACATGTGTGAAAGACATGTTCTGAAATGCAAGTGTTGTTGTTTGGAGAGCACATCGGTTACGTGTCAGATGTGTAGCCAAGGAGTAATGGGTCGCCATAGCTGCAAATATTAGAAGCTAATTGATGTGTTGCCAGCTGAAGTCTGATGATGCAGGCGACCGTAAGGCCGAAGTACGTAAGAGTACCGCTAGGCCGCGCCTTTTTAGCTCAGTGTTAGATCACTGGTGTAGTATACCAGGGGTGGTAAGTTCCATCCTCAGAGGAGGAAGACGAATTTTGGAAATCAGTTTCGCGTCGTGGCCGTATAGCAAACAGTATCTGTGATGACGAACAATTAGCGACAGGCGTTATATTAAGAATTACTCTCAGATGTGATTAAGGCGAATGGCGCAGATAAAGCCTTTGCCAAAGCGGTACAACCTAAGGTGGGACGAGGCAGTCTGAATTACATTTTATAGATGTATTTCTCACATATCTCAGAGCCTCTCGCGGTCGTCGTCGTCGTCGTCGTCGTCGTCGTCGTCGTCGTCGTCGCAGCCGCCGCCTCTGCAGAAGTAGCAAATGGCCATCGTAGCAAATGCGGCGAGGGACGCCCTGCCTTCGATTCCGAATGCACAAAGTTTGTGGTCTTGTTTCCCAGTCTATATTTGGTCGGCCTCGTAAGAGGTTGAATGTAACGAATGGGTGGGAAAGAGCAAGGGGCAGCAGCTGTGCAGAACGAAAACACAATTCCTCAGGGTGTGAGCGTTTCGAGATGAGTCGTATACAAGTTATAGTTGGTCGTCAGTGACCGTGTGGCCTAATGGATCAGGCGTCGGACTTCGGATTTGAAGATTACAGGATCGAATGCTGTCACGCTCGTGTTTTTCCAGTTCTGAAAAAGAAACATACCGTTTTAATGTAGCAATTGAGCAGTACGAAACCGTCTGAATGTTGTTGTTAACCATTTTTTTGCTTGGAGTTGCTCTTGAGCTTGAAACACACACAACAAGACCGGTGTTAACTAGCGAAGTGGTCGGCAGGGTGCCGTCACCGCGAGTTTTGACTGGCACTTGCACATCTAAAACAACGTCCGAAAGTAAATCGTTCCGCTTTTGAGTCACATCAAGTATGTGTGTTAATTTTGACGCCACTAGCTCTGCATGTTGTCATGCAATTCCTTTACCTCTCAGAAATGATTATGAAATAAAAGTGAAGTACGTGACGAGTGTGACGTTAGGAAAACATTAGGCAGCATGGAGAGATTCTGTATGGGACCACCCAACCCAAACGAGTACTGTGTGACTTGCTACCCGGGAGGTACTAACGGAGGCCGCCTGCTAGCTAAGTCGGTAGAGCGTGAGACTCTTATTCCCCGGGTTGTGGGTTCGAGCCCAACGCTGGGTGGAACGGAATTTTGTTCCGCTGCAGATGTAAATTACCGTTTTTCTGATTAACGTGATATAATGTAAATAGCAACTTTAACCTTTGCCTACGTCTCTGTCAGTCGCAAGGAAACTGTATTTGAAGGTGAAGGTGATTTTGTAGACATGTGTGAAAGACATGTTCTGAAATGCAAGTGTTGTTGTTTGGAGAGCACATCGGTTACGTGTCAGATGTGTAGCCAAGGAGTAATGGGTCGCCATAGCTGCAAATATTAGAAGCTAATTGATGTGTTGTCAGCTGAAGTCTGATGATGCAGGCGACCGTAAGGCCGAAGTACGTAAGAGTACCGCTAGGCCGCGCCTTTTTAGCTCAGTGTTAGATCACTGGTGTAGTATACCAGGGGTGGTAAGTTCCATCCTCAGAGGAGGAAGACGAATTTTGGAAATCAGTTTCGCGTCGTGGCCGTATAGCAAACAGTATCTGTGATGACGAACAATTAGCAACAGGCGTTATATTAAGAATTACTCTCAGATGTGATTAAGGCGAATGGCGCAGATAAAGCCTTTGCCAAAGCGGTACAACCTAAGGTGGGACGAGGCAGTCTGAATTACATTTTATAGATGTATTTCTCACATATCTCAGAGCCTCTCGCGGTCGTCGTCGTCGTCGTCGTCGCAGCCGCCGCTTCTGCAGAAGTAGCAAATGGCCATCGTAGCAAATGCGGCGAGGGACGCCCTGCCTTCGATTCCGAATGCACAAAGTTTGTGGTCTTGTTTCCCAGTCTATATTTGGTCGGTCTCGTAAGAGGTTGAATGTAACGAATGGGTGGGAAAGAGCAAGGGGCAGCGGCTGTGCAGAACGAAAACACAATTCCTCAGGGTGTGAGCGTTTCGAGATGAGTCGTATACAAGTTATTGTTGGTCGTCAGTGACCGTGTGGCCTAATGGATCAGGCGTCGGACTTCGGATCTGAAGATTACAGGATCGAATGCTGTCACGCTCGTGTTTTTCCAGTTCTGAAAAAGAAACATACCGTTTTAATGTAGCAATTGAGCAGTACGAAACCGTCTGAATGTTGCTGTTGACCATTTTTTTGCTTGGAGTTGCTCTTGAGCTTGAAACACACACAACAAGACCGGTGTTAACTAGCGAAGTGGTCGGCAGGGTGCCGTCACCGCGAGTTTTGACTGGCACTTGCACATCTAAAACAACGTCCGAAAGTAAATCGTTCCGCTTTTGAGTCACATCAAGTATGTGTGTTAATTTTGACGCCACTAGCTCTGCATGTTGTCATGCAATTCCTTTACCTCTCAGAAATGATTATGAAATAAAAGTGAAGTACGTGACGAGTGTGACGTTAGGAAAACATTAGGCAGCATGGAGAGATTCTGTATGGGACCACCCAACCCAAACGAGTACTGTGTGACTTGCTACCCGGGAGGTACTAACGGAGGCCGCCGGCTAGCTAAGTCGGTAGAGCGTGAGACTCTTATTCCCAGGGTTGTGGGTTCGAGCCCAACGCTGGGTGGAACGGAATTTTGTTCCGCTGCAGATGTAAATTACCGTTTTTCTGATTAACGTGATATAATGTAAATAGCAACTTTAACCTTTGCCTACGTCTCTGTCAGTCGCAAGGAAACTGTATTTGAAGGTGAAGGTGATTTTGTAGACATGTGTGAAAGACATGTTCTGAAATGCAAGTGTTGTTGTTTGGAGAGCACATCGGTTACGTGTCAGATGTGTAGCCAAGGAGTAATGGGTCGCCATAGCTGCAAATATTAGAAGCTAATTGATGTGTTGTCAGCTGAAGTCTGATGATGCAGGCGACCGTAAGGCCGAAGTACGCAAGAGTACCGCTAGGCCGCGCCTTTTTAGCTCAGTGTTAGATCACTGGTGTAGTATACCAGGGGTGGTAAGTTCCATCCTCAGAGGAGGAAGACGAATTTTGGAAATCAGTTTCGCGTCGTGGCCGTATAGCAAACAGTATCTGTGATGACGAACAATTAGCGACAGGCGTTATATTAAGAATTACTCTCAGATGTGATTAAGGCGAATGGCGCAGATAAAGCCTTTGCCAAAGCGGTATAACCTAAGGTGGGACGAGGCAGTCTGAATTACATTTTATAGATGTATTTCTCACATATCTCAGAGCCTCTCGCGGTCGTCGTCGTCGTCGTCGTCGTCGTCGTCGCAGCCGCCACCTCTGCAGAAGTAGCAAATGGCCATCGTAGCAAATGCGGCGAGGGACGCCCTGCCTTCGATTCCGAATGCACAAAGTTTGTGGTCTTGTTTCCCAGTCTATATTTGGTCGGCCTCGTAAGAGGTTGAATGTAACGAATGGGTGGGAAAGAGCAAGGGGCAGCAGCTGTGCAGAACGAAAACACAATTCCTCAGGGTGTGAGCGTTTCGAGATGAGTCGTATACAAGTTATAGTTGATCGTCAGTGACCGTGTGGCCTAATGGATCAGGCGTCGGACTTCGGATCTGAAGATTACAGGTTCGAATGCTGTCACGCTCGTGTTTTTCCAGTTCTGAAAAAGAAACATACCGTTTTAATGTAGCAATTGAGCAGTACGAAACCGTCTGAATGTTGCTGTTGACCATTTTTTGCTTGGAGTTGCTCTTGAGCTTGAAACACACACAACAAGACCGGTGTTAACTAGCGAAGTGGTCGGCAGGGTGCCGTCACGGCAAGTTTTGACTGGCACTTGCACATCTAAAACAACGTCCGAAAGTAAATCGTTCCGCTTTTGAGTCACATCAAGTATGTGTGTTAATTTTGACGCCACTAGCTCTGCATGTTGTCATGCAATTCCTTTACCTCTCAGAAATGATTATGAAATAAAAGTGAAGTACGTGACGAGTGTGACGTTAGGAAAACATTAGGCAGCATGGAGAGATTCTGTCTGGGACCACCCAACCCAAACGAGTACTGTGTGACTTGCTACCGGGGAGGTATTAACGGAGGCAGCCGGCTAGCTAAGTCGGTAGAGCGTGAGACTCTTAATCCCAGGGTTGTGGGTTCGAGCCCAACGCTGGGCGGATCGGAATTTTGTTCCGCTGCAGATGTAAATTACCGTTTTTCTGATTAACGTGATATAATGTAAATAGCAACTTTAACATTTGCCTACGTCTCTGTCAGTCGCAAGGAGACTGTATTTGAAGGTGAAGGTGATTTTGTAGACATGTGTGAAAGACATGTTCTGAAATGCAAGTGTTGTTGTTTGGAGAGCACATCGGTTACGTGTCAGATGTGTAGCCAAGGAGTAATGGGTCGCCATAGCTGCAAATATTAGAAGGTAATATGATGTGTTGTCAGCTGAAGTCTGATGATGCAGGCGACCGTAAGGCTGAAGTACGCAAGAGTACCTCTAGGCCGCGCCTCTTTAGCTCAGTGGTAGATCACTGGTGTAGTAAACCAGTGGTGGTAACTTCCATCCTCAGAGGAGGAAGACGAATTTTGGAAATCTGTTTCGCGTCGTGGCCGTATAGCAAACAGTATCTGTGATGACGAACAATTAGCGACAGGCGTTTTATTAAGAATTACTCTCAGATGTGATTAAGGCGAATGGCGCAGATAAAGCATTTGCCAAAGCGGTACAGCCTAAGGTGGGACGAGGCAGTCTGAATTACATTTTATAGATGTATTTCTCACATATCTCAGAGCCTCTCGCGGTCGTCGTCGTCGTCGTCGTCGTCGTCGCCGCCGACGCTTCTGCAGAAGTAGCAAATGGCCATCGTAGCAAATGCGGCGAGGGACGCCCTGCCTTCGATTCCGAATGCACAAAGTTTGTGGTCTTGTTTCCCAGTCTATATTTGATCGGCCTCGTAAGAGGTTGAATGTAACGAATGGGTGGGAAAGAGCAAGGGGCAGCGGCTGTGCAGAACGAAAACACAATTCCTCAGGGTGTGAGCGTTTCGAGATGAGTCGTATACAAGTTATAGTTGGTCGTCAGTGACCGTGTGGCCTAATGGATCAGGCGTCGGACTTCGGATCTGAAGATTACAGGTTCGAATGCTGTCACGCTCGTGTTTTTCCAGTTCTGAAAAAGAAACATACCGTTTTAATGTAGCATTTGAGCAGTACGAAACCGTCTGAATGTTGCTGTTGACCATTTTTTGCTTGGAGTTGCTCTTGAGCTTGAAACACACACAACAAGACCGGTGTTAACTAGCGAAGTGGTCGGCAGGGTGCCATCACCGCGAGTTTTGACTGGCACTTGCACATCTAAAACAACGTCGGATAGTAAATCGTTCGGCTTTTGAGTCACATCAAGTATGTGTGTTAATTTTGACGCCACTAGCTCTGCATGTTGTCATGCAATTCCTTTACCTCTCAGAAATGATTATGAAATAAAAGTGAAGTACGTGACGAGTGTGACGTTAGGAAAACATTAGGCAGCATGGAGAGATTCTGTATGGGACCACCCAACCCAAACGAGTACTGTGTGACTTGCTACCCGGGAGGTATTAACGGAGGCAGCCGGCTAGCTAAGTCGGTAGAGCGTGAGACTCTTAATCCCAGGGTTGTGGGTACGAGCCCAACTCTGGGCGGAACGGAATTTTGTTCCGCTGCAGATGTAAATTACCGTTTTTCTGATTAACGTGATATAATGTAAATAGCAACTTTAACATTTGCCTACGTCTCTGTCAGTCGCAAGGAAACTGTATTTGAAGGTGAAGGTGATTTTGTAGACATGTGTGAAAGACATGTTCTGAAATGCAAGTGTTGTTGTTTGGAGAGCACATCGGTTACGTGTCAGATGTGTAGCCAAGGAGTAATGGGTCGCCATAGCTGCAAATATTAGAAGGTAATATGATGTGTTGTCAGCTGAAGTCTGATGATGCAGGCGACCGTAAGGCCGAAGTACGCAAGAGTACCGCTAGGCCGCGCCTCTTTAGCTCAGTGGCCAGTAAACCAGCGGCTGCGCTGGAGGTCGGACGTGCCGTGCTGTGTGCTGTGCTGCGTTAGCTCCGCGTGGTAAGTCTCTGCTCTTGCTGTAACGCGTCGCTGTCTATAGTATTTGTGTAGACATGAAAAAGAATTAAGAGATGTCGCAACCGCAACGAAAAGATACTTTGAAATTCACGTTTGATCGTAACTTTGTCCGACCGAGGTCATTTGATGTTGAACAGTGGTTAGAGGATGATGTTAAAATAGGACTTGATGATATTATCGGCATACATTTCTCGATTATGAACAGTGTGGTTTTCGTGAAACTTGCCAGTCCAGAATTGTGTGAAAGGATAGTTCGATCTTGTGGTGGCATTCTGAAATTTAAACATGCTGACGGAAATGTTGGGGAGGTTACCGTTGCCCATGCTGGTCTAGGTATTCGGACCGTGCGAGTCTTTGAACTTCCCTTTGAAATTACAAGTGACCAGATAAATGCTGTTATTGCTCCATACGGGAAAGTTTTGAGTAATATTGCCGAACGGTGGTCTGCTGCACACAAATTCCCTGTTTTGGATGGTGTGCGCCAATTAAAAGTCGAATTGCAGAAGCACATTCCGTCGTTTATAAACGTCTGCGGATATAGAGCTGTTGTGATGTATGATGACCAACCGAAAACGTGTGCTGTCTGCAATTTACCAGGCCACGTTCGTGCAGACTGTGTTCAAAGGCGAGTGGCGCAACTGCCTGCCGGCGATGCCGTCAGGCCCCCTGCCATGTCAACGCTGCCCGTGACGTATGTCGCCGTAGCGCGCGGTTTTGCAAGTGCCACTGCGCCCCCCGAAGTTACTACGAATACCGACCCACAAGCGACCGACCACCAGACCGACTCAGGTGTAGCATCTGTAGACACCCAACCCTCCTGCGAAGACATATCTGCTCCTGCCCTTGTCGCCGTGGAATCGCCCAATGAGGCAATGGATACGGACGCGACCTCAGTCGCTTCGGGTAGTGCTCCTCTGCATCCTGGAGCTTCTTTAGGAGGTATCAAAAGCGTATCAGGTGCACAGAAAACGGACTCGCAACCAGCCGTTTCTAGTGGTGCTCTTCCGAATCCTGCAGCTGCCTTAGGCACTGACCACAGCCCGTCAAGTGCAATGAAATCAGACCTGGCGTCAGTCACTTCGAGTAGTGCTACTTTGCAACCTGAGGCTTCTTCAGGTACCGTCCAAAGTGCACCACGAGACGCATCTCCCAAGAAATCTAAAAAACGGAGGATCGCGCGTCAAGGTGCAGAGCAGACTGCACCACAACTGCGTGAACAGGCGAAGCAAATAGGGGGCAAAATACGTCAATCTGCATCTGAGAACTTGCAGTGCAATCAGCAGTCATCTAACGAAGACCCTGTGTCCTTGGATAGTACCTCCGGTTCTGCCAGTTTGCCCTCCGATGACGTAGCAATTACCCGAACCGAAGATAAAAATCACCAGCAAACACCTGAATATAGTGCACCACTTAATGAAGAACCGATGACAGGGCTGTCGAATCCGTGGGCAGACGATGTCGACGACACTACAAAGGTGGACGAAATTATGGACACCACAGGAACCGTTACAGTCACCACGATGGCCACACCACGCGATGACGTCGTCTTGAATGTCATCGCCGCGACGGATACTGTCCCAGACACGGAGGAGCCGACTGATCCCTTCCCAAGTCATGAATATTTCTAGTCTGAACGGTTTTACTGACTTGTGTCCACATTTCTCTCGGGTCAGATTTCTTAATGTTTTTTCGAAATGATATGTTGCCAGAGTTTTTCCTAATTACACTCCCGTCTTGGCTAACGTAGTTCCGTTGCAGGCCTATAAGATCGCTACGCTGAACATCAATAAAATTTGTAGCCCATTTAATTTACAAAATTTAAAAGATTTCCTGTATGCAGCTGATGTGGACATTTTGTTTTTACAAGAAGTAACAAACATCGAACTTGACTTCATACAGGGGTATAATGCTATAGTCAATCCTGGAATTGGATGTGATTTGGGTACCGCATTTCTTTTCAAAGAGGGCGTCGTCATTACAGACGTAACAAAACTGCCTAACGGCAGAGGCATTGCCGGCACGCTTTATAACACCAGGATTATTAATGTCTATGCCCCATCTGGTTCTACCAATCGGTGCCAACGAGCACAGTTTTTTAAGGAGGGAATTGTTCCTTTGTTTGGTGTACACTGCACCCATACCATCCTTGGAGGCGACTTTAACAGTGTCATACATGCCAAAGACCAAACTCTGAACTACAACAAATCGCCGGACCTGGAACGTATCGTCACCGACCTCCGTTTAACTGATTCGTGGGAGCAAAAGCACGGCGCGGCACCCGGCTTTACCCACCTCACTAATCATTCAGCGAGCCGGTTGGATCGAATATATGTCTCGCCCAATCTGAAACACCGCATCCTGCAGTCTGAAGTTTGGCCAACCGTTTTTTCGGACCACGCTGCATATATATGCACATTAAATTTGGAACGACAAGGAACCTGTCGATAGAAAGGTCCATGGAAACTTAATGTTTCACACTTAAAAGATCCTGCCTGTCGAGAAGCCTTTCTCACCACTTGGAGAGCCTGCGAGACCAAACTCAGCTCTTACCACTCGACCTTGGATTGGTGGCTCAAATGCGCCAAACCTCAGATCCGGAGATGTTTCATCAACTACTCCCGGGAGAAGAGCTTTTGGCGGAAAAGAACGATAGAATTTTACTTTCATTGTCTCCGAGAACTCTACCTGCAAGGTGCTACAGCTATTGGGAACCATGGGAGAATTAAAAAATTAAGGCGACAACAGCTTGAAGGATACCAAATAAGGTCAAGAGCAGAGACTGTGGCGCAAAAAGAAGCCACTTCGATATATCATGTGATTCGTGAAACTAAACGAGGATTCCGCAAAATACTGACGGAGCTTAAAACTGATAATGGAACCACCTTGACAATGCACAACGACATAAAAGCAGAAATACTAACCCATTTCGACAACTTGTTTTCACATAAAGAGGTAGACGAAAAAGCACAGGACGATTTACTGACCCACCTGCAAGGACGCGTTGGTAACGCGTACGCAGAAGCTCTAATAGCGGAGGCGACCGAAGACGATGTACACTATGCTGTCTATCAAAGTGCAAAAAATAAATCCCCTGGAGCTGACGGCATACCAGCAGAATTTTATCAAGTCTTCTGGGAACATATAAAACATAGAATTACATGCATCTGTAATGAACTTCTGAACCTCAATAAGGAGATACCGAAAGATTTTCGTGAAGGTATGATAGTGTTAATCGCAAAAAAATCGGCTGGCAAGAAAATTGGAAATTTGAGACCAATCACTCTGCTGAACAGTGACTATAAAATTTTTTCGCGGCTCTTAGCCCACAGACTTAAAAATGTAATGGCCAGCGTCACCGGCCCATATCAGTCTAGCGTGGGCAAAGATAGGAAAATTCAGCAGACGCTGTCCGACTACGGCGACATAATTTCAATAGCAGAAGTATGTCGACTAAAATGTGCCATCGTGTCGTTAGATTTCGATAAAGCCTTCGACAGGATCAGCCACTCCTACCTCCTGAAAACGATGGGCGCAATGGGTTTTCCGCCGAGATTCGTCGACCTCATACGACGTTTGGTAACGAATAACTCCTCCAGAATCATCATAAATGGACAGCCTAGCCGGCCAGTCGAGATCGCATGTTCCGTCAGGCAAGGTTGTCCGTTGTCCATGGCACTTTTTGCCATGGCCATCGAACCTTTGCTCGCTACCTTGACTCAGCGGTTACAAGGATTGCAAATACGAGGAAACAAAATAATATGTAAAGCTTATGCGGACGATGTTGGGTTTCTCGTTATGAATGTAGCGGAAGTCGAGACGGCAATGCACATAATAGAAAAATACGAACGAGCGTCAGCCGCGAGGTTAAACAAAACCATGTCCGGCATATTCAATATCGGATGTGGCATTGGCATGCGCACACACGGTCAGTTACGTGAGCTAACAGCCTTGAAGTGTCTCGGCATTGATTTCCGAAAAAATATACGTCAAACTATTGCGGCCAACTATAGACAAGTACTAACTACCATACGAGCTAGTGTACGGACACATAGTATTCGTCAATTAAATGAAATTCAGAGAGTGTCTTTAGCGAACGTCTCTATTACTTCCAAAGTCAATTATGTCGCCCAGATACTGCCAATACCCGCCGGCATCGCCAAACAAATTATGTCAGCAATAGGCTATTTTGTGAGCCGTGGCCACATATTTAAAATCCAGTATGACACTCTGACGCTCGCCACTAATAATGGCGGCTTAAACTTAACGAATGTTACTAAAAAGTCGCAGGCTCTGTACATCTCCAATACATTTCAACAATGGAGACAATCCGGCAGCTGTATCGCCGCGCACTTGCTATCTGAAATAGCCCCAGATGACCTCTCTCCACCCATTAATGTGCAGCACATACCGAGCGGACTTTACCATTTACGATGGTTTTTAATAGAATATAGCTACCTACGTTCAAGAATTCCGGAAAAAGACATGACAAACGTAAAAGAAATATATGGCAAATTGATGGGAGAAAAGAAGAACAACAAAATAGAACAAAACTATCCATGTTCTAACTGGAAAGTGATATGGGCAAATATTCATAACCGTAACTTAGCTACTCATCTGAAAGCAACATGGTACTTTGTTGTAAATAGGAAAGTTGCAACAAACTCGAAACTTCATTCGATCCACTTAGCGGATTCGCCTTTGTGTGCAACGTGTAGTTTAATTGATAACGAAGAACATCTTTCGTGTGCGACAAGGTTAAAGATATCTGGCTGAATGTCCGACGAAAGCTGGCACTCATCCTTCGAACGTCACCTAACGCTATAACGCCTGCGGACTTTTTGACACCGGATGATGTACCCTTTCCTAACACGAAACGCAACGCAGTCAATTGGCTGAAAGCGGCAACGGTCCATTACCTCTTCACGAAGGAAGAGAAAAGCCAAGAGGATTTTTGGATCTCTCTGCTAACTGAGCATCACATGTTACTGAAGACTAGTAAATATAAAGAAACATACGCAAATTTTTTAATCAAGACCTTGATGTAAAAGAATTAACAAGGAATATCTGCGGACACAGAAGACAAACGTAAGAGAGTGTTCACCACTACTAACTTACTTAACAATCGTGAAAAAAAAAAATTATTTTAGTTTTTACCGGAATTGCCGTTCTTTGAGTTCAACGTTTATTAATTTATTTTTCAAGAAGCCATTATAAATAGTTGCTTCTCACCGAATATGGTTTGTTTTTTAAGCATTTTCAGAGAGAAGAGGCAGTTTCGAAATGCCCTCTGACGTTTCTTTGTCAAGGAAGACTATTTGCTTTAAGTGTGACAACAAAAAACAGCGATGAAGAAGGAAACAAACTGAACATAACTTCTGTTTCTACCTACTGAAGACTTCATTCTTTTTTCACATTATCAATAAGCCCAAAGAAGGGGTACATTAGTTTCTCCACGATAAAGGGATTAACTTCGTCTCATCAGTTTATGGTAATGTACATGGCGTGAGAAGCCGACGCCGATGAAGGCGAATTATGGAGAGCGCAAAGATGGGCTAAAAGGGGTGATGGGAGGCACAAAAAAGAAAAAAAAAAAGAAAAAAAAAGTGGTAGATCACTGGGGTAGTAAACCAGTGGTGGTAAGTTCCATCCTCAGAGGAGGAAGACGAATTTTGGAAATCAGTTTTGCGTCGTGGCCGTATAGCAAACAGTATCTGTGATGACGAACAATTAGCGACAGGCGTTTTATTAAGAATTACTCTCAGATGTGATTAAGGCGAATGGCGCAGATAAAGCCTTTGCCAAAGCGGTACAGCATAAGGTGGGTCGAGGCAGTCTGAATTACATTTTATAGATGTATTTCTCACATATCTCAGAGCCTCTCGCGGTCGTCGTCGTCGTCGTCGTCGTCGTCGTCGTCGCCGCCGCCGCTTCTGCAGAAGTAGCAAATGGCCATCGTAGCAAATGCGGCGAGGGATGCCCTGCCTTCGATTCCGAATGCACAAAGTTTGTGGTCTTGTTTCCCAGTCTATATTTGGTCGGTCTCGTAAGAGGTTGAATGTAACGAATGGGTGGGAAAGAGCAAGGGGCAGCGGCTGTGCAGAACGAATACACAATTCCTCAGGGTGTGAGCGTTTCGAGATGAGTCGTATACAAGTTATAGTTGGTCGTCAGTGACCGTGTGGTCTAATGGATCAGGCGTCGGACTTCGGATCTGAAGATTACAGGTTCGAATGCTGTCACGCTCGTGTTTTTCCAGTTCTGAAAAAGAAACATACCGTTTTAATGTAGCAATTGAGCAGTACGAAACCGTCTGAATGTTGCTGTTGACCATTTTTTGCTTGGAGTTGCTCTTGAGCTTGAAACACACACAACAAGACCGGTGTTAACTAGCGAAGTGGTCGGCAGGGTGCCGTCACCGCGAGTTTTGACTGGCACTTGCACATCTAAAACAACGTCGGATAGTAAATCGTTCGGCTTTTGAGTCACATCAAGTATGTGTGTTAATTTTGACGCCACTAGCTCTGCATGTTGTCATGCAATTCCTTTACCTCTCAGAAATGATTATGAAATAAAAGTGAAGTACGTGACGAGTGTGACGTTAGGAAAACATTAGGCAGCATGGAGAGATTCTGTATGGGACCAACCAACCCAAACGAGTACTGTGTGACTTGCTACCTGGGAGGTATTAACGGAGGCAGCCGGCTAGCTAAGTCGGTAGAGCGTGAGACTCTTAATCCTAGGGTTGTGGGTACGAGCCCAACTCTGGGCGGAACGGAATTTTGTTCCGCTGCAGATGTAAATTACCGTTTTTCTGATTAACGTGATATAATGTAAATAGCAACTTTAACATTTGCCTACGTCTCTGTCAGTCGCAAGGAAACTGTATTTGAAGGTGAAGGTGATTTTGTAGACATGTGTGGAAGACATGTTCTGAAATGCAAGTGTTGTTGTTTGGAGAGCACATCGGTTACGTGTCAGATGTGTAGCCAAGGAGTAATGGGTCGCCATAGCTGCAAACATTAGAAGGTAATATGATGTGTTGTCAGCTGAAGTCTGATGATGCAGGCGACCGTAATACCGAAGTACGCAAGAGTACCACCAGGCCACGCCTCTTTAGCTCAGTGGTAGATCACTGGTGTAGTAAACCAGTGGTGGTAAGTTCCATCCTCAGAGGAGGAAGACGAATTTTGGAAATCAGTTTTGCGTCGTGGCCGTATAGCAAACAGTATCTGTGATGACGAACAATTAGCGACAGGCGTTTTATTAAGAATTACTCTCAGATGTGATTAAGGCGAATGGCGCAGATAAAGCCTTTGCCAAAGCGGTACAACATAAGGTGGGACGAGGCAGTCTGAATTACATTTTATAGATGTATTTCTCACATATCTCAGAGCCTCTAGCGGTCGTCGTCGTCGTCGTCGTCGTCGTCGTCGTCGTCGTCGTCGTCGTCTTCGTCGTCGCCGCCGCCGCCGCTTCTGCAGAAGTAGCAAATGGCCATCGTAGCAAATGCGGCGAGGGATGCCCTGCCTTCGATTCCGAATGCACAAAGTTTGTGGTCTTGTTTCCCAGTCTATATTTGGTCGGTCTCGTAAGAGGTTGAATGTAACGAATGGGTGGGAAAGAGCAAGGGGCAGCGGCTGTGCAGAACGAAAACACAATTCCTCAGGGTGTGAGCGTTTCGAGATGAGTCGTATACAAGTTATAGTTGGTCGTCAGTGACCGTGTGGCCTAATGGATCAGGCGTCGGACTTCGGATCTGAAGATTACAGGTTCCAATGCTGTCACGCTCGTGTTTGTCCAGTTCTGAAAAAGAAACATACCGTTTTAATGTAGCAATTGAGCAGTACGAAACCGTCTGAATGTTGCTGTTGACCATTTTTTGCTTGGAGTTGCTCTTGAGCTTGAAACACACACAACAAGACCGGTGTTAACTAGCGAAGTGGTCGGCAGGGTGCCGTCACCGCGAGTTTTGACTGGCACTTGCACATCTAAAACAACGTCGGATAGTAAATCGTTCCGCTTTTGAGTCACATCAAGTATGTGTGTTAATTTTGACGCCACTAGCTCTGCATGTTGTCATGCAATTCCTTTACCTCTCAGAAATGATTATGAAATAAAAGTGAAGTACGTGACGAGTGTGACGTTAGGAAAACATTAGGCAGCATGGAGAGATTCTGTATGGGACCACCCAACCCAAACGAGTACTGTGTGACTTTCTACCCGGGAGGTATTAACGGAGGCAGCCGCCTAGCTAAGTCAGTAGAGCGTGAGAGTCTTAATCCCAGGGCTGTGGGTACGAGCCCAACTCTGGGCGGAACGGAATTTTGTTCCGCTGCAGATGTAAATTACCGTTTTTCTGATTAACGTGATATAATGTAAATAGCAACTTTAACATTTGCCTACGTCTCTGTCAGTCGCAAGGAAACTGTATTTGAAGGTGAAGGTGATTTTGTAGACATGTGTGAAAGACATGTTCTGAAATGCAAGTGTTGTTGTTTGGAGAGCACATCGGTTACGTGTCAGATGTGTAGCCAAGGAGTAATGGGTCGCCATAGCTGCAAATATTAGAAGGTAATATGATGTGTTGTCAGCTGAAGTCTGATGATGCAGGCGACCGTAAGGCCGAAGTACGCAAGAGTACCGCTAGGCCGCGCCTCTTTAGCTCAGTGGTAGATCAGTGGTGTAGTAAACCAGTGGTGGTAAGTTCCATCCTCAGAGGAGGAAGACGAATTTTGGAAATCAGTTTTGCGTCGTGGCCGTATAGCAAACAGTATCTGTGATGACGAACAATTAGCGACAGGCGTATTATTAAGAATTACTCTCAGATGTGATTAAGGCGAATGGCGCAGATAAAGCCTTTGCCAAAGCGGTACAGCATAAGGTGGGACGAGGCAGTCTGAATTACATTTTATAGATGTATTTCTCACATATCTCAGAGCCTCTCGCGGTCGTCGTCGTCGTCGTCGTCGTCGTCGTCGTCGTCTTCGTCGTCGCCGCCGCCGCCGCTTCTGCAGAAGTAGCAAATGGCCATCGTAGCAAATGCGGCGAGGGATGCCCTGCCTTCGATTCCGAATGCACAAAGTTTGTGGTCTTGTTTCCCAGTCTATATTTGGTCGGTCCCGTAAGAGGTTGAATGTAACGAATGGGTGGGAAAGAGCAAGGGGCAGCGGCTGTGCAGAACGAAAACACAATTCCTCAGTGTGTGAGCGTTTCGAGATGAGTCGTATACAAGTTATAGTTGGTCGTCAGTGACCGTGTGGCCTAATGGATCAGGCGTCGGACTTCGGATCTGAAGATTACAGGTTCGAATGCTGTCACGCTCGTGTTTTTCCAGTTCTGAAAAAGAAACATACCGTTTTAATGTAGCAATTGAGCAGTACGAAACCGTCTGAATGTTGCTGTTGACCATTTTTTGCTTGGAGTTGCTCTTGAGCTTGAAACACACACAACAAGACCGGTGTTAACTAGCGAAGTGGTCGGCAGGGTGCCGTCACCGCGAGTTTTGACTGGCACTTGCACATCTAAAACAACGTCGGATAGTAAATCGTTCCGCTTTTGAGTCACATCAAGTATGTGTGTTAATTTTGACGCCACTAGCTCTGCATGTTGTCATGCAATTCCTTTACCTCTCAGAAATGATTATGAAATAAAAGTGAAGTACGTGACGAGTGTGACGTTAGGAAAACATTAGGCAGCATGGAGAGATTCTGTATGGGACCACCCAACCCAAACGAGTACTGTGTGACTTTCTACCCGGGAGGTATTAACGGAGGCAGCCGGCTAGCTAAGTCGGTAGAGCGTGAGAGTCTTAATCCCAGGGTTGTGGGTACGAGCCCAACTCTGGGCGGAACGGAATTTTGTTCCGCTGATGATGTAAATTACCGTTTTTCTGATTAACGTGATATAATGTAAATAGCAACTTTAACATTTGCCTACGTCTCTGTCAGTCGCAAGGAAACTGTATTTGAAGGTGAAGGTGATTTTGTAGACATGTGTGAAAGACATGTTCTGAAATGCAAGTGTTGTTGTTTGGAGAGCACATCGGTTACGTGTCAGATGTGTAGCCAAGGAGTAATGGGTCGCCATAGCTGCAAATATTAGAAGGTATTATGATGTGTTGTCAGCTGAAGTCTGATGATGCAGGCGACCGTAAGGCCGAAGTACGCAAGAGTACCGCTAGGCCGCGCCTCTTTAGCTCAGTGGTAGATCAGTGGTGTAGTAAACCAGTGGTGGTAAGTTCCATCCTCAGAGGAGGAAGACGAATTTTGGAAATCAGTTTTGCGTCGTGGCCGTATAGCAAACAGTATCTGTGATGACGAACAATTAGCGACAGGCGTTTTATTAAGAATTCCTCTCAGATGTGATTAAGGCGAATGGCGCAGATAAAGCCTTTGCCAAAGCGGTACAGCATAAGGTGGGACGAGGCAGTCTGAATTACATTTTATAGATGTATTTCTCACATATCTCAGAGCCTCTCGCGGTCGTCGTCGTCGTCGTCGTCGACTTCGTCGTCGCCGCCGCCACTTCTGTAGAAGTAGCAAATGGCCATCGTAGCAAATGCGGCGAGGGATGCCCTGCCTTCGATTCCGAATGCACAAAGTTTGTGGTCTTGTTTCCCAGTCTATATTTGGTCGGTCTCGTAAGAGGTTGAATGTAACGAATGGGTGGGAAAGAGCAAGGGGCAGCGGCTCTGCAGAACGAAAACACAATTCCTCAGGGTGTGAGCGTTTCGAGATGAGTCGTATACAAGTTATAGTTGGTCGTCAGTGACCGTGTGGCCTAATGGATCAGGCGTCGGACTTCGGATCTGAAGATTACAGGTTCGAATGCTGTCACGCTCGTGTTTTTCCAGTTCTGAAAAAGAAACATACCGTTTTAATGTAGCAATTGAGCAGTACGAAACAGTCTGAATGTTGCTGTTGACAATTTTTTGCTTGGAGTTGCTCTTGAGCTTGAAACACACACAACAAGACCGGTGTTAACTAGCGAAGTGGTCGGCAGGGTGCCGTCACCGCGAGTTTTGACTGGCACTTGCACATCTAAAACAACGTCGGATAGTAAATCGTTCCGCTTTTGAGTCACATCAACTATGTGTGTTAATTTTGACGCTACTAGCCCTGCATGTTGTCATGCAATTCCTTTACCTCTCAGAAATGATTATGAAATAAAAGTGAAGTACGTGCCGAGTGTGACGTTAGGAAAACATTAGGCAGCATGGAGAGATTCTGTATGTTACCACCCAACCCAAACGAGTACTGTGTGACTTGCTACCCGGTAGGTATTAACGGAGGCAGCCGGCTAGCTAAGTCGGTAGAGCGTGAGACTCTTAATCCCAGGGTTGTGGGTACGAGCCCAACTCTGGGCGGAACGGAATTTTGTTCCGCTGCAGATGTAAATTACCGTTTTTCTGATTAACGTGATATAATGTAAATAGCAACTTTAACATTTGCCTACGTCTCTGTCAGTCGCAAGGAAACTGTATTTGAAGGTGAAGGTGATTTTGTAGACATGTGTGAAAGACATGTTCTGAAATGCAAGTGTTGTTGTTTGGAGAGCACATCGGTTACGTGTCAGATGTTTAGCCAAGGAGTAATGGGTCGCCATAGCTGCAAATATTAGAAGGTAATATGATGTGTTGTCAGCTGAAGTCTGATGATGCAGGCGACCGTAAGGCCGAAGTACGCAAGAGTACCGCTAGGCCGCGCCTCTTTAGCTCAGTGGTAGATCACTGCTGTAGTAAACCAGTGGTGGTAACTTCCATCCTCAGAGGAGGAAGACGAATTTTGGAAATCAGTTTTGCGTCGTGGCCGTATAGCAAACACTATCTGTGATGACGAACAATTAGCGACAGGCGTTTTATTAAGAATTACTCTCAGATGTGATTAAGGCGAATGGCGCAGATAAAGCATTTGCCAAAGCGGTACAGCCTAAAGTGGGACGAGGCAGTCTGAATTACATTTTATAGATGTATTTCTCACATATCTCAGAGCCTCTCGCGGTCGTCGTCGTCGTCGTCGTCGTCGTCGTCGTCGTCGTCGTCGTCGTCGTCGTCGTCGTCGTCGCCGCCGCTTCTGCAGAAGTAGCAAATGGCCATCGTAGCAAATGCGGTGAGGGACGCCCTGCCTTCGATTCCGAATGCACAAAGTTTGTGGTCTTGTTTCCCAGTCTATATTTGGTCGGCCTCGTAAGAGGTTGAATGTAACAAATGGGTGGGAAAGAGCAAGGGGCAGCGGCTGTGCAGAACGAAAACACAATTCCTCAGGGTGTGAGCGTTTCGAGATGAGTCGTATACAAGTTATAGTTGGTCGTCAGTGACCGTGTGGCCTAATGGATCAGGCGTCGGACTTCGGATCTGAAGATTACAGGTTCTAATGCTGTCACGCTCGTGTTTTTCCAGTTCTGAAAAAGAAACATACCGTTTTAATGTAGCAATTGAGCAGTACGAAACCGTCTGAATGTTGCTGTTGACCATTTTTTGCTTGGAGTTGCTCTTGAGCTTGAAACACACACAACAAGACCGGTGTTAACTAGCGAAGTGGTCGGCAGGGTGCCGTCACCGCGAGTTTTGACTGGCACTTGCACATCTAAAACAACGTCGGATAGTAAATCGTTCGGCTTTTGAGTCACATCAAGTATGTGTGTTAATTTTGACGCCACTAGCTCTGCATGTTGTCATGCAATTCCTTTACCTCTCAGAAATGATTATGAAATAAAAGTGAAGTACGTGACGAGTGTGACGTTAGGAAAACATTAGGCAGCATGGAGAGATTCTGTATGGGACCACCCAACCCAAACGAGTACTGTGTGACTTGCTACCCGGGAGGTATTAACGGAGGCAGCCGGCTAGCTAAGTCGGTAGAGCGTAAGACTCTTAATCCCAGGGTTGTGGGTTCGAGCCCAACGCTGGGCGGAACGGAATTTTGTTCCGCTGCAGATGTAAATTACCGTTTTTCTGATTAACGTGATATAATGTAAATAGCAACTTTAACATTTGCCTACGTCTCTGTCAGTCGCAAGGAAACTGTATTTGAAGGTGAAGGTGATTTTGTAGACATGTGTGAAAGACATGTTCTGAAATGCAAGTGTTGTTGTTTGGAGAGCACATCGGTTACGTGTCAGATGTGTAGCCAAGCAGTAATGGGTCGCCATAGCTGCAAATATTAGAAGGTAATATGATGTGTTGTCAGCTGAAGTCTGATGATGCAGGCGACCGTAAGGCCGAAGTACGCAATAGTACCGCTAGGCCGCGCCTCTTTAGCTCAGTGGTAGATCACTGGTGTATTAAACCAGTGGTGGTAAGTTCCATCCTCAGAGGAGGAAGACGAATTTTGGAAATCAGTTTCGCGTCGTGGCCGTATAGCAAACAGTATCTGTGATGACGAACAATTAGCGACAGGCGTTTTATTAAGAATTCCTCTCAGATGTGATTAAGGCGAATGGCGCAGATAAAGCAGTTGCCAAAGCGGTACAGCCTAAGGTGGGACGAGGCAGTCTGAATTACATTTTATAGATGTATTTCTCACATATCTCAGAGCCACTCTCTGTCGTCGTTGTCGTCGCCGCCGCCGCTTCTGCAGAAGTAGCAAATGGCCATCGTAGCAAATGCGGCGAGGGACGCCCTGCCTTCGATTCCGAATGCACAAAGTTTGTGGTCTTGTTTCCCAGTCTATATTTGGTCGGTCTCGTAAGAGGTTGAATGTAACAAATGGGTGGGAAAGAGCAAGGGGCAGCGGCTGTGCAGAACGAAAACACAATTCCTCAGGGTGTGAGCGTTTCGAGATGAGTCGTATACAAGTTATAGTTGGTCGTCTGTGCCCGTGTGGCCTAATGGATCAGGCGTCGACTTCGGATCTGAAGATTACATTTTCGAATGCTGTCACGCTCGTGTTTTTCCAGTTCTGAAAAAGAAACATACCGTTTTAATGTAGCAATTGAGCAGTACGAAACCGTCTGAATGTTGCTGTTGACCATTTTTTGCTTGGAGTTGCTCTTGAGCTTGAAACACACACAACAAGACCGGTGTTAACTAGCGAAGTGGTCGGCAGGGTGCCGTCACCGCGAGTTTTGACTGGCACTTGCACATCTAAAACAACGTCGGATAGTAAATCGTTCGGCTTTTGAGTCACATCAAGTATGTGTGTTAATTTTGACGCCACTAGCTCTGCATGTTGTCATGCAATTCCTTTACCTCTCAGAAATGATTATGAAATAAAAGTGAAGTACGTGACGAGTGTGACGTTAGGAAAACATTAGGCAGCATGGAGAGATTCTGTATGGGACCACCCAACCCAAACGAGTACTGTGTGACTTGCTACCCGGGAGGTATTAACGGAGGCAGCCGGCTAGCTAAGTCGGTAGAGCGTGAGACTCTCAATCCCAGGGTTTTGGGTTCGAGCCCAACGCTGGGCGGAACGGAATTTTGTTCCGCTGCAGATGTAAATTACCGTTTTTCTGATTAACGTCATATAATGTAAATAGCAACTTTAACATTTGCCTACGTCTCTGTCAGTCGCAAGGAGACTGTATTTGAAGGTGAAGGTGATTTTGTAGACAAGTGTGAAAGACATGTTCTGAAATGCAAGTGTTGTTGTTTGCAGAGCACATCGGTTACGTGTCAGATGTGTAGCCAAGGAGTAATGGGTCGCCATAGCTGCAAATATTAGAAGGTAATATGATGTGTTGTCAGCTGAAGTCTGATGATGCAGGCGACCGTAAGGCCGAAGTACGCAAGAGTACTGCTAGGCCGCGCCTCTTTAGCTCAGTGGTAGATCACTGGTGTAGTAAACCAGTGCTGGTAAGTTCTATCCTCAGAGGAGGAAGACGAATTTTGGAAATCAGTTTTGCGTCGTGGCCGTATAGCAAACAGTATCTGTGATGACGAACAATTAGCGACAGGCGTTTTATTAAGAATTACTCTCAGATGTGATTAAGGCGAATGGCGCAGATAAAGCCTTTGCCAAAGCGGTACAGCATAGGGTGGGACGAGGCAGTCTGAATTACATTTTATAGATGTATTTCTCACATATCTCAGAGCCTCTCGCGGTGGTCGTCGTGGTCGTCGTCGTCGTCGCCGCCGCTTCTGCAGAAGTAGCAAATGGCAATCGTAGCAAATGCGGCGAGTGACGCCCTGCCTTCGATACCGAATGCACAAAGTTTGTGGTCTTGTTTCCCAGTCTATATTTGGTCTGTCTCGTAAGAGGTTGAATGTAACAAATGGGTGGGAAAGAGCAAGGGGCAGCGGCTGTGCAGAACGAAAACACAATTCCTCAGGGTGTGAGCGTTTCGAGATGAGTCGTATACAAGTTATAATTGGTCGTCAGTGACCGTGGGGCTTAATGGATCAGGCGTCAGACTTCGGATCTGAAGATTACAGGTTCGAATGCTGTCACGCTCGTTTTTCTCCAGTTCTGAAAAAGAAACATACCGTTTTAATGTAGCAATTGAGCAGTACGAAACCGTCTGAATGTTGCTGTTGACCATTTTTTGCTTGGAGTTGCTCTTGAGCTTGAAACACACACAACAAGACCGGTGTTAACTAGCGAAGTGGTCGGCGGGGTGCCGTCACCGCGAGTTTTGACTGGCACTTGCACATCTAAAACAACGTCGGATAGTAAATCGTTCGGCTTTTGAGTCACATCAACTATGTGTGTTACTTTTGACGCCACTAGCTCTGCATGTTGTCATGCAATTCCTTTACCTCTCAGAAATGATTATGAAATAAAAGTGAAGTACGTGACGAGTGTGACGTTAGGAAAACATTAGGCAGCATGGAGAGATTCTGTATGGGACCACCCAACCCAAACGAGTACTGTGTGACTTGCTACCCGGGAGGAATTAACGGAGGCAGCCGGCTAGCTAAGTCGGTAGAGCGTGAGAGTCTTAATCCCAGGGTTGTGGGTACGAGCCCAACGCTGGGCGGAACGGGATTTTGTTCCGCTGCAGATGTAAATTACCGTTTTTCTGATTAACGTGATATAATGTAAATAGCAACTTTAACCTTTGCCTACGTCTCTGTCAGTCGCAAGGAGACTGTATTTGAAGGTGAAGGTGATTTTGTAGACATGTGTGAAAGACATGTTCTGAAATGCAAGTGTTGTTGTTTGGAGAGCACATCGGTTACGTGTCAGATGTGTAGCCAAGCAGTAATGGGTCGCCATAGCTGCAAATATTAGAAGGTAATATGATGTGTTGTCAGCTGAAGTCTGATGATGCAGGCGACCGTAAGGCCGAAGTACGCAAGAGTACCGCTAGGCCGCGCCTCTTTAGCTCAGTGGTAGATCATTGGTGTAGTAAACCAGTGGTGGTATTTCCATCCTCAGAGGAGTAAGACGAATTTTGGAAATCAGTTTCGCGTCGTGGCCGTATAGCAAACAGTATCTGTGATGACGAACAATTCGCGACAGGCGTTTTATTAAGAATTACTCTCAGATGTTATTAAGGCGAATGGCGCAGATAAAGCATTTGCCAAGGCGGTACAGCCTAAGGTGGGACGAGGCAGTCTGAATTACATTTTATAGATGTATTTCCCACATATCTCAGAGCCTCTCGCGGTCGTCGTCGTCGTCGCCGCCGCCGACGCTTTTGCAGAAGTAGCAAATGGCCATCGTAGCAAATGCGGCGAGGGACGCCCTGCCTTCGATTCCGAATGCACAATGTTTGTGGTCTTGTTTCCCAGTCTATATTTGGTCTGTCTCGTAAGAGGTTGAATGTAACAAATGGGTGGGAAAGAGCAAGGGGCAGCGGCTGTGCAGAACGAAAACACAATTCCTCAGGGTGTGAGCGTTTCGAGATGAGTCGTATACAAGTTATAGTTGGTCGTCAGTGACCGTGTGGCCTAATGGATCAGGCGTCGGACTTCGGATCTGAAGATTACAGGTTCGAATGCTGTCACGCTCGTGTTTTTCCAGTTCTGAAAAAGAAACATACCGTTTTAATGTAGCAATTGAGCAGTACGAAACCGTCTGAATGTTGCTGTTGACCATTTTTTGCTTGGAGTTGCTCTTGAGCTTGAAACACACACAACAAGACCGGTGTTAACTAGCGAAGTGGTCGGCGGGGTGCCGTCACCGCGAGTTTTGACTGGCACTTGCACATCTAAAACAACGTCGGATAGTAAATCGTTCGGCTTTTGAGTCACATCAAGTATGTGTGTTAATTTTGACGCCACTAGCTCTGCATGTTATCATGCAATTCCTTTACCTCTCAGAAATGATTATGAAATAAGAGTGAAGTACGTGACGAGTGTAACGTTAGGAAAACATTAGGCAGCATGGAGAGATTCTGTATGGGACCACCCAACCCAAACGAGTACTGTGTGACTTGCTACCCGGGAGGTATTAACGGAGGCAGCCGGCTAGCTAAGTCGGTAGAGCGTGAGAGTCTTAATCCCAGGGTTGTGGGTTCGAGCCAAACGCTGGGCGGAACGGAATTTTGTTCCGCTGCAGATGTAAATTACCGTTTTTCTGATTAACGTGATATAATGTAAATAGCAACTTTAACATTTGCCTACGTCTCTGTCAGTCGCAAGGAAACTGTATTTGAAGGTGAAGGTGATTTTGTAGACATGTGTGAAAGACATGATCTGAAATGCAAGTGTTGTTGTTTGGAGAGCACATCGGTTACGTGTCAGATGTGTAGCCAAGCAGTAATGGGTCGCCATAGCTGCAAATATTAGAAGCTAATATGATGTGTTGTCAGCTGAAGTCTGATGATGCAGGCGACCGTAAGGCCGAAGTACGCAAGAGTACCGCTACGCCGCGCCTCTTTAGCTCAGTGGTAGATCACTGGTGTAGTAAACCAGTGGTGGTAAGTTCCATCCTCAGAGGAGGAAGACGAATTTTGGAAATCAGTTTCGCGTCGTGGCCGTATAGCAAACAGTATCTGTGATGACGAACAATTAGCGACAGGCGTTTTATTAAGAATTACTCTCAGATGTGATTAAGGCGAATGGCGCAGATAAAGCCTTTGCCAAAGCGGTACAGCCTAAGGTAGGACGAGGCAGTCTGAATTACATTTTATAGATGTATTTCTCACATATCTCAGAGCCTCTCGCGGTGGTCGTCGTCGTCGTCGTCGTCGTCGTCGTCGTCGTCGTCGCCGCCGCTTCTGCAGAAGTAGCAAATGGCCATCGTAGCAAATGCGGCCAGGGACGCCCTGCCTTCGATTCCGAATGCACAAAGTTTGTGGTCTTGTTTCCCAGTCTATATTTGGTCGGCCTCGTAAGAGGTTGAATGTAACGAATGGGTGGGAAAGAGCAAGGGGCAGCGACTGTGCAGAACGAAAACACAATTCCTCAGGGTGTGAGCGTTTCGAGATGAGTCGTATACAAGTTATAGTTTGTCGTCAGTGACCGTGTCGCCTAATGGATCAGGCGTCGGACTTCGGATCTGAAGATTACAGGTTCGAATGCTGTCACGCTCGTGTTTTTCCAGTTCTGAAAAAGAAACATACCGTTTTAATGTAGCAATTGAGCAGTACGAAACCGTCTGAATGTTGCTGTTGACCATTTTTTGCTTGGAGTTGCTCTTGAGCTTGAAACACACACAACAAGACCGGTGTTAACTAGCGAAGTGGTCGGCAGGGTGCCGTCACCGCGAGTTTTGACTGTCACTTGCACATCTAAACCAACGTCCGAAAGTAAATCGTTCCGCTTTTGAGTCACATCAAGTATGTGTGTTAATTTTGACGCCAGTAGCTCTGCATGTTGTCATGCAATTCCTTTACCTCCTAGAAATGATTATGAAATAAAAGTGAAGTACGTGACGAGTGTGACGTTAGGAAAACATTAGGCAGCATGGAGAGATTCTGTATGGGACCACCCAACCCAAACGAGTACTGTGTGACTTGCTACCCGGGAGGTACCAACGGAGGCAGCCGGCTAGCTAAGTCGGTAGAGCGTGAGACTCTTAATCGAAGGGTTGTGGAATCGAACCCAACGCTGGGCGGAACGGAATTTTGTTCCGCTGCAGATGTAAATTACCGTTTTTCTGAATAAGGTGATATAATGTAAATAGCAACTTTAACATTTGCCTACGTCTCTGTCAGTCGCAAGGAAACTGTATTTGAAGGTGAAGGTGATTTTGTAGACATGTGTGGAAGACATGTTCTGAAATGCAAGTGTTGTTGTTTGGAGAGCACATCGGTTACGTGTCAGATGTGTAGCCAAGCAGTAATGGGTCGCCATAGCTGCAAATATTAGAAGCTAATATGATGTGTTGTCAGCTGAAGTCTGATGATGCAGGCGACCGTAAGGCCGAATTACGCAAAAATACCGCTAGGCCGCGCATCTTTAGCTCAGTGGTAGATCACTGCTGTAGTAAACCAGTGGTGGTAACTTCCATCCTCAGAGGAGGAAGACGAATTTTGGAAATCAGTTTCGCGTCGTGGCCATATAGCAAACAGTGTCTGTGATGACGAACAATTAGCGACGGGCGTTTTATTAAGAATTACTCTCAGATGTGATTAAGGCGAATGGCGCAGATAAAGCATTTGCCAAAGCGGTACGGCATCAGGTGGGATGAGGCTGTCTGTATTACATTTTATAGATGTATTTCTCACATATCTCAGAGCCCCTCGCTGTCGTCGTTGTCGTCGCCGCCGCCGCTTCTGCAGAAGTAGCAAATGGCCATCGTAGCAAATGCGGCGAGGGACGCCCTGCCTTCGATTCCGAATGCACAAAGATTGTGGTCTTGTTTCCCAGTCTATATTTGGTCGGTCTCGTAAGAGGTTGAATGTAACAAATGGGTGGGAAAGAGCAAGGGGCAGCGGCTGTGCAGAACGAAAACACAATTCCTCAGGGTGTGAGCGTTTCGAAAGGAGCCGTATACAAGTTATAGTTGATCGTCAGTGACCGTGTGGCCTATGGATCAGGCGTCAGACTTCGGATCTGATGATTACTGGTTCGAATGCTGTCACGCTCGTGTTTTTCCAGTTCTGAAAAAGGAACGTACCGTTTTAATGTAGCAATTGAGCAGTACGTAACCGTCTGAATGTTGCTGTTGACCATTTTTTGCTTGGAGTTGCTCTTGAGCTTGAAACACACACAACAAAACCGGTGTTAACTAGCGAAGTGGTTGGCAGGGTGCCGTCACCGCGAGTTTTGACTGGCACTTGCACATCTAAAACAACGTCGGAAAGTAAATCGTTCAGCTTTTGAGTCACATCAAGTATGTGTGTTAATTTTGACGCCACTAGCTCTGCATGTTGTCATGCAATTCCTTTACCTCTCAGAAATGATTATGAAATAAAAGTGAAGTACGTGACGAGTGTGACGTTAGGAAAACATTAGGCAGCATGGAGAGATTCTGTATGGGACCACCCAACCCAAACGAGTACTGTGTGACTTGGTACCCTGGAGGTATTAACGGAGGCAGCCAGCTAGCTAAGTCGGTAGAGCGTGAGACTCTTAATCCCAGGGTTGTGGGTTCGAGCCCAACGCTGGGCGGAACGGAATTTTGTTCCGCTGCAGATGTAAATTACCGTTTTCCTGAGTAAGGTGATATAATGTAAATAGCAACTTTAACATTTGCCTACGTCTCTGACAGTCGCAAGGAGACTGTATTTGAAGGTGAAGGTGATTTTGTAGACATGTGTGAAAGACGTGTTCTGAAATGCAAGTGTTGTTGTTTGGAGAGCACATCGGTTACGTGTCAGATGTGTAGCCAAGGAGTAATGGGTCGCCATAGCTGCAAATATTAGAAGCTAATATGATGTGTTGTCAGCTGAAGTCTGATGATGCAGGCGACCGTAAGGCCGAAGTACGCAAGAGTACTGCTAGGCCGCGCATCTTTAGCTCAGTGGTAGATCACTGGTGTAGTAAACCAGTGCTGCTAAGTTCCATCCTCAGAGGAGGAAGACGAATTTTGGAAAACAGTTTCGCGTCGTGGCCGTATAGCAAACAGTATCTGTGATGACGAACTATTAGCGACAGGCCTTTTATTAAGAATTACTCTCAGATGTGATTAAGGCGAATGGCGCAGATAAAGCATTTGCCAAAGCGGTACAGCTTAAGGTGGGACGAGGCAGTCTGAATTACATTTTATAGATGTATTTCTCACATATCTCAGAGCCTCTCGCGGTGGTGGTGGTCGTCGTCGTCGTCGTCGTCGTCGTCGTCGTCGTCGTCGTCGTCGCCGCCGCTTCTGCAGAAGTAGCAAATGGCCATCGTAGCAAATGCGGCCAGGGACGCCCTGCCTTCGATTCCGAATGCACAAAGTTTGTGGTCTTGTTTCCCAGTCTATATTTGGTCGGCCTCGTAAGAGGTTGAATGTAACGAATGGGTGGGAAAGAGCAAGGGGCAGCGACTGTGCAGAACGAAAACACAATTCCTCAGGGTGTGAGCGTTTCGAGATGAGTCGTATACAAGTTATAGTTTGTCGTTAGTGACCGTGTGGCCTAATGGATCAGGCGTCGGACTTCGGATCTGAAGATTACAGGTTCGAATGCTGTCACGCTCGTGTTTTTCCAGTTCTGAAAAAGAAACATACCGTTTTAATGTAGCAATTGAGCAGTACGAAACCGTCTGAATGTTGCTGTTGACCATTTTTTGCTTGGAGTTGCTCTTGAGCTTGAAACACACACAACAAGACCGGTGTTAACTAGCGAAGTGGTCGGCAGGGTGCCGTCACCGCGAGTTTTGACTGGCACTTGCACATCTAAAACAACGTCCGAAAGTAAATCGTTCCGCTTTTGGGTCACATCAAGTATGTGACTTAATTTTGACGCCACTAGCTCTGCATGTTGTCATGCAATTCCTTTACCTCTCAGAAATGATTATGAAATAAAAGTGAAGTACGTGACGAGTGTGACGTTAGGAAAACATTAGGCAGCATGGAGAGATTCTGTATGGGACCACCCAACCCAAACGAGTACTGTGTGACTTGCTACCCGGGATGTATTAACGGAGGCAGCCGGCTAGCTAAGTCGGTAGAGCGTGAGACTCTTAATCGAAGGGTTGTGGAATCGAGCCCAACGCTGGGCGGAACGGAATTTTGTTCCGCTGCAGATGTAAATTACCGTTTTTCTGATTAACGTGATATAATGTAAATAGCAACTTTAACATTTGCCTACGTCTCTGTCAGTCGCAAGGAAACTGTATTTGAAGGTGAAGGTGATTTTGTAGACATGAGTGGAAGACATGTTCTGAAATGCAAGTGTTGTTGTTTGGAGAGCACATCGGTTACGTGTCAGATGTGTAGCCAAGCAGTAATGGGTCGCCATAGCTGCAAATATTAGAAGCTAATATGATGTGTTGTCAGCTGAAGTCTGATGATGCAGGCGACCGTAAGGCCGAATTACGCAAAAATACCGCTAGGCCGCGCCTCTTTAGCTCAGTGGTAGATCACTGCTGTAGTAAACCAGTGGTGGTAACTTCCATCCTCAGAGGAGGAAGACGAATTTTGGAAATCAGTTTCGCGTCGTGGCCGTATAGCAAACAGTGTCTGTGATGACGAACAATTAGCGACGGGCGTTTTATTAAGAATTACTCTCAGATGTGATTAAGGCGAATGGCGCAGATAAAGCATTTGCCAAAGCGGTAGGGCATCAGGTGGGATGAGGCTGTCTGTATTACATTTTATAGATGTATTTCTCACATATCTCAGAGCCTCTCGCTGTCGTCGTTGTCGTCGCCGCCGCCGCTTCTGCAGAAGTAGCAAATGGCCATCGTAGCAAATGCGGCGAGGGACGCCCTGCCTTCGATTCCGAATGCACAATGTTTGTGGTCTTGTTTCCCAGTCTATATTTGGTCTGTCTCGTAAGAGGTTGAATGTAACAAATGGGTGGGAAAGAGCAAGGGGCAGCGGCTGTGCAGAACGAAAACACAATTCCTCAGGGTGTGAGCGTTTAGAGATGAGTCGTATACAAGTAATAGTTGGTCGTCAGTGACCGTGTGGCCTAATGGATCAGGCGTCGGACTTCGGATCTGAAGATTACAGGTTCGAATGCTGTCACGCTCGTGTTTTTCCAGTTCTGAAAAAGAAACATACCGTTTTAATGTAGCAATTGAGCAGTACGAAACCGCTGAATGTTGCTGTTGACCATTTTTTGCTTGGAGTTGCTCTTGAGCTTGAAACACACACAACAAGACCGGTGTTAACTAGCGAAGTGGTCGGCGGGGTGCCGTCACCGCGAGTTTTGACTGGCACTTGCACATCTAAAACAACGTCGGATAGTAAATCGTTCGGCTTTTGAGTCACATCAAGTATGTGTGTTAATTTTGACGCCACTAGCTCTGCATGTTATCATGCAATTCCTTTACCTCTCAGAAATGATTATGAAATAAGAGTGAAGTACGTGACGAGTGTAACGTTAGGAAAACATTAGGCAGCATGGAGAGATTCTGTATGGGACCACCCAACCCAAACGAGTACTGTGTGACTTGCTACCCGGGAGGTATTAACGGAGGCAGCCGGCTAGCTAAGTCGGTAGAGCGTGAGACTCTTAATCCCAGGGTTGTGGGTTCGAGCCAAAGGCTGGGCGGAACGGAATTTTGTTCCGCTGCAGATGTAAATTACCGTTTTTCTGATTAACGTGATATAATGTAAATAGCAACTTTAACATTTGCCTACGTCTCTGTCAGTCGCAAGGAAACTGTATTTGAAGGTGAAGGTGATTTTGTAGACATGTGTGAAAGACATGTTCTGAAATGCAAGTGTTGTTGTTTGGAGAGCACATCGGTTACGTGTCAGATGTGTAGCCAAGCAGTAATGGGTCGCCATAGCTGCAAATATTAGAAGCTAATTTGATGTGTTGTCAGCTGAAGTCTGATGATGCAGGCGACCGTAAGGCCGAAGTACGCAAGAGTACCGCTACGCCGCGCCTCTTTAGCTCAGTGGTAGATCACTGGTGTAGTAAACCAGTGGTGGTAAGTTCCATCCTCAGAGGAGGAAGACGAATTTTGGAAATCAGTTTCGCGTCGTGGCCGTATAGCAAACAGTATCTGTGATGACGAACAATTAGCGACAGGCGTTTTATTAAGAATTACTCTCAGATGTGATTAAGGCGAGTGGCGCAGATAAAGCCTTTGCCAAAGCGGTACAGCCTAAGGTAGGACGAGGCAGTCTGAATTACATTTTATAGATGTATTTCTCACATATCTCAGAGCCTCTCGCGGTGGTCGTCGTCGTCGTCGTCGTCGTCGTCGCCGCCGCCGCTTCTGCAGAAGTAGCAAATGGCCATCGTAGCAAATGCGGCCAGGGACGCCCTGCCTTCGATTCCGAATGCACAAAGTTTGTGGTCTTGTTTCCCAGTCTATATTTGGTCGGCCTCGTAAGAGGTTGAATGTAACGAATGGGTGGGAAAGAGCAAGGGGCAGCGACTGTGCAGAACGAAAACACAATTCCTCAGGGTGTGAGCGTTTCGAGATGAGTCGTATACAAGTTATAGTTTGTCGTTAGTGACCGTGTGGCCTAATGGATCAGGCGTCGGACTTCGGATCTGAAGATTACAGGTTCGAATGCTGTCACGCTCGTGTTTTTCCAGTTCTGAAAAAGAAACATACCGTTTTAATGTAGCAATTGAGCAGTACGAAACCGTCTGAATGTTGCTGTTGACCATTTTTTGCTTGGAGTTGCTCTTGAGCTTGAAACACACACAACAAGACCGGTGTTAACTAGCGAAGTGGTCGGCAGGGTGCCGTCACCGCGAGTTTTGACTGGCACTTGCACATCTAAAACAACGTCCGAAAGTAAATCGTTCCGCTTTTGGGTCACATCAAGTATGTGCGTTAATTTTGACGCCACTAGCTCTGCATGTTGTCATGCAATTCCTTTACCTCTCAGAAATGATTATGAAATAAAAGTGAAGTACGTGACGAGTGTGACGTTAGGAAAACATTAGGCAGCATGGAGAGATTCTGTATGGGACCACCCAACCCAAACGAGTACTGTGTGACTTGCTACCCGGGAGGAATTAACGGAGGCAGCCGGCTAGCTACGTCGGTAGACCGTGAGACACTTAATCCCATGGTTGTGGGTTCGAGCCCAACGCTGGGCGGAACGGAATTTTGTTCCGCTGCAGATGTAAATTACCGTTTTTCTGATTAACGTGATATAATGTAAATAGCAACTTTAACATTTGCCTACGTCTCTGTCAGTCGCAAGGAAACTGTATTTGAAGGTGAAGGTGATTTTGTAGACATGTGTGAAAGACATGTTCTGAAATGCAAGTGTTGTTGTTTGGAGAGCACATCGGTTACGTGTCAGATGTGTAGCCAAGGAGTAATGGGTCGCCATAGCTGCAAATATTAGAAGCTAATATGATGTGTTGACAGCTGAAGTCTGATGATGAAGGCGACCGTAAGGCCGAAGTACGCAAGAGTACCGCTAGCCCGCGCCTCTTTAGCTCAGTGGTAGATCACTGGTGTAGTAAACCAGGGGTGGTAAGTTCCATCCTCAGAGCAGGAAGACGAATTTTGGAAATCAGTTTCGCGTCGTGGCCGTATAGCAAACAGTATCTGTGATGACGAACAATTAGCGACAGGCGTTTTATTAAGAATTACTCTCAGATGTGATTAAGGCGAATGGCGCAGATAAAGCATTTGCCAAAGCGGTACAGCCTAAGGTGGGACGAGGCAGTCTGAATTACATTTTATAGATGTATTTCTCACATATCTCAGAGCCTCTCGTCGTCGTCGTCGTCGTCGTCGTCGTCGTCGTCGTCGTCGTCGTCGTCGTCGTCGTCGTCGTCGCCGCCGCCGCCGCCGCCGCTTCTGCAGAAGTAGCAAATGGCCATCGTAGCAAATGCGGTGAGGGACGCCCTGCCTTCGATTCCGAATGCACAAAGTTTGTGGTCTTGTTTCCCAGTCTATATTTGGTCGGCCTCGTAAGAGGTTGAATGTAACGAATGGGTGGGAAAGAGCAAGGGGCAGCGGCTGTGCAGAACGAAAACACAATTCCTCAGGGTGTGAATGTTTCGAGATGAGTCGTATACAAGTTATGGTTGGTCGTCAGTGACCGTGTGGCCTAATGGATCAGGCGTCGGACTTCGGATCTGAAGATTACAGGTTCGAATGCTGTCACGCTCGTGTTTTTCCAGTTCTGAAAAAGAAACATACCGTTTTAATGTAGCAATTGAGCAGTACGAAACCGTCTGAATGTTGCTGTTGACCATTTTTTGCTTGGAGTTGCTCTTGAGCTTGAAACACACACAACAAGACCGGTGTTAACTAGCGAAGTGGTCGGCAGGGTGCCGTCACCGCGAGTTTTGACTGTCACTTGCACATCTAAAACAACGTCCGAAAGTAAATCGTTCCGCTTTTGAGTCACATCAAGTATGTGTGTTAATTTTGACGCCACTAGCTCTGCATGTTGTCATGCAATTCCTTTACCTCTTAGAAATGATTATGAAATAAAAGTGAAGTACGTGACGAGTGTGACGTTAGGAAAACATTAGGCAGCATGGAGAGATTCTGTATGGGACCACCCAACCCAAACGAGTACTGTGTGACTTGCTACCCGGGAGGTATTAACGGAGGCAGCCGGCTAGCTAAGTCGGTAGAGCGTGAGACTCTTAATCGAAGGGTTGTGGAATCGAGCCCAACGCTGGGCGGAACGGAATTTTGTTCCGCTGCAGATGTAAATTACCGTTTTTCTGAATAAGGTGATATAATGTAAATAGCAACTTTAACATTTGCCTACGTCTCTGTCAGTCGCAAGGAAACTGTATTTGAAGGTGAAGGTGGTTTTGTAGACATGAGTGGAAGACATGTTCTGAAATGCAAGTGTTGTTGTTTGGAGAGCACATCGGTTACGTGTCAGATGTGTAGCCAAGCAGTAATGGGTCGCCATAGCTGCAAATATTAGAAGCTAATATGATGTGTTGTCAGCTGAAGTCTGATGATGCAGGCGACCGTATGGCCGAATTACGCAAAAATACCGCTAGGCCGCGCCTCTTTAGCTCAGTGGTAGATCACTGCTGTAGTAAACCAGTGGTGGTAACTTCCATCCTCACAGGAGGAAGACGAATTTTGGAAATCAGTTTCGCGTCGTGGCCGTATAGCAAACAGTGTCTGTGATGACGAACAATTAGCGACGGGCGTTTTATTAAGAATTACTCTCAGATGTGATTAAGGCGAATGGCGCAGATAAAGCATTTGCCAAAGCGGTACGGCATCAGGTGGGATGAGGCTGTCTGTATTACATTTTATAGATGTATTTCTCACATATCTCAGAGCCTCTCGCTGTCGTCGTTGTCGTCGCCGCCGCCGCTTCTGCAGAAGTAGCAAATGGCCATCGTAGCAAATGCGGCGAGGGACGCCCTGCCTTCGATTCCGAATGCACAAAGATTGTGGTCTTGTTTCCCAGTCTATATTTGGTCGGTCTCGTAAGAGGTTGAATGTAACAAATGGGTGGGGAAGAGCAAGGGGCAGCGGCTGTGCAGAACGAAAACACAATTCCTCAGGGTGTGAGCGTTTCGAGAGGAGCCGTATACAAGTTATAGTTGGTCGTCAGTGACCGTGTGGCCTATGGATCAGGCGACAGACTTCGGATCTGATGATTACTGGTTCGAATGCTGTCACGCTCGTGTTTCTCCAGTTCTGAAAAAGGAACGTACCGTTTTAATGTAGCAATTGAGCAGTGCATAACCGTCTGAATGTTGCTGTTGACCATTTTTTGCTTGGAGTTCCTCTTGAGCTTGAAACACACACAACAAAACCGGTGTTAACTAGCGAAGTGGTTGGCAGGGTGCCGTCACCGCGAGTTTTGACTGGCACTTGCACATCTAAAACAACGTCGGAAAGTAAATCGTTCGGCTTTTGAGTCACATCAAGTATGTGTGTTAATTTTGACGCCACTAGCTCTGCATGTTGTCATGCAATTCCTTTACCTCTCAGAAATGATTATGAAATAAAAGTGAAGTACGTGACGAGTGTGACGTTAGGAAAACATTAGGCAGCATGGAGAGATTCTGTTTGGGACCACCCAACCCAAACGAGTACTGTGTGACTTGCTACCCGGGAGGAATTAACGGAGGCAGCCGGCTTGCTAAGTCGGTAGAGCGTGAGACTCTTAATCCCGGGGTTGTGGGTTCGAGCCCAACTCTGGGCGGAACGGAATTTTGTTCCGCTGCAGATGTAAATTACCGTTTTTCTGATTAACGTGATGTAATGTAAATAGCAACTTTAACATTTGCCTACGTCTCTGTCAGTCGCAAGGTAACTGTATTTGAAGGTGAAGGTGATTTTGTAGACATGTGTGAAAGACATGTTCTGAAATGCAAGTGTTGTTGTTTGGAGAGCACATCGGTTACGTGTCAGATGTGTAGCCAAGGAGTAATGGGTCGCCATAGCTGCAAATATTAGAAGGTAATATGATGTGTTGTCAGCTGAAGTCTGATGATGCAGGCGACCGTAAGGCCGAGGTACGCAAGAGTGCCGCTAGGCCGCGCCTCTTTAGCTCAGTGGTAGATCACTGGTGTAGTAAACCAGTGGTGGTAAGTTACATCTTCAGAGGAGGAAGACGAATTTTGGAAATCAGTTTCGCGTCGTGGCCGTATAGCAAACAGTATCTGTGATGACGAACAATTAGCGACAGGCGTTTTATTAAGAATTACTCTCAGATGTGATTAAGGCGAATGGCGCAGATAAAGCATTTGCCAAAGCGGTACAGCCTAAGGTGGGACGAGGCAGTCTGAATTACATTTTATAGATGTATTTCTCACATGTCTCAGAGCCTCTCGCGGTCGTCATCGTCGTCGTCGTCGCCGACGCTTCTGCAGAAGTAGCAAATGGCCATCGTAGCAAATGCGGCGAGGGACGCCCTGCCTACGATTCCGAATGCACAAAGTTTGTGGTCTTGTTTCCCAGTCTATATTTGGTCGGCCCCGTAAGAGGTTGAATGTAACGAATGGGTGGGAAAGAGCAAGGGGCAGCGGCTGTGCAGAACGAAAACACAATTCCTCAGGGTGTGAACGTTCCGAGATGAGTCGTATATAAGCTATAGGTGGTCGTCAGTGACCGTGTGGCCTAATGGATCAGGCGTCGGACTTCGGATCTGAAGATTACAGGTTCGAATGCTGTCATGCTCGTGTTTTTCCAGTTCTGAAAAAGAAACATACCGTTTTAATGTAGCAATTGAGCAGTACGAAACCGTCTGAATGTTGCTGTTGACCATTTTTTGCTTGGAGTTGCTCTTGAGCTTGAAACACACACAACAAGACCGGTGTTAACTAGCGAAGTGGTCGGCAGGGTGCCGTCACCGCGAGTTTTGACTGGCACTTGCACATCTAAAACAACGTCCGAAAGTAAATCGTTCCGCTTTTGAGTCACATCAAGTATGTGTGTTAATTTTGACGCCACTAGCTCTGCATGTAGTCATGCAATTCCTTTACCTCTCAGAAATGATTATGAAATAAAAGTGAAGTACGTGACGAGTGTGACGTTAGGAAAACATTAGGCAGCATGGAGAGATTCTGTATGGGACCACCCAACCCAAACGAGTACTGTGTGACTTGCTACCCGGGAGGTATTAACGGAGGCAGCCGGCTAGCTAAGTCGGTAGAGCGTGAGACTCTTAATCGAAGGGTTGTGGGATCGAGCCCAACGCTGGGCGGAACGGAATTTTGTTCCGCTGCAGATGTAAATTACCGTTTTTCTGATTAACGTGATATAATGTAAATAGCAACTTTAACATTTGCCTACGTCTCTGTCAGTCGCAAGGAGACTGTATTTGAAGGTGAAGGTGATTTTGTAGACATGTGTGAAAGACATGTTCTGAAATGCAAGTGTTGTTGTTTGGAGAGCACATCGGTTACGTGTCAGATGTGTAGCCAAGCAGTAATGGGTCGCCATAGCTGCAAATATTAGAAGCTAATATGATGTGTTGTCAGCTGAAGTCTGATGATGCAGGCGACCGTAAGGCCGAAGTACGCAAGAGTACCGCTAGGCCGCGCCTCTTTAGCTCAGTGGTAGATCACTGGTGTAGTAAACCAGGGGTGGTAAGTTCCATCCTCAGAGGAGGAAGACGAATTTTGGAAATCAGTTTCGCGTCGTGGCCGTATAGCAAACAGTATCTGTGATGACGAACAATTAGCGACAGGCGTTTTATTAAGAATTACTCTCAGATGTGATTAAGGCGAATGGCGCAGATAAAGCCTTTGCCAAAGCGGTGCAGCATAAGGTGGGACGAGGCAGTCTGAATTACATTTTATAGATGTATTTCTCACATATCTCAGAGCCTCACGAAGTCGTCGTCGTCGTCGTCGTCGTCGTCGTCGTCGCCGCCGCTTCTGCAGAAGTAGCAAATGGCCATCGTAGCAAATGCGGCGATGGACGCCCTGCCTTCGATTCCGAATGCACAAAGTTTGTGGTCTTGTTTCCCAGTCTATATTTGATCGGCCTCGTAAGAGGTTGAATGTAACGAATGGGTGGGAAAGAGCAAGGGGCAGCGGCTGTGTAGAACGAAAACACAAATCCTCAGGGGGTGTGAGCGTTTAGAGATGAGTCGTATACATGTAAATGTTGGTCGTCAGTGACCGTGTGGCCTAATGGATAAGGCGTCGGACTTCGGATCTGAAGATTACAGGTTCGAATGCTGTCAAGCTCGTGTTTTTCCAGTTCTGAAAAAGAAACATACCGTTTTAATGTAGCAATTGAGCAGTACGAAACCGTCTGAATGTTGCTGTTGACCATTTTTTGCTTGGAGTTGCTCTTGAGCTTGAAACACACACAACAAGACCGGTGTTAACTAGCGAAGTGGTCGGCAGGGTGCCGTCACCGCGAGTTTTGACTGGCACTTGCACATCTAAAACAACGTCGGAAAGTAACTCGTTCAGCTTTTGAGTCATATCAAGTATGTGTGTTAATTTTGACGCCACTAGCTCTGCATGTTGTCATGCAATTCCTTTACCTCTCAGAAATGATTATTAAATAAAAGTGAAGTACGTGACAAGTGTGACGTTAGGAAAACATTATTCAGCATGGAGAGATTCTGTATGGGACCACCCAACCCAAAGGAGTACTGTGTGACTTGCTCCCCTGGAGGTATTAACGGAGGCAGCCGGCTAGCTAAGTCGGTAGAGCGTGAGACTCTTAATCCCAGGGTTGTGGGTTCGAGCCCGACGCTGGGCGGAACGAAATTTTGTTCTGCTGCAGATGTAAATTACCGTTTTTCTGATTAACGTGATATAATGTAAATAGCAACTTTAAACTTTGCCTATGTCTCTGTCAGTCGCAAGGAGACTGTATTTGAAGGTGAAGGTGATATTGTAGACATGTGTGAAAGACATGTTCTGAAATGCAAGTGTTGTTGTTTGGAGAGCACATCGGTTACGTGTCAGATGTGTAGCCAAGCAGTAATGGGTCGCCATAGCTGCAAATATTAGAAGCTAATATGAAGTGTTGTCAGCTGAAGTCTGATGATGCAGGCGACCATAAGGCCGAAGTACGCAAGAGTACCGCTAGGCCGCATCTCTTTAGCTCAGTGGTAGAGCATTGGTGTAGTAAACCATGGGTGGTAAGTTCCATCCTCAGAAGAAGAAGACGAATTTTGGAAATCAGTTTCGCGTCGTGGCCGTGTAGCAAACAGTATCTGTAATGACGAACAATTAGCGACAGGCGTTTTATTAAGAATTACTCTCAGATGTGATTAAGGCGAATGGCGCAGATAAAGCATTTGCCAAAGCGGTACAGCCTAAGGTGGGACGAGGCAGTCTGAATTACATTTTATAGTTGTATTTCTCACATATCTCAGAGCCTCTCGCGGCCGTCGTCGTCGTTGTCGAAGGCGCCGCCGCTTCGGCTGAAGTAGCAAATGGCCATCGTAGCAAATGCGGCGAAGGACGCCCTGTCTTCGATTCCGAATGCACAAAGTGTGTGGTCTTGTTTCCCAGTCTATATTTGGTCGGTCCCGTAAGAGGTTGAATGTAACGAATGGGTGGGAAAGAGCAAGGGGCAGTGGCTGTGCAGAACGAAAACACAATTCCTCAGGGTGTGAGCGTTTCGAGATGAGTCGTATACATGTTACAGTCGGTTGTCAGTGACAGTGTGGCCTAATGGATCAGGCGTCGGACTTCGGATCTGATGATTACAGGTTCGAATGCTGTCAAGCTCGTGTTTTTCCAGATCTGAAAAAGAAACATACCGTTTTAATGTAGCAATTGAGCTGTACGAAACCGTCTGAATGTTGCTGTTGACCATTTTTTGCTTGGAGTTGCTCTTGAGCTTGAAACACACACAACAAGACCGGTGTTAACTAGCGAAATGGTCGGCAGGGTGCCGTCACCGCTTGTTTTGACTGGCACTTGCACATCTAAAACAACGTCGGAAAGTAACTCGTTCGGCTTTTGAGTCACATCAAGTATGTGTGTTAATTTTGACGCCACTAGCTCGGCATGTTGTCATGCAATTCCTTTACCTCTCAGAAATGATTAAGAAATAAAAGTGAAGTACGTGACGAGTGTGACGTTAGGAAAACATTAGGCAGCATGGAGAGATTCTGTATGGGAGCACCCTACCCAAACGAGTACTGTGTGACTTGCTAACCGGGAGGTCAAAACCAAGGCAGCCGGCTAGTTAAGTCGGTAGAGCGTGAGACTGTTAATCCCAGGGTTGTGGGTTCGAGCCCCACGTTGGGCGGAACGGAATTTTGTTCCGCTGCAGATGTAAATTACCGTTTTTCTGAATAAATGGTATGATGTAAATAGCAACTTTAAACTTTGCCTACGTCTCTGTCAGTCGCAAGGAAACTGTATTTGAAGGTGAAGGTGATTTTGTAGACATGTGTGAAAGACATGTTCTGAAATGCAAGTGTTCTTGTTTGGAGAGCACATCGGTTACGTGTCAGATGTGTAGCCAAGCAGTAATGGGTCGCCATAGCTGCAAATATTAGAAGCTAATATGAAGTGTTGTCAGCTGAAGTCTGATGATGCGGGCGACCGTAAGGCCGAAGTACGCAAGAGTACCGCTATGCCGCGCCTCTTTAGCTCAGTGGTAGAGCATTGGTGTAGTAAACCATGGGTGGTAAGTTCCATCCTCAGAAGAAGAAGACGAATTTTGGAAATCAGTTTCGCGTCGTGGCCGTATAGCAAACAGTGTCTGTGATAACGAATAATTAGCGATAAGCTTTTTATTAAGAATTACTCTCAGATGTGATTAAGGCGAATCGCGCAGATAAAGCATTTGCCAAAGCGGTACAGCTTAAGGTGGGACGAGGCAGTCTGAATTACATTTTATAGATGTATTTCTCACATATCTCAGAGCCTCAGCCGGTCGTCGTCGTCGTCGTCGTCGTCGTCGTCGTCGTCGTCGTCGTCGTCGTCGTCGCCGCCGCCGCTTCTGCAGATGTAGCAAATGGCCATCGTAGCAAATGCGGCGATGGACGCCCTGCCTTCGATTCCGAATGCACAAAGTTTGTGGTCTTGTTTTCCAGTCTATATTTGATCGGCCTCGTAAGAGGTTGAATGTAACGAATGGGTGGGAAAGAGCAAGGGGCAGCGGCTGTGTAGAACGAAAACACAAATCCTCAGGGGTGTGAGCGTTTAGAGATGAGTCGTATACATGTAAATGTTGGTCGTCAGTGACCGTGTGGCCTAATGGATAAGGCGTCGGACTTCGGATCTGAAGATTACAGGTTCGAATGCTGTCAAACTCGTGTTTTTCCAGTTCTGAAAAAGAAACATACCGTTTTAATGTAGCAATTGAGCAGTACGAAACCGTCTGAATGTTGCTGTTGACCATTTTTTGCTTGGAGTTGCTCTTGAGCTTGAAACACACACAACAAGACCGGTGTTAACTAGCGAAGTGGTCGGCAGGGTGCCGTCACCGCGAGTTTTGAGTGGCACTTGCACATCTAAAACAACGTCGGAAAGTAACTCGTTCAGCTTTTGAGTCATATCAAGTATGTGTGTTAATTTTGACGCCACTAGCTCTGCATGTTGTCATGCAATTCCTTTACCTCTCAGAAATGATTATTAAATAAAAGTGAAGTACGTGACGAGTGTGACGTTAGGAAAACATTAGGCATTATGGAGAGATTCTGTATGGGACCACCCAACCCAAACGAGTACTGTGTGACTTGCTACTCGGCAGGTATTGATCGAGGCAGCCGGCTAGCTAAGTCGGAAGAGCGTGAGACTGTTTATTCCCAGGGTTGTGGGTTCGAGCCCCACGCTGGGCAGAACGGAATTTTGTTCCGCTGCAGATGTAAATTACCGTTTTTCTGATTAACGTGATATAATGTAAATAGCAACTTTAAACTTTGCCTATGTCTCTGTCAGTCGCAAGGAGACTGTATTTGAAGGTGAAGGTGATATTGTAGACATGTGTGAAAGACATGTTCTGAAATGCAAGTGTTGTTGTTTGGAGAGCACATCGGTTACGTGTCAGATGTGTAGCCAAGCAGTAATGGGTCGCCATAGCTGCAAATATTAGAAGCTAATATGAAGTGTTGTCAGCTGAAGTCTGATGATGCAGGCGACCATAAGGCCGAAGTACGCAAGAGTACCGCTAGGCCGCGTCTCTTTAGCTCAGTGGTAGAGCATTGGTGTAGTAAACCATGGGTGGTAAGTTCCATCCTCAGAAGAAGAAGACGAATTTTGGAAATCAGTTTCGCATCGTGGCCGTGTAGCAAACAGTATCTGTAATGACGAACAATTAGCGACAGGCGTTTTATTAAGAATTACTCTCAGATGTGATTAAGGCGAATGGCGCAGATAAAGCATTTGCCAAAGCGGTACAGCCTAAGGTGGGACGAGGCAGTCTGAATTACATTTTATAGTTGTATTTCTCACATATCTCAGAGCCTCTCGCGGTCGTCGTCGTCGTTGTCGAAGGCGCCGCCGCTTCGGCTGAAGTAGCAAATGGCCATCGTAGCAAATGCGGCGAAGGACGCCCTGTCTTCGATTCCGAATGCACAAAGTGTGTGGTCTTGTTTCCCAGTCTATATTTGGTCGGTCCCGTAAGAGGTTGAATGTAACGAATGGGTGGGAAAGAGCAAGGGGCAGTGGCTGTGCAGAACGAAAACACAATTCCTCAGGGTGTGAGCGTTTCGAGATGAGTCGTATACATGTTATAGTTGGTTGTCAGTGACAGTGTGGCCTAATGGATCAGGCGTCGGACTTCGGATCTGATGATTACAGGTTCGAATGCTGTCAAGCTCGTGTTTTTCCAGATCTGAAAAAGAAACATACCGTTTTAATGTAGCAATTGAGCTGTACGAAACCGTCTGAATGTTGCTGTTGACCATTTTTTGCTTGGAGTTGCTCTTGAGCTTGAAACACACACAACAAGACCGGTGTTAACTAGCGAAATGGTCGGCAGGGTGCCGTCACCGCTTGTTTTGACTGGCACTTGCACATCTAAAACAACGTCGGAAAGTAACTCGTTCGGCTTTTGAGTCACATCAAGTATGTGTGTTAATTTTGACGCCACTAGCTCGGCATGTTGTCATGCAATTCCTTTACCTCTCAGAAATGATTATGAAATAAAAGTGAAGTACGTGACGAGTGTGACGTTAGGAAAACATTAGGCAGCATGGAGAGATTCTGTATGGGAGCACCCTACCCAAACGAGTACTGTGTGACTTGCTAACTGGGAGGTCAAAACCAAGGCAGCCGGCTAGTTAAGTCGGTAGAGCGTGAGACTGTTAATCCCAGGGTTGTGGGTTCGAGCCCCACGTTGGGCGGAACGGAATTTTGTTCCGCTGCAGATGTAAATTACCGTTTTTCTGAATAAATGGTATGATGTAAATAGCAACTTTAAACTTTGCCTACGTCTCTGTCAGTCGCAAGGAAACTGTATTTGAAGGTGAAGGTGATTTTGTAGACATGTGTGAAAGACATGTTCTGAAATGCAAGTGTTCTTGTTTGGAGAGCACATCGGTTACGTGTCAGATGTGTAGCCAAGCAGTAATGGGTCGCCATAGCTGCAAATATTAGAAGCTAATATGAAGTGTTGTCAGCTGAAGTCTGATGATGCGGGCGACCGTAAGGCCGAAGTACGCAAGAGTACCGCTATGCCGCGCCTCTTTAGCTCAGTGGTAGAGCATTGGTGTAGTAAACCATGGGTGGTAAGTTCCATCCTCAGAAGAAGAAGACGAATTTTGGAAATCAGTTTCGCGTCGTGGCCGTATAGCAAACAGTGTCTGTGATAACGAATAATTAGCGATAAGCTTTTTATTAAGAATTACTCTCAGATGTGATTAAGGCGAATCGCGCAGATAAAGCATTTGCCAAAGCGGTACAGCTTAAGGTGGGACGAGGCAGTCTGAATTACATTTTATAGATGTATTTCCCACATATCTCAGAGCCTCAGGCGGTCGTCGTCGTCGTTGTCGCCGCCGCCGCCGCCGCTTCTGCAGAGGTAGCAAATGGCCATCGAAGCAAATGCGGCGAGGGACGCCCTGCCTTCGATTCCGAATGCACAAAGTGTGTGTTCTTGTATCCCAGTCTATATTTGGTCGGTCTCGTTAGAGGTTGAATGTAACGAATGGGTGGGAAAGAGCAAGGTGCAGCAGCTGTGCAGAACGAAAACACAATTCCTCAGGGTGTGAGTGTTTCGAGATGAGTCGTATACAAGTTATAGTTTGTCGTCAGTGATCGTGTGGCGTAATGGATCAGACGTCGTACTTCGGATGTGAAGATTACAGGTTCGAATGCTGTCACGCTCGTGTTTTTCCAGTTCTGAAAAAGAAACATACCGTTTTAATGTAGCAATTGAGCAGTACGAAACCGTCTGAATGTTGCTGTTGACCATTTTTTGCTTGGAGTTGCTCTTGAGCTTGAAACACACGCAACAAGACCGGTGTTAACTAGCGAAATGGTCGGCAGGGTGCCGTCACCGCGAGTTTTGACTGGCACTTGCACATCTAAAACAACGTCGGAAAGTAACTCGTTCGGCTTTTGAGTCACATCAAGTATGTGTGTTAATTTTTACGCCACTAGCTCTGCATGTTGTCATGCAATTCCTTACCTCTCAGAAATTGTTATGAAATAGAAGTGAAGTACGTGACGAGTGTGACGTTAGGAAAACATTAGGCAGCATGGAGAGATTCTGTATGGGACCACCCAACCCAAACGAGTACTGTGTGACTTGCTACCCGGCAGGTATTAACCGAGGCAACCGGCTACCTAAGTCGGTAGAGCGTGAGACTCTCAATGCCAGGGTTGTGTGTTCGAGCCCCACGCTGGGCGGAACGGAATTTTGTTCCGCTACAGATGTAAATTACCGTTTTTCTGTATAAATGGTATGATGTAAATAGCAACTTTAAACTTTGCCTACGTCTCTGTCAGTCGCAAGGAAACTGTATTTGAAGGTGAAGGTGATTTTGTAGACATGTGTGAAAGACATGCTCTGAAATGCAAGTGTTGTTGTTTGGAGAGGACATCGGTAACGTGTCAGATGTGTAGCCAAGCAGTAATGGGTCAACCATAGCTGCAAATATTAGAAGCTAATATGAAGTGTTGTCAGCTGAAGTCTGATGATGCAGGCGACCGTAATGCCGAAGTTCGCAAGAGTACCGCTAGGACGCTCCTCTTTAACTCAGTGGTTGAGCATTGGTGTAGTAAACCAGGGGTGGTAAGTCCCACCCTCAGAGGAGAAAGACAAATTTTGGAAATCTGTTTCGCGTCGTGGCCGTATAGCAAACAGTATCTGTGATGACGAACAATTAGCGACAGGCGTTATTTTAAGAATTACTCTCAAATGTGATTAAGGCGAATGGCGCAGATAAAGCATTTCCCAAAGCAGTACAGCCTATGGTGGGACGAGGCAGTCTGAATTACATTTTATAGATGTATTTCTCACATATCTCAGAGCCTCTCGCGTTGGTCGTCGTCGTCGTCGTCGTCGTCGTCGTCGTCGTCGTCGTCGTCGTCGTCGTCGTCGTCGTCGCCGCCGCTTCTGCAGAAGTAGCAAATGGCTATCGTAGCAAATGCGGCGAGGGACGCCCTGCCTTCGATTCCGTATGCACAAAGTTTGTGGTCTTGTTTCCCAGTCTATATTTGGTCGGCCTCGTAAGAGGTTGAATGTAACGAATGGGTGGGAAAGGGCAAGGGGCAGCGGCTGTGCAGAACGAAAACACAATTCCTCAGGGTGTGAGCGTTTCGAGATGAGTCATATACAAGTTATAGTTGGTCGTCAGTGACCGTGTGGCGTAATGTATCAGGCGTCGGACTTCGGATCTGAAGATTACATGTTCGAATTCTGTCAAGCTCGTGTTTTTCCAGTTCTGAAAAAGAAACATACCGTTTTAATGTAGCAATTGAGCAGTACGAAACCGTCTCAATGTTGCTGTTGACCATTTTTTGCTTGGAGTTGCTCTTGAGCATGAAACACACACAACAAGACCGGTGTTAACTAGCGAAATGGTCGGCAGGGTGCCGTCACCGCGAGTTTTGACTGGCACTTGCACATCTAAAACAACGTCGGAAAGTAACTCGTTCGGCTTTTGACTCACTTCAAGTATGTGTGTTAATTTGATGCCACTAGCTCTGCATGTTGTCATGCAATTCCTTTACCTCTCAGAAATGATTATGAAATAAAAATGAAGTACGTGACGAGTGTGACGTTAGGAAAACATTAGGCAGCATGGAGAGATTCTGTATGGGACCACCCAACCCAAACGAGTAATGTGTGTCTTGCTACCCCGCAGGTATTAACCGAGGCAGACGGTTAGCTAAGTTGGTAGAGTGTAAAATTTTTAAACCCAGGGTTGTGGGTTCGAGCCCCACGCTGTTCGGAACGGAATTTTGTTCCGCTGCAGATGTAAATTACCGTTTTTCTGATTAACGTGATATAATGTAAATAGCAACTTTCAACTTTGCCTACGTCTATGTCAGTCGCAAGGAAACTGTATTTGAAGGTGAAGGTGATTTTGTAGACATGTGTTATAGACATGTTCTGAAATGCAAGTGTTGTTGTTTGGAGAGCACATCGGTTACGTACCAGATGTGTAGCAAGCAGTAATGGGTCGCCATTCTGCAAATATTAGAAGCCAATATGGATTGTTGTCAGCTGAAGGCTGATGATGCAGGCGACCGTAAGGCCGAAGTACGCAAGAGTACCGCTAGGCCGCGCCACTTTAGCTCAGTGGTAGAGCACTGGCTTAGTAAACCAGGGGTGGTAAGTTCCATCCTCAGAGGAGGAAGACGAATTTTGGAAATCAGTTTTGCGTCGTGGCCGTATAGCAAACAGTATCTGTGATGACGAACAATTAGCGACAGGCGTTTTATTAAGAATTACTCTCAGATGTGATTAAGGCGAATGGCGCAGATAAAGCCTTTGCCAAAGCGGTACAGCATAAGGTGGGACGAGGCAGTCTGAATTACATTTTGTAGATGTATTTTTCACATATCTCAGAGCCTGTCGTCGTCGTCGTCGTCGTCGTCGTCGCCGCCGCCACTTCTGCAGAAGTAGCAAATGGCCATCATAGCAAATGCGGCGAGGGACGCCCTGCCTTCGATTCCGAAAGCACGAAGCGTGTGGTCTTGTTTCCCAGTCTATATTTTGTCGGTCTCGTAAGAGGTTGAATGTAACGAATGGGTGGGAAAGAGCAAGGGGCAGCGGCTGTGCAGAACGAAAACACAATTCCTCAGGGTGTGAGCGTTTCGAGATGAGTCGTATACAAGTTATAGTTGGTCGTCAGTGACCGTGTGGCCTATGGATCAGGCGTCAGACTTCGGATCTGATGATTACTGGTTCGAATGCTGTCACGCTCGTGTTTTTCCAGTTCTGAAAAAGAAACATACCGTTTTAATGTAGCAATTGAGCAGTACGAAACCGTCTGAATGTTGCTGTTGACCATTTTTTGCTTGGAGTTGCTCTTGAGCTTGAAACACACACAACAAGACCGGTATTAACTATCGAAATGGTCGGCAGGGTGCCGTCACCGCGAGTTTTGACTGGCACTTGCACATCTAAAACAACGTCCGAAAGTAACTCGTTCGGCTTTTGAGTCACATCAAGTATATGTGTTAATTTTGACGCCACTAGCTCTGCATGTTGTTTTGCAATTCCTTTACCTCTCAGAAATAATTATGAAATAAGAGTGAAGTACGTGACGAGTGTGACGTTAGGAAAACATTAGGCAGCATGGAGAGATTCTGTATGGGACCACCCAACCAAAACGAGTAATGTGTGTCTTGCTACCCGGCAGGTATTAACCGAGGCAGACGGATAGCTAAGTTGGTAGAGTGTAAGATTTTTAACCCCAGGGTTGTGGGTTCGAGCCCCACGCTGGGCGGAACGGAATTTTGTTCCGCTGCAGATGTAAATTACCGTTTTTCTGATTAACGTGATATAATGTAAATAGCAACTTTAAACTTTGCCTACGTCTCTGTCAGTCGCAAGGAAACTGTATTTGAAGGTGAAGGTGATTTTGTAGACATGTGTGAAAGACATGTTCTGAAATGCAAGTGTTGTTGTTTGGAGAGCACATCGGTTACGTGTCAGATGTGGAGCCAAGGACTAATGGGTCGCCATAGCTGCAAATATTAGAAGCTAATATGAAGTGTTGTCAGGTAAAGTCTGATGATGCAGGCGACCGTAAGGCCGAAGTATGCAAAAGTACCGCTAGGCCGCGCCTCTTTAGCTCAGTGGCAGATCACTAATGTAGTGAATCAGGGGTGGTAAGTTCCATCCTCAGAGGAGGAAGACGAATTTTGGAAATCAGTTTCGCGTCGTGGCCGTATAGCAAACAGTATCTGTGATGACGAACAATTAGCGACAGGCGTTTTATTAAGAATTACTCTCAGATGTGATTAAGGCGAATTGCGCAGATAAAGCATTTGCCAAAGCGGTACAGCCTAAGGTGGGACTTGGCGGTTTGAATTACATTTTATAGATGTATTTCTCACATACCTCAGAGCCTCTCGCGGTCGTCGTCGTCGTCGTCGTCGTCGTCGTCGTCGTCGTCGCCGCCGCCGCTTCTGCAGAAGTAGCAAATGGCCATCGTAGCAAATGCGGCGAGGGACGCTCTGCCTTCGATTCCGAATGCACAAAGTGTGTGTTCTTGTTTCCCAGTCTATATTTGGTCGGTCTCATAAGAGGTTGAATGTAACGAATGGGTGGGAAAGAGCAAGGGGCAGCGGCTGTGCAGAACGAAAACACAAATCCTCATGGTGTGAGCGTTTCGAGATGAGTCGTATACATGTTATAGTTGGTTGTCAGTGACAGTGTGGCCTAATGGATCAGGCGTCGGACTTCGGATTTGATGATTACAGGTTCGAATGCTGTCACGCTCGTGTTTTTCCAGTTCTGAAAAAGAAACATACCGTTTTAATGTAGCAATTGAGCAGTACGAAACCGTCTGAATGTTGCTGTTGACCATTTTTTGCTTAGAGTTGCTCTTGAGCTTGAAACACACACAACAAGACCGGTGTTAACTAGCGAAATGGTCGGCAGGGTGCCGTCACCGCGAGTTTTGACTGGCACTTGCACATCTAAAACAACGTCGGAAAGTAACTCGTTCGGCTTTTGAGTCACATCAAGTATGTGTGTTAATTTTGACGCCACTAGCTCTGCATGTTGTCATGCAATTCCTTTACCTCTCAGAAATGATTATGAAATAAAAGTGAAGTACGTGACGAGTGTGACGTTAGGAAAAGATTAGGCAGCCTGGAGAGATTCTGTATTGGACCACCCAACCCAAACGAGTACTGTGTGACTTGCTACTCGGCAGGTATTGATCGAGGCAGCCGGCTAGCTAAGTCGGAAGAGCGTGAGACTGTTTATTCCCAGGGTTGTGGGTTCGAGCCCCACGCTGGGCGGAACGGAATTTTGTTCCGCTGCAGATGTAAATTACCGTTTTTCTGATTAACGTGATATAATGTAAATGGCAACTTTAACCTTTGCCTACGTGTCTGTCTGTCGCAAGGAAACTGTATTTGAAGGTGAAGGTGATTTTGTAGACATGTGTGAAAGACATGTTCTGAAATGCAAGTGTTGTTGTTTGGAGAGCACATCGGTTACGTGTCAGATGTGTAGCCAAGCAGTAATGGGTCGCCATAGCTGCAAATATTAGAAGGTAATATGAAGTGTTGTCAGCTGAAGTCTGATGATGCAGTCGACCGTATGGCCGAAGTACGCAAGAATACCGCTAGGCCGCGACCCTTTAGCTCAGTGGTAGAGCACTGGTGTAGTAAACCAGGGGTGGTAAGTTCCATCCTCAGAGGAGGAAGACGAATTTTGGAAATCAGTTTCGCGTCGTGGCCGTGTAGCAAACAGTATCTGTAATGACGAACAATTAGCGACAGGCGTTTTATTAAGAATTACTCTCAGATGTGATTAAGGCGAATGGCGCAGATAAAGCATTTGCCAAAGCGGTACAGCCTAAGGTGGGACGAGGCAGTCTGAATTACATTTTATAGATGTATTTCTCACATATCTCAGAGCCTCTCGCGGTCGTCGTCGTCGTTGTCGCCGGCGCCGCCGCTTCGGCTGAAGTAGCAAATGGCCATCGTAGCAAATGCGGCGAAGGACGCCCTGTCTTCGATTCCGAATGCACAAAGTGTGTGGTCTTGTTTCCCAGTCTATATTTGGTCGGTCTCGTAAGAGGTTGAATGTAACGAATGGGTGGGAAAGAGCAAGGGGCTGCGGCTGTGCAGAACGAAAACACAATTCCTCGGGGTGTGAGCGTTTCGAGATGAGTCGTATACAAGTTATAGTTGGTCGTCAGTGACCGTGTGGCCTAATGGATAAGGCGTCGGACTTCGGATCTGATGATTACTGGTTCGAATGCTGTCACGCTCGTGTTTTTCCAGTTCTGAAAAAGAAACATACCGTTTTAATGTAGCAATTGAGCAGTACGAAACCGTCTGAATGTTGCTGTTGACCATTTTTTGCTTGGAGTTGCTCTTGAGCTTGAAACACACACAACAAGACCGGTATTAACTATCGAAATGGTCGGCAGGGTGCCGTCACCGCGAGTTTTGACTGGCACTTGCACATCTAAAACAACGTCCGAAAGTAACTCGTTCGGCTTTTGAGTCACATCAAGTATATGTGTTAATTTTGACGCCACTAGCTCTGCATGTTGTTTTGCAATTCCTTTACCTCTCAGAAATAATTATGAAATAAGAGTGAAGTACGTGACGAGTGTGACGTTAGGAAAACATTAGGCAGCATGGAGAGATTCTGTATGGGACCACCCAACCAAAACGAGTAATGTGTGTCTTGCTACCCGGCAGGTATTAACCGAGGCAGACGGATAGCTAAGTTGGTAGAGTGTAAGATTTTTAACCCCAGGGTTGTGGGTTCGAGCCCCACGCTGGGCGGAACGGAATTTTGTTCCGCTGCAGATGTAAATTACCGTTTTTCTGATTAACGTGATATAATGTAAATAGCAACTTTAAACTTTGCCTACGTCTCTGTCAGTCGCAAGGAAACTGTATTTGAAGGTGAAGGTGATTTTGTAGACATGTGTGAAAGACATGTTCTGAAATGCAAGTGTTGTTGTTTGGAGAGCACATCGGTTACGTGTCAGATGTGGAGCCAAGGACTAATGGGTCGCCATAGCTGCAAATATTAGAAGCTAATATGAAGTGTTGTCAGGTAAAGTCTGATGATGCAGGCGACCGTAAGGCCGAAGTATGCAAAAGTACCGCTAGGCCGCGCCTCTTTAGCTCAGTGGCAGATCACTAATGTAGTGAATCAGGGGTGGTAAGTTCCATCCTCAGAGGAGGAAGACGAATTTTGGAAATCAGTTTCGCGTCGTGGCCGTATAGCAAACAGTATCTGTGATGACGAACAATTAGCGACAGGCGTTTTATTAAGAATTACTCTCAGATGTGATTAAGGCGAATTGCGCAGATAAAGCATTTGCCAAAGCGGTACAGCCTAAGGTGGGACTTGGCGGTTTGAATTACATTTTATAGATGTATTTCTCACATACCTCAGAGCCTCTCGCGGTCGTCGTCGTCGTCGTCGTCGTCGTCGTCGTCGTCGTCGTCGTCGTCGTCGTCGCCGCCGCCGCCGCCGCTTCTGCAGAAGTAGCAAATGGCCATCGTAGCAAATGCGGCGAGGGACGCTCTGCCTTCGATTCCGAATGCACAAAGTGTGTGTTCTTGTTTCCCAGTCTATATTTGGTCGGTCTCATAAGAGGTTGAATGTAACGAATGGGTGGGAAAGAGCAAGGGGCAGCGGCTGTGCAGAACGAAAACACAAATCCTCATGGTGTGAGCGTTTCGAGATGAGTCGTATACATGTTATAGTTAGTTGTCAGTGACAGTGTGGCCTAATGGATCAGGCGTCGGACTTCGGATTTGATGATTACAGGTTCGAATGCTGTCACGCTCGTGTTTTTCCAGTTCTGAAAAAGAAACATACCGTTTTAATGTAGCAATTGAGCAGTACGAAACCGTCTGAATGTTGCTGTTGACCATTTTTTGCTTAGAGTTGCTCTTGAGCTTGAAACACACACAACAAGACCGGTGTTAACTAGCGAAATGGTCGGCAGGGTGCCGTCACCGCGAGTTTTGACTGGCACTTGCACATCTAAAACAACGTCGGAAAGTAACTCGTTCGGCTTTTGAGTCACATCAAGTATGTGTGTTAATTTTGACGCCACTAGCTCTGCATGTTGTCATGCAATTCCTTTACCTCTCAGAAATGATTATGAAATAAAAGTGAAGTACGTGACGAGTGTGACGTTAGGAAAAGATTAGGCAGCCTGGAGAGATTCTGTATTGGACCACCCAACCCAAACGAGTACTGTGTGACTTGCTACTCGGCAGGTATTGATCGAGGCAGCCGGCTAGCTAAGTCGGAAGAGCGTGAGACTGTTTATTCCCAGGGTTGTGGGTTCGAGCCCCACGCTGGGCGGAACGGAATTTTGTTCCGCTGCAGATGTAAATTACCGTTTTTCTGATTAACGTGATATAATGTAAATGGCAACTTTAACCTTTGCCTACGTGTCTGTCTGTCGCAAGGAAACTGTATTTGAAGGTGAAGGTGATTTTGTAGACATGTGTGAAAGACATGTTCTGAAATGCAAGTGTTGTTGTTTGGAGAGCACATCGGTTACGTGTCAGATGTGTAGCCAAGCAGTAATGGGTCGCCATAGCTGCAAATATTAGAAGGTAATATGAAGTGTTGTCAGCTGAAGTCTGATGATGCAGTCGACCGTATGGCCGAAGTACGCAAGAATACCGCTAGGCCGCGACCCTTTAGCTCAGTGGTAGAGCACTGGTGTAGTAAACCAGGGGTGGTAAGTTCCATCCTCAGAGGAGGAAGACGAATTTTGGAAATCAGTTTCGCGTCGTGGCCGTGTAGCAAACAGTATCTGTAATGACGAACAATTAGCGACAGGCGTTTTATTAAGAATTACTCTCAGATGTGATTAAGGCGAATGGCGCAGATAAAGCATTTGCCAAAGCGGTACAGCCTAAGGTGGGACGAGGCAGTCTGAATTACATTTTATAGATGTATTTCTCACATATCTCAGAGCCTCTCGCGGTCGTCGTCGTCGTTGTCGCCGGCGCCGCCGCTTCGGCTGAAGTAGCAAATGGCCATCGTAGCAAATGCGGCGAAGGACGCCCTGTCTTCGATTCCGAATGCACAAAGTGTGTGGTCTTGTTTCCCAGTCTATATTTGGTCGGTCTCGTAAGAGGTTGAATGTAACGAATGGGTGGGAAAGAGCAAGGGGCTGCGGCTGTGCAGAACGAAAACACAATTCCTCGGGGTGTGAGCGTTTCGAGATGAGTCGTATACAAGTTATAGTTGGTCGTCAGTGACCGTGTGGCCTAATGGATAAGGCGTCGGACTTCGGATCTGAAGATTACAGGTTCGAATGCTGTCAAGCTCCTGTTTTTCCAGTTCTGAAAAAGAAACATACCGTTTTAATGTAGCAATTGAGCTGTACGAAACCGTCTGAATGTTGCTGTTGACCATTTCTTGCTTGGAGTTGCTCTTGAGATTGAAACACACAAAACAAGACCGGTGTTAACTAGCGAAATGGTCGGCAGGGTGCCGTCACCGCGAGTTTTGACTCGCACTTGCACATCTAAAACAACGTCGGAAAGTAACTCGTTCGGCTTTTGAGTCACATCAAGTATGTGTGTTAATTTTGACGCCACTAGCTCTGCATGTTGTCATGCAATTCCTCTACCTCTCAGAAATGATTATGAAATAAGAGTGAAGAACGTGACGAGTGTGACGTTAGGAAAACAGTAGGCAGCATGGAGAGTTTCTGTATGGGACCACCTAACCCAAGCGAGTACTGTGTGACTTGCTATCCGGCAGGTATTAACCGAGGCAGCCGGCTACCTAAGTCGGTAGAGCTTGAGACTCTCAATCCCAGGGTTGTGTGTTCGAGCCCCACGCTGGGCGGAACGGAATTTTGTTCCGCTACAGATGTAAATTACCTTTTTTCTGTATAAATGGTATGATGTAAATAGCAACTTTAAACTTTGCCTACGTCTCTGTCAGTCGCAAGGAAACTGTATTTGAAGGTGAAGGTGATTTTGTAGACATGTGTGAAAGACATGTTCTGAAATGCAAGTGTTGTTGTTTGGAGAGCACATCGGTTACGTGTCAGATGTGTAGCCAAGCAGTAATGGGTCGCCATATCTGCAAATATTAGAAGCTAATATGAAGTGTTGTCAGCTGAAGTCTGATGATACAGGTGACCGTAAGGCCGAAATACGCAAGAGTACCGCTAGGCCGCGCCTCTTCAGCTCAGTGGTAGAGCACTGGAGTAGTTAAACCAGCGGTGGTAAGTTCCATCTTCAGAGGAGGAAGACGAATTTTGGAAATCAGTTTCGCGTCGTGGCCGTATAGCAAACAGTATCTGTGATGACGAACAATTAGCGACAGGCGTTTTATTAAGAATTACTCTCAGATGAGATTAAGGCGAATGGCGCAGATAAAGCATTTGCCAAAGCGGTACAGCATAAATTGGGACGAGGCAGTCTGAATTACATTTTATAGATGTATTTCTCACATATCTCAGAGCCTCTCGCGGTCGTCGTCGTCGTCGTCGTCGTCGCCGACGCCGCTTCTGCAGAAGTAGCAAATGGCCATCGTAGCAAATGCGGCGAGGGACGTCCTGCCTTCGATTCCGAATGCACAAAGTTTGTGGTCTTGTTTCCCAGTCTATATTTGGTCGGTCTCGTAAGAGGTTGAATGTAACGAATGGGTGGGAAAGAGCAAGGGGCAGCGGCTGTGCAGAACGAAAACACAAATCCTCAGGGTGTGAGCGTTTCGAGATGAGTCGTATACATGTTATAGTTGGTTGTCAGTGACAGTGTGGCCTAATAGATCAGGCGTCGGACTTCGGATCTGATGATTACAGGTTCGAATGCTGTCACGCTCGTGTTTTTCCAGTTCTGAAAAAGAAACATACCGTTTTAATGTAGCAATTGAGCAGTACGAAACCGTCTGAATGTTGCTGTTGACCATTTTTTGCTTGGAGTTGCTCTTGAGCTTGAAACACACAACAAGACCGGTGTTAACTAGCGAAATGGTCGGCAGGGTGCCGTCACCGCGAGTTTTGACTGGCACTTGCACATCTAAAACAACGTCGGAAAGTAACTCGTTCGGCTTTTGAGTCACATCAAGTATGTGTGTTAATTTTGACGCCACTAGCTCTGCATGTTGTCATGCAATTCCTTTACCTCTCAGAAATGATTATGAAATAAAAGTGAAGTACGTGACGAGTGTGACGTTAGGAAAAGTTTAGGCAGCCTGGAGAGATTCTGTATTGGACCACCCAACCCAAACGAGTACTGTGTGACTTGCTACTCGGCAGGTATTGGTCGAGGCAGCCGGCTAGCTAAGTCGGAAGAGCGTGAGACTGTTTATTCCCAGGGTTGTGGGTTCGAGCCCAACGCTGGGCGGAACGGAATTTTGTTCCGCTGCAGATGTAAATTACCGTTTTTCTGATTAACGTGATATAATGTAAATAGCAACTTTAAACTTTGCCTACGTGTCTGTCAGTCGCAAGGAAACTGTATTTGAAGGTGAAGGTGATTTTGTAGACATGTGTGAAAGACATGTTCTGAAATGCAAGTGTTGTTGTTTGGAGAGCACATCGGTTACGTGTCAGATGTGTAGCCAAGCAGTAATGGGTCTCCATAGCTGCAAATATTAGAAGCTAATATGAAGTGTAGTCAGCTGAAGTCTGATGATGCAGGCGACCGTAAGGCCGAAGTACGCAAGAGTACCGCTAGGCCGCGCCTCTTTAGCTCAGTGGTAGAGCACTGGGGTAGTAAACCAGGGGTGGTAAGTTCCATCCTCAGAGGAGGAAGACGAATTTTGGAAATCAGTTTCGCGTCGTGGCCGTATAGCAAACAGTATTTGAGATGACGAACAGTTAGCGAAAGGCGTTTTATTAAGAATTACTCCTAGATGTGATTAAGGCGAATGGCGTAGATAAAGCATTTGCCAAAGCAGTACAGCATAAGGAGGGACGAGGCAGTCTGAATTACATTTTATAGATGTATTTCTAACATATCTCAGAGCCTGTCGTCGTCGTCGTCGCCGCCGCCACTTCTGCAGAAGTAGCAAATGGCCATCATAGCAAATGCGGCGAGGGACGCCCTGCCTTCGATTCCGAAAGCACGAAGCGTGTGGTCTTGTTTCCCAGTCTATATTTGGTCGGTCTCGTAAGAGGTTGAATGTAACGAATGGGTGGGAAAGAGCAAGGGGCAGCGGCTGTGCAGAACGAAAACACAATTCCACAGGGTGTGAGCGTTTCGAGAGGAGTCGTATACAAGTTATAGTTGGTCGTCAGTGACTGTGTGGCCTAATGGATCAGGCGTCGGACTTCGGATCTGATGATTACAAGTTCGAATGCTGTCACGCTCGTGTTTTTCCAGTTCTGAAAAAGAAACATACAGTTTTATTGTAGCAATTGAGCAGTACGAAACCGTCTGAATGTTGCTGTTGACCATTTTTTGCTTGGAGTTGCTCTTGAGCTTGAAACACACACAACAAGACCGGTGTTAACTAGCGAAATGGTCGGCAGGGTGCCGTCACCGCGAGTTTTGACTGGCACACGCACATCTAAAACAACGGCGGAAAGTAACTCGTTCGGCTTTTGAGTCACATCAAGTATGTGTGTTAATTTTGACGCCACTAGCTCTGGATGTTGTCATGCAATTCCTTTACCTCTCAGAAATGATTATGAAATAAGAGTGAAGTACGTGACGAGTGTGACGTTAGGAAAACATTATTCAGCATGGAGAGATTCTGTATGGGACCACCCAACCCAAACGAGTACTGTGTGACTTGCTACCCGACAGGTATTAACCGAGGCAGACGGATAGCTACGTCGGTAGAGTGTAAGAGTATTAACCCCATGGTTGTGGGTTCGAGCCACACGCTGGGCGGAACGGAATTTTGTTCCGCTGCAGATGTAAATTACCGTTCTTCTGATTAACGTGATATAATGTAAATAGCAACTTTCAACTTTGCCTACGTCTCTGTCAGTCGCAAGGAAACTGTATTTGAAGGTGAAGGTGATTTTGTAGACATGTGTGAAAGACATGTTCTGAAATGCAAGTGTTGTTGTTTGGAGAGCACATCGGTTACGTGTCAGATGTGTAGCCAAGCAGTAATGGGTCGCCTTAGCTGCAAATATGAGAAGGTAATACGAAGTGTTGTCAGCTGAAGTCTGATGATGCAGGCGACCGTATGGCCGAAGTACGGAAGAATACCGCTAGGCCGCGCCCCTTTAGCTCAGTGGTAGAGCACTGGTGTAGTAAACCAGGGGTGGTAAGTTCCGTCCTCAGAGGAGGAAGACAAATTTTGGAAATCAGTTTCGCGTCGTTGCCGTATAGCAAACAGTATCTGTAATGACGAACAATTAGCGACAAGCGTTTTATTAAGAATTACTCTCAGATGTGAATAAGGCGAATGGTGCAGATAAAGCATTTGCCAAAGCGGTACAGCATAAGGTGGGATGATGTAGTCTGAATTACATTTTATAGATGTATTTCTCACATATCCCAGAGCCTCTCGCGGTCGTCGTCGTTGTCGCCGCCGCCGCCGCTTCTGCAGAAGTAGCAAATGGCCATCGTAGCAAATGCGGCGAGGGACGCCCTGCCTTCGATTCCGAATGCACAAAGTGTGTGGTCTTGTTTCCCAGTCTATATTTGGTCGGTCTCGTAAGAGGTTGAATGTAACGAATGGGTGGGAAAGAGCAAGGGGCAGCGGCTGTGCAGAACGAAAACACAATTCCTCAGGGTGTGAGCGTTTCGAGATGAGTCATATACAAGTTATAGTTGGGCGTCAGTGACCGTGTGGCCTAATGGATCAGGCGTCGGACTTCGGATCTGAAGATTACAGGTTTGAATGCTGTCACGCTCGTGTTTTTCCAGTTCTGAAAAAGAAACATACCGTTTTAATGTAGCAATTGAGCAGTACGAAACCGTCTGAATGTTGCTGTTGTCCATTTTTTCTTGGAGTTGCTCTTGAGCTTGAAACACACACAACAAGACCGGTGTTAACCAGCGAAATGGTCGGCAGGGTGCCGTCACCGCGAGTTTTGACTGGCACTTGCACATCTAAAACAACGTCGGAAAGTAACTCGTTCGGATTTTGAGTCACATCAAGTATGTGTGTTATTTTTGACGCCACCAGCTCTGCATGTTGTCATGCAATTCCTTTACCTCTCAGAAATGATTATGAAATAAGAGTGAACTACGTGACGAGTGTAACGTTAGGAAAACATTAGGCAGCATGGAGAGATTCTGTATGGGTCCACCAAATCCAAACGAGTGCTGTGTGACTTCCTACCCGGCAGGTATTAACCGAGGCAGCCGGATAGCTGAGTCGGTAGAGCGTGAGACTCTTAATCCCAGGGTTGTGGGTTCGAGCCACACGCTGGGCGGAACGGAATTTTGTTCCGCTGCAGATGTAAATTACCGTTTTTCTGATTAACGTGATATAATGTAAATAGCAACTATAACCTTTGCCTATGTCTCTGTCAGTCGCAAGGAAACTGTATTTGAAGGTGAAGGTGATTTTGTAGACATGTGTGAAAGACATGTTCTGAAATGCAAGTGTTGTTGTTTGGAGAGCACATCGGTTACGTGTCAGATGTGTAGCCAAGCAGTAATGGGTCGCCATAGCTGCAAATATTAGAAGGTAATATGAAGTGTTGTCAGCTGAAGTCTGATGATGCAGGCGACCGTATGGCCCAAGTACGCAAGAATACCGCTAGGCCGCGACCCTTTAGCTCAGTGGTAGAGCACTGGTGTAGTAAACCAGGGGTGGTAAGTTCCATCCTCAGAGGAGGAAGACGAATTTTGGAAATCAGTTTCGCGTCGTGGCCGTGTAGCAAACAGTATCTGTGATGACGAACAATTAGCGACAAGCGTTTTATTAAGAATTACTCTCAGATGTGGTTAAGGCGAATGGCGCAGATAAAGCATTTGCCAAAGCGGTACAGCATAAGGTGGGACGAGGCAGTCTGAATTACATTTTATAGATGTATTTCTCACATATCTCAGAGCCTCTCGCTGTCGTCGTCGTCGTCGTCGTCGCCGCTTCTGCAGAAGTAGCAAATGGCCATCATAGCAAATGCGGCGAGGGACGCCCTGCCTTCGATTCCGAATGCACAAAGTGTGTGGTCTTGTTTCCCAGTGTATATTTATTCGGTCTCGTAAGAGGTTGAATGTAACGAATGGGTGGGAAAGAGCAAGGGGCAGCGGCTGTGCATAACGAAAACACAATTCCTCAGGGTGTGAGCGTTTCGAGATGAGTCGTATACAAGTTATAGTTGGTCGTCAGTGACTGTGTGGCCTATGGACCAGGCGTCGGGCTTCGGATCTGATGATTACAAGTTCGAATGCTGTCACGCTCGTGTTTTTCCAGTTCTGAAAAAGAAACATACAGTTTTATTGTAGCAATTGAGCAGTACGAAACCGTCTGAATGTTGCTGTTGACCATTTTTTGCTTGGAGTTGCTCTTGAGCTAGAAACACACACAACAAGACCGGTGTTAACCAGCGAAATGGTCGGCAGGGTGCCGTCACCGCGAGTTTTGACTCGCACTTGCACATCTAAAACAACGTCGGAAAGTAACTCGTTCGGCTTATGAGTCACATCAAGTATGTGTGTTATTTTTGACGCCACCAGCTCTGCATGTTGTCATGCAATTCCTTTACCTCTCAGAAATGATTATGAAATAAGAGTGAAGTACGTGACGAGTGTGACGTTAGGAAAACATTATTCAGCATGGAGAGATTCTGTATGGGACCACCCAACCCAAACGAGTACTGTGTGACTTGCTACCCGACAGGTATTAACCGAGGCAGACGGATAGCTACGTCGGTAGAGTGTAAGAGTATTAACCCCATGGTTGTGGGTTCGAGCCACACGCTGGGCGGAACGGAATTTTGTTCCGCTGCAGATGTAAATTACCGTTTTTCTGATTAACGTGATATAATGTAAATAGCAACTATAACCTTTGCCTACGTCTCTGTCAGTCGCAAGGAAACTGTATTTGAAGGTGAAGGTGATTTTGTAGACATGTGTGAAAGACATGTTCTGAAATGCAAGTGTTGTTGTTTGGAGAGCACATCGGTTACGTGTCAGATGTGTAGCCAAGCAGTAATGGGTCGCCATAGCTGCAAATATTAGAAGGTAATATGAAGTGTTGTCAGCTGAAGTCTGATGATGCAGGCGACCGTATGGCCCAATTACGCAAGAATACCGCTAGGCCGCGACCCTTTAGCTCAGTGGTAGAGCACTGGTGTAGTAAACCAGGGGTGGTAAGTTCCATCCTCAGAGGAGGAAGACGAATTTTGGAAATCAGTTTCGCGTCGTGGCCGTGTAGCAAACAGTATCTGTGATGACGAACAATTAGCGACAAGCGTTTTATTAAGAATTACTCTCAGATGTAGTTAAGGCGAATGGCGCAGATAAAGCATTTGCCAAAGCGGTACAGCATAAGGTGGGACGAGGCAGTCTGAATTACATTTTATAGAAGTATTTCTCACATATCTCAGAGCCTCTCGCTGTCGTCATCGTTGTCGCCGCCGCCGCCGCTTCTGCAGAAGTAGCAAATGGCCATCGTAGCAAATGCGGCGAGGGACGCCCTGCCTTCGATTGCGAATGCACAAAGTGTGTGGTCTTGTTTTTCAGTCTATATTTGGTCGGTCTCGTAAGAGGTTGAATGTAACGAATGGGTGGGAAAGAGCAAGGGGCAGCGGCTGTGCAGAACGAAAACACAATTCCTCAGGGTGTGAGCGTTTCGAGATGAGTCATATACAAGTTATAGTTGGGCGTCAGTGACCGTGTGGCCTAATGGATCAGGCGTCGGACTTCGGATCTGAAGATTACAGGTTCGAATGCTGTCACGCTCGTGTTTTTCCAGTTCTGAAAATGAAACATACCGTTTTAATGTAGCAATTGAGCAGTACGAAACCGTCTGAATGTTGCTGTTGACCATTTTTTGCTTGGAGTTGCTCTTGAGCTTGAAACACACACAACAAGACCGGTGTTAACTAGCGAAATGGTCGGCAGGGTGCCGTCACCGCGAGTTTTGACTCGCACTTGCACATCTAAAACAACGTCGGAAAGTAACTCGTTCGGCTTATGAGTCACATCAAGTATGTGTGTTAATTTTGACGCCACTAGCTCTGCATCTTGTCATGCAATTCCTTTACATCTCAGAAATGATTATGAAATAAGAGTGAACTACGTGACGAGTGTAACGTTAGGAAAACATTAGGCAGCATGGAGAGATTCTGTATGGGACCACCCAACCCAAACGATTACTTTGTGACTTGCTACCCGGCAGGTATTAACCGAGGCAGCCGGGTAGCTAAGTCGGTAGAGCGTGAGACTCTTAAATCCAAGGTTGTGGGTTCGAGACCCACGCTGGGCGGAACGGAATTTTGTTCCGCTGCAGATGTAAATTACCGTTTTCTGATTAACGTGATATAATGTAAATAGCAACTTTAAACTTTGCCTACGTCTCTGTCAGTCGCAAGGAAACTGTATTTGAAGGTGAAGGTGATTTTGTAGACATGTGTGAAAGACATGTTCTGAAATGCAAGTGTTGTTGTTTGGAGAGCACATCGGTTACGTGTCAGATGTGTAGCCAAGCAATAATGGGTCGCCATAGCTGCAAATATTAGAAGCTAATATGAAGTGTTGTCAGCTGAAGTCTGATGATGCAGGCGACCGTAAGGCCGAAGTACGCAAGAGTACCGCTAGGCCGCGCCCCTTTAGCTCAGTGGTAGAGCCATGCTGTAGTAAACCAGAGGTGGTAAGTTCCATCCTCAGAGGAGGAAGACGAATTTTGGAAATCAGTTTCGCGTCGTGGCCGTATAGCCAACAGTATCTGTGATGACGAACAATTAGCGACAGGCGTTTTACTAAGAATTACTCTCAGATGTGATTAAGGCGGATGGCGCAGATAAAGCATTTTTTTTTAACTTTATTTCAACATCAATAATAGTTATATATAATAACCCACTCCCTTAGTTGATTAGTGGGCCTGTATTATAATACAATGATTATTACAAATATGCAGCTCTTAATTCTAAATTGTAAGTGAGCTACAGGTGTTTCACAATAATGGGCACCACTAATATTATTGTCTATACCTACAATTAAATACTACTTCTTATCACTAAGTTCTAACATCTGCAGCGTCACATATGTGCCAACAGAGAGTATAAACCTACTGATAATTGCCTTGCTCTTCGAGCTAAACCCGAAGAGCATGCCCCTGGCACTGGGCAGGCCAAGATGTTATTTCGCTGCACTTTCCTAAACGTAAATATCCTAGTCTAATTCCTACAAACTAAGCTTATCCTAAGTCAAATCCGGTGCTTTCCATTTTGGCAGAGTTGACCCCTACTCCCCCTATTCCTGCACGCGGCGGATCCCAACTATGGTGGAAAGTCGGCCAGTCCGCGCCCAGGCGGTATGGGAACAGGGATCCAGACGAAATCGGTGTATATTTCTGAGTTTATTTTAATTCATGTCCCTCAGATATTCCATCAACACCTTACGTGATACCTCGTTTGCCAGAGTGTTAAGCAGTTGAAAGGTATCTTCGCGTCTTAGAAGTTGGTATGTGTCTTGGTTTGGTAGTCTGTCTCGGAGTGTGGTTGCAACATCATTGAAGAGAGGACACTCGTAGATCACATGTTCAGGAGTACCTTCCGGAACGCCACATTCACACGCGGGCGTTGCCTTCTTCCCAAACCGACATAGGTATGTCGGGTAGGGTCCATGTCCAGTGAGAAAGTGGATCAATCCCCTTGTTGGCTCAAAATACTTCATTTGCAAGCGTTCCCTCACGTCCGGAATGAACTGAAAAGTTCTACGTCCGGTTTCCTCCGTTTCCCAAGTCCCCTGCCATAATTCTTCTCCCCTTCTCATAATTTCCCTCTTATTTGCCACCCTCACCCCCATAATGTCTTCAATTTTGCCTTGATTCCCCTTTTTTGCCCAATACCAGGCTGTTTGCTCCCTTATCTTTATATCTAGTGGGCAGAGCCCCATTATGACTAACAGGGACCCCCCTGGAGACGTTCTATAAGCCCCCACAGATCGTAATATCATACTTCTTTGCACCCTTCTCACTGCCATGACAGGCACAACCCTCGTGAGTCTGTGCGCCCAGACTCCCGAGCCGTAACCCACCACTGAGGTTAAGATACTATTATGATATAGTTTAATGAGGTGTGGAGGGAGGTGAAATCTTTTCTGTCCTATGGAAATGAGATTATTTATAATTTGTAGGGCCTTTTGGGTTACGGTTTCAATGTGCCTCCCGAAGTTCCATTTCTCATCAATGATGACTCCTAAGTATCGTGTGTCACGTCTTCGTAATACTGGTGAACTGTCGATTCTAACTGTCGGGTTCCTGGTTAGTTGTCCTTTCAGCAGTAAGTAAGTTGACTTACTTGGTGAGACTGTCATTTTGGTGGTGTGGCACCACTGTTGAAGTTAGTCTATGGCCCTTTCTATCTTAGGTTCAATTTCATCTCGGCTCCGGCCATCGACCAACAGGAGGAGGTCATCTGCATAGGCTATCACCTCTAGCACATCCTCGCATTGTTGTAGGTTGTCCAATAAAGGCTCCATATGGATGTCCCAAAAAAGCGGTCCAAGGACCGATCCCTGGGGACATCCTTTCGTGATCACCTTACTAACTCTCTCGCTAGAGGATGATAGCCAGACCTCTCGTTCCTCGCAATAGCTCCTCAGGCAACCATATAGCGGCCCTGGACACTCTTTCTCCCGCAAGCAGGAGAAGAGCGAAGGCCACCACAGGTTGTCAAAGGCGCCACTGATGTCCACCATGATGCCCACCACGTATTTATGCGGGGTTGAGCCGCAGACCTCGGCTGCTAGGGCGATTGCATCAGATGCCGATCGCCCCGGCCTGAAACCGAATTGCCTGCTGCTCATCCCGCACAAAACTCTGTGTGCCGCCAGCCTGTCAGCCAGCAACTTCTCTAATATTTTACCAAGCAAGTCCAACAGGCAGATTGGCCTGTATGACTTCACTTCCGCTGGATCTTTATCTTGTCCTTTCTTTATAATGACAACATTTGCCTTTTTCCATCTCCTTGGGAACTGTTGTTGCCTTAGGCATTCATTATATAAATGCGTTAATGGCGCAACCAGCTAGGGGGCCAGGAATTGCACCACCTCCGCCACAATTCCGTCTGGCCCAGGAGCTTTCCCTCTTTTGAGAGATTTTATGTGTGCCGCCACCTCCTCTTCCGAGAAGGGGTAGACCGCTGCATCGTTGTTATATTGCACTTGATCCTCCTCTCGCAGTTGCCGCTGTGCTTCAGTTTCCCCGTCCGCATAGTCATCAGGCAACAGGGACTGGAGGAGGACCCCAGCAGTTTCCTGCCAGGACTCCGTCATCCCGCCCCCGTGCCTGACAGTTGATAGCACCATAGGAGAGCGGATTTTTTCCCTCACTAACTTGTAGGGAAGTCCCCATGGATCCAGCACAAGTTGACTGAGCACGTAGCGTTCCCAGCTCCGCATCCTGACCTCGCGTAGTTCCTTTTGGAACTGTTGCTTGGCCTCACTATACCGCAACTGCCATCTTTGTTTCTCCTGCCAGACGACACTGCGCTGGTAGTACCTCCTTAGCCTTCTGACAGACTGACGCAATTCCTCTAGTTCAGGCGTCCATGGTGACGGAGAGGCCGCCATGGCCCTCTTCCTGGTTGGTACAGCAGCCCTCACCGCTCTAGTTATGGCGGTCACTATGTCGTCAGTTCTGTCGTTTACGTCTATATCTTGTTGTGCGTCCCCTCCCGGTAAAGGAGGAATTTCGCACTCCCTCGCTAGCCGCTCCCAATCTGCTCTATTAAAGTTATATTGCAATTCCCACCCCATGGCCCAGCGGCACTCTCTATCCCCTATGGCGAAAGTTTTTAAATTATGGTCGCTTGTGGTGCCATTCCCTATTTCCTTCCAATTTTGGAGTATGTTTGTAACATTCGGTGTTGTTAGAGTTACGTCAATATTTCTCCCTTGTCTTCCTCCCGCCGTGTAGGTAGGAGGATTGCCCGGCCTATTAGCCACCACAAGTTGTGTTGCCATAATATATTCTTCTACCTTCTCACCATTTGCATCTCGCGTGCCACTGTACCACAGGGGGGATTTGGCATTTATGTCAGCTGTAATTATCAACTTTCTCAACGCAACGGCGTGGTCACTCTCGTTAGGTGATCTAAGTGTGTTTCAATATTATCACTGTACTGAAAGTACATGTTTATTATGAAGACGATTCCAGTTGGGGAATGCAACTCCACGACGTTGCAGTGGGTAGTTGTGAATTGAGAGAGCGTGGTGACTCTCAGGAGCTTATTTGTTATTATTATCGCCGCTTTCGGGACTTCTCCTTTACTAATTATCTGCCATGTTGCGGCAGCAAAAGCGACCTTTCCAGCTTGGGAGTATGGCTCCTGTAGACAGAGCACATCTAATCTCCTCTCCTCCACCTCCCTTCGGAGTTCCTGCATTACGAGTCGGCTGTTATGTGTATTTAGTTGTCCTATGTTAAACTTTGTCATCAAGGGAAGTATGTATGTATGCGGTCATTTGGCCAGGTTTTAGACCAGTCAAATGCAATTCTTCCATTGGCTAGAACTGCCTGCTCGTAAATGTCGTCTAAGTCGAATTTCTCCCCTCTCCTTTCGAAGACTTTTCGTAGCAGGTCCCGCAGGGCTCCGAAGTCGGTGGGGAGATTCACTGATTTTAGTTGGATTCTGTCAACAGCCTCCATCACCGAGAAGGTTACCCTTCTTCCTTCTTCATGTCCTACACGAACCACATGTCTCAGGGCTGTGGTCAGGGTAGCCGGCTGTTCAAGTCTTGCTAGCTGCATAGTATATTCCAAATTAGGGTAGACCCTCACAGGATCCACAGGTGGCAATCTGACCACTGGAGTACTCTGTTCGGTAGAATTTATGCTGGAGCTAGTTACTTCATTTTCTTGAATCGGTTTCTCATGCTTGTTCTGTTTCTCTCCAGAGACTGTTATGGCCGCAGGATGCCCTTGCCGTTTCTGATGTTTTATCGGCTCTGCTCCCCGGCTTTCAGAGGAGGGAGCTGCTGCTATAGGGAGATCTGTTTGTATTGCTATGTTCACCCTTTGGGGCTCAGTTTGAATGGCTATATCTGTTGTTTCAGTTTTTTCGGCGCCCGTAAGTGACCTCAGAAATAACTTGAATTTACTTGCCCTCATAGCGTCCCTCCTCCTCTTGCTCGGGGACTTATGCTTCGGCATCCTGTTCGGTATGCCGAGTTCAGCCATAATCAGTTCTGGAGATTAATCTTTGTTCCAACATTCTGTATTTTGGGCAATTCCGACCTACGGCTCCACAAGACTTCTTCCCTCTGCTTTTGCATGGTATGCAGATTTGTGTACCTTTACAGACCTTGCGATTATGGCCACTTTCTCCGCACTTGGTGCACGCCGGCTCCCTGGTGCACAGCCTTAGAATGTGGTCCAGGTCACCACAGTTGTGGCAACGAGGTACCACGACATAGTCTCTAGTGTTGATGGCATGGAAGCCAACATAGATCCTGCCCATTGTTGTGATATTCTTCCACATCTGTGCTGTCACTTCAGCGACATGATGTACAACATCACGACCTCGTGGACCCGTTTTAAATCTAAGTTTAAAACAATTATTAAATTCTTCAACGCTTAAGTGCTCAAAATTTTGTGCCCTGATTGTCTCTGACAGCTCTTCGTTCATCATAATAGATGGCGCGTCATAAAGTATGACGAGAGGATTTATTTTTCTTGGTGGCTCACATTTCACCACTGAGTTCAGCTTTTGGTTCTTCAACAGCTTTTCTTTATGCTCTTCCGAGGCAACTTCTACGATGACTGAATTCCTACTCGGTTTGATTCTCTTTATCTTTATTTTTTCCTTCACAGGGTCCACGGTTTTCGTGAATAACTCCTGTATTTTCTTTATGCTTGTGTCTTGTCCAGGAAGTGTTCTCAAAAAGACTGCCGTATCTGGCCTCTTAGTTACCTTGTCTATAGTCTCTCTGGTGGTGTTGGGCTTGGTGGGAGCTTGCGCTGCCACTGCCGCCCAAGTTTTCACTGGCTGCTTTCTTAGTCTGTTGTTTTCTTTTACTAGTTCTTCTAGCCTTCCTTCTAGTTTTGCATGGACGATGGCCCAAGCTGCCAATTCATTTTTAATGGCTGACATTCCGGCTTGGCTGATCTTGCCATTTTTTACAGATTGCTCCATGAGCGTAGTTATTCTGGCAAGCCTTTGCATAACTGTCTCATTCTCGACCTGTCCCAGCTCGTCCTGAGGAGAGGGATCAGCCGCAGTAGACGCACGTTGAGGCGCACTCAAATCACTCATAACTGCCGTCGCCATGATTTACGAGTGACCGTGTGGCCTAATGGATAAGGCGTCGGACTTCGGATCTGAATGCTGTCACGCTCGTGTTTTTCCAGTTCTGAAAAAGAAACATACCGTTTTAATGTAGCAATTGAGCAGTAAGAAACCGTCTGAATGTTGCTGTTGACCATTTTTTGCTTGGAGTTGCTCTTGAGCCTGAAACACACACAACAAGACCGGTGTTAACTAGCGAAATGGTCGGCAGGGTGCCGTCACCGCGAGTTTTGACTGGCACTTGCACATCTAAAACAACGGCGGAAAGTAAATCGTTCGGCTTTTGAGTCACATCAAGTATGTGTGTTAATTTTGACGCCACTAGCTCTGCATGTTGTCATGCAATTAGTTTACCTCTCAGAAATGATTATGAAATAAAAGTTAAGTACGTGACGAGTGTGACGTTAGGAAAACATTAGGCAGCATGGAGAGAATCTGTATGGGACCACCCAACCCAAACGAGTACTGTGTGGCGTGCTACCTGGCAGGTATTAACCGAGGCAGCCGGCTAGCTAAGTCGGTAGAGCGTGAGACTCTTAATCCCAGTGTTGTGGGTTCGAGACCCACGCTGGGCGGAACGGAATTTTGTTCCGCTGCAGATGTAAATTACCGTTTTCTGATTAACGTGATATAATGTAAATAGCAACTTTAAACTTTGCCTACGTCTCTGTCAGTCCCAAGGAAACTGTATTTGAACGTGAAGGTGATTTTGTAGACATGTGTGAAAGACATGTTCTGAAATGCAAGTGTTGTTGTTTGGAGAGCACATCGGTTAAGTGTCAGATGTGTAGCCAAGCAGTAATGGGTCGCCATAGCTGCAAATATTAGAAGCTAATATGAAGTGTTGTCAGCTGAAGTCTGATGATGCAGGCGACCGTAAGGCCGAAGTACGCAAGAGTACTGCTAGGCCGCGCCTCTTTAGCTCAGTGGTCAGTTCCGCTTCAGACGCCGTGCAGTGTGGACGTGCCTAGTCTTCCGCTCCGCCGTAGCGTTACGTATAGTGGGATATCGTTTGTTTACGTGTAGTGTTGTACCTTCTGTAAATTTTTCTCCGTCGCTGTTTCGTTCCTTGTGTTACTTTCTGTGTGTATTTCAGTGTTTTTGTTTAGCGGTTTAGACCGCGTAGTTTTTGAAAATGTCGTCTCAGGTTATTCCTCGTCAGGCTACAGTTAGTTTTGCTTTCGACAAGTCCACCCGCCATGTGCAACCTAGTTCCCTTGAGATTCATGATTGGTTAGTAGATACCTTTGGCATTAATTCGGATCAGGTGCACACTGCATATTGTGATACAGAACTCTATGTTTTCTTTGTTAAATTTATGGACCCCCTTCAGGTTGATAAATTTATTTCCAAATTTGGTCATCAGGTTCTCTTTCGGCATCGGGATGATTCTGTCAGTACCGTACTGCTTTCAAATGCTTCCATTACGTACACCAGTGTTCGTGTTTACAACCTTCCGCCGGAGGTGGATAATGTGTATCTTAAGGAGGGTTTACTCAAGTATGGTGATGTTAAGAGTATTCGCCTTGAACGCTGGTCCAGCCAACATCGTCTGCAGTGTTGCAGTGGTATTCGTTCCGTCGAAATGCACGTGAAGCAGAATATTCCCTCGCACCTGCAGATCGGTGGATATCGTGTCCATGTAACATATAGTGGTCAGGTTGGCACCTGTTTCTTGTGTAATGAGAGTGGCCACGTGCGTACCGACTGTCCGCGGAGGGTTTTTGTGTTAAAAAATTCTCTCGAACAGCGTCGCAAGTTAACGGTCGCTGACCTCGTTGCAGGTGGTTCTGCTCTTGGTGTCGAACAGTCCAGTGGTAGTAGCGCCCAGTCGCAGGTTTTGCACGCCCCTGACACAGAATTTCCTCCTTTACGTGCCAAATCTGATGTTGTTCCGTCGGTTCCTCAGGTGGGTGTGCCGCTTTTGAATAATAAACGGCGTCGCGCACAAGATGGAAATAGTACGGATGAGGATCTCCCCGAGATGCCCCAATCCGAGAGACCGACATCCTCCGAGCCACAGAGTAGTGTAGATGCTCCCTGTTCCCCTGAAGTAGCTGTTCCGGTAGCGGCTGCTGACGCCCCTCCTGCTTCCGACGCGGCTTCTCTCGAGTCGGCTCGTCGGTCGGGCCTGTTGGCGCCTCCTTCCGAACCGACTTCGTTGTCACGACAAGTTGAGCCGCAACAACTTCCTGCTTCGCTGCCCCATACCTCTGCCAGCGGAGCTGCTCCGCCTCCTTCCAACTTAGCAGCTTCGGAGCTTCCTGCTCACGTTTCGCCTCCGTGTAGTCCATGTTTGCCGGAAGCTAGTATTGGTGTAGACCAGTCCGTTTCGTCGGATGTTTCCCCCGCGCCTCCGGACCCTGACTGTGGACCGGCGCGGGTGGTGTCGGATACAGAACTTGACCCTCCTACGTCACCGGCTGCTGCCGCTTCCTTGCCCGTCAGCCGACGCAAGTTGCGCGTTCAGCCGAACGTCAATGCTGTTCGTAAAAAACCGAAACGTAAGGGATCCGCGGAAGGGGGTAGCAGTCCCCTTCCCTCGGATGCCTCCGTCTCCCCTGCTATGGACTGTGATGTTGATGCGTCGGTGTAGGTGATTTCCTCTCTCGATTTTCTCTCCATGGTTCAAGCATACACCTTTCTTACCTTAAATGTTAACCGTATTGAGTCCGACGTTCGCATTGCCTCTTTGCGGCAGTTTCTCTACGACTCCTGTGCGGACGTAGTATTTTTGCAGGAAGTATTGTTTTCTGATCTCTCTCTACCTGGATTTCAAACTGTTTTTAATGTCGCACCGGATAATTCAACAGGAACTGCTCTTTTCTTTCGAGAAGGTATTCCTGTTACTGACATTGAATTCCTTGACTCTGGCCGTGGGATTGGTTGTCGTCTTTTTGATCTCTGCCTAGTTGTTTTGTATGCCCCCTCTGGTTCGTGTCGCACTGTGGCTCGATCGCGCTTTTATAAGGAAGACCTTATTTATCTTTTGCGCAAGAGTCCTCGGAGTCTCCTGCTCGGAGGCGATTTTAATTGTGTTTTACGCCCTGAAGACCAGTCCCCCAATTTTAATTATTGCCGAGATTTACATGACTTGGTTCGTACCATGCACCTGCGTGATGTTTGGGAACACAAATATCCATCCCTGGTGATATTTACGTATTTTACCGCGTCCTCATGCAGTAGACTCGTCAGATTCTACTTCTCTGATTTTTTATGTTATAACATTCTTTCTGTCGATGTTATTCCTACTAGTTTTTCTGACCATTGTGCTTTTACTGCAACTGTAAATCTTAGTCACCAACCAGCAAAACTTTATCGTTCCCAGTGGATGTTAAATGTTTCCCACCTTGCCGACAGTGCCATTGACGAAGTTGTAAGTGCAGTGTGGGAGCGATGTCTTCGCTCTGTCCCGCGTTACCCCTCCTTGCTCGTTTGGTGGACTGCGTTTGCCAAGCCCAAGATTCGTCAGTCTTTGATTTTTTACTGTGCCGCAAGGGCGCGTGATTTTAAGAACACGTATGAATTTTACTACTCTGTCCTGCGTGAACTGTATGACGCGGCGGGTCCTTCTCCTCTGCGGATCCATGATGTTCGTCGTATTAAAGCCAAGCTCTTGACCCTCAAACGACGACAGTTGGATGGTCTGCGAGTAAAGTCGAAATCTCACTCTCTTGTTGAAGGTGAACTGACTTCTTTGTACCACCTGCTGCGGCATCAGACTCGACGTCGTCGCACCTTCATCTCGTCTTTTATGGTGGATGATGGACGACAGCTTATTGCACAGGAGGATATGACGCATGCTCTTCATCAGTATTACGCTAGTCTCTATTCTGCCGATGATTCTGGTGCGTCACTTTCTGATGATGTCCTTGAGGATCTTCCTGCGACGATCACGCCTGACGCGAACGGCGACTTTCTCCGGGAGTTCCAGGTAGATGATGTTTTCTATTTTATTCCTCGCTCTCCGTCCGGTAAATCGCCGGGTCCAGACGGCCTGCCTAAAGAATTTTATCTCCGTTTTTGGCCTCTTTTGGGTGGCACTTTTACGCAGATTTTAAATGAGATTGTCAGGGGGATGGATGTGCCAGCCGATTTTAAAGTAGGGAAAATTGTTTTAATTCCGGAGTCCACTGGTCGTTTATCTGCTGCCAATCTTCGTCCGCTCACATTGCTGAACTTTGATTATAAGACAGCTGCTAGAGCGCTCAATAGTCGATTGTCTTCTCTGCTTCGGGGTGTGATTGGTGCACATCAATGTTGTTTTCCTGGTAGATCTATTCTGACCCCAGTAGCCGAATATCGGGATGTTGTCTCGGTTGCGGCGGTTACAAACGTTCATTGTGCCTTTGCTTTCCTCGATTTTTACAAGGCTTTTGATCACGTCAGTCATGTGTTTTTAAATCGTGTTTTAGATACAATAGGTTTTAACGCTTCATCACGTGGTGTTCTTGGTAATTTGTATAGGGGAATAACTGCTCGGGTGTCAGTCAATGGGCAGCTGACGCCGCCCATTGCTATCCGCCGAGGGGTACCTCAGGGTATTCCGCTCTCTATGTCTCTATTCATATTGTCCCTGGAACCGCTGCTTCGGACTCTTGCTTTCAAGCTTCAGGGTATGACCCTCTCTGGTGGGAAGCACACTGTTAAGGCGTACGCGGACGATGTCGTTGTTCTCCTCCGTCAACGTGATGATATCACATTGTTGAAAGGGGCAGTTGATGCATACTGTTGTCTCTGGAGCGCGTCTCAATCAGGGTAAATGTAAGTTCCTTAATATTCGAGGGTTTCGCGATGCTGATGTCCCTTGGGCCACTTTTGTCGATCGCCATACCTCATTGGGGATTAGCATTGATCGGTGTCCCATACAAATGGCGGCTCTTAATTGGAAATCTGTCACCGAGAAGATACAGGGGGCTCTGATGGTCCATAAGCAGCGCTCTGCGGCCATTTTGCAAAAAGTAAGAATTTTAGACACGTACGTGTTATGTAAAGCCTATTATGTTGCTCAGCTGATCCCACTTCCCATAATGGTGGCGAAAAGGTTGCGCCAATTGTCTAGCAGGTTTATATGGAAGGGTCATCTATTCAAGTTGCGTTACGAGGTTATGACGAAACCGCGTATCTCCGGAGGCTTGGGCCTCACTGACATTACTCGCAAGGCATCTGCCTTGTACGTCCGCCGTACGACTCTCATTGTTACGCAAGAAGTGACTTCAATTACATCCAGAATTTTTACTGTTCTGCGTCCGAAGAGCCTTGCTCCACCTGTCGACGTCGGTCGCCTCAATTTTAAGTTGAAACACGTCCGGGAATTTTATATTGCGGTTAGTTACCTCGGTGACGTCTTCTTGCGACGACCGGTGCCAACGACCAAGAGCTTGATTGCCCGTTGTGAGGGGCTGGCCGGTCCCAATCCAATCGAACTGGCGTCTCCATCAGTGTCCTGGAGGAACGTCTGGAAGAATGTTAGTCTGCCGATCAACTCAATGGCTGTGGCGTCCACATGGTATAGGGTAATTAATAATTTGGTCCCCACCAACGTACGACTGCACCGTATTGGTCTTTCTGACACGGACAACTGCACTCGGTGTGGTCTCCTGGACACACTTAGGCATCGATTCACCTGCAGTGGGCACCTTGCTAATTGGCTTTGGCTCAGGAAACAACTGGCTTTTGTCACTAGGACTGCCGAAACCGCTTATACCATTGACATCATCGTACGGCCCGATTCTTCCTTTTATCCGCGAACGAAGCTCAATACCGTTATGTGGTTGCTTGGACACTTCGTACATTTTGTCAATAGTTGTCATGAAGAGGATGAACACCTAACGTTTCGGCAGTACATCGTTACTGCTTACTGGAACCGATTGCGCTTGCCAGGACTCCTTAAAGATTTTGCAAATATGCTTAGCCTGACATTTGAAAGGGAGGGTGTTGGCTAAGGTCACCTGTGTGAGCCGATTTCTTTTACACTGTAGCTGGTTTTGTCGCCTTTATGTAAAATTCTTCTCTACACCTGGACTGAAGTTTACGTGGACCTTTAGGGCGAACAAGAGAAACAAACGTAAGACCAAGAACCAAAACAGTAGGGGAAATTACGACGCCGTTGTACAGGTGCCATTCGGAAAGAGGACGGTGGAATCATCGTGGCCAGGCCTCGGGTTTCGACCCCTGCCCGCTTTGTTTCCGTAGGCCTGAATCTGATTGTCACCCCTAACTTTCAAACAATGGCAGACGAAAACGACACAAAATAATGGTAAAAAAAAGAAAAAACGGGGCAGAGCACTGGTCTTGTAAACCAGGGGTCAATAAAAAAAAAGTGGCTAGGATACCTGGCTCTCACCCAGTATTAAAAAAAAAGTGGTAGAGCACTGGTCTAGTAAACCAGGGGTCGTGGGTTCCATCCTCACAGGAGGAAGACGAATTTTGGAAATCAGTTGCCCATCGTGGCCGTATAGCAAACAGTATCTGTGATGACGAACAATTAGCGACAGGCGTTTTATTAAGAATTACTCTCAGACGTGATTAAGGCGAATACAAAAAAAAAAAAAAGAAAAAAGTGGTAGAGCACTGGTCTAGTAAACCAGGGTCGTGAGTTCCATCCTCACAGGAGGAAGACGAATTTTGGAAATCAGTTGCGCGACGTGGCCGTATAGCAAACAGTATCTGTGATGACGAACAGTTAGCGAAACGCGTTTTATTAAGATGTGATTAAGGCGAATGGCGCAGATAAAGCATTTGCCAAAGCGGTACAGCATAAGGTGGGACGAGGCAGTCTGAATTACATTTTATAGATGCATTTCTCACATATCTCAGAGCTTCTCGCGGTCGTCGTCGTCGTCGTCGTCATCGTCGTCGCCGCCGCCGCTTCTGCAGAAGTAGCAAATGGCCATCGTAGCAAATGCGGCGAGGGACGCCCTGCCTTCGATTCCGAATGCACAAAGTTTGTGTTCTTGTTTCCCAGTCTATAGTTGGTCGGTCTCGTAAGAGGTTAAATGTAACTAATGGGTGGGAAAGAGCAAGGGGTAGCAGCTGTGTAGAACGAAAACACAAATTCTCAGGGGTGTGAGCGTTTCGAGATGAGTCGTATACAAGTTATACTTGGTCGTCAGGGACCGTGTGGCCTAATGGATAAGGCGTCGGACTTCGGATCTGAAGATTACAGGTTCGAATGCTGTCACGCTCGTGTTTTTCCAGTTCTGAAAAAGATACATACCGTTTTAATGTAGCAATTCAGCAGTACGAAACCGTCTGAATGTTGCTGTTGACCATTTTCTGCTTGGAGATGCTCTTGAGCTTGAAACACACACAACAAGTCCGGTGTTAACTAGCGAAATGGTCGGCAGAGTGCCGTCACTGCGAGTTTTGGCTGGCACTTGCACATCTAAAACAACGTCGGAAAGTAACTCGTTCGGCTTTTGAGTCACATCAAGTATGAGTGTTAATTTTGACGCCACTAGCTCTGCATGTTGTCATGCAATTCCTTTACCTCTCAGAAATGATTATGAAATAAAAGTGAAGTACGTGACGAGTGTGACGTTAGGAAGACATTAGGCAGCATGGAGAGATTCTGTATGGGACCACCCAACCCAAACGAGTACTGTGTGACGTGCTACCCGCTAGGTATTCACCGAGGCAGCCCGGCTAGCTCAGTCGGTACAGCATGAGACTCTTAATTTCAGGGTCGTGGGTTGGAGCCCCACGCTGGGCGGAACGGAATTTTGTTCCGCTGCAGATGTAAATTACCGTTTTTGTGATTAACGTGATGTAATGGAAATAGCAACTTTAAACTTTGCCTACGTCTCTGTCAGTCGCCAGGACATCTTTCGATTGTCAGTAGCACCGTTTTCGTTAAATTAGCGAGATCCGACATGTGCGAGAAAATTGTTGCATCTTGTGGTGGTATCCTAACGTTTAAACATAGCGATGGAAATGTGGGAGAAGTTGTTGTTTCGCATGCCGGCCTAGGAATACTGACTGTTCGAATTTTTGAACTTCCATGTAAAATAACCAGTGAACAGATAAACGCAGTGCTTTGTCTTTACGGTAAAATCATAAGCAATATTGCGGAACGCTGGTCTAGTGCACATAAATTCCCAGTTCTTAACGGGGTGCGGCAATTAAGAATCGAGCTGCAGAAGCACATCCCGTCTTATGTTCACGTTTGCGGGTATCGTGCGATAGTAATGTACGATGACCAGCCTCGAACATGTGCAGCATGCAACTCGACAGGTCACGTGCAAGCCGAATGCATGCAGAGGAGAGTGGCGCAGCTGCCTATCGGCGGGGCTGCCACGCCCCCCTCAATGACAACACTGTCTGTAACGTATGTGGCCGTGGCGCGTGGGCTTTCGGCTACACCCACGGTCCCACAAGTTAGTGAAACCACTTAACTGCCTGCGACTGTGAGACGAATAGAGACTGCTGAAACGCCTGATCAGAGTCAACCTAAACCAGCAGAAATATCGACGTCTATCGTAGTCACCGAAGAACGGGCATCTGCGTTGCAAACGGCTGCGTCTCCACCGGCCGATGCTACTCCACGGGGGGAATCTCAAGCAGGTGATGATAAAAGCCCACAAAAGTGTGCATCTCCCAGAAAAACTAAAAAACGGAGAGTTGCCCGCCAGGATGCCGAACTGATTGCACCGGTTCTGCGCGAAAAGGCTAAACAGATCGGTGAACAAATCAGTGCAAAAGCATCTGATAGCACAAACCATGATCATCCCTCAGCTAGTTTACCATCAGTCCTTGACAATGTCTCAGATGCTCTACCTCTGAACCCCGAACAGTCAGCTACACTTCGAGCCGACCGTGATAACCACATGATCGACCTCTATCCTGTTGAAGCGTCAATAACCACCTCGACAGGCCCACAGCCAACTAGTTGGGCAGACGATACAGAATCCAATGTCGAAGTAGACAGTATGGATACTTCAGAAACGGTGACAGCCATAACTTCGGTCCCCAAGGACGACGATGTTAATGAGAAAGGTAACGCCTCGACAGAAACTACTGTGCAAAAAGAACTCGCGACTGATCCATTTTCAAACGGAGAATATTTTTAACTCTGCCTTTACAGTGACTGTCCATAGATGTTTTTAAATTGCTTGCACAGTGCATTTTCGACGTGGTTTGCTTTTCCAGCGCTATTTATGATTGATATTGGACGGATTTTAGGCATTGCTTTTGTTTAGTCACCCACAATTCAGCCACAGGCCTATCGACTTGCTACTCTAAATATTAATAAGATACGTAGCGCTTGTAAATTACAACATTTAAAGGACTTTTTATATGCAGCTGATGTAGACATTTTATTTGTCCAAGAAGTAACAGAGGTCGGACTTGATTGCATACCAGGTTATAATGTGATTACTAATCCTGGAGCCGGTTGTGAACTAGGTACAGCTTTTATTGCCAAGGAAGGTATTATTATCACTGACGTCACAGAATTGCCGAACAGTAGGGGCATTGCGGGCACTTTTTATAACAACAGACTAATTAATGTATATGCCCCATCCGGTTCCAGTAATAGACGTCAAAGAGCAGATTTTTTTAAAGGAGAAATAGTTCCAATCTTTGGCGTCCGCCACGACAATGTTATCTTCGGAGGTGACTTTAACTGTGTCATCAGTGCAAAGGACCAGACTCCCAATCTTAACAGATCACTTGAACTGGAACGAATTGTACGAGACTTAGGCTTAATTGACTCTTGGGAGCTCAAGCATGGGGCTGCACCTGGGTTTACCCATATTACGACCCATTCGGCAAGCCGTCTCGATCGAATTTATGTCACACCTAATTTGAGGAATAACATTCTGCAGTCAGAAGTATGGCCAGTGGCGTTCTCAGATCATGCTGCATACATCTGTACTATCACTCTAGACCGACAACGAACGTATCGATACAGGGGCCTGTGAAAATTAAATATTTCACATCTTCAAGACTCGGCGTGTCAAGAAGCCTTCCTCCAAACCTGGCGAGAATGTGAACAGAGATTTGCCTCTTACAATACAGCCATTGATTGGTGGCTCAGGTGCGCCAAACCTAAAATTAGGTGGTGTTTCATGAACTACGCACGGGAAAAGAGCTTTTGGCTTCACAGGACGATCCATTTCTATTTTCATTGTCTGCGGGAACTGTATGCGCTCGGCACTTCGGCCGTCGAGCAATGTAAACGAATTAAGAAAATCCAGGCCAAAATCCTAACCCTAAGGAGGACGCAGCTAGAAGGCTACAAAGTCAGGTCGCGGGTCCAGACTACTGCACACCAAGAACTCACCTCAGTCTACCATATGATCCAAGAAAGTAGGAAAGGATCCCGTAAAATTCTGACGGAGTTAACTGCTGAGGATGGCGCAACGCTGACTACGCACAATGAGATTAAGGCGGCGGTGCTTAACTACTTCACCACCTTGATGTCAAAAATAGAAGTTAACGTGCAAGTGCGGGACGATCTTTTGAATAATTTGCACAACAGAGTCAGTCTCGCGAACGCGGAACAGCTATTAGCCGTGGCAACCGAAGACGACGTGGGATATGTCATCTGGGAAAGTGCTAAGAATAAATCCCCCGGACCTGACGGAATTCCCGCCGAATTCTATCAAAAATTCTGGAACACCATAAAGGCGAAGATCACTTGCATGTGTAACGAACTTCTAGACCACAACAACGTGATCCCCACCAGCTTCTGTGAAGGCGCAATCGTTCTAATTAAAAAAACTCAGGCGGTGCCAACGTAAAAAATCTAAGACCGATAACGCTGCTCAACAGCGACTATAAAATCTTTGCGAGACTATTGGCCCAAAGGCTTAAATCCACGATGACCAGCATCATTGGCCCTTACCAGACCAGCGTGGGCAAGGATCGGAAAATTCAACAGACTCTATGCGACTACCGTGATTTAATCTCCATTGCGGAAGTCTGTAAACTGAAATGTGCCATCATGTCCTTAGATTTCGACAAAGCCTTTGACAGGGTAAACCACCAGTATCTCTTTCGTACCATGTCTGCGATGGGTTTTCCACCTGGGTTCGTTGCCATTATACAACAGATGGTAGCGACTAATTCATCCAGAATCATCATCAATGGCCAGCCTACCCGAGCAATAGAGATAGTCAGTTCCGTCAGGCAGGGCTGCCCAATGTCCATGGCGCTTTTTGCGATTGCCATTGAGCCTTTGTTAGCTACCCTGACGAAAAGTTTACAGGGCATCGTCATACATGGATCCCGAGTTGTGTGCAAGGCGTATGCAGACGATGTCGGTTTCCTTATCATAAATAGAACTGAAGTGGAAACCGCACTACAGACAGTCAGGCAATATGAGCAAGCGTCCGGTGCACAACTAAACTGGACAAAGTCTGGAATATTCAATATTGGCCGCGGCCTAGGATCGCGCCCTCACAGGCAACTACGTTAGCTGAAGATCTTCAAGTGTCTTGGAATTGATTTTCAGCGTAATATCCGGCACACAATTGCAACCAACTATAGAAAGCTTCTACAGACTATTCGTGCCGGCATACGGTAACACAGTGTACGAAAACTAAATGAAATTCAGAAAGTCACGGTCGCAAATGTATATCTCACCTCAAAACTCAATTATATCGCTCAAATTTTACCAATGTCTGCACACACTGCAAAACGAATTATGTCAGCATTAGGACAGTTTGTCAGCCATCGTCACATTTTTAAAGTTCAGTTTGACACCTTAACGCTGGCCACAAAAAATGGTGGCTTAAAGCTTGTCGATGTTGGAAAGAAGGCGCAAGCTTTATACATATCAAAAACTTTCCACCAATGGAAACACTCAGCAGATAGTCTCGCTGCTCACCTGCTTACTGAGATAGCTCCGGCAAACCTCAGTCCACCCATCACGGTGCAACATATTCCAAACGGACTTTATCATTTAAAACGGTTTTTATTGGAGTACAGTTATGCACAGACAAGGATCCCCGTACAAGCAATGACGGCAGTGAAACGCGTGTACCAGGAACTCATGAAAGATAAGAAGCCAAATAACGTCGAAGACAAATACAATTTTTACGACTGGAAGGTAATCTGGTTGAACATCCATTGTCCACACTAGCCGTCAGCAATGCAAGCCACTTGGTATTTCGCAGTTAACAGAAAATTGGCCACTAACTCCAAACTACATAACATACACCTCGCAGAATCACCTTTATGCATCACGTGTAATTTAATAGATACTGATGAACACAGATTTGTGTGCGACAAAGTAAAAGATATATGGGCATATATCACGAACAAGTTGGCGCTCATCAGCAGAACATCTCCCAGATATATAACGCCTGCTGCCTTTCTAACGCCGGATGATACTCCGTACCCACGGACGAGAAGGAACGCACTAAACTGGTTAAAATCCGCTACAGTACACTACTTATTTACAAAAGAAGAAAAGAGTAAAGAAGACTTCTGGGTCTATCTTACAACTCAGCACCATCTGCTAATGAAAACACAAAACTACAAGGATCACTTCGCCAACTACCTGCTCAAAACTGTGACGTAAAATAAAGAAACTAACAGGTCAACTGATTGAATTTCATGTTACTGAAAGTTCAGCAGATATTCACTGCAAAAAGGCGGACCATCTATAAGGCGAATAATATATCATGTTGACCGACTCCCAAGTTACAACCACACTGAAGGATTCGATTGGCAAGATTTTCAAGCTTCATTTCGTAAGCAGAAGAAAAATAATAATAATAAAAAAAATGGATAAGGCGGCGGTCTTCGGATCCAAAGATTGCAGGTTCAAATCCTGTCACGGTCGTTTTTTTCCAGTTCTGAAAAAGAAACATACCGTTTTAGTGTAGCAATTGTGCTGTACAAAAACCGTCTGAATGTTTCTGTTGACCATTTCCTGCTTGGAGATGCTCTTGAGCTTGAAACACACACAACAAGACCGGTGTTAACTAACGAAATGGTCGGCAGAGTTCCGTCGCCGCGAGTTTTGACTGGCACTTGCACATCTAAGACAACGTCGGAAAGTAACTCGTTCGGCTTATGAGCCACATCAAGTATGTGTGTTAATTTTGACGCCACTAACTCTGCAGGTTTTCATTCAATTCCTTTACCTCTCAGAAATGATTATGAAATAAAAGTGAAGTACGTGACGAGTGTGACGTTAAGAAAACATTAGGCAACATGGAGAGATTCTGCATGGGACCACCCAACCCATACGAGTACTGTGTGACGTGCTGCCCGGCACATATTTACCGAGGCAGCCCGGCTAGCTCAGTCGCTAGAGCATGAGACTCTTAATTTCAGGATCGTGGGTTCGAGCCCCACACTGGGCGAACCGGAATTTTGTTCCGCTGCAGATGATAATAACCGTTTTTCTGATGAACGTTATGTAATGGAAATAGCAACTTTAAACTTTGCCTAGGTCTCCGTCAGTCGCAAGGAAACTGTATTTGAAGGTGAAGGCGATTTTGTAGACATGTGAGAAAAACATTTTCTGAAATGCAAGTGGTGTTGGTTAGAGAGTACATCGGTTACGTGTCAGATGTGTAGCCAAGCAGTAATGGTTCGCCAAAGCTGCAAATATAAGTCGGTGATATGAAGTGTTGTCAGCTGAAGACTGATGATCGAGACGACCGTAAGGACGAAGTACTCAAAAGAACCGCTAGGCCGTGCCTCTTTAGCTCAGTGGAAGTCGCGCCTGTGACACCGTGCTGATCGGACGTGTAAAGTGCTCCACTCCGCCACGTGTTTACAAGTCGTGATAACAACTTAAGTGTTCTCTTTATCGTGAAGTGTTTTTATTTAGTGTATATTGTTCTTGAGTTTGATTTTCATTCTTGTGTTCTTCTAGCGGTTCCTTTGCTAGTTATCGTTTTGCAATGTCCAGGTTATTTCCGAGAAAGTGTACACTCTGATTTGAATTTGACAAGTCTACCGTTCTGTGCAGCCTAGTGCCTTGGAAATACCAGATTGGGTTGTGGATGTCATTGGAATTACCTCTGATCAAGTGCACACGGCGTATTATGATACCGAGGAATATTGCTTATTTGTAAAATTGCTGAATCCTGTATTACTGGAAGAGATTCTGACGAAACACGGAGGGAGAGCTGTTTTTCGACACCGGGACGAGTCTGTAAGTACTGTGCTCATTTCCAATGCCGATGTGGAGTATACCAATGTGCGTATCTTTAACCTACCCCTTGAAGTAGAAGATTGTTATCTGAAGGAAGTTCTGTCCAAATTCGGGGATATCAAGCAGATTCGTAACGAACGGTGGTCAAACCAGCACAGGTTACAATGTTACAGTGGCGTCCGATCAGTAGAAATGCATATAAAGCAGAATATACCCTCGCATGTTACCGTTTGTGACTATAGGGCTCATGTTACTTACAGTGGCCAAACTCCCACATGCCATATATGTAATGAGAGTGGTCACCTGCGTCATGACTGTCCCAGGCGAATGTTTGTGCTAAAAAATTCGCTACAGAAGCGTAAAAGTCTTACGTTGGCTGATGTAGTTTCGGATAACCCTATCGTAGAGGGTGAGGTCCCTAGTTCTGCCGTACCTTCGGAAGAGCTAAAAGAATTTCGCCCTGAAGAGTTTCCAGCTCTGGTAAGGAGAGACAATGGTGCTAAGCCACCCGCGAAGGTCGATGCCACGACTAATAAGAGGCGTTGAACTTGTGACAGCCGTGACTCTGATGATAAAACCTTCAGTGCGCACGAGACCGCGGAATCGGTCGTACGGGGGATCGCTTCGGGTACTAAAGTTATAACCGGTGCAGCGATTGTGGACGATTCTTCTACCGCAATTTCAAGCGTCGATACTTCCGTCGACGCCGTTCAGTTACCACAGGCTCATGTCTCAGAACTTCCGCAACAGCACACTCAGGAAAGTCAACAAGTAGATATGGCTCACGTATCTACTGGAAGTACTCACATCGCGGCTCGCCGTTATGGTATACAAACAATGTCTCCGGGAGCGGACGGTACACAACACGTGGCAACTGCTCCGACCCTAGCCTCAGAACAACATGAATGTCATCAACTCCGCGACGGTATACAAACACAGCAGCCTGGGACTGTCAGTGACAACAAACAACTTCGGGCAGCGAGTGTTGCCAAACAAGCTGATAGTGAAAGTGGTGGCTCAGCTGATCGCTCGCCAGCGGTTTCGGCGCATGCGCTCCCGGCGCAAGATGTGTCGGGAGAGACGATTGACATCACCCAAGACCCTCCCACACCTCCGACTGCAGCGGTGCTGCAGAGTGTCCGTCACAGGATCCAAGTACCACCAAATGTTAATGCTGTCCGGAAAAAGAGTAAAAACAAAGATGCAAGAGATCAACTCAGTGACGCTCCAGACAGGAATTGCGCGGCCGCTACTCACATGGAATGGCATGGAGATGTGGGCAATTAACGGCAGTTGATCCCTCCTTCTCTCAGACGTCCTGTTATTATGTCACAGGCCTATACGATCACGACCCTCAATATTAATAAAATTTGATCAGAAGTGAAACTGCATGCATTAAAACAATATCTATATGAGCCCGGTACTGATATACCACTTTTGCAGGAGGTGTCGATGCCACAATTTACTCTTCCTGGGTTTGTCGGCATTGCAAATTTTTCCCTGGAAACGACCGTGGGCACCGCAGTCTTAATTAGAGAAGGGATTCCAGTTACTCAGATCGACAAATTGGAATCGGGTAGAAGGATCGGGATCACTGTTTTCGGCGTCACCATCATCAACTTGTACGCACCTTCTGGCAATACCTATAGAGCGGAACGAGCTACTTTTTTTCTTTCGGAAAAATCCCCGACACATTATCATTGGTGGTGATTTTAATTGTGTCTTATCCAGGAAATATCAGTCCCCAACTTTTAATTATTCGTCTGAATTAAAGCGCCTCGTGACCGACCTCAAACTTAAAGATGCGTGGGAAATTAGGTACCCGACATTGGTACGCTTCACTCACATCGTCGCATATTCCTGCAGCAGAATCGACCGGATTTATGTTTCCGATGTTATCGAGAATGATTTATTAAAAGTAGAGACGATCCCCTCCAGTTTCTCCTATCACAGTGGTGTCATCGCGTGCTTGAAATTACTTCCCCAACCCACGCGATGGTATAAAGATCAATGGAACCTGAATGTGTCTTTGTTATCGGATGTTTTGCTGGAGGAGGGGGTGCGTCGTGCTTGGGAGCAGTGCTTGCGCGCTACTCACAAGTTTCGCAGCACTATAGAGTGGTGGACTCTGCAGGCAAAGCCGAAACTGCGAAAAGTTATCATGTCATTCGGAATTGAAAGGGCGGCGGAAATCAAAAAGACGATGGAATTTTATTACACAATCTTACGGGACCTGTACGATCGTGCAGACGCGACGGCCACCAGAATTGACGACATTCGGAAAATAAAGGCAAAATTAATCAATCTGAAGAGGATGAAACTGGACGGCCTTAAGATAAAATCTAAAGTGACGTCGGTCAGAGATGATGAAGCAGCGACTCTGTACCACCTCCTCAAACATACAAGGAACAGGAGGCGGACTTTTATTGACGCCCTGAAACTCGAGGATGGAACAACGGTTGACACATAACGAGAGATTGTCACAGCACTGCACAACTATTTTGTCAAAACCTACGCATCAGTGATTCTACACGATGACTGCTATGATGGACTGTTTAGTGCCATTTCATCTACCGTAACTAGGGAAGACAATGACTCTATCTCGTTGGCCTTCAGTAATAAAGATGTTGTGGGGGTTGTCTGCAGTTCGCCGATTGGGAAATCGCCGGACCCTGATGGCTTACCAATTGAATTTTACAAGCAATATTGGCACATCATCGGGGACAAAATCACTCACGTCGTGAACGAAGTCTTGCAAGGAACGTCTGTCCCACCCTTCTTTAAGGAATGTAAAATTGTGCTTCTCCCTAAAAACAGAGGTACTAAAACTATCACCAATTTCCGGCCAATATCGTAGTTAAACTCGGATTATAAGATCGTGGCTCGCGCAATTAACATGAGACTCACGCCACTCACTGCTAAAATCATTGGCCAACAGCAGACATGCGCCTTCAGGAGAACAATTCTGCAAACGGCTGCTTTTTACCGCGACGTCATTGCGTTAACGAACGCTAGTAACATGAAATGTGGGCTGATCTTTCTTGATTTTTTAAAGCTTTTTATCTCGTAAATCATGCTTACCTTCTCGAGACTATGCAAAGATTGGGCTACTCTCGGAACACGATTGACATGATTAAAAACGCGGCCATGGGAATCACTGCAAAACTTTCTGTCAACTCACGACTGACGCGACCAATACCAATCAACCGAGGGGTTCCACAAGGGATCCCTCTGTCTATGTTGCTTTTGTACTTTTCCTTGAACCTCTGTTACAACAGTTGCAGACGAAACTCACTGGGATTACAATTTCTGGGGTAAAAAGTGTAATCGGAGCTTATGCCGACAATGTGGGTGTAGTGATTCGCGATGTCGATGATGTCACCGTATTAGAGGCTGAACTTCGGAAATACTGTCTGGTGTCAGGAGCGCAGTTAAATGAACACAAAAGCAAATTTCTGAACCTCTGTGGCCTCCAGCATTTGCGTGTTGATTATGCTAAACAAGTCAGAGAACACAAGGCTCTGGGGATCATGTTGATGGCGTCCTCTCTACAGATGATAGCGGCAAACTGGCGAGATGTAGCACGTAAAATAAATGGAGCCCTAATTGATAATTACCATCGCAGCCTCAACCAATTTGATCGCATTCAACTTATCAATGCCTGTATCTTATCAAAAGCCTACTACATGGCGCAGCTCCTGCCGCTCCCTGCTGTCATTGCTAGAAATACTATGTCGACGATAACAAATTTTATTTAGCGCGTGGAAATTTTTCGTGTATCTGCCAAAACTGCTACACTCCACCCCCTGAACGGAGGGATGGGCTTAGTCGACATCAAGAAAAAGGCAGCGGCTCTCTATGTCACAAGGACGGTCTCTATCCTTACCAACTGCCCTTCGGGCATTACGGCGCAATTATTCTATGCTGTCAGGCCGCAAAGCCTTGACCCCCCGCTGAACATTCAGACCATCAGTTACAAGCTCAAATACATCCGCGACTATTTCCTTGCATGCAGCTACATCAGTCAAGAGCTTAAATTCTCGACATTTAGCAGCTACAGCAATATTGGCATACTGGCGACAACATGAAGGACCAAATCCAATTGTTACGAAGTGCAGTGGCATCAACTGGGATATAGTGTGGCGTAATGTCAGTTCCAGGATCCTTACTTCAGCCGCTCGAACTGCATGGTACAAAGCAATCAATGAAGTGATTAGTACAAGTGAGAGGCTACATAAAATCGGACTCAGTGATACAACTCTGTGCCATAGCCGTCAACTGGTGGATACCGTTATGCACAGTTATACCTGCGGAGAACGTGCACGAAATTGGAGTTGGCTGAGAGAAAAACTAGCCATCATTACGAGGACCACAACCACCAACATACCTTCAACTATGTTGTCTCGACCCGACGTGCGATTTTATCCGCCGTCGAAAAATAATGTAGTTATGTGGTTGCTGGGCACCTATTCCAGCTATGTTTTTAATAAACTTGGTGGTGACGATCACTTAGAATTCAAGCTGTTTATGGACATCGAATTCGCAAAAACCTGCGGATATCCTAATCATGGCAACATTTTCGGCAATATGCTTAAATTAACATTTAATAGAATGGGTATAGGGTGAGACATGTGAGTGTAAGTGGGTGGGCCCGGGCCGCAGGACACCAGTGGTGCCGCGAAGAGGCCCCACTGCTTCTGTGACGCGTCCTGGTTCCCACCCCCGCCACTCGCAGACTCCAGTACGCCGGAAAATGAGGACAATTCTTGTGTTAGCAACGGAGCTATTTTTTTTCTATACTTCTCCAGAAGCAATCAGAGACAAGCAAAGAAGAGTGTTTTAGTTGTTGATAAAAAAAAGCTCAGTTGGGAGAGCGTTAGACTGAAGATCTAAGGGTCCCTAGTTCGAACCCGGGTATCGGCATGCGACCTTTTTGAAGCTGACGCCTATGGAATTGCTCTGCCTTTGTGACAATGCAATTACCGCTGAGGATGTGAATTACTCCGCCCTGTAGCTGTTCTGATTGTCTAGTGCTTACAACAAGAGGGATATAGTACACACAGTCTGTAAAAAAATAAAAATAAAAAAAATAAAAGTGGCGGAGCGCTGGTCTAGTAAACCAGGGGTCGTGAGTTCGATCCTCACAGGAGGCAGACGAATTTTGGAAATCAGTTGTGCATCGTAGCCGTATAGCAAACAGTATCTGGGATGACGAACAATTAGCGACAGGCGTTTTATTAAGAATTACTCTCAGATGTGATTAAGGCGAATAGCGCAGATAAAGCATTTGCCAAAGCGGTACAGCATAATGTGGGACGAGGCAGTCTGAATTATATTTTATAGATGTATTTCTCACATATCTCAGAGCCTCTCGCGGTCGTCGTCGGCGGCGGCGGCGGCGGCGCCGCTGCTTCTACAGAAGTATCAAATGACCATCGTAGCAAATGCGGCGAGGGACGCCCCGCCTTCGATTCCGAATGCACAAAATGTGTGGTCTTGTTCCCAGTCTATATTTGGTCAGTCTCGTAAGAGGTTGAATGTAACGAATGGGTGGGAAACAGCAGCTTGGCGTCGCCCGCAGCTGTTGGTACTGTAAGTAGTACTTCAAGAAAGTGATGGAAGATGTGTTGAGACGTTACACGCTACGATTTGGATTTCCGTATGGATATGCTTGACCTCAGGTTCATGAACTCGTTGACTGGTTTTACGATCGTTTAGGACTGCGAGATGAAGTAGTTCTTGGCTTTTCATATGATTTTCTTGCGAACGCTGTGTATGTAAAATTTGTTAGTGACGATCCTTGCGTTCGTATTATGACCCTCACGGAGGGCACAGCGGATTTTGTGAATTCTAAAGGCGAAATATGCAGTGTCTGTTAGTCATGCTGGCCTAGGGCTTCGAAACGGCCGGATATTTAATCTGCCTTTCGAAGTTAGCTTCGATAGAATTCGGCAAGCTTTGTCTCCCTACAGTAATGTCCTGCAAATTCATGCCGAGCAGTGGAGGGGTTACAGACATTTCAATGTAGATAATGGCTTTAGGAATGCGAAAATTGATTTGACGAAGCACATCCCGTCCAACATTTTGGTGCAGGGTTTTCGAGCGGTGGTGATGTACGAAGGACAACCGAGAACTTGCGTAATTTGTGGTTCTACCGACCATTTAAAATCTGCTTGTCCCCGTGTCCGGGCGGGTCGACGAAGAATGCAACATCGTCTTACGCCTCTCGATGGGCAAGATGACAATCGGTTGTCTTACGCCCAGACTCTGATGGAGTCGCCTGTGACACACCCGACGCTCCACCAACCGGCTGCGGTGACCCCAGACGCCGGCGCAGTTGTTGTCAACAACTCTGCGACAACCCCCCAATGTCCCGTTCGTAGTGATGTCACCGATGCCGACAGCCACGCTGCACACCTGCAGGTTTCCACGACTGTCGGCCGTCGTGCCGACCATGCAGGACCGACTCCCGTCATTACTCCAACCATGTACGCTGAGCTGAAAAAGTTGTCGGATGGTGGCGACAGGTCGCGCATTTCTTGCACCCCTGACGTTGCGCCCCACACACCCCTCCCTCCCGGCAGTGACCAATCTGAGGAAGGCTCTACGCACAGCCTCTTGACGGATACCAAAACCGTTTCTGACGCCGACGCACCTCCCCAAAGAACGGGGAAATCTAAGCGGGCGGCACGGAAGCAGAGTGAGGAGGAGATACGCACTGGAAAAGAAACTGCAGCGCACCATAAAGCAGATCCGAAAAGACGGCAGTGACCGCGGCAGCACAGATGAAATGGGTTCCGTCGCCCGCCACGTGGGGGAGGCCGATATGGACATGCATGTCGACCGTCCGAGTCCTGAGCTGATGGATACTGGCCATCAGCATACGCCATCCGAAAAGTCTTGGGCCGACGACAGTGAATAAAACGGACCCTTTCTATCCCCACCATGCAAGATTACACACTTGCCACAGTTAATTTAAATCGGATCGCATCCGATGTCAAACTTAAATGTTTGACCGACTCTCTACATGCAGCAGATATCGATATAGTTTTCTTCCAAGAAGTTGTGTCACCCAAGGTTAGAGAAATACCTGGGTATGATGCCATATTAAATCTAGGCACTGAGACGGGAACTGCGATTTTATTCAAAGCTGGCATCGCTTACCAACCTACAGCGATCTTAGAAACGGGACACGGCATTGCCGTCCAATTAGAGGATTTGCTTCTCCTGAACGTGTGCGCCCCGACAGGGTCCGCTGGCAGACGGGACAGAAGTGATTTTTTTAGGGCTGAAGTTGTGCCATTATTAACAAACATTCGTCTGAAGATCATCCTGGGTGGGGATTTTAACTGCGTTTTGCGAAAAGCAGATCAACGTCCGAATTTTAATTTTTGTCCCGAGCTACTAATGTTAACAGATGGACTGCATTTAAAAGATAGTTGGTGTCACCTTCGACCACACACGATGGGATATACCTATGTGAGCGCTGCTTCTTCCAGCCGTCTGGATAGGTTTTATGTTTCTCAAGATCTTTTAAATACCATTCGTGATTTTGAACTATGGCCGCTCAGTTTTAGTGACCACTCCGCATACCACATAACGTTACGGCATTTGCGACAGAAGACATTTTTGGGACGCGGCACGTGGCAGCTGAATGTCTCTCTGCTAGAAGAAGCGGACTTAAGGCGTTGCCTCGTTGCCACGTGGCAGCAGTGTCTCCAGAGGCAAGCTCGGTATAGGGAGCGCATCCTTTGGTGGACGGATTTTGTTAAGCCGCGGATTCAGAAATGTCTTTGCCAGTTTGCCAGGACCAGGGCTTATTGGAGGAAACAGTCTCTAGAATTTTATTTCCTCGGTTTACGCCAGCTGTACAGCGATCCCTCCGCATTGTCCGACAACCTGATCCGCATCAAGCGTATCAAAGCAAAACTTACAGCTTTAGTTCGTGAAGCACTTGTTGGTAATCGGGTACGATCGCGCTCTTCTGATGACGTTTCCCACGAGTCCACATCGTTATTCCATATCATACGGGAAAAGAAACGTGGTAAACAAAAACTTATTGCTCATCTTACGGATGCTGGGGGGCATCTGTACAATGAGCAGGGTGCTATCAAGGCGTATGTCTTCAATTATTTTCGAGAACATTATTCTGAGTCAGATACCGATCTATCGGCGGGGGATGATTTTTAACCGACATCGCCTCCACAGTGGATCAGGATGATAACGCTGATCTCTTGGCCAATGTCACCTACTCTGAAGTTAAGTCCATTATTGCGTGCGCTGCCAAGAACAAAGCTGCCGGCTTAGACGGCTTACCGGTCGAATTTTATTCACGGTATTGGGATGTGATCGGCGACGAATTGACCCAAATGTACAATGAATTGCTCTCGCATGCTGCCTTCCCCCCGCAGTTCACGCAAGGAATGGTTGTCCTGGTTCCTAAAACATCAAATCCGACTATGTTAAATGATTTTCGGCCCATTACGTTGCTTAACTCCGATTTCAAGATCTTGACTAGGATTATAAGCAACAGGCTTAAAGTGCTTCTTGGCAAAGTACTTGGCCCTTATCAGACGAGTGCAGTCAGTGGTCGATCTATGTTAAATGCCCTGTGTGAATATCGTGACCTGGCTTATTTAACTTGGATTACCAACACTGATTTGGCGTTACTGTTTCTCGACTTCGATAAGGCGTTTGACAGAATTAATCACGGATTTTTATTGCGCACAATGAGTAAAATGGGATTCAGTCAGCGTTTTCGACAGCTTATTAAGAAATGTATCTGCGGAACGTCTTCACGCGTGAAGGTTAACGGCCAGTTAACCGCCCCTGTGCCTATACGACAAGCAGTACGACAAGGGTGCCCCCTTTCCATGACTTTATTCTCGATTGCTATAGAGCCACTTCTTAAAAAGTTTTACATAACTTTACATGGGTTGCAAACGTTAAACAACAAAACGGTCTGCCACGCCTATGCCGCCGATATCAGTGTGATTATTACTACCACCGAAGAGCTGGGGTCAGTTCGTCGGATTGTCCATCAGTACTCTGTCGCTTGTGGTGCCAGACTTAATGAGCGAAAGTCCAAAATCATGCCGTTGGGTCGTAATCCGAACTCCATCGATATTTCTTGGTTGGAGAAGACCGAACATCTGTGGCATTTAGGCCTGGTTATATCACCACATCCCCAGGCAATGCTCAACGCGAATTGGGAACGCAAGCTTACCATCTTACGTGCGGTGATCAAAGAACATAACATGCGGTCTTTAGACCGGATGCAGAGGGCACAGTTTATTAATAGTTACGTTTTCAGTAAGCTCTATCATACTGCCGCTGTTTTACCAATCCCAACAGCCATTGCGAAAAAATTTTTAGCACTTGCTTGCTGGTATGTCTGGAGAGGGAACATCTTTAAAGTTTCCTTTAAAGCTACCTCGTTACTTCGTTCCCGAGGTGGCTTAGGCGTCAAAGACCTTGAATCCCAATGTGTGGCTACTTTTTTAACTCGTACTTCCCGCATACTACACAGTAACCAAAATAGCCTTACGGAACAGCTTTTCAAGACCTTACGTCCAAAGGAGTTGTCTGCGCCAACGTATGTGGGACACATTCATCCCGAGCTCAGCTATGTCTGGCGATATTATGTGGAGCTCAGCTATGTTCAGGATAACCCGCATCCGTTCCACACGGCGGAGATCTATCGTGCTCTTACTAAACGGCAGCTGAATAACCCAATTGAGAAGAAACATTTAGGCATAAACTATAGAAATATATGGAAGAACATTAGTTATCCGTTCCTTCGTTCCAGAGTTCGATCTGTTTGGTATGACGCTGTCAATAAGGTGATTCCCACTGGAGAGAAATTGCACAAAATCAAGCTGCGGCCCACCCCGTTTTGTGCCAAGTGTAACCTAGTGGAAACCCTGCCGCATCTCTTCCACTGCAGGGATCAAACACAGATATGGCAGTGGACACGAAAGAAACTCGCTGTCATTAATAGGACGTCGGATACTTCCATTCAACTTCAAGACGCGCTCCGACCGGACTGGCAGCTTTATCCTCAATCTAAGAATAATAGTTATGTCTGGCTCATGGGCCAGTTCGTCTATTACATGCTCGTCCATACAACGGCAACGCTACACGATTATCAGATGTACCTCATCGAAGAGTACTATGCGATTAAGAAATTGCGACAGTATAAAGACCAGTTCCAATATTTTCTCACTATTGCTTTAAGTGATGGAAGAATTTAAGTTTCTAAATCCATTGGGCGGAGTTTTTCTTTTTTTTCACTACTTTGTTATTATTGTTATTGTTTCCATGGATTGGTCTGCTCCGCACCGTCAGATGTGGGTGATTTGCATCATGGATCAATAGACGGTACAGAGTACATCGTGCACTCGGCCTCGAACATTTAATTGTATTTTGGTGTTCCTTTTCGTTTTGCAATGAAAGCACTTTACTTTTGGTTCCGCAGTGCGACACCCTGAAGAGGATCCTCATTTGTTTACTTTCATTTCGCATTATCTTTCATCAAAGCTGCACAAAGATTTAGTAAGAACCAGAAGTTTTCTGCAGCTTCTATTATTCCTATCAAGAGGACTTATAATACGGGAAATGGTTGTTTGGCATGTCCCTGCTCTATGGTGCCCCCACGTTACCAGCGCGCATCTTCAAACGCATAGCATGCTCAAGGTTTTGAGAAGCAGGAATCCACAATCAACCATCTGGCAACAGAATTCACCATACCAATAAACGACATGGAAACTGGGAAAATTATTTGTACGCGAAGACCAACTTAGAGTATCTGCTGTGCTGGATTTCATAGTGTGCTGCGTAATCCTAAGACCAGACATGGATTTATTTTAACATTCTGTTTATATGTATAAAAACACTGGCGCACATGATGCCACTTTAAAAATTAATACAAAAATGAATAATACACAAATAGCCATAACATAAAATCACAAAACCATGCGAATGAGTGCGGGGTATTGCAGTGACATCGTGGCCAGGCCTCAGGATGCGACGCCTGCCCGCCTTGCCGCCGACTGCCTAGCGCTGAGATGCATAAAAAAATAAACAATTAAAAAATTAAAAAAAAAATTTAAAAGGCAGCCCGGCTAGCTCAGTCGCTTGAGCATGATACTCTTAATCTCAGGGTCGTGGGTTCGAGCCCAACGCTGGGCGGAACGGAATTTTGTTCCGCTGCAGATGTAAATTACCGTTTTTCTGATTAACGTTATGTAATGGAAATAGCAACTTTAAACTTTGCCTACGTCTCTGTCAGTCGCAAGGAAACTGTATTTGAAAGTGAAGGTGATTTTGTAGTCATGTGTGAAAGACATGTTCTGAAATGCAAGTGTTGTTGTTTGGAGAGCACATCGGTTACGTGTCACATGTGTAGCCAAGCAGTAATAGGTCGCCAAAGCTGCAAATATTAGTCGGTGATATGAAGTGTTGTCAGCTGAAGACTGATGATCCAGACGACCGTAAGAACGAAGTACGCAAAAGAACAGCTAGGCCGCGCCTCTTTAGCTCAGTGCCAGAGTACTGGTCTAGTAAACCAGGGGTCGTGAGTTCGATCCTCACAGGAGGCCGACGAATTTTCGAAATCAGTTGCGCGTCGTGACCGTATAGCAAACAGTATCTGGGATGACGAACAATTAGCGACAGGCGTTATATAAGAATTACTTTCAGATGTGATTAAGGGGAATAGCGCAGATAAAGCATTTGCCAAAGTGGTACAGCATAAGGTGGGACGAGGCAGTCTGAATTATATCTTATAGATGTATTTTTCACATATCTCAGAGCCTCTCGCGGCCGTCGTCGCCGCCGCTTCTGCAGAAGTAGCAAATGGCCATCGTAGCAAATGCGGCGAGAGACGCCCTGTCTTCGATTGCGAATGCACAAAGTGTGTGGTTTTGTTTCCCAGTCTATATTTGGTCGGTCTCGTAAGAGGTTGAATGTGACGAAAGGGTGGGAAACAGCAAGGGGCAGCGTCTGTGTAGAACGAAAACACAATTCCTCTGGGGTGTGAGCGTTTCGAGATGAGTCGTATATAAGTCAGTGACCGTGTGGCCTAATGGTCAGTCTGCTTTCCGCAGCGCTGCGGCGAGGACGTCTTGTTTACGTCCCGTCCGCGTGGTCGCGAGTGCTCGTAGTTGTTTACTACTGCGTTGTCGCCTGTTTGGAGTCCATCACTACAGACGCACCATGGCACATTCATACAGACAAACCACCATCAAGATCAGTTTTCAACCCGATCATGCACGACCGCGAGCTTTTGAAGTGGAACGTTTCTTACGTGACGACGTTAAAATTTTCCCGCGAGACATAATTGGTATCCATCTCTCTATCACGAGCAGTGTTGTCTACGTCAAGCTAGTAAATGACGAGGTGTGCAACAGAATCGTGAGCGCACATGCGAACGGTCTTAAATTCAAACATTCTGATGGCCATATTGGGGCGGTCTCTATCGATCACGCGGGGCTTGGCCTACGTACGATACGCGTCTTCGAACTCCCTTTTGAAGTACCACCGGACGTAGTCGGCGCGGCTTTCCAGCCCTACGGCGGAGTGATCAGCCATATGGCAGAAGAATGGACCACCTTTACAACGTACCCCGTTAAGAACGCGGTACGACAGATTAAAATTGAATTGACCAAACATGTTCCGTCCTATCTTGTCATCGGCGGATGTAGGGCGATCATTATGTATGACGGTCAGCCACGCACTTGCTCTGGTTGTGGCCAAGTAGGGCACGTCCGTTCGGATTGTCCCCGACGACGGCTTACTCAAATCCCGACAGGTGAATCTATGACTCCTTCTACGGTGACGACCCTTCCTCTCAATTACGCCGAAGTTACACGGGCAGCAACCTTTACCGATACTGACGACATTAGTCCGATAGCCGCCCCCGACGGCGAGAACATAATGGCTTCTACAGTACAGGATCCGGTCTCTACAACGGCACCCCCACCTGAAGATAATCGCCGACCGACCTTGCAAGAAGGCGTGGATGCCAGGATGGACATTGACCCACGGGTTGTGCCGACAGCGGCTTTTCTTCCAGACACCGGAGCAGCTGAAGAAATCCACCCACATTCAGATACTGAAGCACACGACCGTAAACAGCGTTCCCCGCGAAAACACAAGAGACGGCGGCGTGCTCCATCGGAGGAGTGTTTGCAGCGATCGTCTGACATGGACAGTGGAAATTCCGACGACGGTACCGGCGGTACAGAGGCCGCTGTAACTTCAAACTCAACAGATCGCCGTGGTGACGGCTTCAGCCCCTCCGACCCCACAGAACAGCAGGATAACAAGCAGGCAGCCGCTGCCGATTCCCAGCCAGAAGAGCCGATGGAGTCAGCGCCGAGTGCCGCAGCAGCCACTAACAGCCACCAACAGCCGATGGTATTTCATGGCGACTGGGCAGACGACTGTGAGGCACACTCCTTGCCCATCGTGTCGGACGACACGGGGGGAAATTTATCCCACCAGTGCTGACCCTTTCCCGCCATCAGTTAGAGTGACGAGACAGCCTTACAGGGGTACTGATGGTCAACACGGATGCTGTGGATAGACCTCAAACTTATCACATTGCAACTATAAACATCAACACTATACGGACGCGCGCTAAGTTATCCTTGCTTCAGGATATGTTGAACTCTGCTTCCATCGACATAGCCCTCCTCCAGGAAGTGTACGTCAACGACTTTCCAGGCATGTACGGTTACGATGCTTGCGTCTCTCCAGCTTCCCCAACATGCAGCGGTGTCGCTGTACTTCTTCGGGAAGGGATAGTGGCGGACGATATGATGTTTCTGCCTGGGGCAAGAGGAATGGCACTCACAGTACTGGGTGTCCGCCTTATCAATATCTACGCACCTTCCGGGACGGACAAACGTCGCGAACGTTCACGATTCTTTGCGGAAGACGTCGCCCCGCTCTTCCAAGGCCCCCACGACCGTCTGTTGTTTGGAGGTGACTACAATTGCGTACTGGCGCCCAGAGACCAACTACCACGTCATAATCCGTGCCCGGAACTCGAGACGCTAATTCGAGACCTGCAGATGGTGGACACTTGGGAACATCTTCACGGCCACCGACCGGGATTCACGCACTTCACGAGTCACTCTTCCAGTCGTATCGACAGGATTTATGTCTTACGCTCTCTCGCCGCTGGAACACAGGATGTGGAACTGTGGCCTGCAGCATTCTCGGACCACTCAGTTTACATTCGTGCCGTCACCCTGCGGCGGCGACAAATGTGGAGAAGCCGCAGCCCGTGGAAATTAAAAATCGCTCACCTGTCGTACCCGGATTGCCGCCAAGCCGTTGAGGATACGTGGCATTCGTGTGAAAATCGCCTCCGTGCGTATCCCACAACGATCCGCTGGAGGTTGGACTGCGCCAAACCGGCACTGAGGCGAACGTTGATAATCTACGGTCGCGACCATGCTACTTGGCGAAGACATACACTCGACTTTTACTTCCGGGTCTTGCGCACCTGCGATGCTATGGCGCCGTCTCCGGAACGACAAACGGCGGTCCACCGTGCCAAGGCTCAGATCCTCGCTCATATGCGACGCCACCTAGAGGGGGTAGTCATCCGCTCGAGGACGCAGGATCGGATACCTAGCGAACGCCCGTCAATGTTCCACGTCCTTCGTGAACGTAAACGACGCCAACGAGCGCTGATACGCTTCATCGATACGGAGGACGGTCATCGCCTCACCACGCAACAAGACATAAACACAGCGTTCTACAATCATTATGCCCAGCTCTATTCCGCTCAGACCCGTGATCCGACAGCACTGGAGGACGTCTCTCAGACGATTTACGGCACCGTCACCCCGGTAATAAAAGCGGCCTTGATGGAAGAAATTACAGAAGAAGAAGTGATCAACGCCATTAGAAAAGGAGCTGTCAACAAGTCTCCGGGTCCTGATGGCCTCCCCTTGGAATTTTACCGGACTTTTCAATATTTATTAGCCTCCCGATGGACGGACATCTGTCGCGAACTACTATCCCCGGACGTGCCGCTCCCTGCGGCCCTTGTGGAAGGGATGATTATTCCTATTCACAAACCGTCTGGTGGCTGACGACTGCAGGACTACCGCCCGTTGACGCTATTGAACTGCGACTTTAAGATCTTTTCTCGACTGTTGGCGGCGCGGATACGCCAGACCCTACGCAATGTTATCTCACCCGATCAGACGTCATTGGGAGGCGACAATAATATTGAAACAGCACTCAGCGAATATCGTGACTTGATCTCACTGGCGAGGGCATGTCGTCTGAAGGGTGCACTGGCGGCCATCGATTTTAGTCAAGCTTTCGACCGAGTGGACCACAACAATTTGGAAGCGGTCCTCCAACATATGCGGTACCCACAGCCATTCGTCACTGTCGTCATGCGACTACTCCGTGGCGCGACGTCCAAGGTGATCGTCAACGGCCGACCTTCGCAGCCCCTCACAATTTCTCGATCGATACGCCAAGGCTGCCCTCTGTCCACTTTACTTTACGCTGTGGCCATGGAACCTCTCCTCTGCGGCCTGCGCCAACGACTAACGGGTATGACGTTACGAGGCCACACTTTCCGATGTAAAGCGTACACTGACTACCTGCTGATTGTCATCCGCAACGGTGACGACACCGCTAGCGCACTAACTTGGATAGCGAAATATGGCATGGCCACTGGTAGTCGTATCAACGTCGCAAAATCGGTGGCGATGAACATCGGGGTCGGATTGTCTGAGAACAGTGTCACCCCCTTACAGCTCAGTGATAGTTTGAAATGTCTAGGCATTGATTTTACAGACGATATACGACGGACTGCTGCTCACAACTTTCGACGGCTTTTACGAAATGTTCGGACTGCAATTGCCAACAACCACCTACGAGACCTGGATATCGTCCAACGGTCTCAGTATGTCAACACACATTTAGCGTCACACATTCCGCACTACACCCAGATATTACCTATACCGGTGATGTTAGCTCGCCGTATACTTGCGGCTTTTGGGTCCTTCGTGAGTTCTAGAATGCTTTTCAAGATCAAATGTGAGACTCTCACCCTTCCCCCGGATCGGGGAGGGCTTGGCCTTTATCACGTTTATGACAGAGCGGTTGCCCTATTTGTGAGCACATTAGTCAAACTATGGCACCGCCGTCCGGACAGTCTGACCAGTTTGTCAATAGAAGAACTAGCACCGCCCTCCCTGTTGCCGCCTGTGCCGATACACCACGTCCCCTCTTCGCTCTTATACATCGGTGTCTTTTACCTCGAACTCAGTTACTTTCGACTTGCCTTACCAGCGACTCAACTGGCGTCGGCAAAGACGGTTTGTAGGGTCCTGCAACGTGGACGACCCGACAACGTAGTGGAGAGGAAGCACCCGAACGTCAACTGGAGGGTAGTGTGGAGGACAATTCACCACGTAACACTAGACACTGACGTCACGGCGATGTGGTATATCACTGTCAACGGTAAGCAGGTGACCAGATCAAGGCTACATGCGATCCACATGGTAGACTCACCCACGTGCACGAGCTGTGGCGTTCAAGACAACGATGAACACCGTCTTAGCTGTGGCTAGTCCACAGCAGTGTGGCACTTAGTGAGGCAAATGTCAGCATACTTCCTTCCGGTAACGCCAAATCATATCGCCCCTAAGACTACCTTATACCCGGATGAAACGTATTACCCACGGACTAAAACTAATGCAATGACGTGGTTTCGTGGACATGCAGTGCATTATTTGTTTCAAGACGGCACTAAGGACACTTTAGACTTTTGGAACTATTTGCAGGAACGACATTGCAAGATCCTCCGTAACCCAAAGTAGCGACAATATTTTTCCAATTTTTTGTGGAGTGCGTTCCACGACCCTCCACGTAGCTGGAACGTCACGGATAAGAGAAGCTAAAATTACAATACGATAATAGAACACTACACGGTACAACGTGGGATTTACTTTCATCATTACGAGAAGTCATACGTGGATGATACAGCAGATGGAGAGTTTCGTTGTGAACCCTCACACTCTGTAGCAGTATTTGTCCCGTTTCCTCTTTTTGTCCCCGGTGCGAAAAGGTCTTCGCAGTTTTAGTTATCCCATCCGGTGCAAGATGTAGCACTGGTTAATTGTGGTATGGATTCCACCCTTCAGTTTTGTTTCATGGTTTCCTTAGCCCCGCACTTTGCTCTCTTTATTTATGCCTTTTTCTACAACTATTAGCATGGTTTTAGTTACGTGCGTCCCCAACTCGACGCAAGGAGTGCACTTACTAGTTTTCTGTTCCTCACTGTTAAAAAAAATAAAAATAAATAAATGAATAAATAAAAAAATCACAATAATACACCAACTGTATCCTTTGTACCACATCACATCCCCAGGATGGGAGGGGGCAGGCATCGTGGACAGGCCTTGGGTCGCGACCCCTGCCCACCTTGCCTCCGCCAGCCCCCTCCCTGCTCCATCAAATAAATAAATAAATATAAATAAAAATAAAAATAAATAAAAAAATAAAATGGATAAGGCGTCGGACTTGAAGGTTCGAATCCTGTCACGGTCGTGTTTTTCCAGTTCTGAAAAAGAAACATATCGTTTTAGTGTAGCAATTGAGCAGTACGAAACCGTCTGAATGTTGCTGTTGACCATTTCCTGCTTGGAGATGCTCCTGAGCTTGAAACACACACAACAAGACCGGTGTTAACTAGCGAAATGGTCTCGACAGCACGGTAGCTCAGCGTGTCCGGACACAGTGTTAGCTGCCCTCTGCAATAAAAAAAAAAATAAATAAATAAAAAAAATAAAAAAATAAAACTGAGTTAATGGATCAACGACGAACTGAAATGGACGTCTTACGACGTGCACAACGAGCAGATGAAACGAACAATACGATATTTTTGCCTGCACGGTAACTCAGCGTGTTCGGTCAGAGGGTTACGTACCCTCTGTCATAAAAAAACTGAGTTAATCAGTCATCAATGAACTTCATCGGATGTCTTACAACGTCAGCCCCGAGCAGATACAACGGAGAAAAGCACACAAAATGAGAGCTAAAAAAAAAAAAATCTGGATAAGGCGTCGAACTTCGGATGCGAAGATTGAAGGTTCGAATCCTGTCACGGTCGTGTTTTTCCAGTTCTGGAAAAGAAACATACCATTTTAGTGTAGCAACTGAGCAGTACGAAACCGTCTGAATATTGCTGTTGACCATTTCCTGCTTGGAGATGCTCTTGAGCTCGAAACACACACAACAAGACCGGTGTTAACTGGCGAAATGGTCGGCAGCGTGCCGTCGCCGCGTGTTTTGACTGGCACTTGCACATCTAAGACAACGTCGGAGAATAACTCGTTCAGCTTATGAGTCACATCAAGTATATATGTTAATTTTGACGCCACTATCTCTGCAGGTTTTCATGCAATTCCTTTACCTCTCAGAAATGATTATGAAATAAAAGTGAAGTACGTGACGAGTGTGACGTTAGGAAAACATGGGCAGCATGGAGAGATTCTGTATGGGACCAATCAATGCAAACGAGTACTGTGTGACGTGCTACCCGGCACGTATTCACCGAGGCTGAGAGAATGTGGGTTTGGTAATATATTCATATACATACGGCCTGGGAAATCAATAAAAAAAATTCAATGTTACTTTACAATCAATGTGAGTGGCGGCAATCGCAAGAGGCCTAGAACTATCTGCCCCTGAAATCCTTGCCGCCACCTGCCTGGCCCGCTCGATATATGTAGAAAGAGAGTGTTGGTTTGGTGATATGTTCATATACATATGGTCTGGGAAATCAATAAAAAAAATTCAATGTTCCATTTCAATCGTTGTGAGTGGTGGTGAGTATGAGGGGGGCACTGGATCCAGGCCTAGCACTATCTGCCCCTTAACTCCGTGCCGACATCTGCCTTGCCCGCACGATATATCTAAAACGAGAATGTTGGTTTGGTGATATGTTCATATACATATGGTCTGGGAAATCAATAAGGAAAATTAAATGTTTCTTTACAATCAATGTGAGTGGTGACCGGTATGAGGGCAGCTCTGGAACCAGGCCTAGAACTATCTGCCCCTGAAATACTTGCCGCCATTTCCCTGGGCCCTTCGATATATGTAAAAATAGAATGTTGGTTTTGTTATATGTTCATATACATGTGGTTTGGGAAATCAATAAACAAAATTCAATGTTCCACTACAATCAATGTGAGTGGTGACGAGTATGAGAGCAGAACTCGAACCAGGCCTAGCACTATCTGCCCTTAACTCCGTGCCGCCATCTGCCAGGCCCGCTCGATATATATATAAATAAAATGTTGGTTTGGTGATACGTTCATATATATATATGGTGTGAGAAATCAATGTAAAAACTTCCATGTTCCTTTACAATCAATGGGAGTGGTGTTGGGTATTAGGGAGGCACTCAGACCAGGCCTAGAACTATCTACCCCTGAACTCCTTGCCGCCATCTGCCTGGACTGCTCGATAAATGTAAAAAGAGAATTTTGGTTTGCTGACATGTTCTTATTCATATAGTGTGGGAAATTACTAAAGAAAATTCAATGTTCCTTTACAATCAATGTGCGAGATGGCAGGTATGAGGGCAGCACTGGAACCAGGCCTAGAGCTATCTACCCCTGAACTCCTTGCCGCCATCTGCCTGGGCCGCTCGATATATGTATAAAGATAATGTTGGTTTGGTGATATGTTCATATACATATGGTCTGGGAAATCAAAAAAAGAATGTTCAATGTTCCTTTACAATCAACGTGAGTGGTGATGAGTATGAGGGCGGCACTGGAACCTGGTCTAGCACTATCTGCCCCTTAACTCCGTGCCGCATTCTGCCTGGCCCGCTTGATATATGAATAAAGAAAATGTTGGTTTGGCGATATGTTCATATACATATGGTCTGGGAAATCAATAAAGAAAATTCAATGTTGCTTTTCAATCAATATGAGTGGTGACAGGTATGAGGGCGGCACTGGAACAAGGCCTAGGTCTATCTGCCCCTAAATCCTGCTGCCATCTTAATGGCCCGCTCGATATATGTATAAAGAGAGTGTTCAGTTGGTGATATGTTCATATACATGATGATGATGATGATGAGTCCCATACTCCGTTTACCGAGCGTAGGGGAGCGACGCGGGAGACCCGCGCCGCCATACTAGGCAAGGTCCTAGTGGAGGTGGTTTGCCATTGCCTTCCTCTGACCGTAATGGGGATGATTGATGATGATGATGAAGACGACACAAACACCCAGTCATCACGAGGCAGGTGAAAAATCCCTGACCCCGCCGGGAATCGAACCCGGGACCCCATGCTCGGGATGCGAGAACGCTACCGCGAGACCACGAGCTGCGGACCTGGTCTGTGAAATCAATAAAGAAAATTCAATGTTCCCTTACAAACAATATGAGTGGTGACAGGTATGAGGGCAACACTGGAACCAGGCCTAGAACTATCTGCCCCAGAAATACTTGCTGCCACCTGCCTGGCCCGCTCAAAACATGTATAAAGAAAATGTTGGTTTGGTGATATGTTCATATACATATGGTCTGGGAAATCAAAAAAAGAAAGTTCAATGTTCCTTTACAATCAACGTGAGTGGTGATGAGTATGAGGGCGGCACTGGAACCAGGTCTAGCACTATCTGCCCCTTAACTCCGTGCCGCATTCTGCCTGGCCCGCTTGATATATGAATAAAGAAAATGTTGGTTTGGCGATATGTTCATATACATATGGTCTGGGAAATCAATAAAGAAAATTCAATGTTGCTTTTCAATCAATATGAGTGGTGACAGGTATGAGGGCAACACTGGAACCAGGCCTAGAACTATCTGCCCCAGAAATACTTGCTGCCACCTGCCTGGCCCGCTCAATATATGTATAAATAAAATGTTGGTTTGGTGATATGATCATATATATATGGCCTGGGTAATCAATATAAAAAATTCAATGTTCCTTTACAATCAATGGGAGTGGTGTTGTGTATTAGGGAGGCACTCAGACCAGGCCTAGAATTATCTGCTCCTGAACTCCGTGCCGCCATCTGCCTGGACTGCTCGATAAATGTAAAAAGAGAATTGTGTTTCCTGACATGCTCATATACATATGGTGTGGGAAATTAATAAAGAAAATTTAATGTTCCTATACAATCAATTTGAGTGAAGACATATACGAGGGCGGCACTCGGACTAGGCCTAGAACTATCTGCCCCTGAAATCCTTGCCGCCATCTGCATGTCCCACTCGATATACGTATAAGGAAAATATTGGTTTGGTGATATGTTCATATACAAATGGTGAGGGAAATCAATAAAGAAAATTCAATGTTCCTTTACAATCAATGTGAGTGGTGACAGGTATCAGAGCAGCACTCTAACCAGGCCTAGAACTATCTGCCCCTGAAATCCTTGCCACTATCTGAATGGCCCCCTCGATATACGTAAAAAGAGAGTGTTGGTTTGGTGCTATGTTCATATACATATGGTCTGGGAAATCAATAAGGAAAATTCAATCTTCCTTTACAATCGATGTGAGTGGTGACACATATGAGGGCAGCACTGGAACCAGGCCTAGAACTATCTGTCCCGGAAATCCTTGCCCCCATCTGCCTGGCCCGCTCAAAACATGTATAAAGAAAATGTTGGTTTAGTGATATGTTCATATACATATGGTCTGAAAAACCATAAAGGAAATTCATTGTTCCTTTACAATCAATGTGAGTGGTGACACGTATGAGAGCAGCAGTGGAAACAGGCCTAGAATTATCTGCCCCTGAAATCCTTGCTGCCATCTGCCTGGCCCACTCGATATATGTAAAACGAGAATGTTTTTTGGTGATATGTTCATATACATATGATCTGGGATATCAAGAATGAAAATTCAATCTTCCTATACAATCAATGTGAGTGGTGACGGGTATGAGGGCGACACTGGAAATAGGCCTAGCAATATCTGCCCCTTAACTCCGTGCCGCCATCTGCCTGTCCCGCTCAATATATGTGTAAAGAGAGTGTTCGGTTGGTGATATGTTCATGTACATATGGTCTGTGAAATCAATAAAGAAAATTCAAAGTTCCTTTACAATCAATGTGCGTGATGCCAGGTATGTGGGCAGCACTGGAACCAGGCCTAGAACTATCTACCCCTGAACTCCTTGCCGCCATCTGCCTGGGCCGCTCGATATATGTATAAAGATAATGTTGGTTTGGTGATATGTTCATATACATATGGTCTGGGAAATCAAAAAAAGAAAGTTCAATGTTCCTTTACAATCAACGTGAGTGGTGATGAGTATAAGGGCGGCACTGGAACCAGGTCTAGCACTATCTGCCCCTTAACTCAGTGACACCATCTGCCTGGCCCGCTCAGAACATGTATAAAAAAATGTTGGTTTGGTGATATGTTCATGTTCATATGGTCTGGGAAATCAATAAGCAAAATTAAATGTTCCTTTACAATCAATGTATGTGTAACAGGTATGAGTGCTGCACTGGAACCAGGCCTCGAACTATCTGCCCCTTAACTCCGTGCCGCATTCTGCCTGGCCCGCTTGATATATGAATAAAGAAAATGTTGGTTTGGCGATATGTTCATATACATATGGTCTGGGAAATCAATAAAGAAAATTCAATGTTGCTTTTCAATCAATATGAGTGGTGACAGGTATGAGGGCGGCACTGGAACAAGGCCTAGGTCTATCTGCCCCTGAAATCCTGCCGCCATCTTAATGGCCCACTCGATATATGCATAAAGAGGGTGTTCAGTTGGTGATATGTTCATATACATATGGTCTGTGAAATGAATAAAGAAAATTCAATGTTCCCTTACAAACAATATGAGTGGTGACAGGTATGAGGGCAACACTGGAACCAGGCCTAGAACTATCTGCCCCAGAAATACTTGCTGCCTCCTGCCTGGCCCGCTCAATATATGTATAAATAAAATGTTGGTTTGGTGATATGATCATATATATATGGCCTGGGTAATCAATATAAAAAATTCAATATTCCTTTACAATCAATGGGAGTGGTGTTGTGTATTAGGGAGGCACTCAGACCAGGCCTAGAATTATCTGCTCCTGAACTCCGTGCCGCCATCTGCCTGGACTGCTCGATAATAGTAAAAAGAGAATTTTGTTTCCTGACATGCTCATATACATATGGTGTATGAAATTAATAAAGAAAATTTAATGTTCCTATACAATCAATTTGAGTGAAGACATATACGAGGGCGGCACTCAGACCAGGCCTAGAACTATCTGCCCCTGAACTCCTCTCCGCCATCTGCCTGGCCTGCTCGATATATGTATAAAGAGAATGTTGGTTTAGTGATATGTTAATATACATATGGTCTGGGAAACAATAAAGTAACTTCATTGTTCCTTTCCAATCTATAGGAGTGGTGACGGGTATTAGGGAGGCACTCAGACCAGGCCTAGAATTATCTGCTCCCGAACTACTTGCCGCCATCTGCCTGGCCTCCTCGATATATGTATAAAGAGAATGTTGGGTTGGTGATATGTTCATATACATAGGGTCAATAAAGAAAATTTAATGTTCCTTTACAATCAATGTGAGTGGTGACAGGTATGAGAGCGACACTTGGACCAGGCCTAGAACTACCTGCCTCTTAATTCCTTGCCGCCATCGGTCTGGCCCGCTCGATACATGTAAAAAGTGAATGTTGGTTTGATGATATGTTCATATACATATGGTCTGGGAAATCAATAAAGTAAATTCAATGTTCCTTTATAATCAATGTGAGTGGTGACGGGTATGAGGGCGGCACTTGCAAGAGGCATAGAACTATCTGCCCCAGATATCCTTGTCACCATCTGCCTGTCCCGCTCGATATACGTAAAAAGAAAATGTTGGTTTAGTGATATGTTCATATACATATGGTCTGGCAAATCAATAAAAAAATTCAATGTTCCTTTACAAACAACGTGAGTGGTGACGAGTATGAGAGCAGCACTCGGACCAGGCCTAGAAATCTCGGTCTCTGATCTCCTTGCCGCTATCTACCTGGCCCGCTCGATATATGTAAAAAGAGAATGGTGGTTTGGTTTTATGTTCATATACATATGCTCTGGGAAATCCAAAAAAATTGAAGTGTTCCTTTACAATCAATGTGATTGGTGACGGGTATGAGGGAGGCACTCGGAAAACACATAGAACTATCTGACCGTGAACACCTTGCCGCTATCAGCATAGCCCGCTCAACTTATGTATAAGGAAAATGTTGGTTTGGTGATAGGTTCATATACTTATGGTCTGGGAAATCAATACAAAAAATGAAGGGTTCTTTTACAATCAATGTGGGTGGTGACGGTTTAAGAGGGCGGCACTCGGACCAGGCCTAGAACTATCTGCCCCTGAACTCCTTACTGCCATCTGCGTGGCCTGCTCAATATATGTATAAAGAAAATGTTTGTTTGGTGATATGTTCATATACATAAAGTCTGGAAAATCAATAAAGAAAATTCAATGTTCCTTTACAAATAATGTGAGTGGTGACGGGTATGAGGGCGGCACTGTGATCAGGCCTAGAACAATCTGCACCAGAACTACTTACCACCATCTGCCTGGCCCTCTCGATAAATGTATACAGAAAATGTTGATTTGGTGATATGTTCATATACATATGGTCAATGAAATCAATAAAGACAATTCAATGTTCCCTTACAATCAATGTGACTGGTGACGGTTATGAGGGCACCACTAGGTTCAGGCCTAGAAGTATCTGCCAGTGAACTCCTTACTGCCATATGACTGACCCGCTCGATATATGTATAAAGAAAAACTTTGTTTGGTGATATGTTCAGATACATTTGGTCAGGGAAATCAAAAAAGAAAATTCAATGTTCCTTTACAATCAATGTGTGTGGTGACGGTAAAGATGGTGGCACTCGAACCGGGCCCAAAACTATTTGCACCTGAACTCCTTGCCGCCATCTTCCTGGCCCGCTCGATATATGTATAAAGAGAATATTGTTTTGGTGATATATAAATATATATATGGTCTATGTAATCAATATAGAAAATTCAATGGTCCTTTACTATCAATGTAGTGGTGACGGGTGTGACGCGGCACTGATTCTAGGCCTTGAACTATTTGCACCTGAACTCCTTAGTGCCATCTGCCTGGCCCTCTCAATAGATGTGTAAAGATAATATTTGTTTGGTGATATGTTCACATACATATATTCTGGGAAATTAATAAGAGGAAATTCAATGTTCCTTTACAGTCAATGTGAGTGGTGACTGGTATGAGGGCGGCACTGGGACCAGGCGTAGAACTATCTGCCACTGAACTCCTTACTGCCATCTGCTGGCCCGCTCTATATATGTATAAAGAAAAAGTTGGTTTGGTGATATGTTCATATACATATGGTCTGGGAAACCAAAAAAGAAATTTCAACGTTCCTTTACAATCAATGTGTGTGGTGACGGTATTGATGGTGGCTCTCGGACATGTCCCAGAACTATCTGCACCTGAACCCCTTGCCGCAATCTGTCTGGCCCACTCGATATATGTATAAAGAGAATGTTGGTTTGGTGATATGTTCACATACATGTAATCTGGGAAACCGATAAAGAAAATTCAATGTTCCTTTACAATCAATGCTAGTTTTAACGGGTATGAGGGCGCCACTAGGGACAGGCCTAGAACTATCTGCCCCTGAAATCTTTACTGCAATCTGTCTTGCCCGCTCAATATATTTATAAACAAAATGTTGGTATAGTGATATGTTCATATACATATGGTCTATGAAATCAAAAAGAAAATTCAATGTTCCTTTACAATCAATGTGAGTGGTGAGGTGTATTAGGGCACCACTAGGACCAGGCCCAGAACTATCTGCCCCTGAACTCCTAACTGCCTTCTGCCTGGCCTGCTCGATATATGTATAAAGAAAATGTTTGTTTGGTGACATGTTCATATACATATAGTCCCAATAAAGAAAATTCAATGTAACTCTAGAATCAATGCGAGTGGTTACGGGTATGAGGGTGGCACTGGGACCAGGCCTAGAACTATCTGCCCCTGAACTCCTTACTGCCTTCTGCCTGTCCTGCTCGATATATGTATAAAGAGAATATTGATTTTGTGATATGTTCATATACTTATTGTCTATAAAATCAATAAAAAAATTCCATGTTCCTTCAAAATCAATGTGACTGGTGACGGGTATGAGGGCACTACTAGGACCAGGCCTAGAACTATCTGCCCCTGAAATCCTTACAGCCATCTGTGTGGCCCGCTCGATATATGTATAAAAATAATGTTGGTTTGGTGATATGTTCATATACATATAGTCTGGGAAATCAATAAAGAAAATTCAATGTTCCTTCACAAATAATGTGAGTCGTAACGGGTATGAGGTTGCCACTGGGACCAGGCCTAGAACTATCTGCCCCTGAACTCCTTACTGCCATCTACGTGGCCCGCTCAGTATATGTATAAACAAAATTTTGGTTTGGTGATATGTTCATATACATGTAGGGTGTGAAATAAATAAAAAAAATTCAATGTTCCTTTACAAGCAATGTGAGTGGTGATGGGTATGATGGAGGCAGTGGGACCAGGCCGAGAACTATCTGCCCCCAAACTCCTTACTGCCATCTGCCTGGATCGCTCGATATATGTATAAAGAAAAAAGGAAATATTGGTTTGATGATATGTTCATAAACATATAGTCTGGGAAATCAATAAAGAAAATTCAATGTACCTTTACAATCAATGTGAGTGATGACGGGTATGAGGGCACCACTAGGACAAGGCCTAGAACTATCTGCCCCTGAACTCCGTTTTGCCATTCGCCTGGCCCAATCGAAATATGTATAAAGAGAATATTGGTTTGTTGATATGTTCTTATACATATGGTCTATGAAATCAATAAAGAAAATTCAGTGTTCCTTTACAATCAATGTGAGTGGTGAGGGGGATGAGGGCGACACTGGGCCAGGCCTAGAACTATCTGCCCCTGTACTCCTTACTGCCATCTGCCTCGCCCTTCGATATATGTATAAAGGGAATATTGGTTTGGTGATATACTCATATACATATAGTCTGGGAAATCAATAAAGAAAATTCAATGTTCCTTTACAATCAACGTCAGTGGTGACGGGTATGACTGCGGCACTGGGACGAGGCATAGAACTATCTGCACCTGTACTGCATACTGCCATCTGCCTGGGCCGCTCGATATATGTATAAAGAGAATATTGGTTTGGTGATATGTTCTTATACATATGGTTAATGAAATCAGTAAAGAAAATTCAATGTTCCTTTACAATCATTGTGAGTGGTGACGGGTATGAGGGTGGCACTGCGACCTGGCCTAGAACAATCTGCCCCTGAACTCCTTACTGCCATCTGCCTGGCCCACTTGATACATGTATAAAGAAAATGTTGGATTGGTGATATGTTGATGTACATATGGTCTATAAAATCAATAAAAAAAAATTCAATGTTCCTTTACAATCGATGTGAGTGGTGAGGGGTGTGGGGGCGGCACTGCGACCAGGCCTAGTAACTCCTGCTCATGAACTACTTACTGCCATCTGATGGCCCTCTCGATATATGTATAACGAAAATATTGGTTTTGTGATATGTTCATATACATATGGTCTATTACATCTATAAAGAAAATTCAATGTTCCTTTACAATCAATGTAAGTGGTGAAGGGTATGTTGGCACCATTAGGACCAGGCCAAGAAACATCTGCCCCTGAACACCTTACTGCCATCTGCCTGGCCCACTCGATATATGTATAAGGAAATGGTTGGTTTGGTGATATGTTCATATACATATAATCTGGGAAATCAATAAAAAAATTCAATGTTCCTTTACAATCAAAGTGAATGGTGACGGGTAAGAGGGCGGCACTGGGACCAGGCCTAGAACTATCTCCCTCTGAACTTCTTACTGCCAACTGCCTATCCCGCTCGATATATGTATAAAGAAAATGATGGTTTGGTGATATATTCATATTCATATCATTTGGGAAATCAATAAAGAATAATTAATGTTCCTTTACAATCAATGTGGTGGTGACAGGTATGAGGGTGGCACTGAGACCAAGCCTAGAACTATCTGTCCCTGAACTCCTTACTGCCATCTGCCTGTTGCGCTCGATGAATGTATAAAGAAAATTTTGGTTTTGTGATATGTTCATATACATGTGGTCTATGAAATCAATAAAGAAAATTCAATGTTCCTTTACAAACAATATGAGTTGTGATATGTATGCGGGTGGCAGTGGGACCAGGCCTAGAACTATCTGCCCCTGAAATCATTACTGCAATCTCTCTTGACCACTCGACATATGTATAAAGAAAATGTTGGTTTGGTGACATGTTCATATACATATAGTCTACGAAATCAATAAAGAAAATTCAATGTTTCTTTACAATCAATGTGAGTGGTGACGGGTATGAGGGCGGAACTGGGACCAGGCCTAGAAAAATCTTCCCCTGAACTACTTACTGCCTTCTGCCTCGCACACTTGATATATGTATAAAGAAAATGTTAGTTTGGTGACATATTCATATACATATAGTCTGGGAAATAAATAAACAAAATTCAATGTACATTCACATTCAATATGAATGGTGACGCGTATGAGGGCGGCACTGGATCCAGGCCTAGAAATATCTGCCCCTGAACTCCCTACTGCAATCTGCCTGGTCTGCTCGATATATGTATAAGGAAAACCTTGGTTTGTCAATATGTTCATATACATAGGGTCTGCGAGATCAAAAAAGAAAATTCAGTGTTCCTTTACAATCAATGTGGGTGGTGACGGGTGTGAGGGCGGCAGTGGGACCAGGCCTAGAACTATCTGCCATTGTACTAATTACTGCCATCTGTCTGTCGAGTTCAATATATGTATAAAGAGAATATTGGTTTGGTGATATGTTCATATATATACAGTCTGGCAATTCAATAAAGAAATCTCAATGTGCCTTTACAATCACTGTGAGTGGTGACGGGTATGAGGGCGGAACTGGGACCAGGCCTAGAAAAATCTTCCCCTGAACTACTTACTGCCTTCTGCCTCACACACTTGATATATGTATAAAGAAAATGTTAGTTTGGTGACATATTCATATACATATAGTCTGGGAAATAAATAAACAAAATTCAATGTACATTCACATTCAATATGAATGGTGACGCGTATGAGGGCGGCACTGGATCCAGGCCTAGAAATATCTGCCCCTGAACTCCCTACTGCAATCTGCCTGGTCTGCTCGATATATGTATAAGGAAAACCTTGGTTTGTCAATATGTTCATATACATAGGGTCTGCGAGATCAAAAAAGAAAATTCAGTGTTCCTTTACAATCAATGTGGGTGGCGACGGGTGTGAGGGCGGCAGTGGGACCAGGCCTAGAACTATCTGCCATTGTACTAATTACTGCCATCTGTCTGTCGAGTTCAATATATGTATAAAGAGAATATTGGTTTGGTGATATGTTCATATATATACAGTCTGGCAATTCAATAAAGAAATCTCAATGTGCCTTTACAATCACTGTGAGTGGTGACTGGTATGAGGGCGGCACTGGGAACAGGCCACGAAATATCTGGCCCTGAACTCAATACTGCCATCTGTCTGGACCGCTCGATATATGTATAAAGAAAATGTAGGTTTAATGATATGTTCATTCTCATATAGTCTGCGAAATAAATAAAGAAAATTTAATGATCCTTTACAATCAATGTGGGTGGTAATTGGTATGAAGGCGGAACGGGTCCAGGCCTAGAACTTTCTGCCCTGAACTAATTACTGCCATCTGCCTGGCACGCTAGATATATGTATAAGGAAAACGTTGGTTTGGTGATACGTTTATATACATATTGTCTATGAAATCAATAAAGAAAATTCAATGTTCCTTTACAATCAATGTGAGTGGTGAGGGGTATGAGGGTGGCACTGCGACCAGGCCTAGAACAATCTGCCCCTGAACTCCTTACTGATATCTGCCTGGCTCACTCGATACATGTATAAAGAAAATGTTGGATTGGTGATATGTTGATGTACATATGGTCTATGAAATCAATAAAGAAAATTCAATGTTCCTTTACAATCAATGTGAGTGGTGACGGGTATGAGGGCATTACTAGGACCAGGCCTAGTAACACCTGCTCATGAACTACTTACTGCCATCTGCTGGCCCTCTCGATATATGTGTAAAGAAAATGTTGATTTTGTGACATGTTCATATATATATATGGTCTATGAAATCAATAAAAAATATTCAATTTTCCTTTTCAATCTATGTGAGTGGTGACGGGTATGAGGGCGGAACTAGGACCAGGCCTAGAACTATCTGCCCCTGAACTCCTTACTGCCATCTGCCTGCCTCGCTCGATATATGTATAAAGAAAATGTTGGATTGGTGATATGTTGATATACATATGGTCTATGAAATCAATAAAGAAAATTCAATGTTCCTTTACAATCAATGTGAATGGTGACGGGTATTAGGGTTGCACTTGGACCAGGTCTAGAACTATCTGCCCCTGAACTAATTACTGCCATTTGCCTGCCATGCTCAATACATGTACACTCCTGGAAATTGAAATAAGAACACCGTGAATTCATTGTCTCAGGAAGGGGAAACTTTATTGACACATTCCTGGGGTCAGATACATCACATGATCACACTGACAGAACCACAGGCACATAGTTGCAGGCAACAGAGCATGCACAATGTCGGCACTAGTACAGTGTATATCCACCTTTCGCAGCAATGCAGGCTGCTATTCTCCTATGGAGACGATCGTAGAGATGTTGGATGTAGTCCTGTGGAACGGCTTGCCATGCCATTTCCACATGGCGCCTCAGTTGTACCAGCGTTCGTGCTGGACGTGCAGACCGCGTGAGACGACACTTCATCCAGTCCCAAACATGCTCAATGGGGGACAGATCCGGAGATCTTGCTGGCCAGGATAGTTGACTTACACCTTCTAGAGCACGTTGGGTGGCACGGGATACATTGCGGACGTGCATTGTCCTGTTGGAACAGGAAGTTCCCTTGCCGGTCTAGGAATGGTAGAACGATGGGTTCGATGACGGTTTGGATGTACCGTGCACTATTCAGTGTCCCCTCAACGATCACCAGAGGTGTACGGCCAGTGTAGGAGATCGCTCCCCACACCATGATGCCGGGTGTTGGCCCTGTGTGCCTCGGTCGTATGCAGTCCTGATTGTGGCGCTCACCTGCACGGCGCCAAACACGCATACGACCATCATTGGCACCAAGGCAGAAGCGACTCTCTTCGCTGAAGACGACACGTCTCCATTCGTCCCTCCATTCACGCCTTTCGCGACACCACTGGAGGCGGTCTGCACGATGTTGGGGCGTGAGCGGAAGACGGCTTAACGGTGTGCGGAACCTAGCCCAGTTTCATGTAGACGGTTGCGAATGGTCCTCGCCGATATCCCAGGAGCAACAGTGTCCCTAATTTGCTGGGAAGTGGCGGTGCGGTCCCCTACGGCACTGCGTAGGATCCTACGGTCTTGGCATGCATCCGTGCGTCGCTGCGGTCCGGTCCCAGGTCGACGGGCACGTGTACCTTCCGCCGACCACTGGCGACAACATCGATGTACTATGGAGACCTCACGCCCCACGTGTTGAGCAATTCGGCGGTACGTCCACCCAACCATCCGCATGCCCACTCTACGCCCTCGCTCAAAGTCCTTCAACTGCACATGCGGTTCACGTCCACGCTGTCGCGGCATGCTACCAGTGTTAAAGACTGCGCTGGAGCTCCATATGCCACGGCAAACTGGCAGACACTGACAGTGGCGGTGCACAAATGCTGCGCAGCTAGCGCCATTCGATGGCCAACACCGCAGTTCCCGGTGTGTCCGCTGTGCCGTGCGTGTGATCATTTCTTGTACAGCCCTCTCGCAGTGTCTGGAGCAAGTATAGTGCGTCTGACACACCGGAGTCAATGTGTTCTTTTTTCCATTTCCAGGAGTATATAAAGAAAATGTTGTATTGGTGATATGTTCATATACATATAGTTTGGGAAGTCAATAAAGAAAATTCAATGTTCCTTTAAAATCAATGTTAGTGGTTACGTCTATGAGTGCGGCACTAGGAACAGGCCTAGAACTATCTCACCCTGAACTCTTCACTGTCATCTACCTGACCTGCTCGATATATGTATAAAGAAAATGTTGGTTTGTGGATATATTCATATACATATAGTTTGGGAAATCAATAAACAAAATTCAATATTCTCTTACCATCAATGTGAGTGGTGACTGGTTTGAGCGCTGCACTAGGACAAGGCCTAGAACCATCTTCCCATGAACTCCTTACAGCCATCTTTATGGCCCGTCGAGGTATGTATAAGGAAAATGTTGGTTTGGTGATATGTTCATATACATATATTCTGGGAAATCAATAAAAGAAACTCAATGTTCCTTTACAATCAATGTGAATGGTGACGGGTAAGAGGGCGGCACTGGGACCAGGCTGAGAACTATCTGCCCCTGAACTTCTTACTGACAACTGCCTATCCCGCTTGACATATGTATGAAGAGAATATTGGTTTAGTGATATGTTCATATACATATACTCTGGGAAATCAATTAAGAAAATTTAATGTTCCTTTACAATCAATATTAGTGGTGACGAATATGAGGGCACCACTTGGACCAGGTCTATAAATTTCTGCCCGGAAACTCCTTACTGCAATCTGCCTGGCCCGCTCGATATATGTATAAAGAAAATCTTGGTTTGGTGATATGTTCATATACATATAGTCTGGGAAATCAATAAAGAAAATTTAATGTTCCTTTACAATCAATGTGAGAGGTGACGGGTATGAGTGCTGCACTGCAAACAGGAATAGAACTATCTGCCCCTGAACTCCTTATGGCTATCTGCCGGGCCCGCTCGATGTATGTGTAAAGAAAATGTTGGTTTGGTGATATGTTCATATACATATAGTCAGTGAAATCAATAAAGAAAATTCAATGTTTCTTTACAATCAATGTGAGTGGTGACGGGTATGAGGGCACCATTAGGAACAGGCCCAGAACATTCTACCCCTGGACTCCTCACTGCCATCTGCCTGCCCCGCATGATATATGAATAAAGAAAATCATGGTTTAGTGATATGTTCATATACATATAGTCTGAGAAATCAATAAAGAAAATTCAATATTTCTTTACAATCAATTATGGTGGTGATGGGTATGAGGGCGGCACTGGGACCAGGACTAGAACTATCTTCCCCTGAACTCCTTCTTGCCATTTGCCTGGCCCGCTCAATGTGTGTACAATGAAAATGTTGGTTTGGTGATATGTTAATATACATACGGTCTATAAAGTCAATAAAGAAAATTCATTGTTCCTACAATTAATGTGAGTGGGGACGGGTATGAGTGTGGCACTGGGACCAGGCCTAGAACTATCTGCCCCTGAACTCCTTACAGCCATCTGTCTGGCCCGCTCGATATATGTACACAGAAAATGTTGGTTTGGCTTTATGTTCATATACATATAGCCTAGGAAATCAATGAAGAAAAATCAATGTTCCTTTACAACAAATGTGAGTGGTGATGGGTATGAGGGCGCCACTGTAACCAGGCCTAGAACTATCTGCCCCTGAACTCCTTAATGCCAGCTGCCTGGCCCGGTTTATGTATGTATGAAGAAAGTGTTTGTTTGGTGATATGTTCATATACATATAGTCTGGGAAATCAATAAAGAAAATTCAATGTTCCTTTACAATCAATGTGAGTGGTGACGGGTATGAGGGTATCATGGGACCAGGCCTAGATCTATCTGCCCTTGACCTCCTTACAGCCATCTGCATGGCCCGCTCGGTATATATATAAAGAACATGTTTTTATGCCGATATGTCCATATACATATAGTCTGTAAATCAATAAAGAAAATTCAATGTCCCTTTACAATCAATGTGAGTAGTGAAGTGTATGAATTCGGAACTGGTACCAGACCTATAGCTATCTGCCCCTGAACTCCTTACTGCCATCAGCCTGGCCCACTCGATATATGTATAAAGAAAATGTTGGTGTAGTGGTATGTTCATATACATATAGTCTGCGAAATTAATAAAGAAAAATAATGTCCATTTACAACCAATGTGAGTGGTGATGTGTATGAGGGCGGCACTGGGACCAGGCCTAGAACTATCTGCCCCTGAACACCTTACTGCCATCTGCCTGGCCCGCTCGATACATGATTAAAGAGAATATTGGTTTCGTATTATGTTAATATACATATGGCCTATAAAATGAATAAAGAAAGTTCAATGTTCCTTTACAATCAATGTGAGTGGTGACGGGTATGAGGGCACATACATCACCAGGCCTGGGACTATCTGATCCTGAACTCCTTACTGCCATCTGCCGGGCCAGCTCGATATATGCATGAAGAAAATATTTGTTTGGTGATATGTTCATATACATATAGTCTGGGAAATCTATAAAGAAAATTCAATGTTCCTTTACAATCAATGTGAGTGGTGAACGGTATGAGGGTGGCACTGGGACCAGGCCCAGATCTCTCTGCACCTGAACTCCTTACTGCCATCTGCCTTGCCAGCTCGATATATGCAAGATGAAAATGATGGTTTGGTGATATGTTCACATACATATAGTCTGGGAAATCAATAAAGAAATTTCAATGTTCCATTTGAATCAATTTGAGTGGTGACGGGAATGAGAGCATCACTAGGACCTGTCCTAGAACATTGTGCATCAAAAATCCTTACTGCCATCTGCCTGGGAAGCTCAATATATGAATAAAAAAATGTTGGTTTGGTGATATGTTCATATAAATATAGTCTGAGAAATCAATATAGGAAATTCAGTGTTCCTTTACAATAAATGTGAGTGGTGACGCGTATGTAAGCGGCAAGGGGAACAAGCCTAGAACTATCTGCCCCTGAACTCCTACTGCCATCTGCCTGGCCCGCTCAATATATGTATAAAGAAAATGTTGGTTTGGTGATATGGTCATATCCATATAGTCTGGGAAATCAATTAAGAAAATTCAATGTTCCTTTATAATCAATGTGAGTGGTGACGGGTATGTGGGCACCACTAGGACAAGGCCTAGAACTATTTGCCCCTGACCTCCTTACTGCCATCTGCCTGGAAAGCTCGAAATATGAATAAAAAATGTTGGTTTGGTGATATGTTCATATACATATAGTCTGAGAAATCAATATAGAAAATTCAATGTTCCTTTTCAATCAATGTGAATGTTGACAACTATGAGGCGGCACTGGAACCAGGCCTAGAACTATCTGCAGCTGAACTCCATACTGCCATCTGCCTGGGATGCTTAATATATGTATAAAGAGAATTTTGGTTTCGTGTTATGATAATATACAAATGGTCTATAAAATCAATAAAGAAAATTCAATGTTCCTTTACAATCATTGCGAGTGGTGACGGTTATGAGGGCGGCACTTTGACCAGGCCCAGAAATACCTGCCCCTGAACTTCTTACCGCCATCTACCTGGCCCACTCAACATATATATAAAGAAAATGTTGGGTTGGAGATATGTTCATATGCATATGGTCTATGAAATGAATAAAGAAATTTCAATGTTCCTTTACAATCAATGTGAGTGATAACGGGTATGTGGGCGGCACTGGGAGCAGGCCTAGAACTATCTACCCCTGAACTCCTTACTGCCATCTGCATGGCCTGCTCAATATATGTATAAAGAACATGTTTTTATGCTAATATGTTCATATACATATAGTCTGGGAAATCAATTATGAAAATTCAATTTTCCTTTACAATCAATGTGAGTGTTAACGGGTATGAAGGCGTAACTGGGACCAGGCCTAGAACTATCTGCCCCTGAACTCCTTTCTGCCATCTGCCTAGCCCGCTAGATATATGTATTAGGATAATGTTGTTTGGTGATATGTTCATATACACATTTTCTATGAAGTCAATAAAGAAAGTTCAATGTACCTTTACAACCAATGTGAGTGGTGTCGTGTGGGAGGGCACCACTAGGACAAAGCCTAGAACTATCTGCCCCTGAACTCCTTACAGCCATCATCCTGGCCCACTCGATATTGTATAAAGAAAATGTTGGTTCGGTGGTACGTTCATATACTTATAGTCTGGGAAATTAATAAAGAAAAATAAAGTTCCTTTACAACCAATGTGAGTGTTGACGGGTATGAAGGTGGCACTGTAACAAGGCCTAGAACTATCTGCCACTGAACTCCTTACTGCCATCTGCATGGGCCACTCGATATATGTATAAAGAAACTGTTATTTTGGTGATATATTCACATACATATAGTCTGGGAAATCAATAAAGAAAATTCAATGTTCCTTTATAATCAATGTGAGTTGTGATGGGTATTAAGGCACCCCTAAGACCAGTTCCAGAACTATCTCCCCTGAACACCTTACTGCCATCTGCCTGGCCCACTTGGTATATGTATAAAGAAAATGTTGGTTTGGTGATATGTTCATACATATATAGTGAGGGAAATCAATAAAGAATATTCAATGTTCCTTTACAATCAATGTGACTGGCGACAGGTATGAGGGCAACACTGGAACCAGGCCTAGAACTATCTGCCCCTGGTCACCTTACTGCCATCTGTCTGGCCTGTTCGACATTTGTATAGAGAAAATGTTGGTTTGGTGATATGTTCATACACATGTAGTCTGGGAAATCAATAAAGAAAATTCAATGTTCCTTTCCAATCAATGTGAGTGGTGACAGGTATGAGGGTCGCACTGGGACCAGGCCTAGAACTATCTGCCCCTAAACTCCTTACTGCCATCTACCTGCCCCCTCGCTCGATATATGTATAAAGAAAATGTTGGTTTGGTGATAAGTTCATATACATATGGTCTATGAAATCAATAAAGAAAATTCAATGTTCATTTACAATGAATGTGAGTGGTGACGGGTATGAGGGCGGCACTGGGTCCGGGCCAAGAACTTAATGCCCCTGAATTCCTTACTGCCATTTGCCTGGCCTGCTCGATATATGTATAAAGAAAATGTTGGTTTCGTGATATGTTCATATACATATAGTCTGGGAAATCAATAAGGAATATTCAATGTTCCTTTGCAATCAAGTTGAGTGGTGACGGGTATGAGGGTGGCACTGGGATAAGGCCCAGAATTATCTGCCCCTGAACTCCTTGCTGCCATCTGCCTTTCCAACTGGATATATGTATAAAGGAAATGTTTTTTTTTGATATGTTCATATACATATGGTCTATGAAATCAATAAAGAAAATTCAATGTTCCTTTACAATCAATGTGAGTATGAGTGCGGCACTAGGACAAGGCCCAGCTATAACTGCCACTGACTGCTTGCCGCAATCTGCCTGGCTCACTTGATATATGTATAAAAAGATAGTTGGTCTTTTTGATATTTTCATATACATATGGTTTGGGAAATCAATAAAAAAAATTAATTGTTCCTTTACAATAAATTTGAGTGGTGACGGGTAAGAGGGGGCACTGGGACAAGGCCTAGCACTAACTGCACCTGCCCCCTTGCCGCCATCTGCCTGGTCCACTTGATATATGTATGAAGAGACAGTGGTATTTTGATATGTTCATATACATATGGTTTGGAAATCAATAAAAAAATTCAATGTACATTTTGAATCAATGTGAGTAGTGATGGGTGTAACGGTGCACTGGACAAGGCCTAGCACTAACGGAAAATGACTCCTCGCCGCTATCTGCCTGGTACAATTGATATATGAATAAAAAGAAGGTTAGTTTGGTGATATGTCCATATACATATGGTCTGGGAAATCAATAAAAAGTATTCAATGTTCTTTCACAATCAATGTGAGTGGTGACGTGTATGAGGGCGGCATTTGACAAGGCCTAGCACTAACTGCCCATGACGCCTTGCAGCGATCTACCTGGCCCACTTGATATGTGTATAAAGAGAATGTAGGTTTTTTGGTTATGTTCATATACATATGGTTTGGGAAATGATAAAACAACTTCAATGTTCCTTTACACACAACGTGAGTGGGATGAATATTAGGGCGGCACTAGAACCAGGCCTAGCACTAACTGCCCCTTACTCCTTGCCACAATCTGCCTGGCACACTTGATATATGTTTAAAGAGAATGTTGGTATTTTTTTTATACGTTTATCTACATATGGTTTGGGAAATAAATAAAAAAAATTCTTTGTTTCTTTAGAATCAATGTGAGTGTGACGGGTATGAGGGGGCACTGGGACAAGGCCTAGCACTAACTGCAAGTGACTCCTTGCCGCCATCTGCTGGGGCCACATGATATTTGTATAAAGAGAAAGTTTTTTTTATATATTTTCATATACATATGGTTTGGAAAATAATTAAAAAAAATTCAATGTTTCTTTAGAATCAATGTGAGTGGTGACAGGTATGAGGGGCCACTGGGACAAGGCCTAGCACTAACTGCAACTGACTCCTTGCCGCCATCTGCCTGGCCCACTTGATATGTGTATAAAGAGAATGCTGGTTTTTTTGCTATTTTCATATATATATGTTTTGGGAAATCAATAAAAAAAATCAATGTTTCTTCAGAATCAATGTGAGTGGTGACGGGTACGAGGGGGCACTGGGACAAGGCCTAGCACTAACTGCCCCTGACTCCTTGCCACCAGCTGCCTGGCCCATTTGATATATGTACAAAGGGAAAGTTGGTTTCTTTGATATGTTCATTTACATATGGTTAGGAAAATCAATAAAAAAAATTCAATATATCTTTAGAATCAATGTGAGAGGTGACGGGTATAAGGGGGCACTGGGACAATGTCTAGCACTAACTGCCCCTGACTCCTTGCCGCCATCTGCCTAGCCCACTTGATATATGTATAAACAGAAAGGTGGTTTCTTTGCTATTATCATATGCATACGTTTTGGGAAATCAATAAAAAAAATTCAATGTTTCTTTAGAGACTATGTGAGTGTTGACGGGTGTGAGGGGGCACTGGGACAAGGCCTAGCACTAACTGCCCCTGAAGCCTTGCCGCCATCTGCCTGACCCTCTTGATATATGTATAAAGAGAAAGTTGGTTTTCTTGATATTTTCATATACATATGGTTTGGGAAATCAATAAAAAGAATTTAAAGATTCTTTAGAATTAATGTGAGTGGTCAGGGGTATGAGGGGGCACTGGAACAAGGCCTAGCAGTAACTGCATGTGACTCCTTGCCACCATCTGCCTGGCCCATTTGTTATATGTACGAAGAGAAAGTTGGTTTTTTTGATATGTTCATATTCATACGGTTTGGGAAATCAATAATAAAAATTTAATGTTTCATTAGAATCAACGTGAGTTGTGTTGGGTATGAGGGGGCACTGGGACAAGGCGTTGCACTAACTGCCCCTGACCCATAGCTGCCACCTGCCTGGCCCATTTGATATATGTATAAAGAGAAATTTGTTTTTTTTATAGGTTCATTTACATATGGTTAGGGAAATAAATAAAAAAAATCAACTTTTCTCTAGAATCAATGTGAATGGTGACGGGTATGAGGGGGCACTGGGAAAAAGCCTTGCACTAACTTCCCCTGTTCCATGCCGCCATCCTCCGGGACCCCTTGATATATGTATAAAGAGAAAGTTGCTTTTTTTTTAATATATTCATATACATATGGTTTGGGAAATCAATAAAAAAATTCAGGGTTTTTTTAGAATGAATGTGAGTGTTGATGGGTATGAGGGGCTCTGGGACAACGCCTAGCACTAACTGCGCGTGACACATTGCCGCCATTTGCCTGGCCCACTTGATATATGTATCAAGAGAAAGTTTGTTTTTTTGGCTAATTTCATATACATATGGTTTGGGAAATCAATAAAAAAAATTCATTGTTTCCTTATAATCAATGTGAGTGGTGACGTGTATGAGGGGGCACGGGTACAAGGCCTAGCACTAACTGCCCGTGACTCCTTGCCGCCATCTGCCTGGCCCACTTGATCTATGTATAAAGATAAAGGTGGTCTTTTTGCTATCTTCATATACATACGGTTTGCGAAATCAATAAAACAAGTTCATTGTTCCTTTAGAATCAATGTGAGTGGTGACGGGTATGAGGGGACACTGGGACAAGGCCTTGCACTAACTGCCCGTGACTCCTTGCCCCCACCTGCCTGGCCCTCTTGTATATGTATAAAGAGAAAGTTGGTTTTCTTGTTATTTTCTTGTACATATGGTTTGAGAAATCAATAAAAAAAATTCAATGATTCTTGAGAATCAATGGGAGTGGTGACTGGTATGAGGGGGCGCTGGGACAAGGCCTAGCACTAACTGCCACTGACACATTGCCGCCATCTGCCTGGCCCACTTGATGTATATATATAGAGAAATTTGTTTTTTTTTTATATATGTTCATATACATATGGTTTGGGAAACCAATAAAAAAAATTCATTGTTTCCTTATAATCAATGTGAGTGGTGACGTGTATGAGGGTGCACTGGTACAAGGCCTAGCACTAAATGCCCGTGACTCCTTGCCGCCATATGTCTGGCCCTCTTGATATATGTATAAAGAGAAAGTTGGTTTTTTTGATATTCTCATATACATATGATTTGAGAAACCAATAAAAAAAGTCATTATTTCTTTAGAGGCAATGTGAGTTGTGACGGGTATGAGGGGGCACTGGGACAAGGCGTAGCACTAACTGCCGGTGACTCCTTCCCGCCATCTGCCTGGAACGTTGGATACAGGTAAAAAGAGAAAATTGGTTTTTTGATATGCTCATTTACATATGTTTTGGAAAATAAATAAAAAAAATTCAATGTTTCTTTAGAATCAATGTGAGTGGTGACGGGTGTGAGGGGGCACTTGGACAATGCCTAGCACTAACTGCCCCAGACTAATTACCGCCATCTGCCTGGCCCACTTGGTATATGTAAAAAGAGAAAGTTTGTTTTTTATATGCTCATTTACATATGGTTCGGGAAATAAATAAGAAAAATTCAATGTTTCCTTCAAATCAATGTGACTGGTGACTTGTATGAGGGGGCACTCAGACAAGGCCTAGCACTAACTGCCCCTGACTCCTTGCCGCCATCTGCCTGGCTCATTTGATATAGGAATAAGGAGAAAGTTTGTTTTTTTATATGTTCATTTACATATTGTTAGGAAATAAATAAAAAAAATTCAATGTTTCTTTAGAATCCATGTGAGTGGTGACGGGTGTGATGGGGGCACTGGGACAAGGCCTAGCACTAACTGCCCCTGACTCCTTGCCTTCATCTGCTAGCCGACTTGATATATGTATAAAGAAAAAGTTAGTTTTTTTTATATGTTCATTTACATATGGTTAGTGGAATAAATAAAAAAAAAACTCAATGTTTCCTTAGAATCAATGTGAGTGGTGACGGTTATGAGGTGGCACTGGGACAAGGCCTAGCACTAACTGCCCGTGAATCCTTGGCTCCAACTGATTGGCCCACTTGATGTATGTATAAAGAGAAAGTTTTTTTTTATATGTTCATTTACATATGGTTTGGGAAATCAATAAAAAAAATTCAATGTGTCTTTTTAGTCAATGTGGGTGGTGACGGGTATGAGGGCGCTGGGACAAGTCCTAGCACTAAATGCCAATGACTCCTTGCCGCGATCTGCCTGGCCCACTTTATATATGTATAAAGAGAAAGTTCGTCTTTTTGCTATTTTCATATACATGTGGTTTTGGAAATCAATAAAAAAAATTCAATGTTTCTTTAGAAACAATGTGAGTGGTGACAGTTATGGGAGGTCACTGGGACATGGCCTAGCACTAACTGCCCTTGAACACCTCGCTGCCATCTGCCTGGCCCACTTGATTTATGTATAAAGACACAGTGGTGGTTTGATATGTTCATATACATATGGTTTGGAAATCAATAAAAAAATGCAATGTAACTTTAGAATCAATGTGAGTGGTGATGGGTGTAACGGTGTACTGGTCAAGGCCTAGAACTAACTGAAAATGACTCCTCGCCGCTATCTGCCTGGTAGAATTGATATATGATTAAAGAGAAAGTTGGTTTGGTGATATGTCCATATACATATGGTCTGGGGAATCAATAAAAAGTATTCAATGTTCTTTTACAATCAATGTGAGTGGTGACGTGTATGAGGGCAGCAATTGACAAGGCCTAGCACTAACTGCCTCTGACGCCTTGCAGCGATCTACCTGGCCCACTTGATCTGTGTATAAAGAGAATGTTGGTTTTTTGGTTATGTTCATATACATATGGTTTGGGAAATGATAAAACAACTTCAATGTTCCTTTACACACAACGTGAGTGGGATGGGTATTAGAAAGGCACTAGAACAAGGCCTAGCACTAACTTCCCCTTACTCCTTGCCACAATCTGCCTGGCACACTTGATATATGTATAAAGAGAATGTTGGTTTTTTTTTATACGTTTATTTACATATGGTTTGGGAAATAAATAAAAAAAATTCTTTGTTTCTGTAGAATCAATGTGAGAGTGACGGGTATGAGGGGGCACTGGGACAAGGCCTAGGACTAACTGCCCCTGACTCCTTGCCGCCATCTGCCTGGCCCATTTGAGATATGTATAAGAGAAAGTTGGTTTTTTTTATACGTTCATTTACATACGGTTTAGGAAATAAATAATAAAATTTCAATGTTTTGTTAGAACCAATGTGAGTGGTGACAGGTATGAGGGGGCACTGGGACAAGACCTAGCACTAACTGCCCGTATCTCCTTGCCGCCAGCTGCCTGGCCCATTTGATAGATGTATAAAGGGAAAGTTGGTTTCTTTGATATGTTCATTTACATACGGTTTGGGAAATCAATAAAAAAATTCAATGTTTCTTTAGAATCAATGTGAGTGGTGACGGGTATGAGGGGGCACTGGGACAAGGCCTAGCACTAACTGCCCCTGACTCCTTGCCGCCATCTGCCTATCCCACTTGACATATGTATAAAGAGAATGTTGGTTTTTTTTGATATTTTCATATACATATGGTTTGGAAAATCAATAAAAAAAATTCAATATATCTTTAGAATCAATGTGAGAGGTGACGGGTATGAGGGGCTACAGGGACAAGGCCTAGCACTAACTGCCCCTGACTCCTTGCCGCCATCTGCCAGATATATGCCTTGATACATGTATAAAGAGAAAGTTGGTTTTTTGATATGTTCATTTACAAATGGTTTGGGAAATAAATAAAAGAAATTCAATGTTTCATTAGAATCTGTGTGAGTGGTGACGGGTATAAGGGGGCACTGGGACAATGTCTAGCACTAAATGCCCCTGACTCCTTGCCGCCATCTGCCTGGCCCACTTGATATAGGTATAAAGAGAAAGTTGGTTTTTCTTTGAAATATTCATATACATGTGGTTTGGGAAATCAATAAAAAAAAATTAAATATTTCTTTAGAATGAATGTGAGTTGTGGCATGTATGAGGGGGCACTGGGTCAAGGCCTAGCACTAACTGCCCGTGACTCCTTGCCGCCATCTGTGTGGCCCACTTGATATGTGTATAATGAGAAAGTTGTTATTTTTTTATAAGTTCATATACATATGGTTTGGAAATCATTAAAAAAAATCTATGTTTCTCTAGAATCAATGGGAGTGGTGACTGGTATGAGGGGACACTTGGACACGGCCTAGCACTAACTGCCCCCGACTTCTTGCCGCCATCTGATTGGCCCACTTGGTAAATGTATAAAGGGAATGTTGGTTTTTTTTATATGTTCATTTACATATGGTTAGGAAAATAAATAAAAAAATTTAATGTTTCTTTAGAATCCACGTGAGTGGTGACGGGTATGATTGGGGCATTGGGACAACGCCTAGCACTAACTGACCCTGACTACCTGCCGCTATCTGACTGGTCCACATTATATATATATAAAGAGAAATTTTTTTTATGTGTTCATTTACATATGGTTTGGGAAATCAATAGAAAAAATGTATGTTTGTTTAGAATCAATGTGAGTGGTGGGGGGTATAAGGGGTCACTGGGACAAGGCCCAGCACTAACTGCCCCTGACTCGTTGCCGCCATCTGCCTGGCTCTCTTGATATGTGTATAAAGAGAAAGTGTTTTTTTTATATGTTCATATACATATGGTTTGGGAAACCAATAAAAAAAACTTCAATATTTCTTGGGAATTAACGTGAGTGGTGTCGGGTATGAGAGGGCACTGGGACAAGGCCTAGCACTAACTACCCGTTGCTCCTTGCCGCCATATGCCGCTCCCACTTGTTATATGTATAGAGGGAAGGTTGGTTTTTTTAATATGTTCGTATACATATGGATTTAAAAACCAATAAATAAACATCAATATTTCATTAGAATCAATGTGAGTGGTGACGGGTATGAGGGGGCACTGGGACAAGGCCTAGCACTAACTGCCCCTGACTATTTGCCGCCATCTGCCTGGCCCACCTGATATATGTATAAAGAGAGAGTTGTTTTTTTTTTTAATATGTTCATATACATATGGTATATGAAATCAATAAAAGATATTCAATGTTTCCTTAGAATCAATGTGAGTGGTTACGGGTTTGAGGGGGCACTGGAACAAGAGCTAGCACTAACTGCCTGTGACTCATTACCGCCACCTGAATGGCTCACTTGATATATGTATAAAGAGAAAGTTGTTTTTTTTTTATATTTTCATATAAATATGGTTTTGTTAAATCAATAAATAAAATTCAATATTTGTTTATAGTCAATGTGCGTGGTGAAGGGTATGAGGGGGCACTAGGAAAAGGCCTAGCACTTACTGCCACTGACTCCTTGCCGCCATCTGCCTGGCCCACTTTATATATGTATAAAGAGAAAGTTGCTTTTTGATATTTTCATATACATATGGTTTTGGGAATCAATAAAAAAACTTCAATGTTTCTTTAGAATCAATGTGAGTCGTGACGTGTATTAGGGGGCACTGAGACAAAGCCTAGCACTTACTGCCCCTGACACCTTGCCACCATCTGCCTGGCACAATTGATATAAGTATAAAGAGAAATTTGTTTTTCTTTGATATGTTCATTTACATATGGTTAGGGAAATCAATAGAAAAAATTGTATTTTTCTTTAGAATCAATGTGAGTGGTGGCGGGTATAAGGGGGCACTGGGACAAGGCCCAGCACTAACTGCCCGTGAATATTTGGCGTCATCTGATTGGCTCATTTGATATATGTATAAAGAGAATTTAGTTTTTCTTGATATGTTCCTTTTCATATGTTTGGGAAAATAAAATAAAAAAAAATACAATGTTTCATTAGAATCAATGTGAGTGGTGAAGGGTATGAGGGGGCACTGGGACAAGGCCTAGCACTAACTGCCCCTGACTACTTGCCGCTATCCGCCCGGCACATTTGAAATATGTATAGAGATAAAGTTGGTTTCTTTATATTTTCATTTACATACGGTTTGGTAAATAAGTAAAAAAAAAGTCGTAGTTTCTTTGGAATCAATGTGATTTGTGACGCGTATCAGGGGGCATTGGGACAAGGCCTCTCACTAACTGCCCCTGACTACTTGCACGCCATCTGCATGGCCCATTTTATATATGTACAAAGAGAAAGTTGATTTTTTTTTATATGCTCATTTACATATGGTATGGGAAATAAATAAAAAAATTCAATGTTTCTTTAGAATTAATGTGAGTGGTTACAGGTTTGAGGGGGCACTGGAACAAGACCTAGCACTAACCGTCTGTCACTCCTTACCGCCATCTGAATGGCCCACTTGATATATGTGTAAAGAGAAAGTTGGTTTTTTTGATATTTTCATATAAATATGGTTTTGTTGAATCAATAAAGAAAATTCAATATTTCTTTATGGTCTATGTGCGTGGTGAAGGGTATGAGGGGGCACTAGGAAAAGGCCTAGCACTTACTGCCACTGACTCCTTGCCGCCATCTGCCTGGCCCACTTTATATATGTATAAAGAGAAAGTTGCTTTTTGATATTTTCATATACATATGGTTTGGAAATCAATAAAAAAAATTTCAATGTTTCTTTATAATCAATGTGAGTCGTGACGTGTATTAGGGGGCACTGAGACAAAGCATAGCACTTACTGCCCCTGACACCTTGCCGCAATCTGCCTGGACCATTTGATATATGAATAAAGAGAAAAGTGGTTTTTTTTGGTATGCTCATTTACATATGGTTTTGGGAAATTTATAAAAAAAATTCAATGTTTCTTTAGAATCAATGTGAGTGGTGAAGGGTGTGAGGGGCACTAGGACAAGGCCTAGCACTAACTGCACCTGACTCCTTGCCTCCATCTGCTGGCCCACTTGATATATGTATAAAGAGAAAGTTGGTTATTTTATATGTTCATTTACATATGGTTAGTGAAATAAATAAGAAAAATTCAATGTTTCCTTAGATCAATGTGAGTGGCGATGGGTATGAGGGAGCTCATGGGCAATGCCTAGCACTTACTGCCCCTGACTCTTTGCCGCCTTCTGCCTGGCCCACTTGATATATGTATAAAGAGAAAGTGGTTTTTTTTATATGTTCATATACATATGGTTTCGGAAACCAATAAAAAAACTTCAATGGTTCTTTAGAATCAATGTGAGTGGTGACGGGTATGAGGGGGCACGGGGACAAGGCATAGCACTAACTGCCCCTGACTCCTTGCCGCCATCTGAATGGCCCATTTGATATATGTACAAAGAGAAAGTTGATTTTTTTGATATGCTCATTTACATATGGTTTGGGAAATATATAAAAATAAATTCAATGTTCCTTTAGAATCAATGTGAGTGGTATGGGTTTGAGGGGGCACTGGAACAAGACCTAGCACTAACCTCCCGAGACTCCTTACCACCATCTGAATGGCCCACTTGATATATGTATAAAGAGAAAGTTGTTTTTTTTTATATGTTCATTTTCATATGGTTGGAGAAATAAATAAAAAAAATTCAATGTTTCATTATATCAATGTGAGTGGTGAAGGGTATGAGGGACTACTTGGACAAGGCCTAGCACTAACTGCCATGACTCCTTGCCGCCATCTGCCAGGCCCACTTGATATATGTATGAAAAGGAAGTTGATTTTTTTGGTATTTTCATATACATATGGTTTTGGGAAATCAATAAAGCAAATTCAATATTTCTTCTGAGTCAATGTGAGTGGTGAAGGGTATGAGGGGGCACTAGGACAAGGCCTAGTACTTACTGCCCCTGACTCCTTGCCACCATCTGCCTTGCCCACTTGATATATGTATAAAGAGAAAGTTGGTATTTTTGATATTTTCATATACATACGGTTTATTAAATCAATAAAATAATTCAATGTTTCTTTAGAATCAATGTAAGTTGTGACGTGTATAAGGGGGCACTGTGACAAGGCTTAGCAAAAACTGCCCCTGACTCGTTGCCGCCATCTACCTGGCCCACTTGATTAATGTATAAAGAGAAAGTTGTTTTTTTAATATGTTTATATACATATGCTTTGGAAATCAATAACAAAATTCAATGTTTCTTCAGAATCAATGTGAGTGTGATGGGTATGAAGGTGCACTGGGACAAGGCCTAGCACTAACTGAATCTGACTCCTTGCCGCCATCTGCCTGGCCCATTACATGAATGTAAAAAGAGAAAGTTGGTTTCTTTCACATGTTCATTTACATACGGTTTGGGAAATAAATAAAAAAAATTCAATGTTTCTTTAGAATCAATGTGAGTGGTGACGGGTATGAGGGGGCACTGGGACAAGGCCTAGCACAACTGCCCCTGACTCCTAGCCGCCATCTGCCTGGCCCATTTGATATATGTAGAAAGAGAAAGTTGGTTTTTTTGATATAGTCATTTCCATACGGTTTAGGAAATAAATAAAAAAAAAATTAATGTTTCTTTAGAATCAATGTGAGTGGTGACGTGTATGAGGGGGACTGGGACAAGGCCTAGCACTAACAGCCCGTGACCCCTTGCCGCCATCTGCCTGGCAAATTTGATATATGTTTAAAGAGAAAGTTGGTTTTTTTGATATGTTCATATACATATGGTTTGCGAAATCAATAAAAAAAATTCTATGTTTCTTTAGAATCATTGTGAGTGGTGACAGGTATGAGGGCGCAATGGAACAAGGCCTAGCACTAACTGCCCCTGACTCTATGCCCCCATCTGCCTGTTCCATTTGATATATGTATAACGAGACAGTTGTTTTTTTGATATGTTCATTTACATATGGTTTGGGAAATAAATATTAAAATATTCAATGTTTCTTTAGAATCAATGTGAGTGTTGATAGGTATGAGGGGGCACTGGGACAAGGCCTAGCACTAACTGCCCCTGACTCCTTTCCGTCATCTGCCTGGCCCATTTCATATATGAATAAAGAGAAAGCTTTTTTTTATATATGTTCATTTACATACGGTTTTGGAAATAAAAAAAATTCAATGTTTCTTTAGAATCAAAGTGAATGGTGACGGGTATGACGGCGCACTGTTACAAGGCCTAGCGCTAACTGCCCCTGACTCCTTGCCGCTATCTGCCTGGACCACTTTATATATGTATAAAGAGAAAGTTGTTTTTTTTTATATTTCCATATACATATGGTTTGGGAAATCAATAAAAAAAATTCAATATTTCTTTAGAATCAATGTGAGTGGTGACAGGTATGAGGGGCACTGGGACAAGGCCTAGCACAACTGCCCCTGACTCCTTGCCGCTATCTGCCTGGCCCATTTGATATATGTATAAAGAGAAAATTGGTTTTTTTGATATAGTCATTTCCATACGGTTTAGGAAATAAATAAAAAAAATTAAATGTTTCCTTAGAATCAATGTGAGTGGTGACGGGTATGAGGGAGCACTGTGATAATAACTAGAGCTAACTGCCCCTGACTCCTTGCCGCCATCTGCCTGGCCCATTTAATATATGTATAAATAGAAAGTTGTTTTTTTTATATGTTCATTTACATATGGTTTGGGAAATAAATAAAAAATTTCAATGTTTCTTTAGAATCAATGTGAGTGGTGACGGGTATGAGGAGGCACTGGGACAAAGCCTAGCAAAAGCTGAACCTTGACTCCTTGCCGCCATTTGCCTGGCCCATTTGATATATGTATATAGAGAAATTTGGTTGTTTTGATATGTCCATTTACATATGGTTTGGGAAAGAGATAAAAAAAATTCATTGTTTCTGTAGAATCTATGTGAGTGGTGATGTCTGAGGTGGCACTAAGCCTAGCAAAAATTGCACCTGACTCGTTGGCGCCATCTGCCAGGCCCACTTAATATATGTATAAAGAGAAAGTTGGTATTTTTGATATTCTTATATACATATGGTTTGGGAAATCAATAAAAATATTCAATTTTTCCTTAGAATCAATGTGAGTGGTGACGGGTATGAGAGGCCACTGTTACAAGGCCTAGCACTAATTGCCCCTCACTTCTTGCCGCCATCTGCCAGGCAAACTTGATATATGAATGAAGAGAAAGTTCGTTTTTTTGATATCTTCCTATACATATGGTTTGGGAAATCAATAAAAAAAATTCAGTGTTTCTTTTGAATCTATGTGAGTGGTGACAGGTGTGAGGGGGCCTGGGACAAGGCCGAGCAGTAACTGCCCCTAACTCTTTACCGCCATCTGCCTGGCTCACTTGATATATGTATAAAGAGAAAGTTGTTTTCTTCATATGCTCATTTACATATGGTTTGGGAAATAAATAAAAAAAAATCAATGTTTCTTTAGGATCAATGTGAGTGGTGATGGGTGTGACTGGGCACTCGGACAAGGCCTAGCCCTAACTGCCCCTGACTCCTTGCCGCTATCTGCCTGGCCCACTTGATATATGTATAAAGAGTAAGTTGGTGTTTTTGATATTTTCATAAACCTATGGTTTGGGAAATAAGAATTGAAATTTCAGTGTTTCTGTAGAATCTATGTGAGTGGTGACGTGTCTGAGGTGTCACTAAGACAAGGCCTAGCAAAAACTGCCCCTGACTCGTTGCTGCCATATGCCAGGCCCACTTAATATATGTAAAAAGAGAAAGTTGGTTTTTTGATATGTTCATTTACATATGGTTTGAGAAATAAATAAAAAAAGTTCAATGTTTCTTTAGAATCAGTGTGAGTGGTGACGGGTATGAGGGGGCACAGTGACAAGGCCTAGAACAAACTGCCCCTGACTCCTTGCCGCTATCTGTCTGGCCCTCTTGATATATGTAAAAGAGAAAGTTGATATTTTTTTTTCATATTCAAATGGTTTGGGAAATCAATAAAAAAAATTGAATGTTTCTTTGAATCAATGTGAGTGGTGACGGGTATGAGGGGGCACTGCGAGAAGGCCTAGCACTAACTGCCCCTGACTCCTTGCCGCCATCTGCCTGGCCCACTTGACATATGTATAAAGAGAAAGTTGTTATTTTTGATATTTTTATATACATATGGATTGGGAAATCAATAAAAATATTCAATGTTCCTTAGAATCAATGTGAGTGGTGACGGGTATGAGGGAGCACTGTGATAAAAACTAGAGCTAACTGCCCCTGACTCCTTGCCGCCATCTGCCTGGCCCATCTAATATATGTATAAATAGAAAGTTTTTTTTTTATATGTTCATTTACATATGGTTTGGGAAATAAATAAAAAATTTCAATGTTTCTTTAGAATCAATGTGAGTGGTGACGGGTATAAGGGGGCACTGGGACAAAGCCTAGCAAAAGCTGAACCTTGACTCCTTGCCGCCATTTGCCTGGCCCATTTGATATATGTATATAGAGAAATTTGGTTGTTTTGATATGTCCATTTACATATGGTTTGGGAAATAAATAAAAAAATTCATTGTTTCTGTAGAATCTATGTGAGTGGTGATGTGTCTGAGGTGGCACTAAGCCTAGCAAAATTTGCCCCTGACTCGTTGCCGCCATCTGCCAGGCACACTTAATATATGTATAAAGAGATAGTTGGTATTTTTGATATTCTTATATACATATGGTTTGGGAAATCATTAAAAATATTCAATTTTTCCTTAGAATCAATGTGAGTGGTGACGGGTATGAGAGGCCACTGTTACAAGGCCTAGCACTAATTGCCCCTGACTTCTTGCCGCCATCTGCCTGGCCCACTTGATATATGTATAAAGAGAAAGTTGCCTTTTTAAATATGTTCATTTACACATGGTTTGGGAAATAAAAAAGAAAATTCAATGTTTCTTTAGAATCAATGTGAGTGGGGACGGGTATGAGGGTGCACCGGGACAAGGCCTAGCAAAAACTGCCCTGACTCCTTGCCGCCATCTGCTTGGCCCACTTGATATATGTATAAAGAGAAAATTAGTTTTCTTATATGTTCATTTACATATGGTTTGGGAAATCAACTAAAAAAATTCAATTTGTCTTTAGAATCAATGTGAGTGGTGACGGGTATGAGAGGGCACTGGGACAAGGCCTACAACTAAATGCCCTGACTCCTTGCTGCCATTTGCCTGGCCCACTTGATATATGTATAAGGAGAAAGTGGTTTTTTTTATATGTTCATTTACATACAGTTTGGGAAATAAATAAAAAAATTTCAATGTTTCTTTAGAATCTGTGTGAGTGGTGACGGGTATCAGGGGGCACTGTGACAAGGACTAGCACAAACTGCCCCTGACTCCTTGCCGGCAACTGCCTGGCCCACTTGTTATATGTATAAAGAGAAAGTTAGTTTTGTTTATATGTTCATTTACATATGGTTTTGGAAATCATTAAAAAAAATTCAATGTTTCTTTAGAATCAATGTGAGTGGTGACGTGTATGAGGGGGCACTGGGACAAGGCCTAGCACTAACAGCCCGTGACCCCTTGCCGCCATCTGCCTGGCGCATTTGATATATGTTTAAAGAGAATGTTGGTTTTTTATATGTTCTTTTACATATGGTTAGGGAAATAAATAAAAAAAAAATCAGTGTTTCTTTTGAATCAATGTGAGTGGTGATGGGTATGAGGGGGCACTGTGATAAAAACTAGCACTAACTGCCCCTGACTCATTGCCACCATCTGCCTGGCCCATTTAATATATGTATAAATAGAAAGTTTTTTTTATATGTTCATTTACATATGGTTTGGGAAATAAATAAAAAAATTCAATGTTTTTTTAGAACCAATAGGAATTGTGACGTGTATGAGGGGACACTGTGACAAGGCCTAGCACTAACTGCCCCTGAATCCATGCCACGATCTGACTGGCCCACTTGATATATGTTAAAGAGAAATTTGGTCTCCTTGATATTTTCATATTCATATGGTTTGGGAAATCAATAAAGAAAATTCAATGTTTCTTTGGAATCAATGAGAGTGGTGACGGGTATGAGGGCTCACTGGGACAAGGCCAAGCACTAACTGCCCCTGAAATCTTGCCGCCATCAGCCTGGCACACTTGATGTATATATAAAGAGAAAGTTGGTTTCCTTGATATTTGTATGTACATATGGTTTAAGAAATCAATAAAAAGTTTAATGTTTCTTTAGAATAAATGTAAGTGGTGACGGGTATGAGGGGGCACTGGGAAAAGGCCTAGCACTAACTGCCCATGGCTCATTGCCGCCATCTGCCTGGCCCATTTGATATACGTATAAGGAGAGATTTGGTTTTTTATATGTTCATTTACATATGGTTAGGGAAATAAATAAAAAAAATTCATTGTTTCTTTAGAATCAATGTGAGTGGTGACGTGTATAAGGGGGCATTGTGACAAGTATTAGTAAAAACTGCCCCTGACATCTTGCCGCCATCTGCCTGGCCCACTTGATATATGTATAAAGCGAATGTTGGTATTTTAAAAATCTTCATTTACATATGCTATGGGAAATCAATAAAAAAATTTAATGTTTCTTCAGAATCAATGTGAGTGTGACGGGTATGAAGATGCGCTGCACTAACTGCCTAGCACTAACTGCCTCTGACTCCTTGCCGCCATCTGCCTGGCCCATTACAATAATGTAAAAAGAGGAAGTTGGTTTCTTTGACAAGTTCATTTACATACGGTTTGGGAAATAAATAAAAAAATTCAATGTTTCTTTAGAATCAATGTGAGTGGTGACGGGTATGAGGGAGCATTGGGACAAGGCCTAGCACTAAAAGCCCCTGACATCTTGCCGCCATCTGCCTGGTCCATTTCATATATGTATAAATAGAAAGTTGGTTTTTTTGATATGTTCATTTCACGTATGGTTTGGGAAATAAATAAAAAAAATTCAATGTTTCATTAGAATCAATGTAAGTGGTGACGGGTATAAGTGGGCACTGGGACAAGGCCTAGCACTAACTTCCCCTGACTCCTTGCCGCTATCTGACTATCCCATTTGATATATGTATAAAGAGAAAGTTTTTTTATATGTTCATATACATATGCTTTGGGAAATCAATAATAAAATTCAATGTTTCTTCAGAATCAATGTGAGTAGTGACGGGTATGGGGTGGCACTGGGACAAGGCCTAGTACTAACTGCAGCTGACTCACTGCCACCAACTGCCTGGCCCTCTTGATATATGTATAAAGAGAAAGTTGGTTTATTTGATATTTTCATATACATATGGTTTGGGAAATCAATTAAAAAAATTCAATATTTCATTAGAATCATTGTGATTGGTGATGGGTATGAGGGGGCACTGGGACAATGCCTAGCAATAACTGCCCCTGACTCCCTGCCGCCATCTGCCTGTCCCACTTGATATACGTATAAAGAGAAAGTTGGTTTGTTTGATATATTCATATACATATGGTTTGGGAAATTAATAAAAAAAAATTCAATGTTCCTTTACAATCAATGTTTGTGGTGACGGGTATGAGGAAGGCACTGTGAAGATGCTTAGCAATAACTGCCCCTGACTCCTTGCTGCCATTTGCTCGGCCTGCTTGATATATGTATAAGGAGAAAGTTTGTTTGGTGATATGTACATACACATATGGACTGGGAAATCAATAATAAAAATTCAATGATCCTTTACAAACAATCTGAGTGGTGACGGGTATGTAAAAGGCACTGGGACAAGGCTTAGCTCTAACTGCCCATAACTCCTTGCTGCCATCTGCCTCTCCCACTTGATATATGTATAAAAAGAAAGTTTGTTTGGTAATATGTTGATATACATATGCTCTGGAAATCAATAAACAAAAATTCAATGTTCCTTTACTACACTCCTGGAAATTGAAATAAAAACACTGTGAATTCATTCTCCCAGGAAGGGGAAACTTTATTGACACATTCCTGGGGTCAGATACATCACACGATAACACTGGCAGAACCACAGGCACATAGACACAGGCAACAGAGCATGCACAATGTCGGCACTAGTACAGTGTATATCCACCTTTCGCAGCAATGCAGGCTGCTATTCTCCTATGGAGACGATCGTAGAGATGCTGGATGTAGTCCTGAGGAACGGCTTGCCATGCCATTTCCACCTGGCACCTCAGTTGGACCAGCGTTCATGCTGGACATGCAGATCGCATGAGACGACGCTTCATCCAGTCCCAAACATGCTCAATGGGGGACCGATCCGAAGATCTTGCTGGGCAGGGTAGTTGACTTACACCTTCTAGAGCATGTTGGGTGGCACGGGATACATGCGGACGTGAATTGTCCTGTTGGAACAGCAAGTTCCCTTGCCGGTCTAGGAATGGTAGAACGATAGGTTTGATGATGGTTTGGATGTACCGTGCACTATTCAGTGTCCCCTCGACAATCACCAGAGGTGTGCGGCCAGTGTAGGAGATCACACCCCACACCATGATGCCGGGTGTTGTCCCTGTGTGCCTCAGTCGTATGCAGTCCTGATTGTGGCGCTCACCTGCACGGCGCCAAACACGCATACGACCATCATTGGCACCAAGGCAGAAGCGACTGTCATTGCTGAAGACGACACGTCTGCATTCGCCCTCCATTCACGCCTTTCGCGACACCACTTGGGACAGGTTGCATGATGTTGGGGCGTGAGCGGAAGACGGCCTAACGGTGTGCGGGACCGTAGCCCAGCTTCATGGAGACGGTTGCGAATGGTCCTCGCCGATACCCCAGGAGCAACAGTGTACCTAATTTGCTGGGAAGTGGCGGTGCGGTCCCCTATGGCACTGCGTAGGATACTACGGTCTTGGCGTGCATCCGTGCGTCGCTGCGGTCCGGTCCCAGGTCGACGGGCACGTGCACCTTCTGCTGACCACTGGCGACAACATCGATATAATGTGGAGACCTCAGGCCCCACGTGTTAAGCAATTCGGCATTACGTCCACCTGGCCTCCCACATGCCCACTATACGCACTCACTCAAAGTCCATCAACTGCACATACAGTTCACGTCCACGCTGTCGCGGCATGCTACCTGTGTTAAAGACTGCGATGGAGCTCCGTATGCCACAGCAAACTGGCTGACACTGATGGCAGCAGTGCACAAATGTTGCGCAGCTAGCGCCAATCGACAGCCAACACCGCGGTTTCTGGTGTGTCGGCTGTGCCGTGCCTGTGATCATTCCTTGTACAGCCCTCTCGCTGTGTCCGGAGCAAGTATGGTGGGTCTGACACACCGGTGTCAATGTGCTCTATTTTCCATTTCCAGGAGTGCATTTATGTGAGTGGTGATAGGTATGAGGGCGGAACTGGAACAAGGCTTAGCACTAACTGCCCCTGACTGCTTGCCGCCATCTGCCTGGCTCGCATGATACATGTATATTGAGAAAGTTGGTTTGGTGATATGTTCATATACATATGGTCTTGGAAATCAATAAAAAAATTTCAATGTCCCTTTACAATCAATGTGAGGGGTGACGGTTATGAGGGCGGCACTGGGACAAGGATTAGCACTAACTGCCCCTGACCACTTGCTGCCATCTGCCTGGCCTGCTTGATATATGTATAAAGAGAAAGTTCGTTTGGTAATATGTTTATGTAGATATGGTCTGGGAAATCAAATAAAAAATTCAATGTTCCTTTACAATCAATGTGAGTGGTGAAAGGTATGAATGCGGCACTGGGACAAGGCCTAGCACTAACTACCATTGACTCCTTGCCCTTATCTGCCTGGCTCGCTTGATAGATGTATAAAGAGAAAGTTGCTTAGATGATATGTTCATATACATTCCTGGAAATTGAAATGAGAACACCGTTAATTCATTGTCCCAGGAATTGGAAACTTTATTGACACATTCCTGGGGTCAGATACATCACATGATCACACTGACATAACCACAGGCACATAGACACAGGCAACAGAGCATGCACAATGTTGGCACTAGTACAGTGTATATCCACCTTTTGCAGCAATGCAGGCTGCTATTCTCCCATGGAGACAATCGTAGAGATGCTGGATATAGTCCTGTGGAGTGGCTTAAAATGCCATTTCCACCTGGCGCCTCAGTTGGACCAGCGTTCATGCTGGACGTACAGACCGCGTGAGACGACGCTTCATCCAGTCCCAAACATGCTCAATGGGGGACAGATCCGGAGATTTTACTGGCCCGGGTAGTTGACTTACACCTTATAGAGCATGTTGGGAGGCACGGGATACATGCGGACGTGCATTGTCCTGTTGGAACAGCAAGCTCCCTTGCCGGTCTAGGAATGGTAGAACGATGGGTTTGATGACGGTTTGGATGTACCGTGCACTATTCAGTGTCCCCTCGACGATCACCAGAGGTGTACGGCCAGTGTAGGAGATCGCTCCCCACACCATGAAGCCAGGTGTTGGCTCTGTGTGCCTCGGTCGTATGCAGTCCTGATTGTGGCGTTCACCTGCACGGCACCAAACACGAATACGACCATCACTGGCACCAAGGCAGAAGCGACTCTCATCGCTGAAGACGACACATCTCCATTCGTCCCTCCATTCACGCCTGTCCCGACACCACTGGAGGTGGGTTGCACGATGTTGGGGCGTGAGCGGAAGACGGCCTAACGGTGTGCGGGACCGTAGCCCAGCTTCATGGAGACGGTTGCGAATGGTCCTCGCCGATACCGTAGGAGCAACAGTGTCCCTAATTTGCTGGGAAGTGGCGGTGCGGTCCCCTACGGCACTGCGTAGAATCCTACGATCTTGGCGTGCATCCGTGCGTCGCTGCGGTCCGGTCCCAGGTCGACGAGCACGTGCACCTTCCGCCGACCACTGGCGACAACAACATCGATGTACTGTGGAGACCTCACGCCCCACATGTTGAGCAATTCTGCGGTCCGTCCACCCGGCCTCCCGCATGCCCACTATACGCCCTCGCTCAAAGCCTGTCAGCTGCACATACGGTTCACGTCCATGCTGTCTCAGCATGCTACCAGTGTTAAAGACTGCGTGGGAGCTCTGTATGCCACGGCAAACTGGCTGACACTGACGGCGGCGGTGCACAAATGCTGCGCAGCTAGCGCCATTCGACGGCCAACACCGCGGTTCCTTGTGTGTCCGCTGTGCCGTGCGTCTGATCATTGCTCGTACAGCCCTCTCGCTGTGTCCGGAGCAAGTATGGTGGGTCTGACACACCGGTGTCAATGTGATCTTTTTTCCATTTCCAGGAGTGTACCATAGTAGAACACAGAAGAAGCTTCTAAGTTGATGTAATCGGCCAGTAAGAAGCAGTACAATTCAAGTTTCAGTTATAGATTATTGACTTATTAGGTGGCTTAGGTGCCTTGGACATGACCGACGGCCTTAAGATTTCGCATGAAACAATGGCTGGCAGCCACGTTACACGTTAGAATGTGAAAAGTATCCATATTCCTTTACAATCAGTGCAAGTGGTGATGGGTATGAAAGCCACACTGGGACAAGGCCTAGCTCTAACTGCTTCAGACTCCCTGCCGTTATGTGATTGGCCAGCTTGATATATGTATAAAGAGAAAGCTGGTTTGGTGATATGTTCATATACATATGGTCTGGGAGAGCAATAATAAGAAATCAATAAAAGGAAATCAATGTTCCTTTACAATCAATGTGAGTTGTGACGGGTGTGAGGGCGGCACTGGTACAAGGCCTAGTACTAACTACCCTTTATTGCTTACAATTATCTGCCTGGACTGCATGATATAAGTAAAAAGAGAAAGTAGGTTTGGTGATATGTTCATATACATACAATCTGGGAAATCAATAAAAAAAATTCAATGTTCCTTTACAATCAATTAGAGTGGTGGCGGGTATCAGAGTGGCACTGGGACAAGGCCTAGCAATTTCTGCCCCTGACTCCTTGCCACCATCTGCCTGGCCCGCTAGATATATGTATAAAGAGAAAGTCTGTTTGCTAATATGTTCATATACATATGGTCTGGGAAACCAATAAAAAAAAATTCAATGTTCCTTCACAATCAATGTGAGTGGTGACGGGTAGGATGGCAGCACTGAGAAAAGGCCCTGCCCTAACGGCTGCTGACTGCTTGCAGCCATCTGCCTGGATCGTTTGATATATGTATAAAGAGAGAGTTGGTTTGGTGATATGTTCATATACATATTGTCTGGGAAATCAATAAAAAAATTCAATGTTCCTTTACACTCATGTGAGTGGTGACGGGTATGAGGGCGGCACCGAGATAAGGCCTTGCACTAACGGCCGCTGACTCCTTGCCATCATCTGTTTGGCCTGCTTGATATATGTATAAAGAGAAAGTTGGTTTGGTGAAATTTTCATATCCATATGGTCTGGGAAATCAAAAAAAAAAAATTCAATGTTCTTGTACAATCACTGTGAATGGTGACGGGTATGAGGGCGACACTGAGACAAGGCATAGCACTAACTGCCCCTGACACCTTGCCGCAATATGACTCACCTGCTTGTTACCTGAAATAGGAAGGGAGGATCCAAAAACAGGAGTAGTTGAAAGTAGGGTGCAGCAGACTAATAAAATTGGTAACAGCATTTGGTCGGGAAAATCTAGTAATAGGAATAGAAATGTCTTGCTGCTAGGTAGCAGTCATGGGAGGGGTGTAGGCCAACTAGTGCAGGAGAAATTAGGAGCAGATTTCCAGGTCACGAGTTTGTTTAAGCCAAGTGCTAGGCTTAGCCAGGTGATAGAAAACATAGGACCACTCTGTAGGGACTTTGACAAGAATGATGAGGTGATAGTAATAGGTGGGGCAGGAAACAGCCTGGCTAAGGATAGGAATTATGATATTAAGAGTGACCTGGATAAAATAGGAGCTGCAACAGGATGTAAGGATGTGGGTTTTGTTGATGTATTGCAGCGTTATGATCAGCCCTCGGTTAACCCTTCTGTGTGGCGAGTTCACAGAGAGTTGAGCGAGAAGCTGCTGGACGGTGCAAAGACACACATTTATACAGTGCCTGTTGGTAGCATTGGGAGATGGGGATACACTCGACATGGCCTGCACCTAAATAGTCTAGGGAAGGATAGATTTGCTGATTTAATTGTAGGTCGTGTAAAGGGGGCCAGTAGCACTCAAGGCAAAACCCCTGTGACCCGAAAGGGCATAGGGGCAGCTTTTTTAGGTTGAACAAGATGTCCAGACAGACAGCTCTTAAAGGTAAAAAAATAAATGGTTTGAATAAAGGTAGAGGAAACAGTTGTGTTAATATATTTCACCAAAATATCAGGGTATTAAGGAACAAAATAGACAAACTAATAATTTGTTTTGAGAATATAAAAAATAGAACAGAAGTTGATGTACTGTGCCTGTCTGAACATCATATAACTACACAAATGGAAAATGTAAATATTAATGGGTATAAACTAGCAACTTATTTTTGTAGAGACAGTATGGAGAAAGGAGGAGCTGCCATTTATGTTAAGGGGGAACATTATGTTTTTAAAACATAGAGACCGCAAAATTCTGTGTAGAACAGCACATTGAAGTATGCGCTAGTGAGCTTAAATTGGACAGTGGTAAATTCATAATTGTGACTGTGTATAGGTCCCCACTTGGATATTTTCAAATGTTTCTTAAAAACCTAGATCTCTTGCTGCATTATCTGTCAGAAAAGGGAAAACACATTATCATTTGTGGAGATTTTAACGTAGATTTTCTTAAACACTCAAGCAAGAAGAACGACCTTGAACTATTACTTTGCTCTTACAATCTGACATCAGTCATTGATTTTCCTACTCGTATTGTACAAGACAGTATTTATTTATTTAGTAGCACCCTGATAGATAACATTTTCATAGACCAAGATAAATTAAAAGAAGTAAGCACCTATCCTATTAAGAACGGGCTTTCTGATCACGATGCACAGCTACTTTCAATTCATGACTTTGCTCCATACAGTAATGTGAAAAAAACAAACAAAATAATACACCCAATTAACCATATAACAATTCAACAATGTAAGGAAAGCTTGAAAAGGGTAGACTGGGAGGATATTTATCGGGAACCTGATGCAAATGTTAAATTTAACTTATTCCATGATAAACTTTGGGGTATATTTGAAAACAGTTTTCCTAAGAAATTAGGGAATCATAATTCAAATATACTTGATAAAAAACCATTACTAAAGGGATTAAAATTTCTTGTAGCCGGAAATGGGAACTATACCAAGACACTAGAATAGATCGAGATGAAGAAAAGCTCAAGCATTATAAGAAATATTGTAATATATTAAGAAAAGTTATAAAAAAATCCAGAAGTATGTGTATCAAGTCTGAGATTAGCACCTCTGATGAGAAAGTTAAAACAATATGGAATATAGTTAAAAGGGAAACAGGGCAACCAAGGTCACAGGACAACAGTATTACTGTTAAGCACAATGAAAAGCTTATAAATGAAAAATCACAGGCTGAAAATATTTTTGATAATCATTTTATAAATGTAGCAGAATATATAGGCACCAGCTGCTCACCAGATAGGGCAGAACTCTATATGAAAGAGGCATTCCCGGTGCAAACAAATGAAATTGAAATCCTACTCACCTCACCATCTGAAATTAAGAAAATAATAAATTCACTTAAGAATAAAAACTCACATGGAACTGATGGTATCTCCAATAGAATACTAAAATCTTGTCCACACCTGATAAGTCGAGTTCTTAGCCACATATGTAATAGATTTTTGAATCAGGGAATATTTCCTGACAGATTGAAATATGCCATAGTTAAACCCTTGTATAAAAAAGGGGACAAGACAGACGTCAACAATTACCATCCTATTTCACTTCTGACATCCTTCTCAAAAGTGTTTGAAAAAGTAATGTACTCAAGAGTAACTTTACACATTAGTGGGAATAATGTTTTAACAAAATGTCAGTTCGGTTTTCAGAAAGGTGTTTCAACAGATAGTGCTATACACGCTTTCACTGATCAAATTTTAAATGCTCTGGATAGTAGAACATCACCAATTGGGATTTTCTGTGATCTCACTAAGGCTTTCTATTGTGTGGATCATGAAATCCTCTTAGATAAGCTGAAGTACTATGGAATGAATGGTTCAGTACACAGATGGTTCACTTCATATTTAACTGGTAGAATGCAGAAGGTTGAAACAGTAAACCCACATAGTACACAAAGGGCATCAGATCATTCAGACTGGGGATGTATCAAGAATGGGGTACCAAAAGGTTCTGTCTTGGGGCCTTTATTGTTTTTAATATATATTAATGACTTGCCTAATTATATTCATGAAGATGCAAACCTTGTTCTCTTTGCAGATGACACAAGTATTGTAATCAAGCCTAAAAAGCAAGAATCAGCTGAGGAAAATGCAAATAATGATTTTCAAAGAGTTATTAGGTGGTTTTTCGCAAATGGACTTTCATTGAACTTTGAAAAAACACTGTACATACAGTTCAGTACAGGGAAAGGCATAACACCGGAAATAAATATAGAGTGTGGGGGAAAATCTTTAGCTAAAGCAATTTGTTCAAAATTTCTGGGTGTCTGTATTGATCAGAATTTAAACTGGAAGACACACATTGACAATCTACTGAAACGATTGAGCTCAGCTACCTATGCTGTTAGTGTCACAGCATTTTTTGGAGACAAGCAGATCAGTAAGTTAGCATACCATGCATATTTTCATTCGTTGCTTTCTTACGGAATCATCTTTTGGGGCAATTCATCACTAAGAAAGAAGGTATTTATTGCACAAAGACGTGTTATCAGACTAATGTCTGGGGATCATCCAAGATCATCTTGTAGACAATTATTTAAAGAATTAGGGATATTGCCAGTAGCGTCACATTATATATACAGCCTAATGAAATTTGTTGTTAGTAACCCAGATCAATTCAGAATTAATAACACAGTCCATAGCTACAATACTAGGAGACAGGGTGACCTTCACTACCGTTCATTGAATTTGACATTGGCACAAAAGGGGGTGAATTATACTGCCACAAACATTTTTGGTCAATTGCCAAACAATATCAAAAGTCTGACAGACGACCAATCGGCATTCAAAAGTAAGTTAAGGAAATTCCTGAATGACAACTCCTTCTACTCCATAGATGAATTTTTAGACATAGGCCAAAGAAATACAGTAAGCATTAACAATTGTACCGTATATAAGACTAACAATGATTATTTGGGATAAATGAATCTTGTGTACTTTGACACATTCCACATCATTACGAAAGAATCGTGTTCATGATCCATGGAACAAGTAATATAACTAACTAACTAACTAACACCTTTTCATCCTTGACCTTATTTACTCTTAGTGCCTTTTTATTATTTGGTAACTTAATGGGAAAGGCCATCTTAGCATATACAGAAAGAGTAGATATGAGTTCTTCCACCTTTCTATCTATTGCATGTTCTTGATAAACCTGCAACCAATTACTTTTAGCAGTATAAGACTTAAACATACTCAGATTATAATAATTTACCACACATACTTTCTTTGCTGCCATGTGCACTGAATCAGTGTTACAATTTCGTGTTATATTTGTTCTCAGAAGTAGTGGCCAGTGGTCAGATACCCAGGTCTTAATTACCTCTGACTTGAGTTGCATTAACTCATTTGATACAAATATATTGCCAATACAGGTACCAGTACCTTTATAATGTGGCCTTGTTATTTCTGTGGTTGTAATATAAGGACCAAAAGAATTTAATAAATTATTTACCAATGAGTTATAGATAGTAGGCAACTGAAAATTCAAATTGAAATCTCCATAGATTAGTATCCTACACTTATACTTACAGACTGTCTCACATAAAGACACTAACTTGTTAACAAAATCATCTGTTGACTTGCCTCCCATCTTAGTTGAGTAATAGTTGTAGTTTTGTAAAGTTGAATCTGTTAACCAAACAGCTGCAATTTCACATGACATTTCTAGAGATAATGCTTTAACTTTTGCTATTGGTTCATATTTAATCCCCTTTTTTAGAAATATAGCACACCCACCATGTTTTTTATTAGTTCTACAATATTTTTCAGCTAGGGTGTAGCCCTCAGGACAGTATAGACCTATTTCATCATGCTTTAACCAGTGTTCTACGAGACAGACTACATCGAAGTGATAAGTCTCTATGACATATTCCACTACTTCCAATTTATTAGATAAACACTGTACATTCCAGTGAAGGACACTAAAATTATCTGATCTGTGCCTTGGTTAATAAGCGACAAAGTTACATTCAACATAACGAAAATTAATGCCATGAATTTCAGTTTGAAGAGTGAAAATGACAATATTAAATTAAATGTAGATTTCACCTCTATAGACTGTCTGACAAATGCAAAATTTCTAGGAATGAATATTGATTATCAGTTGAAGTCATGAGAACACATAAAGATGCTTGCAAACAAAATGTCATCAGCATGTTATGCCCTTAGAATCCCATCATCAGTGTATAACATGCTGAGCTTTCCAGTTACATACTATTCATATGTACAGTCAGTTACTAGCTCTGGCATTCTGTTTTGAGGAAAAAATGCACAAAATATGAACACAATTTTTGAACTTCAGAAAAGAGCCAGAAGAATGATAACCAAAAATAGTAGTTGAGCTCGTTGAAAATATCTGTTCTAAACACTGTGCATTCTAACTGCACCATGTGAACACCTTTACCAGTCAGTTGTACATATCAAAAATAACACAGGTTTGTGTAGTAATTACCATTCTGTCCATGAAGATGGAACAACAGCAACACTCAAGTTGCGTTTACCAAGAAAATATAAATATAAAACGCAAAATAGCATTCAATTAAACTTAAATCAAAATGCAGCCATTGTGAATTGGAACAGAAAAGTGAAACTGGGGATATTTGAATTCGTACATGTATAACAAGGCATTTCAGTTTTGTGCATAACACAGAATTAATCTCATACCTAGTGGGCTGTGTGGAAGCTCTTGCTGCGATGGTATGCCACAAGCTTCCCCTCACACTCAGTACTGTTGGACAGAAATGAATATAGGGATAACTCACAAGGCATTTCAGTACTATGCATGACACAGAATTAATCGCATACCTGGAGTGCTGTGTGGAAGCCCTTGCTGCTATGGAATGCCAAAAGCTTTCACCTTGCACTCAGTCACCAGCACTGAAAGTAAACAATTAATCATTAAAGCAGAATGCAGGCATTGTGCATTGAAACAGAAAAGTGAGATTGAGCATATTCCAATTTATAGACGTCTCACGAGGGATTTCAGTGTTGTGCATAACACAAAATTTGTGACACACCTGGTCTGCTGAGTAGAAGCTCTTGCTGCCATGATATGCCAAAAGTTTGCCCCCTCTTACTCAGTGACAGGCACTGTGAGTAAGCAATTAAACATTAAATCAAAATACAGGCATTGGGCATTGGCACAGAAAAGGAACATTGAGTGTATTTAACTTCATTGATGTCTCACAAAGAATTTCACTATTGTGCATAAGACAGAAATAATCACATACCTGGTGTGCTGTGTGGAAGCTGTTGCTGCCATTGATTTGAGTTGTTTTGCAACACCTCAAATATCTACTTTTATGTCACTCATACTAACAGCTGATCTGTTTTCAAATTCTGGAATATTTACTTTGCCTTCTTTCACGAAGGAATGATAGAAAGCTGTATTTAGTAACTCCACTTTAGTAGCACTATCATTGGTAACATTTCCACCACTATCACGCAGTGACGGTATTGTCTGTTTTTTTTCCACTGGTGTAATTTACATACAACCAGAACCTCTTTGCGTTTGCTACCATATTTTGAGACATTGTGGAAACTATTAAAAGCATCTCACAATGACGTCCACACAAAAGTTCGAGCTTCTATGAAACTTAGCCAGTCTTGGGGGTTTGGCATGCTTTATTCATTGCTTCTACAACAGTGTTCTGACGTGTTTTGTCTACTACTGTGTATCAGTCCCATCTCTTATGAACTTATGTGGTATGAATGTATCTATTGCTGTCGATAGTGTATCTTTGAATTTGAGCCGTATCTGGTCTAGCCTTACATAATTAGCCTGGAAGGAATGGAGACCATTTCTTAGGAAGGCATCAAGTGATTTTATTAAATCAGAATGTGATCATTGTCCATATGAACACAAAAGGAACAATGAGCATATTTGGATTTATACATGTCTCACAAGGTATTACACAATTCTGTATATCACAGAATGAATCTCATACCTGGTGTGGGGTTTGGATGCTCTTACTGGCATTGTATGCCAACAGCTTCCCCCCTTACACTCAGTGACAGGCCCTTTAAGTAAACAATTAAACATTAAATCAGAGTGCAGGCATTGTGCATTTGATCAGAAAAGTAACGTTGAGCATATTTCAATTTATAGAGGTCTCACAAGGCATTCCAGTATTGTGTGTAGCACAGAATTAATCTCATACCTGGTCTACTGCCATGGTAAGTCACAAACTCTTTCTACAGATCCAATGACAGATGCTGTAAGTAAAGATTAAAACAGCATGCAGGCATACTGCATCAGAACAGAAAAGTAACTTTGAACATATGTGAATTTAGGGATGGCTCTCAAGACATTTTAGTGTTGTACGTAAGACAGATTTAATCTCATACCCGGTGTGGTGTGTTGGAGCTGTTGCTGCCTTGGTTGACTCAAAGTTTGTTGCACACATGTACTGACACTTGTAGGCTTTTAAATCATGTTCCATACATAAAACAGAAACATGGCACTGTGTATGTGTGAAATGAAAGATAAATTACATGCAGTGTGGTCCACTTCACAGAATTACATACACATACCAGGTGATAAATGTTGCCTATCTCACTGCTGTGTATGCCACTGAGTTTTCACCCAGTAATTCTATCAGTTCTGCTGTAACCTGCAAATACTTAGAAAGCACTCAATTCTCCAAGCATTCACTCAGTATGCTGAGTTGCGATAGGCACAACAAAAAGATTTACACAATTATAGCTTTCGGCCAATGAGGCCTTTGTCAGCAGTAGACAGACATACACATGCAACTAGAACACACACCTACAGTCTCAGAAAACTGAAACCACACTGCGAGCAGCAGCATCATCAGTGGCCACTGGGTGGTGGTCAGGAGGAGGAGGGATATTATGGTGGGAGTGGCGGACAGTGAAGTGTTTCAGTTTAGAAGGAGGGCAGGAGAGAAGGTGAAGAGGGGTAGGGGGTAAGTACAGGAAAGGAGAGAAATAAAAAGAGACTGTCAAGCAGCTTTGCTGTTACAAGCAACATGAATGCAGGTATATGTTTTACCTGCTTTGTGTTACCATGTATGTATTTCAGTGTCTTATGCATACTCTCCAGGTGCATGTCTGTGTTGAGCCTGTTGTCATCCTATGGCAATATGCCCAACACTTCACATCTTTTTCATAATACATCTGGAAATAGTGACCAAATTGTGATGTCTCTGAATCACTGTTGAGCTTTTATCAATGATTCCTGAAACACAGCAATATCTCTTACCTGCATTAGTGTCTTAACTAGTTTGTACACCTCATTTCTCTTGTCCAAATTTTTAATTTTTCTCTTAATATTGGTTCTCCGGGCTCTGTCGACATGCCAGGTACAGAAAAGTCTCATTTATTTGTTCCAAACAATACTATATGATTCTGCCAGAACTGTCATGAATACTTTTGGGGAAATATGTTCAACCTGTAACTTAACACAATTGAAAAATATACTCAAAATATCAGAGTCATTCCTGTTACAAATGATAAAGTACACAGAATTCTTGCCTCATATCACCCAGTACAAGTAATGTTGTAACTTCAAAATCATAGCCATTTAGGCCATGAGTTCCATCAACACAAATACAATCACTTCCATATTTTGCTTATATGTCATTCATTATAATTAACACAAAGTCTTCACTTCTCAGTGCAGGGTGTAGATCATTAATTGTTTCTTGAGGCTTATAGACAATACACATGGATTGTCACTTTGCTGCACTTCTTGCACCCGAGCTTCAATGCTGATCACATCATTTGTATGTCTGACTGACTTTGAAGACAGATTATATGCAGCTGCAAATTATGCAAATCATGCATTTTCTCCAAATTTGAATTGTGCACTATTTCTTCAATTGTTTGGAGGACTGTAGGAAATGAGATTCATGCAGCAATGTCTTCAGCTAACTTCATCCATTCTTTTTCTGTCAGGTCCAGATCGTGACCAACATGAGTGGACACAAAAGTAACATGGCATTTTCCTTCCTTGTATTACATTTTAATGTCTGCAGGGCACTTTCCACTGGTTTTGTTGCTCCCTGGCAATTTTAGATGTCTGCTCCCATCACGTTTGGAGATAAAATTACCTGGGAAATAGCAAACATGACAACATTTGGTGCCATCATTGTAAAATTTAGTGCCGCTGTTTTTAATGAATTTGGAATGTGTAGCACGTTCTGTTTCTTCTTTTCATTTTAAAAATTCTTCTTCACTGGAAAATTCTACGGCTTCTGGTTTTACACATAAGGCATGTGCAGACTAGAAATGATCCATCCAGTACCTTTTATAATCGGTTTCATAATGCACACATCATGCTGTATAGTGGTTCCACTCATATCTTACATGCCATCAGTAATGTGTAATGACTGAAACAGAGAAAGAACTTAGTATCAAGGTACCCACAAGGATCTGTATTGAGCCCATTAATTTCCTCGTTATATGTTAACGATGTGTCGAGTATGGTCTCCCACTGTAAATACTATTTATATGCTGATGATCTGCAGTTATATGTAAATGCAAGCCCAACAAATCTTTGTTCAGCCATCCAGAAAGTAAATGCTGACCTACTTGCCTTATCACAAAGGATGCAGAACACTTCATTCACTACAGAAATGTAAAAAGATATTTACTCTCGAACTTAAAAAGAAACTTGTAGAATCACTAATACTCCTCTCGTTGGTTGCAGTGATCCTATTCTCCGGGGATTTTCATGTGAGAGCTCATGTCAGTTGGAACTGATGAAAAATGCTTCTGTGATTTACAGTATTTCTACCATATCACTTCTATGAACAATTATCATGGCTATGTGCCAATAGACATAGAGATTATCATACACTGTGTTTGCTGCATTGTTCAAATGTGTGCGAATTCCTAAGGGACCAAACCTGTGGGTTCATCAGTCCTTAGACTTACACAGCACTTAAACTAACTACACACACACACCCCTATGCCCGAGGGAGGACTCGAAACTCCGGTGGGAGTGGCCGTGCAAACCACGACATGGCGCCTCAAACTGTGTGACCATTCCAAGCGGCTTGCTACATCATATTCTCAATCATAGCACTCCTGCCTATTTATCTTCAAGTCTTACACTGCTGTCTGAACAGCACAGCAGATATACTCATTCTCTATAAAGTAAAATCCTCTCTGTGTCACAACACACTGCCATTTTCTGTATGAGGAACCAAACTTTGGAACAATCTTTCTTAAAAGATTAGAGAAATAAAATCATTTCAAACTTCAGAAGAGACCTAATGACTCACTTTCTATCACAACAGTGAAGTATCTCTTCTTGCAACTCACTCTTGTCAATCCTCCCTCCACCTCTACTTTTCCCTCCTCTTGTCTACAGAGTTCTCTGTTGATATTACCTTCTTCCCTACAAGCCACTGTCACTTTAATTTCAACCCTTTCCTCCTCCATTATTGTGGTGGTGGTGGTTAGTGTTTAACGTCCCGTCGAAAATGAGGTCATTAGAGACGGAGTGCAAGCTTGGGTTAGGGAAGGATTTGGAAGGAAATCGGCCGTGCCCTTTCAAAGGAACCATCCCGGCATTTGCCTGACACGATTTAGGGAAATCACGGAAAACCTAAATCAGGATGGCTGGAGATGGGATTGAACTGTCGTCCTCCCGAATGCGAGTCCAGTGTGCTAACCACTGCGCCACCTCCCTCAGTCTCCTCCATTATCCCTTCCACTTATTCTAATACCAAGGAAGGCTTCAAAAGCTCCAAACTAATCAGTATCATTCATAATGCCTCTGTTATTTCATTATTCTTATTACTATAACTTTATTCCTTTCTCAGACGTTATGTCTGGTTAAAAATGGAAAGTGACACAGACCTTGATCAAGCGTGACTTCCTTTTAAATGTACGGTATATGTTACATTGCATTTAGGAACTTTTGGGTAATTGAACATTTATCCGTAATTACAGATTTCTGTAGTTGTATATATACATTTGGATGTAGCTGTAGTGCGTTGATGTACTGGTGGATATTGTGTGGTATGACTCCTGTAGTTGATACTATAATTGGTATAATGTCAACTTCATCCTGATGCCACATGTCCTTTACTTCCTCAGCCAGTTGGATGCATTTTTCAATTTTTTTCCCCCCCTGTTACCTTCTGTATATTTGTTGTGTTGGGTATGGATATTTCGATTAGTTGTATAAATTTCTTCTTTTTATTGGTGAGTATGTCAGGTTTGTTATGTGGTGTTGTTTTATCTGTTATAATTGTTCAGTTCCAGTATAATTTGTATTCATCATTCTCCAGTACATTTTGTGGTGCATACTTATATGTGGGAACGTGTTGTTAATGCATTATTTTTGCTACATTGTCATGTCTTCTGCTGCATTCTGTATTTGCTAGTATTGTACATCTGCTTGTTATGTGATCTACTGTTTCTATTTCTTGTATGCAAAGTCTGCATTTATCTGTTGTGATATTGGGATCTTTAATAATACACTTGCTGTAATATCTGGTGTTTATTGTTCGATCCTGTATTGCAATCATGAATCCTTCCATCTCACTATGTTCTTAGCCATGTGTTGGATGCATCTTGATCGATGTGTGGCTGTGTCAGAGGATACGGATGCTTGCCATGTAGTGTTTGCTTTCTTTGTATCTGTTGATGTTATGTGAGCTAAAGGGTTGTATAAGTGGTTATGAAATTGCAGTGGTGTAGCCGATATATTTATGTGAATGATTGCTTTGCGTATTTTGCTACTTTCTGCTCGTCTTGGAAAGAATTTTCTTTAAAAAAACCTACATTATGGACAGGTAGACAATTTAGGTCAATAAATCCCCTTTCTCCTTCCTTTCTGCTTAATGTGAATCCTTCTGTTGCTGAATGTATGTGATACAGAATATATTTGTGGCATTGTGATCTTGTAAGTGTATTGAATGCTTGTAGGTCTGTGTTACTCCATTTCACTACTCCAAATGAGTAGGTCAATATTGGTATAGCATAAGTATTTATAGCTTTTGTCTTGTTTCTTGCTGTCAATTTTTTTAGTCTTTGTCTATATTTTCCTTTTAGTTCTTCTTTAATATTTGTATTTTCTATTCCTATTTTTTGTCTGTATCCTAGATATTTATAGGCATCGGTTTTTTCCATCGCTTCTATGCAGTCGCTGTGGTTATCCAACACGTAATCTTCTTGTTTAGTGTGTTTTCCCTTGACTATGCTATTTTTCTTTCATTTGTCTGTTCCAAAAGACATATTTATATCATTGCTGAATACTTCTGTTATCTTTAGTAATTGGTTGATTTGTTGCTGCCAGTAGTTTTAGATCATCCATGTATAGCAAAGGTGTGATTTTGTGTTGGTATGTTTCAGTAATATTATATCCATAACTAGTACTATTTAGGATGTTGGATAGTGGGTTCAGAGCAAGCCAGAATGAGAAAGGACTTAATGAGTCTCCTTGGTATACTTCACACTTAATTTGTATTGGTAGTGATGTGAAATTACTTGAATTTGTTTGGATATTAAGTGTGGTTTTCCAGTTTTTCATTACTATGTATAGGAACTGTATCAATTTAGGATCTACTTTGTATATTTTCAATACTTGTAGTAACCAAGAGTGGGGTACACTATCAAAAGCTTTTTGGTAATCAATGTATGCATAGTGTAGTGACCTTTGTTTACTTTTAGCTTGATATGTCACCTCTGCATCTATTATCGGTTGCTCTTTACAACCTCGTGCTCCTTTGCAGCCACCTTTTTGTTTTTCATTTATAATACTGTTCTGTGTTGTCTATGTCATTAATTTCTGTGTAATAACTGAAGATAATATTTTGCATATTGTTGGTAGGCATGTTATGGGGCAATATTTTGCTGGGTGTGCTTGATCTTTAGGTCTCAGATAAGTTATTCCTTGTGTAAGTGTATCAGGGAATGTGTATGGGTCTGCAATGTAATTGTTAAATAACTTAGTTAGATATGAATGTGTTGAGGTGAACTTCTTTAGCCAGAAATTTGCTATTTTATCTTTTCCAAGGGCTTTCCAGTTGTGCATAGAATTAATTGCTCAGGTGACTTCATGTTGCAAAATTATCACTTCAGGCATTTGTGGTATCATCTTTTACGTGTCTGTTTCCATTTGTATCGACCTGCATGTCTGTTATGTTGTAGCGGGTTTGACCAAATTTTGCTCCAGGAGTATTCTGCGTCTGTTATGTTTGGTGGATTGTCTATTTTAATTTGTGTGTTATCTATTGCCTGGTAAAATTTCTGTTGGTTTGTGTTGAATGTTTGGTTTTGTATCCTTCTATTTTCACTCTTGTTGTATCTTCTAAGTCGTTTGGCCAATGCTTGTAATTTCTGCTTCTTTTCATCTAATTGCTCTATTGCTTCTTGTTGTGAGATTTTACCCAACCTTTTTCGTTTTTTGTCTGATATTTCATTTCTTATAAATTGTATTAAGCTGTCCGATGTCTTTTCTCAGTTTTCCTATTCTGATCTGTAGCCTATGTTGCCATGCTGGTTTTGTGGGTTTCTTCTCTGTGTTGGTTGGTTCTGATGTCTGCCTAGTGTGTATATTTAGTGCTCCTATATAAACCAATAGTTGTAACTCTTCCATAGTTGTATTTTCATTTACTTTGTTGTGTATGATTGTGTTGATAGTTGTTATTGTTGGTTTGACTTGTGGGTTATTTGGTGGTCTATGCAAGAATGGTCTAATGTCTATATTTGTATTCTATATATGTCGGCTGAAATTTTTCTTCTATATCTACCATGTGTGTCACTTTGTGTTATAGTTGTGCTTGTTCTGGTGGCTGTCTTAAGATTTTGTTCTCCTCTGATTGTTTAATTGATGCGTGTTGTTCTTTGTTTGTTTGCTCTGTGATGTTTGAGTCCATAACTGTATTGTCTTCTTCTTCTTCTACTTCTCCTGATTGAGCATTATTTTGTCCCAGTATTTTTTTGTTTGATGTTATTTTTGATTATTACACGGATCTGATCAGCAAGTCGTTGTTCTGTTAAAAATTTTAATTCTGGGCATCTGGTAATAAATGTTGTGTATACTTGTATAGGTTCCTAAGTGTGTTGCTTGGTAATAACAGAACATGAGGTGTCAGTTAACTTCATCTGACCATCTCATTCTCTGTCTTTGTTTCCCTTCTAGAGTGGTTGCAGGAAGCATATCCTGCAAAACACCTCTATTTGGATTTAAATAATTTTCCGTGTGGCTAGCAGTGTCATTACCATTGTGGACGGGCATAGGGTTCTAGCATCATCCCCGACCATGACAGCGCTTCATTAGTTCTGTCCTGAACCAACTAATCATACTAAAAGGGGGGGGGGGGGGGGGTTAGCCCTATTAGTGGTTTGTCCGCTTCATCATCTTTTATGACTGGCAGAACATACCAGAGGTCTATTCTTTTCCTAGGCCTCCACGGGAGTTAATATTGTTTAATATTGTTGTTGTTGTGGTCTTCAGTCCTGAGACTGGTTTGATGCAGCTCTCCATGCTACTCTATCCTGTGCAAGCTTCTTCGTCTCCTAGTACCTACTGCAGCCTACATCCTTCTGAATCTGCTTGGTGTATTCATCTCTTGGTCTCCATCTACGATTTTTACCTTCCACGGTGCCCTCCAATACAAAATTGGTGATCCCTCGATGTCACAGAACATGTCCTACCAACCGATCCCTTCTTCTAGTCAAATTGTCCCACAAGCTTCTCTTCTCTCCATACCTATTCAATACCTCCCCATTAGTAATGTGATCTACCCATCTAACCTTCAGCATTCTTCTGTAGCACCAAATTTCAAAAGCTTCTATTCTCTTCTTGTCCAAACTAGTTATCGTCCGTGTTTCACTTCCATACAAACACTTTCAGAAAAGACTTCCTGACACTTAAATCTATACTCGATGTTAACAAATTTCTCATATTCAGAAACACTTTCCTTGCCAAGGCCTGTCTACTTTTTATATCCTCTCTACTTTGACCATAATCAGTAATTTTGCTCCCCAAACAGCAAAACTCTTTTACTATTTCAAGTGTCTCGTTTCCTAATCTAATTCCCTCAACATCACCCGACTACGTTCCATTATCCTCGTTTTATTTTTGTTGATGTTCATCTTATATCCTCCCTTCAAGACACTATCCATTTCGTTCAACTGCTCTTCCAAGTCCTTTGCTGCCTCTGACAGACTTAGAATGTCATCGGTGAACCTCAAAGTTTTTATTTCTTCTCCATGGATTTTAATTTTACTCTGAATTTTTCTTTTGTTTCCTTCACTGCTTGCTCAATACACGGACAGGGAGAGGCTAAAACCCTGTCTCACTCCCTTCCCAACCACTGCTTCCCTTTCATGTTCCTCCACTCTTATAACTGACATCTTGTTTCTGTACAAATTGTAAATAGCCTTTTGATCCCTGTATTTTACCCCTGCCACCTTCAGAATTTGAAAGAGAGTATTCCACTCAACACTGTCAAGAGCTTTCTCTAAGTCAACAAATGCTAGAAATGTAGGTTTGCCTTTCCTTAATCTAGCTTCTAAGATAAGTCGTAGGGCCAGTATTGCCTCACATGTTTCAATATTTCCACAGAATCCAAACTGATCTTCCCCGAGGTCAGCTTCTAATAGTTTTTCCAATTATCTGTAAAGAATTTGCGTTAGTAGTTGGCAGCTGTGTCTTATGAAACTGATAGTTCAGTAATTTTCATATCTGTCAACACCTACTTTCTTTGGGATTGGAATTATTCTTGAAGTCTGAGGGTATTTCGCCTGTCTCATATATTTTACTCACCAGATGGTAGAGTTTTGTCAGGACTGGCTCTTACAAGGGCGTCAGTAATTCTAAGCGAATGTTGTCTACTCCCGGGGCCTTGTTTTTACTCAGGTCTTTCAATGCTCTGTCAAACTCTTCACGCAGTATCGTATCTCCCATTCCATCTTCATCTACATACTCTTCCATTTCCATAATACTGTCCTCAAGTACTTCGCCCTTGTATAAACCTCCTGTATACTCGTTCCATCTTTCTGCTTAGAACTGGCTTTCCATCTGAGCTCTTGATATTCATACAAGTGGTTCTCTTTTCTCCAAAGGTCTCTTTAATTTTCCTCTAGTCAGTATCTATCTTACCCCAGTGAGATCAGCCCCTACATTCATACATTTGTCATCTAGCCATCCTGCACTTCCTGTCGATCTCATTTTTGAGATGTTTGTATTCCTTTTTGCATGCTTCATTTACTGCATTTTTATATTTTCTCCTCTCATCAATTAAATTCAATATTTCTTCTGTTATCCCAGGATTTCTACTAGCCCTTGTCTTTTTACCTACTTGATCCTCTGCTGCCATCACTACTTCATCCCTCAAAGCTAACCATTCATCTTCTACTGTATATCCTTCCTGTGGGAAGTGCGAAAAGCAATAATGTATCTGTCCACAAAACTTTCAAGTCCTGGAACATTTGTCACTCCTGTACCTCCTCAAACAATGTCTACAGTAAACCATCCGTTACCATGAACAAATGAATCATTTATATCTAAACTAAAATTAAGTCTGCAACTGCAGAAAACAGAAGGGCCGTGCAGCAGGGCTTTAGCAGCGACAGACTTGACAGGAATGCGATTTTTCTTCTCTCCAGCTGTTGTAGCAAATTCGATATTCTCGATGGTCTTGTAGACTTACGGTTTATGCAATCTTGGCAGCGCGCCTGTGGCGGACTCAGCGCACAGCGGACCCGAGCGCCTAGTACGGCTAGCGCTCACGTCCGGGATAACGCTCCACCAGCAGGCTGAAATATTCTAAGTCTGAATCAAGGTCATGCATTGTCGGACTTTTATATAAGCGAGCGAGCGCCGCGCAGTGGCTATGTCGCGCTGCTGCTGCTGCACAGGCAACAGCATAGAACGCTGCCAAGATGCCGTATAGAAGATACCACTGCCGTTCGAAACAGACAGTCTACAAGACCATCGAATTTGCTACAACAGCTGGAGACAAGAAGAATCGCATTCTGGTCAAGTCTGTCGCTGCTCAAGCCCTGCTGGGCGGACCCTCTGTTTTCTGCAGTTGCAGACTTAATTTTAGTTTAGATATAAATGATTCATTTGGTCATGGTAACGGATGGTTTACTGTAGCCATTGTTGAAGGAGGTACAGGAGTACCAAATGTTCCCAGACTTGAAAGTTTTGTGGACAGAGACATTATTGCATTTCGCACTTACCATATTTCCGAACTAGCTAATAAAGATTTTGGTAAATCAGCATATGTCTCACCTTCATCTTTGTCTTTATATAATCGTAACAGGAGGAAAGTATCTGTAAATGAATCTCTATTTATTTGGGTAAAAGGTAAAGGTGTATGTGAATATGTAAAGTTTTTTGGTGATTGTACTGTATATTTTCATAAATAAAGTATCTCAAAAGAGGAAAGGCCCCTGGTCCTGATGGGATACCTGTTTGATTTTACACAGAGTACAGGAAGGAACTTGCCCCCCTTCTTGCAGCGGTGTACCGTAGGTCTCTAGAAGAGCAAAGCGTTCCAAAGGATAGGAAAAGGGCACAGGTCATCCCCGTATTCAAGAAGGGACATCGAACAGATGTGCAGAACTGTACACCTATATCTCTAACGTCGATCAGTTGTAGAATTTTGGAACACGTATTATGTTTGAGTATAATGTCTTTTCTGGAGACTAGAAATCTACTCTGTAGGAATCAGTATGGGTTTTGAAAAAGACGGTCGTGTGAAACCCAGCTCGCGCTATTCGTCCACGAGACTCAGAGGGCCTTAGACACGGTTTCACAGGTAGATGCCGTGTTTCTTGACTTCCGCAAGGCGTTTGACAAGGTTCCACACAGTCGTTTAATGAACAAAGTAAGAGCATACAGACTATCAGATCAATTGTGTGATTGTATTGAGGAGTTCCTAGATAACAGAATGCAGCATGTCATTCTCAATGGAGAGAAGTCTTCCGAAGTAAAAGTGATTTCATGTGTGCCGCAGGGGAGTGTCATAGGACCGTTGCTATTCACAATATACGTAAATGATCTGGTGGATGACATCAAAAGTTCACTGAGGCTTTTTGCTGATGTTGCTGTGGTGTATCGAGAGGTTGCAACAATGGGAAATTGTACTGAAATGCAGGAGGATCTGAAATGAATTGACGCATGGTGCACGGAATGGCAATTGAATCCCAATGTAGACAAGTGTAATGTGATGCGAATACATAGAAAGATAGATGACTTATCATTTAGCTACAAAATAGCACGTCAGCAACTGGAAGCAGTTAATTCCATAAATTATCTCCGAGTACGCATTAGGAGCGATTTAAAATGGAATGATCATATAAAGTTGATCATCGATAAAACAGATGCCAGACTGAGATTCATTGGAAGAATCCTGAGGAAATGCAATCCGACAACAAAGGAAGTAGGTTACAGTACGCTTGTTTGGCCACTGCTTGAATACTGCACAGCAGTGTGGGATCCGCACCAGATAGAGTTGATAGAGGAGATAGAGAGGATCCAGCAGAGGGCGGCACGCTTCGTTACGGGATCATTTAGTAATTGCGAGAGCATTACGGAAATGATAGATACACTCCAGTGGAAGACTCTGCAGGAGAGATGCTCAGTAGCCCGGTACGGGCTTTTGTTAAAGTTTCGAGAACATACCTTCACCGAAGAGTCAAGCAGTATATTGCTCCCTCCTATGTATATCTCACGAAGAGACCATGAGGATAGAATCAGAGAGATTAGAGCTCACACAGAAGCATACCGACAATCCTTCTTTCCACGTACAATACGAGACTGGAATAGAAGGGAGAACCGATAGAGGTACTCAGGGTACCCTCCGCCACATACCGTCCGGTGGCTTGCAGAGTATGGATGTAGATGTAGATATTTCTGTTATTTGTTCCCTTATGCTCTCCCTGAAACTCTGTACAACCTCTGGTTCTTACAATTTATCCAGGTCCCATCTCTTAAAATTCCCACCTTTTTGCAGTTTCTTCAGTTCATAACAAATAGATTGTGTTCAGAGTCCTCATATGCCCCTGGAAATGTCTTACAATTTAAAACCTGGTTCCTAAATCTCTGTCTTACCATTATATAATCTATGTGAAACCTGTCAGTATCTTCAGCCTTCTTCCACATATACAACCTTCTTTTATGATTCTTGAACCAAGTGTAAACTATGATTAAGTTTTGCTCTGTGCAAAATTCTATCAGGCGGCTTCCTCTTTCATTTCTTACCTCCCATCCATAGTCACCTACTATGTTTCCTTGTCTCCCTTTTCCTTCTCTCAAATTCCAGTCAGCAGTGACTATTAAATTTTCGTCTCTCTTCACTATCTGAATTATTACTTTTATTTCATCATACATTTCTTCAATTTCTTCATCATCGGCAGAGTTAGTTGGGCTTCATGTCTATCTTGGCCACAATAATGTGTTCACTAGGCTGGTTTAGTAGCACTCCTATTTTTTTCATTCATTATTAAACCTACTCCTCCATTAACCCTATTCGATTTTGTATTTATAACCCTGTATTCACCTGACCAAAAGACTTGTTCCTCCTACCACCAAACTTCACTACTTCCCACTATATCTAACTTTAACCTATCCATTCCTCTTTTTAAGTTTTCTAACATACCTGTCCAATTAAGGGATCTGACATTCCACACTCCGGTCTGTAGAATGCCTGTTTTCTTTCTCCTGATAACGATGTCCTCTCGAGTAGTCCCCGCCCAGAGATCTGAATGGGGGACTATTTTACCCAAGAGGACGCCATCATCATTTAATCATACAGTAAAGCTGTATGTACTTGGGCAAAATTGCGGCTGTAGTTTCCCCTTGCTTTCAGCCGTTCGCAGTACCAGTGTCTTCTCTCTGAAAGTGCTCTGATTTTGTTATCTGTATGTCAACTGCTTTGTGTTCATCAGAGTATCTCAGACTACCATGTAGCCTAAAAACCATTATGTGCACCCCACAAGTACTTACCTAACTGAGTAGCTGCTTCCTTTGTGTAGTGTACCCTGACCTGTCTTGGAGAGTCCTACAATTATCCACCCAATAATGCAGGTCCAGCCAAGACTGTCAGACTCAACAAAGCCTCTGGCCGAGTTTGTCCACTGGGCTCCAGGCCGCAGGACCCCAGTCAACTCTGGAAACTGTGCTGCAAATTGTGAGCTGTGCTTGCACTCCATACGAGCGGCCAGCAGCCTCCACCAGTCATCAGGATGACCTCGGAAGTGATACCACTCCTCGCAGATGACTGCACCCCGCAAGCTCGATAGAGACAGATGAAGCCGCCACATCTTGGATGAGGCTCCCTGGTAGACATACCGAGTACACATTGGCTATCTTTCTGGCTCTGAACAATATTTCCCCAATTTGTCCAACACTAGCAGTCCCAATAACTAGTAAACCCCTCTCCCTGTTTGCTCGCTCAGATGCCGTCGGAGGAGTGACTCACAGACGAGTGGGCAAGGCCGCACAGCCAGCCTCCACACGCCTAACCGATCAGTGTAGTTAGTCGTTCAAGAGAAATGATGACTGTGCTACACACTGCCTGAATTTCCATTTAAAGCTACAAAAATGTGAGACTACACCTCTTAAATAGAAGAAAACTCGTGGAATTTAAGAATTAATCTATGAAGAAAACAGAAAAATCTAAAGACCTAACTAGCTGTTGTCCTCATCTTTGACAGGTGACATCTGGAACCAGTGTGTAACTCAGCTTTACTTGTTTCTTGTGAAAATGAGATTTAAAAAAGATTGTGCTCTGGGTTGATCTATATTTATTTTTGTCATTTTGAACTTTATTTACAAGTCAGTCAGTGCCCCATTGGGAATTCACAGAAAAGCTGAATAATAAAGTAATAGTGAGCACTAGCTGAAGTTTAGATATATTAGGAACCTGTGCATACTATCAGTCTTTTAGCCTCCTTCTTTCATAGTGTCTTTGTACATATGATGGGCTACAAGCACACTTAACAGCAGCTTAATAATCATATTTTTCACTCTTCCATAAAAAAAAAAAAAGAATTGTGAATAACAATCAGTACATTTCAGCCATGACTTGAATCTAAAAAAAAAAAATCGATGCGAAGAGGCATTGGATGTCTCAACAGTGCTGGTACTGACTGACAACTGTGTCATTCTCAGCAAACCAAATTCACTTGAGGTGCATGGGGTCAGCACACCTCTGTCCCAGCCGTTGTCAGTTTTTGGCAGTGGCAATGCTACTTCTCAGTCGAGTAACTCCTCAGTGGCCTTACAAGGGCTGTGTGCACCCTTATTGAACCTTGGCCACATAGCACAGTACAGAGAGCTTCACTCACAATGTTTCATCGAGATGTGCATTGGTTAAAATCACACGTGGTTTCTTACAGGGCTCAGAATTTGGCTTTCAGGCTGGATAACAGACATGTCTAATCCCAGAACCATAGTTTTTCTTACAGTGCCAATGTATTTGATTAAATTGCTCGCTAACAAATGAATACTTCACTTACCAACATTTACAGGCTTTGTGAAAATTATCTACATCTTTCGACAGAACTTTGCCCACTTCATCATAGTTTGATGTGAGGAGTAAGGAATATCATGGTCAAAATTTTGTTTCTGCTTCCCATAACAGTATGCTATTAATCACTCAACTTAAACCATATGCTAGTGCATTTGTATGTCATCCTGATCCCAGGTTCCCACCATATATTTCATTCCCTTGAGAATCAGCTAGCAAATCTTCTTACACTCTATTCGTGCATGGTACTCTATGAGGGTATGATGTATGACCAGCTGTCTGCCATCCTGAATGGACTCTTCCAAACTGTGACCAACAACTACCTACATGACTCATATGATGTAGTGGGGCATTTACACAACATTTTAAAATATTTCACATTGCAAGCTTAAATTTCAATTTCTGTGGCCATGAAATGATGTACACCTAAGTATGATGCTATAATAATTGTTACAGGACAATTTTTCAACACTGTCATACAACATACACAAATTCTTGTGAGTTCATAGTAGAGGTCCACCTTGAGCTGTGCAATTAATTACGAATGAAGCACGGTATTGATATTAAATGTCTGAGTGATTGTCAGTTTAGAGAGTAATTTAAAACAGATTTGTATGTTAGCTGGGAATAAGGGGATGTTTGGAAGCACATCCAGTGACACAGACTGAGCTGAGCACTGTAACAGTCAGAGACCCGGCTGAGCTCATCTGGAAAGCGGCGGTGAGGGGAAACTTTGACTGTGGCAGCCTGGCCCAGTAAGTGTCTTTGTGATCCCTAATGGCACCACCATGCAGATGGACAACAGTCGAGACATTCTGTAGTGTTCGCTCACACAAATGTTTTACGTCTTGGAGTGAGGAGTAATGTTAGCAAAAGATGCTATTGACTGCCAATTGCTGAAAATCTGGCTTTGGGATGCATACCAGAGACTGCTATCTTACAGGTGAACTCCCAGCTAGGCCTTGTAAATTTTTGAGATGCCACCAAACACACAACTCTTACAAAAACTTTGTTTAAGGATTTAAGACCTTTGGACAGTGGTTCATCTTGATGTTTTTCAGAGTGACAGAGAGCCCAACAGAGCCAAAAGGAAGCTGCCTCACTGACAGGGGAGAGAGATATGAATAGCAAGGCACGACTTTTTCCGAGGAGTATAGCAGAAAGGGGAGCAATGGTTACTCGAGTAAAACATAGCCCAGGGAGGGGAGTTGTGCTCTCTGAGGTGCATTTTTGTCAGTCAGAGCTTGGAAGATCCAAAGCACAGCCAGTAAAATTAAGCACGTATAGAAAAATTTGGCAATTCAAGGTTTCCCTCATACTGAGAAATTGGATCGATCTCTCCTCACAGATGAACTTCAATTCACAGCTGCTACAGTGATGTGTAAGGAGACTTGTCAAATGTTTGGCCAACCAACACACAGCCACAGAGGAGGTCTGCTGCCACTACGGTGGGGACAGCTGCTACTGAATGGGATCGAGGGACCTTCAAGTCAGCTTATAAACACAATCTCAGAGATTCATTCTGAATATCTGTATTGCAAAGTCGTGAACACTCTGCTTCTAAAATCCACAAAAAGTATGACAAATTACCTCCAATAACTTATTAGTTTCAGTAGTTCTATTCTGTGCTAATAAACCAACTAATCACAATACATGTTCCACAGTCGTAAAACACTCCTTCCCACCCAAACACACAAACTCTCAAAGCTTCCAGAATGCAGCAAAGTGTACACAGATTTAAAACTGTGTGCTGTACTGAGACTCTATCTCAGTACCTTTGCTTTTGTGGGAAACTGCTCTACCAACGGAGCTACCTAAGCACGAATCATGACCCATCCTCACAGCTTTACTTCCTCCAGTACCTCATCTCCTACCATCCAAACTTCACAGAAGCTGTCCTGCAATGCTGCAGAACTAGCACTCCTGGAAGAAAGGATATAGCAAAGACATGGCTTGTCACAACGTGGGGGATGTTTACAGAATGAAATTTTCACTCTGCAGTGGAGTGTGTGCTGATGTGAAACATACAGCAAGCAACATCTTTGACAGTGTGGTGGTAGTGCATTGATGACTGGGAAGTAAATAGATAAAAATGGACTAAACAGGAAAATCTTTAACACAAAATAGGAACAGCATGACTACATAACAGTTTCTATTAATAAAGAAAACTAATAAAATAAAATTAGTACTTGACAATGCTACAACGGAGAGTGATACACAAACCAATTAAAAGAAGAAACAATCATCAGTATGTTATACCCTTATAATCCTATCACCAGTGTCTAACATGCAGTGTCTTTTAGTTACATATTTTTCATATGTTCTCTCAATTCTTAGCCATGGCCTTCTTTTTTGGGCAACAAATGCACAAAATATGAACGCAATTTTCAAACTCCAGAAAAGAGCCATAAGAACAATAACCAAAAATACTAGTCAAGCTCATTGTAAAGCTCTATTCAAAACACTACGGATTTTAACTGCTCCATGTGAATACATTTGCCAGTCAGTTGTACACATCAAAAATAACATTGGTAAGTACTGCACAAACAGCTCTGTCCATGACCATGCAACAAGAGACAGACTCAGCTTACATTTACCAAGAAAAATAAACATAAAACTCAAAACATCATTTTCTACCATGGAATAAAACTGTACAATAAATTGCCAAAATACATTTAAAAATACATATTTAAAAAGGCAGCTAAAAATTACCTGTCATGCAATGCATTTTATACATTAAAGGATTACTTAGATAAAACAGTGTAGGGGTTTGACAAAGAATGTTATACCCATAAATAATATTAACATTGCAGGAGTAGATTTAATTATTGTCTCTAACTAGAATTCTATAAATACATGTGTATACAAATTAGCTTATTTTAAATTGATGTAAACTTATAAATACTTTGCCATGTCCTATATCCTTGTAAAAAGCGGTCTACGGATGAATAAAGGTACTACTACTACTACTAACGTATCTATTGAATACATAAGTAACGTAAGCAATATCAATAAGATAAACAGAAATAAATAGATGCAGGAAAATGGGCGCATTTGAGGGAACATACTGTAAATGCAGCCTTTGAGAGTGTGGCGGTACAGCACTTTGACATTAATATTATATTCACAACTGTGTCTATGTAACAGTTTGCATTAAACAAATGAACCAAGTAAAGTATAAACAATATTTGGCGAGACAACTACAAGAGTTGTTAAACATTGACAGTAATACAAGTACCATTTAAGAGATAGCCTTAACAATTGAAACTACAGTCTAGTCTCTTGTTAAATTTCCAAAATTGCTGAAACACTTAATTCTTTATTTCTGACCAAGAAACCAAATACCAATTTTTGTAAGTCTAGCTTCAAAATTGCCTTAATAGAAAAATTTTTGAAAAACACCCTTCATCCCATATTTCACCCCCTTGATGTCGGTATTTCAAAAATGACACTGGCAATATAAGATCCACACCTCCAAATTTCAAGTTTCTGTCCAGTCTATCATTGGACTGGGCAATGAGGAGGCAGTCAGTCAGGGCATTATGGCCTGATATATATATAGATTGTGTTTGGATGTTTCACCATCGTGTATTATGCTAAATGGTTCATGTTCATCATCTTTGAACTTAAATTCATTTTTTTATTAGTTCTCAGATTGTTTTGTTGCTAATGTATTTCCTATGAGTAGCAATTCCAGTTTTAAAAGTTTCCTTCGCCTCATTCCATTTGTCCTTCAAAAGCTGTGCAGCATTAGCTTTATAAAGTAGGTTTAGATGTATATTTGGCTGAGCCTAATCATACTTGGGGGAGTTTCAGTCTAGGATTACTTCCATTTTGGTAATGTTTAACTACCTGAAGGGTTTCTCTGAAAGAGTGGCAATAGTCATAGTGTCTCATCAGGGATCAATAGAACTTATTCCATTTGTCATCAGTTCCTTACACCTGTGCACAGAACCTCATTTCTCCTCTGATTGTATTTAAAGGCATTACTATTCAATCTATTTGGAGTTAATTTCAGCAGAACATCCTTTGTAATTTTTCTATGGCTGAATTTATGTACTCTACCACATGACAAAATTGATGAGAATAATTTAAAGCTATGCTACCTGACCTATAAAATTCTTGGTGGTTGTAGAATAATCCACTTTAGCGGTGTATTTGTCATTTATTCTAGTACCTGATGCATCAGGAAGCTGGGCTTCATTGCAGTTAACAAAAATACTTACTCTACTGACGGTGAATTCGAATGTGACACTGAATTTACCTGGTCATGTCTAACATGTCTAGATGAAATCAAGTTAATTGTTGCATGTTTTTACTGGTTGCCAAATTTCATTGTGACAGTTCTACAGTCATTCAAAAAAGTCTTCAGTCAGAAGCACCTAAATACCCAGATTATACAATGTTAGTTGTAGGTGTCTTTAACCTACTGAGTATGGACTGTTACATACAGACAAAGTACTTTCGAACATATTTTCCAAAAACTGCCTTGAGAAGCTAATTCAACAGCCCATATGCTGTGGGAATATTTTAGACCTTGTAGCTACAAACAGGTGTGGCTCTATTGGTTGCATCATTTTAGAGTCAGGGATTAGTGATTATGATGTCATCTTAGTAACTAGGGTTACTAAATGAATCAATCAAGAAAGCTTGGAGAGTGTTTCTGCTAGAAGCAGCAGATACACTGTGTGATCAAAAGTGTCAGGACACCCCCAAAATCATACGTTTTTCATATTAGGTGCATTGTGCTGCCACCCAATGCCAGGTACTCCATATCAGCAACCTCAATACTCATTAGACACCGTGAGAGAGCAGAATGGGTCGCTCTGCGGAACTCACGGACTTCGAATGTGGTCAGGTGATTGAGTGTCACAAGTGTCAGACATCTTTATGCAAGATTTCCACACTCCTAAACATACCTAGGACCACTATGATAGTGAAGTGGAAACACGAAGGGACACGTACAGCACAAAAGCGTACAGGTCGACGTCGTCTGTTGACTGACAGAGACCGCTGATAGTTTAAGAGAGTCATTGTGTGTAGTAGGCATACATCTACCCAGACCATCACATAGGTATTCCAAACTGCATCTGGATCCATTGCAGGTACTATGACAGTTAGGTGGGAGGTGAGATAACTTCGATTTCATGGCTGAGCGGCTACTCATAATCCACACATCACACCAGTAAATGCCAAACGATGTCTTGCTTGGTGTAAGGAGCATAAATATTGAAAGATTGAACAGTGGAAAAAAATTGTGCAGAGTGATGAATTGTGGTACACAGTGTGGTGATCGAATGGCGGGGTGTGGATGTGGCGAATACCCAGTGAACATCATCTGCCAGTGTGTCCAGTGTCAACAGTAAAATATGGAGGTGATGGTGTTATTGTGTAGCCACGTTTTTCATCGAGTGACCTTGCACCTCTTGTTGTTTTGTGTGGCACTATCACAGCACAGGCTACATTGATGTTTTAAGCACCTTCTTGCTTGCCACTGTTGATGAGCTATTCAGGGATGGCAATTGCATCTTTCAACATGATCGAGCACCTGTTCATAATGCACTGTCTGTGGCAGAGTGGTTACATGACAACAACATCCCTGTAATGGACTGGCCTGTACAGAGGTCTGACCTGAAACCTGTAAAACACCTTTGGGATGTTTTGGAACGCCGACTTCATTCCAGGTTTCACCAACAGACATTGGCACCTCTCCTCAGTACAGCACTCTGTGAAGAATGGGCTGCCATTCCCCAAGAAACATTCCAGCACCTGGTTGAATGCATGCCTGAGAGAGTGGAAGCTGTCATCGAGGCTAAGGGTGGGCCAACACCTTATTGAATTGCAGCATTGCTGGTGGAGGGCACCATGGACTTGCAACTCATCTTCAGCCAGGTGTCTGGATACTTTTGATGACATAGTGTAAATAGTTGTTGGTATCACCACATAGATAATGAACTGACATCATTTTGTTCCAGTGAGCTGTGGTGCCATTGAGTTAGTAGACTGGAGCCACTGGCTCAAGAGTAGTATCAACTGTCCCTCGTGCAACCCCATTGTCAATATCTATGAGGAAGAGTGGCTATCTGTTGGTTGCGTCCTTAGAAGGTCTTTGCTTGCCGATATATACACGGGGTTCACTGGCCTGAGAAGGGAGGCACGAAGTTTTGAGATTGGTGGTAGCATTGCGACAAGAGGTGGTCGTGAGGTCTGAGCGGCCAAAGCTGTGAGATATGCAGGGGGGCCTGCACAGAGTGGAGATACCAGAGTACTTCACCGGGGTCAGCATTGACTACAAGCAGCAGGCTGACATTTTGTCGGTTGGTTATTTACATTAATGTCAGATGACCACTTGCGGCCTGGCAGCCTCCTTCTACCTGGCTTTCATTGGCACACTCAGTAAGCACACTGTGGATCCATGGAACTGCCTGCTGATAAAGGGGAGTAACATTCTGTAATCCTCATGGTTATTTGTGTCATTGCCTACCTGCCCTCCTTATTATTTCCCAGTTAAGTGAACTTTTGGGAGAATTTCCTGAGGTACTACATGACAGGTTGGGAGTCACAGACATCATTTGATACCATATTCATGTTATGGATGATGTGCTGGTTTGCCAGTCACCACATCACTTGTCATAAGACCATCCACCATTCTTAGTACCTAAAGATCAGGGGCAGGATTTATGACCTGTAGTTGATCACAGGCTTCTCAATTAAAAGGTGATCCTGGATTATGTGCCAGTCCCTGATCTCAACACCTGTTTCACCTGGTTTTAGGGAGCATATTGGTTTACTGTATTAGATCTTAATCAGGCTTATTAACAGGGAAATCTAAGCATCTCATCGCTTTCACCCTGGATTGGAATTTATACGAGTTCATCCGAGTTCCATTTGGTTTGTCAACCAGTGCAGCAGTTTCATCCCATTTATTGGATGAAATTTTAGGTGATTTAAAGTTTAAATGTGTCTCCAGTTATTGGGGCAATGCAGTCATATTCAGTGCCTCCTTTGAAGAGCATTTAGAGCACATCGGGATGGTACTCTCCCGGCTTAGGGATGTAGTCCTGACTGTGAAACCTTGAAAGATGACCTTGGCTAAGCACCAAGTGTCATTTTTGGGTTACTTCGTACCTGGTGATGGAATTAGCATTGATCCAGAATGAACGAAGGCATTGAGGAATTTTCTGCAGCCACAAAATAAGAGAGAGATTGCCTCATTTGTAGTGATGGCTAGTTATTTCCGCAAATTTGTCCCAAACTCTGTGCAACCTTCAGCTCCATTAAATTTGTTACGCAGAAATAATGAGAAATTCATGTGAGCTGAAAGTCAGCAGGCAGCCTTTGAAGGAATCAAAACTGTGATTTCCAACCCACTGGTTTTAGCCGTACCTGACTTTAAGAAATGATTTTTGGTCCAGACTGATGCTTGCAATACTGGTATGGCAGCAGTTCTTTTACAGAAAGATCAAGATATCAGGCATCTGTTATCTTTTGCTTCCATACTTCTGGAGGGGCCTGAACTCAATTACTTGGTATATGAGTGTGAAGCATTAGCTGTATTATTTCCTCTGGAAAAATTTTGGTTCTATCTCAAACATCATAATTTGATCTAGAGATGTATAATCAGGTCCTTAGTTGGGACCTAGCAAGACAGGGCGTATTGCAAGATGGGCGGTCCACATTTTGGCTTTCCATTTTAAGGTTCAGGACACTGAGGGCTCTGATAATCAGGCTGCTGATGCCCTGAGCGGGATGTTCCAACAGCACGAGCTTGATAAGGAAATGTACTATCCTTACTAAGGTACCCAAACTGTTTAAAATTTTGTAAACTGAACAAGAATAATACCCATTTTCTTTTGGGGGGGGGTGGGGGGGGGCCCTCAGGAAGCAAATACTAGATGGACAGTAATCCAGCGACTGTTTTCTGAAGAATGGGATACTGTGTAACTGCAGGGGTAGCTAGAATTTATCTCCCCTGACCCTTAGTTATTCTGGTCTTCCAGTACTTTCATGACTCTCAAGTAGGAGGGCATTTAGGTCTTTATAAAACGTTGGAGACAGTCAAGGAGTAGCTGACCTGGTCAACACCTTATAAAAACATTAGAGGTTTAGTCAAAGAATGCCGAGATTGTAAGAATGGAAGACCACGTAACTCCCTGGCGAGGGGAATTCTGCAGTCGGAATGGGAAGAGCATCCACTGGACAAATTGTTTGTTGATTATGTGGGCCAGCTTCTCTGGACAAAAAAAGGCAATTTGTATATTCTCATAGTAGTGGACACCTTCTCCAGGTTCATTTGGTTGCTATCTAGCTGGGGTGAGAGTGCTCTTATCACCATCTCTGGTGGTACTAATATATGTTGTTGGTTTGGGCCACTGCAGCCATTGGTTATGGATACCGTTCCAGGATTTCTGGCAAAATTGTTTACACAATGGGATAAAACATGTTTCCACCACACCTTATTATACTCAGGGTTCCTTTGCCAAAAGGATTAACTGCAACTTGAAGTCAGCATTGATTATTTACCACCATAAATCACCCAAGAAGTGGGATACCACCTCACCCTGATTAAACTTAGTGTTTAACTCCGTGTGGCATGAAGAATCCCATGCCAACCCAGCTAACCTAATGCTCGCATATCCCCTGAATTCCTGACTCTCCAACTTATGCGAGATAAATTATCTTTTACCTCCATCTATCAGTCCGAAGGTACTTAGAGAGCAAAGGGACCAAATTTGGGGAAATACTAGGAATGTTCATTATTGTCAGGCCTGTCACTATAACAGAAACAGGTGCCCCTTTCAAGGGAAGACAGGGGACCTTATCTACATCAGGAACATTTCTGGATGGACTTCCCAGGATAAATGTTTAGAGAAACTTGCCCCACATTTCCTAGGTCCATATTCCATTGTAAAAATTTTAAGCCCAGTCAATCTTTTGGTCAGGGACCCAGAAAAGAGGAAGCTCATCTCAGTCAGGTTGAACTTTCCAGCAGAGTGAAGGGTTTTTAGGTCTGGGGCAAGACTTGTTCAGGCTTGAGAGGGGGATGTTCTCTTGTGGCCCCATTGCCAATATCTGTGAGGAAGAGTGGATATCTTTGGGTCATGTACTTAGAAGGTCCTTGAGAGGGGTCTGCTGGCCTGAGAAGGGAGGCACGAAGTTTGCCGATTGCAGTAGCGTCACAGCAAAAGGTGGCTATGAGGTCCGAGTGGCCGAAACCACGAGCTGCGTGAGGAGGGCCTCTGCAGAGTTAAGACACCAGAGTACTTCGCTGGGGTCAGCATTGACTACAAGCTGCAGGCTGACACCCCGTCAGTGGGTTGTCAACATTTGTTTCGGATGGCTGCTCGTGGCCTGGCTGCCCTCTTCTACCTGGCTTTCATTGGCAACACTCAGTAACCACTGTAACTGTTTGCTGATAAAGTGGAGTAACATTCTATAATCCTCATGTTGATTTGTGTCATTGCCTATGATTTTGTGGTTTGTACCCGACCCTCAGAGTTTTACTCGGTCAGCTCTTTGGTCAATAATAGAGGCTGTAATATTGTACTCAGACACTAGTTGTCATTTGAAAATTTGTCCCATTATTATATTACTTTCCTTTCTGGTTTGTACCCAATCATTAATGTTCTAATGACCAGCTCCTGGCCATAAATACAGCCAGAACAATTGTACTAACGCACATGTTGCCATTAAACAAAAGAGGGACCTTGTAGTTAGATTTAGGTGTTAACCAGTTCAGTTCTTTGATTGCATTTACATTTTTAAGTCTTTAGTTATAATCTGAACAACCTTTTGTTCTAAGGTGTGTTTGAAAGACCGGGTCATTGTAGGTGTATTTTAGCTGGAACTTGTAGTTCTGGCAAGTGAGTTCTCTTGTAATAAGTATTCAAAAGTGATATTTTAAGATGTTAATTCAGAACAGTCTTAATAATTGACAATCAGTTTAACTTTGAAAATATTAACAGCCAACTGTCACCAGGGAATTAGTCAAAATGGACAGGTTGGGATCCAATCGCACCATGGCTGTTGATTGAAATTAAAAAGTTGGTTGCTTTTAAATAAGCTTTATCAGTGTCATATTGTTTCCTAATCTGTTTAGTCTTTAAGCACAGGTGCACGTAATAACCCAGGACCTTTAGACATACAGCCTTCAAATTAAAAATTACGTCATCTGTTTTGAGTAACTCTTGTCATCAATGGTGCTTATATAATTTTCACGTGTTGCAGAAAGGCATGTAGTAGCAGAGGCTTTGTCCAGTGCAGTAGTAAACACTGCCATTTGACACAATAATGTGTGGGCTGCAGGTATGGTTGTATACTGTTAAATATACAGGTTGTGTGAAAAGTAAGTTACATTTGTGGGTCCTTCCTTCCACATTTTCTTTCATTCTGGTAGGTACCATGTTTCATCCAGTATGATGGATGTAGAGGAATTATAGGAAAAGTTTAAATGCTCTGGAGAAGTATGTACTGATTAAGTGGATGAAGGACAGAAAATATCCACTGTGGTTTACCACTGAAATTTGGAAAATACTGAGAAAGTAAAGGCTGTTGTATTCTCAGTTCAAAAGAGAATGAACAAATTATTACAGGAAAAAGTTAGTAGAGATTCAAGCATCTGTAAAAAGATAAATGTGCGATCCGTACAACGGTCATACCTAAGCAAAAGATATTGTTGAGTACACAAGAAAATTCTGGTCATCTATAAGACTACTAATCAAGTCTTAGGCTTTTATCCAGTCACTCATTGACCAACCTGCATGGAGGTAGAAGACAGCAAAAAGAAAGCTGAAGTTTTAAATTTTGTGTTGAAGAAATCATCCACACAGGACGATCATACAAACAGTGATGTGTTGCAAAGACTTCCATATGGGGGACACAGCAATGGTCATCCCTGGCATAATGAAACAACTAAAAGAGTTATTTGTTTATAAGTCACAGGTCCAGATGGAATCCTAATTAGCTTTTACGAAGAGTAGTTTATGGCATTGCCCTCTTACTTAGCTTGAATTAATTAATCTCTCATCCACTGAAAAGTTCCAGGTGCCTGGAAAAAGGCACAGCTGACTCTTGTATACAAGAAGGACCCAAAAAATTACAGACCAGTATCATTAACATTGGGTTTCCTGCAAAATTGTAGAACGCATTCTGAATTCGAATGCAGTAAATTTCCTAGATACTGTGAAACTTGTGTCCACGAATCAGCATGGTTTTAGCAAGTATTACTAATGTGAAGATCAGCTTGCCTTTCTCTCACATGATATACTGCAAACTATGGAAAAAGGGCAACAGGAATACTTCATATTCTCAGATTTCCAAAAAGCATTGGATATCATGCCCCACTGCAGACAGTTACTGAAGGCATGAGCATAAAGAATAGGTCTCCAGCTATGAAAGTTGCTCAAAGACTTCTCAAGTAACAGGACCCTGTGTGCTGTCCTTGAGGGCTGATGTCAGTCAGTGACAAGGATATTGTAAGGGGTTCCCCAGCGAGATGTGAAAGGACTGCTATTTTTTTTCTGTATGCTCAAATGATGTGGCAGACAGGGTGAGCAGCAATCTGCAGCCGTTTGTTGATGATGCTGTCACACACAGGAAGGTGTCATCATTGAGTGACTCTAGGAGAATACAAGATAACTTAGACAAAAATTTCTATTTGGTGTGATAACTTTCAGCTAGCTTGAAATGTCTAAAAATGTAAATTAATGCGCACGAGTAGGAAAAACAAACCAGAAATGCTTGGAACATTCGTGTCGATTAAATGTCTAGGCATAATGGTACAAAGCGATGTGAAATGAAACAAGCATGTGAGGACTGTAGTAGGGAAGGTGAATGATTGACTTTTAGTAAAGTATGGTTTAGCTTTAAAGGAGATGACATACTAGTGAAACCCATGGTACTATTTCAGTTTTTGGGTCAGATTAAAGGAAGACATAAAGCAATTCAGAGGTGGGCCATTATATTTATTACTGGTAAGTTCAGTCAACATGCAAGTATTGTGGAGATGCTTAGGGAAACCCTGGAGGTAAGGAAACATTCTTCTCTAGGAACACTATTGAGAAAATTTAGAGAACTAGCATCTGAGGCTTATTGCAGTACGATTCTACTGTCACCAACTTACATTTCATGCAAGGAGAAAGAAGATTAGATGAGAGAAATAAGAATCCTCATGAAAGAATGTAGTCATTTCCCCCTCGCTCTGTTTGCAAATGGAACAGGAAAGGAAATAATAAGTAATTGTTCAGGGCATCCTATGCCATGCACCATATAGTAGCTTGTGTAGTATTGATGTAGATGTATTATATTTAAAAGATTTTATGAGTTTAACATCTCAATGAGCTTCAAATTTACTATATTCTTTGGATTTGCATTGTATTAAAGTCACCAAATTTTTAAACAATGTGGAATCCAGGATGAAATGTAACAGTACTATGAAAAGGAAACTTGCTACTCACCATATAGCAGAGATGCTGAGTCGCAGATGGCCACAACAAATAGACTCACAAAAGGCCTTTGTCAAAAACACATGACACACAGATACTTGTGCACGTGCACAAAAACACACGGCTGCATCTCATGCAACTGAAACCACAGAGAGAGGGTGTTCCTTTTCAACAAATATTTACTTATTTATTGCCACTGTTTAGAATGATATTGGATGCATCAGTATCATTTACATTTACAGTTACAGGGTGATTTAGAAACTGAGCACACAGGTTATTTTACAGTAGACTTACTTGTGTAGATACATATAATAATTAATGAAAAGGAAAAACCAAAACTTTATTTCTAATTTAATTTAATAAATACCGGCCCTCAACTTTGCTTTCAGCTGTGGTACTTGAGTGTTGACAAAACATAAGAAAATTTTCATATTTACTGCTCACTGACCCCTTCATCAGGAAATTGCCATAGTAGAGCAATTCTTACGGACTAGCCCCAAAGTATTCCTTAACTTTGTACTCTTACTTTTGTTATGAAGCCTGGTAGTGCTTTCGTATTTTGTACACTGTTTGGAAGCCTGTTGTGTAAAAACATTTAGCTTTAGTATGACCTTTATCAACCACTTGTAGTCAAGTACCATTGATGTGATATTGGACTATGTGATAACAAACTTTAACTTTTGTGCTACAAATGTGTACATATCTGTTTAGCATTAGTGCATAGTTTGCTATGACATACATTATAGTTTCACATACATACATACATACATACATACATACATACATAGATGGATGGAACTGTCGAAATTGTAAATTGTCTGAATTTGATTTTACAAGATTCTCTTGGTGATAGCCTTATATACCAGGTACAGGGATTTCTTTTCATTTCATTCACATATGGAGTGCAGGAAGAATGAGTGCTTGGATACCTTCATGTGTGCTGTAATTATTGTTAAAAGCCTACCACTTCCATTTCTTAAGCAACTCTGTGGCAGTCTCCCTTGGATTAAACAAACCTGTGACCATTTGTGCTGCCCTTGTCTGTATATATTCAATATCCCCTGTTAGTCCTATCTGGTACGGTTCCTACACATTTGAGCAATATTCTAGGATGGGTCACATGAGTGATTTGTAAGCAATCTCCTTTGTAGACAGAGGGCATTTCCCCAGCTTTCTACAATAAATCGAAGTACGGCACCTTCTTTACCCATGACTCAGCCCACATTATCATCTCCCTTTAATATCCTCTCAAAGTGTAACACCCAGGTATTTGTATAAGTTTGCTGATTCCAACAGTGACTCGTTGATATTATAGTTACAGGTTACTACGTTTTTTTTCATTTTGTGAAGTGCACACTTTTACACTAGTGAACGTTTAAATCAAGTTGAAGAACACCACTTTCAAATTTTATCAAGAGCTAACTGAATATTTATGAAGATTCATTCAGGCAGTACTTCAATATAGATAACTGCATCAAGCCTGAGTTTACTTTTAATATTGTCCACAAGGTCATTAATACACATAATTTACTTGTGCATACACTGATCAGCCAGAACAGCACGATCACCTACGTAATCACTGGTATGGCCACCTCCGACAGGGATAACAGTAGCAATGCAATCAATGAGGTCTTGGTAGGTAGCTGGAGGGAGTTGGCACCACATAAGTTACCAAATTCCAGAGAGGGTGTTCTGATCTCTGATGCCACGTTCAGTCACATCCTGACCAGTTTCAGATCTGGCGAGTTGGGCGACCAGAACATCAACTGGACTTGCCACTGTGTTCCTCGCACCACTCCATCACTCTCTCCTGGCCTTGTCACATGGAGCATTATCTTGCTGAAAAATTCCACTGCCGTTGGAAAATGTAATTGTTAAGAAGGGGTGTACAATACTGCTTGCACGAGCTCCACCGGACCTACGGATGCCCACTTGAATGTGCTCAGAGCATAATAGAGCCACCGCCATATGTTCCTTTGGAAGACAAAGGCTTTGCGCCCTCCCATCAGCACGATTAAAAATGTATCACAATTCACGAGACCAAGTAATACTCTGTCACTGTACTAATTTCCAGTGCCAATGGTCACATGCCCATTTCAGTTGTAGTTGCCGCCGATGTTGTGGTTTAACGGTGACACACGTACGGTTCATGGCTGCAGAGGCCCATCGTTAGAAGTGTTTGGTGCACTGTGTATTCAGACATACTTTGATGATTGCTCCATGTCTGGTATCCATATATATTATGCTATCTGTCAGATACAGATATAAGGTGTTCTGCATATTACTTTTGTTGTAATGTCTGCTCAAATCAGCAAACTGCTCAGCTATAAATCTCAGGTGACGTAGGATAATTGAATGGAAAATTTGTAATGCTGAAGAAAGTAGGTTAGGTGCTATTCAATGTTGGAGCAAGCCATAGCTTTTCACTAATGTGTACTTAATATTGGACTCATTTTCATTATGTTATTGCATCAGTTGTATTCCGACAGTCATAAACAACTGCAATGTAATGTGTTGCACAAGGCAAATCTATGATAAAATAATGTTTCAAAGATTAGCTATTTGTCTGCAGCCCGTGAGGATTTGTATTCATGGTATAGCTATTGTTTCTGCAGACATATACTTTCAACTGAAGTCTAGTTAATTCATCATTTTATAACTAATGAGAAAATATATACATATAGATCAAACCTTTAGGATGGCTGAACTATCCATTTTGTTCCAATAAATTTTTTTTTTTTTTTTTTTTTTTACTCATTCATATGTAACTCATGGTACATCATCCTTTAATTTAATCTATGTTGGAATTTACCTTATCTGTGCCCAGTTTTATTTACTGTCTGATGTGATGTTGCCACATCATGTCTAGTGTGGTGATGATCAACGAGATGACTGTCAACTGGTTATTGAGCAGTATACATTCTGGAAGTACCCTGTGGGTTCTTCATTTTCCACTATAAACCTGATTCTACAGTGGTATCTGGCCATGGTGGCTCTCAGTCCCTACAAAAAAAAATTTAAAAAATATTGGGATGATGACTTTCTATCTACAAGAACATGGTGCCTTTGACAATTATTGCGGGCAAATTCCTCTATCCCTCAATCCATCCTTGTAGCTTCCTGACCTTAAATTTTCATGTCAGTTCAGTTGCTGTAAAGTCTGAGTTTGACTTGTAAAGAAATAATTCCTTTTTGTCCTACAAGTGGCACAGTCATTATGTCTAGGTACATTTCAACAGTTGAAAACTAACATAATTATTCCATGAAAGTAGATGTCTGAAAGGCTAACAATTACTGTTTCTTGTAAATTGCTTAACAACTACCTTTACATGATACAATGTATGCTATAATCATCTGTTTAATCTGGTCTATCTGGACTTAATACAAAGACATGCAATGTAATTCTTTATAATCACCTGTTGTCAATGTATTCTAAAACTTAAGAGTTCTTATTGATACGCACTGCTGCTTGAAATATCTTCTATGTCAATTAAACGCAATGATACACTGTCAAATGCAATGTGGTTCTCAGTAACCACTCATTATCAATGCTCTTTTTCTTTCAAAAGAAGTATATTTACTTTCACTAGATCTGCAACTTATGGGAACAAAGTTAGAACTAGCAATGTATTGCCATATATTATACCATGATGTGCTGTCACATGCAGTCTAATTCTCTGTAACTGTTCATTGTCCAAGTGGTGAACTGCTTTCTTGTGCTGTACAGCATACCCCAGCAGTTATTAACAACAATATCTTGACTTAATTAATTCCATCACTCTGCTAACAACTGTTTATTTATATGTAATGGAGCTTGAAAAAATATACATCTTTCACCTTTGCCTTATATATAATTTTGTAACATTATGAACACATGAAATATGTCTGTGAACTTGAAATAGCACTTCATATATGCTTTGTCAATTGGAAGAAGAACATGACACTTAGCCAAGATTTTAGTAACCTAAACTTTTGTATCTCAGACTCGCCTTCTGTTTAATTTTGAAAATGTGATATTTTTACTTTTGTACTTGACTCTATGGTGTTTAGCAAACATATCAATGCATCACAAAGTACTTCTTATAATATGAACGTTCTACATATCAATGATATACCCAACGAAGCAGTTAGTTGACTTGTCTATTAATTGATATGGGATATGTTGTAATTTGATGCATTTGGCTACCTTATTTCTATATTTTCGTGTTAATGTACTAATTTATGTTTGAGCAGCAACAGATATCAGATGAACACAGTAATTCTGTACCTCTCTTTATTATTTTCATGTTTATGTTTCAGTATTTCATGTTTATGTAAGATCAAACCCAGATATTAGAGGGGCTGCTTGTAAGTCAGTTGGTAGTATCTAGCATTTTTTACTTGAATTAACCAATACAGTATTTTACATGTCATTTACTCTCTCCTGTAGAATGCTAGTTGTTCACCCTTTGTTGATTAGTCAGTAGGGAGTGTTGGGGTTAATATTCGAGGACTGGGAAGGTGTAGCTGTGGCAAGTCCGTTCTGCAGGGAATGCCGAACACTCTTCTCTCTCCGGCATGACAGTGAAGTTCTGGAACAGTGGGGGTCCTGTCTTTGGGGGTCTGTCATCTTTTCTTCTTCAACTCCAACACTCTGAATCTTCTATTTAATTTCTTACTTCTCATTAGAGTACCATGATCTCCTTCCCCCTGTCCACATGCATATGCCTCTATTGCTGAGATCCTTCTAGCTTACCATGTCAGCACTTGCCATTGTTGACAAAAGCCTATTTTACAGGAGGATCTGGGAAACATGCTAGTATTTTTGCACTCTTCAAGATACTTGGTCAGGCATGTCATCTCATAAAGCAGTCTGCATACTGCACACTTCAAGATTCTCTACGAAGCAGTCTGCATACTTCAAGACTATTTACATTTATGTAAAGTACAGAGATTTGTGCATTTACGCTTAGGAATTTTTGCTACCTTTGAAACTCTAAGTTACATATTATCTCATACAGTTAAGAAACAACTTGTTCTTTCCTTCTGCTATTGAGTAATAATTTTGTATTATGTTTCATATTACTTTACATATTTAATCAAATAGTGGATTTATTTCATATCATAAGTAAAATTCTTGTTCCTCCATGTGTCGGAAAAGGTTTTGTTCATCTTTCACTTTCAAAAATCCTTTTGGGTGTGTTGAAACATAACAGACTCACTTAAAACATGCATTCTCCAGATGAATTTGGAATTATACATGCATATAAAAGCATGTGACTCATCTAGAAAAAATTATAAATGCTTGATTTCATTTACTTCAAAGTGTAGAAGCTCTGTACATGAAGGGAACCTCCAGTACTTCACAAGAAATGTAAATGCATTATTGCAATTATGTATTCAAGAAATTATACTCAAATAGTATCACAAATATGACCCATCATAGAATTGTACTTGCTGTTTTGGAGTAAATATACGATTATATATGTATTTTCAGTTTTTTGTGTGTTAATTTTAGTTGTTAGTTAATCAAAAAATGATTCTAAACAATGCTGCAGATTGTTTGGAGTTTATACATAGGGGGTCAGTACTTTGTTTGTATTTGGACAGAAAGTATGTTGCTTGTTGAGCATGTTTCATTTCGTTTCATTTCATTATTGCAAGTATGTTACAACTTATTTTAGATTTTTCAAGATGCTTTTAGTTACTTTGAGATCATAATAAATATTCAGCTGAAACATTATACTAGATTAAAAAATCATTCAACTTTATGGTTAAATCCTACAGTCGCTGTTTTCTGGGACTTCTGCTGTGACAGATCACCAGCAATTGTGAGTACTTTAACTTAAATCAAAATTAATTCATAGTAATGTTTTAGAGATGTGTTAGAAATGGAACCTGTGTCAGTGAAGAATGTGTAGGACACTTGTCTGACTCATACCATTTCCTCTTGCAATTCTGCAGAAACTAATGTGTGGATCAACTGCAAACAGCATCAAGAATACTAATTTCCCCATCTTCTGTCCTAATTTGTTTATTTCCATTACAATGTTTAGGTGTTACACTACCACTTTTAGTAACTCGTTGAAGATGATAAATAATTGTCAAGATGGTCCACATCTATTGGGTTATCTTGCCTCGTATACTGTACAAGAATTAGTTGCAATCTTATGAAACTCTTTGTACTTCATGAGTATGTCTGCTTTTTATGCATTAGTAAATCCCGTCAACCACTTTTGACCTACCGCTTGGACTGTCACATATTTACTGATTAGCAAGTCTTTATGCACACTGTAGGCAAACATAAGAACATTGTACCTAGCAACTATGTAGGTTTAATGACACAGACAAGTGTCAGTGGGGAAAATGTGTACAATATTATAATGCATAAATGACTCGTACTAGATTCCCGCAAGAAACCCCACTGACATTCTGAGGTATACCACTTTTAATTTCTAAATGTCAATAGGCATCGTTCCATTTAAAAAATTGCATGTTTTCACAAACAATACAGTTTTGAAGTATTATTATGATCTGTTTCTTGGCTAGCAATATGAGCTCCAGACTACCAATTCATTTTGTGAAAACCACACCTGTTCCCATTTCTACAAGATTTGCCGTGAGAATTTTAGATGATTCACCCTGTCCTTACTTGCAGAATCTCTTCTACTTCTTTACTGTAATTTCCTTTTTATATCCAGATTAGCATCCTGATATTAGGCTCATTTTTCCCACCTATATCCATTTTGTAGGATGGGAAACATGCAGCTGGCACATCATCAGATTCCAACTTGTGTTTCAGAGGATGATTCAATAGTTTGCTTCTCAAATCCTATTCATAAACCATGCGAAAGCATTACCAAGTAAAAGTGAATCATTATGTTTATAGGCTTTTTAATCATCTTTGTTTGGTGTAATTGTTCTTAGGAAATATGTGATGCTTAACTCCTAATTTTTATGATGTCTGCAGTGGTTAGTACAAATTGTGATCAGACTCTTGTTTTTCACTGAAATCTCTCAAAATACTGGTAATTGTAGCATGACTCTGCACTAAAATGTCATTTGCCAGTAAGCACTCAAACTCATGTAAAGAATCTTCGAGGTGCCCGACAACATCGACACAGTAGGTTATGGCTGTGGAATGCTCAGCTGCTTAGATCAGGATTGCACCTTGCCATCATCGAGATGCTGTGATAGGTGTTGCTGGTTGATCTTACTATTCCTGCATGCTACCCATTTGTATAATTGATGCTGCTTGTCTTCCATTTATTACAGTCTGTGTGTTTGCTTCATGCAGACACCAGCTCCTCTTCTAACCCTACATTGTTTGTGCGGGTGACACTCGTCCCACTTGATTTTCCCATCTACATTTTGTCTCAGGTGGATGGAGTTCAGGCCCTTAACTCTCTGCCTGTAAGCTTTAGCCATCATTGGCTTGAACTGTTTGTGAAACATTATTATAGTTTGGAGGACACTTGTCATCTGCACGAGCACAAGTGCTAGAATCCAAAACAATGTGCACATTACTTCACTGGTTTCCTACACTCACTCAACTTTTATGTACATTACTTTAGGTATATCAAAACTAATTATAGTTAATTTGCTTTTTACATAGAACACTTACCTATGAGAAATAATGCTCTCTAAACCTCTAGTTTGTGGATTAAACATGTTAGATAAAAGAAAACTAGGACAGAGTTTAGCAGCAATCTTAATGTCTGACTGGAATAGTTCCATGAGCTGAGTGATGATGTTCCTGACAATGAAGAGAACGAGAATTCTGTACATTAAATTGGTCATATTTGAGGAATGGAACAAGAAGTATCAGAAAATCATGAATATCACAGGAAAAAGTAAATCAAGAGGGTATATTTCTTTTACGAAAAATTGGAACGGTTAAATGGAAGAAAATTAAATATTCTAAAAATATTATAACAAGATCTTTTAATTTTATTACACATTTATCAGGATCCAGAAATGAAGCCCATATATAAGGGTGGTTCCATAAGTACCTGGATTGACTGGGAGATGGCAGTTGTTGAATAATACCTCTGAATTAGAAACTATATGATCTATGAAGCATTTGTTTCAAGTCTGAAGACGCCACATTGTTTAGTATCCTCCAGTAGTGAATGTTGTGTGATCTTGTTAAAGTGGAGAAAATTCGTCATTGTTACCTGATGCAATATATTTTTTTAAACGCTTCAGTGCAACAAATATTAAAGCTCCTACTTTCAGGGAGTCTGCTCCTTTGTTGTCAACAGTAAAATATTGGGTGCCTGAGATTAAGCTAGGCCGTATGAGCAGCCAAGACGAGCATCGCAGTGGTTGAACATATGAAGTGATGACTCCAGAAATGGTGAAAAAAATCCACAAAGCAGTACTGTATGATTGTCTACTGTAAGTGCGAGCTGTCAGGCATTTCAGAATGTGTTGTACATCACATAACTTGGACATGAGAAAACTGTGTGCAAGGTTCAGGACGCGTTTGCCCACACTCGAGGAGAAACAATGTCATAAAGATGTTTCAGTTGAGTGTTTAGAGAAGTTTCAGAATAATAAAGATGATATTTTGCACCTTTTCATAACCATGGAAGAAACATGGGTCCGCCACTTCATTCCTGAGACAAAAAAATCAAAAAAATGGTTACAAATTGGAGAACAGACCCCAAAGAAGGCAAAGACCATTTCATCTGGCGGCAAGGCCAAGGCATCTGTGTTTTTTTTTTTTTTTTTTTTTTTTTGTTTTTGGGATGCACGTGGGATAGTTTTTGTTGACTATATTGAACAAGGAGTAACCATCAGTGGTGAGTATTATGCAAACGTACTGCAACATTTGGGCAAAGAAATCAAACAAAAATGGCCACATTTGGCCAAGAAGGAAGTGTTGTTTCTTCAGGACAATGCACCAGCTCACATTACAATGGCCAACATTAATGAATTAAAGATTCACTTGCTACCTCATGCACTCTATTCTGTTCTAAAACTTGAAAAAAAAGACTTGGTGGTCGAAAATTTTCTACAAATGAAGACATGATGTCGGCAGTTAATGGCTATTTTGAGGAGTTAGGCAGTTCCCATTATAAAAAGGGTATTGAACATCTTTTAAAGAGATACCTACAAGATGTGCAACTACAAACCCCACACATTCTTCTAACCACTTTCTTTTGAGCAATGAATACTTTTTGTCTAAATTATTATTCTGCGTGACATTATGAAGTGATAACATACTTTGCATACTAACTTCTATATCCTCAAAATTGGCAATTATTCTGAGTGCAAAAGATGCTGAAACTATTCGCTTTAGAAGATCCAAAATATGATTTTTCCAATTAAGATTCTCATCTATATGTACACCCAAAATCTTAGTGTGCTCTACCATGTCTGCTGATGTGCTATATTTATTGAAGGAACTGTACTTTCTGCAGCAGAAAATCGGATGTACTGAGTTTCTTCAAAGTTTAGAGCAAGCCCATTTGCAGAAAACCAATTAATGACTTTTCCAAATACCTTATTTGTATCATTTTCAATTGGACTTTCTTCTACTGGATTAATAATGATTCTTGTGTCACCCACAAACAGTGCCAGTTCAGCTTCCTATTTCAGATAAGAAGGGAGGTTGTTCACACATATCAAGAACAGAAGGGGACTGATGGACTGAATCCTGTTGAACGCCTAATGTAATTTAACACTAGTTTGATGACGTGGTAAACTTACTTCAATCACTTGACCCATATAAGGAAACTTTTGGTTCCTGTTCTGTAGGTGACTTAAACCACTCATATGCTATTCCATAGAATTGTAATTCCTATAACATAATGCTTTGGACAAGTCACAGAAAATTCCTATTGGTGACGTTTTACTATTTAAAGACTCTATAATGTGGACAGTGAAATTGTATATTGCTGTCTCAGTGGAACAGCGTTTTTGAAATCTGAACTGTGATTTACTAAGTATCCCATTACTGTTGAAATGGCTAACCGTTAGTGAGTACCTTACCCTCTCAAGGATTTTTGATAATGCTGTAAGCAAGGTCACTAGCCAATGATTATTGACATTTGAGGTGTCCCCCTTTTTGTAGAGAGGCCTGACAATGGCATATTTTAACCTGTCTGTGCTGCATATGCATGTGTAATTTCTTTTATTTTTTGGAGAAGGCTTTGGCCAAAACTCAGTGTAAAACAATCTATTTCATGTGCCTGCCTGCAACTCAATGTTTCATCTTTACAGTGAGTAGCAATCTACCCTTTTCATAACTGTTAACAAACAAAAGTGGTTAACACTCATTTCTGTCTTCTAGAGGATAGAAACTTTCATTTCTGCCAAAACTTCCAGTTTAGCGAAGCTTTTGTGTAGACAGTCCATAATACAGGGGCTTCATTTTTTCTCCTTTCCAGCTGTGATGTACGTAAATTGGCTGTCAAAGTTGACTAGTAGGCTTTTAAAACCAATCATTCTTGTACAAGGTATGAAACAATGCTAATTCTAGTTGTTCCGTGTAATTATATTCATAACACTGACTGCATCACAGCATTTAATTGTACTAATGAATGCCTGGTTACATTATAATGCTTTTACATGCATGGTCATTCTTACAGCTGTTGTATTGCTTTATGTGCAATAGTTCAGCACTGTTCATGGAACAGACGTGCACTCAGTCACCATCAGCCATAGTCAACAGCTGCAGAATGTCTGATTCACAATTGTTGTTAATCAGTATTTTCAGTACAGTAATAATTTTGTCAATATATTTATACAGCAGAGGAATGGTGAATTTTTGTTAGTCATTAGACAACCTACCCACCAATGTTGTAAACTGAAATGAGTGGCTGCAGTTTGATATTAAACGTATTTTCTTTTTCTCTTGTATTTTCTTAATTACATTACTTTATTCCATTCTTCTCTGAATGATAAAGATCTCTTAACATTAGACTGTCAGTTCATGTTTCTTCTGGTGGACCAATATATCTTTCAAGTATCAAATGGTATATCCAAATGATTAGGCAACTTGATTCTAAAGTAGCATAATAATTTGATGTAGGTGGTAGGAATTTTATTATTTATGCATTTACTCTGATATGATATAATGATATGAGAAGCTGTGATTGACAGGTTCACTTACAGCCCTATGTTTGTTGTAAAGTTACACATGTTTTGTCATTTTATTCGACTGGTGCTACCAGGGGTATGAAACTTAAGTAGGGACTTTGGGTAACATCACCTTGATTTGCTGCCAAGCACACTTCATTTTCTTGTTAAGTAATTTAAAGTACTCAATATTGCTTTTTGTTTCATAGTAAACAGAAGGTGGTTTCGTTCCATTGTGTTCCTGATTATTACTTCTTGTTTGTATTGCACTCTTTGAATCTGTTTCGTCGATAGGTCATATTCATCATAGACAGCAGTAATCTTTGGAACTCAGGTCACTCATTTGAGCCACCATGATAATCCAGAATGTTCTTATGTCTTGTACTGTGTGCATGTGTAAGATAATTATCAAAATATACATATGTGCAGATATTAGTGAGAACAGTTTATTCTGTATACCGCTATTTGTACTGTCATGTACAATTACCCAATGCCCAACATAAAATATTTCACTCATATGTTACCTGGTACTATAATCTTGAGTGTTATTGGCTGTAAACATGCCTACCATCAGATTCCCGTAGCATCGGATGACTTCCCTAAAACAGCTATTATCATGCCGCTTGGTTTGTTCTAATACCACTTTATGCCGTGTGGCCTAAGAAATGCAGCAGCGTTTCATTGACTCCATCCTACCCATAGCTAGAGTTTTGCTCCACATACCTGGACGACATACTAATTTTCAGCAAGTCAACTGAGGAACATGAAAATCATTATCCAATGGCATTGAGGTCAACAAAGAAAAATTACAGTTGCGTCAGCCTTCCGTCACTTTCTTGGCTCACACCGTCTCCACTGACATAATACAGCCTCCCAAAACTCGTGTGCAAGCCGTCACTCCACTGCCACCCCCGGCTACTTACAAAGAACTCCAATGTTTCCCGGGCACAATAAGTTACTGCCGTCGTCACCTGGCTTCTGCCACTGCCGTGCAGGCCCTACTGACAGACTCGCTCTTGGGTAAACAGACTTCAGGACTCAAGCCCGTTCACTGGACTGCACCTACACAGGAGGCTTTCAATGTATTAGACTTCTTTAGCTCACCCTGAGCCGTCCATCACTACGGATGCCAGTGACATTGCAGTGGCAGTGGTACTACATCAATGCAAGATAGACATGGTTTCCCCTCTTCATTTCTTCTCTAAAAAGCTGTAACCAGGTGAGAAGAAATTCTCCACTTTTGATAGAGAACTCCTTGTGGTCTACAAGGCTGTCAAACACTTCTGCCCTGATGTGGAAGGTCACTCATTCTTCATCCTCGCAGACCACAAACCACTCACAGATACTTTCTGCAAACCCCCCCCGAGGACCTACCCTGCCTGCGTTTCTGTCCCTTTAATCTAGTCTCCCAATTCATAACCGATGTTCACTATATCAAATATCACCGCAGATCAATACTATTTCATGCATAATTGACTTATCCAACCACTCTACAAGCCTCTGATGAGGAATCTCAAGCTCTCCTCACAGGCCCTCAAACATCCATTGTGTTTACTAAAACTAGATTCCCAATTCCCTAGCATTGCGGACAAAGCTGTTGTGTGACTCTTCTCAGTGGTGTCTGCTAGTAGAATGAGAACTCGAACATTGAGAGTGATGTCTGAAATGTTGTCAACGTGGTGCGGGGGTACATTGCAGAGCAGGGTGACTGACGGAGAGGGTGTCTCCATAGTCGATAAGGTAGCAGCAAAACCTGCACACGAGGTGGAGGGTGACGTGTCTGAGAAACCCGTAGAAGGTGACAGGGAGGTGTCAGGTGAATAAAACAGTGTGGTGGCCTGAGGAGATACACTGTCGGACTCCACAGTGGGAGGGAGACTGGCAGGAGAGTCATTAGGAGGATCAGACTGAGCCAGCATAGGGACATCATGGTCCATGAGTGCTGGTTTGAGTTGGTGTAACAAAACAGTTTGAGGACTGTCTTTGACGTTGATGTCGAAAGTTGTATCGCCCTGCTGCAGGACTTTAAAGGGGCCGAGATAAGGTGGTTGCAGAGGCTGTCAGACCGAATTCTCTCAGCATTACATGGGAGCAAGTGTTGAGAATGGTTGGCAAGTGGCTGAAGACGTACATGTTTGAAGTGGGTGTGCATGCAACTTATGACATCGGGGGAGTGGGAAGTCTTCAGGTACTTGAGGCTGAATGAATTCCCCTGGTAGGATGGGGTTCTCCACAAAAACGAATTCTGAGATAGTTCCTGTAAGTTGGGCTTGAAAGTTGAACGGAGACTGAGCAGTACTAATGGAAGTGCATCAGACCAGAGGCAGTTGTGGCACCTGAGTGATGTGCCTCCATTCCACTAGCCTGTTGCTTTGTGGGTGGTAGGCTGTGGCGTGAATTTTCTTTATGCCGCAGATGTCACATGGTGAACAGGGAAGACTCAAACTGCCAACCTCAGTCAGTAGTGATGGTGGTCGGACAACTGAACCTAGCAATCCATGAGGAGATAAAACTGTCAGCAGTGATGTTAGGTAAGGGGTCTGCCTCTACTTGGTGGGATGTGTGGTCAATTCTGGATAGAATGTATCTGTGGCCCTCCGCGATGGTGGAAGAAGATCGATATGTACGTGATGAAATCGTCCTGGAGCGATGTTGAACTTGCCCAGTGGTGGGGCGGTATGGCGGCTGACTTTTTTGCATTGGCAGGGGATGCAGCAGTGTGCCAGGGTCTGACAGTACCATTTTATATTTTTCCAAATTAAACACTCAGAGATGAGCCATGTGCTGGAGCAGACACCAGGGTGAGTGAGGTTATGCAGTTCGAAGGCCAGCTGGAGCAGTGAGTGGGGAGGGGGGGGGGGGGGGGGGTAACAGGCATACGGTACTGGTAGAAGAGTCACACAATGCAGACACCACTGCCCGCCACCCGACGACCAGTTAAACATCAGTGTTGTGCATAGCCTCACCCTCCCTCGTGAGTAAGACCTGATGACAACTGCCACCTTCATCTCACCGGACAGCTTGATCAGCATCCGGGCTTACCCCACCATCCTCCGTTCAACTCACCTGCTCTCAGGCTGGCCTCCGCATCATCTACCCTCGCTGGCTCAACGACTTCAAGGTAGACCTGCCTCCCATTGCTTTGCCTCCAAAATCCACCACGGTAGGGGTGGAGGTCCTGGTTGTGTGGCTCCCAGCTCGTACGAATACCAGCAACATCAATGCCCACATGGTCTCCCCTCAAGACTCATATGCAGTACTCCTTACTGCCAGGGGGTGGAGGTGCTGTGTGGCATTGATAGGTCATATCAACAATAGACAACATTAATCTTTGGGACTCAGGTCACTTATCCGAGCCACTATTTTAATTCAGTCCATTCTTATACCTTGTACTGTGTGCATGTGTATGATAATTGTCGAAATATATGTATGTGCAAATATTACTGGGGACAGTTTATTCCGTATACCACTACTTGTATCCTGTTCCCATAAATCGTACTGTAAATATGTTACTCCTACTCTGTCTGATTTTTGCTAATACCTGTAATATTGTGGCAGATAAATAATTCCACATTAGGTGGAAGTGGCCACGAGTGTGTGAATATATAATTGCTTTCTATCTCTGAACATGACCTTTCAGCCAAAAGCTTAAATGTTTAGCACTCTTTTCATTATACCTGTCTGCAGCTCACTGATTGCTCCATGTGGTGAATAGCAGTCCATCTTTTTCATAATATTGTTCTTATTGGGTTTTTGTTTCTTATAAAATTGAAGTAGCTTTTATCACATGATTTTCTGCAAGCTCATATATATTTGTTTCTGCTTACAAATCCATGTGTGAACTGCTAAATTGTAAGTATATTGCTCATATTCTACCTTATTTTTGTTTGTGTTCATTTCCATACTTTCTTGCATTTAATGGAGAACTCATTGGAGTGGAAGGATGATTCTAATGCATCAATTTTTGCTAAAATGTATTGTTTGTAGTACTTGTCAATAATGTGTGATAAAATATTTGAAGCTGCTGTTGAATTTTTTAGTATTTGTGAGGAAGGGTTCTCCAGTCACTGAGACTACAAAAAATAGTCTGTGGCAAAAAGCAATAGTGTTCAAAGAAGAATTGCATAGTCATTCAATGACAAGATGTAAAAAAGTTAAATACCAATTTTGTCAAAAGCTTCCTAGCATGAAGTTCTCCATTAAATGTGAGAAATTACAGAGGAATGTATGAACATAAAGTAGAAAATGTGCAACATATCCAAACACATTTAAATCAAGTAGTTTACACGCAGATTTGTACACAGGAACAACTATATGTGAGCCCACAGAAAAGCAAGTGGTAAAACCAGCTTCTATTTTATATGAAACAAAAACAAATATGGAATCATTTACCCCACAAAATGTTACGGAACAGTGCGGTACATATAAAAAGTTGTAATCAGGAACACAATGTCATGAAACTATCTCTCTTTGTCATGTCATGTGCTTGTCGGATTTTGACATGTGCTAACATGCAGTTATTCCCACATGATCAAAATTGCAATATTGGGATTAACAAATCAACAGTTTTACAGTCAAAAGGTGAACATATTGTCATTGACAAACTTTTTGTTTCTTGATTGAGATTTCATGAATATATTACCTTGTACAGTCACAAAAAGATTTCCATGCATGCACTTAATGTATAAATGAAAAATATTATCATCTAATACTCATATTCTGTTTGATAAATGACTCAGTTTGTGCCCTTCTACATCAGATTCCTCATTTATAATGTGACACTCTGGTCACATCCAATGAGAAGGCCATTTCCCTTATTTATAGTGTGTCTCTTAACTTTGTCGTTAGAAACCTGGAAACGTCTGTTGTAAAATTGAAATTGTGTGGCTTCAGTAAAGAACAGAAACATAAAACTGTGTTTTATCATGATTTTCAAAGAATTACTTACAAATCATCAAAATACTGCACTAAAGTACTGTGTTATTATTCTTTACTATTTGTTATTGTAGCTGGGGATGTCTGATTCTGAACTCGAGTAAAATGCTGGGTGGTTACAACTGAAGTGTTTCTGCTCAGGGAGATCCAGTGTGGGCTGTAATTACCATATGAAGGTGAAACTTGGTTCTGCATTATCCCACTAGTGTATCTACCAATTTACATTGGGAAAAAAATTAATTTCAATTTTTGTCACCAGGTGCAAATCTAATCCCATTCAGCATTTTGTAGACATCTCCAGTGCTTATATTGAGCAAATTGTGTAAAAAGTGCTTAGTAATAAACTGACAATTATTCCCTCCTGTCTTGTTTGAACTTTTCTACTCATGTCCTGTTCCTAATCCACTTTATGTGCAAACATGTCTATACATCTTTCTTGCATTCACAGTGCCAGATTTGCACTCGGGGGCCAAAATTGGAACTTTTACTCTGGAAAAAAAAATCACTTCTGTATTTATGCATTATAATATCTACCAAGTTTTGCTGCCACATGATATGTACACCACACACTGGACCTCTGTGAGCACCTGCATTTCAATTATAATCACCCAGTACTAGGATGTTAAATTGTTCTTTAAAATCATTTATTTGCAAGATACTACACATGAATCTGCTGGTTTGGGCCTAATTCCTAGTATGTCTCAACCTTAAACTAACTAAATCATCATGAGACAACATGCATTGTAATTGGCTTGTGTTAGCTGCAAATTGCATACATTATTTTAATGTGTGGATTTATGACATGTTGTTAAACATATATACTGTAAATATGCTTCATTGGGTATTAAAAGTTGTATGATACACAGTTACATGAAGCAATCACTATGGATAATAATATGCTTCATTTGCAGACTGTTGTATTACTAAACAGTGTTGACGAAGAACAATGAAGCAGTTGTAAGGAACGCCAGTATGAATGTTTACCTCAGTATTGGAGATCAGCATGTTTATGATGAAATTAAACAGAAAAGAGGTCAAGATAAGGAGATACATTTAACTCTTAATGCAACAGCATTCAGTTGGCATTACAGATTGAAGAGCTTTGGGAGAAAGGAGGATCATAGCAAGGAATATGAAAGTAAAGTACAATTAGCAGAACTTTAAAATTCATTTTGTTATGTGTGCATTACAACATGTGAAGGGTGACTCAAAAGAAATAAAATTTTAGATAGTAAAAAATTAGCATATTTGCATACTTAGAGCAAATCACTTGTTTTTAATTGCCAGTTGTCATTGTTTATTGAAGAATTTCTTTGCTTAATCTCCCACATTCCCATATTAATGTGCCAAATCAGCATTTCTGTAGCAGAAATGTGAATTAGAAGGTATTTGACATAACCTGTTGTCAAGTTGCAAGAATGTCTTACTTTTTGTCAAGTACTGTTCCTGTCAGGACACAAGTGGAAAAGTTCTCAATGTTCTTTCTGTTAACAAACTGTCTGTAGCATATAATAGGCATGGAATTACTGATAAAAAGAAAAGTTTAAGGTTCTGTAGATTTATAAGGGTTGTACACTCAATGAAAATTATGCAGTCTTCAAAATTAATGGACATGTGAAGAACCTAAGCTTTTGACACTGATGACAAGAACATAGATTTAAAATTATGAATCTATGGTGATAAAATACAGGGAGCCAAAGGCAGTGTGCAGGTTGTGCACAAAGGACATTGCCATTACAAGAGTCAAAGAACTGAAAGGGAAGTGCTAACTGAGAAGGAGGACAGGCAGGGCTGCAGCCTATCCCAAATGTTTTTCAGTCTCTACACTGAGCAGGCAGTAAAACAGAGTGGTACATGATGGATCAACAATCCAGATCTTTAAAGGGCATTTCAAGTACATTGAATGCCATGCAGAGACCATTTGAAGACATGTAATTTTTGGTATCCGAAATTTGCCTAATGTGTCAAAAGTGCAGAGACCGGTAAGGAAATTCGAAGATACATGACTGACTGGAAACATAAAATCACATGGATGTCCTCATACTTGTCAACTGGTAGGGAATGTCTCGGTCATCAATGTCCCACTGCTACATGTGCAGTGAAGTGAATTCACCGCCATTCTCAATGGTGAGCCCTTCTGAGATTGAATTTGCATTGAATTTTAACAAAGATCTGCATTTACATTCTTTTATGATCCAAACAACACATGAGCTGAGGTCAATGGACAAGTATTTGCTGATTGGGTATTCACAAAACAAGAATTTCAACAACAACAAAAAATCTTCTGTGACAAGGCACCTTTCTGGCTTAAAGGTTGTGTGAATAACCAAAATTGCTGGGTTTGGGGCACAGAGAATCCTTACAAAGTCAGCGAGAAGTGTCTTTATCCAGAACAAGTCACTGTTTTGTGCAGGTTATGGGCCATACGTTTTTGAAGGCAAGACTCGAAATGCAGTGAGAGTCACTGGTGATTGTTATTGCCAGATGATAACAGTTTTTATGGGCGCAATTGCAAGGGCATGAATTGAATGTGAATGTGAAAGACATCCACCAACCGGATGAGGGCAACCTGCCACAATGCTTGTTGAAACAACTAGGGTGCTAACAGAAAGATTTCCTGCTTGTCTCATCTTTGTAATGGCGATGTGAACTGGCCACTGGTGTCACGTGATATGACACCATATGACTGTTTTGTGGAGGCATGTCAGATCTTGCATTTAGTTGAACCATACCATACCTCAAAGTAGAAATTAGACATGTCATGGATCAAATTCATGTGGAACTTTGCTCCAGAGTCATCAAAAATTTTGTCCAAAGAATGAATGTGTGTGTACAAAGCCATGGATGACATTTGCTAAATATTTTGTTTCGTGTTTAACTGCCATCTTTGTGTTTTGTATTAACATAGTAATACTAGTAATTTTCAAATAAATTAGGTGCTTTGTTATTTAATTAGAAATTGTGTTTTTTATGTAACACCTGACATGACAGAACCATGGAGTGCTTCCATTAAAAAGCAGTCACCACACAAATTAAGACATTTATCCCAATGGGAGATGAAACTATCACTTCCTTTTCTGTAGAACACAGTCAGCCACTGACAGATCCACAACAGCACCCGAATCCGTGTCCAGCTGAAAGCAACGTCCGTGCACATCTTTCTTCAGACTGCCAAAGATGTGAGAATCACACAGTGATAGATTGAGGCTTTATGGAGGATGTTGGTTGGGTAACATTGCAAGTCGCTGAAGTGTAGCCTTTCTCCAATTCACAATGTGGCAGGTGGTAATCGTCATGCATTAAGGTCATCGTGGCCTTAACAGAACTTGTGTGAACAGTTTTGGGTTGCTTTGTTGGGGGAGACATGGAATGTTTCCACTGTTGGCTTTGGCACTTTACCTTAGGCTATTGGAATACTGTCAGCTGGAATCGTCCTGTTATATAATAATGCTTGCCCCCATGCTGCCAATTGGATGAAATGTATGCTCCTCTGATTTTGCTGGGAAATGCTGCAACACCCTCCATACAGCCCAAATCTTTCTCTGTGTGATTTTCATATCTTTGCTTATCTGAAGAAAGAAAGATATGCATGAATGTCAGTTTCAGTTGGAAGAGGAAGCACTAAAGTGATAGTAGTTGTGGAATCATCAGCAGCCATTTGCCTTCCTCAAAACAAGAGTTGATCATCTTGTCACCCAGTGAGATAAATGCCTTAACGTGTGCAGTGATTACTTCTGAACGGAACTTGCGGCAAGTGTTAAGTTGTTATTTGAGTGCCCCTCATAAAATGCAGGATCGTTATAGCACAAAAAGCACTTCTGGAAAAAGGATTTCATTAATATACAATATAAATTTAAGTGTTAGGAAAAAGTTGCTGAAGGTAATTGGGGTAAAGCTGTGTGGTAGTGAAATTGGATGATAAGCAGTGCAGACAAGAATAGAATGGTAAAAATTTGATGGGTAAATTGAATAAACACTTGGATGCAATTGAATCAAAATGGGGAAAAAAGATATTTGTGGTACAACTTCTTGCGAAAAACAACAATAATAATAATAATAATAAGTACGACACATTCCAAGGCAATGAGGATTTCACAGTTTGGAAACATAAGTAAGTTGCAGTTGTCATATAGGTATGAAGAGAACTTCAGAGAATAGAATAATGTGAATAGATGTATCAAACCTGTGTTCGGCCAGGAAAGAACTGTATTCAGTGGCACCTGGGTATAACAAGTGCGTGCTGAGGGGTTTTAGTGTCAGTTATTCATTTTTTGAAGTCACGGTGCTCGTGAGGGCTGTCTGTGCACCCTCTCCTTTGATTCTGCAGGCTGCAACTGTGCTGAGTTTAGGGTTGAACAGTGTTTGCAACGTTAATTCTACTGTATAACCATGGCACACCAAAGAGTACATACTCCTGCTGAAATGCGTCAAACATTTTGAATCGAATGTATTGTGTGCCTGCAGGGAGCTGTATGGATGTATTGGTGGACTGCTACACATGTCGGGCACAACATATCGGTGATGCGTCATTTCTATCAACAGTGGTCTGTGGAATGTGCCCTCACCTGTAGATGAGGTTCAGGACATCCACATAGTACAGATGCGTGTCAAGATTGATGCATTACACGACAGCAGTGACCGACCAAACATAATCCGTGAATGAAATTGAGGTACACATTGTGTCGTCAAGGATCGTGGGAAAAGGTCTGTGCCTACATCTGTGGGTATGTACCCCAGGACACTGCCTGGTGTGTCACATAAGCTACCCCATACCACTCCTAGTCATTCATTTCCTGTTCCACTTGCAAGTAGAGTGAAGGAACAACAACTGTCTACAAGACTCCGCAAGAGCTCTAATCTTGCATATGTTATCCTTATGTGAAATGTATGGTGGTAGAAGTAGAATCATTCTGTAGATAGCTCTAAATGCCAGTTGTCTAAATTTTCTCAATATTTTTCTATAAAACAAACGTTTCCTTTCCTTCAGGGATTCCCATTTAAATTCCTGAAGCATCTCTGTAATTTTTGTTAGTTATTTTAACCTACGGGTAACAAATCTAGCAGTGCACCTCTGACTTGCTCTGATGTTTCACTTTAAACTGACCTGGTGCTGATCGCAAATAGTCCATCAGTACTTCAGAAAGTGTGCAGTTATGTCCTATATGCAGTCTTCTATACAGATGAAACACACTCTTTCAAAAATCTGCCAATAAACCAGAGCAGACTGTTTGTCATCCCTACCACAGTCCTCAGATGCTCATTCAATTTCAAATTACCGTGTAACATTCCATCCGGGTATGTAAATGATGAGATTGTGTCAAATAGAAGATGTCTACATCTGTGTGTTCCATATTTGAACATTACGGGTTTTGTTTTTCAAGCTCATCTGCATTAACTTACATGTTTCTACATTAGAGCTAGCTGCCACTCATGAGACTAGCTAAATGTTGTCTATAACCTTGTACATTCACTCTTCCCATATACCACAGCTGCAGATTGCTGTACTCCAGATCATCCATGTATACAGAAAATAATGGCCTTATCACAATTCCCTGGGGCACTCGAGATGATACCCTTGTCTCTGATGAACGCTTGTTATCATCTTGCTGCAGGACTGCGATCAAGAGCGGTTCTGGCCAGATTACCACTGATGCACAGTGACTCGGGTGTCATGAAGGGGTCAAATGGAATATCAAGTGCTACTCTGTTGTTATTGCTGAGAGTAGCTTCTGTCTGTCTGTCTGGGAACATACTTTTTCTCCAGAGCTTGCAAGGACCATTGCCAAGTTGCAACAAACAGCCCAAGATGCTTTGGGGCAATGTATCACAGGATGCCATTTGGCACCTTTATGATCATCTATGTGTGTGAGAATATACACCTGCATTGCCATCAGAGAGTTGTATGCATTGTAGTGATGTGACAGGACACCCTTCACTGTGACACGTGTTTCATTTGACCTGAATTACAATGATGTCACATCGTGTGACAAAAAATGACCATTTCCTTGAAGGTGTTGCAGTTTCCTTTTTCAGCAGAGTACATGGTATGCATTTTATTGTAACCTGTCTAGTTTAGTAAATAAATTACCTTCCTTGACAAGGATCTCAATATTTGCTTATTTTCTGTTTATTGTTGTTACTAAGTATATACTACAGGTCAAAAGTATTCGATCACCTATGAAAAAAAAAGCTGTACACTTTATTTTAATTGACAACTACACTCTTCAAACTAAATAGGCTAACAATACAAATATTTTCTCTCTCTGTCATTAAGTTCCCTTCATGCTAATAACAGCTGCACAGACTGTCAGCATTATGGAGATAATACTTTTGCTGAGATTACAGTCCAATACATCCGTAATCCATAGATTTTCAACATTACATTACCTCAGTTCTCTGATCTCCCTGCCATGTTCATCCCATAGGGTGAGGTGGTGCAGTGGTTAGCACACTGACTCACATTCGGGAGGATAACGGTTCAAACCCGTGTCCAGCAGTCTTGATTTAGGTTTTCTGTGATTTCCCTAAACCGCTTCTGGCAAATGCCATTATGGTTCCTGTGAAAGGGCACAGTTGACTTCCCTCACCATCCTTCCCTAATCTGAGCTTGTGCTCTGTCTCTAATAACCTCGTTGTGAACAGGACATTAAACACTAATCTACTTCCTCCCTCCCTTAATTATTCGATGGGACTTATGTGAGGTGGCTGACTTCACCAGACCATATTCTTCAGTTTCGCAAATTTTTCTCCTCTATTGACTTACTGTCAGCACAATTTAGAAGTCTGTTTGGGATCATTGTCTTGCTGCAGAACAACCCACAACTAATATGTCTCTTGGCAGATTGAACTGAATTGTTGATCAGTATCTTGTCATATCCTTCCTTCCTTAATGTACGATTAATTTTCACTAAAAAAACTGATTCTATCACCCACAAAACATCCCCACACAGTGACTGACCCTCCACCACTCTTTGTCATTGGCACTACATGCTGACTTCATATGTTCTCCACAAAGTCAATGAGTAAACATTCAGTGAAGGCTTCCAAATTTCAAATTTGTTTCATCCACAAGCACCATCTCGCATCATTGTTGCGCTCTCCAGTTTTTCCGTTGCTGTACCCATTGCAGTCAGTTCAATTTCTTTCTATCCATCCATTTAAGTCATGGTCACATAAATGTCATTGCACTGCTGAGACAAAAGTTGGAGCTTCTCACATATTGTTTACTTTGTTGTTAATTTGAGGTGCAGGAAGGGTCCTCCCATTTACTCTGTACACAAATGAACTAATCTTTGCTTTACAGTGTTACTCTGGGTCTTCCAGATTGTCAAACACTTGTGCTGGCACCAGTCTGCTTGAACTGGTGCAATGTATACACCACTGTAGGCTTGGTTAAGCCAAATTTTGTTACTATTGCCTTGCTAGAATAGCCTTTGCACTGCAGAGCTATAATTACAGCACTTTTCTCAATTCCGACCTCCTCCTTCCATCTTATTAGGAGGCAATATGGCATGAACTTGATCAAGTTTACAAACTCACTACTAGAGGCACACAGTGTACTATAGACTCACTGCTACAAAGGCAGCAGAAGAAATGAAACCTATTTAAATGTAACTCTCTTAGGTAAAGGCCGTCATTGTTGTGGATACTCACCAGCACCTCTCTGGGTGAACAACGATTTGGAAACATAACAGATGAGCTTAGTTTTTGCATGTTTCTACTTGTTTTACTATCAGAACACTTTTATGATAGAATATTCGCAGACAACAAGTATGATCATTGAAACCAAACTACCACATGATGACCAAAGCTCTAGGACACCAGAAAAGATCAAAATGCATCTGACAGCAAGCCATCCGAGTCATTGAAATTAGTGTTGGCACATCTCAAGGACCAAAGCAGCATGTAAGTGGTTTTATAGTGGTCCCAACATAAACTGTTTCTAAATCTCAGAAATGGAATTGTGTGATTGCAATTCAACCTCTTTAAGAGATCTGATGTGAAAGATTTTAATGTATGCCACTTACTACTAGCACAGACATTCTGCTATTTTAAGTGTTCTCTCTGTCAAGATAACTGTAACTGAATTGGTAGAGATGCGTCTAAACACAGGGATCATATTGAGATGCTACAGCAAAATATAAACAAAATCAGGAATCTCCTCTTTATAACAGTATCTAGTTTTGTAATAAGTTTCTGCTGCTGAATCATGTTCCATCTGTGTATTATAGTGCCAATATGTTCCATCTTCAAAATTTGAATTCAGAATATTTTCATGTGCTTCTGGAAGGTGTGAAATGTCACAACTGGTGTCCCTAAAAGTGTTGGCATTATAAATTCCAGCTCAGAGACAAGGTTATTCAGTACAAATGAAATATAAATGAGTGAGTGAATGTACAATTGCTCATTGGATTACACTGTGTCTGTTATTGTTATATTTCCAATTCTTAATTTTCTGCATTCAGTTACAGTTATCATTCTACAGCTTGCTGCATTGATGCATGGAAATCACCTAAAGACAGTTAATGTCACAGGGAACATGGGATTAGTAGTACTAGATTGTAAATTGGCAACTGTAGCTCTAATATTTGTTTTCACTGTTTTATTCAAATTTCAGGTTTTATTGTTACTTCACAATTATTTGAAATGTAACTGTGGCATTAACTATCTTTAGAAGTATTCAGTGATGGTTGTGTTCCAACTTATTCCTAGTGATTTCACCAGTCTTCTTAAAAAATAGTTTACTGTAAACCATCAACATTATTTTTCCTGTTATCTTAGATTGTGTGGGTGAAGAGTACATTGGATTTTGTCCAAGGAAAGGGTTTTGTAATGGTTCATCTGCTCTTTCACATCTAGCTGGGATTTCCAGAAGGCAGTTGCCTCAACATCAGTACGAGTGTTTCCCATAGCTTTGTACTTGTGTATGGAAATACATTTTATTTCACATATGTAATGTAGATATTGCAGGCCCTTAGATAGGGATTTCATATTTGTCAGCAACGTTTCTTAACTCATTCACTGATTGTAGATCTCATTGTATTCCTCTTTCGTTACAATTGTGGGCCATTTTCTTAGACGTTTTCCTATTCTATCAAAAATGCAGTCAGTGTATAAGTAACTGTGTCCTTGTAAAAACAATTATTAGTACTAGGTTACATATTATGAGGGAGCACAGAATCACAAACTGTTGCTCTGCATGAGAACAACAGTGTGACTTAAATTATATGATTATTTAGGTTCTGCTTATCCTGTTTGTTTTGATCCATTGTGTGTCTCGTTAATTTTAAATTCCAGACATGTTTGCCTTTGCATGTAAGCTCCTCATATGTGTCTGGGTCACACATATAAAATTTTGTTGAAGATTAAGACTGAAACAAAAAGCAACAAAGTTCAGTAAATAGTCAGCATGAACTAATGCTGTGCAATTAGAACCTCAGACGAGAATAGTTCTCAGGTTACAATTGTCTTCCTCAACTTCCAGAAAACACTTGGTGGGGGGTTTGGGGCAGGGTGCATGTTAAATGCTTGCTCTGCCCTCATTATTCTTTATTCCACTTTTGATTTTTGGGTCATGACAAATGTTGAACATCTTGATGAGATCAGTCTCATTGACTGGGTGCACATTTGTCAAACACGGATTTCATGAGCTGGGGACTTGTTAACATGAACAGTCTATTGCTACTCTAAGCTCTGGGCATGCTTTTGCCTACCATCCAATGACACAGTAATGGAACATTGTACATCATAGTGCATGGAAATTTGATTTTATTGGCTGAACTGTGAAAATTGTAGGAGGAAAATAATTTTGAAGATGCACAATTTGTCAATAAGGGTTAAGGGGATTGGCTATTCAAGTGAAACAATCATTACTGAGTAACTGCTATGGAATATGCTGTACTGAGGCAAGCAGGGTTCTGTTTGGGTGGGCCCCAATCTCCCTACCTGGGACCATATAGGCTGGTGATTATCTCACTGTATAAATTTCCAGAGGGTTATTGGTTGACCCTACCACCCCATCACCAAGTGAGATCAGCAAACATCATGCAACAGTAAAAATGTGATAGTAACACAGTATCAGGAGAATTATTAAAGAATGTTGCACTACCTACAGAACAAAATGCAGGTTAGCATTGTTTAATTCCAGAGAATTTTCTGTTGCAGAGGGAAGGCATAATTTCCTTAACTTTAGCAAAGGTTGGACACAGATTTGAACCGTTGCCTCCTGACTCGCGTAAATGTGTGTATCTTCTTCTGCTTCTACACAATGAGCACTGATCCAAAAGAATTGCTGAAGAAATGGTCTTGGATGGTTACTGATTCATTCAAGAGATATACTTGAGGTATAGGGACTTCTGAAATTAAGTTACACATCATCTCATGCTAAGACCATTACGCAACAGGCACGGCACACTGCTGGAAGAGTGGGCATGTTCCCTATTTCCTGCAGAGACAATTCTGCTGCAGTACAGACAACAGGTTCATCACATTGTGCGAGTGAAATGGCACTCCAAACTTGAAGTACAGGGAACAGTATGGTTCTTGTTGGCAAAACATCTAAATTGCACACAAATTTGCCATGAAATTCTGGCAGTGTATGTCCCAAATGAGGTGCAATGCAATGCAGCATCCAGTCGTAGTGAAACAGTGCCAACAATTTGATGAAGACCATTCAGTCTTTCCAGCAAGCTGGATGGATATATGTCAGGAAAGAGATTTTCCATCAAAGAGGAAATTCACACAGCAGTCCTCAAATTGTTCCATGACTGAGGGGCAGATTTACACAGTCAATGGATGTTACAATTGTTTACAGATCTTGGTGACTGTAGCAAAAAGTAGTATCTGCATCACTTTGAATTGCATTGCAGCATACAGTAAAAGTTAGTCAGTCTGTCATACATCTACATCCATACTCCGCAAGCCACCTGACGGTGTGTGGTGGAGGGTACCCGGAGTACCTCTATTGGTTCACCCTTCTATTCCAGTCTCGTATTGTTCGTGGAAAGAAGGATTGTCAGTATGCTTCTGTGTGGGCTCTAATCTCTCTCATTTTATTTTCATGGTCTCTTCGCAAGATATACGTAGGAGGGAGCAATATACTGCTTGACTCCTCGGTGAAGGTATGTTCTCGAAACTTCAACAAAAGCCCATACCGAGCTACTGAGAGTCTCTCCTGCAGAGTCTTCCACTGGACTTCATCTATTATCTCCATAATGCTTTCACGATTACTAAATGATCCTGTAATGAAGTGCGCTGCTCTCCGTTGGATCTTCTCTATCAACCCTATCTGGTACAGATCCCACACTGCTGACCAGTATTCAAGCAGTGGGTAGACAAGTGTACTGTAACCTACTTCCTTTGGTTTTGGATTGTATTTCCTTAGGATTCTTCCAATGAATCTCAGTCTGGCATCTACTTTACATGATCATTCCATTTTAAATCACTCCTAATGCGTACTCCTAGATAATTTATGGAATTAACTGCTTCCAGTTGCTGACCTGGTATTTTGTAGCTAAATGATAAGGCAGCTATCTTTCTATGTATTCGCAGCACATTACACATGTCTACATTGAGATTCAATTGCCATTACCTGCACTATGCGTCAATTCGCTGCAAATACTCCTGCATTTCAGTACGATTTTCCATTGTTACATCCTCTCGATACACCACAGCACCATCTGCAAAAAGACACAGTGAACTTCCGATGTCATCCACCAGGTCATTTATGTATATTGTGAATAGCAACGGTCCTATGACACTCCCCTGCGGCACACCTGAAATCAGTCTTACTTCGGACGACTTCTCTCCATTGAGAATGACATGCTGCGTTCTGTTATCTAGGAACTCCTGAATCCAATCACACAATTGGTCTGATAGTCCTTTGCTCTTACTTTGTTCATTAATTGACTGTGGGGAACTGTATCGAACGCCTTGCGGAAGTCAAGAAACACGGCATCTACCTGTGAACCCGTGTCTAAGGCCCTCTGAGTCTCATAGTTTCCTGCTGCTTCCACACCTTTCCTTGACAATCATTAGATGCCAGGTTACTCCTGGATGCATCAGTGAACGGAATCCTACCCCACTGATTGAGCACCCATTCTGTGTTTTCCGGTACCCATCTCCACAGACCAGTGCTTTGGGGGAGGGATGTTAGCGTCATCTGTAATGGAGGCCACATTGATAATGGGGAGGCTTGGATTCTGTGTTGACCATAGTTGCCTGATATCCCAGTTTAGGTAAGGTCATCCCAAATATCTGGTTGGAAACCCAACTCCCAGCTCCCAATTGTACTTTTTTGGGATGGATAAAAATCATGGTTACATAAAAATGGACATCTTTTTATATAATGTTGTGCTCTTCACTTCAAATTGTTCATTACTGATTTCAATTGAGGGGCAGTCTTGACTTTAAACTTCTGCTTTTATTAAGAGCGCAAAGTTGCCATACTTGACTCAATAGACATTGTTTTTGAGCTGTGCATCAGAGGTCAATCTTGACAATGCTTTGTAATTCTCTGCTGAAAAAACTGAATAGGGTTGTGCAGTTTCTTTCCCCTGTTGCAGCCTTAGTCATCATGATGCCGATATATGATGATCATATCAAAACATTCAAAAGAGAAGTTGTGACGAAGGAAGCTGAGATAATTTTTACTTCCCCCTTGTTTTGCCATATGCCTCCTTAAAATTCGTTTTTTCACTTTTAACTAATTATTATTAACATATAAGAATATAACATGCATTTTCATAAAAGAGAAAGGTTGGCCCTCAGTTTTAAAGAATTTAACACCAGGTTGAATTTTGTTTATGTAATTGATTTTCTAATTTATATTGAGTATTCCAAAGTTAGTATCTTTTAGTATAGGGCAAAATCTCTCATTTTCATGTAACTTGAATTCTATTGTTGACTTGTAAGCAAATAAAAATCTTGTAATAATTGCAAACATTTGGAATATGAAATGCTAGTATTCGTAAAGTGTCTATTTGGCTCTAGTTGGACACATGTTAGCAAAGCGAGCCCTTAATTAATTCTAAGGTAATTAACAGATTAGACAAAAGTGTTGCTTGCATAACTATATATATGAATTTCATGATTAAAACAAAAAATTCGGCCTAACTCTTGTAGTAGAAGAAACTGTTAAAAAGACGGAGTTTTTAGATGTATTCAGTTAACTGATTTTAATTGCAATTTCTGTAAATTTAACTTTGAACAATGTGTAGTTTTGGTACCTATTATTGTGGTGATATATAAGGGTCATGAGACAGTCAGTTCATGGCCAAGTTTCAGTCGAGGAAGCTGTGTTGGTTAGAACAACCACGGTGCATCACCTTAACAGTGATGTAAGTGGTACACGAATAGGCCATGTGTTAAAGCAATGACAGTGTCTGTTCCATATGTACCTGATTATTCCGAAAGAACTGTGAATTATTTGGTTATGTTTTTATTGCTGTAGATGTTCAACAGAAAACTATTGTAGCAGTATGTGGATGTTTGCCTGGAAACTAGTAATGAGCCTTATGGGAAATTTTGCACTGCCCATATATAACCGTGTATTATTGGGAGGTTGTGAAAAGTGAAAGTAAAAGACTGTGAAACACAGCTGTGCATCTGTCAGGTACATCATTTATAGTAGACAGTACTGCACGTCCACCCCCTATGTTTTCAGCCAGTATGCCAAGGACAACAGAGAAACAAAGCAGGCAAACCACAACAAAATGGCAGTTTACTTGCAGCACAGTATAAACTTTGGTGAAAAATGATTTGTACTTTGAAGAAAGTGTCTACACAACTTTCAAACCATTTTCACTGACAATGAAAAAGAGCTCATTTTCAGAATTTGTGTAAGTGATTTCTTGTAGATGGGGATTTGATGTTTGAAGAATGTGTGCAGTTAAAGAATTTTCTCAAGGAAGAAGAGAAGAACTTTTTTACCTGAAATTTGATTAGTGGAAGGAATTTTCTCATTGTTATGAAAACTATGACAACTTCTTCAAACTTTTCCGTTTTGCTTCAGATGAGTTTTCAGCCTGATTATGAACACTTGGTGAGCTGAGAGGAACCTTTTTCCAGCAGCAACATTGGAAGCTGAAATAATAATGAAGATGATTTAGTGATTTACATCTCTCAAGTTTTGTTGCTTTCTTGATGAGAAAGAAGATTCTATGAAGGAGATTGAAAAGTGAGCAAAAATCTCAATAAGATGAAATACAGTGATTTGTTATTTTGAATTGTAGCCTGTGTGGGTTTAGTCTTGGTTTTTTAAAAATATCCCGATTTAGTTCAGAAAAAACTTTGTGACTGGTCTGTACTAATACAGCTGCCTTCTAAATGGGCAGTGCACAGCTCTTTTGCATTTTCTTGTGGGTGCCTATGACCCACAACTCTTATGCTCTAATCAGGTTGTTGACTCCAGGCTACCACTGGATGATGGTTTGTCTCACAGTAGTTGTTCTCTGTTTGAATGATGTCACTGTGGTGTATGAAAAATTGACAGGCAACTTACCATGCTGCCAACCTTCCTGCCATAGTCTCACAAATTGGATAAGCATGAAATTATCCTTCAGAGCATGTTTACAGACAACATAGTTAAAGGTTTTAATGAATCTGTCTCACAGCGACTTCTGTTCAATAGTAGATTATGATAAATATTCTGGCCAACGAAGTATCTGATTGCATTCATTTTGCAGCTATGTTTTTTCAATAATTACAAATCTGCTGTTCAAAAATGGAAGCCATTTGGATTAATATTTTGTTTGAAATTTCTTTCTTTTTCTTTGATGTTTGAGAATATTAATTACATTACACATTTCATTTTTTTCCAACTGTAAAATGGCATGTGTTTCACATTTTGAAATTATTTGGTTATGAAAATGCCTCATAGCACTTCTCTATCAAATAAAAACTGTTATAATTTTTCATAAACACCAGAACAGTTCCTGAAGTTAATATTGTAAAAATGTGCCTTTGATGCTTTGCACCAATGAGTTGAGTTGATCTATCTTTGTGAACTTTCTCAATGGTTTTAGTGAGGTTAGTGAATGAGAGCAGTTGTGTTGGACCAAGTCTTTGACTTGATATCACATGGAACCAAGTGCAGTTTTATCTGTTGGACTAAGTAATGTGAGCTCAGTGTATCTCATGAACTGTAATTTGTTTTTATAATTCTGCAACTTTGAAATCAGTGTCCATTTAAAAGTGACTCTTTTTAGCCAATCACCAAAGCTTTTAAAATGTGGTGTTAATTGTTGATTACATTTTGGAGATTTAGCAAAAGCTACAATGTTCTTTCATCTGCAAGTCAAGATATTAACTGAAACTATACGACCTAGAGCCCACAATGAATTGTACTGCTAAATATATTTGGATTATGAGCTGAGCCACAAAATACTTCAAATCATGTCGATGATTGTTGATACTGTTTTCTATGCAACAAATGTCATGTCCCAGCGTTACACGTCAGACAGTTCTGACAAAGAAATGTTACAGCTTTAATTACATCATTTCAATAATTTCTTGTTGTTTGGAGTGAGGAACAGGACTCTTAGAAGGCACAGGAATTAATGTTCAGAGAAAAGAAATAAAGGATTTGGAAGATAAGTTGAATGGAATCGAAGGGATGAAAATCATGCATTGTTGACATTCCTACCTGGAATATCCATTGGTTGTTTTATAAATGGTAAAATTCCACTAACCAACATGTTGCCCCTGCCAGTAGTGTAATGTGATGCAGCATGGAGGGGCAGCTGGTCAGCACACCTCTCTCGTGGGACTTTCTGACTGTGAAACCACTACTAATCGGTCAAGCAGCTCCTCACTAGACTCAGTGCATCCTGTACCAGTCACCCCCCACTGAGGAAAAATCGCTGGCCGTACCAGTAATCGAACCCAGGTCCGCCAAATGGTAGTCAGTTGAATGGGACGGCTAAGGAGGTAGACAATATAATGGATAGTGTGTTAAAGAGCAGTTCTAAGATGAACATAAGACAAGGATAATGGAATGTAGTCAAGTCGAATCAGGAGATGCGGAGGGAGTTATGAGGGATGATCAACGAGTTTCCATTTGGAAGCTGTACAAGAAGGGGTCGAAAAGATTCTACCCTAACAAATAAAGAATGAAAGAAATTTCATAATATCAATTTATTTGTCTATATGATACCTGTGTACACTAATACACTTGAAGGCATGCTCAGATAACTTCTGCAAACCATTCAAATAAAAGGTCTTTGATTTCAAGTCCAACAAAGCATCAGTCACTGCATCATCATCCTTTGAGGTATTTTTTTAGGTTTGGGAAAAGGAAAAAGTGTGACACATTCAGATCTGTAGAATATGGTAGGTGATGTAAGAATTCAAACCCGCAGTCATGCAGAGTTTCCAATGTTGCCAGGTCTTGGTGCACTGATGCATTGTGCTGATACTAAAGAGTTCAGTGAGCCAATTTTCCACACCTCATTTTCCTTATCTCTCTTCTCAAATTTGCACATGGAATTTTGTGTGTGTGTGTGTGTGTGTGTGTGTGTGTGTGTGTGTGTGTGTGTGTGTGTGTAGAGGGTGAAGGATGGTTTCATTGCTGTGACTCTTGTTCTGTCTCAGGATCAAAGAGTCTTTGTGGACCCACTTAGATGAATCTTTCAGCACTCCCAAAATATCCACAACAGTGTCATGAGCACGCCCGTGGGAGATTCCAAATGTGGTTTCAATGTCCTGCAAAACTGTATCGTGAATTGTAGTCACTGTTTCATCAGTGGCAGGCTTTCCATTCCTTGGTGCTTCTCTAGCACTCATTCTTCTGTGTTTGAAGTCAGACGCCCAGGTTTTCTCTGTTGCACAAGACGGAACACTGTCCGTAAGTGTATTCCGCGTGTTCTCCACAATTTCCTTGGAATTTGTTCCCTCCAAATGAAGGTATTCAACCACTACACAGTTCCTTATTCTCCCAGTATTCACCACTTTGCTTAAACTACAGTATACAGTGCATCTTAGTGGCTACACTAATGAAGGTGGAGCTGCGACATTTGACTTGTGTACCCATAAAGGGTCACCATAAAAGTAGGTGGTGGTGTTAATGCGACACATTACAGTAACTATCTGGGGCTAGAAACTTTTCAGCCACCCCTCATATGCGAATCGGGCAAAATTATAATGAGAACTGAGGCAACCACCCTACCAGTGCACCAGGTTGAAGATGCCCACTTGGTAGAACACTGTGTCCTGCTTTGTCAAGAAGTCCGTCACTGCTTGGTGCGCATCCTCTTGCAACAGGAGTCATTGATCCTTCAAGACCTTTCTAAGGGACCAAAGTCACGATAAGCACACAGGTAGAGATCAGGACTGCAGGGTGGCTACTCGAGTGTCACCCACTTTAGCTGGTGCCTGCATTATGGGGATGTGTATTATCCAACTTGATGCACAATGGTGGTTTTCAACAGAAGTGCTCCTTCATACACATTCTTCAATGTATGATGGATGTCTACCAGTGTTTGTCTTCCAGCAGCTGAGAAAAGAACAACAGTATGTGATCCTTTTTGGACATATTTGGTAATAACAGTGCCGTAGTTCCAATTTTTATATTTACTACATGCACTTCAGAAAGGCACAAATGTCACACATTGCTTCTGTAACCACACTGGAGTCATGCTACATTGCTTTTACTCTGTGGCAACACCCTTGAATGGGAACTTTTTTATTGTCCATTACACAAGGTTTGTCCGGAAAATACGTATAAAAGTTGAATAATGTCTTTATGTTAGAGGTTGCAGTCACAGCCAGCTCGGACTACTGCTGTATTCAATCCCATCAACGCTCAGTTTGAGTCAGAGCACTCTGTGTGAAGGTGGGAGTGTGCAGCAGCTTGTTGACACTTACCCTTTTTCACTTGCCGTCGGCATGGAGCTCTTTCTGATTGAGGAACAGTGCGTCAACATCAAGTTTCTTGCAAAGGTATGCAAAAATGGCCTTGAGATTTTTATGGTTTTGAAACAGGTTTACGGATACAATTCTCTAAAGGAACCAACCATGAACAAGTGGTTAAAAAGGTTCTGGGATGGCCGAGAAGAAGTGAACGATGACCCTTGCCCAGGATGCCCATCGACATCGAGTTCTGATGCAAATGTTGAACGAAATCGGGCTTGTGTTCTTAAAGACCGTAGATTCACAGTAAGAATGATTGCTGATGAGCTGTCAATCACCAAAACATTCATTCACGAAATCCTGACACAAAAACTTGAAATGAAGAAATTGTGTGCATAAATCATACAGAAGCTCTTGACGCCAGATCAGAAATCAAAGAGGGTCGAGTGCTGTGAGGATTGGTTGGAAGCAGAGGAACGAGGGGACTTTCTCAACTCAGTCATCACTGGAGACGAGTCCTGGTTTTACGGATACGATGTGGAGCTCAACTCTCAAAGCAAGGAATGGAAACTAACAGGAGAACCTAGAACAAAAAAAGTCGCGAGTCCAATTTGAAGACAATGTTGATCCTTTTCATTGAGTCTAGGGGCATTGATCCTGGCAAGAGAGTGAACAGAAACTTTTACATTGAAGTTCTGACACATCTCAGAGCTCGTGTGGCCCGAGTTCGACCGGAGTTGGCAAAAGGGGCAGGTGGATCCTTCATCACGAAAATGCGCCCCCACTTGCACGTTGCTCGTTGTGCGCGAGTTTTTGGCCCGAAGGTCAATAACCATGACAAACCATCCACCGTATTCACCCGATTTAGCCCTGTGTGACTTCTTCATGTTCCCAAAATGCAAAATGGTGCTTCGGTGGCGGCACTTGGGAGATGTGGAAGCCATCAAGGTGGAAAGGACACAGCAACTGAACAACATTACAACTGAAGACTTTCAGCAATGTTATCAACAGTGGAAACAGCGTTGGCAGAAGTGTATCACATCTCAGGGCAAGTACTTTGAAGGAGGCCATATTGTAATACCTGAATAATTGTAAAATAAAGTTATTATTCAACTTTTATACATACTTTTCGGACAAACTTCGTGGATTAGGAAATGAGACACTGAAGATAATAGAAGTATTTTGTTATTTGGGTAACAAAATTATTGATGATGGCTGACACAGAGAGGATATAAAATGCAGGCTGGACTGTCTGATGGACAGAATATCTGAAAAAGAGGAATATGTTAGGAGTGGATATAAATTTAAATGTTAAGGAGTCTTTTCTGGAGGTATCTGCCTGAACTGTAGCCTTGCTCCAAAACGAGATGTGAACAACAAGCAGTTCAACTAGAAAAGGATGGTATCTTTTGAAATGTGTTTCTAGGAAGAAATTTTGACGATTACGTGGATAAAACATAGAGGCAAACTCTGTCCATTTGTACTGGCCGACCACCGTGTCATCGTCTGCCAATGACGTCCGGCACACCACTATCCTGCCTGTGTCAGTTTTCTTGACCTTGAGACCTGCTTGCTTCAGTAGCTTCTCATTTGGCATCACAAGGGTGAATGTACACCATTCCAGTCCTCTCACCTAGAAAAAAAATCCCTGGCAGTACCGGGAATCTAAACCTGTGTCCTCCCCATGATAGGCAGCAGCAGTGAACACAAAGTTACAGAGGTGGATAGATGACTATGACTGCTACTAGATACCCCCTGCGATGCACATAGAGGTGGCTTATGGAATAATTATGCAGTTGCAGATCAAATTACTAAGAAAATGGTACTGAATGAAATTGAGGAGAAAAGAAATTTTCAGCACAACTTGACTAATAGAAGGAACAGGTTGATAAGATATACCCTGATGCATCAAGGAATCATCAATTTGGTATTGGTGGGATTTCAGTGAGGGGAGGAAAAACTGTTGAGTGGGAAATACAGTAATACAGTAAGCAGGTTCAAATGGATGTAGGCTTGCGTATGATATTCTAGCATTGAGAGCTGCATGAAACCAGTCTTTGGACTGAAGACCTCAACAAAAACAGTTGGCTGTATGTAGGTATTTCCTGTGTTCAGGAAAGCAATGAGAAAGGATTTTCTGATAAAGAAAACTGCAAATACCATACATTAATGTGGTGTAAAATGTTTCTTGAGCTGTTTATGAAGCCAGAGAAATCTTATATTAGTTCTTTTGGCATAAAAAACCTGTACAGGATGATTAATCTACCCATACCCATGGGTTTTATGCAACTTGCAATGCCTACAAATGTCATGGGCAAGATTTTCATTTCTCTCACCCACTACATGCAAATTACTAGTCGTACATAAAAAAAATGAACAGGGGCTTTTTTGTGGGAAACTTAATGTAGCCATTTTTTTGGGGTGGGGGGTGGGGTGGGGGGTACATTTTTGTTAGAGGCCCAAATGCATTTTTCTTGAATAACACAAAAACTGTGGTCTCCAACAAAAACTTATTCCAGTTCAAAATTTAATGTAGTTAATTTTCATACAAAAAGGTCCTGTTCATTGTTTTCGTAGGCCTAACAATATGCATGTAGGGAGGAGAGAAGATTAAAATCATGAGTGTGGTTCTTGAAGATGTTGCAGGTTCCATAAAACTTTATGGCAGGGGCAGCCGAATAACCCTGTATATGATCCAGATGATTCAACAACATGCTTAGTACACCTCATGGCCAAACATGGCTGCTGATAGAAAATAGGTAGTTCATATTGGCTTTGTGTATCCCCGTTATGTGACTGAAGTAAAGAAGAGGAAGTGGGATGTTCACTGTCAACTTTTATACCCACATTGGTAAGGCAAAACACATTAAAATATACAGGGCACAGCAGAAAAGTAAGTACCATTGTGGGAAAAGGATTCATGAAATCATTTCTTCAGACATATGTCATAGCGGTAATCCAACTTTTCTATGCCCTCTTCATAGAAGGATACCACCAGTGAAGACATCCAATACTGATCACGCTTTCTTACATCATCATTGGTGTTGAAGCACCTTCATCCTACTTGATGATGAAGTAAAAGTGGTAGTCAGCAGATGTGAGATCAACACTGATTGGCAGGTGGTCGAACTGTTCCCAACTGAATTGTTTAGTAAGGTTTTCAGTGCCACCAGCACAAATGAAATGTGATGTCATGAAGCAACATAATAATTCGATTAAGAATTTCGCATCTTTTGTTTTGAATAGTGTGATGGAGTTCTCTCGGTGTTTTGCAGTGTCATACTGCTTTCATGATTTCAGCTTGGAGAAGGAACTCAACAAGCAGAATGTCTCATTGGTCATAGAACCCACTGCACCAGATTTTTTGCACTGACAACTTCATTCTGATTTCTTTTTTTTTTTTTTTTTTTTTGGGGGGGGGGGGGGGGGTGGAGGAATATTGTTGGATTCAGAGTTCCGTCACTCCATACATTGTTGTTTTTGTTTTGGAGTGTCATGAAAAACCCATGTTTTATCACCAGTCATGATTCTATTTAAGAATTCATCTTCCTTATTACTATATTCAGTGCTGAAATGTCAAAACCCTGCCAAGGTACATGATTTTGTAAGCATTTTTGAAACAGAATTCACAAAAATTTAAGCAATTTATGACTGAGTCATGCAAAACAGTTTTTGAAATACATTCTTATTGTGAACCATGTATTTTCATGAATTTTTCTCACCCATACCATCAGTGACAACAGAAGGCTGTCCAACAAGTGCTTCATCATGAGTGTTTCTTCAAACTGTCTCATCCACTTCCTCACCATAAATGTCTACAAGTTGATGAATTTCAGCTGGCTTAATGTTCTGTGTGTTGAAACAAAACATAACAGAGCGCACTTCACAGTCACTGGGCTCAAAGGCTGTCTTAAAGATTTTGACTGATCACTAACAAATATAAATACCACAAAATTTAGCTGCAGAGTCAACTGTGGAAAGACAATGAACCAGAGAAATGTGTGAACCTACAACACAAGTGCTGGAGTGGCAGCAGAATGATTTGGTACTTACTTTCAGGATGCACCTCATACTTTGAACTTCTATGAAAGTGCCCATCACCTTTTAATGTAAATTTTTGCTTATGATGGAAACTATGTTGAAACAGTGTGTTTTGTTTACCTTTCTCTAGTCATGACAGGTAATGTGATTCAAGGACAGAGAGGTACTTTCTGACTTACCTTAGTCAAGCTCCAACTCTTCTGCCCTGTACAGCTACTTGCTTTTATCCTGCGGTTGTTACTCTCTGGCCTGCAGCTGCTCCTAAAAAAACGGCATACATTGTGTGTAAAAAACTACATTTACAAAGAATTTGTGGGGTCAGAGGAGATAGAGATACACTTAATTACATGTCACTGGTGTGAACCATGTTGATGATATGGATCCATTAAAGTTTTGATGTTAGTAATGCTCGAGATATGGTGTGACTATTGGTATAGGGGCATTTCAGAAAATATCGCCTGTCTACATTATGGCACAACTGGAATATGCTTGCTCAAAACAACCAAGTGTGAATAATGACAATGCATTCAGCTGACTGGTAACCAGTGCTTCATATACCAACATCGTCTCCCACTATAAAAAAAAAAAAAAAAAAAAAAAAGAAAAAAGAAAGAAATTTAGAGGCAGTCACACAAAAAAAGCTTCTTTTTCTCTCCCAAACACATGAAAAGTGTGTGTATGTAGTTTTTTGTTTCAATACACCCCGTATATGAAAAGAGCTGTCACCATTACCTACACTGCTTACATGGTGTTAATTTGCACACAGATTTCTGGTTGTTCCACTGGAAAGCTTACCAAGACATTTACAGCATAAAGCCAATACTCGCTTGTAACTTAAAAATGTACACAGCTCAAAGGTAGTACAACTACAACTCTGCAGAATTACAATGTCTTTCATGCAGTACACATTTTTAACCTCTGGGATAAGCTACAAGGTAATTACTCCATGCCATACAAAAAAAACAAAACAGTTTCACTGTTAATATTTCTCATATATGTAATAGGTAATGGGAACAACGGAACCAACAGAATTAAGAAGACCATTAGCATTTTTTAAAATTCATCTATCTTTTACAGAAAAGAACAGTAAATTTCAACCATTTCGTAGGGACGTTACAACATTAGCAAACACTGTGTTATGATTTGTGACCATGCATTATATATATTATTTGGCACTTCAGTTCCATGGAACACTATTTAATGTGCAGCTATATAAATGATTATTTTTATTACTCAACATGCATAATATTACTTAAAGGTTAATATTATCATCAACTTACAGAAACAGTTAGGTTAAGAAACATCGATGTATGCCGATGGTTACTTTGCAGCCTGCTACATAGTGTTGAAACCATAGGCTAGGTGGAAGACTCACTGGACAAAAAGTTGTTAGAACTACATACATACATGGGTGAAAAGCAGTTTTGCTGGTCTCAAAAAACTTTATTGTGCGCTTCTGTTCCAAATGACAACTTAAATGAAATTTCATATCTACAATAATTTCACCAATAAGGTGGGCTACAAGTAGGTTCTAATATTCTGACCTGAGTCGCTCTTCAGCAAGTAGAGCTACATAATATGTGGTACTGTTTTTACATGAACACTAACACTAGTCATGTTTGCAATAGAAACAATAATTAGGTCCAATACATTTAAAATTGTATGCCTACAGCAAGCAACACTACAGCCAGAATGTACTGCTTGTTCAAAATGAAAATTCATCAAAATACTTGCAGTACACACTGAAATTCCTTACATCCATTCTCTCTTGCTGCAATAATGCTTAAACTCATAGCCAAAGACCATTGTACATTGTTGTGGGGAACTAGAAGTGCTAATAAATGTAACTAAATAATATCTGTATTCATTTGAGTTTGTTTCACCAAGATCCAGATTATGTTGTCACTTTTGTCCCCTTGTTCTTTCATTATCTGATTGTAGTTTTCAATTTTGGCCAGTTGATATAAGTCTGTCTTGTAACTCCTTCATGTTCATTGTTATTGGAAATAACTTTACTAGCTCGTATTATCTTTGATGACAATACGAAACTCGATAAACAAGTCAATGCAATCTGTGCCAGCACTTAATCATTACAAAAACCTCTTTCAAATTTTGTTTACCTTCAGTGCTATTCATTTTGTTCTAAGGCTTGTATTTAGTATAAATAACCAGTAGTGCAACTGTAGGCCCTATCAGTTTCAACATTAAAACTGTAATGTTTAAGTATTCAGAGCATTTGCCTCAATTTGATCCCATAGATTGCCACTTTACTGATGTGGGATTTCTTAAACTAGAAAGAGCATCTCTCTTGAAATATTTACAAATGTAATACTGTTGAAACACGTATGTACATTTCGACACAGTTATACAATTGAAAATGTTGACAGATGCTCCTAAAATTTCTTTTGCAACTTGAATACTGAAACATGTTCTCGGAACTACTTTAAAATATTAAAATTCTACAAGAGGCTCTATACTGGAAGACACTCTATTTCATTTTTATATTATTGCAGAGGGGCAGGAGCAAGATGAGGTACTTTCAGGGAACGACTGGCAAGTAGAAGTAATTACCAATATTGCAGGTTCCAGTACTGACCATGGTCTTATTATCATCCAGTTGGAAACATTCACACAATGTTAGTCACAACAGAAGCACTTCCACTACAATGATTGTGACAAGTATGCTCCTAAACCCTGTTGTTCTCATCTACTTTCACGTGGTTTACATTGTTCATTGATAAACAATAGCATCCTAGCAGACACTGTAGAAATAAACTTGGTCCAAACAAGTACAGTATAACAGATGTCAATGAAATGAGAAGTTTATTTTACTTCACACAGTCACACCAGGAATCCTCAATACACATTTATGAAAGAAATTAAGATTACAACTTATAAAACTTGAGCTGTTATCCAAAGCCACTAAAAGAAAACTTTGTTTGAGTAGTGACAAGTTAGCAAGAACCAATACCTCATTTCTGCTTCAGAAGAATGTATGTAACAAGAAGCCAAATTTCATCCACTCATTTATTACTTGGCAAAGTGTGGCTCCATATGTGTTTGCACTGTCCACTGGTCATTTCCAAAGGGGAAACACAAGTCAAGGAGCAATTTTCCATAAGAGCTGAAATTAATGAGTTAAAGAGGCACAACATATTTTGGGGGGAAAGAAGGGAGGCTGGAGAGATGTGTGTTACAAGGTTATGGCAGGCCCAATGTATAGCGTTTCTATTTTGATGTAGAGTTCACATAAAGATGTCATTTTTCATGAACAACACTGTGTGAACAAAGAAGAGCTCTCAAGCATAATAAACATCAATGACCCGCTGCCTACTGGAATAATGAAGGTTTCTTTATGGACCGCATTTTGATCACTTGCGAGAAGCAATCACTAGTTTATTGTGGGCTGTAATGATTTCAAACGTAATATCTCATTTCATCTCATACAATTTGTAACTTTGGCATTCAGCTGTGATTACTGCATTGCTGAACAAATCAAAGAAGTCAACAACAGTTAGCCAAGATATGGGACTTCATTTTTTTTTTTTTTTAATATATAATACCCACCACTCTGCCTGTGTCATGTTAATAGAAACTGACAGTCTTAGCAACCGCAATGGTTCAATTTTCACTTTCATAAAAAGAAAACCAGACTGTCTGTGGGTTTGGTGTTCAGCAGGAGGCAAAACCTTGTTAGTGGTCTGGCTGTGAGACTTGAAAGCATTCCACTCCCCATGCTACATCGCTGGGTTTTGAGAGAACTGTCAGGAGGTGGCAGTGTTCTGCTTCGAAGGTCCTGAAACACACAAAGTGTGGCAAAAATTACTATTGGGACAGTAATGCATTAAGTCACTAGAAACTGCTGTCAGGTAGAACCACTGTACTGAATAACAACCAGAAGCATATGAGTGCAGCTTATGGGATCTATATGAATGTGAGTTGAAAATCCCTTTCTTATCTGCAGGAATTTACACTAGATTATAGCACAACAGCTGTAGGGACCTAGATTAAGTTTATTTAGTGTAAATACAGAAAATTGCATCAGTCTCATTTCATTCTTTTCAACAGAACAACCAAAGGAATTAGAAAATCTAGCTGAGGAAATTAATAAATTACACCACAAAATTCAATTCACTTCCTATCACTGTAGAAATGAAACACCAGAAAACATTCACAAAACTTGTATATAAAAATGCTCAAACTTCCACGAAACCAACAATTACCAGTGTTACCATCCGTAACTCTTCTTGCTATCCAGATCACAATAAAAAAGTGTTCTTCAGAAGAATGTTTAATCACATGCTTAAAGACCCAATGGATTCAAGTGAAAGATAAAAATAAACACAAATTGTAAAATCAGCTGCCTCCAGTTATGAATAAAATCCAGCTGTAATACATAAATTAAACCAACCAGTTTCTGGACAACCACCCACAAACAGGAAGACCATCTTTGTAATAAGCTGACTTTCCTCAAGGAAGGTTTCATACCAAATTGCCAACCTCTTCAAGTTGTATGTCATACAAACAAGCTTCTTCGCAAGCAACAAAATACAGAATAATATCATCCACAGTACCGAAAGCACTAAGCAAGAATATCAAAAATCAGGTATGTCCGAACTTCTGCAATAAACAAACTGGTAGAAGCACAGGGATGCACTCTATCTTAACATACAGAACAAATCCAACTTTGCAGAATGAGTTACTGGGCAAGAATTGTGGCAAACAGTGTAGAAAAGAACCAGGCAAGAAATTTGACTTTCTTGAAGGAACTGAAATATCTTTCAACACAGTTACAGCACCAGCCTACCTACTCAATGACAAGTTTCGCCTTCACAATTATGAAGACTTACTATATATATATATATATATATATATATATATATATATATATATATATATATATATATATATATATATATATATTAAAAACAAAGATTCCACGACTTACCAAGCGGGAAAGCGCCGGCAGACAGGCACATGAACAAAACACACAAACACACACACACAGAATTACGAGCTTTCGCAACTGGCAGTTGCTTCGTCAGGAAAGAGGGAAGGAGAGGGAAAAATGAAAGGATGTGGGTTTTAAGGGAGAGGGTAAGGAGTCATTCCAATCCCGGGAGCGGAAAGACTTCCCTTAGGGGAAAAAAAGGACAGGTGTACACCTGTCCTTTTTTTCCCCTAAGGGAAGTCTTTCTCCCTTAAAACCCACATCCTTTCATTTTTCCCTCTCCTTCCCTCTTTCCTGACGAAGCAACTGCCAGTTGCGAAAGCTCGTAATTCTGTGTGTGTGTTTGTGTGTTTTGTTCATGTGCCTGTCTGCCGGCGCTTTCCCGCTTGGTAAGTCTTGGAATCTTTGTTTTTAATATATTTTTCCCATGTGGAAGTTTCTTTCTGTTTTATATATATATATATATATATATATATATATATATATATATATATATATATATATATATATAAAGAAACATGCCCCCTCTCAATCTCTCTTTGCATCTTACCTAAATTGATATCACCATATAAAATCTTGCATGATATATCTAAACCTTCTACTCTTGTTTTTTTAAAAAGTAAAGTTCATGTACATATCAAGACCTGTAAATATTGGAACTTCACTCTATTTCTCTATTTTTGGGCATTCATGTTCAGTTTTGAATAAAGTACTTACCCACACAATTTTATTGTCTCTGAGCAAAGTATATTATATCTTCATAACACGCATCAGTTGTACAGTGCATGCTGGATGCTGGCTGAGTTTAGTAATCAATTGTGTCTCATGGGCTTGACTATTGTCTGAAGTAGTGATGGAAGGAATTGACACTGTGAATGCTGCATAGAGGGCTATGTGAGGTTTTTTTCTGAGTAGCACATTGCAAATCATCCCAGATATGCTCAATGTTCAAACCTGGGGAGTTTGGTGGCCATTGGAAGTGTTTAACCTTAGAAGAGTGTTCCAGGAGCCACTTTGTAGCAATTCAGAACATGCCAAGTGTATCATTGTCCTGCTGGAATTGGCCAAGTCCATCGGAATCCCCAATGGACAGGATGCTTATGTATGTGTCAACTTTCAGGGTCATACCTAGCCATATCACTCCAAATGCACGCCTCCTACACCATTACAGAGCCTCCACCAGCTTCAACAATCCCCTGCTGACATGCAGTGTGTGGTGTCACTGCCAGACAGCACACTTGCTAGGTGGTAGCCTTTAAATCAGCCGCGGTCCGGTAGTATACGTTGGAACCACGTGTCGCCACTATCAGTGATAGCAGACCAAGTGCCGCCACACGGCAGGTCTAGAGAGACTTCCTAGCACTTGCCCGAGTTGTACAGCCAACTTTGCTAGCGATGGTTCACTGACTTCTATGCTCCCATTTGCCGAGACGATAGTTAGCATAGCCTTCAGCTACGTTATTTGCTACGACCAAGCAAGGTGCCAGTATCTGTACTATTGATATTGTGAATCATGTACCATAAAGAGCGAAGTTCTCCATTAATGGATTAAAGTTAAGTATTCCACCAGCTACGTCCATTTTTCTCAATTCTAATTCTCTTGTCATGTTCCAGACATCATTCCAGCCTGTGTGAGCTGAGACGCGTGCATTTCGGCCTCCTTTAGGTATATGGATTGGCTCTCCTGCCAAACACAACACAGTGTCCATTCAAGAGGATGTCTCCATGCATGTACGTGTCCATCTGCACGACACACTTTGAAACGAGACTCGTCCAACCAGGCAACATGTTTCCAGTCCAGTATCGGCGTTGATGGACCCAAGTGAGGCAAAAAGCTTTGTGTCATGCAGTCATCAAGGGTACACAAGTGGACCTTCAGCTACAAAAGTTCATATCAATGATGGTTCATACTCTTACACTTGTTGATGGCCCAACATTGAAGTATGCAGCAATTTGCAGAAGGGTTGCATTTCTGTCACTTTGAACGATTCTCTTCAGTTGTTGCTCCTGTTTTTGGAGGATCTTTTTCGGCTGCAACGATGTTGGAGATCTAATGTTTTACCAGATTCCTGATATTCACTGTATGCTCATATGGGAAAATAACCACTTCATTATTACCTTGGAGATGCTTTGTCCCATTGCTCGTACACCCACTATAACACCACATTCAAATTTACGTAAATCTTGAAAAGCTACCATTGCAGCAGCACTTAGCAATCTAGCATCTGTGCCAGACACATGTTGTCTTATTTAGGCATTGCCGACTGCAGTGCCATATTCTGTATGTTTACATATCCCTGTATTTGAATACGCATGCCTGTGCCAGTTTTGTTGGCAATTCAGAGTATGTACATATCCTGTGAGAAGATAATGATATATTACCAATCCACATACTATGATGGAAGAGGTACATGATAGGGAATGTGTTGTGTTGTTTGGCGGTTGATGGTATTCTGGGACAATTCCCCCCCCCCCCCCCCCCCCCCAAAAAAAAAATGCCAGTTACCTTGATATGCTCTGGCTGTTACTATGACTGGCTGACTGCCGAGATACAGTCTTTTTCCAGTAATATGGTGCACTGGCACATTGGGCTCAGGCTGTGGCAGATGTTGCGGACCAGGTGTTACGAGGTATGCTGAATTGGCAGGGGTGGTCCTATTCCCTCGTGTTCTAGGCCACCAGACATTAGAAAGGTGGGCTTGTTTCTATCAGCATATACGAAGGACAGAGTCGACCAAGCAGCTGTCAACCACATCAAAAATTTAATGAACAAAATCATTTCTGCCCTTGCCACAGGTGATGCAGATATAATGTGCTGAATGTGGATAGATCCTGATAACAGACTGGAAATTGTGCCCACCACCACTGGTGCACACATGCTGAAACTGATTAAACTCCATAAAATCTTCATGACACTATGTCACATAAGCCAAACATGGTGTGAATACCTTAGGTCTAATTAGTTCGGATGTTGTAACTTTTGAGACAATCTGTATATCCTCTGTCCATAGCAGGTTAAAAACCTTATTGTGCTGTCAGAGCCTTTGATATGTTCTCAGAAAGAGGCAAAACCACCACACATTTCAACTCACCTACTGTCCAGTTTGTATTGTGTTTGCTCCACTGACAACATGTACATTCTTATGCCTCAGTAGTCTTCTGCAAGGGTCCCACTGCATGCAACTTGCCATCACAATATTTGGCTGAAAACTAGTAGACATGGGTCTGCAGCGATTCCTGTTGTGTTTGAGACTGACTGTCAATGGCAACTTACAACGTTCATCTCTATGACTAACAACAAGTTTGGGTCTTAATGTGGCCACTTTTATTATTATGCCACATTATGTGGTTGCAAGTGGTACAGCATTCCTTGCAGACACGCTGGACAGTCTTCACTGACACACCAACAAATTGGGCAGCCTAATTCATTGGCACATCAAAAGACAATAGCTTTAATCTGTGGTTTCAATCCATTGTACTACACAGACTCCTTATAGTCGACTGGCACATACACACCTCTTCAATGATGTGGCTTATGTCAGCAGTGAAGGCTCAGATGACTGGCAGGTATCAGTTCCACTCCATGTACAGCACTTCAAAGGGACCTGTGTCCTCTTTTACGATGGCAAACTTATAAGGCTGTTAACACAATTTTTAAAGTACACTCTAAGGAAAGAAGAAAGTTGCACAACACAGAAATTATCCAAAGGGTTGTAACGACTAGATTTGATGTTCATGTGCACAGAAACAAATGATTACAATTTCAGAACACTTGGATGGGTTGGTCAACAGGAAGAGCATCACAAACTGAGGGAGTCATTAATGCATTGATAACCTGTAGCCCATATGCAAGCAGTAATTCGGTTTGATATTGGTTGATACAGTTGTTGGATGTGCTCCTGGGGGATATCATGCCAAATTCTGTCTAAATTGTGGACTGGAGCACTGAAATCTCAATATGTTTGCAGGGCCCTGCCCGTAGCACTCCATTCTCAATTGGGCGTGGCAGGTCTCGGAAAGCATAAAGACAAGCAGTAGAAGCTCTTTTCATTACCACACTGACATGTGAACAGTTTACAGACTTAGTCTTTCCAAAATGCTTCCACCTTTCCCCAAACGCCAATGACTGTGCACATTTCGACATCATCTTGTCTCCTACTTATAGTGACAACTGCACCCTTTTTTGTGGCTCCCAACATGCTTTATATACCCTTGACTGCTAGTGGTGCCTTCTGTGAGTGGTCACTGCATGTCGATTTTGGTCACATTAATGTGATGGACCGGACCATGTATCTACACAATAAAGAAAAACCCAGTGTAGCACATCAACAGTATTCCATCACACAATATGCAAGTTTTTTCCACAGAAACTGAAAATTTCTTGATTCATTCCCCTGTTGAAAAAGAGTGATAAGTTTAAAACAGGAAACTACAAACTTGTCTCACTTCTCCCAACTTTCTCTAAGGTTTTAGCGATACTAATGATGTATACAGTCACACATTATCTTAATTGTGGAATATGATAAACAGTAATCAGCATGGATTTCTAGCTGGGAGAAGTACCGAAACAGCTGTACTGGTATACGCAAAAGATATAAATAGTAAATTGGAAGAGGCATAAGTGTTTTTGGGATAAATCTAGATCAGTCAAAAGCCTTTGACACTGTTGACCACAGCATACTTTTGGAAACATTTGAAGCTATAAGTATCAGAGGACTGGAAAAAAAAGTGGCACGAGTTGTATCTGGAAAAAGAGGATGCAGGTGGTTGAATTTACAGCACCAAAAGAAGTGTATTATTCCCCTTGCTGTTCCCCATTTACATTAATTATACTCAGGTGTCATAGAGAAAAGCTAGAATCATGTTACTTGCTGATGATACTAGTTTAATTGTTTGGTATATGAAGCAGTCATTGCACAGTACTGTGGACCATCTCCTACAAGATACACAAAAATGGCTCAGCGCAAACAAGCTAACACTGAATTCAAAAAGAAAAAACTAATTATGTGCAAAATGGAAGAATAAGTGAACATGACGACCTACATCCCACTATGGAGGGAAACAACTTGAAAATTCCTGGGTATGCACATTGATGAGAAGATAAACTGGAAATGCCGTGTGGTGAGCTTAGCACTAAAACTAAATTCAGCATGTTTTGTACTTAGAATTATTATAAGAGTTTGTAGTAACGACTGCACCAGATTAGTATATTTTCAGTCAATTGTGGCCTATGGGATAGTATCTTGGGGAAAAAGAAATTGTCGCCTAAATGAGATTTTCAAATTACAAAAATGCGCTATTCAGATAATGACCCAGAACCCACATCAAACACGTTGTAGGCCCCATTTTAAAGCATTGAAAATTTTAGCAATTCCGTCATTATACATTCTGAAATGTCTGTTGGTGATCAAAAGAAAGCAGGACAAAATTAAAACCATTACAGATTACCATACACGGCAATGTAAAGATCTCCACTTACACGCTGGAACAAGGACCCTAAGTCAGAAGCATGTATGTAATCCAGGCATCAAACTTTTTAATGCACTACCAAAACATATCAAAGAGCTGGAAAATTGGGATAAATTTAAAACTGTTATAAAGAACCACATGCTTGACAAATGTTATGCTGTAATAAGTGAATAGCCCAGCAAAACTGTATAAGGATTTAATTTCATGTGACAAATGAAATTTCATCAATGAATATGTCTGGCAAACCCATAAGAAGATCAATAACCACATGGTTAACAAATGTCACAACAGTATAAGTGAATAGCTCTGCTCAACTGTACAAAAATATATGATGTGACAAATGGAATCACAACATCAAGGAATAGATCTCTCCACCACATAATTTCTTGTGTTATAAAAACAGTTATTTGTTGTATATTGTATTAAACATAAGATAAATTCATATGAATGTAGCACAAATGTGATCATTCGGATTTTGTGGTCTTTAGTCCTGAGACTGGTTTGATGCAGCTCTCCATGCTGCTCTATCCTGTGCAAGCTTCATCATCTCCCAGTAACTACTGCAACCTACATCCTTCTCAATCTGCTTACTCTATTCATCTCTTGGTCTCCCTCTACGTTTTTTACCTTCCATGCTGCCCTCCAATACTAAACTGGTGATCCCTTGATGCCTCAGAACATGTCTTACCAACCGATACCATCTTCTAGTCAAGTTGTGCCACAAACTCCTCTTCTCCCTGATCCTATTCAATACCTCCTCATTAGTTATGTGATCTACCCATCTAATCTTCAGCATTCTTCTGTAGCACCACATTTTGAAAGCCTCTATTCTCTTCTTGTCCAAACTATTTATTGTCCATGTTCCACTTCCATACATGGCTACACCCCATACAAATACTTTCAGAAATGTCTTCCTGACACTTAAATCTATACTCGATGTGGACAAATTTCTCTCCTTCAGAAACCCTTTCCTTGCCATTGCCAGACTACACTTTATATCCTCTCTACATTGACCATCATCAGTTATTTTGGTCCCCAAATAGCAAAACTCCTTTAGTACTTTAAGGGTCAAATTCCCTCAGCATCACCCGACTTAATTCGACTACATTCCATTATCCACGTTTTGCTTTTGTTGATGTTCATCTTATATCCTCCTTTCAAGACACTGTCCATTCCATTCAACTGCTCTTCCAAGTCCTTTGCTGTCTCTGACAGAATTACAATGTCATCGGCGAACCTCAAAGTTTTTCATTTCTTCTCCATGGCTTTTAATACCTAGTCCGAACTTTTGTTTCCTTCACTGCTTGCACAATATACAGATTGAATAACATCAGGGAAAGGGTGAAACCCTGTCTCACTCCCTTCCCAACCACTGCTTCCCTATCATGTCCCTCGACTCTTATAACTGCCATTCGCTTTCTGTACAAATTGTAAATAGCTTTTCGCTCCCTGTATTTCACCCCCCCTCCCTCACCTTCAGAATTTGGAAGAGAGTATTCTAGTCAACATTGTCAAAAGCTTTCTCTAAGTCTACAAATGCTAGAAATGTAGGTTTGCTTTCCTTAATCTAGTTTCTTAGATAAGTCATAGGGTCAGTATTGCCTCATGTGTTCCAATATTTCTACGAAATCCAAACTGATCTTCCCCGAGGTTGGCTTCTACTAGTTTTTCCATTCATCTGTAAAGAATTTGCGTTAGTAGTTGGCAGCTGTGACTTATTAAACTGATAGTTCAGTAATTTTCACATCTGTCAACACCTACTTTCTTTGGGATTGGAATTATTCTTGAAGTCTGGGGGTATTTCGCCTGTCTCATATGTTTTGCTCACCAGATGGTAGAGTTTTGTCAGGGCTGGCTCTCCCATGGGTGTCAGTAGTTCTAATGGAATGTTGTCTACTCTGGGGCCTTGTTTCGACTCAGGTCTTTCAGTACTCTATCAAACTCTTCACGCAGTATCGTATCTCCCATTTCATCTTCATCTACATCCTCTTCCACTTCCATAATATTGTCCTCAAGTACATCGCCCTTGTATAGACCCTCTATATACTCCTTCCACCTTTCAGCTTTCCCTTCTTTGCTTAGAACTGGGTTTCCATCTGAGCTCTTGATATTAATACAAGTGTTTCTCTTTAATTTTCCTGTAGGCAGTATTAATCTTACCCCTGGTGAGACAAGCCTCTACATCCTTACATTTGTCCTCTATCCATCCCTGCTTAGCCATTTTGCATGTCCTGTCGATCTCATTTTTGAGATGTTTGTATTCCTTTTTGCCTCCTTCACTTACTGTATTTTTATATTTTCTCCTTTCATCAATTAGGTTCAATATTTCTTCTGTTACCCAAGGATTTCTAGCAGCCCTAATCTTTTTTCCTACTTTATCCTCTGCTGCCTTCACTACTTCATTCCTCAAAGCTACCCATTCTTCTTCTACTGTATTACTTTCCCCCATTCCTGTCAATTGTTCCCTTATGCTCTCCTTGAAACTCTCTACAACCTCTGGTTATTTCAGTTTATCCAGGTCCCATCTCCTTAAATTCCCACCTTTTTGAAGTTTCTTCAGTTTTAATCTACAGTTCATAACCAATAGATTGTGGTCAGAGTCAACATCTGTCCCTGGAAATTTCTTACAATTTAAAACCTTGTTCCTAAAGCTCTGTCTTACCATTATATAATCTATCTGAAACCTGTCAGTATCTCCAGGCTTCTTCCATGTATGCAACTTTCTTCTATGCTTATTGAACCAATTGTTAGCTATGATTAAGTTATGCTCTGTGCAAAATTCTACAAGACGGCTTCTTCTTTCATTTCTTTCCCCCGATCCATATTCACCTACCACGTTTCCTTCTCTCCCTTTTCCTACTACCGAATTGCAGTTACCAATGACTATTAAATTTTTGTCTCCTTTCACTATCTGAATAATTTCTTTTATTTCATCATACATTTCTTCATCATCTCTAGAGCTAGTTGGCATAAAAACTTCTACTACTGTGGTATGCATGGGCTTCGTGTCTATATTGGCCACAATAATGCATTCACTATGCTGTTTGTAGTAGCTTACCCCCACTCCTATTTTTTTATTCATTATTAAACCTACTCCTGCGTTACCCCTATTTTATTTTGTATTTATAACCCTGTATTCGCCTGACCAAAAGTCTTGTCCCTCCTCCCACCAAACTTCACTAATTCCCACTATTACCTATCTATTTCCTTTTTTAAATTTTCTAACCTACCTGCCCGATTAAGGGATCTGACATTGCACTCTTCGATCCGTAGAACGTCAGTTTTCTTTCTCCTCATAACGACATCCTCCTGATTAGTCCCCACCCGGAGATCCAAATGGGCGACTATTTTACCTCCGGAATATTTTACCCAAGAGGACGCCATCATCATTTAACCATACAGTAAAGCTGCATGCCCTCGGGAAAAATTACGGCTGTAGTTTCCCCTCACTTTCAGCCGTTTGCAGTACCAGCACAGCAGGGCCATTTTGGTTAGTAATACAAGGCCAAATCAGTCAATCATCCAGACTGTTGCTCCTGCAACTACTGAAAAAGCTGCTGCCCCTCTTCAGGATCCGCACATTTGTCTGGCCTCTCATCCGATACCCCTCCGTTGTGGTTGCACCTACGGTATGGCTATCTGTATCGCTGAGGCACGCAAGCCTCCCCACCAACGCAAGATCCATGGTTCATGGTTTATTGGGATGAGGATAAACAAAAGTTGCAGCTGCGAGTGGGTGAGTGTGTTATGCATTGCAAGGCAAAACACAGTCAACTGTGCACGGTATAGCAAGAGCCAACGCTGCAGCACACTACTGGAACAGAAACCTTTCATCATTTGCCACTATGGGAGTGTTTAAAGTATGTGAGCTTAAGTCCTAAACGAACATAGTGTGGATGTGTAAGCCCTCAGTCTTCGTGCACTAAATTCTTCTCGTCTCAGTATCACAACCTTCGCCATGGGCGTAATTGTGGAATGCAGTAAGGTGTTCGCTGTTCGACCACAAGAAACGGCAGCATGCCCTGAGTTACAAGGGGTGTGCCCACTTGCTGGCGGAAATTCACGGCGGTCATCAGCTGCACTGTTTTGCTGCTTTACCTACAACTCAGACTATTGTGATCATGACATTTCTTATACCAACTAAGTGTTGCAACAATGTATTTGTATGATTTCAGCTGTTACAACTGCGACTCTTTGGCATCACGGTAATAGGGTACGGCATTTTTTCGCTTGTTTAAGTGCACAGTTTTATTTTTCGCTATCGATTTCCTGTAGTACCTTAGAACATATTCTGAGGTCAAACAGAACGACCTCAACGCCATCCAGGATGTATTTTGAGAATATAGACAGTGCAAAACCCAATTCATTTAATAAGCACAATTTTGCTAGTGAGCGAAATGCGTTTCGGAAATCAGTAAACACTGTTTTCCCCTGTCTGCCTTGATCCGTGGTTTTCAGACTGTCGTTGGAGTCGGGTTGCACGTAATCGATGTTTTCGGAATCCATGCTGCATAGAAGGGGGGTGGGGGGGGGGGGTCATTCAGTCTGAGGTACCTCGTTATGCCTGAGTTCAGAATTATAAATTTTCTGCTTGACCAAGATTTCGTGCCACCGTGAAGACCAGCCTAGACTTCAGGGTGGCTCTAATGCCACTCTTGATTCCTTGTGGATGGCTTGGAAGCTAATGCTGATAATCTCTGAGAACTGTACACAGCCGTATGCGTGCATACAAGGTGCATTGATAAAAAGTAAAACATTTATTAACTGTCGGCTGCTACTTAGATAATCAGCACGTGATTACTGACGCAAAAGGTAACACAGAGTTTGACAGTAAGAGTACAAAAAAATATCTCGTGATCAAAGACGCTAGCGTAGTTATGGCGATTAGCTTCTTAAAAGTTTACACAAGAACAGATGGAAATTGTGCTCGAATATGTGATAACACAAATAAAGCAATATTCTGAGTTTCTGAAGCGAGTTTTACTGCTTTGTAACTGGCAACAGGATCGCGTTTACGTGTATGTTTATCTGGGCATGACAACCAATTACAATAAATCCTCCTCCTCTCCCCCCCCCTCCCCCCCCCCCATAAGCATAAAAAAGCTAATGTCGGGCTTGGTAGTCTAGCGATAATGAGCGTGCAGGAACAGTAGAAGTCGCGAGTTTGAATCTCAGTGCCTCTCTTTTTTGTATTTTTAAGTGTAGTGTGCCATGTTTTTGTCTAAATATACCACTTAAGCTTTTATAACTGGAGCTACCATATGCTCTGAAACTAATAATACTTTGTCTTTTTTTTTTATTCCGTTCCTCAATCGGAAAAAAACAGAACCCTTGTTTTTCGTCTGTCTGTTGCACATCCTATGCTTCAGGAACTTGGAGATGTATCAAATTGAAATTTTTTTCACATACTGAGGTTGTGTTCCCTTCACGGTGTAAAATATACAGACCTATAGGGCACTTTCTGTTGACCTACACTAATGAAAATTGGCAAGAAGCAAGGTAAAAGAAAAGTCCGAAAACTGGCAATTTGTAATTATATCACACGGAAATTGTTATCCAACATCGAACTTGAAATTACAACAATCAGTAGTTCTGCGTTCATGTTGACTGGATCGCAATACTAAACGTCAGATATCGCGCAAGGAATGCCAGTATTGCGTTTCGGAATTTAGCCGTCATCAGATATCCATATGCGATTACTGCATGTGCATATGTCGTTCAAAGTTGCACGTGAAGCAAAAATTCGCAGAATAGACGCAATCAGCCTCAATGCTACTAATTACTCTAATAATACTACTTAAATATCTTCAACATTACGCGGCCCTGTCAGCAACTGTATAAATATTAATTTTAATAATTAACAGCCTCAGTTGCACCGTTTATCTAGAATTTACCTATGTTTCAGTCGGTATAACCCAACCTTCCTCACAATAACAGTACCTACTGTTTGTCCATAGTGGACATCGTCAAGTATTCATAAATTATCGTCAGACTGTAAAAGTTATCTGGCACTACGTCGGCCCCACGTCGCGGCAGCCACGAGTGCTGTACTGGAACTCCACTATGGACAAACAGTAGACACTGTTATTTTGAAGAATGTTGGGTTATCCCGACTGAAACTTGGGTAAAGTCTATGTAAGCGGTGCAACTGAGGCTGTTCATTATTAAAATGAAAATAATAATACTGGTCGCCTGCTTCCTGCATGATCTTGTCATATTTACACTATTAAAATGAAAACATTCTCTCCAGACAAGTTTTAGCATTTTTCTCTGACAAATTTTGAGGTATCAAGTCTAAGTGCAGACCTAAGACGTAAAAAAAAGTAATGACTTCTGTATTTCTAAACGTCTGAACAAAAATCGTAAGTACTTAACATCAAAATGTTGTGTAATGAACTGCTTGTAGATGGAGAAAGGAAGCCCAGTGGCAGACTGTTTCATTAAGATCACTGATTTTATTTTCATAAAGCGAAACCCATTTGGTGACAAAAATATGCATTTTCTTGGAGTTGCGAGACACATTCCTGAAAGCAGTGATGGTATGCGTTATGTCTATTATCTACAGGTATTGTGTGATTTTTTTTCTTTCAAGAAATACTTGACGTCATAGTGTACAAACTGCCTGCGATTGCCACAATTTTTTTTTCTTATCGTCCATTCTTTCAAATATATAAACTACTTTCGAAGTGCCAAAAGATACTATAATAAATAAAATTTGTATCAAACGCCGCACTGTACAATGTACTTGCTGTGAGACAGTCACGGTTCCCGAAACACATCGCCTGGGGCCGAGGAGGGGCACCACAGTCCTAGGTCCGTGGTACTACGCCACACACAGGCCAAGTCAGAGGACAGAGCCCGCACATTAGTGGCAAACTATTGGCTTTGGATGGGCAGGCCCGATCCGTTACAGATGCCTGCAATTTTATCCCGCCACGAAAGTGCATTCATGTGGCCAGCTATTCACGTGCACAAACACCACGTCGATGAAATGAGACCGCGGTGATCACACACGCAACAGGTAACTGGAGCAAATACTCTGAGAGTAGTCAGCAACTCACCGTAAGGATGATCGCTCAGGCACATAGAAAAGACCATCACACTCTATAACTAAATTTTTGGCTGCAGCCTTTGTCAGAAATCGAAAGTTGCTGTGACTTTTTTTACCGCCAGTACATTTTTCCAGTCGCGGAAGCCGTCAGGCGCTGACGCCACCCTGCAACACACCTCTGCCAGGCGGGCTGAATGGAGCACAGCCCCTGTAAATCATTAACTGCACAGTCCAGCGAGCTAAGAAAGTTGCAGCTCGGTCCGCAGAGGTCCTTCGTGCACACGAGACACTATAGCAGGTGGTGCATACAACCGCGACAGGGTCACTGCTGCTGCATCCACCGTGACTCGTGCGGCCACTCGAGTGTAAGTGTGCTTCCAGTCGCAGCCGGCAATTGGTGTCCACCGCTACAAACCCAGAGAGAATCTTCTCCAACACAAAAACCTAATGTACAAGAAATTAAAGATGTCATTAGGTTATTACTTCTGATATTCTCCTATAACTATTTCCAGTTTAACGCTGAAATTCTTTTACGACCGGAAGCCTTTGCTGTACCCATTTGTATAACAAGTACACTTGCTAAGAGTTTTGTTAAACTTCACAAAAGGCAGTACTTTAAGAAATTGTTGTGACCTGAGCAATTTTCCAGCCTTTAGGTACGGATCTTTCTGTGAGCGGTTGTATATAATTGCTAAATATGGAGCTCTTGTATCAGCACATTCAGAGGAACCTGACTGGTATCTAATCTGAACCGGAAGCCTTGCCTTTATCAAGTGATTTAAGCTACTTTGCTACACCGAGGATATTTACTTCAATGCTACTCATCTTGGCACTTTCTGTTGACTGCACTTCGGGAATACTTGCTTCGTATTCCTTGATGAAGGAGTTTCGGAAAACCATGTTTCTTAACTCTACTTTAGTGGCACTGTCATCAGTGACTTCACCGTTATTTTCGCGCATTGAAGGTACTGACTGCATCTTGACACCGGTGTACTTTATGTATGACCAGAATCTTTTCGGGTTTTTCGCCAGATTTCGAAACAGAGTTTTGTTGCAGAAATTATTAAGAGCATCTCGCACTGAAGTAGCTGCTATATTTAGAACTTCGCCAGTCTTGCGGATTTTGGATTCTTTCAGATTTGGCATGCCTTTTCGTTGCTTCTGCAACAGCGATTTGACCCGTTTCGTCCATGGGGGATCAGTATATCACATATTAATTTATGTGCTATATATATATATATATGAAATCATTCCACATCTTTTCTACGCTTACATGATCAAATCGGAAGGAGTGGAGGCTGTCTCTTTAAAAAGCGTTAAGAGCGTTATTAGCTTTTTTTAAATAGATGTATTTTGAGTTTCTTTTAGGTGGTTGTAGGCGTTACAGTTTTCAGTGTAGCAGCAACTGCCTTGTGGTCGCCAATCCCTGTATTCGTCATGATACTACATATTCATCCAGGAATAATTGCTGCTAAGAGGTCAAGTACGCTTTCGTAACCATTTATGCTTCGAGTGGGCTCACGAACTAATTGTTCAAAATAATTTTTTAAGAAAGCATTCAGTACAATTACAGATGACGTTTTATGCCTGCCGCCGGCTTTAAACGCATAAATTTTCCAGCATATCGAGGGTAGATTGAAATCACCACCGACTATAATTGTGTGAGTGGGCTACCTATTTGAAATGAGACTCACGTTTTCTTTGAACTGTTCAGCAACTATATCCTCTCAGTCGGGGGCCGGTAAAACAATCCAGTTTAATCCGATAGAAGAGTATAGCCTCTACCCATACTATTACGCAGGAACTATCTACTTCAGTTTCACTACAAGGTAAACTACTTCTGACAACAATAAATACTCCAGCACCAACTATGTTTAATCTATCCCTTCTGAACGTTGTTAGGTCGTTTGAAAAAATTTTGGCTTAACTTATTTCCGGCTTTAGCCAACTTTCCGTACCTATAACTGTTTGAGCTTCAGTGCTTTCTATTAGGGCCTGGAGATCTGGTTCTTTCCCAACACAGCTAAGATAATTTACAACACCGATCGTTTCTACAACCACCTTACTGTGTGTTCCCTGACCCCTTTTAGACGGGAGCCATTGCTATGGTTTCCTGAGACCCTCTAACCTAAAAATGCACCCCCGCTACCCGTGTAGTGGACTCCTCACCTATTAAGCGGAATCCGGAAACCTACCACCCTGTGGCTCAAGTCAAGGAATCTGAGGCCTACGCAGTCACATAACCGCCTGAGCCTATGATTCATACCTTCCACTCGGCTCTGCACCGAAGTTCCACAGTCGGTTCTGTCGATGGTGGTGCAGATGGTGAGCTCCGCCTTAATCTCGCAAGCAAGACTGGCAGTCTTTACCATATCCGCTAACCAAAACCAGAGAGAATCTCCTCCAATCCAAAGCGACATACGCCATTGGCATCGAGTTGGGCCACCACCTGCAGTTGGGTGCACCCTGTACTCTTCATGGCATCCGGAAGCAATCAAGAGTGACTCCCCCACCTTGTGCACACTGCCGTCCTTCCCCTCCTTGGCAGCCATGTTACTAAGGGGCCCAATTACGCGCCTATTATTGGAGTTCCGAACTACCGGCAAACTGACCTTCTGTGAACGCCCAGAATTTGCGTTCCAAGAGGCTTCCTCTGGACGCCCTACGATCGGCCCCTCGCAAAGCCTTTGGCTGCCTGCCACACTTTGGAGTGGTCCCTCAGTCGACCACAGGTGAGGTTCAACCTCAGCGCTGTAGACCAACATAAATTTAGGCTAATGGCATCAGTGCTGCTCAGAAATCTGCAGTCTGAGAAGACAATTCCCAATGCAAGGGGAAAAGACACAAGAATGCTGTAAGTAAATATCAGAAACTTATCTATTATAAAGAACGTTCCTAGATGTTGAAAGCGACCAAAATTGTAAATTCCACTTACGATGTTTTAAAAGAATAAACTGATATGGTAAACTAAACTAAGTGTGCTTTTCTTCATGGTTACGTGACGTTACGTATATATCTGTTTTGTATTTTTATTCGTCCATGCCTTTCGTTTAAGCACTCACTCAAGCTAAACAGGTCTCTGCTACCAAGTCATTATCACTTCCATCGATGAAGGGTGAAAAACAAAGGAAAGAGTATTCAGTTTCTTTTGCCTGATGGCGCATTTAGGGAGTGGGGATGCATGGCAGAAGCGCATTCTTACGCAGCTTTGGTAAAAATAAACGTACGTTTATACCGTAACAGCGTTGCGTACGTTGATTAGGACTCTATAATCATACAAATATACTGAAAAGGACAACCAAATCAGCATCCACTGAAACGTGGAAATAGCACGAGAAGATTTGTTTTTACTTTTTAGACATTACTGCAGACTCTAGAAAATTCGAAGCTCAAGGGACCGTTACAATCAAGTATGCATAATTCGAAGTTCAAAGGAACTATGAAAAAGTTCGAATAATTAAGAGAAAAAGTTCGAATAATTAATTCTATTTAACTCCACTTTATTCTAGATGAAATCAGGGAAAATCTAAATAAAATTTCGACTTTTTTTCTTTTGTATTCCCAGTTTTCTTACATGTTATTAGCTTTTGTATTTGAAACGGAAGGCACACACAAATGTTCGAAAATAGGTAAATTCAGCTTCATTCATTTTTCAATGCTGAATAAACTCAGGAATGGATGAATTTTATGAAGTAAATTTTTTATAAACGCCCTTATGCCTTTGGAGTTGGCGTGTCACTCCTTATTTGTATCTGAGACTTCGGTTCCCAGACTAACCGTTAATGATTGAGCGCTCCGTTAAGCTATAATCTCTGACAAATACCTTTTGTACCCTGCATTGAGCAAGCCAATTCCATAAGCTTTCAGCAAGATGCGCGACTCGCCTCGCCGGTCTGCTTGGTTTCGCCTTTTAATACTTATCAGCAACATTATCTTTCCGCTCGATCATTGTTTGCAGCATGGATGGTGGAATCCCGAAACAATTCGTTACCTGCTACTTCTTATTGCATTTCACAGCGTCGAAACTCGTTTCTGTTTTACGAAAGTCGAAAACTTCCTGGATGTTATTCTGACGTGAAAACGCCAACTTTCTCCTTTGTCGAAGTTTCTTCTGTGGCAAAGTGGCGTCAGATTTGAATCACTAATAACAACGAGACCGACAGTGCGCAAACAAAGGTTAAGTCCACGCCGTCTGTACGTGGTTGTCGTTTATTGCCTGTGTTGTCAGCGTGCCAGTGTAGGCAAATGCGCGTCATTGTTACAAATCAGCTTTGTGTAAAGTTATAAACTGGTGTAGCTGTAAGCTAGGATTCTGATTTGGGTGTCATTGCGATGAACAGCTTAGGGAGCTGCGCTAGGATTCATAGAAAATAAAAATACTAGCGGGATATAAACGAAAATCTATATTGAGTTTAAACCTACGACACGAAGGAAGAGTTCGTCTCATAGGAGTTGTAAATATGCTCTAAATTACAGAAAACGTGAGAAAAGCCCTCCCAGAAGCCTAAAAAGCGCTGAGCAAATGCGACAGCTCCCGCAGAGTCGGAAAAAAGGGAAGCAACGGCGCAACCCGATATCGTACTCAAGGGCTATATCGTACACCGGCCACTCCAAGTGGGACCACTGTGAGTAACCGTGTGACCACTGTATTGCAGATATTAATTATCAATATGTAATTTAATATGTAACACCTGTTACGATTTTATCTCGACGTTTTCACGAAAAATCTACGGTGCGGGCCTGAACTGCACACATAGAAATTTATTTGCAACTGATTAATATGCTTTGGTATTTCGTGCATTGTTAAAACAAGTGATGAAACAAATAGAATTATCCGGTGTAAGCTAGGCGCTGAATTGTAATTATAGAATGTTTGTGGGTCGTTCTGCTATGACGCTCGCCTAAATTAGTGAAGAAGTTTCTTCGGTTTCCTAGAGGCATTTGGGATCAGGTTGAAACAAACGATTAACAAGCGTCGACTGCATACAGTCGCAGAGGCTGATTTCAAATGTGTTTGATAACTGTAAAGCTACTTCAGCTGGGTTAGGAGAACAGCTACCAGTCGGAGGTAAACACTTCCCCCTCACAGCGTTCTAATGTTGCCGGTTACACTACGCCACTCAGCGTCTGATGTAAACACAGCCGACAACAGGAAGTGCTGTACTGTGACACGACCACCAGACCGAGTACAGAGCAGGAAATGGCCGGGGTCCCCGGTGGTCTCGTGGTAAGGGGTCTGGAACGTTCCAGCGGCTGGGCTGGGGCTATTCGCCCCAGCCAGGCCAGGGTTCAATCCCCGGCCGGCGGTGGAATTTTCAGACTTCCGAACACTAACCTCCACTTCTGCCCTGCCATGCCATGTGGCGCATGCCGGGCACCCCCGTGGGGTCCGTGCTTCGGATCCCACGTCGAGCTCACTCCCACACTACAAAATATACCTCATTATGCTTTTTGCAATCACTTATTTTAAATTTTAATACGCACACTTGCTTCACCAGACTAATTGTCACTAAGTGTATTTTCAAAACGAACACAGGCTCTTTTTTTTTTTTTTTCTCTCTCTTCGAGTTATTCAAGTGTCAAAATGAGATTATGATGTGACACAGGTCACTAATGGGATAAACTCTTTCTTTGTATGAAAGAGGATAATTCTCCTGGTTTATGTGAGCTGAATGCTAAATTAAACAGATACAATTTAAAAAAAAAAACGAATTTCTTGACGGCTTTATTGACAGGTCTACATGTTTCATATAATATTTCTGTTGGTATTACATGACAGCCTCTCAGGCTCAGCTTTATATGAAAGTATCTTGCACGTCAGAAAAGAAATTATATTACTACCAGTACAGATTCAGTTGGTCTATTATTGTTGTACTATTGTATCATTGACGTTGCATTGCAAGAGAGAGACTGCTACTATGGCTGTTTTCTTTTGCTATTAAATTCCGTGCCATATCTCCACTCTAAGTGCTAAAAGGCGCTGATAAAACTTTTAGCAATACTATTTTCCTGTTCACCACATCGCTGCTAGGTGTCGCTACTGGTCCCTCACAGTCAGTTGTCTGTAGCGCAGGGCTTCGCTACCAGAGGGCTCTAGCGGAGCTGGTGACGACTCACTCTGCCGGGATTTGCTGCTTCACTCCTGAACGTCTACGCCAGCAGAAATAACCGCTAAATCCTTACACTAAACGAGAAGCGTAATAGCACCAATGCCAAATAAGGCAAATCGGGGTCAGTGAGAATATTGTCAAACCACCACTATGATAACTCGTAGCTGAAAATACTGATACAAACTATTTACAGAGGAATCGAGCACCTTACAGAAGCTGATCTAGAGGAAAATCCATTTGGAGTTAACAGAACCCATATTTATAACATCTTTAGTTACAGAAAAAGCTTTTGACAATGTTGACCAGAATATACAGTTTGAATTTAAGATGCAACCAGGAATAAAATATAGCGAGCGAAACGTTACTTAGAACGCCACCAGAAATAAGACAGCAGCTGTACTAGTTGAACGACATAAAAGAAAGTAAATACGTGACAAGTGAGTGAGACACCGTTCTAGTCCATTCCCTGATGTTATTCATTCTATATACAGGGTGTTTCACAAGTCATTCTTTACATTACTAGGGGCTGTAGAGGGGAATTAACTGATCAAGTCTACCATAGGAATCTACTTCTGAAAACGTCATCTAGCGACACTACAGACCGTCAAAGTTATCCCACGAAGATGTTACAAACTTTCTAAGATGATGGAGAGGGATAAATGTATAAATTTGAGATTTTGTCCTTGTACCGGAAAATTATGACAGAAAACTTTTCTGTTACCTCTGACAGTATGTACCGTTATCGTTGTTGCTAAGATGTAGGACAGGAAACTTTCAGAGTTGGTGGTACGGAACGGAAGAAGCAAACAATGTGCAGTACACATAGGCTGTAAAATGCATACATCATGAACCATGAGCACTTGTTCATCTTCACACCCATCTCCACTGTTGAACAAGTGCTTATAGCTCCAGGAGCATGCAGTTTAGAGTCCATGTTTACTGCACATTTTTTCTTGTTGTGGTCTATACTGCCGCATCTGAAAGTTGCCTACCCTACAGTCCTAGCAACAACAGTACCAGTACTTGTATTCCACTGTCAGAAGTAGGATAACGATTTTCACTTACAACTTTCGGTACAGGGGCTCTTACCTCAAATCGATACATTTGTCTATTTCCATCATCCTAGAAAATTTGTAACACAATCACGGATCATCCTGTATATACATACATTTACCGGAGCTGGCGCCTGTAACTTTGATGCTCCACGGCGTCGTTGCGTGACGTTTGCAGGCATGAGTTTCTACGTAAAACTGCAAGCTCAAAAAATGTGTGACATGATTTGTAAAACACCTTTATAAAGACAGCAACAAACAAAAAGGATGAGGAATTCTCGAAAGTAATGAAACGTGAAGAAGAAGAAATAGAAGTTGTTCCCAAATTGAACTCTCACTTTGCAGTGGAGTGTGCTCTGATTTGAAATTTCCTGGCATTTATTCGCCCTGAAGAGGATCGCTGAAAAGATGGTCGAAATGTCGGTAGTTTGGTTTTTCAGTGTTTATCATGGCATGGCCTAGTACCCAAAATGATTCTCTTCAAGTTTGTTGTAGGAACTATATCCCTTCTCTCCGATATTTTCAGAAAGATAGAATTATTTTTTCCTAAAACCTCAACTGAATTAGTGCTTCAAACGATATAAATGGTACTTATGCTTTATGGTATGGAGACAGAAATGGTACTTGGCTTCAATGATAACAATATACAGGAAAATTCAGTAATGTTTCTGCAAAGTGCCATAACACCGAAATCCTGAAATATAATCGGATATTTCGAATGTCGTACGACACCAGCTATACAGTTTACTGGACAGATACCGAGTTTTCCGAAATTCTAGCACTTTTAGAAGGAACTAAACGACAATATTTTTAAATTGGACACACGTACGGAAACGTATACTCTCCGTGCTACAGTCGTTTGAATACATGCTAGCTAGGTGGGTATGCAGCAGGGTAGTCATCGTGGGAGGCGGAGGGGGTGGGGGTGGGGGGAGGAGCTTACGTCGGATGTCATTCACCGTCTGTCCTGCCACTCTGACATGGCTCGTCCGTCACTCACGTGTCTCTCAGTATTAGAGCAACATTGCAGAGAGCACTTTTGCCGGATACACCGACATGATCCTTCTGTATGACGAAGCTCGTCGCCTTTATCAAGTTCGTTCTCCGCAGCGTCCGACTTCATAGCATACGCTTTTCGCCACAACTGCGCAACGACTTTGAGAAAAGAGTGCGTTCACCGTCAGCAGGGGTGACTGCAGTGCTTCAAAGAGACGCAGCGCACCCGAGTTGTAAAAGTCCGTATTTTGAAGAACAGTGTTTCTGAAAACTTATCAAGTTTCCTTTTAATGAATGGAACTTTGGCACTTTTGTTGTACTGGGTCACACCTAATCACTTACTTGTACAAGTGGTCGCGTTACCAATGTGTTTTCCGATGGCTGTAGCGAGGAAATAGTGCGTTGCAGCAGATGGGCTAGAGTACAGAATACGAGTAGTATGTACTCGGTCCCCCTTTACACGACAAGTCTGTAACAGGGATGTCCGAACATCCTGCATGTTTATGGTATATTGTACAGTTGTTGTCCCACGATAATTGAAATCTGCGAAAACATTTCATAATTTCTGAGAGCTCATCAGGCGCGACTACCGTTTCCGCAGTATAAAACCCAGGGGGCGTTTTGCCTACGGCGGCTCTGACGCCCACGAGAACAAATGTAGGTAGAGAGCGCAACACAGCTACTTTGATGGATATTTTCCTCTAATGCTGCCAGATGTGTATATTTTTAGAGGTATCTTGACCCGCACCAGCCTTAAGCGGAAAGCCAAATATCCCAACTTCTGGCCACTGCTAACATTCTGAAATACACTATCCGATCAAAAGTATCCAGACAGCTAGTAGTGGACTTCAATATGCGGTATGACCACTTTTTGTCATTACGAGGGGTTAACCTCTGCTGGGAACGCTTTCAGTGTCGACGATATTTTATGCACCACACATGTTGAGAGTTTCATCTGTGTGTACGTACCAGGCAATAAACTGGCCAGCAAGATCGCCGCCTCTCTCCCCAATTTTGGAGCAATGCGGGCAACTCCTTACAACCACGTCTGGATTTTGTCGATGTAACGAATCAATTGAAATGAACATGGTACGACATCCGTCAGGAGGACATCCACCAACTTTATCAATCAAGATCAAGCCGAATAGCTGATTGCTTAAGGGCCAGAGATGGACCAACGTGCTATGACTTTCTCCTGAATGAATCACCCAATTTTCCTGGAAGGGTTATCATTAGTTTGCCTCTACACGTACATCACATCTACCGATTTTATTCACACTGGGGTAATTTCTTGGTGGTACGGTTTAGAGTGTAAATATACAGGGTGTATCAAAAAGAGTCAACCGATTTTTAAAAAAAGTAACTATTATGTAATTCGACATATGTGCGTGAATGGCGTACTGCTGGAAAGAGCAAACCCTCGGGCTTCACATGGTTACCGCATGGCAGCAGCACTGTCCGCCCATTTCAGTCCTAGTAAAACTGGTGTCGCGACGACAGAACGCGTTTTGCGTTCTGCATTTTGAGCAGTGTGGGCAGTAATAAGTGTTCGGCGTGACTTTCGTACAAGGTGCTGTGCGGATCCTCCTACAGCACAGAGCATTAGACGATGGCATCAACGATTAAGAGAAACAGAATGTTTGCGGAAAGGCAAATCGCCGGGCCGTCCCCGAGTGCCTGACACAGACGTCGAACGCATCCGCCACAGTTTCACGAGGGGTCCGCAGAAATCCGTTCGCCGTGCAGCTCGACAGCTCAGCACGCCCCCGATGTCCGTCTGGCGTCTATGCGTCGACGTTTATGCATCAGATAATATTAAAGTCAGCTACTGCGAGCTCTTCGTGATGGTGATAACATCGTGTGAAGTTCCGTAATTTCACTCTTGGCTAGGTGGAGGATGGCTATTTTCTCCAACAGTAAGTGTTTAGTGACGAGGCAACATTCCATTTATACGGAGTGGTGAACTGCCATAATGTGACAATATGAAGTACGGGACAACCACATGAAGTTGTACAACATAAAATAGACTCTCCTAAATTTAATGTGTTCTGTGCAGTTTAGAGGGAAAAGGTGTATGATTCATTTTTCTTTGCCGAAAACACGGTTACAGGAAGCATATATCTCGATATGCTTGAAAACTTTCTTTTCCCACAGTTTGATTCGAACGACTTTATTTACCAATGGGATGGGGCACCGCGAGAGTGGCATCTGGAAGTGTGGGAATTTCTAAATCAAACAATTTCTGAACGATGGGTCAGTCACTCAGCCTTAGATTACTGGCCTCCAAGGTCACCGTACCCGACTATATGTGATTATATATGTACGGTTTTGTAACAGACTCTTTATGTACCTACGTTACCTCCAGAACCAACAGCAATAAATGAACTGAGACATCGGATAACAGTACCTGTGTTAACTGTTAATCCAGACAAGCTTCCTGCAGTGTTGGTACAATTTGAACACCGCATTGACACATTCCGTGCATCTCAAGGATGCATATTGAACACCAATGAAAAGGATGAAAAAACTTTTTCAGTTTCTGTTCATCAAAATCAAAATTATTTGTATATGTTTCTTAGTTTCAGAAATATAGACGGGCCAGAGTGTATTATTGTTTTTCATACACCCGATGTAGATAGCGCACTTTAAAACCTCCCAATAATTAGGCCACTACCAAGACGGGAGATGACAAGTATTCACACATGTGTCTTTGCATGTGTTGGATAAAAAATAGTAGCACAGTGCCGTAACATGAAGGATGAGAGTCATTTGGTACGCACGCTTTCTGTTGCTGATAGATGGTGGGCTGAAGTAGTAAAGTAAGCGGCATAGGTCGTGTTTGAGTAAGTTGCTGTGTGTACTACTTCAAAGTTGGAGAGGCTAGCTCAACTGCCTTAATAGCATGTTTGGGAAACACGAAAAACGTGCTTGGGTCAAGACTGGAAGGGCACGTGGTCGGAGCGTGCAACAATCTTTCCTTCCAGCGCTGCATTCCACCAACTTTCACGACAGTGCACGACGCCAAACGACGAGCCCTGTGCAGGAGCACCGAGTACGTGGCAGCGGGACATACTGGGACATCCACCGTATTCATCCGGCAGAGTCACTCCAATTATGGCTTGATCGCCCAAATGAACGAAGTATTTCGTGGCACGCCTTACACCAAATGATAAGACACCATATGGCGGTTCTAGCGAGACATCATCACAGATGGATGCACTGACAGTGTATGACATCTTTCATGTGGGTGTGGAAAATGATAGAGACGCGAGACGGAAATGTAATAAAGTGAATTTTAGTCAGTGAAGTCTGACATGAATTATAACCGAACTGCCACTACTTTTCATCCACCTCCATGTATATTACTATAAACGTTTATTTTTACTCATAAAAATTTTTCAGTAATCTTGTATGAAATGTTTTCACAATTTTGGTTTGTTTTCTAGATGTATAGCAATTCGGTAAGAAAGATGGAAGAGCTTGATTTTTACTTACAATACTGCCCTGGCTGCACATTTTTCTGGGTTCGGAACTGATGCCCTTAGCGTGAATTTACTTTGGCTTGCACCACAGCACATTTACTTGATATAAAATACGACGAAATACAGTTCGATTACCGTCTCGTAACTGTTGGACCTGGTGGTCTACCGGCACAGCGCGTGCCTGCAAATCGAGAATCGCGGGATCGAATCCCAGATGAACCAATAAATTTTTCAGTCTGCTTTTAATCCAGCCTTCACCTCTCAATGATATGAGGAGTCGGTAGAAACAACATGTGGTGCGGATTCCACGCTAAACTGCCGATTCCCTTTCCCCGGTTGGACAACTGGTCTACGTTAATGATAAGCAAGTCGCCAAAGTGCCGTCCAATTGAAAGACTTAAACGAGGGCACTGAAATACGCCAAAGTTATTAGTATTATTACACTGTCCAGTCGCAGTAATCTGACCATGTGTTAAAATCCCGAATAAACGCACTTTGCAGCATGAGACGTACAGGAATAGAGTGAATGAGGCAATGACAGGGATAAGAAGCCATTCGGACTCCACTACCTGTCCAGCTGCGTTAGAATTTTATCGATTGAGGATCCGTGGCACAAACTACTCGATCGAGGTGACCTCTCAGATTCTCGATTGGGTTTAAAGGCGGAAAATTTGGCGGTGAGGGCAGTACGGTAAATTCATCCTAGAGCTTTCAGAACCACGCACATACACTGCGAGCTATGTTACACGTGCATCTACTGGTGGATAGGGTCCCCAGGGATAGGTGCGTACTAGGGTTGATCCATTGTGCCTTTCAGAATAACGAGATCACCCGGGGAGCGCCGCGAAAACATTGCCCACACCATAACGGTCTCTCAGGGTTGCAGGGCGTTTGCTTTCAGACGTTACACGCCGATGGAAATCTGTCCGATGGAGCATAAAATGTGATTAATATGGAGAGGCCACCTGTAGCACTCAGTGGACTTTCAGTTGTGGTACCGGCGTGCAAATGCAAGCTTTCGACGCCCATGAAGAGCAGTCAGCATGGGGCAGGGACCATGTGCCTACTGCGGAAGCCCATACGTTGTTGAGGAAACATTAGTGGCAGCCCTTTGTTCGCCTGGGCGGTCAGCTGCACTAAAGTGGCACGTCTGTTCGCCAGCACACACATCTACTCGACTACTTCGATGTTACACGTTCGGTATCCTACTCTATGGAGCTGAGTCATGGACTGTATGAGGCAAAAAACTTGAGGCATTTGGAAAGGGGTCGTATCGAAAAATATTAAGGATACCACCGACAGATATAGTCAAAAATATGGCGGTACGAAGACGCAGAAATTCTCATCAGCATCCAGAGAGCAAAGCGCCATTATTTTGGTAGCGCAATTCCGCAACAATAAATAAAACCTGTAGAAATTAATAATTCAAGGAAACATTAATGGCCGGCCAGTGTGGACGAGCGGTTCTAGGCGCTTCAGTCTGGAAACGCGCGACCGCTATGGTCGCAGGTTCGAATCCTGCCCCGGGCATAGGTGTGTGATGTCCTTAGGTTAGTTAGGTTTAAGTAGTTCTAAGTTCGAGGGGACTGATCACCTCAGATGTTAAGTCCCGTTGTGCTCAGAGCCACTCGAACAATTTTTTCTTTTTTTTTTTTTTTAAAGATTAATGGCATGCGTGACCCACGACGCACAGGATTATCCTGGCTTAATAACTCAAGCCAGCAGCTTCGGTTCAGCACTGAATCGATGTTCTGAAAAACCATGGACGGACAACAGGTCATGCTACCGATCGGCAGCGTTATTGGAGGACGAGGCAATACAGACAATGCTTAAAACTTACATAAATGCTCACCATTAAATTTAATACTCCTCCACTCATATAATCGCGCTAGCTGCAAATAAAATTAATCTGCAATTGCCATACAGTTAAAATGTTTTAAACGTAGTGCTGTTAACAGCACTCATGTCACCACTTATTTTGATCAATGTACGTATTTTCTCAGACATCCACCGTACGAGGACGCACTGAAATGTAATGTCGACAGATGTTTTATGTGAAAACTCGCAACGCTTTTTAAATAAAACAAATTTCATTAACATTCTGCATCTGTATTCTTCACGTCTATAAATTTATCTCTCAACACACTCATCCCGGGAACCAGAACAATTTCCCCAACTAGATACTATTTTGTTGATACCGTCACAATATATTGTTTGACTATGTTAACAGAGCCACAACCTTACCTCTGCTTGCACCACTTGAAACAATTGAAGTGCTAGAAGTTTTTCTTAGTTTTGCACAAAGACGAAAATGGAGACTGTGTGTAGGATGATCGACGGCAGTGAACCAAGGACGTCGGTTTGCTGCAGATGTCGCAGCGCTCGTGTGTAGTTTGGCACTGCCGTGCTTAAGAAGAGTGTGTCCACATGCGGACGAAGTCTTCGAATTCGTGCTTTTAGTTTTGTGAGCTCCTTCTCACCCACCAACATAGTCACGTCACACACCGCTATGTTACGCGGTACAAAGCAGAGGGCTGCAGATATCCATAGTAAAGATGTACAATGTTACTGACTACATCAAATAAAACAGACCGAGTTATGCTGGTGATATATGGTGACAATTCGTATTTATATTTACAATGGAAAGAGATTGACCAGTGGCCAACAGACCACTAAAACGCAAGTTGCCAGATGGATAATAACTGCAATACCGCCCACGCTGTCACGGTAAGTAGCAGGTTTGGTCTCCCGATACATGCCTGTTTCCCGAAAGTCAAAGAGCAATTTCAAGATTTGCGAGATTACGTCGCAAGTATGACGAATTATGAGAAACACTGCACTGTGTAAGGGAAGCTACTAGAAGCCCTATAACCATGGCACTAGTTCAGGGATTCAGCTGCGCGAAGAGAATTTGAAACTGACTAAAGTTTTTTAGAAAACTGATAGTAAACCTGTTTCCAACAAATGAATCCGGGTGATCAGTTGCGAAGAAGGGGAGAAAATGTGTGAAAATAAATCTCTTCTTATGGAGGGACATTTCAGAGCAACTGTAGAGCATTGCATATTGATATCTGAAGCGCGGAAGACTAGCTTTTCTACCAGGGGAAAGTCGAAATAATTGTGAAATATTTTATTCTGGACCGAGTAATGTCATAACTGGGTGGTCATTTAAAACTGCATTGGTTTACTTCGAAATGGCTGCAAATTAAGCTATGCAAACAGTGTTACCCTAGACATCTATTTCCAGTTGTAATTTTCATTTCAAGCAATGTCTCTGGAAGACATACAAGAACTGGAATTAGTGGAGAAATACAGGGATGAAGAAGTAGTTCGATTGTCTTGCCGAATGTATGCTGCAGAGCACATCTTCCACCGGACTGCCTTGATGACGCATGGAAGGTAACAGCGTAGCAAATGCCCAGTGGCGAAAATATCATGAATTCGTAGACTATATGGTCAGTCCACAGATGGAAAATCCTAGTACAACATTTGAAATGTGGAATTGGTGAAAACAGACAGTCAACAGAAATTGTTTCGAAATAAATTCACTCATAACTTGGCTTCAGTTTCGTTAGGTAATACCTCGATACCTAATACAACTGTATCAAAGTTATCTGCGTTCAGAGAATTTATTTCGAAGTGATTTCGGTCAGCTATCTACCGTCGTCAATTCGATGCAAAAGACCATGAATGCTGTCGAAGTTTGGCATAGCAAACGATACTCAATAAGACAAATATATCTGAACCTACAATTTCTGATCAATACGCTAAAGGAGAAGGTAATAAAATCAATACCTGAAATTAAAAAAAAAATAATCCGGTGGTCAGTGAAAGAGATAAAAGATACATATGTGTTGAAAAAGAGTTTAAAGATATTTTAAGAATACATAATGACTCGGTGGATTTAACACGCTTAAGATTTACGTCATTCCTTCGAAAAGTTCGTAAAATAAGACAGGAAGTAATGTTCTAGAATGGAAAAGGTAAAAAAAAAATTATTTTTAAAACACAGCTATGCACTATGTGCATAGACAGTTTTAAGCCTAGATAAAATGTGGAGCGGCGTTCTTATTACAGAACGACAGTCAGAGCCTCCCCATTGTCGCGGCTTCCTTTGCAGGTCGGAGAACCCGCAGCTAAAATGTATGTGGCCAGAAACACCGCGTTGACTCACGGGTCGCCGAGTCCACGGCCGCAGAAGCCCATGACACCCTTCAAGAGGCAGCGAGTCATCTCGTACAGTAGTTATTTGAGAGTGAATTTATTCCTCGCTCCTCATGAGACGTCATCAAACTGATCTTCCTGCTTCTGGAGTGTCTACAGCGACGTTACATCTTATTTTAGTTCTGCTCTCCGTTCCACACCTTCAAGGACCCACTTCTTTTCTGTGGCATTCGAACACTTGTACATCTTCGATCTCATTTTCGCGACGGATTTATGTACTGTGCTTATGCGTTATTGAGAAAACACGGAAAGTTTTCGAAGTGTATAGGGGTGAGAGGATTATCTTAATAACGGATAAAACCATTCCAGATATCGAGTATTACGTACCGGCCGACACTTCGTTACAAAACGTTTACGGGGCTATCTGTTATGCGAATCGCTTCCGTTTATGGAATGTACTGCACACAGGAGGTTTCTTCGATAAACAGAAGTTTTTACATGGGTATTGATAACATGATCGAATCACAGAGGTTCAAATAGTGAGGTGCGACTGCGTGTAACTGCTTAGGCAGATTTTTGGTCCCTGCAAATAATTGTGACGCAACTATGGACATTATAGCGACACGAACGTCAGCCGGGTAAATAAGCCGCACACTAAGTGGACATCCAGCGGACGCAGGTAAACACTTCCTGTTACACCACGCCACTGCTGCCTCGGTGTAAACACGGAGGACAGCAAGAAGAGCTCTACGACCACTAGCTGGACTCCAGAGAAGGAAACGGCCGGGGTCCTCGGTGGTCTATGAGGTAGCCGGCTAGCTCAGTAGGTAGAGCGTCAGACTCTTAATCCCAGGGTCGTGGGTTCGAGCCAGACGCTGGGCGGAACGGAATTTCACAGTCGCCTTTCGGCACGCTAGCGGCACGGACGTCTTGTTTACGTCCTCGCCGCGCAGCTCGCTCGCGGAGTTGTTTACGTGATTCTGCCGTCTTAGCGCGCTATATTTCATTCGACAGAGAATGGCTTATGCCCACCGAAAATCGACACTGAAGATTAGCTTTGCACCTGAATATGCCCGACCAAAAGCACTGGAAATCGAACAGTTTATCAGAGATGAAGTCAAGATTGACTGCAACGATCTTGTTGGCATCCACCTTTCTATAGTGAGCAGTGTGGTATACGTGAAATTGGTCAACGAAGACATATGTGAAAAAATTCTAGATGCAACTCGAAGTGGTCTTAAGTTCCGTCACTCTGATGGACACATCGGTGACGTAACTGTGGAACATGCGGGACTTGGACTGCGCACGATACGTGTTTTTGAACTCCCTTTCGAGGTGCCTTCAGAGGTAGTGGTATCTGCATTCCATCCATATGGAAAAGTGATTAGCCACACAGCTGAGAAGTGGGTTCAGTTCACTACATACCCGGTTCTCAATGGAGTACGGCAGATCCGCATAGAACTAACCAAACATGTGCCGTCCTACTTATATATTGGTGGCTGCCGTGCAATTATTATTTATGATGGACAGCCGAAGACATGCTCGGGATGTGGCAAAGAAGGACACCTCCGTTCTAGCTGTCTGCAGCGCAGAATCACACAGTTACCGCCTGGGGACCTGCCGGCCACGACCGCTCCGACGTCGCTACCGCTGACGTTTGTCGAAGCTCTCCATAGCGACCCCCGACCGCGAACACCACTGGCTCCTACTACTGGTACATCGTCGTCTCCGGTACTGCCTCAGGCTGTTGCGGACGGACCGACGCCCTTGCCTCCTCCTCCCGACGTGTGCAGTGGTGAGCAATCTCAAGGACAGGGGATGGCCCTTGACTCCATGATTGTGCCTACCGATGCTTTTGTGCCTGAACTTCCGGATCCCCAGGCGTCTTCGGACACTGAAGATCACGTGCGCAAGCAACGGTCGCCGAAGAGACGTCGGAAACGGCGGATCGCCCCGTCTGACACCTGCAGGACGCAGTCTCAAGACGATGAAGATCAAAATTATCAAGTTGTTCCCCCGAAGGACGAATCCGTGGTGGAAGCACCAACTTGCACTCCGTCGGACGTACAACCATCCTTGCATGCACCAGGCGCTATACCTATGGACGTTGAACAACAGCTGAGCCAGGACAACTCTTCCACCACCGACGTGACACTGCCTTCGGACTCTGCTGGTACTCCACTGGACGCACACCATCCACGCACCATTGCGTGGTCTGACGATGTAGCCGACGAAACACCAACTAGTGAGACAGCCGCGAATGCCGCTGCTCCAGCCCACGACTCCTAATCGACAGGGTTACAGGATGGGGATGTGCAGCCTACTGGGACAACATTCTTGTTCGCTGCTGCTCTTCGTGCCTCCATGAGCGTCCCTGTAGTCCCAATTCTACGACAAGCTTACAGGATTGGCTCCATCAATGTCAACACCATTGGCACCCCTGTCAAACTACAATTGCTCCGTGATATGTTGAGGGCGTCGGACCTAGATGTTGCCCTTTTGCAGGAAGTTCGCCTGGCGACGTTACCTAATGTCTATGGCTATGTTTCCTACCTCACGCCGTGTGCCGACGGTGGCAGTGGGACAGCTATTCTTTTAAAGGAAGGCATTGATGTAGATGACGTGATTTACCTACCATCGGCTAGGGGTCTTGCTGTGACTTTCCACGGTGTTCGAGTCATCAATGTTTACGCTCCCTCGGGCACGGCCAAGCGACGGGAGCGGTCGCGATTCTATTCAGAACAGATCGCTCCTTTGTTTGTCGGACGCTACGACCATATTATTCTTGGCGGCGACTTCAATTGTGTGTTATCCCAAAAGGACCAACATCCCCATTTCACCACATGCCAGGAACTCAAGCTGCTTGTGCATGAACTGAAACTCACCGATACTTGGGACCGCGTGCATGGTGATCGGCCTGGGTATACGTACGTCACCAGCCATTCAGCAAGTCGTCTTGACCGTGTCTACGTGTCCCCAGGACTCGTAACTGCCACGCTTGACGCTGAGTTATGGCCTACCGCCTTTTCCGACCATATCGCCTACATTTGCACTGTTTCGCTCCAGAGGCAGAAGGTGTGGCGCGGTCGAGGCCTGTGGAAGCTGAATGTGGCCCATCTCAAGGATCCGGAATGTAGGCAGGTCGTAGAGACGACGTGGAACAACTGTGTGAGACGCCTTCCAGCGTATCCTTCAACACTTCGGTGGTGGATCGACTGCGCCAAGCCTGCTTTACGTCGTTCTATGATGAATTACGGTCGCGATAAAATGTTATGGCACCGACATACCATGGAATACTATTTCACAATTCTCCGGGAACTCTCAAACCTCGCCCCCTCAGTTCAACGACAGGTTGAAATTCAACGTATTAAGGCGAAGATAATTTCTCTTATGCGTCACCGCCTTGAAGGCACAGTAGTACGCGCAAGATGTCACGAATGTGTACCAGGAGAGCTCCCGTCCATGCATCATGTTATCCGAGAGAAGCAGCGGTGTCGTAAAAAGTTGATCAACGCCCTCGACATGCCAGATGGTCGTCGATTGACGTCCCAGAATGACATCGTAAGAGCCTTTGTGGATCACTACAACGAGTTCTATGCAGCAGAGGACCGGAACGTGGCGGTAATGTCTGATGTCCTCCGTTCCTTGACAGATACCCTGGACGAGTCTGCTGCGGAGATTCTCACGGCGACAATTACGGCTGATGATGTTGCCGATGCTCTTCATAAGGGTGCGGCAAACAAAGCCCCAGGTCCAGATGGGTTCCCGCTGGAGTTTTACTGCACATTTCATGACATCATGGGCTCACGCTGGACTGCGATGTATGAAGAACTGATGAACCCTGACTTTCCTCTCCCACCCGAATTCGTAGAAGGCTTGCTTATCCCGGTCCCCAAGCCATCGGGAGGTCGAGGAGTGGAACATTATCGGCCGCTGACCATGTTAAATTGTGACTTCAAGATTTTTACCCGGATTCTTGGCGCTCGCATTAGGCGCGTCGTCCCTCAAGTTATCTCTCTGGATCAAACGTGCTTTGGAGGTGATAGTAACATTCAGACGGCACTCAGCGATTACCGTGACGTTATAGCCCTGACCATGACCTGTCGCAGTCGTGGTGCCTTAGTGACAGTGGACTTCGACCACGCCTTTGATAGAGTGAGTCATGACTTTCTCGAAAACGTACTCCGACGCATGGCCTTTCCCCACAGATTTATACACCTCGTCTTGCGGCTTCTCCGAGGTGCCACGTCGCGGGTGCTGGTCAATGGCCGTGTGGCGGGCCCTATTAACGTCATGCGGTCGGTCCGTCAAGGATGTCCGCTGTCGATGCTGCTTTTCGCCATTGCCCTTGAGCCACTATTACACGGTTTGAGGAGCCGGTTGACAGGCATAACAATGAGGGGGACTTCTTTCATCTGCCGCGCCTATGCAGATGACTTGGTGTTCTTGGTTCTATCGGAGGATGAAGTGCGAGAGGCACTGGCGTGGATCAACCAGTACGGGGCTGCTGCGGGCAGCCGTGTGAACCTGACGAAATCTAGTGCTATGTCCGTCGGTAGAGGCCTTCCAGCTGAGAGTGTGGCACCATTGCCATTAGTGGAAAAGCTCAAATGTTTGGGGATCACCTTCACGCGTGATATACAGCGCACGATTTCATTTAACTACAAACGCCTGCTTCAAGCTATCCGCACGAACGTTCGTGGCAACCTCCTGAGAGCATTGGACATGTTACAAAGGGTGGATTTTGTTAACACTCATCTAGTCTCGCGACTACCCCATTTAGCATAGATTTTACCGATGCCAAAGGCAATGGCACACAGACTTCAGGCAGCGTTCGGCTACTTTGTTAGCGCGGGTCTTATCTTCAAAGTCCGCTACGACACGCTGACACTTCCTCCTCGAGATGGCGGCCTCGGCCTTGTCAACGTCCGAGCGAGAGCAGCTGCCCTTTATGTAAGTACGATGGTTAAATCGTGGATCCGCCGCCGAAACGGATTATCGGGAAGCCTGATTGATGAAGTGGCCCCTCCCTCTCGAGTGGCACCCGTTGCAGTAGCCCATATTTATTCCCCTCTCTCACATATCCGGACCTTTTTCATCGAATACAGTTATGTCCATGCCGACTTGCCTAGTACCAGACCCCCTATGGCACGTGATGTTTACCGAATCATGATGAGAAATCACACTCGGAATGTTGTGGAAAGGCGATATCCTACGATCGCATGGCCCGTGGTATGGCGTTCTGTACACCATATATACCTAGACACGAGCGCACGTGCGACCTGGTATTTGGTCGTTAATGGAAAATACATGACACAACTTCGTCTACATGCCATAAAAATGACAGATTCGCCGCTGTGTCCTCGCTGTCAAACGCTTGATACGGACGAACATCGACTGATGTGTGGATCTTCTGCAGAGGTGTGGCAGCTGATTCAGAAGATGCTTGCCTTTCTTCTACGTACGGCTCCCCACGCCATTACACCGAAATCTCTTCTGTTCCCAGATGAGACATACTTCCCAAGTACGAAGACCAACGCTGTGATCTGGATAAAAGGTCTCTCGATCTCTTATTTGTTCCATGAAGGTGATAAGAGTGTTCTGCATTTTTGGACATTCCTGCAAGATCGCTTTACTTTTCTCATGCACCATCCGCGATACCGTCAGTACTATGCCAATTTTTTGGGTAGTGCCTTCTTCGATCCCCCCTGCAGCTGGGGTGTCCCAGGTATGAGAAGATGACTTCAATGAGAATGTGTAATACCAGGACTCAGTCCCATGTACCGGAAAATGCAATATTCTTCGTGAAGACGTGCCTGGAACATGCCTGACTGCCTTGGGATTCGGTGTGCGTCTACCCACAAGTTGGCGGGACGCGGATGCTGCTTTGTCTGTTCTGCCAGGAGGGCGTTTTCTTTAATTCCTATAATTCCCTTTCTATTTTATATGTTACTGATGGTAATTCCACATAATTTTTTTTCGCCTGGAGGGCGTCCTATGTGATATGAACAAATATATGTAAAAAAAAAAAAGTGGTAAGGGGTCTGGAACGTTCCAGCGCCTCGCCTGGGGCTATTCGCCCCAGCCGGGCCGGGGTTCTATCCCCGGCCGGCGCTGGAATTTTCAGACTTCTGAACACTAGCCTCCACCTCTGCCCTGGCATGTGGCGCATGCCGGGTACCCCGGTGGGGTCCGTGCTTCGGATCCCACGTGGAGTTCACTCCAACACTGCAAACTAAACCTGATTATGCTGCTGCAAACACTTAAAATTTTAATACGCACACTTTCTTCGCCAGACCACATCTATATATATTTTCGAGGTACTTTCTACAACAATGAAATAAAATCATTACTAAAAAAAAACTTTTCCTTGGTGTACTAAATGATGCTAAGATAAATACCAAAACATATTCCATTTTCTTGTACTTAAATATCGGTATTTGAAAAAAAATTTGGCTATAAAAACTGACATATATATTACATGTTGTACTTCGCACATTCTCAGTGGCAAAACAGGATAAATTATTTCAGTCATAAGAAAAAAGGAAAATATTATATCAATAGCAACACACAAGCCAGCAATGTGTTCTTTTTAGTATCATGATTGACTATGTGATAAATAAATTCTGTATGAGAAATCGTTTCGTAACAGTTGACAATACCTTTTAAAAATACCATGTTTTCACTAATTGCATTTTCCAAAACGAACACAGGCCTTCTTTTTTCTCAAATTATTCTATCGTCAAAATGAGATGTTTTATGGGACACATGTCACTAACTCTTTTTTTCTATGAAAAACTATATTTCTCGTGGTTTTATGTGAGCTGAATGCTGAATCAAAAAGATAACACTTAACATTAATAAGTGGAATTTCTTGGCGATTTTACTAACAGTTCCGTATATTTCATATAATATTTAAATTAATAGTTACATGACAACCTCTCTGCCTCTACTTTATGTAAAAGTATCTTGTGGAATAGAAAAGAAATTATATTATTACCTCTACAGGTTATGTCTGGTTGAATGAAAGAAATTGTAAAGGCCATAGCCGAAGATGCAAAATGTTACCTTCTCGGCAAAGCGTTTGCCATAAGTAATGAGCGAAACTGTAAAATAAGGAAAAGGGATGTCAAACGTCTATTATTGTTGTATAATTATATCACTAACGTTTCCTTGCAAGAAACTTACAGTTGCCCTTGCTTTTCAAAATTCTTTAACCCGCAATACCGCGCCATTATGCAACAGTAGCCCCGACACCTCACTGCACGGAGGAAATTGAACCTACATTTTGTATTTTTGTTAATGAGAGAGAGAGACTGTCAGCTAGTATGGTTGTTTCTTTTGCTATTAAATTCCGAGCCTCATATCCATTTTTAATCTTTAAAAGTGTGGACAAAACTTTTATTAATACTAAATTACGAAGAGGGAATGATGAATGTAACATGCTGCGTACATTAATGTCACTGGATATGTAGTTTGCATTATATGTTACGAGAACAAAATTATTTTGTAACGTGTGAAATACACAAAAATACGGTAACAGACAAACAAAGCAGTGATGCCACAGTCTGTTTTGTAATAATAGTGTAAAGGAAGAAATAAACAGCAACTAGACATTTAAGTCACTCAGTTTTCGCGGCCATTTTGCGGTTCATCACCTCGCTGCTAGGTGTCACTGCTAGTACCTCACACACTCAGTTGTCTCTAGTGCAGGGCTACGCCACCAGAGGGCTCTATCAACACCAGCGAGGACTCTCTCTGTCGGCGTTTGCTGCTTCACTCCTCAACATCTATGCTAGCTTACGTCACTGCTAAATCTTCAGACTAAACTAAAAAAAATAACACCAATACCGAATAAGGCAAATAGTGATAAGTGCGAATACTACTGAACCATCACTTTCATACGTCGTGGCTGAAAATACTGATCCGCAATATTTACGCAGGAATGGAACACATTAGAGAAGACGAGCTACAGGGAAATCAATTTTGAGAGAATACACTAGCCGCTAGAGATAAGTTGAAGAAATTCAACCTATATTTATGACATCAATAGATGTACAAAATAACTTTTGACAGTTTTGACCAGAATATACAGTTTGAATTTTAGATGCAACCAGCGATAAAACACAATGAGCGGCATGTTGTCTAGAACTCGGCCAGAAATCAGACAGCAGTTGGAAGACTTATAAGGAAGCTGGTACTTGATAGTTGAGAAGAGAGAGAGAGAGAGAGAGAGAGAGAGAGAGAGAGAGAGAGAGAGAGAGAGAGAGAGAGAGGGGGGGGTTCTAGGTCCTTCTTCCATGTTATTCACTTTACATACAGAATGTTTCACACGTCATGCTACACACTCATCGAGTCTGTAGAGGGGACCTAGCTGATGAAATTTTACATAGGAATCGATATCTGGAAACGTCATCCAGCAACGCTACAGAGTATCAAAGTTACAAGCTCTGGAGTCTGTAAAATGTGTGTAAACAGGGAGATCCAATGAAGATATTACCAATTTTCTATGATAATGGATAAATGTATCAATTTGAGGTTTTGTCCCTATAATGAAAAATTAGAAGACATCCCTGATATGTGTGACAGTATGTACCGGTATTGTTGTAGCTAAAATGTAGGGCAGGAAACTTTCAGAGGTGGTAGTATGGACCGAAAGAAGAAAACCATTTCCAGTACACATGGGGTGTAAAATGCATACCTTAAGAGCTGTGAGGACTTGTTCATCTTCGCTGGCATAAAACATATCTCCACTACTGAACATGTGCTCATAGCTCCTCATGTATGCATTTTGCATCCCATGTTTAACGGACATTTTTTCTTACTTTGATCCGTACTACCACCTTTGAAAGTTATCAACAACTGTACCAGAACTTGTATTCCGCCGTCAGAGGTATGATAACGATTTTCCCTTGTAACTTTCGACTCATTCGTTTCCAGTACTGTTGCCATTACCTCAAACTTATACATAATCACGGCATCACACTCTATTTACATACATTTGCCGGAGCTGGCGCCTGTTTCTTGATGCTCCATAGCCTCGTTAGATGACGTTTGCAGACATGAGTTAGTAGGTAAAATTGCAAGCTCTAGAAATGTGAAACACCTTGTATAAAGAAAGCAACTTACGAAACGAACGAGATATTCGGGAAATTAATCGAGGATAAGAAAGAAGAAATAGAAATTGTTTCCAAATCGAACTTTCATTTCGCTGGTGCTGATTTGAATTTTGTGGCATTTATCCGCTCTGAAGAGGATCGTTCAAACGGTGGTCGAAATGTCGTTATTTTAGTTGTTTCACTGTTTTATGATGACATGGCTTAGTACCCAAAATGATTTTCTTCAAGTTATTTATAGGAATTCTATCGCTTCTTACCGATATTTTCAGTATGATACTAGTATTTTTTTCCTACACCTAGCAAGTTTAATAGTGCAGAAATTATGAAAATACTACCTAATACTTTTTTATATGGAGACAGAAACGGTGCTAGGGTTTACTGATAACAATATACAGTAAACTTCAGCCATGTTTCTGCGAAGTTGCATAACGCCGAAATCCTGAAATACATCCGTATATTTCGAATGTGGTACAACGGCTGTAGGAAGGAGACGAGGTACAGCAGAAGTAAAGCTGTGTGGACGGGGCATGAGTCGTGTTTGGGTAGCTCGAATAGTGGAGCACTCGCCCGTGAAAGGCAAAGGCCCCGAGTTAGAGTCTCGGTCCCGCACACAGTTTTAATCAGCCAGGAAGAAGTTTCATATCGGCGCACACTCCGCTGCTGAGGGAACTAATTCTGGAAACAGGTGTATAGTTACTGGAGAGATACAGGATGTTCCAAAATTCCCGTTAAAAACTTCTAGGGAACTGAGTTACGATATTTTGAAGAGGAGCCCATGTATGGAAAGGTATATTCATGCTACAGCCGTATAAATACACCTTCGCTAATGTGGTATGCAACTGGGTAATCGTCACTGGAGGTGGGTTACTTACGTCGGATCGTATGATGTCGTTTGACGGCTGTCTCCTCTCTGACCTGGTTCGAGTCTTTTCCATGTGTCTGTGAGTGTTAGAGAAACACTGCTAAGTACACTTTTGCCGAATACACCGACACGAGAATTGTGTGTGGCCAAAGCTCACAGTACTGGAAGAGCTGCTGGTCGTCTTTATCAAGATCGTTGTCCAAAACATCTGACTCCTCCCCACACGCTTTTCGTTACCATTGCACAACGTCTTCGAGAAAGGGTGCATTCACCGTCAGCAGGGGCGTCGTGGAGACGCAGCGCACGCGAACTGGAAAATATATTTATATGGATATGGTGTCTGTTCTTTCGGACATGTCCGAAAGGACACTACGAATGTAGTGTGTGGACATACAAAGTGAGAATGTGGGTCTCGCAGGAGGCGTGCGCGAGATAGTCGCTATAGTCTCACTATCCTCTGTGCCCTCGGTGGCTCAGATTGATAGAGCAACTGCCATGTAAGCAGGAGATCCCTGGTTCGATTCCCGGTCGGGGCACACATTTTCACCTGTCTTCGTTGATGTATATCAACGCCCATCAGCAGCTGAATGACAAAAAAATCGGTCTTCATAGAAACTGTTTTTACAGGAGGGCCCTTTCCAGTTCGAAATTAGAATGATATTAATACATTCAGCTGCTTGGTTATTAACGAGTGAAACTGTAGATGTACTGGGTAACATCTACACTGAAATGCCAAAGAAACTGGTATAATAATGCCTACTGAAACACAGAGATATGTAAACAGGAAAGATATGGTGATGCCGCCGGCAACGCCTGTGTAAGACCTGTGCCTGGCGTAGTTGTTAGATCGCATACTGTTGCTACAATGGCAGGTTATTTAGATTTAAATGACTTTGGACGTGGTATTATACTCGGCGCAACACCGATGGGACACAGCATCTCCGAGGTAGCGATGAAGTGGGGATTTTCCGGTACGACCATTTCACGAGGGCACCGCAAATATCAGCAATCCAGTAAAACAACAAATCTCAGACATCGCTGCTGCCGGAAAAAGATCCTGCAAGAATGGAAACTTAAGAGAATCGTTCATCGTGACGAAAGTGCAACCATTCCGCAAATTACATAAAATTTCAATGCTTTACCATCAACAAGTGTCAGCATGCGAACCATTCAACGAAGCATCATCTATATGGGCTTTCAGAGCCGATGGCCCACTCGTGTACCCTTGCTGACCGTACAGCACAAAGCTTTACGCCTCATTTGGGCCCATCGGTACGAACACTGGACTGTTGATGACTGGAAACATATTACCTGGTTGGACGAGTCTCATTTCAAAATGTATATAGAGTATGGATGTGTACGGGTATGAAGACAACCTCACGAATCCATGGACCCTGCATGTCAGCTGGGGACTGTTGAAGCTGGTGGAGGCTCTGTGACGTTGTATGGCGTGTGCATTCGGAGTGATGTGGGACCCCTGATAAGTCTAGATACATCCTGTCTGATCAACTGCATCCATTCGTGTCCATTGTGGATTCCGACGGAAGTAGGTAATTCCATCAGGACAATGCGACGCCCCACACAACCACAATTGCTACAGAGAGGCTGCAGGAACACTCTTCCGCGGTTAAACACTTCCGCTGGCCACCAAACATCCTGTACGTTTCTAGTACATTGTATAGCATTATCGAGCATATCTGGGATGCATTGCAACGTGTTGATAAGAGGAGATCTCTACCCCATCGTACTCTTACGGATTTATGGGCAGCTCTGCAGGGTTCCTGATGTCAGTTCCCTCCTGCGCGACTTCAGCCATTAGTCGATTCCATGCCGCGCAGTGTTGAGGCACTTCTGCGTGCTCGCGGTGGCCCTACACGGTATTTCTTTGGCTCTTCAGTGTAACAGATTACTTGTCAAAGTGACAGCGTTACCAACATTTTTCTAAATGGTTGTAGCACACGATACGTTTCCGGAGGCGGGTTACAAATTTAAAATACGAGTATTATGTACTCAGTCCCCTCTACAAGTTCTAGCACTTAGTGACGGCAATTTCGGAACATCCTGTACGTTTCCAGTAAATTGTATAGCCGTTGTCGTATTACGATTGGTATCTGCGAGTGCAGACGTCCGCAGCGTTTACCCAGGGGTCGCCTTGGCTACGGCAGCTCTGACGGCCACGAGAATAACCGGAGTTAGAGAGCGCAGCACGGCTAGTTTGAAGGCCACTTTCAACTAGTGTTGTCAGAGGTGTCTCTTTTTAGAGATAATACGACTCGCCCCACGTAAGCTTTAAGCGGAAAGACAAATGCTCCAACTTCTGGCCCCTGCTAACATTTCGAAATACAGTATCCTATCAGTAGTGTACAGATACCTATTAGTGGACTTTAATATGCAGTGTGTCCACCCTTTGTCTCTCTGGCGTCTTGAACTCTGCTCGGGACACTAAATGAGGTGCCTGCCGGCAATTTACGCACTACACACGGAGATAGTATTTACGTGCTCAGCAAGACTACCATGTCTGTCACCAATTTTGAACGTTTCGAACACAATGGGCAGGTTCTTTAAACCAGATCGCGATTTTGACGATGTAACGAACCAACTGAACTGAATTTGGTAAGTCATCCGTCAGGAGGACATCCACTATCACTATCAGTCAATGTCAAGCCGAATAACTGCCCGCGTAAAGGCCAGAGGTGGACCAACACGTCATCGACTTATCAATTTGTGAAGCTCTTTCTCTTGAATTAATCATATACTTTTTCTGCAACTCTAGTCATTCATTTGCCCCTACACATACATCACATGTATCTATTTCCAACGCACTGGGGTAATTCCTCCGGGATACGTTAATTTTCCTTAGTGTGTAAATATATTCGTAGCAGGTCATTCAAAAACTTATGAAACGAAATAGAAGGGAGCTGGTTGTTGTTAGGAGTGCAGAATGTATTAGACTCGCGGATCATATGGTGTTGGCAGAGAGCGAAAAAGGTATGACTGAAATGTTAAAAGAATTAAACAACATATGAATAAATTTCAATGAGAAATAATAAGAAAAAGGCAAAATGTCCGGTGATAAGTGCAAGAAAACTAAGCACAACTAAAATGTTAGGCAGGAAGATACAGAACAAATTAGTGTTTTTAGATAACTGCCGGCCAGTGTGGCCGTGCGGTCTAAGCGTTTCAGCCTTGAACCACGTGACAGCTATGGTCGCAGGTTCGAATCCTGCCTCGGGCATGAATGTATGTGATCTCCTTAGGTTAGTTAGATTTAAGTAGTTCTAGGTTCTAGGGGACTGATGACCACAGATGGTAAGTGACATAGTGCTCAGAGCCATTTGAACCATTTAGATAACTGCGACGCGCTATTATGGACGACATTGGAAGTAATAAGGAGGTGAAAACACGTATAGCAATTGCCAACGAGAAGTTTCATAACAGGAGGCTTTTATGTGGGTGCGTTGATAGGGGATAAAGTACGCAAGCATAGTGAGAAATGAGGTGGTGTTGAGTGGGAGAACAGAGAGAAAATTTAAAGTTAGCAGGATGAGGAAACACAGTTAGCATGGACACTGAATGAGAAGAGATTGTTTATTTATGGTATGGAGGAAATAGTGAATGGAAGTGGAACACGACGCAGAACATACTAGGTGATGGACAGTGTAGGGACAGAAAACAGTTGTGAGAAGACAAGAGGGTAACAAATGATGGGACTGCATGGAGAGGGACATGTGAAGACCTGCCCTAGGGCAGAACACTCATGGTGGTGACGATTAAGAGGAGACTTATTTAGGACATTTTGCAAGACGCACCATTTTCTTGGAATCCAAATTCAAACAAAAATTAGGCAGCTTATAATTTGTACTCTACAAACGACCGTGAATTGCATGGCAGATGGAACTTGCCATTATACTAGTTATTATGACTTATTCCCACTTAACTGATGTATGGAGCGTGCGAAATGTGACTGCTTAAAAGCCTCTGTGCGTGCTGTGCTTAGTCTAATCTGGTCTTCACGCTTCCTACAGTTACCATACGTAGGCGGTTTCAGTATATTCCTACATTCATCACGTAACGTCAGTTCTAGAAACTTTCTAAGTAGGTCTCCTCGCGATACTTTGCTCTTCCGCGGTATAATCTGTGTCTATCATCAACTGTGCGTTAGTTCAGTTCTTTGAACACCTTCCTGACATTCTCCTATGGGTCTAACAAATCTTGAGCAATCTTTACTGCCCTTCTCTGTATAAGTTCAATATCCCCTGTTCGTCCTATCTGGTACTAATTGCAATTCTCCAGTATTGTCCAAATGAACCGCACGCGCTTTATCTACTAATGTGCTTATGTGATCGTTCCATTTCATACCACTACAAATTTATACACTCAAGTATTTACACGAGTTAAAAAATTGCAGCTGTAGTCATTGGACTACGTAGTCACATTTTGTAAAATGTTGATTTTGTCGATACCGTCACAGTAGAATATTTGACTGTGCTAACAGAGCCTCAACCTCACCTCTGCTTGCACGGCTTCGAACTATAAAAGTCCTTGAATGTGTTCTGCAAGTTTTGGAGACAGATGAAAATCGGATGGGACCAAGTCGGGTCCGTGTGGAGGTCAATCGACGGCAGTGAACGAACGGCATCGGAGTGCTGCAGAAGTCGCAGCGCTCGGCTGCAGTTTGGCGTCGTAATGCTGAAGAGGAGGGTGTTCCACGTGCGAACCAACTCTTCCAATTCGTACTTTCAATTTTTTTGAGCTGTTTCACAAGCACGGACATAGTTACATCACACACCGCTATGTTACACGGTACAAATCGGAGCCCTCTAGCGGCAGAGGACTGCAGATTCGTGGAATAAACATGTAGAATTTTGCTAACTTTTTTAATTGGAAAGTTTTCAGTTTTCAAATCAAACATTTGGAGTCACTACTCCTCAGCACGCCCTCGTGTTATGTGCACAAGGATCAAAAGACTGTTTCCGAGCAAAGTATGCTATTCTTTCAATTGAACATCTTTGTAATGTACATTAGTAGTAAACCTTATGGTGATGGTGAAACTTCTTATTTATATTTACATTGAAAGACGATTAATCTGTGGCCAATACACAATGACAACGGCAGTTGCCAGGTGGATATTAACTGCAATACCACCCACATTGTCAAGCTAAGTGGAAGTATTGGCTTTCCGACACATGTCGCCATGTAACTGTCGCTCGTGGCGATACATTAAAAGAGTTCTCTGTCTCCCTGTCAGAGAGCCAGTACCCGGCATCACTCTACCGAAATAAAGACGGAAATTCTGTGTGCCACATTTGAAGATGAGTCTGTAAAGGTTACAAAACTAGTTAATGGAATTAAAAGTATTTCAAAGAGTGAGTTGTTCCAGTTTTCCGTATTTATATTCAATACACTAGTCTCAGAATCTAGAACATCCTTACGCGATATGCTAAGTCGGTTGAGAGTGTGATGTGTCCCTCCGAGATTAATTTTGCCAGGGCTTTAAGCAACTCACGGGTGAGCATTTACAGAGCTGCCAACTACATCTCGCACCGGGAATATTATCAGGATTAGTTTGCATCGCAGCCTTGGGAAGAGAGCGCAAATCGAACGAGCATTCGCAGTCATTCCCTCTATTGACTACCATTCGCCTATATTCCTCCGGAAATAATCCAAGTAGACTTTCTTCGGACATTTTGCGTTTGTTTCCAGGCGCCTGCCAGTTCAGTTTGATCAGAAACTCTGTGACACTCTCCAACGGGTCAAAAAAACCTGTGATCATTCGTGCCGCCCTTTTCTGTGTACATTCAGTATCCCCTGGCAGTCGTATCTGACTAGGATCAAGAATCTCGAGCAATATTGGGGGATGTGTGCACGAGTGATTTCTAAGCAATTTCTTTTGTACACTGATTGTATTTTCCTAGAATTCTACCAATGAATTCCAGGCAGTCACCGTCTTTCCCTAGGACTGCGACTCGGTTCCATTTCAAATCTCTAGAAATTTTTACACCCAGGTATTCGTGTGGGTTGAGCGATTGCGAATTTGACTCGCTGACACTATACTCGTAGGATAAGGTTATTTCGTTTTGAGAACAGAACATTTTTACATTTCGGGAACATGTAAACCAAGTTGCCAGTCTTTGCACTACACTAAAATCTTATGAGGGCGTGGCTTCTTTCAGACAGTACTTCATTACAGACAACTGCATCATTAGCGGAAAGACTGAAGTTTCAAATAGACCGCGTAACCACCGACCCCTTCTCCCCTCCAAATCGCTATCTGAAAACTGGAAGTCCCATATGTAAACCACTTTCAGAAGTTCGTTTACTTTCCGTATCAGTTAATGTGTTAAAAACTTGACCTGAAGAAGCATAATCCTTTTCAGTTGAAGACGCTCTGTTTTAAGAGACGCTAGTTTTTCGAAAACATCTCAATGTTTATGTCCTGAACTAGGTGTTGCTATAATTTTTCAGGTACGTTCAACGATATGTGTGAATACTGTTTGACAAATGTATTCCGAATAGAGTGAGTAGTAAAGAAGTAATCAATTCAAAATTCATGACTGATGCTGACGCCTTACTGCATGAACAGCTAAAATGTAGAAGTGATGAAAGTCTTTTTTCCTTTCATCATTCTGTCAGGGATGTCAGAGGGAAAAAAGTTTCGCAAAGTTTCAAAATTAAGTGTGAAGTTTGTTGTAAGTCGCCACGTGCTGCCATTCACAAATGCTCGGTGTATATAGTCTCGATAATTTTCGCGCCATGAAAATATTCTGCCTTAGACGAATACGCAGTTTTTAACTTTTAACTCCCGACTTATTGCGTTAAACCTATGCCTTTAAGCGAAGAACGGAAGGAGGATTGTATTTAATGTGCCATCGATGTCGAGGTCATTAGAGAAGGAGCAGGAGCTGGCACTGCGTCAGGGAAGGGAAAAAGAAGTCCGCCGTGCCCTTTCAAAGGAACCATCCCAGCATTTGCTTCGAGCGATTCAGGAAAATAACGGAAAACATAAATGAGGGTGGCCAGACGCGGATTTAAACCGTCGTCCTCCCCAATGGGAGTTTCTGCTCTGGATCGTGGGATTCCGGGTTCGATTCCCGGCAGGGTTGAGGACTTTCTCCACCCGGGGACTAGATGTGTGAGTTGTCCTTATCATTTCGTATTCATTCGTGAAGGTGGCGAGATTGGACTGTGTAAAGATTAGGGCTTTAAACAGGCGCTGATAACCGCGCAGTTGAGCTCCCAACAAACCAATCATCATCATCATCATCATACAGTGTACTAACCACTGCGCCAGCTCGCTCGGTATACATTTAAATGAGTAGGTTATGTCAGCATTTTTAGTGTTTACATTGACTTCATTCTTCATAAATAAAAGCATGAACTACGAGCACACAAAGGAATTGGGATAACGAATGAGAAATATCTAGTCAAAATATCCACGGGTGTACTGTCGGTCTACAGGCTCCAAAGGGCACAATATTTCGGCGATCATTCATGTTGCCATCATCAGGTGAACTGACGGACTGAGCTACTGTGAACGTGCTGGCACGGAGATCGGTGGATTCTGGTACAGATGTCGAGATACAGGGACAGCGTTGTTAGAGAGGCCATCGAAATACGCACCAATGACGACCTCATAAACCGTGACTGTGTCTATAATCTTAGCAAGCCTTGGGAACCAGCGATTGGGTTAATCGAGAGTAAACCGAGCAAACGTGTAGGTGAGACGACCACGGCGGACAGAGCCATCACACCGACGTCTTCTCAGACGCCGCCGCAATCTGTTCCACCACGCGACCGTGACGCGGGGCGCGGACAGCGGAGGGAGCGCGCTGCGGGCGGAGGGTATTTAAAACGGCCGCCGCCGCGACCGAAAATTCGTCACGAAGAAGGACCTCCACACCATAAACTCCAACCCAATCTTCACGCCGCCGACTGAGGCTTCATCTTGGAAGACGCGGTCGCGCGGCTGAGGAAAGAAGTTGGAGATGGCGCGAGGAAGCTCACACCCGAGCTGGAGTCCGCGCTGAACAACATAGCGCGGGAAGGGAAGATAACCTAGTCCCACAGGAACATCCACCGACACCGCCAGCATGCCTGCGTGCTGGCAACCAGGATCTACGACCAGGCAACACCCAAGGACCAACCCGAACGAGAGGGAACACCATCCCAACAAATGAGGATCTTGGAGGAATAGCTGCACCAAGCGTAGACTCCATACCTCGGGCCAGTGATCAGGCCTGTATGTCTAGCGTCAGCAACCGAAACCAGGTCCCTCTGAGCAGCCATAGCGTACGGATCTCCGTGCCGGCACGCTCACAGGAGCTCAGTCCGTCAGTTCACCTGATGATGGCGACATGTATAATCGCCGAAATACTGTGCACGTTGGACACTGTAGACCGGCAGTACCCCCGTGGATATTCTGACTATCAAATACGCCGGGAGAAACTTAAGAATCACGAGAAACACCTCATTGTGCTTCTGTTTGTAGATGACATGATTCAAGTGAATGAAATGACCTCCAAAGATCTATGTACCACCTGAACGAAATATGCAACGAATACAACTTTAAAATTTCTAGTAATAAAACGTAAATAAGTGCACTTCGAGGAAAATATTCAGTCAGTTTAAAACTAGTTTTGGATAAACCTGCTTTAGAACAGGTCTCTTATCTTTCATTTAGGCTACGCTGTAAGATCTGATTTTTACTCTCATACTGAAAATAAATTACACAAATTCTAAGCTGTCTGTGGCACCATTATCCGAACATTGGGCAATAAAGTACAAAAAGAGATTGTCCCGAAATTCTATAACGTGGTCGCGGTTCCTGTGTTATGCTGTGAAAGCGAAAACATGGTTATAACAAAAAACATTCAGACGGCAGAGATGAGGTTCCTAAGAAATTCGAAGGGCTGCAGAACAAGAAATGATTGGAAATGTAGATACTAGAGAAAAATTAAGTATTTTCAACATAAACTAAAAAATTCTAAAATATCGTAAAGACTGGTGAGAATGCTAAGTCCCAGACTTCCCCAAAATATTCTGAACTACGAGCGGAATGGGAGAAGTGATATTGAAAGGCCTCGGACGTGGGAGCAATTTCATTTGAGAGACTATCCCGCGAGGAGACTACTGAAGTACTTATGCATTATAGAATTCATAAGTTATACACCAACATAAGTAAGTTTTAATTTAGTTTACGTTCACTGACTTAAAAAAAAAGTTTATTGCCTTCTGAAGTGGGCTTTGTTCTTTCTAAGGGTTCAAACGGTCGCCATGTCAAATTTGAACAATATCTGTTAAGCGGTTTCGACTCGAAAACGAAACAGACTGTGCTACAAAGAAGAAAAACAACTGAGTGAAAGAAGCGGCGTCACTTTCTGCAGCACGCGGCCATCATTTTGCAGGACAATGTTCGGGCACGATTGGTTAAAGTCGTGACTGATTTGATCGGTATATGGGGATGGGAAGGGCCGCACCACGCACCACACTCCACATACCCCGGACTTACGCCCTCGTGAGCTCAGCTTGATTCCTAACGCGAAGGACGAACTTTGGGGTATTTGGCTCGGAGCTGCTATGGAGATTCGTCGGACAATAGACCGCTCCATTCGAACTACCTAATACAACTGGCGCAGCTATGGGTATCTTGCTCTTCCGACATCACTGGCGACGGCCTATAAACGATAGCTGTTCAAAAATTATCCGACCTTTTTTAATTGTTGAAATCAACAATGGTATCAGGGCGTTCGTGGGCTCATGTTTTCAGGCATACATAGCACAAATACCTGATTTTCTCCAATATTTCGGAACACTTGTAAGTGGTACACGTTGGATTTAGTAATGTGAGCAAAACGACGACGTTGCATCACATTTGGCTTCAAGCTTGGCGATTCTCAAGTTGAAACCATAGTGTGTTTGTGGACGAAGTCATGGGTACTACACGGCATAAGGAGTGGTACAACCATTTCAAAGGTAGCCGCTAATCAATGAAGACAAAAGTCAGTTAAGGTACGCCCTCAATATCCGCAAATCAGGTCGTTACTGACCCCGAAAAATCCCTGGCGAAACAGAATAAACGAATCACAATCAGAGAAGTTGTAGTCTAACGTAAAGGCCGTAAATTCAACTAAATACCTACGTATTACAATAACGAACAAGTTAAATTGGAAGGAACACATAGAAAATGTTGTGGAGAAGGATAACCAAACACTGCGTTTTATTGGCAAGAATCTTAGAAAACGTAACAGACCTACAAAGGAAACTGCCTACACTACGCTTGCCCGTCCTCTTTTAGAATAGTGCTGGGAGATGTGGGATCCTTACCAGATAGGACTGACGGAGTACATGGAAAAAGTTCAAAGAAAGGCACCACGTTTTCTATTATCGCGAAATATGGGAGAGAGTGTCACACAAATTATACAGGGTTTGGGCTGGACATCATTAAAAGAAAAGCGTTTTTCGTTCCTCTCCAGCACCATGGAATTCTAACAATCAGTTGTCTTACTCGAGGGCATGCAGAGTCGAGGGGCATGAAAGGCGAGCAGTGGTTGGGAAGGGAGTGAGACAGGGTTATAGTCTATCCCCAATGTTATTCACTCTGTTTGTTGATCAAGCAGTAAAGGAAACAAAAGAAAAATTCAGAGCAGGAATTAAAATCCATGGAGAAGCTTTATTATAAAGAACTCTGTGGTCTTTTTATTTTTGAAATTTGCCCACAAAACCTGTCTTTCAAAACTTTTTCAAAAATTTCACTATTAATATATTATTCGTGAAAAATAGTCAACTTGTTGGAAAACAGTGGAAATGCATGTAAGAAATGTTTTGTGTTTACCGTTAATATAACACAGCTTGAGATTAGGGACGTGGAAACAGATCAATTTAAAAAGGTGGAGATAGAAGATAGCTTCTCCCCGTGAAATTTGTCTTTAAAAACAAATGAATATTTTCAAATCAACAGCTCATTGCATGCACTAATTACAAGAAACATGAATAATCTCCACAAAAATTTGGAAGTTAATTACTTTGGTGCAAGAAAGTCTCCATCATTCAGGAAAACGAATTTTCAATAAATTGTCAGCAGCCATAAAAGTTTTACTACTGACAAAATTCAGTTTAAGAGCACCCTAAAGGATTTATTTCACCATCTCCTCTGACACCATTAATGAATTGAATTTTTTAGTAGAACTAGGGCGTGCGCGATTGACAGTGAGTGAGGAGTGAGTGAGTGAGTGAGTGAGTGAGTGAGTGAGAAACAGAGAGAGAGAGAGAGAGAGAGAGAGAGAGAGAGAGAGAGAGAGAGAGAGAGAGAGAGAGAGAGAGAGAGAGAGAGAGAGGTGGGGGGGGGGGGGTGTCAAATAATACGAGTACGATCAGAAGTACGTCTAAATTTTCATCCCTCAGTTCACGTCCATGATCAGTCCACTTGCGATCTGTGGAAGGTAAATTAGCATATTAGTTTCCCACTGAGCATCTCCTCATTATGGATCAATTGCAACGGAAACTACATATAGTCTAATCTAACCCTCTTGTCTGTCCCATTTCTGTTGAAAGGTACAAATGAGACAGATGCTTTCTTATTGTTGTTGTTGTGGTCTTCAGTCCAGAGACTGGTTTGATGCAGCTCTCCATGCTACTGTATCATGTGCAAGCTTCATCTCCCAATACCCACTGCAACCTACATCCTTCTGAATCTGCTTAGTGTATTCATCTCCTGGTCTCCCTCCTCGACCTTTACCCTCCGCGTTGCCCTCCAATACTAAATTGGTGATCCCCTGATGCCTCAGAACGTTTCCTACCAACCGATTCCTTCTTGTAGTCAAGTTGTGCCACAAAGTTCTCTTCTCCCCAATACTATTTAATACCTCGTCATTAGTTAAGTGATCTACCCATCTGATCTTCAGCATTCTTCTGTGGCACCATATTTCTAATGCCTCTATTCTCTTCTTAACAAAACTCTTTATCGTTCATGATTCACTTCCATACATGGCTACACTCCATACAAATACTCGGATAAGACACTTCCTGATACTTAAAGATATACTCGATGTTAACAAGTTTTTCTTCTTGAGAAACACTTTCCTTGCCATTGCCAGTATACAATTTATATCCTCTCTACTTCGACTGTCATCAGTTATTTTGCTCCCCAAATAGCAAAACTCCTTTACTACTTTAAGTGTCTCAGTTCCTAATATAATTCCTTCAGCATCACAAAACATGATTCGATTACATTCCATTATCCTCGTTTTGCATTTATTGATGATCATCTTAAATCATTCTTTCAGGACACTCCATTCCATTCAGCTGCTCTTCTAGGTCCTTTGCTGTCTCTGACAGAATTATAATGTCATGAGCGAACCTCAAGGTTTTAATTTCTTCTCCACAGATTTTAATTCCTACTTCGATTTTTTTCTTTTTTTCCTTTACTGCTTGCTCAATAAACAGATTGAATAACATCGGCGATAGACTAGAACCCCATCTCACTCCCTTCCCAACCACTGCTTCCCTTTCATGCCCCTTGACTCTTGTAACTCCCTTCTAATATCTGTACAAATTATAAATGGCCTTTCGCTCCCTGCATTTTACCTCTGCCACCTTCAGACACTGAAAGAGTATTCCAGTCAACATTGTCAAAAGATTTCTCTAACTCTACAAATGCTAGAAACGTAGGTGTGCCTTTCCTTAATCTAGCTCTTAAGAGAAGTCGTAGGGTCAGTATTGCCTCATGTGTTCAAGTATTTCTATGGAATCCAAACTGGTATTCCCCGAGGTCGGCTTCTACCAGTTTTTCCATTCGTCTGTAATGAATTGGCGTTAGTATTTTGCGCCTGTGACTAACTAAACAAATAGTTCGGTCATTTTCACATCTGTCAACAACTGCTTTCTTAGAGATTGGAATTATTATATTCTTCTTGAAGTCTGACGGGACGGTATTTCGCCTGTCTCATACATCTTGCTCATCAGATGGTAGAGTTTTGTCAGGGCTGGCTCTCCCACGGGTGTCAGTACTTATAATGGAATGTTGTCTACTCCCGGGGCCTTGTTTCGGCTTAGGTCTTTCACTGCTCTGCCAAACTCTTCACGGAGTATATAATCTCTTATTTCATCTTCATCTACATGCTCTTCCATTTCCATATTCTGTCTTCAAGTAGATTGCCCTTGTATAGATCTTCTATATACTCCTCCACCTTTCTGCCTTCCCTTCTTCGCTTATATCAGGGTTTCCATCTGAGCTCTTGATATGCATTCAAGTGGATCTCTTTTCTCCAAAGTTTTTTCATTTTTATTTATTTATTGTTCCGTGGGACCAAATTAAGGAGAAATCTTCATGGTCATAGAACGAGTCAATACTTGAAATTATAACACGATAGTAGAAACAGATAAAATGAAATATTAAAACATAGTCAGGCGACAAGTCTTAAGTTAAAATAAAGAAAATCAACAACGTAACACTGAAATTTGCTTAATTTTTTAGCTCTTCCAGGAGCTCCTCGACAGAATAGAAGGAGTGAGCCATGAGGAAACTCTTCAGTTTAAACTTAAAAGATTTTGGGCTACTGCAAAGATTTTTGAGTTCTTGTGGTAGCTTATTGAATGTGGATGCAGCAGAATACTGCACTCCTTTCTGCACAAGAGTCAAGGAAGTGCATTCCACATACAGATATGATTTGTGCCTAGTATTAACTGACTGAAAGCTGCTAACTGTTGGGAATACGCTAATACTGCTAACAACAAACAACATTAAAGAAAATATATGCTGTGAGGGCAATGTCAGAATTCCCAGACTATTGAATAGGGACCAACAAGAGGTTCTCGAACTTACACCCCATATAGCTCGAACAGTCCGTTTTGAGCCAAAAATACCATTTTTGAATTAGAAGAATTACCCCAAAAAAATAATACCATACGACATAAGCGTATCAAAATATGCGAAGTAGACTATTTTCCATGTTGAACTGTCACTTATTTCAGATACTGTTCTAATGGTAACTAAAGCAGCATTTAGTTTCTGAACAAGATCCTGGACATGGGCTTTCCACAACGGCTTACTATCTATCCGATCGCCTAGGAACTTGAACTGTTTCGTCTCGCTTATAACATGCCCATTCTGTCTGATCAAAATATCGTTCCTTGTTGAATTGTGAATTAGAAACTGTAAAAACTGAGTCTTAGTGTGATTTAGCATCAAATTGTTATCCACAAGCCACAAACTTATTTCATGAACTACATTATTTGATACTGTTTCAATATTACACACAAGACCCTTCACTGCATAGTTGGTGTCATCAGCAAACAGAAACATTTTTGAATCACCTGTAATACTAGAAGGCATATCATTTATATAAGTAAGAAACAGCAGTGGCCCCAGAACCGACCCTTGGGGAATGCCCTCTTAACAGAGCCCCATTGCGAATGATTATCACTACCACTCTCAATATTGCGGAGAATTACCTTCTGCTTTCTGTTCTTAAAGTAAGAGGCGAACCAACTTTATGCTACTCCCTTACTCCATAATGGTCCAACTTGTGCAGTAATATTTTGTGGTCAACACAGTCAAAAGCCTTCGTTAAATCAAAGAAAACACCTAGTTTTCGCAACCTTTTATTTTATCCGTCCAAAACCTCACAGAGAAAAGAGAATATAGCATTTTCAGTTGTTAAACCATTTCTAAAACCAAACTGTACATTTGACAGCAAATTATGTGAATTTAAATGCTCCAGTAACCTTGTGTATACAACCTTCTCGATAACTTTAGCAAACACCGATGGCATGGAAATAGGTGTAAAGTTGTCAACATTATCCTTGTCTCCCTTTTTATAAAGTGGCGTCACTAGAGAGTACTTTAATCGGTCAGGAAACCGACCACTGCTAAAGGAAATGTTACAGATATGGCTAAGTACTGGGCCAACATACACAGAACAATACTTCAGTATTCTGCTAGATACCCCGTCATATCCATGAGAGTTCTTGGTCTTTAGAGATTTAATTATTAACTCAATCTCCCTCTTGTCATTATCATGGAGGACCATTTCAGGTAACATTCTCGGAACACTTTTTTCTAAGAGCGCTATATGATTCCCTGTTGGGGCTAGGTTTCTATTTAGTTCATCTGCTACATTCAGAAAGTGATTATTAAATACTGTACATATAAGCGACTTATCAGCAACACGAACATTCCCACTACGCACTGATTCCATATCGTCGACCTGTCTCTGCAGACCAGCCACTTCCTTTACGACTGACCATATGGTTTTAATTTTATCCTGAGCTATTCTATCTGCATACCACTTTGCCATACCAGTTAGCATATGATTATATGAATTAAGGAGATCTACCAGCATGCTTTTACTTGCACACTCACTTTACAATTAATATTGAAATCACCACATATAAATAATTTTTTGTATTTCCTACAAAGTGTACCAAAAACCTCCTCTAGCTTTAGCAAAAATGTTGTGAAATTGGCGTCTGGGGCTCTATAAATAACAATTAGAAGTTTAGCTCCATTAAATTTAACCACACCTTCACAACATTCTAACACCTTTTCAGTGCAGTACTTTGAAACATCAGTTGACTCTAATGGGATGCTGTTTTTCACATACATGGTTACTCCCCCACACCGAAAAGAGCTCCTAGAAAAGCTGTCAGCCAGCCTGTATCCTGGTAAGGGAAGCCTCTGAATTATCTCCTTATTTAAGAAGTGCTCAAATATACCAATAATTTCAGAGTCAACATCTATAAGCAGTTGACTAACTTTATCGCTAACATCTTGTATATTTTGATGAAATATACTAATTCTCTCATTACTTGGATACTTAAGCTTTTTTAAAAGTGGATCTTTTGTTAGAGAGACTTCCCCTAAGCAGGAATACCTATCAGCTGACTTCAATCTAAAAACGGTGCAGCTCTAACATCCACTACTGCAGGAATTTTCCCATGAGTGATCCCACCACCCCTATCAATGCTGTCACTTTAATTTTCCTGTAGGCGGTGTCTATCTTACCCATGGTGATTTGCGCCTCTACATCCTTACATGTGTCCTCTAGCCATCCCTGCTTAGCCATTTTGCACTTCATGTCGATCTCATTTTTGAGACGTTTGTATTCCTTTTTGCCTGCTTCATTTACTGCATTTTTATATTTTCTCCTTTCATCAATTGAATTAAATATTTCTTCTGTTACCCAAGGATTCCTACTAGCCCTCGACTTTTTACCTACTTGATCCTCTGCTGCCTTCACTACTTCATCCCTCAAAGCTACCCATTCTTCTTCTACTGTATTTCTTTCCCCCATTTCTGTCAATTGTTCCCTTATGCTCTCCCTGAAACTCTGTACAACCTCTGGTTCTTTCAGTTTATACAGGTCCCGTCTCCTTAATTTCCCACATTTCTGCAGTTTCTTCAGTTTTAATCTACAGTTCATAACCAATAGATTGTGGTCAGAGTACACATTTGCCCCTGGAAATGTCTCACAATTTAATACCTGGTTTCTAAATCTCTGTCTTACCATTATATAATCTATCTAAATTCTTGCAGTATCTCCAGGTCTCTTCCACGTATACAACGTTCTTTCACGATTCTTGAACCAAGTGTTAGCTATGATTAAGTTATGCTCTGGGCGAAAACCTACCAGGCGGCTTCCTCTTTCATTTCTTACCACCATTCCATATTCACCTACTACGTTTCCTTTTCTTCCTTTTTCTACTATCAAATTCCAATCACTTGTGACTATTGAATTTTCATCTTCCTTCACTATCTGAATAATTTCTTTTATCTCATCACACATTTCATCAATTTCTTCCTCATCTGCGGACTACTTTTAAGACTTTGGTAGGTGTGGGCTTCGTGTCTATCTTGGCCACAATAACGCGTTCACTATGCTGCTTGTAGTAGCTAACCCGCATTCGAATTTTTTTTATTCATCATTAGACCTACTCATGCGTTAGGTTCATATTAGCCTTCCTAATACTTAAATCTATATTCGATGTTAACAATGACGCCGGTGGATAGACTACCATGAAATTACTGACCGTCGGTAAAGTCACGAATATAACCGACATGCTATTGGGCCCTTCGCAGGGAAAGGTTTTTCGCCGCAAAAAGCGGGAAACTGGAATCCAGCAAATGAGTAAAAAATATATATTCAGTGACAAAAAATTGGTGTACGTACACAACATACACCACAATAGTCTGGGATTTCTGTATTACGTAACACAGTTTTTGTGATTGTATCTTGCAGCTTTAGTTATTTTTAATTAAAAGACATTTTAAAAGGACAGAAAGAGCGTTTTGGATTACGCTACAGATCATGCTGTTAGTACAGTATTAACTTCGTAAACACTTTCGTCGACTTCGGCAACTCTCAACCAAAATCTCCATCCTAATCGACACAATGCGCTACGATACAGCCGACATCATGACAAGAGAATGGGCTACATCAAACTCGAAGTAATTTTATATAGATAAGGATCTCAATGACCTGTGTACGTCTAATATAAAAGATCTCCGAACAATTCTCCTCAAATAGATCGCAATCTTCACTTGACCTTTAACTGTTACTATTTCAGAATTACAAACTGAATTCAAAGAAAATTTGGCTACCAGTCACAAAACTAGAAAAATAAAAATAATAAAAGTGAGAATGTGAAACAGGTTAGCAATAACCATAAACAGGAGATCCTACAGAAAATCAAAGTGAGAAAGGAAATTATTAATATTATCGACCGTGTAGGAACTCTATGCTACGAAAGGGATGAAACCACATATAGAATAATTGGTGGAAAAGTTAGTGTGTTTTAAGATTAAATCCAAACAAGAATTAGAGAAAAATATATCGAAGCTAGGCCTACATTACGAGAAATTGCTAAATCTCGAAACAAATTGTGTTCTCCAGTATTAGATGAAGTGTTTGTGCCCCTAGTACGGATAAAACAGGATCTACAGCATCAACAGAAACTTCGGATATGTGTTTCATATTTCATCCAAGCCTACAGTCTATAAATACCAAAACAAAATACCACTACATGGAAACTACCTAAGAAGAAGTTCTTGGTAAAGAAACACAGGACACAAATACGTATGTAGGCTTAATATGCACTACAACTGTGTTTAAAAATAGCTATAGTTGCCTTGGACTAACGACGAGTGAATATCAATGTAACCTGTACAGACTGTACGCTTTCCAAAGCTGTTATCCAAGAAAGAGCTAAACGACGTTTTGTTGACAAAACACAATTTAAGACCGAAACAACTAATAAAATTATCTGACAATAGGTACTGTTGAAAATTTGTGCCAGACCAGGATTACCACCCGAGTCTCCTGGTTACTAGGGAGAGGCGATGATCACTGTGTCCGAATTACGCAGTGGTCAACATAATAGCACAAACTGCCCGAGCATGCCGTTCGTCAGATCCAAATTCTAAATTTCTCCATAGACCGCTAATGCAGTGCTCCTTGAACATTATCCTCCTCGCCTTAATTAAACATACACAGAATATATACAAACTTGGCCTTACGAACATTGCAGACGCCGTCTATGCAACACACGTCACACTTCAAAGAATTTACCAATACATTGCATTTGTTACTATCGACCACGAATCAGGTTACGTAAACAGCACTGCGTGTACTGAGATCATGATTCAGAGTTTAAAAAAAATAATAATATGTCGCCTACGTATTATAGTTGCTGCCGAAAGAGAAGAATCACTATTTTCCCACAAACGGAAATATAGTTAAAATTACGCTTCTAATTCGGCTAGTTTCGGCGGCTACTAAAATTTGTAGGGAAATTACATAGTGAACTCTCCCCTCCCCCCACCAGAAACGTAGTTTTCGTCGCTGTTGTGCGACTTTTGTACACCGCCAGAGAAAGTGTGTTAAATATGGCGCGGACGGAAACACTAGGCTACGCTACAGGGAAATCTGCTCACACAACGTTTACTCGGCATTCATAATCGTTGGCGTAAACATCTCTAAATCAAATTACCCCCTTCCAACCTAACTTAGATCTCGGGCTACACTGCCCATCGGCCTGTCATCACAACCAAAATTTCAGTGTGTGGGGGATTTCCTGTATTTCTCACTAATCTCTCTCTAGGCAAAACTGTCTGTTATTGTAGATTGATTGTCAGTCTCAACTACAAGATTTACTAATGATAAACACTATTGAGGCGGCTCATAATTTTAGAATAGTCCTCTTCGTCTTACTTGGCATACATTGTTCGCTGGCGTCCCAGCAGCTAGCTCCCTCAGTGTCTGCTTCTGCCATCGCACCACGCCAGTCTGTTGTTGTCCTAGCAGACAGAACGCACCGCACATCCGACACCTTCGGAACCACTCACTGGCCAGATAGCAACTGAGCCTAACACTGTTTACATCGTCAAAGGAAAACTAAGCAAAGATGTACACTCGAATGGCACGACTGAGTAGTACACACACACACACACACACACACACACACACACACACACACACACACACACACACACACACACACACACAGTAATATCTGTCGAAGTCCATCGACACGCGCAGAACGAAATTCTTCTGGCGAACGTACAGCGTCTCCGAAAAAAATCTCGTGACTATATTCCAGCGTTACGGCTAGGTTCTCATTCAAATGAGCAAAAAATGGTACTTTTTTTTGAGACAGTGAAAATACATTTGAAGGATCTGTTTGGGAATTACGAGCGATCATACTATGAGCTTTATTTTAGATTTTCAGTAAAAAAAAATGGCGCCCGCAATTATGATTTGATCACGCAGACTGCGTGCAGTGTGGCCCCTCAGATGTTACCTGAAATCAAAAATGGATAACATTAGTTGATACTAAATTACTTCTCTGAAATTAAAAATGGAAAACATCAGTCGATATTACATAAAATTTATGGGAGCGCATACCTAACCGCAATGAAACAACCGTAAATTTTCCGATACGGAGCTAATTTGAACTCTGAGTTAGATTTTTGGGGGTTTATTTCACTCCTTATGCCTTCACAAATATTAGTTAATATTAATCAGTGTCATATATTATAGATATAAGCTCCTAAGAAAAGTGTTTACTTTTCTGGATCAGAGGTAGAAGTTAAGAGATTGAACCATTTTTAGTTAATGCTGCATGCCGTTCTGAGAAAATCGTTTCTCCAAAAAAGTTCAACGTCTGGGGAAACCTTTTAGTTATATTATTACTTCGATTTGCAAGAACTGAGTGTTACATATATATTTTTAATGTCGCTGAACACGAATCTGCAGTCAGATTTTCAATATTCAAAACGGCTAATGCAATACGGAGAGCACAGGATTCTGTTTTGACCAATTTTTACCAAAAATGCATTTTCGTTATTTACGTTTAGTGTGCAATCCAAGGAGCATTTATCAACCCTTTCTCTAACTGGAATTGTTCCTAGATAACAACTCCCTGTTCTTCTTGGCAGGAAAAACCGATCTGTCTAACCTGGATATGCAGCACTCGTTATTCGTCAGTGTTTTCGGCTAGTATGTTTGCATGCATTGTGCAGTATGAATCATTTTGTGCACGTGCGTCACGGGACGAGCTTTGATCTACATCTATATGGATACTCTGCAAACCACATTTAAGTGCCTGGCAAAGGGTTCTTCGAATTCCCTTCACAATCGATAGTTAATTGAAACCCTCAGCTGCCGATAGGTGTTGTTGATATACTTCGATGGGGACAGCTGAAAATGTGTGCACCGACTGGGTCTCGAACCCGGGATCTCCTGCTTACATGGCAGACGCTCTATCCATTTGAGCTACCGAGGACACAGATGAATACCGCGACTGCAGGCATTTATCCCTTCCACGCTTCCCGTGAGACTCACATTCCCAACTGTCCACAATCCACAAACGTAATGTACGTAATAGGTATTTGCCCATCCACTCAATACTGGCCCACACTAACGTGACGATTCCCGTAAGATTTCGTGCAACCTGTGCTCATTCGCACAGACGAAGCTCAATGGCTGGGTAGCGTTTAACCATATATATGAAGATAGTAACTGTTCTCGAAAGAACAGGTGCCACTGACGACCGGGCAGCTTCTCTAGAATACATGATAGATCGGCTTATGTGGCCGAGAAGTTCTAGGCGCTTCAGTCGGGAGCCGCGCGACCGCTACGGTCGCAGGTTCAAATCCTGCCTCGAGAATGGATGTGTGTGATGTCCTTAGGTTACTTAGGTTTAAGTCGTTCTAAGTTTTAGGGGATTGATGACCTCCGATGTTAAGTCCCGTAGTGCTCAGAGCCATTTGAACCATCAGTCTCTATGCTTACACACTACTTACATTAACTTATGCTAAGGACAACAAACACACACAACGATGCCCGAGGGAGGACTCGAACCTCCAACGGGGGGAGCCGCGCGAACCGTGACAAGGCGTTTGAGACATGGCGGATACCCGGCGCGGCCCATGGCAGTCGTGACACTTTTTGAATGAGAACCTTTCCCTATGGAATACCGTTGATAAAATGTCACAGGGATTATGTACTCAGGTTTCACATGTGGATTAACACTTCCCAATCAATATCCGGAATGAGCAGGGCTTAAAACTTTGAAGCGTTAAATTTCAAGGGCCGTTCTCTTGTTTGCAAATAGTTTCACAGCGGAAATTTCTCTAGGGTTTTGTTTTTTTTTTTTTTTTTTTTTTTTGCTAGAGGGAAAGAAGGATGATACATAATTTTTATTCATTACGAGATTCTCAGCCACTTGCAGAAGTGATTTCCCGTGATTCTGCAAAACTTTTCCTTTAGCCAATCGTACCAACTATAGGATTTGGTTCCTGCTGCATGACACTGAAACTGACCAACTCATTTGCGTAAAGAGCTAGCTTATCATCCGCTTCTTTACTTGCATAGACCGTTTATGGTCTGCAAAGAATTTTTTTCTTTAATCGTTTTTTTATGTCTTTTATAAACTGCAACACTTTCTAAACTTAACGCCATTGAAGTATGGTCTTTTACTGAATGACCAAAAAGCTATGCCGACAGCTGGAGTCGAAGGTTTTTGTTAATCAAACCGTTTGTATTCTTGTGGTGATATCTCCATAGACTCTTTCATTCCGCAACACATATTTCTTTTATATAATTGAGAAGTGAAATACAGGTTTTCATAGATGCAGATTTAAAATATTTTAATATAACGCAATAAATATTTCACTAAAATTTTCATCCACTTAGTATCGAAGTTCCAAAATCACTGAAACATATAGTTTTTAAAAATTCTAACAGAGGAGCCGAATGCGAATTGTCAGATATATTTAGTAATGCTTTCATAATGAACCATTTTCAGAAATATCTCACACCCTTTAGCAGTTAGGTTTTCAAAAACAATTGAACATGTATTCTTCTATTTAGAACCAAGGAGCCAAATTCAAATCTTCATCCACTTAATTCTAAAAGTGCTTTCATAGTGAAATATTTCATAAAACTTTTCATCCCCTATTTCACTCTATTAATGAGTTAAATTTCCAAAAGCAACGAAACACATTTCTTTTACATCCAACTGAGAAGTCAAATACCTATTTTCATAGATGTAGCTTTAAAAATGCTTTATTAGTTCTTTAATAATGATTTATTTTCAAAAAACCTTCACTAATTATTTTATCCCCCCAACGGAAGAATTTCGGAAAATGATAAAAACCTGTTTTTTTTGTTTCTGGCTGAGAAACCAAATGTCAATTTCCGTAGTTTTGTAGTTCTAGCTTCAACAGTAACATAGGGACATATTTTTTTTCAAAAAAACTTTTCAACCCATATTTCACCCCCTTAGGAGTGGAATTTCGAAAAATTTCTTCTTAAATGGTTCTTTCAGCGTAATATTTACACCTTCATCAAATTTCAAGTCCCTATACTTTGCAGGTTGGGCTGGAAGGCGGTGAGAGAATGAGTACATGTGCCCCTATCGCACCACCTTGGAGGTTGTAGTTTCAAAATCAGTGAAACACGTATTTTTCAATAACAGAATTTTCATAGATTTAGCTTTAAAAATTCTTTCACACTGAATTATTTTCATAAAACATTTCATCGTATATTCCACCTCCTTATGAATTGAATGTATAAAAAACAGTGAGACATGTAATTTTTTTTATTTTTACTTCAACCGAGAAGCCAAATTCAGGTGTAAATATATTTAGCTTTAAATATGCTTTCATAATTAAATATTTCATGAAACATATCATCCTCTATGTAATGGGATTGTGGTAGTGACACACCAAAATCACAATAGTAATCCGTTGTAGTTGCTACATATTTTATTACAATCAAAAGCATTATAAAATCACAATCACAAAAATACAAGAGACTGCCTTATAAGGCCAGATCTGTTGGACAAATAGTAAATAAATTTCTTTACGTGAAACAAGACCCATTAAACTTCAAATTTGAATATGACTAGGTAAATATACTTAGGTAAGGCTTTACTTAAATAGTACAAATGTCCATAGAATGTGCAGCAGAACTCTCATTACTTCCAATCAGCAGAGAAACAGATTAAGCCTAATAAACAGATTTTTTAACATTTGGCTAGCCAACCTTCGTAAACAAAACTATATACAAATGATTAAAGCAATTAAGGAGGTGCTTTAATTTTGACCAAACCGACCTTCAAATTTACTTACTCAATTGATTAAGCAACAATATTCTTAGAATGATTACAACTAGAACATGACCATATGACAATACCCTTAAAATAAGGTTGCTTCAATATTTCGTGTGAATTGGCGATAGACGCGAGCAGAACAAGGATTCAAATCAATACGAGAGATCCACGAGACAGGGAGTGACATAGAAATATACTCAACTTGGCAATGCAATTGAACTTTGGATGCTATAGTTCTCCACCGGAAAGATGGAATCACGCAAAAGTGACAACATAACCCAAGATGTAAAGGAGAGGACATGGCCTTAAATATCTCTCTGTCTCCGTGGTGCTGTGCTCCCAATATTCTAGCGTCGACCTTTGCCAATTATCTCTAACACAACACACATCAAGGGCAGACAGTTTTCTGAGACATATACTACACAACCTTATCTGGAGAACAGGTGAGCATTACAACTGAACTGAAACAAATGAGCCGCCGTGAGTTACTTGGACAGTGCCAGCCCTTAAACTTTGATTAATAAGTTCGCTAAAAGTCATGCCGAAGTTAAGATGACAAGATTTATCTCCAGGTTCGGCATATTAGGGGCAGAGACAATGAATTGGCGACGCTCTTAGCCGTATGTTCGCGGGAGAGTCTGGGGAAGGCAAGGGCCACTTGGAGCCGGATCTTGGGGCGAATTTCCTTCTCTCCGAGACACCCGGTTTCTTCTGCGACTCAGCCGGCAAACAGGCTGTGGACCCCAGGTGGGGACCGAATAGGCAGCAATAGGCGGATGGCGACGTCGGTACTGGCTGTTGCCTTCGGGGGAGACAACCGTGGTGAAGTGAAGGTCTGTATTCCAGAGGAACGAGTTAGCATGATATATCCACGATTCGGTGGTCGGGGGTCATTTGGCGTTATACAAGACCTAGAACCGAGTTCGGGAACACGTTTTGGCCCAACCTATATCGCGATGTCAGGCAATTTGTTGGCAACTGTGTCAAGTGTAAGCGCGGTAAGCCCGATGTGGGGACGCGCAGAGAACTACTACAGTCGCTTAGGGAGCAGTGTCCTCTGGACCGGGACTCAAAGATCGAAACAACGATCGATGGAAACTGGCGCCAGAAACGCACCAGCTCGCTCTATTGCATCCCCTTAGGGGTTGAACTTCCAAAAACACCAAAACACGTATTTTCTTATTTGTAACCTTGAAGTCAAATACCAATTTTCGTAGATGTAGCCTTAAAAATACTTTCATAGTTCTTCCATAATTATTTATCTTAAAATAAAATGTTCACCCACTAGTTCACTTCATTCCCAATAATAATGGAACACATATTTCTTTATTTCTGACCTAGAAACCAGATACAAATTTTCGTATGCCTAGCTTCAAAATTACCTTAATAGCTACATGTTTCAAAAATCTTATAATTTCCTGTGTCTCCCCCTTGCAGTGTAGGAGGGATAGTGTCGTGCAACAGACAGTATACTCAGTAGACAACGAACTGTTCGTTGTGAAATCAGCGACATAGGAACCGAGACTGACACAGAAGATGCTGAAGGTGAAGCACACTAGACTCGTGTCTACCACGGCTTCAAATAGTATCGATTTATCATTAACGGAATTTCCGAAAAGTGAGCAAGTAATTTTACAGTATATTCAGTACCGATGGGGAGGATATACAACGAAAAACATTTCTATAAAATTTCAGAAATAATGAAACATTCCACTCAAGTCGCGTGGCAGAACACGCAATGGATATGCTTGCACTTAAGACGGAAGGCCCCACGTGCTAACGCAGGCTTACGACAGATCGCAAAATTCGGCAGTAGGCGTAAGCCAACCTCGTGTGCTGCCATCTGTTGTTGATGCCAGGCATCAAGGTCTAAGTAGTACGGCCATGCACTGGAGAGTAGTTGCTTTGTAAGCACTCCGTCTTCAGGCCACGAGTGGCCTACTGGGACGGGACCATCCGACTGCTGTGTCATCATCCGTGGAGGATGCGAACAGGAGGGGCGTGGGGTCAGCACACTGCTCTCCCAGTCGTTATGGTGGTTTTCTTTGACCGGAGCCGCTACTATTCGGTCGAGTAGCTCCTCGATTGGCATCACGAGGCTGAGTGCACCCCGAAATATGGCAAGAGCGCATGGCGGCCTGGATGACCACCCATCCAAGTGCCGACCACGCCCGACAACGCACTTAACTTCGGTGATCTCACGTGAACCGATGCAACCTCCTGGGCAAGGCCGTTGCCGCAGATATTTTAGAGTAGTTGCTAACGTTTCATAATTATCTAGTTTACGGGGAAAATGTAAAAAACGCGATTGTCACCGAAGCTACAACTAATCTGAATTTCTGGTTAGCTATCAAGTGGTCTTGTGTGCGAGCCTAAATTTTTCATCCTATGCGGTGGGAATGATTCAAACCCGTCATGTTCTTCTTATGAGGTTTATTTAGCACACAATGATCGTTTGTAATTGTGTTGAGTTACTAACTTGATAAATGTTAGGATGGCGCACGTATCATAACTGAGATCTGCGCTTGCGCTTAATGGCTGAAGGTGAATTAGCGCAATGAGTAGTAGCGAATGTTATAGTAACATGTTTGTAAATTATTTCAGGTAAATTACGTTAGTCGTGTAATATTATCCGTATATCAGTACAGTATGTGGGCCAATTACGTTAGTCATGGAATACTATCCGTATAAGACTATGTCACCATAATGTCGCGAAATTTGCTTCAATTTTGGAATCCACGAAAGAACTGGAAATTTTCCTTTACACAGCTTTCCATATAATTTCTATTACACTGATTTAGTCTTGTCTGTCACTCGACTTTTCTGACCGTGAAATAAATTCAATCGCTCAGGTGCTTATTACCTCTTCGTGTTTCCATTTGTCGATATTGCGCATAAACACTTACATATCTCAAAGTTGCTATGGACAATGATGGAACGACACACTTTTCTATGGCGACACTGCAGTTTAGAGATAGAAAAACCGATCAGTTAAAACAATATGGGTATTTTAGTTCTGAATAAACGATGTCTTTCGGTATTTGTTTGCTCTCGGTTATAACAAGCATCTTTTTATTTTTTCCTGATAACCACGTAAAAACAGATATATCAATTAGCCACAGCAGCCGTAGTAAAATTTTTAGTTTTCAAGTAATCCTTTTTTAAAAAAGACGAGTAATTTTTATTCGTAAGATTTTCGTAGCTCTGAAATACTGCGTTATTACAGAAAAAATGGGAAAAGTGATGTATGCTACTTTAATAACACTGCTGACAGAAACGAGCAACAAATGGATTGGTCCAGCATTGCCGAGACAATATTGTTCCTGTTATACAAGCAGTGCGCGAGACTGGACGCAGTTTCTCGCTGTTGTCGAACGTCAGTTGTAACACAGAATGGCACCATCTGGAAGTATTTTACGATATGCGGTACGAGTGAAGCACAATGGTTGATTTGGTCGACTTGCGACATCATACAAAGAAAAAAGTTAAAATTTTCGGGATAAAAATAGAAAGTGCCTGATCTGCTGCCTGTGTCTACGGAGTATGCCGTTATCTGCTTGTAGCCCTTGAAAACAGAGAAATTAAAACGAAAAAGAGAGTTCTCCAGCCAAAGTTTTCACCCTTTATCGCTGGACTATACGTAACGTCCGCTTAGTGCTGTGATAACCGATTACAATATAATTTCTGAGCAGAGCTTCTAAAAACTAAAATCAGTAGGAGAATACTGGCAGTTTTCTGTAGTACAGAAGCACTCGCCATATTTTGAGAGAAGCAGCGAACAGCGGACAAAGTTTTATTTGACTATTTAATTTAAATTATGTCCGAAAGAACAGACACCATATCCATATACGTATATGGTTCTGGCAATACCAGCCATGACCTTCTTCTGTGAAGATGCACACGTATTCCCCGAACTGTTACGGGACTTGGTAAGAATGTCTTCCACGAGTAATGAGTCTGGTGGTGTGGGACACTACGAATGTAGTGTGTGGACATACAAGGTGAGCATGTGAGTCTCGCGGGAGGCGTGCGCGAGATAGTCCCTGCAGTCACTCTATCGTCTGTGCCCTCGGTGGCTAAGATGGACAGAGCGTCTGCCATGTAAGCAGGAGATCCCGGGCTTTAGTCCCAGACGGGGCACATATTGTCACCTGTCCCCGTTGATATATATCGACACCCGTGAGCAGCTGACGGTATTAATATAATTCTAATTTCGTTCTGGACGGCTGCCGGTCATCATAAAAGTATTTAATTTAACGTGTTGATTCCATTTATCAAGAAACTGAGAAAGTCAAATTTTTTTAAATCTTTGTTTGATTCCTACGTTTACTAGAGGAAATAATGTAAATAAAAGGCTGAAAATCGGTTATTACAAGAACTGGAATTGTGACGGGCTTTAAAAATTAGGTTAAAGTGAGCCGAAACCAGTTGTTTCAGCGATAACCGACATTCCCACTGGAGTTCTGCGTGGTAAGATTGACGGGCAAGGACATCTGCCAGGAAGTTTCATATCAGCGCACACTCCGCTGCAGAGTGAAAATCTCAGTCTGGAAACATCCCCTAGGCTGTGGCTAAGCCATGTCTCCACAGTATCCATTCTTTCAGGAGTGCTAGTTCTGCATGTTTCGCAGAAGAGCTTCTGTAAAGTTTGGAAGGTAGGAGACGGATACTGGCAGAAGTAAAGCAGCGGAGTGTGCGCTGATATGAAACTTCCTGGCAGATTAAAACTGTGTGCCCGACCGAGACTCGAACTCGGGACCTTCGCCTTTCGCGGGCAAGTGCTCTACCATCTGAGCTACCGAAGCACGACTCAGGCCCGGTACTCACAGATTTACTTCTGCCAGTATCCGTCTCCTACCTTCTAAACTTTACAGAAGCTCTCCTGCGAACCTTGCAGAACTAGCACTCCTGAAAGAAAGTTGTGAGTACCGGGCGTGAATAGTGCTTCGGTAGCTCAGATGGTAGAGCACTTGCCCGCGAAAGGCAAAGGTCCCGAGTTCGAGTCTCAGTCGGGCACACAGTTTTAATCTGCGAGGAAGCTTCATATCAGCGCACACTCCACTGCAGACTGATGATCTCATTCTGGAAACATCCCCCAGGCTGTGGCTAAGCCATGTCTCCGCAATATCCTTTCTTTCAGGAGTGCTAGTTCTGCAAGGTTCGCAGGAGAGCTTCTGTAAAGTTTGGAAGGTAGGAGACAGATACGGGCAGAACTAAAGCTGTGAGTACCAGGCATGAGTCGTGCTTCGGTAGCTCAGATGGTAGAGCACTTGCCCGCGAAAGGCAAAGGTCCCGAGTTCGGGTCTCGGTCGGGCACACTATTTTAAGCTGCCTATTATTTCGTCTACCAAAAACCGTCTCTCACTATGGCGTCTTCAGTACAGTTTTGTTTTCCACTGCTGACAATAGAAACGATCTGGCAGATGTGGCACTGTAGATGCCCAGTATGCGTGTCTTAATGGAAATAAACCGCCTGGAACATTTTCCCTTTAACGTCCCTTGAATCGGATTTCATGGAACGTTATTACTTTCCTGTGTCCATTTCTATCACACCAGCTGATAGCCACGACTGGGGAGGGTTCGGAGGGGGTGGGGTGAAACTTGGCACCACTTTGAGTGGCAGAAAAACCGAAGAAAACCTAGCGTTTTCGTCATTTGTTTGACGCAGTGCCAGTTCGTCACATCGGACGCTTTTCTCTCGGAAACGTTTACATTCATCGTCTGGCAATCAATGTCGCCTGCTGAGGTATGCAGTGGCACCACTCTGTACGAAATAGAAGCTTAAGTTGATGGAGTCGACAAGTAAGGAGCAGTGTCTGTCTTGTTTTAGATATTGAAAATTCAATTATAGGCCTTATTTGCTGCCTTGTAGTTGACATAGGACCTTGCGATTTTGCACGACCGAGGTCCGGTAGCCACACCACACGGGAAAATGCGAGGAGTGTTAATGTGTAGTAAAAAGCGAAGAAAACCTTACGTTTTCTACATTTGTTTTCCTAACGACGAAATGGGATATCGTCAGAATGGACGCTTTTCTCTCGGAAACGTTTACATTTATCGTCTGGCAATTAATGTCGCGTGCTGAGGTATGCAGTCGCACCACTCTGTACGAAATAAGTTCTAAGCTGATGCAGTCGACAAGTAATATCGAAATATATTGTCACCTCGAAATACATCGACACCTCGAAATAAATCAACACCTCGAAATAAATCAACACCTCGAAATAAATCGCCACCTCGAAATAAATCGAAACCACGAAATAAATCGAGACCCGGAGATAAATCGAAACGTCGAAGTAAATCGACACATCCAAATCAACCGACACATCGAAATGATTCGAAATAACGAAATGTATCGACATCTAGGCGCATTTCGACGAACGAAACGTATCGATACCTCGTAGTAATTCGAGGAAGCGACATAGCTCGTGTTCCAGGAACATCGATATCTCGAAATATATCGATACCTCAAAATATAAAAATTCTCTAGAAAAAGCGGTATCAAGAAATTTATGGTTCGCTTGAGCTATAGTGATATCTCGAAATATATCGATATCTCGAAATAAATCGCTATTTGAAGTACACCTATACATGGAAAGATATAGATACATCGAAATATATAGACAACCCATATTGTGTCGGTATATCAAAATATATCGATATGTCGACATAAATGGATTCTTCGAAGTCAATCGATATCTCTAAATACAACGACTACTCGATATAGACAGATATATCTAAATAAATCGACTTCTCGGTATAAATTGGAGCCTCGATACTAATCGATATATAGAAATGAATCGTTTGTTTGAAATGTATGGATGTCTCAATATAAATCTGACCTCTAAGAAAACGATTCTCGAAATAAATAAATATATCGAAATATATCGTTAACTCGATGAATAACGATATCTAGTGGTCGGATATATGTTTAAAGATGACAAGACATATCAGTATAGTTCGATATACATGAAAATACTTTCTATTTTCAATATATCGATAGATTTATAGACCTCAGGAAACAAAACGCCGATCTGACCTCGGGGCAAAAACGCAGACCTCGTGAGAAAACGCCGACCTCAGGGGAAAAACGCAGACCTCGGGGGAAAAACGCCGACATCGGGGAAAAACGCAGACCTCGGGGAAAAACGCCGACCTCAGGGGAAAATGTCGACCTAAGGAAAAACGACGACCTCGGGAAAAACGACGACCTCGGGAAAAACGCCGACCTCGGGAAAAACGCCGAACTTCGGAAAACCGCCGACCTCGGGAAAAATGCAGTTCCATTAATTTACACAGACACTAATCTCAGTCACCATTAGCTTCTCAAAATGCAACCAAATTTCTGGTATTTATCACCTCACACAAAAAGTGGTCATGACAGAAAAGTCCCATTCTTTAGAAAGTTTAGAATGAGTTGTTCTAAATATAACAGATAATCTATTTACAATAATCTACAAGTACTGCACAATGAGAAGAGACTGTCAACCTCAGCACTTTGAAATAGTGCACAACTAGGAAGACAGAGGTTGTATTGCTGTTTCTAATCTTCCGGAGCTTGAAATTCAAGAATTCAAGATTGCCTCGAATGAGAACAGCAGGAATGAATGTCCTGCACCAGTATAGAACTTACTCTGAAACTCCACAGAAAATCACATGGCACAATTACCTCACATCATCCTCAGCAAACTACTGAAGCCTCTAATGGACGTAACAACGTCGTCACCTCCTTCACCAGTGAAAGATCTTAGTAGCTATTGTGTCATGAGTAGGTGGCCAATTAATAATTTGTTGTTCAAAGCTAATTTCAGTGTATATGGAAATACTCAGTGGACATCTTTAACCATCATATTTTACTGCCTAAGGTATATCAACTTTCCAGACTATAAGAATAAGCAGAACTTGGTCTTTCCCATTCCGAGTTTGTTTAAAATGTATCAAGGGAATCAGAGCCACTGGGCGTTTAGAGCAACCTGCTTTAAACAACATGACACAGAATTTTTCATTTCTCTCTGAAACGGTTACCTACATCATCTGCAAACTTATGATCCGTGCTGCGGTATGCGGAGACTTTAAAAGCAACACAGTAGAACACACAAGAAGCTTCTAAGTTGATGTTATCGGACAGTAAGAAGCAATACAATTCAAGTTTTACTTATCGATTGTTGGCTCATTAGCCGGCTTTGGTGCCTTGGACATGACCGAGGACCATAGGATTTTGTATCTAACGACGGCTGGCAGCCATGTTACACGCGAGAATGTGAAAAGCGTCCATAAGTAGTAAAAAAAGTGAGAAATCGCACCGTTTTCGTCATTTGCTATCGTATCGAAGTAATGCAAGATCGTCACATTGGCCGCTTTTCTCTCTCAAACGGTTACATTTATCGTCTGCAAACTTATGTGGCGTGCTGCGGAATGCGGAGATATTAAAAGGACAGCAGTAGAACACAGAAGAAACTTCTAAGTTGATGTTATCGGACAGTAAGAAGCAGTACATTTCAAGTTTTAGTTATCGATTATTGACTTATTAGGTCGCTTTGTCGCCTTGGATATGACCGACGACATTAAAATTTTGTATGAAACAAAGTCTGGTAGCCACGGTACACGAGAGAATGTGAAAAGTGTCCATAAAAAGTAAAAACCTGAGAAATTGCACCGTTTTGATCATTAGCTGTCGTACTGACGGAATGCAGATCGTCATATTGGAAGCTTTTCTCTCTCAAACGGTTACATATATCGTCTGCAAACGTATGTGGCGTGCTGCGGTATGCGGAGACACTAAAAGCACTGCAGTAGAACAAACTATAAAGTTTCTAAGTTGATGTTATCGGTCAGTTAGAAGCAGTACAATTCAAGTTTTAGTTATCGATTATTGACTTATTAGGTCGCTTTGGTGCCTTGGACATGACAGACGACCTTAAGATTTTGCATGAAACAACGACTGGTAGCCACGTTGCACGTGATAATGTGAAAAGTGTTCATATGTAGTAAAACCCTGAGAAATCGCACCTTTTCGTCATTTGCTGTCGTATCGACGGAATGCCAGATCGACACATTGGAAGCTTTTTCTCTCTCAAACGGTTACATATATAGTCTGCAAACTTATGTGGCGTGCTTCGGTAGGTGGACACACAAAAAATACACTCCTGGACATTGAAATAAGAACACCGTGAATTCATTGTCCCAGGAAGGGGAAACTTTATTGACACATTCCTGGGGTCAGATACATCACATGATCACACTGACAGAACCACAGGCACATAGATACAGGCAACAGAGCATCCACAATGTCGGCACTAGTACAGTGTATATCCACCTTTCGCAGCAATGCAGGCTGCTATTCTCCCATGGAGACGATCGTAGAGATGCTGGATGTAGTCCTGTGGAACGGCTTGCCATGCCATTTCGACCTGGCGCCTCAGTTTTACCAGCTTTCGTGCTGGACGTGCAGACCGCGTGAGACGACGCTTCATCGAGTCCCAAACATGCTCAATGGGGGACAGATCCGGAGATCTTACTGGCCAGGGTAGTTGACTTTCACCTTCTAGAGCACGTTGGGAGGCACGGGATACATGCGGACGTGCATTGTCCTGTTGGAACAGCAAGTTCCCTTGCCGGTCTAGGAATGGTAGAACAATGGGTTTGATGACGGTTTGGCTGTACAGTGCACTATTCAGTGTCCCCTCGACGATCACCAGAGGTGTACAGCCAGTGTAGGAGATCGCTCCCCACACCATGATGCCTGGTGTTGGCCCTGTGTGCCTCGGTCGTATGCAGTCCTGATTGTAGCGCTCACCTGCACGGCGCCAAACACGCATACGACCATCACTGGCACCAAGGCAGAAGCGACTCTCATCGCTGAAGACGACACGTCTCCATTCGTCCCTCCATTCACGCCAGTCGCGACACCACTGGAGGCGGGTTGCACGATGTTGGGGCGTGAGCGGAAGACGGCCTAACGGTGTGCGGGACCGTAGCCCAGCTTCATGGAGACGGTTGCGAATGGTCCTCGCCGATACCCCAGGAGCAACAGTGTCCCTAATTTGCTGGGAAGTGGCGGTGCGGTCCCCTACGGCACTGCGTAGGATCCTACGGTCTTGGCGTGCATCCGTGCGTCGCTGTGGTCCGGTCCCAGGTCGACGAGCACGTGCACCTTCCGCCGACCACTGGCGACAACAACATCGATGTACTGTGGAGACCTCACACCCCACGTGTTGAGCAATTCGGCGGTCCGTCCACCCGGCCTCCCGCATGCCCACTATACGCCCTCGCTCAAAGTCCGTCAACTGCACATACGGTTCACGTCCACGCTGTCGCGGCATGCTACCAGTGTTAAAGACTGCGCTGGAGCTCCGTATGATACGGCAAACTGGCTGACACTGACGGCGGCGGTGCACAAATGCTGCGTAGCTAGCGCCATTCGACGGCCAACACCGCGTTTCCTGGTGTGTCCGCTGTGTCGTGCGTCTGATCATTGCTTGTACAGCCCTCTCGCTGTGTCCGGAGCAAGTATGGTGGGTCTGACACACCGGTGTCAATGTGTTCTTTTTTCCATTTCCAGGAGTGTACCATAGTAGAACACAGAAGAAGCTTCTAAATTGATGTAATCGGCCAGTAAGAAGCAGTACAATTCAAGTTTCAGTTATAGATTATTGACTTATTAGGTGGCTTTGGTGCCTTGGACATGACCGACGGCCTTAAGATTTCGCATGAAACAACGGCTGGCAGCCACATTACACGTTATCATGTGAAAAGTATCCATATGTAGTAAAAACCTGTGAAATCCCTCCGGTTTCGTCATTTGCTATCGTATCGACGGAATGCAGATCGTCATATTTGAAGCTTTTCTCTCTCAAACGGTTACATTTATCGTCTGCAAAATTATGTGGCGTGCTGCGGAATGCGGAGACACTAAAAGCACAGCAGTGGAACACAGAAGAAACTTCTAAGTTGATGTATCAGCCAGTAAGAAGCAGTACAATTAATGTTTTAGTTATCGATTTTTGACTTATTAGCCGGCTTGTGTGTCTGACCGAGCACCGTACGATTTTGCATGTAACAACGGCTGGCAGGCACGTTATACGAGAGAATGTGAGAAGTGTCCATAAGTAGTAAAAACGTGAGATATAGCACCGTTTTTGTCATTTGCTATCCTACCGTCGGAATGCCAGATCGTCACATTGGAAACTTTTCACTCTAAAACGGTTAAATTTATCGTCTGCAAACCTTTGTGGGGTGCTGCGGTATGCGGAGACACTAAAAACACCGCAGTAGAACACACAAGAAGCTTCTAAGTTGATGTTATCGGACAGTAAGACGCAGTACAATTCAAGTTCCAGTTATCGATTATTGACTTACTAGGTGGCTTTAGTGCCTTGGACATGACCGACGACCTTAAGAGTTTGTGTGAAACAACGTCAGGTGGCCACGTTACACGAGAGAATGTGAAAAGCGTCTATAAGTAGTAAAAAAGTGAGAAATCGCACCATTTCTTTCATTTCCTATCGTATCGACGTAATGCGAGATCGTCAAATTGGCCGCTTTTCTCTCTCAAAAGGATACATTTATCGTCTGCAAACTTATGTAGCGTGCTGCGGAATGCGAAGACACTAAAAGCACCACAGTAGAACAATGAAGAAGCTTCTAAGTTGATGTTATCGGACAGTAAGAAACAGTACAATTCAAGTTTCAGTTATCGAATATTGACTTATTACGTGGCTTTGGTGCCTTGGACATGACCGACGGCCTTAAGATTTCGCATGAAACAACGAATGGCAGCCAAGTAGCTGGAGAGAATGTGAAACGTGTCCATATGTGGTAAAAACCTGAGAAATCGCGCGGTTTTCGTCATTTGCTATCGTATCGACATAATGCGAGATCGTCATATTGATCGCTTTTTCCTCTCAAAACGAAATATTTGTCGTCTGCAAACTTATGTGGCGTGCTGCGGAATGCGGAGACACTAAAAGCACCACAGTAGAACACACAAGAAGCTTCTAAGTTGATCTTATCGGACAGTAAGACGCAGTACAATTCAAGTTTTAGTTATCGATTATTGACTTATTAGGTAGCTTTGATGCCTTGGACATGACCGACGACCTTATGATTTTTTATGAAACAACGACTGGCAACCACGTTACACGAGAGAAAGTGAAAAGTGTTCAATAGTAGTAAAAACCTGAGAAATCCGCCCGTTTTCGTAATTTGCTATCGTATCGACGTAATGGGAGATCGTCACATTGGCCGCTCTTCTCTCTCAAACGATTACATTTATCGTGGGCAAAGCTATGTCGCGTGCTGCGGCATGCGGAGACACTAAAAGCACCATAGTAGAACCCAGAAGAAGCTTGTAAGTTGATGTAATAGCCAGTAGGAAGCAGTACAATTCAAGTTTTAGTTATCGATTATTGACTTATCAGCTGGCTTTGGATGTTTTGGACTTGACTGAGGACTTTAAGATTTTGCAACCAACAACGACTGGCAGCCTCGTTGCACGAGGGAATGTGAAACGTGTCCATATGTAGTAAAAACCTGAGAAATCGCACCGTTATCGTCATTTGCTTTCGTATCGACGTAATGCCAGATCGTCACATTGGCAGCTTTTCTCTCTCAAACGGTTACATTTACCGTCTGCAAACTTATGTGGCGTGCTGCGGAAAGCGGAGACACTAAAAGCAACGCAGTAGAACACAGAAGAAGTTTCTAAATTGATGTAATAGCCAGTAAGAAGCAGTACAATTTAAGTTGTAGTTATCGATTATTGATTTTTTAGCATGCTTTCGTGCCTTGGACGTGAGCTAGGACCGTACGATTTTGCATGAAGGGAGGTGGAGCAGCCACGTTGCACCTGAGAATGTGAAAAGTGTTCATATGTAGTAAAAACCGGAGAAATCCTCCCGTTTTCGTCATTTGCTATCGAATAGACTTAATGCCACATCGTCACATTGGCCGCTCCTCTCTCTGAGACGGTTTCATTTATTGTGTGCAAAGCTATGTCGCGTGCTGCGGTATGCGGAGACACTAAAAGCACCACAGTAGAACCCAGATGAAGCTTCTAATTCTATGTAATCGGCCAGTAAGAAGCAGTACAATTCAAGTTTTAGTTATCGATTAATGACTAATTAGAAGGCTTTAGTGTCTTGGCAATGACCGACAACCTTAAGATTTAGCATGAAACAACGACTGCCAGCCACGTTAGTCGAGAGAATGTGAAAAGTGTCCATATGTAGTAAAAACCTGAGAAATCGCACCGTTTTCGTCATTTGCAATCGTATCGATGGAATGCCAGATCGTCACATTGGCTGCTTTTCTCTCTCAAACGGTTACATTTATCGTCTGCAAACTTGTGTGGCGTGCTGCGGTATGTGGAGACACTAAAACACCACAGTAGAACACAGAAGCTTCTAAATCGATGTAATCGGCCAGTAAGAAGCAGTACAGTTTAAGTTTTAGTTATCATTTATTGACTTATTTGCCGGCTTTGGTGCCTTGATCATGAGCTAATACCTTGCGATTTGGCATGAAACGACGTCTGGACGCCACGGTGCACGGAAGAATGTGAAAAGTGTTCATATATCGTAAAACTTGAGAAATCCACCCGGTTTCGCCTTTTGCTATCGAATCGACGTAAAGCCATATCGTCACATTGGCCCCTATTCTCTCTGAAACGTTTACATTTATCGTCTGAAAACTTATTTCGCTTGCTGCGGTGTGGGGTTACACTACAAGCAACAAAATAGGAGCTTCTTAGTTGATGCAATCAGCCAGTAAGAAGTAGTATAAGTGAGATTTTTGTTATTGATTGATGAATTATTGGCCGGCTTTTATTGCCTTGCATGTGACCGAGGACCCTACGCTTTTGCATGAGCCGAGGTCAGGAAGCCACGTTAAACGAAAAAATGTGAAAAGTTTTAATATGTATTAAAAAACTTTAGAAGAACACCCGTTTGCGTCACTTGCCTTATGACGTATTGCTAGATAGTCACATAGGTATCTTTTCTCTTGGAAACGTTTACATTTATGGTCTGGAAACCAATGTCGCGTGCTGAGGTATCCAGTGGTAACACAAGGAACAAAATAGAAGCTTCTAAGTTGTTTGCAATTGACTAGTAAGAAGTAGTACAAGACAAGTTTCGGTTACGGAATTTCAATTATTGGCCAGTTTTGGTGTCTTGAAATTGATTGAGGACCTGGGAACTCATCTGTCTACTTCCCCGTCCCCTCTCCCCTCCCGCACAGAAGATTTCTGTCTACCTATCGCTCTTCCGCTACCGCTACCCTCGTATTAGGTCAGCCTACCTACCACCCCTTGGAAGATCTCTCTCTACCTACCCCACCCATTGGAAGACATTTGTCTACCTACTCCCCTCCATGGAATATGTCACTCTACCTCCCCCCCCATCAGAAGATGTCTGTCGATCTCCCATTTTCCAGAGATGTCTGTTTACCCACCCACCTATTCGGAAGATGTCTCCCCCCTCTCGGAATATGTCTATCTACCACCCTCTCAGAAGGTGTCTAACCCCCTCGGAAGATGTCTACCACCACTCGGAAGATGTCTACCTACCCTCGGAAGATGTCTGTCTACCTACCCCCTTCAGAGGATATCTGTCTACCTACCTCCCATCTGAAGATGTCCGTCTACCTACCCGCACCCTTGGAAGATGTCTGTCTACCTACCCCACTTGGAAGATATCTGTCTACATACTCACTCTCTATGAAGATGTATGTCTGCCAACCCACCACTCGGAACATGTCTGTCTACCTACCCCCCGTGGGAAGATGTCTGTCTACCTACCCTACACTTGGAAGATGTCTGTCTGCTTACCTCCCCTCGTAAGGTTCTCTCTACCTTTTTGTTTAGCCCATCCAGTAATTCACAGAGAAAAGAGAATATAGCATTTTCAGTTGTCAAACTACTTCTAAAACCGAACTGCGCATTTGATAGCAAATTGTGTGATATAAAATGATCAAGTAACCTTACATGCACAGCCTTTTCGGTAACTTTTGCAAACACTGATGGCATAGAAATAGGTATAAAATTTTCTACATGATACCTTTCTCCCTTTTCATAAAGCGGCTTTACTGCTGAGTACTTTAATCGCTCAGGAAACTGACCATTCCTAAAGGAAAAATTACAAATATGGCTGAATACAGGGCTAACATGTTCAGCACAGTACTTTAATATTCTGCAAGACACTCCATCATAACCATGAGAGTCCTTAGTATTCAGTGATTTAATTATTGACTCAATCTCCCTCTTGTCTGTATAACAGAGGAGTATTTCAGACATCAATCTCAGAAAGGTATTTGCTAAGAAATTTGTATGATTTCCTGTTGAAACTAAATTTTTATTTAGCTTGCCAGCAATGCTCAGAAAGTGATTGTTAAATACCGTACATATATCTGATTTATCACTAACGAAAATATTATTACTCAGAACTAACTTTATATCATAGACCTTGTGCTGATGACCAGTCACTCCCTTCACAACTAACCATATGTCTTTAATTTTATCCTGTGAATAAGCTATTCTATTTGCATACTTTTTGCCTTGCTAATAACATTTTTAGGCACCTTATAATCCTGTTTGTAAGGGGCTATGGTAGCGTGATTGTGACTACTTCTAACATTTTGATGTAATTCCCGCCATGTTCTACATGATATCCTTATCCTACTAGTCAGCCAACCGGGCTGTCCATTACTGCTAGTACCCCATTTAGAATGTTCTAATGGAAAACAACTCTCAAAGAGCATGAGAAATGTGTTATGGAAAGCATTGCATTTATCATCTGTATTATTGGCACTATAAACATCTTGCCACTCTTGTTCGTTGACAGGTTTTAAAAAACTCTCTATTGCTGTTGGATTGACTTTCCTACGTTCTATGTAACTAAACATGACATTGGTTGGAGTACAAAAACCTTTTAGTGTTAAAATTTGTGCATTATGGTCTGAAAGGCCATTCACTCTTTTACTAACAGAATGCCCATCTAGTAATGAAGAACGAATAAAAATATGGTCTATGACTGTGCTACAGTTCCCCTGCAACCTAGTTGGAAAAAAACACAGTTTGCATCAGATCATATGAATTTAGGAGATCTACCAACATCATTTTTCTTGGGACCGAGCGAGGCGGCGCAGTGGTTAAGACACTGGACTCACATCCGGGAGGACGACGGTTCAGTCCCGCGTTCAGCCATCCTGATTTAGGTTTTCCGTGATTTCCCTAAATCACTTCAGGCAAATGCCGGGTTAGTTCCTCTCAAAGGGCATGGACGACTTCCTTCCCCATCCTTCCCTAATACGAAGAGACCAATGACCTCGCTGTCTGGTCTCCTTCCCCAAACAACCCAACCCCCCTTTTTCTTGAACAATCATATACAAAATTAATATTGAAGTCCCCACATATAACTACTTTCTGGTACTTCCTACAAAGTGAATCAAGGACCCTCTCTAGCTTAAGCAAAAATGCTCTGAAGTTGGGGTTAGAGGCCCTATAAACAACAGCAATTAGAAGTTTAACTGCACTAAATTCAACAAATGCTGCACAACTTTCAAATATCTGTTCAGTGCAGTGTCGCGACAAGTCTATGGACTCAAATAACATACGGTTTTTTATGTACAGAGACACTTCCCCACCCCGCAAGGAACTCCTTGAGAAACAGCCAGCTAATTTGTAGCCTGGTAAAGCAAGCCTATAAATTATCAATTTATTGAAGTGGTGCTCTGATGTGCCAATAATTTCAGCGTTAACATCTATTAGCAGTTCACTAACTTTATCTCTAATAACTCTTATATTTTGATGAAATATGCTAATTCCTTCTCTACTTGGAAACATTACATCCTCTGAAGGAGAGCCCTTAAAGACACTTCCTTTAAGCAGGTATACCTATCAGCTGACTTCAGTATTAAAAAGGTGCAGCTCTAACACCAACCACTACAGGAATTTTTCCATGAGTGACACAACTACCGCCACCATCACCCACTACTCTGTCACCTATAAGCTTAGGTAGCCTCCCCTTCGCATACCTATTGAGGTGCAGGCCATGCCTAGTGAAACCCAATCTACTGATAGACCCAACTGGTACCACTGAGATGTGATCCATGCCCTCTGCCATCAGTGCACCCCCCAGCCCCACATTAACGCGCCTAACAGCAGCATTAAGGTGTGGCCGATCATGATGCTGAAACAGTTTCACGAAAAGCACATTAGTGCCACCAGTTTGAGTAGCTATCTTAACCAAGTCACCACTGACATCATACCCCCTGTCCCTATTGCGACTGCTCCCAGCTCCATTTACTATCACTACCTGATCCTCCTCTGTAAAATTCTTACATACCTCCCCTACGCTTTCAGCCACCGGAGCCAACCCTGCACTAGGCTTCACAATGCTTGTGACCTGGTACTCACTCCACAAAACTTCCAGCAAATGCTGGCCCACACCTCTACCATGGGAACTACCTAGCAGCAGAACCTAGGCCTCCTAATTGCTGAGGACTGCTGCAAGTTACCTACATATGCAGCTTCACGAGGCTCCTCTCCGCTCAACTCTGACAGTTTGTCGTATCTATTGCATGTATGCAAAGTAAAACTGTCTGACTACCTCCTTTTCCTAGCTATCTTCTTGCCAACTGCCAGTTCCCATTCCCCAGCACCCTTCACCCTCCTCAACTTATCTAGTTCCTTCTTTGCGCATTGTAACTGCACCTGAAGGGCACAGATCTTACACTCCTGCTCCTCTATTAACTTGTTTCTACTACAGATTCTACATTCCCAGGACAGGATCACCCTAAAACTACCACTGGCTTCCCCACTGCATTCCCCCCAATTAAAATACTTTGAACAAATCCCACAGCGTAATCCACTACTCACAAACCTACGACAGAGCCCACACTTCTCACTCATGATAAAATTTTACAGTTACTAAAAAAAACTATACATCTACGTTACCAAAGTTCAGTTACAAAAGCAGCTAACAAGTATGGTCTCGAAATTCTCTGCCTACTAAGAAAGCAGCTACTTGTATTAATACTACTACAACACAGCCGATACCAATACCAGCAAAACTTCACAAAATTATTAGCTAAAACCAAAAAATTAAAACTAAACGCCAGTTCAAAATTAAAGCACGAAAATTACTGAAAACTCTATAAAACACAGCGAGCAAACGATTACAAAAGTTTATTAAGTCAGTACTTCGCCACAAACGGCAAGCAACACCACTGCAATCCATTCAATTTAATAACTGTATAACAGAGCACAAACAAGTTCGTCAGTACTTAGCTTATAACCGCTACAGATGCAGTGCACGCCGCAGAATGTAAACAAACTGATGAGGCGCGAGGCTTAGACGAACCACGAAAGCACACTCACAAATAATAGACCACTCGAGTCAATACAACAGGAAGAAAGACGGAGATAAATGAATATCCACTAATAAGTTGCTTTTACGGCAAAAATAATAACACAAACAAACTTTAAAATACGTAAATGAAGTCTAAAATTTATAAAACATTAACAAGCTATTTCAACAGCAGTGCAGCTCATGTGACGTCACACCCATGATGATCTGCCCCCCCCCCCCCCCCCCCGGCCTGAGAAGGTGCCTATCCAGCCCACCCTCGAAAAATGCCTATCTATCCCCCTCAGAAGATATCTGCCTAGCTACCTCCACTCAGAAGATATCTGTCTACCTACCCCTCCTTGGAAGATCTATGTCAACCTGCACCTACCGCCTCACCCCCTCAGATGATGTCTGTGTACCTACCCACACCCTTGGAAGATGTCTGTCTACCTAACCCCCCCCCCCCCTCCCTCAGAATATGTATGACTACCTACCACTCCCCTCGGAATATGTATGTCTACCTACCCCACCCCTCGGGAGATGTCTGTGTGCCTACCCCTCTCGGAAGATATCTACCTACACCTCCCACATCGGAAGATGTCATTCTACCTCTCCCTCATCGAAAACTGTCTGTCTTTCATCGCCCCACCACCTAATATGTCATTCTACCTACTTGCCTCCTCAGAAAATGTCAGTCTACATAACCCCCCACAGGAGATGTCTGTCTACCTGCCCCATGTAAGACGTCTACCTACTTAATACCGTCGGCAGATGTCTGCCTACCTCACCCCCCTAAGGAAGATGTTTGTCCACCTACCTCACCCTCTGAAGATGTCTATCTACATCTCCCAGAAAAACTTTCTCCGCACGTTGTAAGACGTCTATCACCCTGAAGATACCTCTCAACCCCCCCCCTCCCCCTCGCTAAGCAGATGTCTATCTACCTACCTGCCCTCTCGGAATATGTCTGTCTACCTATCCAACCCCCATTCAGCCCCCCGCTCCGAAGTTGTTTACCCCTGTCTCGGAAGATGTCTAGAGACCCCCAAACTTCAGAAGGTGTCTTCCAGCCCTTCAGGAGATGTCTGTCTACCTACCCTCACCACCATTCGAAGATGTCTACCCCCTTGGAGGATGTCTACTCCCCCTGGAATATGTCTGACTACTCACGTTGGATGATGTCTGTCTGTCTATCTACTCAGCCCCCCTGGGATGATGTCTGTTAAACTATCACCCCTTGGAATTTGTTTATCTATCATTACCAGCACAAAAGATGTCCATCAACCTACAATCGCCCTCTGAAGATGTCTGTCTACCTACAGCTCCCGCTTGGAAGATGTCTGTCTACCTAAAACCGCCCTCAGAAGATGTCTGTCTACCTATCCCCACATCAGAAAATGTCTGTCTCATCTCCCCGCCCTTGGAATATGTCTGTCTACCTACACACCCCATCGGAAATGTCTGTCTACCTAAGCTCGCTCAAAACATGTCCGATTAGCTATCCACCCCAGAAGATGTCTGCCTACCTACCCAACCGTCGGAAGATGTCTGTTTACCTACCCCTCCCCCTCGGAAAATGTCTCTCTCTCATCCCCCCACCTGAGAATATGTCTGTCTACTTACCTGCCCTCCCTCGGAAAGATCTCTATCTACCTAAACCCACCCCTCAGAAGATGTATGACTACCTACACCTCCCCTTGGAAGATGTATGTTTTCCAACCCTCCCTTCAGAATATTTCTGCCTACCTACCCTCTATCACGAAGGATGTCTGTCCACCTACAATTCCTTTCAGAAGGTGTCTGTCTACATACCCACCCACACTTGGAAGAAGTTTGTCTACGTGCCCACCCCCTCAGGAAATGTCGGTCTACCAACCCCCTTAGAGGATGTCTGTCTACCTGTACCCCTCTGATGACGACTGTCTACCTAACCGCCATCTGAAGAAACCTGTCTACCTACCCCCCTTGGAAGATGTCTATCCTCCTACAACTCTTCACAATACGTCGGCCTACCAACCCCCGTCTTGTAAGATATCTCTCTACATACCCCCCCCAACATGATCTGTCTACCTACCCCCTCCCCCGTCATAACATGAATGTCTACCTAAGCCCCTCAGAAGATGTATGCATATCTACCCCCCTTCAAATGATTCGATTTCATCCCTCCTGTGGGAGATGTCTGTCTCCCTACCCCTACCTCTGAGGATAACTGTCTACCTACCCCACCTCTCAGAAGATGTCAAACTACCACTCCTCTCGGAAGATATCTACTCCCACATCAGAGAATGTCTACACCCCTCTTGGTCTGTCTACCAAAATGCATACTTTGAAAGATGTCTCCCCCCCCCCCCCCTTGAAAGATGTCTGTCTACCAAGGATACCCCTCAGAAGATGTCTGTCTACTGAACTCACCCTCAGAATATGTCTCCTTCTTACTTACCCCTCCCCCCCTTCGGAATATGTCTGTCTACCTACCCAATTCCCCATAAGATGATAACTGTCTACCTTATTCCCCTCAGAAGGTGTATGTCTACATACCACCCCTCGGAACATGTGTGCCTACCTAAAACCCTTGGAAGAGGTCCATATTCTCCCATCTTGGAAGATATTTATTTACACCCCTCTTGGAAGATATCTACCCCTGTCTTGGAGGATGACTACCTCCCTCTCGGAGGATGTCTACCCCCTCTCTGAAGATATCTGGCAACGTACCCTCCTCTCCAAAGGTATCTCTCCTCCACCAGATGATGTAAGTCTATCAAACCTCAAATGGAAAATGTCTGTCCTCCTAATCCCCCTCGGAAGATGTCTGTGTACCTACCCACCTGTCTGTCTAGTCCCATGATGTCTGTCTACCTCCCCCTTAGGTATATGTCTGTATACCTACACCCTTTCTGAAGATGTCTGTATACCAAACACCCCTCCGAAGATGACTATCTACCTACCCTGCTTCAGAAGGTGTCAGTCTACCTAACCCCTCCTAGGAAGATGCCTGTCTACAAAATTTCACCCGGAAGATGTCTGCCTACCTAACCATTTCCACAATAGATGTCTATTTACCAACCCCTCTGCCTCGGAAGATGTCTGCCTTCCTACAAATCTCACAACAGAAGAGGTCTGTCTACCTACTTACAGCCCTTGGAAGATGTCTCTCTACGTAGCCCCAGTCATAAAATATTGTCTACCAACCCATACCTCGGAATATGTCTGTCTATCTACCCCCCAGAAGATGATTGTCTAATTACCCCCTCATCTGAAGATGTCTGTCTACCTACACATCCCCCACAGAAGATGTCTGTCTACCTACACCCATCAGAAGATGGTGTCTACTTACCACCATCGGAATATGTCTCTCTACCGATCCCCTCTTGGCAAATGTCATTCTACACCAACCTATAACCTACAACCTACAACCCCCAGAAGAAGTCTGTCTACCTACCCCCTCTCTTGAAAAATGTTTATAGTCACCCTACCTCGGACAATGTCTCTCTATCTATGCCCCATCGTGGAAGATGTCTGTCTACCCACCCACCCATCAGAAGAAGGCTGTCTACTACCATCCCCTCACAGAAGATGTCTGCCAACCAACCCCCTATTGGAAGATGTCTGTCTACCTACCCCACCCCACCTCTGAAGATGTCTGTCTACCAACCTTCCACTTGGAAGATATCTGTCCCTCTACAACCCCTCAGAAGATGTCAGTCTACCTAACCCCCTCTCAGACGTTATCTGCCTAAATACCCCTCCGCAGATGGTTTCTGTCTACCTACACCCACAACCCCTCATAATATGAATGTCTACCTGAACCCCTCAGAAGCTGTATATTTACCTACCCCAACTCGAATGATTTGTGTCTATCTTATCCCTATCTTGGAAGATGCCTGTCTCCCTACCCACCCCCTCTGAGGGTATCTGTATACCTACCCAACTTCTCGAAAGTTGTCTCTCTACATTCACCACACATTTGAAGATGTCTATCTATGTACCTCCTCTCGAAAGATATCTATCTATTGCCACCATGGAAGAAAAGTATCTCCCCCCTCTCGGAAGATGTCAAACTACCACTCCTCTCAGAAGATATACACTCCCCATCTGAGAATGTCTACACCCCCTCTCGGAGGATGTCTGTCTACCAAACTACATCCTTTAGAAGGTGCTTCCTACCCCTTGGAAGATGTCTGTCTTCCAACACCCCCCCCCCCCCCCCCGCACCTTGGAAGATGTCTGTCTACTGAACCCAGCCTCAGAAGATGTCTCCATACCTACCACCACTCGGAAGATGTCTGTCTACCTACCCACCCCCATCAGAAGATGACTGTCGATGTTATCCCCTTCAGAAGATGTCTGTCTACATACCCTCCCTCAGAAGATGTCTGCCTACCTAAGACCAGTGGATGATGTACAACTACCTCACATCTCGGAAGACATCTACTCCCCCTCTCGGAGGATGACTATCTCCCTCTCGGAGGATGACTACCTCCTCTCTGAAGATGACTGTCTATGTACCCTCCCCTCGAAAGATGTCTCTTCCCCATCAGATGATGTATATCTACCAACCCTCACATGGAAAGTGTCTGTCCTTCTAACCCCCTCGGATGATGTCTGTGTACATACTCACCTAGAAGATGGCTGTCTACCTACCCCCACTCGGGACATATCCGTCTACCTTCCCCCCTAGGTATATGTCTGTATACCTACAGCCGGCCGCGTTGGTCTTGCGGTTCTAGGTGCGCAGTCCGAAACCGTGCGACTGCTACGGTCGCAGGTTGGAATCCTGCCTCGGGCATGGATGTGTGTGATGTCCTTAGGTTAGATAGGTTTAAGTAGTTCTAAGTTCTAGGGGACTGATGACCACAGCAGTTGAGTCCTATAATGCTCAGAGCCATTTGAGCCATTTTTTTTGTATACCTACACCCCTTCGAAAAATGTCTGTCTACCTACCCCATCACCTCAGAAGATGTAATTCTACTTACCACACCTCGGAAAGTGTCAGTCTACCTATGCCCCACCCTCAGAAACTGTCTGTCTACCTTGCCCCTTTGGAAGATGTCAGTTTACCAACCCCACTCAAAAGATGTCTGCTTACCTACTCTCCCAATTAAAGATGCCTGTCTACCTACCCCCTCTCGTAAGATTTTGTCTACCCCCTCTCTGAGATGTCTTTCTACATCCCCTTGGAAGATGCCTATCTAAAGCCCTAGGAAGATATCCCTCCCTCTAAAAATGCTTACCTAACCCCTTCCACATCGGAAGATGCCGATCTCCCCCCTTCAGTTGATGCCTACCCACACCCACCTCATAAGATTATCTATCCATTCCCTCCAAAAATGCCAATCTCCCTCCTCGGAACAGGTCTATCTACACCCTTCAGAAGGCGTGTATCTATCCCCAATCTTGGAAAATGTCTATCTACCCCCCTTGGAAGCTGTCTCTCTACCCCCTTGGAAGATATCTACCCCCCTTCGGAAGATGTCAATCTACCCAGCCCATGCGGAAAATATCTATGTATCCCTCCACTCGGAAGGTGACAATCAACTAACAGCTCGGAAGATGTCTATCTACCCCACCCTCAGATGACGTCTATCTACACCCTCTGGAAGATACCTATTCCCACCTCAGAAGATGTATATCCCCCAGGAGGATGTCTATAACCTACCTCATGAAAGATGCCTGTCTACCAACCCCGTCCTCTCGGAATATGTCTGTCTACCACCCCACCCCTTTGAAGATTTCCATCTAGCCCCTCAGACGACGTTTATCCTACACTCAAAAGATTTCTACAGCCTCGCTACACTTGGAATGTGTCTACCGCCCATTCTGATGATGTCTGTCTACCTCCAAATTCTAGGAAGATGTCTGTATGTCTGTCTTCCTCACAAACTCGGGACAAGTCTATCTATCCCCCACTATGGAAGAAATCTATCTAACCCCCTCTCGGAAGATGTATATCTACCCTCCACGCTAAAGATATCTACACCCCATCTTCGAGGAGCTCTATCCCCCCTTCATGGAAGATGCCTGTTTATTACACGAACCCATCAGAGGATGTAAGTGTACATACCATAACTCCCCACAGAAGATGTCTGTCTACTTACCGACCTTTCTTGGAAGATGTCTGTCTACCCCTCCTCCCCCTTTGAAGATGTCTGACTACTCACCTCCCCCCATGGAAGAATACTATCTCCCCCCCTCCCAGAAGATGTCAATCTACTTCTCGAAAATATCTACCCCCGCCCCCCCCCCGGAAAATGTCTACCCTCTCTCTCGAAGGATATCTGTTTACCTATCTGGCCCCAATCGAAAAATGTCTACCCCCTTGGAAAATGTCTGTCTACCAAGCTCCCTCCTAGAAGACGTCTGTCTAAGAAACAACCCCTCAGAAGATGTCTGTCTATCTACCCCTCCTCGGAATTGTTTGTCTACCATTATCACCACAGAAGATGTCTACTCCCTCCCCCCCTTGGAAGATGTCTGTCTACCTACCACCCCTCAGAAGATGTCTGACCACATACCCTGCTTCGGAATATGTCTGTCTACCTACCCCTCGCAGAAGATGTGTGTCTTCCTACCTCCCCACAGTAGATGTAGGTAAACAGATATCTTTCGAGAGGGAGCAGGTAGACAGACATCTTGCAAGGGAGTGATATGTAGACAGAAATTACCAAGGGGTGGGGAATAATTAGACACACTTCTTCCAAGGGGGGGTTGGTACACATACATTTTCTGAGTGTTTGTAGGTAGACAATCTTCTGAGGGGGTAGGCAGAAAGGCACCTTCCGAGGGGGGTAGGTAGACAGACATCTCCCATTGGTGGGTTGGTATACAGCCAACTTCTGAGGGGTGTACTTAGACAGACATCTTCTAGAGGAGTAAGCAGACCAACATCTTCCAACCGGGGGGGGGGGGGGGGGGGCGGTAGGTAGGCAGACATCTTCCGAGGGGGTAGGTAGACAGACATCCTCAGAGGATGGGGGGGTAGGTAGATAGACATTATCTGTGGAGGTGTGGATAAACAGACATCTTCTGAGGGGTAGGTAGACAGACATTTTCCGAGTTGTGTTATAGGTAGACAAATATCTTCCAAAGGGGGGTAGGTAGACAGAGACATCCTTGGTGGGTAGTTTGAGAGACATCTCCTGACGGGGGGTTGGTAAACAGACTTCTTCTGAAGGGGTGTAGGTACACAAACATCTACTGTTGGTGCAGGACAGATAGACACAATTCTTCTGAGGCTGGGAATCATAGAAATCTTACGAAGGAGGGCATGTAGACAGACATTTTCCAAGTTGGGCAGACTGACAGACATCTTCCGGGGGTAGAAAGACATAGATATTCCAAGGGTGGTAGATAGACAGACATCTTCTGTGCGGTAGTAGGTTGGCAGACATCATCTTAGTTTGCGTATGTAGACAGGCATCTTCCAAGGGGAGGGGGTATATAGGAAGATACCTTTTGAAGGGGATGATAGACATCTTATGGGAGTAGGTAAACAGACATCATTTGTGTGGATTTGATAGACATATGTATTGGGAGGGGGGTTAGTTAGACATCTTCTGAGTGGTGGAAAGTAGACAACTTCCAAAGGGGAGGTAGGCATCTTCCTATGTGAGGGGGCAGATTGCCTGACATCTTCCATAGGGTAGGTAGCCAATCATCTTCCAAGGATGGGTTGGGTAGACAGATATATTCAATGTGGGGGGGGGGGGGGTAGGTAGACAGAGACCTTGCTGGGGGTAGTTTGACAGAATTCTCCTGATGGAGGGTTGGTAAACATACTTCTTCCAAGGGGGGTGGGAAATATAGACATTTTCCGAGGGGGCAGGACACATAGACACACATCTACTGAGCTTGGTGATGTTAGACATATTCCAAAGTGGGGCACGATGACAGACATTTTCCGAGTTGGGCAGATAGACATATATCTTTGAGGGGGTAGACAGACATACATCTTCCAAAGGTGATAGATAGACATTTTCTGAGGGGGCGGTATGTTGGCCGACATCTTCTGACGAGGGAGTAGATAGACAATTTCTGAGCTGGGGTAGAAAGGCATCTTCCAAGGTGGTTAGATAAGCATCTTTCATGAGTGGATTGGGGAGATAGACATTTCCCGAAGGGGGGGGGGGAGGGGTAGGTAGTGAAACATCTCACATACAGGGGTAGGTATACTATCATTTTCTGAGGGGAAGATGGGTACACAGACATTTTGTGGGTGGTAGGTACACAGACATCTTCAAGGGATAGGTAGACAGACAACTGGGGGGGGGGGGGGTTGTTAGACAGACATGTTCCAAGGAGGGATAGATAGACAAACATCTACTGGGGGGGGGGGGCAGGTAGACAGACATCTTCCGATAGGACGGATTGGTAGACAGACTTCTTCAAGGATGGGGGGTGGGTAGACAAACATCTTTTGATGGGGTATTAAGTAGTCAGACTTCTTCTGAGCAGAGGTACGTAGACATACAGCTTCAGAGGATGAGGGATATGTAGACAGACATCTTCTAAGGTGGCGTAGGTAGAAATACAATTAGTGAGGGTGGTAGGTAGACAGACATTATGCGAGAGTGGGTTGTAGGTAGACAGAAATCATCTGAGGGGGTGTAGTTAGACAGGTATTTTCTGAGGCTAGGGGTATGTAGACAGACATTGTCCATGGGGATAGTTAGACACACCTTCTGAGGTATGGGGAGTAAGAAGTCTGACATCTCCTGAGGATGGTAGGTAGAGTGTCACTTTCGAAGGAGGGGTAGTGAGAGAGACTTCTTAGGAGGTGGGGGATGTTGGTAGACAGACATGTTCTGAGGGAGGTAGGTAGATAGACATCTTTAGAGGCAGGGGTGGTAGAAAGCCATATTCCGAATGAGTGTAGTTAGAGATACATATTCTGAGGGGGGCTTGGTAGACAGACATCTTCTGAGGTGGGGTAGGTAGGCAGACGTTTTCAGCATTTGGGTATGTCGACAGACATCTTCCAGGGAAGTGGGTATGAAGGCATATATCTTCGTGGGGGGGAGCTAGGTAGACAGACATCTTCCGAGGGTGTTGGGTAAGTAGGCATACATCTTCCAGGGCGGTAAGTCGACCAATATTTTCCCATGGGGGTAGATAGACACACATACTACGAGTGGTGGTAGGTAAACACATCTCCCATGGGGTAGGTAGACAAACATCTTCCGAGGTGGGGTTCGTAGACATTCATTATCTGGGGTGTAGGTAGACTAACATTTTCGAGAGTGGTAGGACAGACATCTTCTGAGGGTGGTGTATTAGACAGACATCTTCCGAGGGGCTGTAGGTAGACAACTTATGAAGGTGATAGACAGATGTCTGCTGACTGGGGATGGGGGGTGTAGGTAGACAGATATGTTTCAAGGGTATGGTACATAGATATACTACTTCTGGGGGGGGGGGGTGGTAGGTAGACAGACATCTTCTGAGAGAGGGTTGGTAGACAGATATTTTCCAAGAGGTGTTATAGGTAGACAGAAATCTTTTAAGGGGGGGGTAGGTAGACTGACATTTTCTGAGGGGGCAGGTAGACAGACAACTTCTGGGGAGGGAAGGTACACAGACATCTTCAGAGTGGGAGGATAGGTAGACAGACACCTTCTGAGAGTGGGATGATAGACATCTTTCCAACTGGGGTATATAGTCAGAGATTTTCCGAAGGGGGGGGGGGGGGGCAAGTAGACAGACATCCTCCAGGAGGTAGGCAGACATAAATATTATGAGGGGGGGTAGGTAGAAAGATATCTTATGAGGGGGGGGGGGGGAGGTAGGTAGACATCTTCTGAGGTTGAGTATGTAGACACCAAGGGTAGAGGATATGAAAGCATATATCTTCCAAGGGGGGGGGGGGGGGGTAGGTAGACAGAAATTGTCCAACAGAAGGATGATAGACTTCTTCCAAGGGGGGTAGGTAGGCAGACATGGTATGAGGGGTTGCAGGAAGACATACATATACCAGGGCAGGGTAGGTAGACAAAAATCTTTTGAGGGGGTAGGAAGATAGACCTTTTCTGAGGGGGGACTGGAAGACATACATGTTCCGAGGGAGTAGGAAGACAAAGTCCTCCAAGGGGGGGGGGGGGGGGGAGATAAACGGACATCCACCAATAGGGTTAGATGGATAGTCATCTTCTGTTGTAGTTGGAGGGGGCAGGTAGGCTTCCATTTTCTGGGTCATCAGTACACAATCATCTTCTGAGGTGTGGTTCGGTAGACAATCATGTTCCGAGGGGGGTAGGTAGACAGACATCTTCTGAGGTGGGATGATAGACATCTTCCAAAGGGGTGGAAGGTAGACAGGCATTTTACAAAGTGGGGTGCAGGTGGACTGACATCTCCCATGCGGTAGGTGGAAAATCATATTCCGAGTTCGGGTTGGGTATACAGACATATTCCGAGGGAGGTGGTAGGTAGACAGCCATCTTCCAAGCGGGGATAGGTAGACATACATTTGCCGAGAGGGGGTTGGGTAGACAGGCATTTACCGAGGGGGGTAGGTAGACAGACATCTTCCGAGGAGGGGTGGTAGACATACAACTTTCGAGGGGCGGTAGGTAGACAGACATTTTCTGTTGGAGGGGTGGGTTGACAGACATCTTCCAAAGTGTGGGGGGGCAGGTAGACTGACATCTTCTAGGGGTAGGTAGACAATCATCTTCTGAGGGGGGTTGGGTAAACACACATCCTCCGGGTTTTGGTAGACATAAATATTCCAAGGTGGGCAGGTAGACAGACATCTTCTGACGGAGGGCCAGGTTGACAGACATCTTCAAATGGGTGGTTGGTAGACAGACAACTTACGAGTGGGGGCGTAGGTAGACAGACGTGTCCGGGAGTGGGGTAGGTAGACATACATCTTTCGAGGGGAGTGGTAGCTAGTCATACATATTCCGAGGGGGTGTTTATGTGGGCAGAAATTTTCCGGGATTGGCTAGGTAGACAAACACCTTCCAAGGGGAGGTGGGGGTAGGTAGACAGACATCTTCCATGTGGGGTACGTAGACAGACATATTCTGAGGGGGTGAGACAGGCATATACCGAGGTTCGTTAGATAGACAGACATCTTCTAGGGGCGTCCTAGGTAGACATACACCTTCCGAGGGTAGTGATAGGAAGTCATACATCTTCCAAAGCGGTTTTTTCGATTGTCAAATGACTTCCAAGAGGGGGGTATGTACACAGACATCCTCCAGGGATGGGGGGAGGGTTTGACAGAGATCTTCAGAGGTGGGGTAGGCAGTTAAACACCTTTTGAAGTCGGGGTAGGTAGGCAGACACCTTCTAAATGGCGGTACCTAGGTAGATAGGCAGACATTTTCCGGGGGGAAGGGGGAGAGGTAGGTAGACAGGTATCTTCCAAGGGTGTCTACGAAGAAAGACATGTTCTAAGGAGGGAGGGGTGTTTGGAAAACTGACGTTTTCTGGTTGAGGGGATAAGTAAAGAGACATCTTCTGAGGGGGAAGTAGGTAGACAGACATCTTACGAGGGGGGGGGGGGGGGGTGTACGTAGGCAGTCATCTTACGAGGGGGGGGTGGTAGATAGACAGATATGTTCCAAGGTACTCTATCAACTGCAAGACACCAGAACCGGCCAATAACTGAATTTTCTATTACTAAACTAGAATTATAATATGTCTTACTTGCCTATTACATCAACTTAGAAGGTTCTATTTTGTTTCTTGTGGTGCCACCACATACATCAGCAGGCGAGAGAAGTTTTCAGACGATAAATGTAAACATTTCCGGAAAAAAAGGGGTCCATGTGACGAGATGTCATTACGTGTTTACGAAAGAAAAAGACGAAATCGTAAGGTTTTCTTAGTTTTTTACTACATATTATCACCTTTCGCATTTCCTCGTGTAATGTGGCTGCCTGACCTCGGTTCATGCAAAATCGTAAGGTCCTCGGTCAAATGCAAGGCACCAAAATCGGCCTACAGTTTAATTTTCGATACCTAAATCTTGAGTAGTACTACTTCTTACCTACCTATTGCAACAACTTAGAAGCTCCTATTTTGTTGGTTGTGGTGCCACCGCATACCTCAGCACATGACGTAAGTTTCCAGATGTATATGTAAACATTTCCGTGAGCGAAGCTGCCACTGCGACGATCTGCCATTACGATTAGGCGGGTGAGTGCGTGTGAGATCGCTCTCTAAGTTTTCATACATTTTTAGGTTTCAGATACATATTTTAACGGTTTTTGTGATATTTACTATATAAGTTACTTATTAGTGGTTTCTTCATTCACCTCCGCCTTTCTTGTGTTGTACCCTGATCTTTGTGACTGTTTCGTATCGAGCAACTTAACTTCTTACCTGTGTTTACATTCCGCGCTGATCAGTTGCAGCTGTAGCGGCGCATCCAAGGCTAAGTACTAATTACTTGTTTGTGTATAGTGGTTTATTTTGGAACTTTCGTAGTCTTCGTCCGGTGTTCTTGTTGTCTTCTGGTGAAATAATTTCAAAAGAAATTTTCGCAACTGTTTTCAGTTTCTTTCCTGTGTCATTAGACGTTTGATTATCTTTCTGTTTTGTATTTTGTTATATTTGCTGTTGATAAATACTGTTAATAATAGTAGTTACTTCCCTTGTAGAGCATGATTATGATTATTGTAGTCAGTTTCACATTTCCCCGTGCAACGTGGCGGCCAGACCTCATTTGATGCAAAAGCTTAAGGTCCACGATCATGTCCACGGTACCAAAGCCGGCTAATAAGTCAATAATCGATAACCAAAACTTGATTTGTACTGGTTCTTTCTGGCCGATTACATCAAATTAGAAGCTTCATCTGTTTTATACTGTGTTGCTTTTAGTGTCTCCGCATACCGCAGCACAAGACATAAGCTAGCAGACGATAAATGTAACAGTTTCAGAGAGAAAAGCGGCCAATGTGACGATCTGGTATTTCGTCGATTCGATAGCAAATGACGAAAACGAAAGGTTTTCTTAGAATTTTACTACATATGAACACTTTTCAGATTCTCTCGTGTAACGTGGCTGTCAGACCTCGTTCGATGCCAAATCTTAAGGGCCTCGGTCATATCCAACGCACCAAAGCCAGCTAATAAATCAATAATTGATAGCTAAAACTTGAATTGTACTGCTCCTTACTGGCCGATTACATCAACTTAGAAGCTTCCTCTGTGTTCTACTGTGTTGCATTTAGTGTCACCGCATACCGCAGCATGCGACATAAGTTTGTAGACGATAAATGAGACCGTTTAAGAGAGAAAAGCGTCCAATGTGACGATCTGGCATTAAGTCGACTCAATTGCCAATGACTAAAACGGGCGGATTTCTCAGGTTTTTACTACATATGAATACTTTTCACATTCTCCCATGCAACGTGGCTGACACACCTCGCTTCATGCGAAATCCTAAGGTCCTAGCTACAAATGAACACTTTTCACATTCTCCCGTGCAACGTGGCGTCCAGACCTCGTTTCATGCAAAATCGCAAGGTGTTAGCTCATGTCCAAGGAACCAAAGCCGGCTAATAAGTCAGTAATCGAAAATTAACTAAATTTGAATTGTACAGCTTCTTACTGGCCGATTACATCTTCTAAGAACCTTCTTCTATGTTCTGTTGTGATGCTTTTAGTGTCTCCCCGCACTGCTGTACGCGACTTAGCTTTACAGACGATAAATGTAACCGTTTCACAGAGAAAAGCGGCCAATGTGACGATCTGGCATTAATTCGATTCGATAGCAAATGACGAAAACGGGCGGATTTATCAGGTTTTGGCTACATATGAACATTTTTCACTTCCTCCCGTGCAACGTGGCTGACGGACCTCATTTAATGCAATATCTCAAAATCCTAGCCCATGTCAAAGGCACCAAAGCCGGCTATTAATTCAATAATCGAAAATTAAAACTTGAACTGTAGTGCTTCTTACTGGCCGATTACATCAACTTAGAAGCTTCTTCAGTGTTTTACTATGGTGCTTTTAGTGTCTCCGCATTACCGCAGCACACGACATAGCTTTGCAGACGGTAAATGTAGCCGTTGCAGAGAGAAAAGCGGTCAATGTGACGATCTGGCATTAACTCGAATCGATAGGAAATGACGAAAACGGGCGGATTTCTCAGGTTTTTACTACATATGAATACTTTTCACATTTTCCCATGCAACGTGGCTGACACACCGCGCTTCATGCGAAATCCTAAGGTCCTAGCTCATGTTCAAGGCACCGAAGACAGCTGTAAGTCAATAATCGATAAATAAAACTTGGTTTATAGTGCTTCTTACTGGCGGATTACATCAACATAGAAGCTACTTCTGTGTTTTAATACTGTGCATCTAGTGTCACCGCATTACCGCAGCACACGACATAATTTTGCAGACGATAAATGTAACTGTTGCAGAGAGAAAAGCGGTCATTATAACGAACTGTCATTAATTCGATTCGATAGCAAATGACGAAAACGGGCGGATTTTTGCTACATATGAACACTTTTCACATTCTCTCGTGCAAAGCGGCTGACAGACCTCGTTAGATGCAAAATCTTAAGGACCTAGCTCATGTCCAAGGCACCAAACCCGGCTAATAAATGAATAATCGATAGCTAAAACTTGAATTATAGTGCGTCTTATTGGCCGATTACATCAACTTAGAAGCTTCCTCTGTGTTTTAATATGGTGCTCTTGGTGTCTCCGCATTACCGCAACACACGACATAGCTTTGCAGACGATAACTGTATCTGCTGCAGGGAGAAAAGCGGCCAATGTGACGATCTGGCATTAAGTCGATTCGTAGCAAATGACGAAAACTGGCGGATTTCTCGGGTTTTTACTACATATGGACAACTTTCACATTCTCCCGTGCAACGTGGTTGACAGACCTCGTTTCATGCCAAATCTTAAGGTCCCATCTCATGTCCAAAGCACCAAAGCTGGCTAAAGAGTCAATAATCGATAACTAAAACTTGAATTCTACTGCTTCTTACTGGCTATTACATCAACTTAGAAGCTTCTTCTGTCTTTTACTATTGTGCACTTAGTGTCTCCGCAAACCGCAGTATGTTACATAGCTTTGCACACGATAAATGTAACCGTTTCAGAGAGAAGAGCTGCCAATGTGACGATCTGGCATGAAGTCGATTCGATAGCAAATGACGAAAACTAGCGGATTTCTCAGGTTTTTGCTACATGTGAACAGTTATCACATTCTCCTGTTCAACGTGGCTGACACACCTCGTTTCATGCAAAATCGTAAGGTGTTAGCTCATGGCCAAGGCAATAAAAGAGGATTCATAAGTCAATAATCGATAACTAAAACTTGAATTGTAGTGCTCCTTACTACCCAGTTACATTAACTTATAAGCTTCTTCTGTGTTTTACTACGTAGCATTTAGTGTCTCCGCATTACCGCAGGACACGACATAGCTTTGCAGACGATAAATGTAACCGTTGCAAAGGGAAAAGCGGTCAATGTGACGATCTGTCATTAAGACGATACGATAGAAAATGACGAAAACGGGCGGATTTCTCAGGTTCTTACTACATTGAACACTTTTCACATTCTTCCGTGCAACGTGGGTGACATACCTCGTTTCATACAAAATATTAAGGTCATAGCTCATGTCAAAGGCACCAAAGCCGGCTAACAATTCAATACCGATAACTAGTACTTGAGTTGTAGTGGTACTTACTGGCCTATGATTACAACTTAGAAGCTTCTTCTGTGCTCTACTATGGTGCTTTTAGTGTCTCCGCATACCGCAGCACGGAACATAGCTTTGCAAACGATAAATGTAACCGTTGCAGAGAGAAAAGTGGCCAATGTGACGATCTTGCATTAAGTCGATTCGATAGCAAATGACAAAAACGGCCGGATTTCTCAGGATTTTACAACATATGAATACTTTTCACATTCTCCAACGCAACGTGGCTGACAGACCTCGTTTGATGCAAAATCCTAAGGTCCTAGCTCATGTCCAAGGCACCAAACCCGGCTATTAAGTCAATAATCGATAACGAAAACTTGAACTGTAATGCTTCTTACTGGTCGATTACATGAACTTAGAAATTTGTCTGTGTTTTACTATGGTGCTTTTAGTATCTCCGCATTACCGCAGCACACGACATAGTTTTGCAGACGATAAATGTAACCGTTGCAGAGAGGAAAGCGAAAAATGTGACGATCTGGCATTAAGTCGATTAGATAGCAAATGACGAAAACGGCCGGATTTCTCGGGATTTTACTACATTTCAACACTTTTCACATCCTCCCGTGTAACGTGGCTGACAGACCTCGTTTAATGCAAAGTCTTAAGATCCTAGCTCATGTCCAAGTCAACCTAAAATGTAAAGCTTCTTACTGGCCGATTACATCAATTTAGAAGCTTCTTCTGTGTTCTACTATTATGCATTTACCGGCTTAGCATATAGCAGCGCAAGACATCTGGAGGCTACCTGTAATCTGTGGACGTTTAGAGTGTTGATGAAACACAGAAATTGCATCGGGATTGAATACAACAGGCCAAATGCGGACTTTTCTCCGCGGGAGTAATGTCTCAAATTGTCTACGCTTTGAACGTTCCTTGGGAGACCAGTAGTAGTTTCCGAAGCGCATCTGGAGGATTACTGTAATCTGTGGACTCTCAGAGTGTTGATGAAACACAGAAATAGCATCGGGATTGAATACAACCGGAACCAGGCGGACTTTACTCCATGGGAGTAATGTCTCAAACTGTCTACGCTTTGATCGATTCCTGGGAGACCAGTAGTAGTTTCCGAAGCACAGCTAGAGGCATTCTGTAATCTGTGGACGTTCAGATTGTTGATGAAAGTCAGAAATTGCATCGGGATTAAATACAACAGGCACCATGACGACTTTTCTCCATGGGAGTAATGATTCAAACTTTCTACGCTTTGACGATTCCTGGAAGACCAGTAGTAGCTTAAGACGCACATCTGGAGGCATTCTGTAATCTTTGGACGTTCAGACTGTTGATGATACACAGAAATTGCATCGGGAATGAATACAAAAGTCACCATGCGGACTTTTCTCGACGGGTGTAATGTCTCAAACTGCCTACGCTTTGATCGATACCTGGGAGACGAGTAGTAGTTTCCAAGCACATCTGGAGGCTTCCTGTAATCTGTGGATGTTCATAGTGTTGATGAAACCAGATATTGCATCGGAATTGAATATACCAGGCACCATGCGGACTTGTCTCAATGGGGGTAATGTCCCAAACTGTCTACGCTTTTATCGATTCCTGGGAGACCAGTAGTAGATTCGGAAGCACATCTGGAATGCTACCTGTAATCTGTGGACGTTCAGAGTGTTGATGAAACACAGAAATTACACCGGGATAGAATACAACATGCAAATGCGCACATACCTCCATGGGAGTAATTTCTCAAACTGTCTACGCTTTAATCGTTCCCTGGGAGACCAGTATTAGTTTCCAGAGCAGATCTGGAGGTTTCCTGTAATCTGTGCACGTTCAGAATGTAGATGAAACACAGAAATTGCATCGCGATTGAATACAACTGGCACCATGCGGACTTTTGTCATAGGGAGTAATGTCTCAAAGTGTCTTCGGTTTGATTGGTCCCTGAGAGACCAGTAGTAGTTACCGAAGCACATCTGGAGACATCCTGTAATCTGTGGACTTTCAGAGTGTTGATGAAACACAGAAACTGCATCGGAGTTGAATACAACAGGCACCATACGGACTTTTCTCCATGGGGGTAATGACTCAAATTGTCTACGCTTTGATCGTTCCCTGGGAGACCAGTTGTAGATTCCGAAGCACATCTGGAGGCTTTCTGTAATCTGTGGGCGTTCAGAGTTTTGATGAAACAAAGAGATTGCTTCGGGATTGAATACAACAGGCACCATGTTGACTTTTCTTCAGGGGAGTATTGTCTCAAACTGGCTACGCTTTGATCGATTCTTGGGAGACCAGTAGAAGATTCCGAAGCACATCTAGAGGCATTCTGTAATGTTCGGAAATTCAGAATATTGATGAAACACAGAATTTGAATCGGGATTGAACACAACATGCCAAATGCGGACTTTTCTCCATGGGAGTAATGTTTCAAACTTTCTACGCTCTGATCGTTCCCTGGGAGACCAGTAGTAATTTCCGAAGCACATCTGGAGGCTTCCTGTAATCTGCGGACGTTCAGAGTGTTGATGAAACACGGAAATTGCATCGCGATTGAATACAACTGGCACCATGCGGACTTTTGTCATAGGGAGTAATGTCTCAAACTGTCTACGGTTTGATTGGTCCCTGAGAGACCAGTAGTAGTTACCGAAGCACATCTGGAGACATCCTGTAATCTGTGGACTTTCAGATTGTTGATGAAACACAGAAATTGCATCGGGGTTGAATACAACAGGCACCATACGGACTTTTCTCCATGGGGGTAATGTCCTAAATTGTCTACGCTTTGATCGTTCCCTAGGAGACCAGTTGTAGATTCCGAAGCACATCTGGAGGCTTCCTGTAATCCGTGGACTTTCAGAGTGTTGATAAAACACAGATATTGCATCGGGATTTAATACAACTGGCACCATGCGGACTTTTGTCATAGGGAGTTATGTCTCAAGCTCTCTACGCTTTGATCGATTCCTGAGAGACCAGTAGTAGTTTCCGAAGCACATCTGGAGGCATTCTCTAATCTGTGGAACTTCAGTGTGTTGATGAAACAAAGAAATTGCATCGGGATTGAATACAACAGGCACCATGTTGACTTTTCTGCATGAGAGTAATGTCTCAAACTGTCCATGCTTTGATCGTTCCCTGGGAGACCAGTAGTAGTTTCCGAAGCACATCTGGATGCTTCCTGTAGTCTGTGGATGTTCAGAGTGTTCATGAAACACAGAAATTGCATCGGGATTGAATACAACACACACCATGCGCACTTTGCCTAATGGGAGTAATGTCTCAAGCTGTCTACGCTTTTATTGTTCCCTGGGAGACCAGCACTAGTTTACGAAGCGCATCTGGAGACTTCCTGTAATCTGTGGACTTTCAGAGTGTTGATGAAACGCAGAAATTGCATCGGGGTTGAATACAAAAGGCACCATGTTGAATTTTCTCCATGGGAGTAATGTCTCAAACTGTCTACGTTTTGATCATTTCCTGGGAGACAAGTACTAGTTTCCGAAGCACATCTGGAAATATTCTATAATCTGTGAACCTTCACAGTGTTGATGAAGCACAGAAATTGCATTGGGATTGAATACAACAACCACCATGCGGTCTTTTCTCCATGGAGTAATGTCTCAAACAGTCTACGATTTGATCGATTCCTGTGAGACCAGTAGTAGTTTCCGAAGCACATCAGGAGGCTTCCTGTAATCTGTGGACTTCCAGAGTGTTGTGAAACACAGAAGTTGCATCGGCGATTGAATACAACAGGCACCATGTAGACTTTTATCATAGTGAGTAATGTTCAAACTCTCTACACCTTGACCGATTCCTGGGAGACCAGTAGTTGTTACCGTAGCAAATCTGGAGGCATCCTGTAATCTGTTGACCTTCAGTGTGTTGATGAAACACAGAAATTGCATCGGGATTGAATACAAGCACTATGCGGACATTTCTAAATAGGAGTAATGTCTCAAACTCTCTACGCTTTGATTGTTCCCTGGGAGACCAGTAGTAGTTTCCGAAGTACGTCTGGAGACTTTCTTTATTCTGTCGACGTTGAGAGTGTTAATGAAACACATTAATTGCATCGGGATTGAATACAACAGGGACCATGCGGACTTATCTCCGTGGGAGTACGGTCTCAAACTGTGTACGGTTTGATCGTTCGCTGTGAGACGCCAGAGTTGGGAGACCAGTTGTAGTTTCCGAAGCACATCTGGAGGCTTCCTGTAATCTGCGGACGGTCAGAGTGTTGATGAAACACAGAAATTGCATCGGGATTGAATACAACAGTCACCATGCGGACTTTTCTCCATGGGAGTAATGTCTCAAACCGTCTACGCTTTGTTCCTTCCCTGAAAGACCAGTAGTAGTTTCCGAAGCACATCTGGAGGCATTCTGTAATATGTGGACGTTCAGAGTGTTGATAAAACACAAAAGTTCCATCGGGATTGTATACAACAGCAACATGAGGTCATTTTCCATGGGTGTAATGTCTCAAACAGTCTAAGATTTGATCGTTCCCTAGTTGACCAGTAGTAGTCTAAGAAGCACATCTGGAGTCTTTCTGTAATCAGTGGACGTTCAGAGTGTTGATGAAACAGAGAAATTGCATCGCTATTAAATACAACACGCCAAATTGGATTTTGCTCCACTTGAGTAATGTCTCAAACTGTCACGATTTAATCGTTTGCTGGGAGACCAGTAGTAGTTTCCGAAGCACATCTGGAGGCTTCCTGTAGTCAGTGGATGTTCAGAGTGTTCATGAAACACAGAAATTGCATCGGGATTGAATACAACAGGCACCATGAGCACTTTGCCTAATGGCAGTAATGTCTCAAACTGTCTACGCTTTTATTGTTCCCTGGGAGAATAGTAGTTGTTTACGAAGCACATCTGGAGACTTCCTGTAATCTGTGTACTTTCAGAGTGTTGATGAAACACAGATATTGCATCGTGATTTAATACAAGTGGCACCATGCGGACTTTTCTCATAGGGAGTTATGTCTCAAGCTCTCTACGCTTTGATCGATTCTTGGGAGACCAGTAGAAGATTCCGAAGTACATCTAAATGCATTCTGTAATGTGTAGACATTCAGAATATTGATGAAACACAGAAATTGAATCGGGATTGAACACAACATGCCAAATGCGGTCTTTACTCCATGGGAGTAATGTCTCAAACTGTCTACGCTTTGAGCGTTCCCTGGGAGACCAGTAGAAGTTTCCGAAGCACACCTGGAGGATTCCTGATTTCATTGGACGTTCAGAGTGTTGACGAAACACAGAAATTGCCTCACGATTAGATACAACAAGCACCATGCGGACTTTTCTCCATGGGAGTAATGTTTCAAACTTTCTACGCATTGATCGTTCCCTGGGAGACCAGTAGTAGTTTCCGAAGCACATCTGGAGGCTTCCTGTAATCTGCGGACGTTCAGAGTGTTGATGAAACACAGAAATTGAATCGGGTTTGAATACAACAATCACCATGCGAACTTCTTTCCATGGGAGTAATGTCTTAAACTGTCTACGCTTTGATCGATTCCTTGGAGACCAGTAGTAATTTCCGAAGCACATATGGACTCATTCTGTAACCTGTGGACGTTCAGAGTGTTGATGAAACACAGGATTTGCATCGGGATTAAATACAACAGGCACCATGTTGACTTTTTTGCATGGGAGTAATGTCTCAAACTGTCTATGCTTTGATCGATTCCTGGGATACCAATAGTAGTTTCCGAAGCACATCTGGAGTCATTCTGTATTCTATTGACGTTCAGAGTGTTGATGAAACACAGAAATTGCATCGGAGTTGAATACAACGGTCACCATACGGACTTTTCTCCATGGGGGTAATGTCTCAAATTGTCTACGCTTTGATCGTTCCCTGGGAGACCAGTTGTAGATTCCGAAGCACATCTGTAGGCTTCCTGTAATCCGTGGACGTTCAGAGTGTTGATAAAACACAGAAATTGCATCGGGATTTAATACAACTGGCACCATGCGGACGTTTGTCATAGGGTCTTATGTCTCAAGCTTTCTACGCTTTGATCGATTCCTGGGAGACCAGTAGTAGTTTCCGAAGCACATCTGGAGTCATTCTGTAATCTATTGATGTTCAGAGTGTTGATGAAACACAGAAATTGCATCGGGACTGAATACAACTTGCCAAATGCGGACTTTTCTCCATATGAGTAATATCTCAAACTGTCTACGCTTTGATCGATCCCTGGGAGACCAGTACTAGTTTCCGAAGGACATCTGGAGGCTTCCTGTAGTCTGTGGATGTTCAGAGTGTTCATGAAACACAGAAATGGCAACGGGATTGAATACAACGAGCACCATGCGCACTTTGCTTAGTGGGAGTAATGTCTCAAATTGTCTTCGCTTATATTGTTCCCTGGGAGACCAGTAGTAGTTTACGAAGCACATCTGGAGACTTCTTGTAATCTGTGGACTTTCAGAGTGTTGATGAAACGCAGAAATTGCATCGGGGTTGAATACAACAGGCACCATGCTGACTTTTCTCCATGGGAGTAATGTTCAAACTGTCTACGATTTGATCGTTCCCTGGGAGATTAGTTGTAAATCCAAAAGCACATCTGGAGGCTTCCTGCAATCTGTGGACGTTCAGAGTGATGATAAAGCACATAAATTGCATCGGGATTGAATACAACTTTCACCATGTCGACTTTTCTACATATGAGTAATGTCTCCAACTGTCTACGCGTTGATCGATTCCTGGGAGACCAGTAGAAGATTCCGAAGCACATATGAAGCATTCTGTAATGTGTAGACAATCAGAGTGTTGAAGAAACACATAAATTGAATCGGTATTGAATACAACAGGCACCATGCAGACTTTTCTCAATGGGAGTAATGTCCCAAACCGTCTACGCTTTGATTGTTCCCTGGGAGACCAGTAGTAGTTTCCGAAGCACATCTAGAGGCATTCTGTAATATGTGGACGTTCAGATATTTGATGAAACACAGAAATTCCATCGTGATTGAATACAACAGGCACCATGCTGACTTTTCTCAATGGGTGTAATCTCTCAAGCTGTCTGCGATTTGATCGTTCCCTGGGAGACCAGTAGTAGTTTCCGAAGCACAGCTGGAGGCATTCTGTAATCTGTAGTTGTTCAGAGTGTTGATGAAACACAGACATTGTAACGGGAATGAATACAACACGCACCATGTTGAATTTTCTCCATGGGAGTAATGTCTCAAACTGTCTACGTTTTGATCATTTCCTGGGAGACCAGTACTAGTTTCCGAAGCACATCTGGAGATATTCTATAATCTGTGAACCTTCACAGTGTTGATGAAGCAGAGAAATTGCATCGGGATTGAATACAACAGCCACCATGCGGGCTTTTCTCCATGGGAGAAATGTCTCAAACAGTCTACGCTTTGATCGATTCCTGTGAGACCAGTAGTAGTTTCCGAAGCACATCAGGAGGCTTCCTGTAATCTGTGGACTTTCAGAGTGTTGTGAAACACAGAAGTTGCATCGGGATTGAATACAACAGGCACCTTGCAGACTTTTATCATAATGAGTAATGTCTCAAACTCTCTACACTTTGACCGATTCCTGGGAGACCAGTAGTAGTTACCGTAGCACATCTGGAGGCATCCTGTAATCTGTTGACCTTCAGTGTGTTGATGAAACACAGAAATTGCATCGGGATTGAACACAAGCACTATGCGGACATTTCTAAATGGGAGTAATGTCTCAAACTCTCTACGCTTTGATTGTTCCCTGGGAGACCAGTAGTAGTTTCCGAAGCACGTCTGGAGACTTTCTTTATTCTGTCGACGTTCAGAGTGTTAATGAAACACATTAATTTTATCGGGATTGAAAACAACAGGGACCATGCGGACTTTTCTCCGTCGGAGTAATGTCTCAAACTGTCTACGCTTTGACGTTCGCTGTGAGACGCCAGAGTTGGGAGACCAGTTGTACTTTCCGAAGCACATCTGGAGGCTTCCTGTAATCTGTGGACGTTCAGAGTGTTGATGAAACACAGGATTTGCATCGGCATTGAATACAACAGGCACCATGCGGACTTTTCTCCATGGGAGTAATGTCTCAAACCGTCTACGCTTTGATCCTTCCCTGAAAGACCAGAAGTAGTTTCCGAAGCACATCTGGAGGCATTCTGTAATATGTGGACGTTCAGATTGTTGATGAAACACAAAAATTCCATCGGGATTAAATACAACAGCACCATGAGGACATTTTCCATGGGTGTAATGTCTCAAACTGTCTAAGATTTGATCGTTCCCTAGGTGACCAGTAGTAGTCTAAGAAGCACATCTGGAGTCTTTCCGTAATCTGTGGCCGTTCAGAGTGTTGATGAAACAATGAAATTGCATCGGGATTGAGTACAACATGCCAAATGTGGACTTTTCTCCATGGGAGTAATATCTCAAACTGTCTACGCTTTGATCGTTCCCTGGGAGACCAGTAGTAGTTTCCGAAGCACATATGGAGGCTTCCTGTAGTCTGTGGATGCTCAGAGTGTTCATGAAACACAGAAATTGCATCGGGATCGAATACAACAGGCACCATGCGCACTTTGCTTAATGGGAGTAATGTTTCAAACTGTCTACGCTTTTATTGTTCCCTGGGAGACCAGTAGTAGTTTACGAAGCACATCTGGAGACATTCTGTAATCTGTAGATATTCAGAGTGTTGATGAAACCCAGACATTGTATCGGGATTGAATACAACAGGCACCATGTTGAATTTTCTCCATGGGAGTAATGTCTGAAACTGTCTACGTTTCGATCATTTCCTGGGAGACCAGTACTAGTTTCCGAAGCACATCTGGAGATATTCTATAATCTGTGAACCTTCACTTTGTTGATGAACCACAGAAATTGCATCGGGATTGAATACAACAGCCACCATGCGGACTTTTCTCCATGGGAGTAATGTCTCAAACAGTCTACGCTTTGATCGATTACTGTGAGACCAGTAGTAGTTTTCGAAGCACATCTGGAGGCTTCCTGTAATCTGTGGGCGTTCAGAGTGTTGATAAAACAGAGAGATTTCTTCGGGATTGAATACGACAGGCACCATGTTGACTTTTCTTCAGGGGAGTAATGTCTCAAACTGTCTACGCTTTGATCGATTCTTGGGAGACCAGTAGAAGATTCCGAAGCACATCTAGAGGCATTCTGTAATGTGTGGACATTCAGAATATTGATGAAACACATAAATTGAATCGGGATTGAACACAACATGCCAAATGCGGACTTTCCTCCATGGGAGTAATGTCTCAAACTGTCTACGCTTTGATCGTTCCCTGGGAGTCCAGTAGTAGTTTCCGAAGCACATCTGGAGGCTTCCTGTAATCTGCGGACGTTCAGAGTGTTGATGAAACACAGAAATTGCATCGGGATTGAATACAACAGTCACCATGCGGACTTTTTTCCATGGGAGTAATGTCTTAAACTGTCTACGCTTTGATCGATTCCTTGGGGACCAGTAGTAATTTCCGAAGCATATATGGAGGCATTCTGTAATCTGTGGACGTTCAGGGTGTTGATGAAACACAGGATTTGAATCGGCATTGAATACAACAGGCACCATGCGGACTTTTCTCCATGGGAGTAATGTCTCAAACCGTCTACGATTTGATCCTTCCCTGAAAGACCAGTAGTAGTTTTCGAAGCACATCTGGAGGCATTCTGTAATATGTGGACGTTCAGAGTGTTGATGAAACACAAAAATTCCATCGGGATTGAATACAACAGCACCATGAGCACATTTTCCATGGGTGTAATGTCTCAAACTGTCTGAGATTTGATCGTTCCCTAGTTGAACAGTTGTAGTCTAAGAAGCACATCTGGAGTCTTTCCTTCATCTGTAGACGTTCAGGGAGTTGATGAAACAGAGAAATTGCATCGCTATTAAATACCACACACCAAATTGAATTTTGCTCCACGGGAGTAATGTCTCAAACTGTCACGATTTGATCGTTTGCTGGGAGACTAGTTGTAGTTTCCGAAGCAACTCTGGAGGCTTCCTGTAATCTGTGGACGTTCAGAGTGTTGATCAAACCGAGAAATTGCATCGGGATTGAATACAACACACACCATGCGCACTTTGCCTAATGGGAGTAATGTCTCAAGCTGTCTACGCTTTTATTGTTCCCTGGGAGACCAGTACTAGTTTACGAAGCGCATCTGGAGACTTCCTGTAATCTGTGGACTTTCAGAGTGTTAATGAAACGCAGAAATTGCATCGGGGTTGAATACAAAAGGCACCATGTTGAATTTTCTCCATGGGAGTAATGTCTCAAACTGTCTACGTTTTGATCATTTCCTGGGAGACAAGTACTAGTTTCCGAAGCACATCTGGAAATATTCTATAATCTGTGAACCTTCACAGTGTTGATGAAGCACAGAAATTGCATTGGGATTGAATACAACAACCACCATGCGGTCTTTTCTCCATGGAGTAATGTCTCAAACAGTCTACGATTTGATCGATTCCTGTGAGACCAGTAGTAGTTTCCGAAGCACATCAGGAGGCTTCCTGTAATCTGTGGACTTCCAGAGTGTTGTGAAACACAGAAGTTGCATCGGCGATTGAATACAACAGGCACCATGTAGACTTTTATCATAGTGAGTAATGTTCAAACTCTCTACACCTTGACCGATTCCTGGGAGACCAGTAGTTGTTACCGTAGCAAATCTGGAGGCATCCTGTAATCTGTTGACCTTCAGTGTGTTGATGAAACACAGAAATTGCATCGGGATTGAATACAAGCACTATGCGGACATTTCTAAATAGGAGTAATGTCTCAAACTCTCTACGCTTTGATTGTTCCCTGGGAGACCAGTAGTAGTTTCCGAAGTACGTCTGGAGACTTTCTTTATTCTGTCGACGTTGAGAGTGTTAATGAAACACATTAATTGCATCGGGATTGAATACAACAGGGACCATGCGGACTTATCTCCGTGGGAGTACGGTCTCAAACTGTGTACGGTTTGATCGTTCGCTGTGAGACGCCAGAGTTGGGAGACCAGTTGTAGTTTCCGAAGCACATCTGGAGGCTTCCTGTAATCTGCGGACGGTCAGAGTGTTGATGAAACACAGAAATTGCATCGGGATTGAATACAACAGTCACCATGCGGACTTTTCTCCATGGGAGTAATGTCTCAAACCGTCTACGCTTTGTTCCTTCCCTGAAAGACCAGTAGTAGTTTCCGAAGCACATCTGGAGGCATTCTGTAATATGTGGACGTTCAGAGTGTTGATAAAACACAAAAGTTCCATCGGGATTGTATACAACAGCAACATGAGGTCATTTTCCATGGGTGTAATGTCTCAAACAGTCTAAGATTTGATCGTTCCCTAGTTGACCAGTAGTAGTCTAAGAAGCACATCTGGAGTCTTTCCGTAATCAGTGGACGTTCAGAGTGTTGATGAAACAGAGAAATTGCATCGCTATTAAATACAACACGCCAAATTGGATTTTGCTCCACTTGAGTAATGTCTCAAACTGTCACGATTTAATCGTTTGCTGGGAGACCAGTAGTAGTTTCCGAAGCACATCTGGAGGCTTCCTGTAGTCAGTGGATGTTCAGAGTGTTCATGAAACACAGAAATTGCATCGGGATTGAATACAACAGGCACCATGAGCACTTTGCCTAATGGCAGTAATGTCTCAAACTGTCTACGATTTTATTGTTCCCTGGGAGAATAGTAGTTGTTTACGAAGCACATCTGGAGACTTCCTGTAATCTGTGTACTTTCAGAGTGTTGATGAAACACAGATATTGCATCGTGATTTAATACAAGTGGCACCATGCGGACTTTTCTCATAGGGAGTTATGTCTCAAGCTCTCTACGCTTTGATCGATTCTTGGGAGACCAGTAGAAGATTCCGAAGTACATCTAAATGCATTCTGTAATGTGTAGACATTCAGAATATTGATGAAACACAGAAATTGAATCGGGATTGAACACAACATGCCAAATGCGGTCTTTACTCCATGGGAGTAATGTCTCAAACTGTCTACGCTTTGAGCGTTCCCTGGGAGACCAGTAGAAGTTTCCGAAGCACACCTGGAGGATTCCTGATTTCATTGGACGTTCAGAGTGTTGACGAAACACAGAAATTGCCTCACGATTAGATACAACAAGCACCATGCGGACTTTTCTCCATGGGAGTAATGTTTCAAACTTTCTACGCATTGATCGTTCCCTGGGAGACCAGTAGTAGTTTCCGAAGCACATCTGGAGGCTTCCTGTAATCTGCGGACGTTCAGAGTGTTGATGAAACACAGAAATTGAATCGGGTTTGAATACAACAATCACCATGCGAACTTCTTTCCATGGGAGTAATGTCTTAAACTGTCTACGCTTTGATCGATTCCTTGGAGACCAGTAGTAATTTCCGAAGCACATATGGACTCATTCTGTAACCTGTGGACGTTCAGAGTGTTGATGAAACACAGGATTTGCATCGGGATTAAATACAACAGGCACCATGTTGACTTTTTTGCATGGGAGTAATGTCTCAAACTGTCTATGCTTTGATCGATTCCTGGGATACCAATAGTAGTTTCCGAAGCACATCTGGAGTCATTCTGTATTCTATTGACGTTCAGAGTGTTGATGAAACACAGAAATTGCATCGGAGTTGAATACAACGGTCACCATACGGACTTTTCTCCATGGGGGTAATGTCTCAAATTGTCTACGCTTTGATCGTTCCCTGGGAGACCAGTTGTAGATTCCGAAGCACATCTGTAGGCTTCCTGTAATCCGTGGACGTTCAGAGTGTTGATAAAACACAGAAATTGCATCGGGATTTAATACAACTGGCACCATGCGGACGTTTGTCATAGGGTCTTATGTCTCAAGCTTTCTACGCTTTGATCGATTCCTGGGAGACCAGTAGTAGTTTCCGAAGCACATCTGGAGTCATTCTGTAATCTATTGATGTTCAGAGTGTTGATGAAACACAGAAATTGCATCGGGACTGAATACAACTTGCCAAATGCGGACTTTTCTCCATATGAGTAATATCTCAAACTGTCTACGCTTTGATCGATCCCTGGGAGACCAGTACTAGTTTCCGAAGGACATCTGGAGGCTTCCTGTAGTCTGTGGATGTTCAGAGTGTTCATGAAACACAGAAATGGCAACGGGATTGAATACAACGAGCACCATGCGCACTTTGCTTAGTGGGAGTAATGTCTCAAATTGTCTTCGCTTATATTGTTCCCTGGGAGACCAGTAGTAGTTTACGAAGCACATCTGGAGACTTCTTGTAATCTGTGGACTTTCAGAGTGTTGATGAAACGCAGAAATTGCATCGGGGTTGAATACAACAGGCACCATGCTGACTTTTCTCCATGGGAGTAATGTTCAAACTGTCTACGATTTGATCGTTCCCTGGGAGATTAGTTGTAAATCCAAAAGCACATCTGGAGGCTTCCTGCAATCTGTGGACGTTCAGAGTGATGATAAAGCACATAAATTGCATCGGGATTGAATACAACTTTCACCATGTCGACTTTTCTACATATGAGTAATGTCTCCAACTGTCTACGCGTTGATCGATTCCTGGGAGACCAGTAGAAGATTCCGAAGCACATATGAAGGCATTCTGTAATGTGTAGACAATCAGAGTGTTGAAGAAACACATAAATTGAATCGGTATTGAATACAACAGGCACCATGCAGACTTTTCTCAATGGGAGTAATGTCCCAAACCGTCTACGCTTTGATTGTTCCCTGGGAGACCAGTAGTAGTTTCCGAAGCACATCTAGAGGCATTCTGTAATATGTGGACGTTCAGATATTTGATGAAACACAGAAATTCCATCGTGATTGAATACAACAGGCACCATGCTGACTTTTCTCAATGGGTGTAATCTCTCAAGCTGTCTGCGATTTGATCGTTCCCTGGGAGACCAGTAGTAGTTTCCGAAGCACAGCTGGAGGCATTCTGTAATCTGTAGTTGTTCAGAGTGTTGATGAAACACAGACATTGTAACGGGAATGATTACAACAGGCACCATGTTGAATTTTCTCCATGGGAGTAATGTCTCAAACTGTCTACGTTTTGATCATTTCCTGGGAGACCAGTACTAGTTTCCGAAGCACATCTGGAGATATTCTATAATCTGTGAACCTTCACAGTGTTGATGAAGCAGAGAAATTGCATCGGGATTGAATACAACAGCCACCATGCGGGCTTTTCTCCATGGGAGAAATGTCTCAAACAGTCTACGCTTTGATCGATTCCTGTGAGACCAGTAGTAGTTTCCGAAGCACATCAGGAGGCTTCCTGTAATCTGTGGACTTTCAGAGTGTTGTGAAACACAGAAGTTGCATCGGGATTGAATACAACAGGCACCTTGCAGACTTTTATCATAATGAGTAATGTCTCAAACTCTCTACACTTTGACCGATTCCTGGGAGACCAGTAGTAGTTACCGTAGCACATCTGGAGGCATCCTGTAATCTGTTGACCTTCAGTGTGTTGATGAAACACAGAAATTGCATCGGGATTGAACACAAGCACTATGCGGACATTTCTAAATGGGAGTAATGTCTCAAACTCTCTACGCTTTGATTGTTCCCTGGGAGACCAGTAGTAGTTTCCGAAGCACGTCTGGAGACTTTCTTTATTCTGTCGACGTTCAGAGTGTTAATGAAACACATTAATTTTATCGGGATTGAAAACAACAGGGACCATGCGGACTTTTCTCCGTCGGAGTAATGTCTCAAACTGTCTACGCTTTGACGTTCGCTGTGAGACGCCAGAGTTGGGAGACCAGTTGTACTTTCCGAAGCACATCTGGAGGCTTCCTGTAATCTGTGGACGTTCAGAGTGTTGATGAAACACAGGATTTGCATCGGCATTGAATACAACAGGCACCATGCGGACTTTTCTCCATGGGAGTAATGTCTCAAACCGTCTACGCTTTGATCCTTCCCTGAAAGACCAGAAGTAGTTTCCGAAGCACATCTGGAGGCATTCTGTAATATGTGGACGTTCAGATTGTTGATGAAACACAAAAATTCCATCGGGATTAAATACAACAGCACCATGAGGACATTTTCCATGGGTGTAATGTCTCAAACTGTCTAAGATTTGATCGTTCCCTAGGTGACCAGTAGTAGTCTAAGAAGCACATCTGGAGTCTTTCCGTAATCTGTGGCCGTTCAGAGTGTTGATGAAACAATGAAATTGCATCGGGATTGAGTACAACATGCCAAATGTGGACTTTTCTCCATGGGAGTAATATCTCAAACTGTCTACGCTTTGATCGTTCCCTGGGAGACCAGTAGTAGTTTCCGAAGCACATATGGAGGCTTCCTGTAGTCTGTGGATGCTCAGAGTGTTCATGAAACACAGAAATTGCATCGGGATCGAATACAACAGGCACCATGCGCACTTTGCTTAATGGGAGTAATGTTTCAAACTGTCTACGCTTTTATTGTTCCCTGGGAGACCAGTAGTAGTTTACGAAGCACATCTGGAGACATTCTGTAATCTGTAGATATTCAGAGTGTTGATGAAACCCAGACATTGTATCGGGATTGAATACAACAGGCACCATGTTGAATTTTCTCCATGGGAGTAATGTCTGAAACTGTCTACGTTTCGATCATTTCCTGGGAGACCAGTACTAGTTTCCGAAGCACATCTGGAGATATTCTATAATCTGTGAACCTTCACTTTGTTGATGAACCACAGAAATTGCATCGGGATTGAATACAACAGCCACCATGCGGACTTTTCTCCATGGGAGTAATGTCTCAAACAGTCTACGCTTTGATCGATTACTGTGAGACCAGTAGTAGTTTTCGAAGCACATCTGGAGGCTTCCTGTAATCTGTGGGCGTTCAGAGTGTTGATAAAACAGAGAGATTTCTTCGGGATTGAATACGACAGGCACCATGTTGACTTTTCTTCAGGGGAGTAATGTCTCAAACTGTCTACGCTTTGATCGATTCTTGGGAGACCAGTAGAAGATTCCGAAGCACATCTAGAGGCATTCTGTAATGTGTGGACATTCAGAATATTGATGAAACACATAAATTGAATCGGGATTGAACACAACATGCCAAATGCGGACTTTCCTCCATGGGAGTAATGTCTCAAACTGTCTACGCTTTGATCGTTCCCTGGGAGTCCAGTAGTAGTTTCCGAAGCACATCTGGAGGCTTCCTGTAATCTGCGGACGTTCAGAGTGTTGATGAAACACAGAAATTGCATCGGGATTGAATACAACAGTCACCATGCGGACTTTTTTCCATGGGAGTAATGTCTTAAACTGTCTACGCTTTGATCGATTCCTTGGGGACCAGTAGTAATTTCCGAAGCATATATGGAGGCATTCTGTAATCTGTGGACGTTCAGGGTGTTGATGAAACACAGGATTTGAATCGGCATTGAATACAACAGGCACCATGCGGACTTTTCTCCATGGGAGTAATGTCTCAAACCGTCTACGATTTGATCCTTCCCTGAAAGACCAGTAGTAGTTTTCGAAGCACATCTGGAGGCATTCTGTAATATGTGGACGTTCAGAGTGTTGATGAAACACAAAAATTCCATCGGGATTGAATACAACAGCACCATGAGCACATTTTCCATGGGTGTAATGTCTCAAACTGTCTGAGATTTGATCGTTCCCTAGTTGAACAGTTGTAGTCTAAGAAGCACATCTGGAGTCTTTCCTTCATCTGTAGACGTTCAGGGAGTTGATGAAACAGAGAAATTGCATCGCTATTAAATACCACACACCAAATTGGATTTTGCTCCACGGGAGAAATGTCTCAAACTGTCACGATTTGATCGTTTGCTGGGAGACTAGTTGTAGTTTCCGAAGCAACTCTGGAGGCTTCCTGTAATCTGTGGACGTTCAGAGTGTTGATCAAACCGAGAAATTGCATCGAGATTGAATACAACTGGCACCATGCGGACTTTTGTCATAGGGAGTAATGTCTCAAATTGTCTACGGTTTGATTGGTCCCTGAGAGACCAGTAGTAGTTACCGAAGCACATCTGGAGTCATCCTGTAATCTGTGGACTTTCAGAGTGTTGATAAAACACAGAAATTCCATCGGGATTGAATACAACAGGCACCATGCGGACTTTTGTACATGGGCGTAATGTCTCAAAGAGTTTACGATTTGATCGATCCCTATGAGACCAGTAATAGCTTCCGGAGCACATCAGGAGGCATTCTTTAATCTGTGGACCTTCAGAGTGTTGATGAAAGACAGAAATTGAATCGGGACTGAATACAACAGTCAGCATGCGGACTTTTCTCCATGGGAGTAATGGCTCAAACTGTCTACGCTTTGATCGATTCCTAGGAGACCAGTAGTAGTTTCCGAAGCACACCTGGAAGCTTTTAGTAATCTGTGAACGTTCAGAGTGTTGATAAAACATAGAAATTGCATCGGGATTGAATACAACAGGCACCATGCGGACTTTCCTCAATGGGAATATTGTCTGAAACTGTCTACGCTTTGATCGATTCGTGGGAGACCAGTAGTAGTTTTCGGCGCGCATCTGGAGGCATTCTGTAATATGTGGACCTTCAGAGTGTAGATGAGAGAGAGAAATTGCATCGGGATTGAATACAACAGACCAAATACGGTTTTTCTCCATAGGAGTAACGTCTCAAGGTGTCTACGCTATGATCGTTACCTGGGAGGCCAGTAGTAGTTTGCGAAGCACATCTGGAGGCTTCCTGTAATCTGTGGGCGTTCAGCGTGTTGATAAAACACAGAGATTGCTTCGGGATTGAATACAACAGGCACCATGTTGACTTTTCTTCAGGGGAGTAATGTCTCAAACTGTCTACGCTTTGATCGATTCTTGGGAGACCAGTAGAAGATTCCGAAGCACATCTAGAGGCATTCTGTAATGTGTGGACATTCAGAATATTGATGAAACACAGAAATTGAATCGGGATTAAACACAACATGCCAAATGCGGACTTTCCTCCATGGGAGTAATGTCTTAAACTGTCTACGCTTTGATCGATCCCTGGGAGACCAGTTGTAGTTTCCGAAGGACATCTGGAGGCTTCCTGTAGTCTGTGGATGTTCAGAGTATTCATGAAACACAGAAATTGTAACGGGATTGAATACAACAAGCACCATGCGCACTTTGCTTAATGGGAGTAATGTCTCAAATTGTCTACGCTTATATTGTTCCCTGGGAGACCAGTAGTAGTTTACGAAGCACATCTACAGACTTCCTGTAATCTGTGGACGTTCAGAGTGATGATAAAACACATAAATTGCATCGGGATTGAAAACAACTTTCACCATGTCGACTTTTCTACATGGGAGTAATGTCTCCAACTGTCTACGCTTTGATCGATTCCTGGGAGACCAGTAGAAGATTCCGAAGCACATCTGAAGGCAACCTGTAATGTGTAGACGATCAGAGTGTTCAAGAAACACATAAATTGAATCGGCATTGAATACAACAGGCACCATGCAGACTTTTCTCAAAGGGAGTAATGTCTCAAACCGTCTACGCTTTGATTGTTCCCTGGGAGACCAGTAGTAGTTTGCGAAGCACATCTAGAGGCATTCTGTAATATGTGGATGTTCAGATATTTGATGAAACACAGAAATTCCATCGGGATTGAATACAACAGGCACCATGCTGACTTTTCCCAATGGGTGTAATCTCTCAAACTGTCTTGCGATTTGATCGTTCCCTGGGAGACCAGTAGTAGTTCCCGAAGCACAGCTGGAGGCATTCTGTAATCTGTAGATGTTGAGAGTGTTGATGGAACACAGACATTGTATCGGGATTGAATACAACAGGCACCATGTTGAATTTTCTCCATGGGAGTAATGTCTCAAACTGTCTACGTTTTGATCATTTCCTGGGAGACCAGTACTAGTTTCAGAAGCACATCTGGAGATATTCTATAATCTGTGAACCTTCACTTTGTTGATGAAGCACAGATATTGCATCGGGATTGAATACAGCAGCCACCATGCGGACTTTTCTCCATGGGAGTAATGTCTCAAACAGTCTACGCTTTGATCGATTCTTGTGAGACCAGTAGTAGTTTCCGAAGCACATATGGAGGCTTCCTGTAAACTGCGGACGATCAGAGTGTTGATGAAACACAGGATTTGCATCGGCATTGAATACAACAGGCACCATGCAGACTTTTCTCCATGGGAGTAATGTCTGAAACCGCCTACGCTTTGATCCTTCCCTGAAAGACCAGTAGTAGTTTCCAAAGCACATCTGGAGCCATTCTGTAAAATGTGGACGTTCAGAGTGTTGATGAAACACAAAAATTCCATCGGGATTGAATACAACAGCACCATGAGCACATTTTCCATGGGTGTAATGTCTCAAACTGTCTAAGATTTGATCGTTCCCTAGTTGACCAGTAGTAGTCTAAGAAGCACATCTGGAGTCTTTCCGTAATCTGTGGACGTTCAGAGTGTTGATGAAACAGAGAAATTGCATCGCTATTAAATACAACACTCCAAATTGGATTTTGCTCCACGGGAGTAATGTCTCAAACTGTCACAATTTGATCGTTTTTGGTAGACTAGTTGTATTTTCCGAAGCAACTCTGGAGGCTTCCTGTAATCTGTGGCCGTTCAGAGTGTTGATCAAACCCAGAAATTGCATCGAGATTGAATACAACTGGCACCATGCGGACTTTTGTCATAGGTAGTAATGTCTCAAACTGTCTACGGTTTGATTGGTCCCTGAGAGACCAGTAGTAGTTACCGACGAACATCTCGAGTCATTCTGTAATCTATTGACGTTCAGAGTGTTGATGAAACACAGAAATTCCATCAGGATTGAATACAACAGGCACCATGTTGACTTTTCTGTATTGGAGTAATCTCTCAAACTGTCTATGCTTTGATCGATTCCTGGGATACCAGTAGTAGTTTCGAAGCACATCTTGGGGCATTCTGTAATCTGTGGACCTTCAGAGTGTTGATGAAACAATGAAATTGCATCGGGATTGAATACAACAAGCCAAATGCGGACTTTTCTCCATGGGAGTAATATCTCAAATTGTCTACGCTTCGATCGTTCCCTGGGAGGCCAGTAGTAGTTTCCGTAGCACATCTGGAGGCTTCCAGTAGTCTGTGGATGTTCAGAGTGTTCATGAAACACAGAAATTGCATCGGGATTGAATACAACAGGCACTATGCGCACTTTGCTTAATGGGAGTAATGTCTCAAACTGTCTACGCTTTTATTGTTCCCTGGGAGACCAGTAGTAGTTTACGAAGCACATCTGGAGACTTCCTGTAATCTGTGGACATTCAGAGTGTTGAAGAAACGCAGAAATTGCATCGGGGTTGAATACAACAGGCACCATGCAGACTTTTCTCCATGGGAGTAATATTCAAACAGTCTACGCTTTGATCGATTCTTGTGAGACCAGTAGTAGTTTCCGAAGCACAGCTGGAGGCATTCTGTAAACTGTAGTTGTTCAGAGTGTTGATGAAACACAGACATTGTATCGGGATTGAATACAACAGGCACCATGTTGAATTTTCTCCATGGGAGTAATGGCTCAAACTGTCTACGTTTTGATCATTTCCTGGGAGACCAGTACTAGTTTCCGAAGCACATCTGGAGATATACTATAATCTGTGAACCTTCACAGTGTTGATGAAGCAGAGAAATTGCATCGGGATTGAATACAACAGACATATGCTGACTTTTCTCCATGGGAGTAATGTCTCAAACAGTCTACGCTTTGATCGATTCCTGTGAGACCAGTAGTAGTTTCCGAAGCACATCAGGAGGCTTCCTGTAATCTGTGGACTTTCAGAGTGTTGTGAAACACAGAAGTTGCATCGGGATTGAATACAACAGGCACCATGTAGACTTTTATCATCATGAGTAATGTCTCAATCTCTCTACACTTTGACCGATTCCTGGGAGACCAGTAGTAGTTACCGTAGCACATCTGGAGGCATCCTGTAATCTGTTGACCTTCAGTGTGTTGATGAAACACAGAAATTGCATCGGGATTGAATACAAGCACTATGCGGACATTTCTTAATGGGAGTAATGTCTCAAACTCTCTACGCTTTGATTGTTCCCTGGGGGACCAGTAGTAGTTTCCGAAGCACGTCTGGAGACTTTCTTTACTCTGTCGACGTTCAGAGTGTTAATGAAACACATTAATTTTATCGGGATTGAATACAACAGGGACCATGCGGACTTTTCTCCGTGGGAGTAATGTCTCAAACTGTCTACGCTTTGATCGTACGCTGAGAGACGCCAGAGTTGGGAGACCAGTTGTAGTTTCCGAAGAACATCTGGAGGCTTCCTGTAATCTGCGGACGTTCAGAGTGTTGATGGAATACAAAAATTGCATCGGGATTGAATACAACAGTCACCATGCGGACTTCTTTCCATGGGAGTAATGTCTTAAACTGCCTACGCTTTGATCGATTCCTTGGAGACCAGTAGTAATTTCCAAAGCAAATATGGAGGCATTCTGTAATCTGTGGACGTTCAGAGTGTTGATGAAACACAGGATTTGCATCGGAGTTGAATACAACAGGCACCATGCGGACTTTTCTCCATGGGAGTAATGTCTCAAACCGTCTACGCTTTGATCCTTCCCTGAAAGACCAGTAGTAGTTTCCGAAGCATATCTGGAGGCATTCTGTAATATGCGGACGTTCAGAGTGTTGATGAATCACAAAAATTCCATCGGGATTGAATAAAACAGCACCATGAGGGCATTTTCCATAGGTGTAATGTCTCAAACTGTCTAAGATTTGATCGTTCCCTAGTTGACCAGTAGTAGTCTAAGAAGCACATCTGGAGTTTTTCCGAAATCTGTGGACGTTCAGAGTGTTGAAGAAACAGAGAAATTGCATCGCTATTAAATACAACACGTAAAATTGGATTTTGCTCCACGGGAGTAATGTCTCAAACTGTCACGATTTGCTCGTTTGCTGGTAGACTAGTTGTAGTTTCCGAAGCAACTCTGGAGGCTTCCTGTAATCTGTGGCCGTTCAGAGTGTTGATGAAACAATGAAATTGCATCGCGATTGAATACAACATGCCAAATGTGGACTTTCCTCCATGGGAGTAATATCTCAAACTGTCTACGCTTTGATCGTTCCCTGGGAGACCAGTAGTAGTTTCCGAAGCACATCTGGAGGCTTCCTATAGTCTGTGGATGCTCAGAGTGTTCATGAAACACAGAAATTGCATCGGGATCGAATACAACAGGCACCATGCGCACTTTGCTTAATGGGAGTAATGTTTCAAACTGTCTACGCTTTTATTGTTCCCTGGGATACCAGTACTAGTTTCCGAAGCACATCTGGAGATATTCTATAATCTGTGAACCTTCAATTTGTTGATGAACCACAGAAATTGCAACGGGATTGAATACAACAGCCACGATGCGGACTTTTCTCCATGGGAGTAATGTCTTAAACAGTCTACGCTTTGATCGATTCCTGTGAGACCAGTAGTAGTTTTCGAAGCACATCTGGAGGCTTCCTTTAATCTGTGGGCGTTCAGAGTGTTGATAAAGCAGAGAGATTGCTTCGGGATTGAATACAACAGGCACCATGTTGACTTTTCTTCAGGGGAGTAATGTCTCAAACTGTCTACGCTTTGATCGATTCTTGGGAGACCAGTAGAAGATTCCGAAGCACATCTAGAGGCATTCTGTAAAGTGTGGACATTCAGAATATTGATGAAACACATAAATTGAATCGGGATTGAACACAACATGCCAAATGCGGACTTTCCTCCTTGGAAGTAATGTCTGAAACTGTCTACGCTTTGAACGTTCCCTGAGAGACCAGTAGTAGTTTCCGAAGCACACCTGGAGGCTTCCTGTTTTCATTGGACGTTCAGAGTGTTGACGAAACACAGAAATCGCCTCACGATTATATACAACAAGCACCATGCGGATTTTTCTCCATGGGAGTAATGTTTCATACTTTCTACGCTTTGATCGTTCCCTGGGAGACCAGTATTAGTTTCCGAAGCACATCTGGAGGTTTCCTGTGATCTGCGGACGTTCAGAGTGTTGATGAAACACAGAAATTGCATCGGGATTGAATACAACAGTCACCATGCGGACTTTTTTCCATGGGAGTAATGTCTTAAACTGTCTACGAATTGATCGATTCCTTGGAGACCAGTAGTAATTTCCGAAGCACATATGGAGGCATTCTGTAATCTGCGGACGTTCAGAGTGTTGATGAAACACAGGATTTGCATCGGCATTGAATAAAACAGGCACCATGCGGACTTTTCTCCATGGGAGTAATGTCTTAAACCGTCTACGATTTGATCCTTCCCTGAAAGACCAGTAGTAGTTTCCGAAGCACATCTGGAGGCATTCTGTAATATGTGGACGTTCAGAGTGTTGATGAAACACAAAAATTCCATCGGGATTGAATACAACAGCACCATGAGCACATTTTCCATGGGTGTAATGTCTCAAACTGTCTAAGATTTGATCGTTCCCTAGTTGACCAGTTGTAGTCTAAGAAGCACATCTGGAGTTTTTCGTTAATCTGTGGACGTTCAGGGAGTTGATGAAACAGAGAAATTGCATCGCTATTAAATACAACACGCCAAATTGGATTTTGCTCCACGGGAGAAATGTCTCAAACTGTCACGATTTGATCGTTTGCTGGGAGACTAGTTGTAGTTTCCGAAGCAACTCTGGAGGCTTCCTGAAATCTGTGGACGTTCAGAGTGTTGATCAAACCGAGATATTGCATCGAGATTGAATACAACTGGCACCATACGGACTTTTGTCATAGGGAGTAATGTCTCAAACAGTGTACGGTTTGATGGTCCCTGAGAGACCAGTAGTAGTTACCGAAGTACATCTGGAGTCATCCTGTAATCTGTGGACTTTCAGAGTGCTGATGAAACACGGAAATTGCATCGGAGTTGAATACAACAGGCACCATACGGACGTTTCTCCATGGGGGTTATGTCTCAAATTGTCTACGCTTTGATCGTTCTCTGGGAGACCAGTTTTAGATTCCGAAGCACATCTGGAGGCTTCCTTTAATCCGTGGACGTTCAGAGTGTTGATAAAACACAGATATAGCATCGTTAACTAATACAACTGGCACCATGCGGACTTTTGTCATAGGGAGTTATGTCTCAAGCTCTCTACGCTTAGATCGATTCCTGAGAGACCAGTAGTAGTTTCCGAAGCACATCTGGAGTCATTCTGTAATCTATTGACGTTCAGAGTGTTGATGAAACACAGAAATTCCATCGGGATTGAATACAACAGGCACCATGTTAACTTTTCTGCATGGGAGTAATGTCTCAAACTGTCTATGCCTTGATCGATTAATGGGATACCAGTAGTAGTTTCCGAAGCACAGCTGGAGGCATTCTGTAATGTGTGGACGTTCAGAGTGTTGATGAAACAATGAAATTGCATCGGGATTGAATACAACATGCCAAATGCGAACTTTTCTCCATGGGAGTAATATCTCATAGTGTCTACGATTTGATCGTTCCCTGGTAGACCAGTAGTAGTTTCCGAAGCACATCTGGAGGCTTCCTGTAGTCTGTGGTTGTTCCGAGTGTTCATGAAACACAGAAATTGCATCAAGATTGAATACAACAGGCACCATGCGCACTTTGCTTAATGGGAGTAATGTCTCAAACTGTCTACGCTTTTATTGTTCCCTGGGAGACCAGTAGTAGTTTACGAAGCACTTTTGGAGACTTCGTGTAATCTGTGAACTTTCAGAGTGTTGATGAAACGCAGAAATTGCATTGGGGTTGAATAGAACAGGCACCATGCAGACTTTTCTCCATGGGAGTAATGTTCAAACTGTCTACGATTTGATCGTTCCCTGGGAGACCAGTTGTAAATCCAAAAGCACATCTGGAGGCTTCCTGTAATCTGTGGACGTTCAGAGTGATTATAAAACACATAAATTGCATCAGGATTGAATAAAACTTTCACCATGTTGACTTTTCTCCATGGGAGTAATGTCTGCAACTGTCTACGCTTTGACCGATTCCTGGGAGACCAGTAGAAGATTCCGAAGCACATCTGAAGGCATTCTGTAATGTGTAGACGATCAGAGTGTTGATGAAACCCAGAAATTGAATCGGCATTGAATACAACAGGCACCATGCAGACTTTTCTCAATGGGAGTAATGTCTCAAACAGTCTACGCTTTGATCGATTCCTGTGAGACCAGTAGTAGTTTCCGAAGCACATCTGGAGGCTTCCTGTAATCTGTGGGCGTTCAGAGTGTTGATAAAACAGAGATTGCTCCGGGATTGAATACAACAAGCACCATGTTGACTTTTCTTCAGGGGAGTAATGTCTCAAACTGTCTACGCTTTGATCGATTCTTGAAAGACCAGTAGAAGATTCCGAAGCACATCTAGAGGCATTCTGTAATGTGTGGACATTCAGAATATTGATGAAACACAGAAATTGAATCGGGATCGAACACAACATTCCAAATGAGGACTTTCCTCCATGGGAGTAATGTCTCAAACTGTCTACGCTTTGAGCGTTCCCTGGGAGACCAGTAGTAGTTTCCGAAGCACACCTGGAGGCTTCCTGTTTTCATTGGACGTTCAGAGTGTTGACAAAACACAGATATTACCCCACGATTAGATACAACAAGCACCATGCGGACTTTTCTCCATGGGAGTAATGTTTCAAACTATCTAAGCTTTAATCGTTCCCTGGGAGACCAGTAGTAGTTTCCGAAGCACATATGGAGGCATTCTGTAATATGTGGACGTTCAGAGTGTTGATGAAACACAGGATTTGCATCGTCATTGAATACATCAGGCACCATGCGGAATTTTCTCCATGGGAGTAATGTCTCAAACCGACTACGCTTTGATCGTTCCCTGAAAGACCAGTAGTAGTTTCCGAAGCACATCTGGAGGTATTCTGTTATATGTGGACGTTCAGAGTGTTGATGAAAGACAAAAATTCCATCGGGATTGAATACAACAGCACCATGAGGACATTTTCCATGGGTGTAATGTCTCAAACTGTCTAAGGTTTGATCGTTCCTTAGTTGACCAGTAGTAGTCTAAGAAGCACATCTATAGTCTTTCCATAATCTGTGGACGTTCAGAGTGTTGATGAAACAGAGAAATTGCATCGCTATTAAATACAAGACGCCAAATTTGATTTTGCTCCACGTGAGTAATGTCTCGAACTGTTTCGATTTGATCGTTTGCTGGGAGACTAGTTGTAGTTTCCGAAGCACCTCTGGAGGTTTCCTGTAATCTGTGGACGTTCAGAGTGTTGATCAAACCCAGAAATTGCATCGAGATTGAATACAACTGGCACCATGCGAACTTTTGTCATAGGGAGTAATGTCTCAAACTGTCTACGGTTTGATTGGTCCCTGAGAGACCAGTAGTAGTTACCGAAGCACGTCTGGAGACATCCTGTAATCTGAGGACTTTCAGAGTGTTGATGAAACACAGAAATTGCATCGGAGTTGAATACAACAGGCACCATACGGACTTTTCTCCATGGGGTTATGCCTCAAATTGTCTTCGCTTTGATCGTTCCCTGGGAGACCAGTAGTAGTTTCCGATGCACATCTGGAGGCATTCTGTAATCTGTGGACGTTCAGAGTGTTGATAAAGCACAGATATTGCATCGGGATTTAAAAAAACTGGCACCATGCGGACTTTTTCATAGGGAGTTATGTCTCAAGCTCTCTACGCTTTGATCGATTCCTGGGAGACCAGTAGTAGTTTCCGAAGCACATCTGGAGTCATTCTGTAATCTATTGACGTTCAGAGTGTTTATGAAACACAGAAATTCCATCGGGATTGAATACAACAGGCACCATGTTGACTTTTCTGCATGGGAGTAATGTCTCAAACTGCCTACGTTTTGATCATTTCCTGGGAGACCAGTACTAGTTTCCGAAGCACATCTGGAGATATTCTATAATCTGTGAACCTTCACTTTGTTGATAAAGCACAGAAATTGCATCGGGATTGAATACAACAGCCACCATGCGGACTTTTCTCCATGGGAATAATGTCTCAAACATTCTACGCTTTGATCGATTCCTGTGAGACCAGTAGTAGTTTCCGAAGCACATCTGGAGGCTTCCTGTAATCTGTGGGCGTTCAGAGTGTTGATAAAACACAGAGATTGCTTCGGGATTGAATACAACAGGCACCATGTTGACGTTTCTTCAGGGGAGTAATGTCTCAAACTGTCTACGCTTTGATCGATTCTTGAAAGACCAGTAGAAAATTCCGAAGCACATCTAGAGGCATTCTGTAATGTGTAAACATTCAGAATATTGATGAAACACATAAATTGAATCGGGATTGAACACAACATGCCAAATGCGGACTTTCCTCCATGGGAGTAATGTCTCAAACTGTCTACGCTTTGAGCGTTCCCTGGGAGACCAGTAGTAGTTTCCGAAGCACATCTGGAGGCTTACTGTAATCTACGGACGTTCAGAGTGTTCATGAAACACAGAAATTGCATCGGGATTGAATACAACAGTCACCATGCGGACTTCTTTCCATGGGAGTAATGTCTTAAACTGTCTACGCTTTGATCGATTCCTTGGAGACCAGTAGTAATTTCCGAAGCACATATGGAGGCATTCTGTAATCTGTGGACGGTCAGAGTGTTGATGAAACACAAAAATTCCATCTGGATTGAATACAACAGCACCATGAGGACATTTTCCATGGGTGTAATGTCTCAAACTGTCTAAGATTTGATCGTTCCCTAGTTGACCAGTAGTATTCTAAGAAGCACATCTGGAGTCTTTCCGTAGTCTGTAGACGTTCAGAGTGTTGATGAAACAGAGAAATAGCAACGCTATTAAATACAACACGCCAAATTGGATTTTGCTCCACGTGAGTAATATCTCAAACAGTCACGATTTGATCGTTTGCTGGGAGACTAGTTGTAGTTTCCGAAGCAACTCTGGAGTCATTCTGTAATCTATTGACGTTCAGAGTGTTTATGAAACACAGAAATTCCATCGGGATTGAATACAACAGGCACCATGTTGACTTTTCTGCATGGGAGTAATGTCTCAAACTGCCTACGTTTTGATCATTTCCTGGGAGACCAGTACTAGTTTCCGAAGCACATCTGGAGATATTCTATAATCTGTGAACCTTCACTTTGTTGATAAAGCACAGAAATTGCATCGGGATTGAATACAACAGCCACCATGCGGACTTTTCTCCATGGGAATAATGTCTCAAACATTCTACGCTTTGATCGATTCCTGTGAGACCAGTAGTAGTTTCCGAAGCACATCTGGAGGCTTCCTGTAATCTGTGGGCGTTCAGAGTGTTGATAAAACACAGAGATTGCTTCGGGATTGAATACAACAGGCACCATGTTGACGTTTCTTCAGGGGAGTAATGTCTCAAACTGTCTACGCTTTGATCGATTCTTGAAAGACCAGTAGAAAATTCCGAAGCACATCTAGAGGCATTCTGTAATGTGTAAACATTCAGAATATTGATGAAACACATAAATTGAATCGGGATTGAACACAACATGCCAAATGCGGACTTTCCTCCATGGGAGTAATGTCTCAAACTGTCTACGCTTTGAGCGTTCCCTGGGAGACCAGTAGTAGTTTCCGAAGCACATCTGGAGGCTTACTGTAATCTACGGACGTTCAGAGTGTTCATGAAACACAGAAATTGCATCGGGATTGAATACAACAGTCACCATGCGGACTTCTTTCCATGGGAGTAATGTCTAAAACTGTCAATGCTTTGATCGATTCCTGGGATACCAGTAGTAGTCTCCGAAGCACAGCTGGAGATACTCTATAATCTGTGAACCTTCACTTTGCTGATGAAGCACAGAAATTGCATCGGGATTGAATACAACAGCCACCATGCGGACTTTTCTCCATGGGAGTAATGTCTCAAACAGTCTACGTTTTGATCGATTCCTGTGAGACGAGTAGTAGTTTCCGAAGCACATCTGGAGGCTTCCTGTAATCTGCGGGTGTTCAGAGTGTTGATAAAACACAGAGATTTCTTCGGGATTGAATACAACAGGCACCATGTTGACTTTTCTTCAGGGGAGTAATGTCTCAAACTGTATACGCTTTGAGCGTTCCCTGGGAGACCAGTAGTATTCTAAGAAGCACATCTGGAGTCTTTCCGTAATCTGTGGACGTTCAGAGTGTTGATGAAACAGAGAAATAGGATCGCTATTATATACAACACGCCAAATTGGATTTTGCTCCACGTGAGTAATGTCTCAAACAGTCACGATTTGATCGTTTGCTGGGAGACTAGTTGTAGTTTCCAAAGCAACTCTGGAGGCTTCCTGTAATCTGTGGACGTTCAGAGTGTTGATCAAACCGAGAAATTGCATCGAGATTGAATACAACTGGCACCATGCGGACTTTTGTCATAGGGTGTAATGTCTCAAACTGTCTACGGTTTGATTGGTCCCTGAGAGACCAGTAGTAGTCTCCGAAGCACATCAGGAGACATCCTGTAATCTGTGGACATTCAGAGTGTTGATGAAACACAGAAATTGCATCGGAGTTGAATACAACAGGCACCATACGGACTTTTCTCCATGGGGGTTATGCCTCAAATTGTCTACGCTTTGATCGTTCCCTGGGAGACCAGTTGTAGATTCCGAAGCACATCTGGAGGCTTCCTGTAATCCTTGGACGTTCAGAGTGTTGATAAAGCACAGATAATGCATCGGGATTTAATACAACTGGCACCATGCGGACTTTTGTCATAGGGAGTTATGTCTGAAGTTCTCTACGCTTTGATCGATTTCTGGGAGACCAGTAGTAGTTTCCGAAGCACATCTGGAGTCATTCTGTAATCTATTGACGTTCAGAGTGTTGATGAAACACAGAAATACCATCGGGATTGAATACAACAGGCACCATGTTGACTTTTCTGCATGGGAGTAATGTCTCAAACTGTCTATGCTTTGATCGATTCCTGTGATACCAGTAGTAGTTTCTGAAGCATATCTGGAATCATTCTGTAATCTGTGGACGTTCAGAGTGCTGATGAAACAATGTAATTGCATCGGGATTGAATACAACATGCCAAATGCGGACTTTTCTCCATGGGAGTAATATCTCAAACTGTCTACGCTTTGATCGTTCCCTGGGAGACCAGTAGTAGTTTCCGAAGCACATCTGGAGGCTTCCTGTAATCTGTGGACTTTCAGAGTGTTGATGAAACGCAGAAATTGCATCGGGGTTGAATACAACAGGCACCATGCAGACTTTCTTCCAATGGGAGTAATGTTCAAACTGTCTACGTTTTGATCGTTCCCTGGGAGACCAGTTGTAAATCAAAAAGCACATCTGGAGGCTTCCTGTAAACTGTGGACATTCAGAGTGATGATAAAACACATAAATTGCATCAGGATTGAATACAACTTTCACCATGTTAACTTTTCTCCATGGGAGTAATGTCTCCAACTGTCTACGCTTTGATCGATTCCTGGGAGACCAGTAGAAGATTCCGGAGCACATCTGAAGGCATTCTGTAATGTGTAGACGATCACAGTGTTGATGAAACACAGAAATTGAATCGGCATTGAATGCAACAGGCACCATGCAGACTTTTCTCAATGGGAGTAATGTCTCAAACCGTCTACGCTTTGATCGTTCACTGGGAGACCAGTAGTAGTTTCCGAAGCACATCTAGAGGCATTTAGTAATATGTGGACGTTCAGATATTTGATAAAACACAGTAATTCCATCGGGATTGAATACAACAGGCACCATGCTGACTTTTCTAAATGGGTGTAATGTCTCAAACTCTCTGCGATTTGATCGTTCCCTGGGAGACCAGTAGTAGTTTCCGAAGCACAGCTGGAGGCTTTCTGTAATCTGTAGATGTTCAGAGTGTTGATGAAACACATACATTGTATCGGGATTGAATACAACAGGCACCATGTTGAATTTTCTCCATGGGAGTAATGTCTCAAACTGTCTACGTTTTGATCATTTTCTGGGAGACCAGTACTAGTTTCTGAAGCAAATCTGGTGATATTCTATAATCTGTGAACCTTCACAGTGTTGACGAAGCACAGAAATTGCATCGGTATTGAATACAACAGCCACCATGCGGACATTTCTCCATGGGAGTAATGTCTCAAACAGTCTAAGCTTTGATCGATTCCTGTGCGACCAGTAGTAGTTTCCAAAGCACATCAGGAGGCTTTCTGTACTCTGTGGACTTTCAGAGTGTTATGAAACACAGAAGTTGCATCGGGATTGAATACAACAGGCACCATGCAGTCTTTTATCATAATGAGTAATGTCTCAAACTCTCTACACTTTGACCGATTCCTGGGAGACCAGTAATAGTTACCGTAGCACATCTGGAGGCATTCGGTAATCTGTTGACCTGCAGTGTGTTGATGAAACACAGATATTGCATCGGGATTGAATACAATCACTATGCGGACATTTCTAAATGGGAGTAATGTCTCAAACTGTCTACGCTTTGATTGTTCCCTGCGAGACCAGTAGTAGCTTCCGAAGCACGTCTGGAGACTTTCTTTATTCTGTCGACGTTCAGTGTGTTAATGAAACACGTTAATTGCATCGGGATTGAATACAACAGCACCATGAGGACATTTTCCATGGGTGTAATGTCTCAAAGTGTCTAAGATTTGATCGTTCCCTAGTTGACCAGTAGTATTCTAAGAAGCACATCTGGAGTCTTTCCGTAATCTGTGGACGTTCAGAGTGTTGATGAAACAGAGAAATTGCATCGCTATTAAATACAACACGCCAAATTGGATTTTGCTCCACGTGAGTAATGTCTCAAACAGTCACGATTTGATCGTTTGCTGGGACACTAGTTGTAGTTTCCGAAGCAACTCTGGAGGCTTCCTGTAATCTGTGGACGTTCAGAGTGTTGATCAAACCCCGAAATTGCATCGAGATTGAATACAACTGGCACCATGCGGATTTTTGTCATAGGGAGTAATGTCTCAAACTGTCTACGGTTTGATTGGTCCCTGAGAGACCAGTAGTAGTTACCGAAGCACATCTGGAGATATCCTGTAATCTGTGGACTTTCATAGTGTTGATGAAATACAGAAATTGCATCGGAGTTGAATACAACTGGCACCATACGGACTTTTCTCCGTGGCGGTTATGTCTCAAATTGTCTATGCTTTGATCGATCCCTGGGAGACCAGTTGTAGATTCCGAAGCACATCTGGAGGCGTCCTGTAATCCGTAAACGTTCAGAATGTTGATAAAACACAGATATTGCTTGGGATTTAATACAACTGGCACCATGCGGACTTTTGTCATAGGGAGTTATGTCTCAAGCTCTCTACGCTTTGATCGATTCCTGGGAGACCAGTAGTAGTTTCCGAAGCACATCTGGAGTCATTCTGTGATCTATTGACGTTCAGAGTGTTGATGAAACACAGAAATTCCATCGGGGTTGGATACAACAGGCACCATTTTGACTTTTCTGCATGGAAGTAATGTCTCAAACTGTCTATGCTTTGATCGATTCCTGGGATACCAGTTGTAGTTTCCGAAGCACATCTGGAGGCATTCTGTAATCTGTGGACGTTCAGAGTGTTGATGAAACAATGAAATGGCATCGGGATTGAATACAACATGCCAAATGCGGACTTTTCTCCATGGGAGTAATATCTCAAATTGTCTACGCTTTGATCGTTCCCTGGGAGACCAGTAGTAGTTTCCCGAGCACATCTGCGGGCCTCCTGTAATCTGTGGACGTTCAGAGTGTTGATGAAACACAGAAATTCCATCGGGATTGAATACAACAGGCACCATGCGGACTTTTCTGCATGGGAGTAATGTCTCAAAGAGTTTACGCTTTGATCGATTCCTATGAGACCAGTAATAGATTCCGGAGCACATCAGGAGGCTTCCTGTAAACTGTGGACGTTCAGAGTGTTGATGAAACACAGAAATTGAATCGGCATTAAATACAAAAGGCACCATGTAGACTTTTCTCAATGGGAGTAATGTATCAAACCGTCTACGATTTGATCAATGCCTGGAGACCAGTAGTAGTTTCCGAAGCACGTCTGGAGACTTTTTTTATTCTGTCGACGTTCAGAGTGTTAATGAAACACATTAATTGCATCGGGATTGAATACAACAGGGACCATGCGGACTTTTCTCCGTGGGAGTAATGTCTCAAACCTTCTACGCTTTGATCGATCACTGGGGGACCAGTAGTAGTTTCCGAAGCACATCTGGAGAATTCCTGTAATCTCTGGACATACAGAGTGTTGATGAAACACAGAAATTGCATCGGGATTGAATACAACAGGCACCATGCGGACTTTTCTCCATGGGAGTAATGTTTGAATCTTTCTACGCTTTTATCGTTCCCTGGGAGACCAGTAGTAGTTTCCGAAGCACATCTGGAGGCATTCTATAATCTGTGGACCTTCAGAGTGTTGATGAAACACAGAAATTGCATCGGGATTGAATACAACGGGCACCATGCAGATTTTTCTATATGGGAGCAATGTTTCATACTTTCTACGCTTTGATCGTTCCCTGGGAGACCAGTAGTAGTTCCGAAGCACATCTGGAGGCTTTCTGTAATCTGTGGAATTGCAGAGTGAAGATGAAACACAGAAATTGCATCGGGATTGAATACAACAGGCGCCGTGCGGATTTTTCTCCATGGGAGCAATTTCTCAAACTGTCTACGCCTTGATCGATTCCTGGGAGCCCAGTAGTAGTTTCCGAGGCACATCTGGAGGCTTCCTGTAATCTGTGGACTTTCTGAGTGTTGAAGATACACAGAAATTGCATCGGGATTGAATACAACATGCCAAATGCGGACCTATCTCCATGGGAGTAATTTTTCATAGTGTCTAGACTTTGATCGTTCCTTGGGAGACCAGTAGTAGTTTCCGAAGCACATCTGGAGGCATCCTGTAATCTGCGGACGTTCAGAGTGTTGATGAAACACAGAAATAACATCGGTATTGAATACAACAGGCACCAAACGGACTTCTTTCCATGGGAGTAATGTCTTAAAATGTTTTCGCTCTGATCGATTCCTGGGAGACCAGTAGTAGTTTCCGAAGCACATCTGGAGGCATTCTGTAATCTGTGGACGTTTAGGGTGTTGATGAAACACAGAAATAGCATCGGTATTGAATACAACAGGCACCAAACGGACTTCTTTCCATGGGAGTAATGTCTTAAAATGTTTTCGCTCTGATCGATTCCTGGGAGACCAGTAGTAGATACGGAAGCACATCTGGAATGCTACCTGTAATCTGTGGACGTTCAGAGTGTTGATGAAACACAGAAATTGCATCAGGATTGAATACAACAGGAACCATGCGGACCTTACTCCATGGGAGTAATGTCTCAAATTGTCAACGCTTTGATCGATCCCTGGGAGACCAGTAGTAGTTTCCGAAGCACATATAGAGGCATTCTGTAATCTGTGGACGTTCAGAGTTTTGTGAAAACAGAAGTTGCATCGGGATATAATACAACAGGCACCATGCAGACTTTTTCTATAGGAAGTAATTTCTCAAACTCTGTACACTTTGGTCAATTCCTGGAAGACCAGTAGTAGTTTCCGAAGCACATCTGGAGGCATTCTGTAATCTGTGGACGTTCAGAGTGTTAATTTAATACGGAAATGGCATCGGGATTGAATAAAACAGGTACCATGCGGACATTTCTCCATGGGAGTAATGTATCAAACTAACTACATTTTGATCGTTGCCTTGGAGACCAGTAGTAGTTTCCGAAGCACATTTGGAGACTTCATGTAATCTGTGGACGTTCAGAGTGTTGATGAAACACAGAAACTGCACCGGGATAGAATACAACATGCAAATGCGGACATTCCTCACATCTGGAGGCTCCCTGTAATCTGTGGACGCTCAGAGCGTTGTGAAACACAGAAGTTGCATCGGGATTGAATACAACAGGCACCATGAAGACTTGTAACATAGAGAGTAATTTCTCAAACTCTCTACACTTTGACCGATTCCTGGGAGACCAGTTGTAGTTTCCGATGCCCATATGGAGGCACTCTGTAGTCTGTGGACGTTCAGAGTGTTGATGAAACACAGAAATTCTTCGGGATTGAATACAACTGGCACCATGCGGACTTTTCTCCATGGGAGTAATGTTTCAAACTTTCTACACTATGATCGTTCCCTGGGAGACATGTAGTAGCTTCCGAAGCACATCTGGAGGCTTCCAGTAATCTGCGGACGTTCAGAGTGTTGATGAAACACAGAAATTGCATCGGTATTGAATACAACAGGCACCAGGCGGACTTTTCTCCATGGGTGTAATGTCTCAAACTGTCTACGATCTGATCGAATCCTGGGAGACCAGTAGTAGTTTCCGAAGCACATCTGGAGGCTTCCTGTAATCTGTGGATGTTCAGAGTGTTGTGAAACACAGAAGTTGCATCGGGATTGAATATAACACGCACCATGAGGACATTCCTCCATGGGAGTAATGTTTCAAACTGTCATGGATTTGATCGTTCCCTGGGAGACCAGTAGTAGTTTTCGAAGCACATCTGGAGGCTTTCTGTAATCTGTGGAATTGCAGAGTGAAGATGAAACCCAGAAATTGCATCGGGATTGAATTCAACAGGCACCGTGCGGATTTTTCTCAATGGCAGTAATGTCTCAAACTGTCTACGCCTTGATCGATTCCTGGGAGCCCAGTAGTAGTTTCCGAAGCACATCTGCAGGCTTCCTGTAATCTGTGAACCTTCTGACTGTTGATGATACACAGAAATTGCATCGGGATTGGATACAATATGCCAAATGCGGACCTATCTCTATGGGAGTAATTTCTCAAAGTGTCTACGCCTTGATCGTTCCCTGGGAGAACAGTAATAGTTTTCGAAGCACACCTGGAGGCATTCAGTAATCTGTGGACGTTCAGAGCAGTGAGGAAAAACACATATTGCATCGCGATTGAATACAACAATCACAATGCGGAATTTTCTCCATGGGAGTTATGTCTCAAACTGTCTACGCTTCGATTGTTCCCTGGGAGACCAGTAGTAGGTTACGAAGCACGTCTGGAGACTTCCTGTAATCTGTCGACTTTCAGAGTGTTGATGAAAAACAGAATTTGCATCGGGATTAAATAAAACAGGCACCATGCGGACTTTTCTCCATTGGCGAAATGTCTCAAACTTTCTACGCTTTGATCGTACCCTGGGACAGCAGTATTAGTTTCCGAAGCACATCTGGAGGCTTCCTGTAATCTGTGGACGTTCAGAGTGTTGATGAAACACAGAAAGTGCTTAGGCAACGAATACAACAGGCACCATGCTTACTTTTCTATAGGGGAGTAATGTCTCAATTCGTATACGTTTTGATCATTCCCTGGGAGACCAGTAGTAGTTTCCGAAGCACATATGAAGGCATTCTGTAATCTGTGGACCGTCAGAGTGTTGATGAAACACAGAAATTGCATCAGGATTGAATACAACAGGAACCATGCGGACCTTACTCCATGGGAGTAATGTCTCAAATTGTCAACGCTTTGATCGATCCCTGGGAGACCAGTAGTAGTTTCCGAAGCACATATGGATGCATTCTGTTATCTGTGGACGTTCAGAGTTTTGTGAAAACAGAAGTTGCATCGGGATATAATACAACAGGCACCATGCAGACTTTTTCTATAGGAAGTAATTTCTCAAACTCTCTACACTTTGGTCAATTCCTGGAAGACCAGTAGTAGTTTCCGAAGCACATCTGGAGGCATTCTGTAATCTGTGGACGTTCAGAGTGTTAATTTAATACGGAAATGGCATCGGGATTGAATAAAACAGGTACCATGCGGACATTTCTCCATGGGAGTAATGTATCAAACTAACTACATTTTGATCGTTGCCTTGGAGACCAGTAGTAGTTCCGAAGCACATCTGGAGGCTTTCTGTAATCTGTGGAATTGCAGAGTGAAGATGAAACCCAGAAATGGCATCGGGATTGAATAAAACAGGCACCGTGCGGATTTTTCTCAATTGGAGTAATGTCTCAAACTGTCTACGCCTTGATCGATTCCTGGGTGCCCAGTAGTAGTTTCCGAAGCACATCTGCAGGCTTCCTGTAATCTGTGAACCTTCTGACTGTTGATGATACACAGAAATTGCATCGGGATTTGATACAATATGCCAAATGCGGACCTATCTCTATGGGAGTAATTTCTCAAAGTGTCTACGCCTTGATCGTTCCCTGGGACAACAGTAATAATTTTCGAAGCACACCTGGAGGCATTCAGTAATCTGTGGACGTTCAGAGTATTGAGGAAAAACAGAAATTGCAACGCGATTGAATACAACAACCACCATGCGGAATTTTCTCCATGGGAGTTATGTCTCAAACTGTCTCCGCTTTGATTGTTCCCTGGGAGACCAGTAGTAGTTCACGAAGCACGTCTGAAGACATCCTGTAATCTGTCGACTGTCAGAGTGTTGATGAAAATCAGAATTTGCATCGGGATTAAATAAAACAGGCACCATGCGGACTTTTCTCCATTGGAGAAATGTCTCAAACTGTCTACGCTTTGATCGTTCCCTGGGACAGCAGTATTAGTTTCCGAAGCACATCTTTAGGCTTCCAGTAATCTGTGGACGTTCAGAGTGTTGATGAAACACAGAAAGTGCTTAGGCAATGAATACAACAGGCACCATGCTTACTTTTCTATAGGGGAGTAATGTCTCAATTCGTCTACGTTTTGATCGTTCCCTGGGAGACCAGTAGTAGTTTCCGAAGCACATATGAAGGCATTCTGTAATCAGTGGACCGTCAGAGTGTTGATGAAAAAGAGAAATTGCATCGGGATTGAATACAACAACCACAATGCGGACTTTTCTCCATGGGAGTAATGTCTCAATGTGTTTACGTTTTGATCGTTCCCTGGGACACCAGTAGTAGGTCTCGAAGGACATCTAGTGTCCTGTAATCTGTGGACGTTCAGAGTGGTGTTGAAACAAAGAAGTTGCATGGGGATTGAATACAACAAGCACCATGCAGACTTTTGTCATGGGAGTAATTTCTCAAACTCTCTACACTTTGACCGATTCCTGGGAGACCAGTAGTAGTTACCGAACCACATCTGGAGGCATCCTGTAATCTGTTGACCTTAAGTGTGTTGATGAAACACAGTAATTGCATCAAGATTGAATACAAGCACTATGCGGACATTTCTAAATTCGAGTAATGTCTCAAAATGTCTACGCTTTGATTGTTCCCTGGGAGACCAGTAGTAGTTTCCGAAGCACGTCTGGAGACTTTCTGTAATCTGTGGACGTTCAGAGTGTTGATGAAACACAGAAATTGCACCGGCATTGAATACAACAGGCACCGTGCGGACTTTTCCCAATGGGAGTACTGTCTCAAACTGTCTATGACTTGATTGATTCCTGGGAGACCAGTAGTAGTTACCGAAGCACATATGGAGGCTTCCTGTAATCTGTGGACCTTCAGAATGTTGATAAAACACAGAAATTGCATCGTGATTGAATACAAGCACTATGCGGACATTTCTAAATGGGATTAATGTCTTAAACTGTCTACGCTTTGATCGAATACTGGGAGACGAGTAGTAGTTTCCAAAGTACATCTGGAAGCTTCCTGTAATCTTTGGACGATCAGAGTGTTGATGAAACACAGAAATTGCATCGGGATAGAATACAACAGGCAACATGCGTACTTTGCTCAATGGGAGTAATGTCTCAAATGTCTACGCTTTGATCTATTCCGGGAAGACGAGTAGTGGTTTCCGAAGCACATCTGGAAGCCTCTTGTAATCTGTGGACGTTCAGAGTGTTGATGAAACAAAGAAATTGCATCGAGATTGAATACAACAGGCACCTTGCAGACTTTGCTCAATGGGAGTAATGTCTCAAACTGTCTATGCTTTGATCGATCCCTGGGAGACCAGTAGTAGTTTAAGAAGCACATCTAGTGTCCTGTAATCTGTGGACGTTCAGAGTGGTGTTGAAACAAAGAAGTTGCATGGGGATTGAATACAACAAGCACCATGCAGACTTTTGTCATGGGAGTAATTTCTCAAACTCTCTACACTTTGACCGATTCCTGGGAGACCAGTAGTAGTTACCGAACCACATCTGGAGGCATCCTGTAATCTGTTGACCTTCAGTGTGTTGATGAAACACAGTAATTGCATCAAGATTGAATACAAGCACTATGCGGACATTTCTAAATTCGAGTAATGTCTCAAAATGTCTACGCTTTGATTGTTCCCTGGGAGACCAGTAGTAGTTTCCGAAGCACGTCTGGAGACTTTCTGTAATCTGTCGACGTTCAGAGTGTTAATGGACACATTAATTGTATCGGGATTGAATACAACAGGGGCCATGCGGACTTTTCTCCGTGGGAGTAATGTCTCAAACTGTCTACGTTTTTTCGTTCGCTGTGAGACGCCAGGGTTGGGAGACCAGTTGTAGTTTCCGAAGCACGTCTGGAGACTTCCTGTAAACTGTGGACGTTCAGAGTGTTGATGAAACACAGAAATTGCATCGGGATTGAATACAACAGGCACCATGCGGACTTTTCTCCATGGGAATAATGTTTCAAACTTTCTACGATTTGATCGTTCTCTGGGAGACCAGTAATAGTTCCGAAGCACATCTGGAGGCTTTCTGTAATCTGTGGAATTGCAGAATGAAGATGAAACCCAGAAATTGCATCGGTATTGAATACAACAGGCACCGTTCGAATTTTTCTCAATGGGAGTAATGTCTCAAACTGTGTACGCCTTGATCGATTCCTGGGAGCCCAGTAGTAGTTTCTGAAGCACATCTGGAGGCTTCCTGTAATCTGTGAACCTTCTGAGTGTTGATGATACACATAAATTGCATCGGGATTGAATACAACATGCCAAATGAGGACCTATGTTTATGGGAGTAATTTCTCAAAGTGTCTACTCCTTGATCGTACCCTGGGAGAACAGTAATAGTTTTCGAAGCACACCTGGAGGCATTCAGTAATCTGTGGACGTTCAGAGTATTGAGGAAAGACAGAAATCGCATCGCGATTGAATACAACAGTCACCTTGCGGAATTTTCTCCATGGAAGTTATGTCTCAAACTGTCTACGCTTTAATTGTTCCCTGGGGGACCAGTAGTAGTTTAAGAAGCACATCTATAGGCACTCTGTAACCTGTGGACGTTCAGACTGTTGATGAAACACAGAAAATGCATCGGGACTGAAAACAACAGGCACCATGCGTACTTTGCTCAATGGTAGTAGTGTCTCAAACTGTCTACGCTTTGATTGTTCCATGGGACACCAGTAATAGTTTCCGAAGCACGTCTGGAGACTTCCTGTAATCTGTTGACGTTCAGAGTGTTGATGAAACACAGTAGTTGCATCGGTACTGAATACAACAGGCACCATGCCGACTTTGTCATAAGGAGTAATGTCTCAAACTCTCTACACTTTGACCAACTCCTGGGAGATTAGTAGTAGTTTCCGAAGCACGTCTGAAGACTTCCTGTAATCTGTGGACGGTCAGAGTGTTGATGAAACACAGAAAATGCTTCGGGATTGAATACAACAGGCACCCTGTGTACTTTGCCCAATGGAGGAAATGTCTCAAACTCTCTACGCTTTGATTGTTCCCTGGGAGACCAGTAGTAGTTTACGAAGCACGTCTGGAGACGTCCTGTAATCTGTCGACTTTCAGAGTGTTGATGAAACACAGAATTTGCATCGGGATTAAATAAAACAGGCACCATGCGGACTTTTCTCCATTGGAGTAATGTCTCAAACTGTCTACGCTTTGATCGTTCCCTGGGACAGCAGTAGTAGTTTCCAAAGCACATCTTGAGGCTTCCTGTAATCTGTGGACGATCAGAGTGTTGATGAAACACAGAAATTGCATAGGCAATGAATACAACAGGCACCATGTTTACTTTTCTATAGGGGAGTAATGTCTCAATTCGTCTAGGTTTTGATCGTTCCCTGGGAGACCAGTAGTAGTTTCTGAAGCACATCTGAAGGCATTCTGTAATCTGTGGACCCTCAGAGTGTTGATGAAACACAGAAATTGCATCGGGATTGAATACAACAACCACCTTGTGGACTCTTCTCCATGGGAGTAATGTCTCAAAGAGTTTACGCTTTGATCGTTCCCTGGGACACCAGTAGTAGTTCTCAAAGCACATCTGGAGGCTTCCTGTAAACTGTGGACGTTCAGAGTGTTGATGAAACTAAGAAATTGCACCCGCATTGAATACAACAGGCATCATGCGGACTTTTCTCAATGGGAGTAATGTTTCAAATTTCTACGCTTTGATCGTTCCCTGGAGACCAGTAGTAGTTTCCGAAGCACATCTGGAGGCTTCCTGTAATCTGTGGACGTTCAGAGTGTTGATGAAACTCAGAAATTGCATCTAGATTTAATGCAACAGGCACCGTGCGGACTTTTCTCAATGGGACTACTGTCTCAAACTGTCTATGACTTGATTGATTCCTGGGAGACCAGTAGTAGTTTCCGAAGCACATATGGTGGCTTCCTGTAATCTGTGGACCTTCAGAGAGTTGATGAATCACTGAAATTGCAATGTGATTGAATGCAACATTCATCATGTGGACATTCCTCCATGGCAGTAATGATTCAATCTGTCTACGCTTTGATCGATTATTGGGAGACCAGTAGTAGTTTCCGAAGCACATCTGGAAGCTTCTTGTAATATGTGGAATTGCAGAGTGATGATGAAACACAGAAATTGCATCAGGATTGTATACAACAGGCACCATGCAGACCTTTCTCCATTTGAGTAATGACTCAAACTGTCTACGCTCTGATTGTTCCCTGGGAGATCAGTAGTAGTTTCCGAAACACATCTTAATGCATTATGTAATCTGTGGACGCTCAGAGTGTTGATGAAACACACAAATTGAATCGGCATTGAATACAACAGGCATCATGAGGACATTTCTCTATGGGAGTAATGTCTCAAACCGTCTACGTTTTGATCATTCAATGGGAGACCAGTAGTAGTCTCCGAAGCACATCTGGAGGCATTGTGTAACCTGTGGACGTTCAGAGTATTGAGGAAAGACAGAAATCGCATCGCGATTGAATACAACAGTCACCTTGCGGAATTTTCTCCATGGAAGTTATGTCTCAAACTGTCTACGCTTTAATTGTTCCCTGGGGGACCAGTAGTAGTTTAAGAAGCACATCTATAGGCACTCTGTAACCTGTGGACGTTCAGACTGTTGATGAAACACAGAAAATGCATCGGGACTGAAAACAACAGGCACCATGCGTACTTTGCTCAATGGTAGTAGTGTCTCAAACTGTCTACGCTTTGATTGTTCCATGGGACACCAGTAATAGTTTCCGAAGCACGTCTGGAGACTTCCTGTAATCTGTTGACGTTCAGAGTGTTGATGAAACACAGTAGTTGCATCGGTACTGAATACAACAGGCACCATGCCGACTTTGTCATAAGGAGTAATGTCTCAAACTCTCTACACTTTGACCAACTCCTGGGAGATTAGTAGTAGTTTCCGAAGCACGTCTGAAGACTTCCTGTAATCTGTGGACGGTCAGAGTGTTGATGAAACACAGAAAATGCTTCGGGATTGAATACAACAGGCACCCTGTGTACTTTGCCCAATGGAGGAAATGTCTCAAACTCTCTACGCTTTGATTGTTCCCTGGGAGACCAGTAGTAGTTTACGAAGCACGTCTGGAGACGTCCTGTAATCTGTCGACTCTCAGAGTGTTGATGAAACACAGAATTTGCATCGGGATTAAATAAAACAGGCACCATGCGGACTTTTCTCCATTGGAGTAATGTCTCAAACTGTCTACGCTTTGATCGTTCCCTGGGACAGCAGTAGTAGTTTCCAAAGCACATCTTGAGGCTTCCTGTAATCTGTGGACGATCAGAGTGTTGATGAAACACAGAAATTGCATCGGGATTGAATACAAGCACTATGCGGACATTTCTAAATTCGAGTAATGTCTCAAAATGTCTACGCTTTGATTGTTCCCTGGGAGACCAGTAGTAGTTTCCGAAGCACGTCTGGAGACTTTCAGTAATCTGTGGACGTTCAGAGTGTTGATGAAACACAGAAATTGCACCGGCATTGAATACAACAGGCACCGTGCGGACTTTTCCCAATGGGAGTACTGTCTCAAACTGTCTATGACTTGATTGATTCCTGGGAGACCAGTAGTAGTTACCGAAGCACATATGGAGGCTTCCTGTAATCTGTGGACCTTCAGAATGTTGATAAAACACAGAAATTGCATCGTGATTGAATACAAGCACTATGCGGACATTTCTAAATGGGATTAATGTCTTAAACTGTCTACGCTTTGATCGAATACTGGGAGACGAGTAGTAGTTTCCAAAGTACATCTGGAAGCTTCCTGTAATCTTTGGACGATCAGAGTGTTGATGAAACACAGAAATTGCATCGGGATAGAATACAACAGGCAACATGCGTACTTTGCTCAATGGGAGTAATGTCTCAAATGTCTACGCTTTGATCTATTCCGGGAAGACGAGTAGTGGTTTCCGAAGCACATCTGGAAGCCTCTTGTAATCTGTGGACGTTCAGAGTGTTGATGAAACAAAGAAATTGCATCGAGATTGAATACAACAGGCACCTTGCAGACTTTGCTCAATGGGAGTAATGTCTCAAACTGTCTATGCTTTGATCGATCCCTGGGAGACCAGTAGTAGTTTAAGAAGCACACCTAGTGTCCTGTAATCTGTGGACGTTCAGAGTGGTGTTGAAACAAAGAAGTTGCATGGGGATTGAATACAACAAGCACCATGCAGACTTTTGTCATGGGAGTAATTTCTCAAACTCTCTACACTTTGACCGATTCCTGGGAGACCAGTAGTAGTTACCGAACCACATCTGGAGGCATCCTGTAATCTGTTGACCTTCAGTGTGTTGATGAAACACAGTAATTGCATCAAGATTGAATACAAGCACTATGCGGACATTTCTAAATTCGAGTAATGTCTCAAAATGTCTACGCTTTGATTGTTCCCTGGGAGACCAGTAGTAGTTTCCGAAGCACGTCTGGAGACTTTCTGTAATCTGTCGACGTTCAGAGTGTTAATGGACACATTAATTGTATCGGGATTGAATACAACAGGGGCCATGCGGACTTTTCTCCGTGGGAGTAATGTCTCAAACTGTCTACGTTTTTTCGTTCGCTGTGAGACGCCAGGGTTGGGAGACCAGTTGTAGTTTCCGAAGCACGTCTGGAGACTTCCTGTAAACTGTGGACGTTCAGAGTGTTGATGAAACACAGAAATTGCATCGGGATTGAATACAACAGGCACCATGCGGACTTTTCTCCATGGGAATAATGTTTCAAACTTTCTACGATTTGATCGTTCTCTGGGAGACCAGTAATAGTTCCGAAGCACATCTGGAGGCTTTCTGTAATCTGTGGAATTGCAGAATGAAGATGAAACCCAGAAATTGCATCGGTATTGAATACAACAGGCACCGTTCGAATTTTTCTCAATGGGAGTAATGTCTCAAACTGTGTACGCCTTGATCGATTCCTGGGAGCCCAGTAGTAGTTTCTGAAGCACATCTGGAGGCTTCCTGTAATCTGTGAACCTTCTGAGTGTTGATGATACACATAAATTGCATCGGGATTGAATACAACATGCCAAATGAGGACCTATGTTTATGGGAGTAATTTCTCAAAGTGTCTACTCCTTGATCGTACCCTGGGAGAACAGTAATAGTTTTCGAAGCACACCTGGAGGCATTCAGTAATCTGTGGACGTTCAGAGTATTGAGGAAAGACAGAAATCGCATCGCGATTGAATACAACAGTCACCTTGCGGAATTTTCTCCATGGAAGTTATGTCTCAAACTGTCTACGCTTTAATTGTTCCCTGGGGGACCAGTAGTAGTTTAAGAAGCACATCTATAGGCACTCTGTAACCTGTGGACGTTCAGACTGTTGATGAAACACAGAAAATGCATCGGGACTGAAAACAACAGGCACCATGCGTACTTTGCTCAATGGTAGTAGTGTCTCAAACTGTCTACGCTTTGATTGTTCCATGGGACACCAGTAATAGTTTCCGAAGCACGTCTGGAGACTTCCTGTAATCTGTTGACGTTCAGAGTGTTGATGAAACACAGTAGTTGCATCGGTACTGAATACAACAGGCACCATGCCGACTTTGTCATAAGGAGTAATGTCTCAAACTCTCTACACTTTGACCAACTCCTGGGAGATTAGTAGTAGTTTCCGAAGCACGTCTGAAGACTTCCTGTAATCTGTGGACGGTCAGAGTGTTGATGAAACACAGAAAATGCTTCGGGATTGAATACAACAGGCACCCTGTGTACTTTGCCCAATGGAGGAAATGTCTCAAACTCTCTACGCTTTGATTGTTCCCTGGGAGACCAGTAGTAGTTTACGAAGCACGTCTGGAGACGTCCTGTAATCTGTCGACTTTCAGAGTGTTAATGAAACACAGAATTTGCATCGGGATTAAATAAAACAGGCACCATGCGGACTTTTCTCCATTGGAGTAATGTCTCAAACTGTCTACGCTTTGATCGTTCCCTGGGACAGCAGTAGTAGTTTCCAAAGCACATCTTGAGGCTTCCTGTAATCTGTGGACGATCAGAGTGTTGATGAAACACAGAAATTGCATAGGCAATGAATACAACAGGCACCATGCTTACTTTTCTATAGGGGAGTAATGTCTCAATTCGTCTAGGTTTTGATCGTTCCCTGGGAGACCAGTAGTAGTTTCTGAAGCACATCTGAAGGCATTCTGTAATCTGTGGACCCTCAGAGTGTTGATGAAACACAGAAATTGCATCGGGATTGAATACAACAACCACCTTGTGGACTCTTCTCCATGGGAGTAATGTCTCAAAGAGATTACGCTTTGATCGTTCCCTGGGACACCAGTAGTAGTTCTCAAAGCACATCTGGAGGCTTCCTGTAAACTGTGGACGTTCAGAGTGTTGATGAAACTAAGAAATTGCACCCGCATTGAATACAACAGGCATCATGCGGACTTTTCTCAATGGGAGTAATGTTTCAAATTTCTACGCTTTGATCGTTCCCTGGAGACCAGTAGTAGTTTCCGAAGCACATCTGGAGGCTTCCTGTAATCTGTGGACGTTCAGAGTGTTGATGAAACTCAGAAATTGCATCTAGATTTAATGCAACAGGCACCGTGCGGACTTTTCTCAATGGGACTACTGTCTCAAACTGTCTATGACTTGATTGATTCCTGGGAGACCAGTAGTAGTTTCCGAAGCACATATGGTGGCTTCCTGTAATCTGTGGACCTTCAGAGAGTTGATGAATCACTGAAATTGCAATGGGATTGAATGCAACATTCATCATGTGGACATTCCTCCATGGCAGTAATGATTCAATCTGTCTACGCTTTGATCGATTATTGGGAGACCAGTAGTAGTTTCCGAAGCACATCTGGAAGCTTCTTGTAATATGTGGAATTGCAGAGTGATGATGAAACACAGAAATTGCATCAGGATTGTATACAACAGGCACCATGCAGACCTTTCTCCATTTGAGTAATGACTCAAACTGTCTACGCTCTGATTGTTCCCTGGGAGATCAGTAGTAGTTTCCGAAACACATCTTAATGCATTATGTAATCTGTGGACGCTCAGAGTGTTGATGAAACACACAAATTGAATCGGCATTGAATACAACAGGCACCATGAGGACATTTCTCTATGGGAGTAATGTCTCAAACCGTCTACGTTTTGATCATTCAATGGGAGACCAGTAGTAGTCTCCGAAGCACATCTGGAGGCATTGTGTAACCTGTGGACGTTCAGAGTAATGATGAATCACAGAAATTCCATTGTAATTTAGTACAACAGGCACCATGAGGACTTTTCTCCAAGGGGGTAATGACTCCAAATGTCGACTCTTTGATCGTTCCTTGGGAGAACAGTAATAGTGTGAGAAGTACATCTGGAGATTTTCCGTAATCTGTGGACGTGCAGAGTGTTGATGAAAGACAGAAATTGCATCGGGATTGAATACAACAGGCCAATGCGGATTTTTCTCCATATGAGTAATGTCTCAAACTGTGTACGCTTTGACCGATTCCTGGGAGACCAGATGTAGCTTCCGAAGCCCATCTGGAGGCTTCCTGTAATCTGTGGACGTTCAGAGTGTTGATGAAACACCGAAATTGGCTCGGCATTGAATACAAGAGGTACCATGCGGACTTTTCTCCATGGGAGTAATGTCTCAAACCGTCTACGCTTTGATCGTTCACTGGGAGACCAGTAGTAGTTTCCAAAGCACATCTGGAGACATTCCGTTATCTATGGACGTTCAGAGTGTTGATGAAACACAGAAATTGCATCGGGATAAATACAAAAGGCCAAATCGGATTTTTCTTCGTGGGAGTAATGTCTCAAACTGTCTACGCTTTGATTGTTCCCTGGGAGACCAGTAGTAGTTTCCGAAGCACATCTGAATGCATTATGTAATCTGTGGATTTTCATAGTGTTGATGAAACACAGATATTGCATCGGGATTGAATACAACAGGCACCATGCGGAATTTGCTCCATGGGAGTAATGTCTCAAACTGTCTACACTTTGATTGTTTCCTGGGAGACCAGTAGTAGTTTCCGACGCACATCTGAAAGCATTATGAAATCTGTGGATTTTCAGAGTGTTGATGAAACACAAATATTGCATCGGCATTGAATACAACACGGAGAATGCGGACTTTTCTCCATGGGAGTAATGTCTCAAACTGTCTACGCTTTGATCGTTCCCTGGGAGACCAGTAGTAGTTTCCGAAGCACATCTAAAAGCGTTCTGTAATCTGTGGACGTTCAGAGTGTTGGTGAAACACAGAAATTCCATCGGGAGTGAATACAACAGGCCTAAAGCGGGATTTTCTCCATGGGAGTAATGTCTCAAACTGTCTACGATTTTATCGATTCCTGGGAGACCAATAGTAGTTTCCGAAGCAAATCTGAAGGCATTCTTTAATCTGTGGACCTTCAGAGTGTTGATGAAACACAGAAATTGCATCGGGATTGAGTACAACAATCACCATTCCGACTTTTCTCCATGGGAGTAATTTCTCAAATTGTCTACGATTTAATCGATTCCCGGGAGACCAGTTGTAGTTTCCGAAGCACAACTGGAGACTTCCAGTAATCTGTGGAATTGCAGAGTGTTGATGGAACACAGAAAGTCCATCAGGATTGAATGCAACAAACACCGTGCGGACTTTTTTCAATAGGAGTAATGTCTCAAACTGTCTACGTCTTGATTGATTCCTGGGAGACCAGTAGTAGTTTCCGAAGCACATCTGTAGGCTTCCTGTAATCTGTGGACCTTCAGAATGTTGATGAAACACAGTAGTTGCATCGGGATTGAATACAACAGGCATTAAGCAGACTTTTGTCATAGGGAGTAATGTCTCATGCCCTCTACAATTTGAGCGATTCCTGTTAGACCAGTAGTAGTTTCCGAAGCACATCTGGAATCAACCTGTAATCTGTATACCTTCAGAGTGTTGATGAAACACAGAAATTGTATCGGGATTGAATGCAACATGCACCATGCGGACTTTTCTCCATGGCAGTAATGCCTCAATCTGTCTACGCTTTGACCGATTAATGCGAGACCAGTATAGGTTTCCGAAGCACATCTGGAGACTTCCTGTAATCTGTGGAATTGCAGAGTGTTGATGAAACACAGAAATTGTATCGGGATTGAATACAATAGGCACTATGTGGACTTTTCCGCATGGGAGTAATGTCTCAAACTGTCGACGCTTTGATCTATTCTGGGGAGACCATTAGTAGTTTCCGAAGCACATATGGAGGCATTCTGTAAGCTGTGGACCTTAAGAGTGTTGATGAAACACAGAAATTGCATCGAGATGAATACAACAGGCACCATGCGGACTTTGCTCAATGGGAATAATGTCTCAACCGTCTACGCATTGATCGATTCCTGGGAGACCAATAGTAGTTTCCGAATCACAACTGAAAGCATTGTGTTGTCTGTGGACGTTCATAGTGTTGACTAAACACAGAAATTGCATCGGGATTGAATACAACAAGAACTATGCGGACTTTTCTCCATGGGAGTAATGTTTCAAACTGTCTACGCTTTTATCGATTATTAAGAGACCTGTAGTAGTTTCCGAAGCACATCTGGAGACTTCCTGTAATCTGTGGAATTGCAGAGTGTTGATGAAACACAGAAATTGCTTCGGGATTGAATACAACATTTACTATGCGGACTTTTCTCCATGGGAGTAATGTCTCAAACTGTCTACGCTTTTATCGATTATTAAGAGACCTGTAGTAGTTTCCGAAGCACATCTGGAGACTTCCTGTAATCTGTGGAATTGCAGAGTGTTGATGAAACACAGAAATTGCATCGGGATTGAATACAACATTTACTATGCGGACTTTTCTCCATGGGAGTAATGTCTCAAACTGTCTACGCTTTGATCTATTCCGGGAGACCTATAGTAGTTTCCGAAGCACATCTGAAGGCATTCCGTAACATGTGGACGTTCAGAGTGTTGATGAAACACAGACATTCCATCGGGATTGAATACAACAGGCACCATGAGGACTTTTCTCCATGTGTGTAATAATCTGAAACTGTCTACGCTTTCATCGTTCCCTGGGAGACAAGTAGTAGTTTCCGAAGCACATCTGGAGGCTTCCTGTAATCTGTGGACGTTCAGAGTGTTGATCAAACATAGAAATTGCATCGGCATTGAATACAACAGGCAACAAGCAGACTTTCCTCATTGGGAGTAATGTCTTAAACAGTTTACGCTTTGATGGATTCCTGGGAGACCAGTAGCAGTTTCCGAACCTCATCTTTATTAATTCTGTAATCTGTGGACGTTCAAAGTGTTGATGAAACACAGATATTTCACCGGTATTGAATACTGCAGTCACCATGCAAAAGTTTCTCCATAGGAGTAATGTCTCAAACTGTCAACGTTTTGATCGTTCCCTAGGAGACCAGTAGTAGTTTCCGAAGCACATCTGGATGCTTCCTGTAATCTGTGGACGTTCAGAGTGTTGATGAAACACAGAAATTGCATCGGGATTGAATACAACAGACCAAAAGCGGATATTTCTTCATGGGAGTAATGTCTCAAACTGTCTACGCTTTTATCGATTCCTGGGAGAGCAGTAGTAGTTTCCGAAGCACATTTGGAAACTTCCTGTAATCTTTGGACGTTCAGAGTGTTAATGAAACACAGAAATTGCATCGGGATTGAATACAACTCCGACCATGCGGAAATTTCTCCATAGGTGTAACGTCTCGAACTGTCTACGCTTTGATCGTTCCGTGGGAGACCAGTAGTAGTTTCCGAAGCACATCTGGAGGTTTCCCGTAATCTGTGGACGTTCAGAGTGTAGATTAAACATAGAAATTGTATCGTGATTGAATACAACAGGCACAATGCGTTCTTTCCTCAGTGTGAGTAATGTCTCAAACTGCAACGCTTTGATCGTTCCCTGGGACAACCAGTAGTAGATTCCGAAGCACATCTGGAGGTTTCCTGTAATCTGTGGACGTTCAGAGTGTTGATGAAACACAGATATTGCATCTTGATTGTATACAACAGGCACCATGCGGATATTTCCCCGTGGGAGTAATGTCTCAAACTGTCTACATTTTGATCATTTACTAGGATACCAGTTGAAGTTTCCGAAGAACATCTGGAGGCTTCCAGTAATATGTGTACGTTCTGAGTGTTGATGAAACACAGAAATTGCATCGGGACTGAATACAACAGACACCATGCGGATTTTTACTCCATAGGAATCATGTCTCAATCTGTCTACGCTTTGATCGATTCTGGGAGACCAGTAGTGGTTTCCGAAGCACATCTGGAAGCCTCTTGTAATCTGTGGACGTTCAGAGTGTTGATGAAACAAAGAAATTGCATCGAGATTGAATCTAACAGGCACCTTGCAGACTTTGCTCAATGGGAGTAATGTCTCAAACTGTCTATGCTTTGATCGATCCCTGGGAGACCAGTAGTAGTTTAAGAAGCACATCTAGTGTCCTGTAATCTGTGGACGTTCAGAGTGGTGTTGAAACAAAGAAGTTGCATGGGGATTGAATACAACAAGCACCATGCAGACTTTTGTCATGGGAGTAATTTCTCAAACTCTCTACACTTTGACCGATTCCTGGGAGACCAGTAGTAGTTACCGAACCACATCTGGAGGCATCCTGTAATCTGTTGACCTTCAGTGTGTTGATGAAACACAGTAATTGCATCAAGATTGAATACAGGCACTATGCGGACATTTCTAAATTCGAGTAATGTCTCAAACTGTCTACGCTTTGATTGTTCCCTGGGAGACCAGTAGTAGTTACCGAAGCACATCTGGAGGCATCCTGTAATCTGTTGACCTTCAGTGTGTTGATGAAACACAGTAATTGCATCAAGATTGAATACAAGCACTATGCGGACATTTCTAAATTCGAGTAATGTCTCAAAATGTCTACGCTTTGATTGTTCCCTGGGAGACCAGTAGTAGTTTCCGAAGCACGTCTGGAGACTTTCTGTAATCTGTCGACGTTCAGAGTGTTAATACACACATTAATTGTATCGGGATTGAATACAACAGGGGCCATGCGGACTTTTCTCCGTGGGAGTAATGTCTCAAACTGTCTACGTTTTTTCGTTCGCTGTGAGACGCCAGGGTTGGGAGACCAGTTGTAGTTTCCGAAGCACGTCTGGAGACTTCCTGTAAACTGTGGACGTTCAGAGTGTTGATGAAACACAGAAATTGCATCGGGATTGAATACAACAGGCACCATGCGGACTTTTCTCCATGGGAATAATGTTTCAAACTTTCTACGATTTGATCGTTCCCTGGGAGACCAGTAGTAGTTTCCGAAGCACATCTGGAGGCTTCCTGTAATCTGTGAACCTTCTGAGTGTTGATGATACACATAAATTGCATCGGGATTGAATACAACATGCCAAATGAGGACCTATGTCTATGGGAGTAATTTCTCAAAGTGTCTACTCCTTGATCGTACCCTGGGAGAACAGTAATAGTTTTCGAAGCACACCTGGAGGCATTCAGTAATCTGTGGACGTTCAGAGTATTGAGGAAAGACAGAAATTGCATCGCGATTGAATACAACAGTCTCCTTGCGGAATTTTCTCCATGGAAGTTATGTCTCAAACTGTCTACGCTTTAATTGTTCCCTGGGGGACCAGTAGTAGTTTAAGAAGCACATCTATAGGCACTCTGTAACCTGTGGACGTTCAGACTGTTGATGAAACACAGAAAATGCATCGGGACTGAAAACAACAGGCACCATGCGTACTTTGCTCAATGGTAGTAGTGTCTCAAACTGTCTACGCTTTGATTGTTCCATGGGACACCAGTAATAGTTTCCGAAGCACGTCTGGAGACTTCCTGTAATCTGTTGACGTTCAGAGTGTTGATGAAACACAGTAGTTGCATCGGTACTGAATACAACAGGCACCATGCCGACTTTGTCATAAGGAGTAATGTCTCAAACTCTCTACACTTTGACCAACTCCTGGGAGATTAGTAGTAGTTTCCGAAGCACGTCTGAAGACTTCCTGTAATCTGTGGACGGTCAGAGTGTTGATGAAACACAGAAAATGCTTCGGGATTGAATACAACAGGCACCCTGTGTACTTTGCCCAATGGAGGAAATGTCTCAAACTCTCTACGCTTTGATTGTTCCCTGGGAGACCAGTAGTAGTTTACGAAGCACGTCTGGAGACGTCCTGTAATCTGTCGACTTTCAGAGTGTTGATGAAACACAGAATTTGCATCGGGATTAAATAAAACAGGCACCATGCGGACTTTTCTCCATTGGAGTAGTGTCTCAAACTGTCTACGCTTTGATCGTTCCCTGGGACAGCAGTAGTAGTTTCCGAAGCACATCTTGAGGCTTCCTGTAATCTGTGGACGATCAGAGTGTTGATGAAACACAGAAATTGCATAGGCAATGAATACAACAGGCACCATGCTTACTTTTCTATAGGGGAGTAATGTCTCAATTCGTCTAGGTTTTGATCGTTCCCTGGGAGACCAGTAGTAGTTTCTGAAGCACATCTGAAGGCATTCTGTAATCTGTGGACCCTCAGAGTGTTGATGAAACACAGAAATTGCATCGGGATTGAATACAACAACCACCTTGTGGAGTCTTCTCCATGGGAGTAATGTCTCAAAGAGTTTACGCTTTGATCGTTCCCTGGGACACCAGTAGTAGTTCTCAAAGCACATCTGGTGGCTTCCTGTAAACTGTGGACGTTCAGAGTGTTGATGAAACTAAGAAATTGCACCCGCATTGAATACAACAGGCATCATGCGGACTTTTCTCAATGGGAGTAATGTTTCAAATTTCTACGCTTTGATCGTTCCCTGGAGACCAGTAGTAGTTTCCGAAGCACATCTGGAGGCTTCCTGTAATCTGTGGACGTTCAGAGTGTTGATGAAACTCAGAAATTGCATCTAGATTTAATGCAACAGGCACCGTGCGGACTTTTCTCAATGGGACTACTGTCTCAAACTATCTATGACTTGATTGATTCCTGGGAGACCAGTAGTAGTTTCCGAAGCACATATGGTGGCTTCCTGTAATCTGTGGACCTTCAGAGAGTTGATGAATCACTGAAATTGCAATGTGATTGAATGCAACATTCATCATGTGGACATTCCTCCATGGCAGTAATGATTCAATCTGTCTACGCTTTGATCGATTATTGGGAGACCAGTAGTAGTTTCCGAAGCACATCTGGAAGCTTCTTGTAATATGTGGAATTGCAGAGTGATGATGAAACACAGAAATTGCATCAGGATTGTATACAACAGGCACCATGCAGACCTTTCTCCATTTGAGTAATGACTCAAACTGTCTACGCTCTGATTGTTCCCTGGGAGATCAGTAGTAGTTTCCGAAACACATCTTAATGCATTATGTAATCTGTGGACGCTCAGAGTGTTGATGAAACACACAAATTGAATCGGCATTGAATACAACAGGCACCATGAGGACATTTCTCTATGGGAGTAATGTCTCAAACCGTCTACGTTTTGATCATTCAATGGGAGACCAGTAGTAGTCTCCGAAGCACATCTGGAGGCATTGTGTAACCTGTGGACGTTCAGAGTAATGATGAATCACAGAAATTCCATTGTAATTTAGTACAACAGGCACCATGAGGACTTTTCTCCAAGGGGGTAATGACTCCAAATGTCGACGCTTTGATCGTTCCTTGGGAGAACAGTAATAGTGTGAGAAGTACATCTGGAGATTTTCCGTAATCTGTGGACGTGCAGAGTGTTGATGAAAGACAGAAATTGCATCGGGATTGAATACAACAGGCCAATGCGGATTTTTCTCCATATGAGTAATGTCTCAAACTGTGTACGCTTTGACCGATTCCTGGGAGACCAGATGTAGCTTCCGAAGCCCATCTGGAGGCTTCCTGTAATCTGTGGACGTTCAGAGTGTTGATGAAACACCGAAATTGGCTCGGCATTGAATACAAGAGGTACCATGCGGACTTTTCTCCATGGGAGTAATGTCTCAAACCGTCTACGCTTTGATCGTTCACTGGGAGACCAGTAGTAGTTTCCAAAGCACATCTGGAGACATTCCGTTATCTATGGACGTTCAGAGTGTTGATGAAACACAGAAATTGCATCGGGATAAATACAAAAGGCCAAATCGGATTTTTCTTCGTGGGAGTAATGTCTCAAACTGTCTACGCTTTGATTGTTCCCTGGGAGACCAGTAGTAGTTTCCGAAGCACATCTGAATGCATTATGTAATCTGTGGATTTTCATAGTGTTGATGAAACACAGATATTGCATCGGGATTGAATACAACAGGCACCATGCGGAATTTGCTCCATGAGAGTAATGTCTCAAACTGTCTACACTTTGATTGTTTCCTGGGAGACCAGTAGTAGTTTCCGACGCACATCTGAAAGCATTATGAAATCTGTGGATTTTCAGAGTGTTGATGAAACACAAATATTGCATCGGCATTGAATACAACACGGAGAATGCGGACTTTTCTCCATGGGAGTAATGTCTCAAACTGTCTACGCTTTGATCGTTCCCTGGGAGACCAGTAGTAGCTTCCGAAGCACATCTCGAGGCTTCTTGTAATCTATGGACGTTCAGAGTGTTGATGAAACACAGTAGTTGCCTCGGGAATGAATACAACAGGCACCAAGCAGACCTCTGTCACAGGGAGTAATGTGTCAAACTCTCTACACTTTGAGCGATTCCTGTTAGACCAGTAGTAGTTTCCGAAGCACATCTGAAGGCATCCTGTAATCTGTGGACCTTCAGAGGGTTGATGAAACACAGAAATTGCACCGGGCTTGAGTGCAAGAACTATGCGGCATTTCTAAATACTAGTAATGTCTCAAACTGTCTACGCTTTGATCGATTCCTGGGAGAAAAGTAGTAGTTTCAGAAGCACATCTGGAGACACTCTGTAATCTGTGGACCTTCGGAGTGTTGATGGATCACAGAAATTATATCGGGATTGAATGCAACAGGCACCATGCGGACTTTTCTCCATGGCAGTAATGCCTAAAACTGTCTACGCTTTGATCGATTATTGGGAGACCAGTAGTAGTTTCCGAAGCATATCTGGAAACTTCTTGTAATCAGTGGACGTTCAGAGTGTTGATAAAACATAGAAATAGCATCGAGATTGAATACAAAATTCACCAAGCGGACTTTGCTCAATGGGAGTAATATCTCAAACAGCCTACGCTTTAATCGTTCCCTGGGAGACCAGTAGTAGTTTCCGAAGCACATCTGAAAGCGTTCTGTAATCTGTGGACGTTCAGAGTGTTGGTGAAACACAGAAATTCCATCGAGAGTGAATACAACAGGCCTAAAGCGGGATTTTCTCCATGGGAGTAATGTCTCAAACTGTCTACGATTTTATCGATTCCTGGGAGACCAGTAGTAGTTTCCGAAGCAAATCTGAAGGCATTCTTTAATCTGTGGACCTTCAGAGTGTTGATGAAACACAGAAATTGCATCGGGATTGAGTACAACAATCACCATTCCGACTTTTCTCCATGGGAGTAATTTCACAAATTGTCTACGATTTAATCGATTCCCGGGAGACCAGTTGTAGTTTCCGAAGCACAACTGGAGACTTCCAGTAATCTGTGGAATTGCAGAGTGTTGATGGAACACAGAAAGTCCATCAGGATTGAATGCAACAAGCACCGTGCGGACTTTTTTCAATAGGAGTAATGTCTCAAACTGTCTACGTCTTGATTGATTCCTGGGAGACCAGTAGTAGTTTCCGAAGCACATCTGTAGGCTTCCTGTAATCTGTGGACCTTCAGAATGTAGATGAAACACAGTAGTTGCATCGGGATTGAATACAACAGGCATTAAGCAGACTTTTGTCATAGGGAGTAATGTCTCATGCCCTCTACAATTTGAGCGATTCCTGTTAGACCAGTAGTAGTTTCCGAAGCACATCTGGAATCAACCTGTAATCTGTATACCTTCAGAGTGTTGATGAAACACAGAAATTGTATCGGGATTGAATGCAACATGCACCATGCGGACTTTTCTCCATGGCAGTAATGCCTCAATCTGTCTACGCTTTGACCGATTAATGCGAGACCAGTATAGGTTTCCGAAGCACATCTGGAGACTTCCTGTAATCTGTGGAATTGCAGAGTGTTGATGAAACACAGAAATTGTATCGGGATTGAATACAATAGGCACTATGTGGACTTTTCCGCATGGGAGTAATGTCTCAAACTGTCGACGCTTTGATCTATTCTGGGGAGACCATTAGTAGTTTCCGAAGCACATATGGAGGCATTCTGTAAGCTGTGGACCTTAAGAGTGTTGATGAAACACAGAAATTGCATCGAGATGAATACAACAGGCACCATGCGGACTTTGCTCAATGGGAATAATGTCTCAACCGTCTACGCATTGATCGATTCCTGGGAGACCAATAGTAGTTTCCGAATCACAACTGAAAGCATTGTGTTGTCTGTGGACGTTCATAGTGTTGACTAAACACAGAAATTGCATCGGGATTGAATACAACAAGAACTATGCGGACTTTTCTCCATGGGAGTAATGTTTCAAACTGTCTACGCTTTTATCGATTATTAAGAGACCTGTAGTAGTTTCCGAAGCACATCTGGAGACTTCCTGTAATCTGTGGAATTGCAGAGTGTTGATGAAACACAGAAATTGCATCGGGATTGAATACAACATTTACTATGCGGACTTTTCTCCATGGGAGTAATGTCTCAAACTGTCTACGCTTTTATCGATTATTAAGAGACCTGTAGTAGTTTCCGAAGCACATCTGGAGACTTCCTGTAATCTGTGGAATTGCAGAGTGTTGATGAAACACAGAAATTGCATCGGGATTGAATACAACATTTACTATGCGGACTTTTCTCCATGGGAGTAATGTCTCAAACTGTCTACGCTTTGATCTATTCCGGGAGACCTATAGTAGTTTCCGAAGCACATCTGAAGGCATTCCGTAACATGTGGACGTTCAGAGTGTTGATGAAACACAGACATTCCATCGGGATTGAATACAACAGGCACCATGAGGACTTTTCTCCATGGGTGTAATAATCTGAAACTGTCTACGCTTTCATCGTTCCCTGGGAGACAAGTAGTAGTTTCCGAAGCACATCTGGAGGCTTCCTGTAATCTGTGGACGTTCAGAGTGTTGATCAAACATAGAAATTGCATCGGCATTGAATACAACAGGCAACAAGCAGACTTTCCTCATTGGGAGTAATGTCTTAAACAGTTTACGCTTTGATGGATTCCTGGGAGACCAGTAGCAGTTTCCGAACCTCATCTTTATTAATTCTGTAATCTGTGGACGTTCAAAGTGTTGATGAAACACAGATATTTCACCGGTATTGAATACTGCAGTCACCATGCAAACGTTTCTCCATAAGAGTAATGTCTCAAACTGTCAACGTTTTGATCGTTCCCTAGGAGACCAGTAGTAGTTTCCGAAGCACATCTGGATGCTTCCTGTAATCTGTGGACGTTCAGAGTGTTGATGAAACACAGAAATTGCACCCGCATTGAATACAACAGGCATCATGCGGACTTTTCTCAATGGGAGTAATGTTTCAAATTTCTACGCTTTGATCGTTCCCTGGAGACCAGTAGTAGTTTCCGAAGCACATCTGGAGGCTTCCTGTAATCTGTGGACGTTCAGAGTGTTGATGAAACTCAGAAATTGCATCTAGATTTAATGCAACAGGCACCGTGCGGACTTTTCTCAATGGGACTACTGTCTCAAACTGTCTATGACTTGATTGATTCCTGGGAGACCAGTAGTAGTTTCCGAAGCACATATGGTGGCTTCCTGTAATCTGTGGACCTTCAGAGAGTTGATGAATCACTGAAATTGCAATGTGATTGAATGCAACATTCATCATGTGGACATTCCTCCATGGCAGTAATGATTCAATCTGTCTACGCTTTGATCGATTATTGGGAGACCAGTAGTAGTTTCCGAAGCACATCTGGAAGCTTCTTGTAATATGTGGAATTGCAGAGTGATGATGAAACACAGAAATTGCATCAGGATTGTATACAACAGGCACCATGCAGACCTTTCTCCATTTGAGTAATGACTCAAACTGTCTACGCTCTGATTGTTCCCTGGGAGATCAGTAGTAGTTTCCGAAACACATCTTAATGCATTATGTAATCTGTGGACGCTCAGAGTGTTGATGAAACACACAAATTGAATCGGCATTGAATACAACAGGCACCATGAGGACATTTCTCTATGGGAGTAATGTCTCAAACCGTCTACGTTTTGATCATTCAATGGGAGACCAGTAGTAGTCTCCGAAGCACATCTGGAGGCATTGTGTAACCTGTGGACGTTCAGAGTAATGATGAATCACAGAAATTCCATTGTAATTTAGTACAACAGGCACCATGAGGACTTTTCTCCAAGGGGGTAATGACTCCAAATGTCGACGCTTTGATCGTTCCTTGGGAGAACAGTAATAGTGTGAGAAGTACATCTGGAGATTTTCCGTAATCTGTGGACGTGCAGAGTGTTGATGAAAGACAGAAATTGCATCGGGATTGAATACAACAGGCCAATGCGGATTTTTCTCCATATGAGTAATGTCTCAAACTGTGTACGCTTTGACCGATTCCTGGGAGACCAGATGTAGCTTCCGAAGCCCATCTGGAGGCTTCCTGTAATCTGTGGACGTTCAGAGTGTTGATGAAACACCGAAATTGGCTCGGCATTGAATACAAGAGGTACCATGCGGACTTTTCTCCATGGGAGTAATGTCTCAAACCGTCTACGCTTTGATCGTTCACTGGGAGACCAGTAGTAGTTTCCAAAGCACATCTGGAGACATTCCGTTATCTATGGACGTTCAGAGTGTTGATGAAACACAGAAATTGCATCGGGATAAATACAAAAGGCCAAATCGGATTTTTCTTCGTGGGAGTAATGTCTCAAACTGTCTACGCTTTGATTGTTCCCTGGGAGACCAGTAGTAGTTTCCGAAGCACATCTGAATGCATTATGTAATCTGTGGATTTTCATAGTGTTGATGAAACACAGATATTGCATCGGGATTGAATACAACAGGCACCATGCGGAATTTGCTCCATGAGAGTAATGTCTCAAACTGTCTACACTTTGATTGTTTCCTGGGAGACCAGTAGTAGTTTCCGACGCACATCTGAAGGCATCCTGTAATCTGTGGACCTTCAGAGGGTTGATGAAACACAGAAATTGCACCGGGCTTGAGTGCAAGAACTATGCGGCATTTCTAAATACTAGTAATGTCTCAAACTGTCTACGCTTTGATCGATTCCTGGGAGAAAAGTAGTAGTTTCAGAAGCACATCTGGAGACACTCTGTAATCTGTGGACCTTCGGAGTGTTGATGGATCACAGAAATTATATCGGGATTGAATGCAACAGGCACCATGCGGACTTTTCTCCATGGCAGTAATGCCTAAAACTGTCTACGCTTTGATCGATTATTGGGAGACCAGTAGTAGTTTCCGAAGCATATCTGGAAACTTCTTGTAATCAGTGGACGTTCAGAGTGTTGATAAAACATAGAAATAGCATCGAGATTGAATACAAAATTCACCAAGCGGACTTTGCTCAATGGGAGTAATATCTCAAACAGCCTACGCTTTAATCGTTCCCTGGGAGACCAGTAGTAGTTTCCGAAGCACATCTGAAAGCGTTCTGTAATCTGTGGACGTTCAGAGTGTTGGTGAAACACAGAAATTCCATCGAGAGTGAATACAACAGGCCTAAAGCGGGATTTTCTCCATGGGAGTAATGTCTCAAACTGTCTACGATTTTATCGATTCCTGGGAGACCAGTAGTAGTTTCCGAAGCAAATCTGAAGGCATTCTTTAATCTGTGGACCTTCAGAGTGTTGATGAAACACAGAAATTGCATCGGGATTGAGTACAACAATCACCATTCCGACTTTTCTCCATGGGAGTAATTTCACAAATTGTCTACGATTTAATCGATTCCCGGGAGACCAGTTGTAGTTTCCGAAGCACAACTGGAGACTTCCAGTAATCTGTGGAATTGCAGAGTGTTGATGGAACACAGAAAGTCCATCAGGATTGAATGCAACAAGCACCGTGCGGACTTTTTTCAATAGGAGTAATGTCTCAAACTGTCTACGTCTTGATTGATTCCTGGGAGACCAGTAGTAGTTTCCGAAGCACATCTGTAGGCTTCCTGTAATCTGTGGACCTTCAGAATGTAGATGAAACACAGTAGTTGCATCGGGATTGAATACAACAGGCATTAAGCAGACTTTTGTCATAGGGAGTAATGTCTCATGCCCTCTACAATTTGAGCGATTCCTGTTAGACCAGTAGTAGTTTCCGAAGCACATCTGGAATCAACCTGTAATCTGTATACCTTCAGAGTGTTGATGAAACACAGAAATTGTATCGGGATTGAATGCAACATGCACCATGCGGACTTTTCTCCATGGCAGTAATGCCTCAATCTGTCTACGCTTTGACCGATTAATGCGAGACCAGTATAGGTTTCCGAAGCACATCTGGAGACTTCCTGTAATCTGTGGAATTGCAGAGTGTTGATGAAACACAGAAATTGTATCGGGATTGAATACAATAGGCACTATGTGGACTTTTCCGCATGGGAGTAATGTCTCAAACTGTCGACGCTTTGATCTATTCTGGGGAGACCATTAGTAGTTTCCGAAGCACATATGGAGGCATTCTGTAAGCTGTGGACCTTAAGAGTGTTGATGAAACACAGAAATTGCATCGAGATGAATACAACAGGCACCATGCGGACTTTGCTCAATGGGAATAATGTCTCAACCGTCTACGCATTGATCGATTCCTGGGAGACCAATAGTAGTTTCCGAATCACAACTGAAAGCATTGTGTTGTCTGTGGACGTTCATAGTGTTGACTAAACACAGAAATTGCATCGGGATTGAATACAACAAGAACTATGCGGACTTTTCTCCATGGGAGTAATGTTTCAAACTGTCTACGCTTTTATCGATTATTAAGAGACCTGTAGTAGTTTCCGAAGCACATCTGGAGACTTCCTGTAATCTGTGGAATTGCAGAGTGTTGATGAAACACAGAAATTGCATCGGGATTGAATACAACATTTACTATGCGGACTTTTCTCCATGGGAGTAATGTCTCAAACTGTCTACGCTTTTATCGATTATTAAGAGACCTGTAGTAGTTTCCGAAGCACATCTGGAGACTTCCTGTAATCTGTGGAATTGCAGAGTGTTGATGAAACACAGAAATTGCATCGGGATTGAATACAACATTTACTATGCGGACTTTTCTCCATGGGAGTAATGTCTCAAACTGTCTACGCTTTGATCTATTCCGGGAGACCTATAGTAGTTTCCGAAGCACATCTGAAGGCATTCCGTAACATGTGGACGTTCAGAGTGTTGATGAAACACAGACATTCCATCGGGATTGAATACAACAGGCACCATGAGGACTTTTCTCCATGGGTGTAATAATCTGAAACTGTCTACGCTTTCATCGTTCCCTGGGAGACAAGTAGTAGTTTCCGAAGCACATCTGGAGGCTTCCTGTAATCTGTGGACGTTCAGAGTGTTGATCAAACATAGAAATTGCATCGGCATTGAATACAACAGGCAACAAGCAGACTTTCCTCATTGGGAGTAATGTCTTAAACAGTTTACGCTTTGATGGATTCCTGGGAGACCAGTAGCAGTTTCCGAACCTCATCTTTATTAATTCTGTAATCTGTGGACGTTCAAAGTGTTGATGAAACACAGATATTTCACCGGTATTGAATACTGCAGTCACCATGCAAACGTTTCTCCATAAGAGTAATGTCTCAAACTGTCAACGTTTTGATCGTTCCCTAGGAGACCAGTAGTAGTTTCCGAAGCACATCTGGATGCTTCCTGTAATCTGTGGACGTTCAGAGTGTTGATGAAACACAGAAATTGCATCGGGATTGAATACAACAGACCAAAAGCGGATATTTCTTCATGGGAGTAATGTCTCAAACTGTCTACGCTTTTATCGATTCCTGGGAGAGCAGTAGTAGTTTCCGAAGCACATTTGGAAACTTCCTGTAATCTTTGGACGTTCAGAGTGTTAATGAAACACAGAAATTGCATCGGGATTGAATACAACTCCGACCATGCGGAAATTTCTCCATAGGTGTAACGTCTCGAACTGTCTACGCTTTGATCGTTCCGTGGGAGACCAGTAGTAGTTTCCGAAGCACATCTGGAGGTTTCCCGTAATCTGTGGACGTTCAGAGTGTAGATTAAACATAGAAATTGTATCGTGATTGAATACAACAGGCACAATGCGTTCTTTCCTCAGTGTGAGTAATGTCTCAAACTGCAACGCTTTGATCGTTCCCTGGGACAACCAGTAGTAGATTCCGAAGCACATCTGGAGGTTTCCTGTAATCTGTGGACGTTCAGAGTGTTGATGAAACACAGATATTGCATCTTGATTGTATACAACAGGCACCATGCGGATATTTCCCCGTGGGAGTAATGTCTCAAACTGTCTACATTTTGATCATTTACTAGGATACCAGTTGAAGTTTCCGAAGAACATCTGGAGGCTTCCAGTAATATGTGTACGTTCTGAGTGTTGATGAAACACAGAAATTGCATCGGGACTGAATACAACAGACACCATGCGGATTTTTACTCCATAGGAATCATGTCTCAATCTGTCTACGCTTTGATCGATTCTGGAAGACCAGTAGTAGTTTCCGAAGGACATCTGGAGGCTTCATGTAATCTGTGGACGTTCAGAGCGTTGATGAAACACAGAAATTGCATCGGGATTGTATACAACAGGCACCATGCGGACTTTTCTATATGGGAGTAATGTCTAAACCTGTCTACGTTTTGATCGATTCCTGTGAGACCAGTAGTAGTTTCCGAAGCACGTTTGGAAGCTTCCTGTAATCTGTGGACGTTCAGAGTGTTGATGAAACACCGAAATTGCATCGAGATTGAATACAACAGGAATTATGCGGACTTTACGTAATGGGAGTAATTTCTCAAACTGTCTACGATTTGATCTATTCCTGGGAGACCAGTAGTAATTTCCAAAGCACATCTGAAATCATTATGTAACCTGTGGACGTTCAGAGTGATTATGAAACACGGTAATTGCATAGACATTGAATACGACAGGCACCATGCGGACTCTTCTCCATGGGAGTAATGTCTCAAATCGTCTACGATTTGAACGTTCCCTGGGAGACCAGTAGTAGTTTCCGAAGCACATCTGGAATCATTCTGTAATCGGTGGACGTTCAGAGTGTTGATAAAACACAGTAATTGCATCGGGATTGAATACAATATGAACAGTTCAGACTTTTCACCATGGGAGTAAGGTCTCAAACTGTCTACGCTTTAATCGACTCCTGGGAGACCAGTAGTAGTTTCAGTAGCACATCTGCAGGCTTCCTCTAATCTGTAAACGTTCAGAGTGTTGATGAAACACAGAAATTGCATCGGGATTGAATAGAACAGGCACGATGCGGTCTTTTGTCATAGGGAGTAATGTCCCAATCTGGCTACGCTATGATCGATTGCTGGGAGACCAGTAGTAGTTTCCGCAGCACATCTGGAAGCATTCTGTAATCGGTGGACGTTCATAGTGTTGATGAAACACAGTAATTGCATCGGGATTGAATACAACATTCACAGTTCGGTTTTTTTTCAATGGGAGTAATGTCTCATACTGTCTACGCTCTGATCGACTCCTGGGAAACCAGAAGTAGTTTCCGAAGCACATCTGGAGGCTTCCTGCAATCTATGGACGTTTAGAATTATGATATAACACAGAAATTGCATCGGCCTTGAATACAACAGGCACCATGTGGACTTAACTCCATAGGAGTAATGTCTCAAACCGTCTACGCTTTGATCGTCCCCTTTGAGACCAGTAGTAGTTTCCGATGCACATCTGGAGGCATTCTGTAAAATGTGGACGTTCAGAGTGTTGATGAAACCATGAATTTCCATCGCGATTGAATACAAGAGGCACCATGCGGTCTTTCCTCCACAGGAGTAATGTCTGAAACTGTATACGCTTTGATAGTTCCCTGGGACACCAGTAGTAGTTTCCGAAGCACATCTGGAGGCTTCCTGTAATCTGTGGACTTTCAGAGTGTTGATGAAGCATAGAAATTGCATCGGTACTGAATACAACAGACAATATGCGGATTTTTCTCCATAGGAGTAATGTCTCAATCTGTCTACTCTTTGATCGATTCCTGGGAGACCAGTAGTAGTTTCCGAAGGACATCTGGAGGCTGCCTGTAATCTGTGGACGTTCAGAGCGTTGATGAAACACAGAAATTGCATCGGGATTATATACAACAGGCACCATGCGGACTTTTCTCCATGGGAGTAATGTCTCAATCTGTCTACGTTTTGATCGATTCTTGTGAGACCAGTAGTAGTTTCCGAAGCACATTTGGAAGCTTCCTGTAATCTGTGGGCGTTCAGAGTGTTGATGAAACACAGAAATTGCGTCGAGATTGAATACAACAGGCACTATGCGGACTTTACTTAATGGGAGTAATGTCTCAAACTGTCTACGATTTGATCTATTCCTGGGAGACCAGTAGTAGTTTCCGAAGCACATCTGAAATCATTATGTAAACTGTGGACGTTCAGAGTGATTATGAAAAACAGTAATTGCATCGACATTTAATACAACAGGCACCATGCGGACTCTTCTCCATGGGAGTAATGTCCCAAACCGTCTACGCTTTGAACGTTCCCTGTGAGACCAGTAGTAGTTTCCGAAGCAAATCTGGAATCATTCTGTAATCTGTGGACGTTCAGAATGTTGATGAAACACAAGAGTTCTATCGGGAATAAATACAACAGGCACCATGAAGACTTTGCACATTGGGAGTAATGTCTCTAACTGTCTACGCTTTGATCGATTATTGGGAGACCAGTAGTAGTTTCCGAAGCACATCTGGTGGCATTCTGTAATCTGTGGACGTTCAGTGTGTTGATGGGACATTGAAATTCCATCGCGATTGAATACAAAAGGCACCATGAAGACTTTTCTCCATGGGTGTAATGTCTCAAACTGTATACGCTTTAATCGTTCACTGGGAGACCAGTAGTAGTTTAAGAAGCACATCTGGAGTCTTTCCGTAATCTGTGGACGTTCAGAGTGTTGATGAAACACAGAAAATGCGTCGGGATTGAATACAACAGGCACCATGCGGACTTTTCTACATGGGAGTAATGTCTCAAACTGTCTACGTTTCAATCGATTCCTGGAACAGAAGTCATAGTTTCCGAAGCACATCTGGAAAATTCCTGTAATCTTTGGACAATCAGAGTGTTAATTAAACAAAGAAATTGCATCGGGATTGAATACAGCAGGCACCATGCGGACTTTGTTCAATGGGAGTAATGTCTCAAACTGTCTACGCTTTAATCGTTCCCTGAGACCCCAGTAGTAGATTCCGAATCACGTCTGGAAGCTTCCTTTAATCTGTGGACGATCAGAGTGTTGATGCAACACAGAAATTGCATCGAGATTGAATACAGCATACAACATGCGGACTTTGGTCAATTGGAGTAATGTGTGAAACAGTCTACGCTTTGATCGTTCCCTGGGAGACCAGTTGTAGTTTCCGAAGCACATCTGGAAACTTTCTGTAATCTGTGGACGTTCAGAGTGTTGATCAAACACAGACATTGCATCGGCATTGAATACAACAGGCGACATGCAGACCTTGCTCATTGGGAGTAATGTCTCAAACTGTCTACGCTTTGATCGATTTCTGGGAGACCAGTAGTAGTTTCCGAAGCACATCTGGAGGCATCCTGTAATCTGTGGACTTTCAGAGTGTTGATGAAACGCAGAAATTATATCGAGATTGAATACAACAGGCACCATGCGGACTTTGCTCAATGGGAGTAATGTCTCAAACTGTCTACGCTTTGATCGTTCCCTGGGAGACCAGTAGTAGTTTTCGAAGCACATCTGGAGGCATTTTGTAATCTGTGGACATTCAGAGTGTTGATGAAAGACAGAAATTGCAATCGGGATTGAATACAACAAGCACCATGCGGACTTTTCTTCATGGGAGTAATGTCTCAATCTGTCTACGCTTTGATCGTTCCCTGAGAGGCCAGTTGAAGTTTCCGAAGCACATCTGGAATCATTCTGTAACCTGTGGACTTTCAGAGTGTTGATGAAACGCAGAAATTATATCGAGATTGAATACAACAGGCACCATGCGGACATTGATCAATGCGAGTAATGTCTCAAAGTGTCTACGCAATGATCGTTCCCTAGGAGACCAGTAGTAGTTTCTGAAGCACATCTGGAGGCTTACTGTATTCTGTGGACGTTAAGAGTGTTGATAAAACACAGAAATTGCATCAGTACTGAATACAAGAGGCACCATGCGGACTTTTCTCCATGGGAGTAATGTCTCAATGTGTCTACGCTTTGATCGATTCCTTGGAGACCAGCAGTAGTTTCTGAAGCACATCTGCAAGCTTCCTGTAATCTGTGGACGTTCAGAGTGTTGATGAAACGCAGAAATTATATCGAGATTGAATACAACAGGCACCATGCGGACTTTGCTCAATGGGAGTAATGTCTCAAACTGTCTACGCTTTGATCGATTCCTGGGAGACCAGTAGTAGTTTCCGTAGCACATCTGGAGGCATTCTGTAATATGTGGACCTGCTGAGTGTTGATGAAACACAGAAATTGCATGGATATTGAGTACAACAGCGCCATGTGGACTTTTCTCCATGGGAGTAATGTCTCAAAGTGTCTACGCATTGATCGATTCCTGGGAGAGCAGTAGTACTTTCCGAAGCACATCTGTAAGCTTCCTGTAACCTTTGGACATTAAGAGTGTTAATGAAACACAGAAATTGCATCGGGATTGATTACAACAGGCACCATGCGGACTTTTCTCCATGTGAGTAATGTCTCAAACAGTCTACACTTGGATCGATTCCTGGGAAACCAGTAGTAGTTTTCGAAGCACATCTGGAGTCATTCTGTAATCTGTGGACCTTCAGTGTGTTGGTGAAACACAGAAATTGCAACGGGATTGAATACAACAGGCACCATGCAGACTTTTCTCCATGTGAGTAATGTCTCAAACTGTCTTCGCTTTTATCGATTCCTGGGAGAACTGTAGCAGTTGCCGAATCACATCTGGAGGCATTCTATAATCAGAGGACCTTCAGAGTGTTGATGAAACACAGAAATTGAATCGGTATTGAATACAAAAGGCACCATGCGAACTTTACTCAATGGGAGTAATGTCTCAAAGAGTCTACGCTTTGATCGATCCTGGGAGACCAGTAGTAGTTTCCGACGCACATCAGGAGGCATTCCGTAATCTGTGGACCTTGAGAGTGTTGATGAAACACAGAAATTGCATTGGGATTGAATACAACATACCCCATGCGGAAATTTCTGCATGGGAGTAATGACTCAACGTGTCTACGCTTTGATCGATTCCTGGGAGACCAGTGATAGTTTCCGTAGCACATATGGAGGCATTCTGCAATCTGTGGTCGTTCAGAGTGTTCATGAAACACAGAAATTGCATCGGGATTGAATACAACAGGCTCCATGCGGACTTTTCTCCACGGGAATAACGTCTCAAACTGACTACGCTTTGAAACTTCCTGGCAGATTAAAACTGTGTGCCCGACCGAGATTCGAAATCGGGACCTTTGCCTTTCGCGGGCAAGTGCTCTAGCAACTGAGCTACCGAAGCACGATTCACGCCTGGTACCCACATCTTTACTTCTGCCAGTATCTCGTCTCCTACCTTCCAAACTTTACAGAAGCTTTAATGCGAAACTTGCAGATCTAATATTCCTGAAAGAAAAGATATAGCGGAGACAGGGCTTAGCCACAGCCTGGGGGATGTTTCAATAATTATAATTTCTGTAAAGTTTGGAATGTAGGAGAAGAGATACTGGCAAAAGGAAAGCTGTGAGTACCGGCCGTGAATCGTGCTTCGGTAACTGTGATGTTAGAGCACTTGCTCACGAAAGGCAAAGGTCCCGAGTTCGAGTCTCGGTCGAGAACACAGTTTTAATCTGCCAGGAAGTTTCATATCAGCGCACACTCGGCTGCCGAGTGAAAATCTCATTCTGTCTACGCTTTGATTGTTCCCTGAGAGACCAGTAGCAACTTACAAAGCACATCTGTAGGCTTCATGTAAACTGTGGACGTTCAAAGTATTGATGAAAAACAGAAATTACACCGTGATTGAATACAACAGGCACCATGCGGACTTTTGTCACAGGGAGTAATGTCTCAAACTGTCTACGCTTTGATCTTTCCCTGGTAGACCAGTAGTAGTTTCCGAAGCACATCTGAAGGCTTCCTGTAATCTGTGGACGATCAGAGTGTTGATGAAACACAGAAATTGCATCGGGATTGAATACAACATGCACCATGTGGACTATTGTTATAGGGAGCAATGTCTCAAACTGTCCACGCTTTGATCGTTCCCTGGGAAACCAGTAGTAGTTTTCGCATCACATCTAGAGGATTCTGTAATCTGTGGACATTCAGAGTGCTGATGAGACACAGAAATTCCATCGGGATTGAATACAACAGATACCATGTGGACTTCTCTCCAAGGGAGTAATGTCTAAACTTTCTACGTTTTTGATCGTACACTGGGAGACCAGTAGTAGTTTAAGAAGCACATCTGGAGGTTTTCTGTAATCTGTGTACGTTCAGAGTGTTGATGAATCACAGAAATTGCATCGGGATTGTATACAACAGGCATAATGCGGACTTTTGTCATAGGGAGTAATGACTCAAACTGTCTACGCTTTGATCGCTCCCTGGGAGACCAGTAGTAGTTTTCGAAGCACATATGAAGGCTTCCTGTACGCTGTGGACGTTCAGAGTGTTGATGAAACACAGAAATTGCATCGGGATGAATACAACATGCACCATGCGGACTTTTGTTATAGGGAGTAATGTCTCAAACTGTCTACGATTTTGATCGTTCCCTGGGAGACCAGTAGTAGTTTCCGATGCACATCTGGTGGCATTCTGTAATCTGTGGACGTTCAGAGTGTTGATGAAGCACAGAAATTTCATCGGGATTGAATGCAACAGGCACCATTAGGACTTTTCTCCATGGGTGTAACGTCTCCAACCGTCTACGCTTTAATCGTTCCCTGGGAGACCAGTAGTAGTTTAAGAAGCACGTCTATAGTCTTTCCGTAATCTGTGGACGTTCATAGTGTTGATGAAACACAGAAATTGCATCGGGACTGAATACAACAGGCACCATGCGGAATTTTCTCCATGGGTGTAATGTCTCATTCAGTCTACACTTTGATCGATTCCTCGGAGGCCAGTAGTAGTTTCCGAAGCACGTCTGCAAGCTTCCTGTAATCTGTGAACTTTCAGAGTGTTGATAAAACACTGAAATTGCATCGGGATTGAACAGAACAGTCACGATGAGGTCTTTTGTCATAGGGAGTAATGTCCCAATCTGTCTACGCTATTATCGATTCCTGGGAGACCAGTAGTAGTTTCCGAAGCACATCTGGAAGAATTCTGTAATCGGTGGACGTTCAGAGTGTTGATGAAAAACAGTAATTGTATTGGGATAGAATACAACATGCACAGTTCGGACTTTTCTCCATGGGAGTAATGTGTCAAACTGTCTATGCTTTGATCGATTCCTTTGAGACCAGTAGTAGTTTCCGAAGCACATTTGGAAGCTTCCTTTAATCTGTGGACGTTCGGTGTGTTGATATAACACAGAAACTGCATCGGCATTGAATACAACAGGCACCATGCGGACTTTCCTCCATAGGAGTAATGTCTCAAACCGTCTACGCTTTGATCGATACCTGGCAGACCAGTAGTAGTTTCCGAAGCACATCTGGTGGCATTCTGTAATCTGTGGACGTTCAGTGTGTTGATGAGACATTGAAATTCCATCGCGATTGAATACAAAAGGCACCATGAAGACTTTTCTCCATGGGTGTAATGTCTCAAACTGTATACGCTTTAATCGTTCACTGGGAGACCAGTAGTAGTTTAAGAAGCACATCTGGAGTCTTTCCGTAATCTGTGGACGTTCAGAGTGTTGATGAAACACAGAAAATGCGTCGGGATTGAATACAACAGGCACCATGCGGACTTTTCTACATGGGAGTAATGTCTCAAACTGTCTACGTTTCGATCGATTCCTGGAACAGAAGTCATAGTTTCCGAAGCACATCTGGAAAATTCCTGTAATCTTTGGACAATCAGAGTGTTAATTAAACAAAGAAATTGCATCGGGATTGAGTACAGCAGGCACCATGCGGACTTTGTTCAATGGGAGTAATGTCTCAAACTGTCTACGCTTTAATCGTTCCCTGAGACCCCAGTAGTAGATTCCGAATCACGTCTGGAAGCTTCCTTTAATCTGTGGACGATCAGAGTGTTGATGCAACACAGAAATTGCATCGAGATTGAATACAGCATACAACATGCGGACTTTGGTCAATTGGAGTAATGTGTGAAACAGTCTACGCTTTGATCGTTCCCTGGGAGACCAGTTGTAGTTTCCGAAGCACATCTGGAAACTTTCTGTAATCTGTGGACGTTCAGAGTGTTGATCAAACACAGACATTGCATCGGCATTGAATACAACAGGCGACATGCAGACCTTGCTCATTGGGAGTAATGTCTCAAACTGTCTACGCTTTGATCGATTTCTGGGAGACCAGTAGTAGTTTCCGAAGCACATCTGGAGGCATCCTGTAATCTGTGGACTTTCAGAGTGTTGATGAAACGCAGAAATTGCATCGGGATTGAATACAACATCACCATGCGAACATTTCTTCAAGGGAGTAATGTCTCACACTCTCTACGCTTTGATTGTTCCCTAACAGAAATGTAGTAGTTTCCGAAGCACATCTGGAGGCTTCCTACAATATGTCCACGTTCAGAGAGTTGATGAAACATATGAATTGCATCGGGATTGAATGCAACTGGCACCATGCGGACTTTTCTCCATGGGAGTTATGTCTCAAACTGTCTACGCTTTGATCGTTCCCTGGGAGACCAGTAGTAGTTTTCGAAGCACATCTGGAGGCATTTTGTAATCTGTGGACATTCAGAGTGTTGATGAAAGACAGAAATTGCAATCGGGATTGAATACAACAAGCACCATGCGGACTTTTCTTCATGGGAGTAATGTCTCAATCTGTCTACGCTTTGATCGTTCCCTGAGAGGCCAGTTGAAGTTTCCGAAGCACATCTGGAATCATTCTGTAACCTGTGGACTTTCAGAGTGTTGATGAAACGCAGAAATTATATCGAGATTGAATACAACAGGCACCATGCGGACATTGATCAATGCGAGTAATGTCTCAAAGTGTCTACGCAATGATCGTTCCCTAGGAGACCAGTAGTAGTTTCTGAAGCACATCTGGAGGCTTACTGTATTCTGTGGACGTTAAGAGTGTTGATAAAACACAGAAATTGCATCAGTACTGAATACAAGAGGCACCATGCGGACTTTTCTCCATGGGAGTAATGTCTCAATGTGTCTACGCTTTGATCGATTCCTTGGAGACCAGCAGTAGTTTCTGAAGCACATCTGCAAGCTTCCTGTAATCTGTGGACGTTCAGAGTGTTGATGAAACGCAGAAATTATATCGAGATTGAATACAACAGGCACCATGCGGACTTTGCTCAATGGGAGTAATGTCTCAAACTGTCTACGCTTTGATCGATTCCTGGGAGACCAGTAGTAGTTTACGTAGCACATCTGGAGGCATTCTGTAATATGTGGACCTGCTGAGTGGTGATGAAACACAGAAATTGCATGGATATTGAGTACAACAGCGCCATGTGGACTTTTCTCCATGGGAGTAATGTCTCAAAGTGTCTACGCATTGATCGATTCCTGGGAGAGCAGTAGTACTTTCCGAAGCACATCTGTAAGCTTCCTGTAACCTTTGGACATTAAGAGTGTTAATGAAACACAGAAATTGCATCGGGATTGATTACAACAGGCACCATGCGGACTTTTCTCCATGTGAGTAATGTCTCAAACAGTCTACGCTTTGATCGATTCCGGTGAAACCAGTAGTAGTTTTCGAAGCACATCTGGAGGCTTCCTGTAATCTGTGGACGTTCAGAGTGTTGATGAAACACAGAAACTGCATCGGCATTGAATGCAACCGGCACCATGCGGACTTTTCTGCATAGGAGTAATGTCTCAAACCGTCTACGCTTTGATCGTTCCCTGGGAGACGAGTAGTAGTTTCCGAAGGACATCTGGAGGCTTTCTGTAATCTGTGGAAGTTCAGAGTGTTGTTGAAACACAGAAATTGCATCGGGATTGAATACAACAGGCACCATGCGGACTTTTCTCCATGTGAGTAATGTCTCAAACAGTCTACACTTGGATCGATTCCTGGGAAACCAGTAGTAGTTTTCGAAGGACATCAGGAGGCTTCCTGTAATCTGTGGACGTTCAGAGTGTTGATGAAACACAGAAACTGTATCAGGACTGAATACAACAAGCACAATGCGATCTTTCCTCCATGTGAGTAATGTCTGAAACAGTCTACGCTTTGTTCGATTTCTGGGAAACCAGTAGTAGTTTTCGAAGCACATCTGGAGTCATTCTGTAATCTGTGGACCTTCAGTGTGTTGATGAAAGATAGAAATTGCAATCGGGATTGAATACAACAAGCACCATGAGGACTTTTCTCCATGGGAGTAATGTCTCAAACTGTCTACGATTTGATCGATTCCTGGGAGACTAGTAGTAGTTTCCCAAGCACATCTGGAGGCATTCTATAATCTGTGGACCTTCAGAGTGTTGGTGAAACACAGAAATTGCAACGGGATTGAATACAACAGGCACCATGCAGACTTTTCTCCATGTGAGTAATGTCTCAAACTGTCTTCGCTTTTATCGATTCCTGGGAGAACTGTAGCAGTTGCCGAATCACATCTGGAGGCATTCTATAATCAGAGGACCTTCAGAGTGTTGATGAAACACAGAAATTGAATCGGGATTGAATACAAAAGGCACCATGCGAACTTTACTCAATGGGAGTAATGTCTCAAAGAGTCTACGCTTTGATCGATCCTGGGAGACCAGTAGTAGCTTCCGACGCACATCAGGAGGCATTCCGTAATCTGTGGACCTTGAGAGTGTTGATGAAACACAGAAATTGCATTGGGATTGAATACAACATACCCCATGCGGAAATTTCTGCATGGGAGTAATGACTCAACGTGTCTACGCTTTGATCGATTCCTGGGAGACCAGTGATAGTTTCCGTAGCACATATGGAGGCATTCTGCAATCTGTGGTCGTTCAGAGTGTTCATGAAACACAGAAATTGCATCGGGATTGAATACAACAGGCTCCATGCGGACTTTTCTCCACGGGAATAACGTCTCAAACTGACTACGCTTTGAAACTTCCTGGCAGATTAAAACTGTGTGCCCGACCGAGATTCGAAATCGGGACCTTTGCCTTTCGCGGGCAAGTGCTCTAGCAACTGAGCTACCGAAGCACGATTCACGCCTGGTACCCACATCTTTACTTCTGCCAGTATCTCGTCTCCTACCTTCCAAACTTTACAGAAGCTTTAATGCGAAACTTGCAGATCTAATATTCCTGAAAGAAAAGATATAGCGGAGACAGGGCTTAGCCACAGCCTGGGGGATGTTTCAATAATTATAATTTCTGTAAAGTTTGGAATGTAGGAGAAGAGATACTGGCAAAAGGAAAGCTGTGAGTACCGGCCGTGAATCGTGCTTCGGTAACTGTGATGTTAGAGCACTTGCTCACGAAAGGCAAAGGTCCCGAGTTCGAGTCTCGGTCGAGAACACAGTTTTAATCTGCCAGGAAGTTTCATATCAGCGCACACTCGGCTGCCGAGTGAAAATCTCATTCTGTCTACGCTTTGATTGTTCCCTGAGAGACCAGTAGCAACTTACAAAGCACATCTGTAGGCTTCATGTAAACTGTGGACGTTCAAAGTATTGATGAAAAACAGAAATTACACCGTGATTGAATACAACAGGCACCATGCGGACTTTTGTCACAGGGAGTAATGTCTCAAACTGTCTACGCTTTGATCTTTCCCTGGTAGACCATAGTTTCCGAAGCACATCTGAAGGCTTCCTGTAATCTGTGGACGATCAGAGTGTTGATGAAACACAGAAATTGCATCGGGATTGAATACAACATGCACCATGTGGACTATTGTTATAGGGAGCAATGTCTCAAACTGTCCACGCTTTGATCGTTCCCTGGGAAACCAGTAGTAGTTTTCGAAGCACATCTAGAGGATTCTGTAATCTGTGGACATTCAGAGTGCTGATGAGACACAGAAATTCCATCGGGATTGAATACAACAGATACCATGTGGACTTCTCTCCAAGGGAGTAATGTCTAAACTTTCTACGTTTTTGATCGTACACTGGGAGACCAGTAGTAGTTTTAGAAGCACATCTGGAGGTTTTCTGTAATCTGTGTACGTTCAGAGTGTTGATGAATCACAGAAATTGCATCGGGATTGTATACAACAGGCATAATGCGGACTTTTGTCATAGGGAGTAATGACTCAAACTGTCTACGCTTTGATCGCTCCCTGGGAGACCAGTAGTAGTTTTCGAAGCACATATGAAGGCTTCCTGTACGCTGTGGACGTTCAGAGTGTTGATGAAACACAGAAATTGCATCGCGATGAATACAACATGCACCATGCGGACTCTTGTTATAGGGAGTAATGTCTCAAACTGTCTACGATTTTGATCGTTCCCTGGGAGACCAGTAGTAGTTTCCGATGCACATCTGGTGGCATTCTGTAATCTGTGGACGTTCAGAGTGTTGATGAAGCACAGAAATTTCATCGGGATTGAATGCAACAGGCACCATTAGGACTTTTCTCCATGGGAGTAATGTCTCAATCTGTCTAAGCTTTGATCCATTCCTGGGAGAACAGTTGTAGTTTTTGAAGCACATCTGGAAGCTTCCTGTTATCTGTGGACTCTCAGAGTGTTAATGATGCACAATAATTGCATCGGGATTGAATACAACAGGCCAAATGCGGACTTTTCCTCACGGGAGTAATGTGTTAATGTGTCTACGACTTGATCGTTCCCTGCGAGAACTATAGTAGTTTACGGAGCACATCTGAAGACTTCCTGTAATCTGTGGACGTTCAGAGTGTTGATGAAACACAGAAATTGCATCGGGATGCGATACAACAGGCACATGTAGACTTTTCTCAATGGGTGTATTGTCTCAAACTGTCTACACTCTGATCGATTCCTGGGAGACCAGTAAGAGTTTCCGAAGCACATCTGGAGGTATTGCGTAATCTGTGGACCTTCAGAGTGTTGATGAAACAAAGAAATTCCATAGGGTTTGAATACAAGAAACACCATGGGGACTCCTCTCCAAGGGAGTAATGTCTCAAACTGTCTACGCTTTGATCACTCCCTGGGAAACCCGTAGTAGTTTCCGAAGCACATCTTAAGGCTTCCTGTAATACGTGGACGTTCAGAGTGTTGATGAAGCACAGAAATTGAATCGGGATTGAATGCAATAAACACCATACGGTCTTTATTCAATGGGAGTAAGGTCTCTAATTGTCTACACTTTGATCGATTCCTGGGAGACCAGTAGTACTTTCCGAAGCACATCTGAAAGCATGTAATCTGTGGACGTACAGAGTGTTGATGAAACACAGATATTGCATCGGGATTGAATGCAACAGGTACCATGCTTCCTTTTCTTCATGGGAGTAATGTCTCAAACTGTCTACGCTTTGATCTTTCCCTCAGAGACCAGTAGTAGTTTCCGAAGCACATTTGGAGGCTTCCTATAATATGCGGACGTTCAGAGTATTGATGACACACAGAAATTTCACCGGGATTGAATACAATAGGCACCATGCAGACTTTTGTCATAGGGAGTAATGTCTCAAACTGTCTACGCTTTGATCGTTCCCTGGGAGACCAGTAGTAGTTTCCGAAGCACATCTGAAGGTTTCCTGTTATCTGTGGACGTCCAGAGTGTTGATGAAACACAGAAATTGCATCGGGATTGAATACAACAGGCACCATGCGGACTTTTCTCAATGGGTGTATTGTCTCAGACTGTCTACGAACTGATCGATTCCTGGGAGACCAGTAGTAGGTTCCGAAGCACATCTGGAGGCATTCTGTAACCTGCGGACGTTCAGAGTGTTGATGTGGCGCAGAAATTGCATCGGGATTGAATACAACAAGCCAAATGCGGACTTTTCTCCACGGGAGTAATGTGTAAAACTGTCTACGCTTTGATCGATCAATGGGAGACCAGTTTAGTTTCAGAAAGCACGACTGGAGGCTTCCTGTGATCTGTGGACGTTCAGAGTGTTTATGAAACACAGTAATTGCATCGGAATTGAATACAACAGGCGCCACGCAGACATTGCTCATTGGGAGTAATGTCTCAAACTGTTTACGCTTTGATCGATTCGTGGGAGACCAGTAGTAGATTTCGAAACACATCTGGAGGCATTCTGTAATATTTGGTCGTTCGGAGTGTTCATGAAACACAGATATTACATCGGGATTGAATACAACTGTCACTGTGCGGACATTTCTCCATGGGAGTAATGTCTCAAACTGTCTACGCTTTGATCGTTCCCTGAGAGACCAGTAGTAGTTTCCGTAGAAGATCTGGAGGCTTCGTGTAATCTGTGGACGTTCAGAGTATTGATGAAACACAGAAATTGCACCAGGATTGAATACAAAAGGCACCATGCGGACTTTTGTCATAGGGAGTAATGTCTCGAACTGTCTACGCTTTGATCGTTCCCTGGTAGACCAGTTTAGTTTCAGAAAGCACGTCTGGAGGCTTCCTGTAATCTGTGGACGCTCTGAGTGTTGATGAAACACAGAAATTGCATCGACATTGAATAAACTGGCACCATGCGTTCTTTTTTCCATGGGAGTAATGTCCCAAACTGTCTACGATTTTATCGATTCCTGGGAGACCAGTAGTAGTTTCCGAAGCACATCCAGAGGCATCCTGTAATCTCTGGACGTTCAGAGTGATGATGAAACACAGAAATAGAATCGGGATTGAATAGAAAAGGCACCATGCGAACTTTTGTCATAATGAGTAATGTCTCAAACTATCTACGCTTTGATCTTTCCCTGGGAGACCAGTAGTAGTTTCTGAAGCACATCCAGAGGCTTCCTGTAATCTCTGGACGTTCAGAGTGTTGATGAAACACAAAAATTTCATCGGCTTTGAATACAACAGGCACCAAGCCTACTTTTCTCCATAGGAGTAATGTCTCAAACCGTCCACGCTTTGATCGTTCTTGGGAGACCAGTACCAGTTCCCGAAGCACATCTGGAGGCTTCTTTTAACCTGTGGACGTTCAGAGTGTAGATGAAACACAGAAATTGCATCGGGATTGAATTCAAAAGGCACCATGCGAACTTTTGTCATAAGGAGTAATGTCTCAAACTATCTACGCTTTGATCGTTCCCTGGGAGACCAGTAATAGTTTCCTAAGCGCATCTGGAGGCTTCCTGGAATCTGTGGACGTTCAGAGTGTTGATGAAACACAGAAATTGCATCAGCATTGAATACAACAGGCACCATGCGAAATTTTCTCCATGGGAGTAATGTCTCAAAACTTTTATTATTTCATCGTTCCTGGGAGACCAGTAGTGGTTTTCGAAGCACATCTGGAGGCATTCTGTAGTCTGTGGACGTTCAGAGTGTTGATGAAACACAAAAATTCAATCGGGATTGAATACAACTTGCACCATGAGGTCTTTTCTCCATGGGTGTAATGTCGCAAACTGTCTACCCTTTGATCTTTCCCTTGGAGACCAGTAGTAGTTTCTGATGCACTCCTGGATGCTTCCTGTAATCTGTGGACGTTCAGAGTGTTGATGAAATACAGAAATTGCATCGGGATGCGATACAACAGGCACCATGCGGACTTTCCTCAATGGGTGTATTGTCTCAATCTGCCCACATTCTGATCGATTCCTGGGAGACCAGTAGTAGTTTCCGACGCACATCAGGAGGCATTCCGTATTTTGTGGACCTTGAGAGTGTTGATGAAACACAGAAATTGCATCGGGATTGAATACAACAGACCCCATGCGGAAATTTCTGCATGGGAGTAATGACTCAACGTGTCTACGCTTTGATCGATTCCTGGGAGACCAGTGATAGTTTCCGTAGCACATATGGAGGCATTCTGCAATCTGTGGTTGTTCAGAGTGTTCATGAAACACAGAAATTGCATCGGGATTGAATACAACAGGCTCCATGCGGACTTTTCTCCACGGGAATAACGTCTCCAACTGTCTACGCTTTGAAACTTCCTGGCAGATTAAAACTGTGTGCCCGACCGAGATTCGAAATCGGGACCTTTGCCTTTCGCGGGCAAGTGCTCTAACAACTGAGCTACCGAAGCACGATTCACGCCTGGTACCCACATCTTTACTTCTGCCGGTATCTCGTCTCCTACCTTCCAAACTTTACAGAAGCTTTAATGCGAAACTTGCAGATCTAATATTCCTGAAAGAAAAGATATAGCGGAGACATGGCTTAGCCACAGCCTGGGGGATGTTTCAATAATTATAATTTCTGTAAAGTTTGGAATGTAGGAGAAGAGATACTGGCAAAAGGAAAGCTGTGAGTACCGGCCGTGAGTCGTGCTTCGGTAACTGTGATGGTAGAGCACTTGCTCACGAAAGGCAAAGGTCCCGAGTTCGAGTCTCGGTCGAGAACACAGTTTTAATCTGCCAGGAAGTTTCATATCAGCGCACACTCGGCTGCCGAGTGAAAATCTCATTCTGTCTACGCTTTGATTGTTCCCTGGAGACCAGTAGCAACTTACAAAGCACATCTGTAGGCTTCATGTAAACTGTGGACGTTCAAAGTATTGATGAAAAACAGAAATTACACCGTGATTGAATACAACAGGCACCATGCGGACTTTTGTCACAGGGAGTAATGTCTCAAACCGTCTACGCTTTGATCTTTCCCTGGTAGACCAGTAGTAGTTTCCGAAGCACATCTGAAGGCTTCCTGTAATCTGTGGACGATCAGAGTGTTGATGAAACACAGAAATTGCATCGGGATTGAATACAACATGCACCATGTGGACTATTGTTATAGGGAGCAATGTCTCAAACTGTCTACGCTTTGATCGTTCCCTGGGAGATCAGTAGTAGTTTTCGAAGCACATCTAGAGGATTCTGTAATCTGTGGACATTCAGAGTGCTGATGAGACACAGAAATTCCATCGGGATTGAATACAACAGATACCATGTGGACTTCTCTCCAAGGGAGTAATGTCTAAACTTTCTACGTTTTTGATCGTACACTGGGAGACCAGTAGTAGTTTAAGAAGCACATCTGGAGGTTTTCTGTAATCTGTGTACGTTCAGAGTGTTGATGAATCACAGAAATTGCATCGGGATTGTATACAACAGGCATAATGCGGACTTTTGTCATAGGGAGTAATGACTCAAACTGTCTACGCTTTGATCGCTCCCTGGGAGACCAGTGGTAGTTTTCGAAGCACATATGAAGGCTTCCTGTACGCTGTGGACATTCAGAGTGTTGATGAAACACAGAAATTGCATCGTGATTGAATACAACATGCACCATGCGGACTTTTGTTATAGGGAGTAATGTCTCAAACTGTCTACGATTTTGATCACTCCCTGGGAAACCCGTAGTAGTTTCCGAAGCACATCTTAAGGCTTCCTGTAATACGTGGACGTTCAGAGTGTTGATGAAGCACAGAAATTGAATCGGGATTGAATGCAACAAACACCATACGGTCTTTATTCAATGGGAGTAAGGTCTCTAATTGTCTACGCTTTGATCGATTCCTGGGAGACCAGTAGTACTTTCCGAAGCACATCTGAAAGCATGTAATCTGTGGACGTTCAGAGTGTTGATGAAACACAGAAATTGCATCGAGACTGAATACAACGCGCACCATACGGACTTTTCTTCATGGGATTGACGTCTCAAACTGTCTACGTTTTGATCGTTCAGTGGGAGACCAGTAGTAGTTCCCGAAGCACATTAGTACGCTTCCTGTAATCTGTGGACGTTCAGAGTGTTGATGAAACACAGAAATTGCATCTCCATTGCATACAACATTCACCATGCGCACTTTTCTCCATGTGAGTAATGTCTCAAACTGTCTATTCTTTGATCGTTATCTGAGAGTAAAGCAGTAGTTCCCGAAGCACATCTGGAGCCATCCTGTAATCTGTGGACGTTCAGAGTGTTGATGAAACACAGGAATTGGATCGGCATTGAATACAACAGGCACCAATGTGGACTTTTCTCCATGGGAGTAATGTCTCGAACTGTCTACGATTTGATCGATCCCTGGGAGTCAAGTTGTAGTTTCTGAAGCAGATCTGGAGGCTACCTATAATCTGTGGATGTTCAGAGTGTTGATGAAACACCGAGATTGCATCGGAATTCAATACAACAGGCACCATGCGGACTTTTCTCCATGGGAGTAATGTCACAAACCGTCTACTCTTTGATCGTTCCCCTGGAGACCAGTAGTAGTTCCGAAGCACATCAGGAGGCATTCTCTAATCTGTGGACCTTCCGAGTGTTGATGAAACGCAGAAATTGCATCGGGATTGAATACAACAGGCACCATTAGGACTTTTTTCCATGGGAGTAATGTCTCAATCTGTCTACGCTTTGATCCATTCCTGGGAGAACAGTTGTAGTTTTAGAAGCACATCTGGAAGCTTCCTGTTATCTGTGGACTCTCAGAGTGTTAATGATGCACAATTATTGCATCGGGATTGAATACGACAGGCCAAATGCGGACTTTTCCTCACGGGAGTAATGTGTTAATGTGTCTACGACTTGATCGTTCCCAGCGAGAACTATAGTAGTTTGCGGAGCACATCTGAAGACTTCCTGTAATCTGTGGACGTTCAGAGTGTTGATGAAACACAGAAATTGCATCGGGATGCGATACAACAGGCATATGTATACTTTTCTCAATGGGTGTATTGTCTCAAACTGTCTACACTCTGATCGATTCCTGGGAGACCAGTAGTAGTTTCCGAAGCACATTTGGAGGTATTGCGTAATCTGTGGACCTTCAGAGTGTTGATGAAACAAAGAAATTATATAGGGTTTGAATACAAGAAACACCATGTGGACTCCTCTCCAAGGGAGTAATGTCTCAAACTGTCTACGCTTTGATCACTCCCTGGGAAACCCGTAGTAGTTTCCGAAGCACATCTTAAGGCTTCCTGTAATACGTGGACGTTCAGAGTGTTGATGAAGCACAGAAATTGAATCGGGATTGAATGCAACAAACACCATACGGTCTTTATTCAATGGGAGTAAGGTCTCTAATTGTCTACGCTTTGATCGATTCCTGTTGGACCAGTAGTAGTTTCCGAAGCATATCTGAAAGCATTATATAATCTGTGGACGTTCAGAGTGTTGATGAAACACAGAAATTGCATCGAGACTGAATACAACGCGCACCATACGGACTTTTCTCCATGGGATTGACGTCTCAAACTGTCTACGTTTTGATCGTTCCATGGGAGACCATTAGTAGTTTCCGAAGCACATTAGTACGCTTCCTGTAATCTGTGGACGTTCAGAGTGTTGATGAAACACAGAAATTGCATCTGATTTTGCATACAACATTCACCATGCGCACTTTTCTCCATGTGAGTAATGTCTCAAACTGTCTAATCTTTGATCGTTATCTGAGAGTAAAGCCGTAGTTCCCGAAGCACATCTGGAGTCATCCTGTAATCTGTGGACGTTCAGAGTGTTGATGAAACACAGAAATTGGATCGGCATTGAATACAACAGGCACCATGCGGACTTTTCTCCATGGGAGTAATGTCTCGAACTGTCTACGATTTGATCGATCCCTGGGAGTCAAGTTGTAGTTTCTGAAGCAGATCTGGAGGCTACCTATAATCTGTGGATGTTCAGAGTGTTGATGAAACACCGAGATAGCATCGGCATTGAATACAACAGGCACCATGCGGACTTATCTCCATGGGAGTAATGTCACAAACCGTCTACTCTTTGATCGTTCCCCTGGAGACCAGTAGTAGTTCCGAAGCACATCACGAGGCATTCTCTAATCTGTGGACCTTCCGAGTGTTGATGAAACGCAGAAATTCCATCGGGGTTGAATACAACAGACACCATTAGGACTTTTCTCCATGGGAGTAATGTCTCAATCTGTCTACGCTTTGATCCATTCCTGGGAGAACAGTTGTAGTTTTTGTAGCACATCTGGAAGCTTCCTGTTATCTGTGGACTCTCAGAGTGTAAATGATGCACAATAATTGGATCGGGATTGAATACAACAGGCCAAATGCGGACTTTTCCTCACGGGAGTAATGTGTTAATGTGTCTACGACGTGATCGTTCCCTGGGAGAACTGTAGTAGTTTAAGAAGCACATCTGAAGACTTCCTGTAATCTGTGGACGTTCAGAGTGTTGATGAAACACAGAAATTGCATCGGGATGCGATACAACAGGCACATGTGGACTTTTCTCAATGGATGTATTGTCTCAAACTGTCTACACTCTGATCGATTCCTGGGAGACCAGTAGTAGTTTCCGAAGCACATCAGGAGGTATTGCGTAATCTGTGGACCTTCAGAGTGTTGATGAAACAAAGAAATTCCATAGGGTTTGAATACAAGAAAAACCATGTGGACTCCTCTCCAAGGGAGTAATGTCTCAAACTGTCTACGCTTTGATCACTCCCTGGGAAACCCGTGGTAGTTTCCGAAGCACATCTGAAGGCTTCCTGTAATACGTGGACGTTCAGAGTGTTGATGAAGCACTGAAATTGAATCGGGATTGAATGCAACAGACACCATACAGTCTTTATTCAATGGGAGTAAGGTCTCTAATTGTCTACGCTTTGATCGATTCCTCGGAGACCAGTAGTACTTTCCGAAGCACATCTGAAAGCATGTAATCTGTGGACGTACAGAGTGTTGATGAAACACAGAAATGGCATCGGGATTGAATACAACAGGCACCATACGGCCTTTTCTAAACGTGAATAATGTCTCAAACTGTCGACGCTTTGAAACTTCCTGACAGATTGAAACTGTGTGCCCGACCGAGACACGAAATCGGCACCTTTGCCTTTCGCGGGCAAGATTTAATACGATACTTGCAGGTCCAGCACTGCTAAAAGAAAAGATATAGCGGAGACATGGCTTAGCCACAGCCTGGGGGATGTTTCCAGAATTACAGCTTCTGTAAAGTCTGGAAGGTAAGAGACGAGATACTGGCAGAAGTAAAGCTGAGAGTAAAAGCCGTGAGTCGTGCTTCGGTAACTGTGATGGTAGAGAACTTGCCCATGAAATGCAAAGGTCCCAAGTTCGAGTCTCGGTCGGGAACACAGTTTTAATCTGCCAGGAAGTTTCATATCAGCGCACACTAAGCTGCCGAATGTTAATCTCATTCTGTCTACGCTTTGATCATTCCCTGGGAAACCAGTAGTGGTTTCCGACGCACATCTGAAAGCTTCCCGTAATTTGTGGACGTTCAGAGGGTTGATGAAACAGAGAAATTTCATCGGAATGGAATGCAACAGACACCATGCGGTCTTTGCTCAATGGGAGTAATGTCTCTAACTGTCTACGCTTTGATCGATTCCTGGGAGACCAGTAGTACTTTCCGAAGCACATCTGAAAGCTTTATGTAATCCGTTTACGTTCAGAGTGTTGATCAAACACAGAAATTGCATCGGTATTGAATACAACATGCATGATGCAGACTTTGCTCATTGGGGGTAATGTCTCAAAATGTCTACGCTTTGATTGATTCCTGGGAGACCAGTAGTAGTATCCGAAGCACATCTGGAGGCATTCTGCAATCTGTGGACACTCAGTGTGTTGATGAAACACAGATATTGCATCGGGTTGAATACAACAGGCCAAATACGGACTTTTCTCCATGGGAGTAATGTCTCAAACTGTCTACTCTTTGATCGTTCCCTAGGAGACCAGTAGTAGCTTCCGAAGCACATCTGAAATCTTCCTGTAATCTGTGGACGTTCGGAGTGTTGATGAAACACAGAAATTGCATCGGGATTGAATACTACAGGCACAATGCGGACTCGTGTCATAGGGAGTAATGTCTCAAACTGTCTACGCTTTGATCGTTTCCTGGGAGACCAGTAGTAGTTTCCGAAGCACATCTGGAGGCATTCTGAAATCTTTGGACCTTCAGAGGGTTGATGAAACACAGAAATTTCATCGGAATGGAATGCAACAGACACCATGCACTCTTTGCTCAATGGGAGTAGCGTCTCTAACTGTCTACGCTTCGATCGATTCCTGTTGGACCAGTAGTAGTTTCCGAAGCACATCTGAAAGCATTCTGTAATGTGTAGACGATCCATCGGGATAGAATACAACAGATACCATGCGGACTCTTCTCCATGGGAGTAATGTCTCAAACTGACTACGTTTCGAGCGTTATCTGAGAGTAAAGTAGTAGTTTCCAAAGCACATCTGCAGACTTCCTGTAATCTGTGGAATTTCAGAGTGTTTATGAAACACAGAAATTGCATCGGGATTTAATACAACATGCAGCATGCGGACTTTTGTCATAAGGAGTAATGTCTCAAACTGTCTACGCTTTGATCGTTTCCTGGGAGACCAGTAGTAGTTTCCGAAGCACATCTGGAGGCATTCTGAAATCTTTGGACCTTCAGAGTGTTGATGAAACGCAGAAATTGCATCGGGATTGAATACAACAGGCACCATTAGGACTTTTCTCCATGGGAATAATGTCTCAATCTGTCTACGCTTTGATCCATTCCTGGGAGAACAGTTGTAGTTTCTGAAGCACATCTGGAAGCTTCCTGTAATCTGTGGACTCTCAGAGTGTTAATGATGCACAATAATTGCATCGGGATTGTATACAACAGGCTAAATGCGGACTTTTCTTCACGGGAGTAATGTGTTAATGTGTCTACGACTTGATCGTTCCATGGGAGACCAGTAGTAGTTTCTGAAGCACATCATGAGGATTTCTGTATCCTGTTGACGTTCAGAGTGTTGATCAAACACAGAAATTGCATCGGGATTGATTACAACAGGCACCATGTGGACTTTTCTCCGTTGCGATTGAATACAACAGGCATCATGCGGACTTTTCTCCTCGGGTGTAATTTGTTAAATTGTCTACGATGTGATCGTTCCCTAGGAGACCAGTAGTAGCTTCCGAAGCACATCTGAAATCTTCCTGTAATCTGTGGACGTTCGGAGTGTTGATGAAACACAGAAATTGCATCGGGATTGAATACTACAGGCAACATGCAGCCTTCTCTCAATGGGTGTATTGTCTCAAACTGTCTACGCTCTGATCGATTCCTGGGAGACCAGGAGTAGTTTTCAAAGCACATCTGGAGGATTGTGTAATCAGTGTACCTTCAGAGTGTTGATGAAACACAGAAATTCCATCGGGATTGAATACTACAGGCACAATGCGGACTCGTGTCATAGGGAGTAATGTCTCAAACTGTCTACGCTTTGATCGTTTCCTGGGAGACCAGTAGTAGTTTCCGAAGCACATCTGGAGGCATTCTGAAATCTTTGGACCTTCAGAGGGTTGATGAAACACAGAAATTTCATCGGAATGGAATGCAACAGACACCATGCACTCTTTGCTCAATGGGAGTAGCGTCTCTAACTGTCTACGCTTCGATCGATTCCTGTTGGACCAGTAGTAGTTTCCGAAGCACATCTGAAAGCATTCTGTAATGTGTAGACGATCCATCGGGATAGAATACAACAGATACCATGCGGACTCTTCTCCATGGGAGTAATGTCTCAAACTGACTACGTTTCGAGCGTTATCTGAGAGTAAAGTAGTAGTTTCCAAAGCACATCTGCAGACTTCCTGTAATCTGTGGAATTTCAGAGTGTTTATGAAACACAGAAATTGCATCGGGATTTAATACAACATGCAGCATGCGGACTTTTGTCATAAGGAGTAATGTCTCAAACTGTCTACGCTTTGATCGTTTCCTGGGAGACCAGTAGTAGTTTCCGAAGCACATCTGGAGGCATTCTGAAATCTTTGGACCTTCAGAGTGTTGATGAAACGCAGAAATTGCATCGGGATTGAATACAACAGGCACCATTAGGACTTTTCTCCATGGGAATAATGTCTCAATCTGTCTACGCTTTGATCCATTCCTGGGAGAACAGTTGTAGTTTCTGAAGCACATCTGGAAGCTTCCTGTAATCTGTGGACTCTCAGAGTGTTAATGATGCACAATAATTGCATCGGGATTGTATACAACAGGCTAAATGCGGACTTTTCTTCACGGGAGTAATGTGTTAATGTGTCTACGACTTGATCGTTCCATGGGAGACCAGTAGTAGTTTCTGAAGCACATCATGAGGATTTCTGTATCCTGTTGACGTTCAGAGTGTTGATCAAACACAGAAATTGCATCGGGATTGATTACAACAGGCACCATGTGGACTTTTCTCCGTTGCGATTGAATACAACAGGCATCATGCGGACTTTTCTCCTCGGGTGTAATTTGTTAAATTGTCTACGATTTGATCGTTCCTTGGGAGAACAGTAGTAGTTTCCGAAGAACATCTGAAGACTTCCTGTAATCTGTGGACGTTCAGAGTGTTGATCAAACACAGAAATTGCATCGGGATGCGATACAACAGGCACCATGCGGACTTTTCTCAATGGGTGTATTGTTTCAAACTGTCAACACTCTGATCGATTACTGGGAGACCAGTAGTAGTTTCCGAAGCACATCAGGAGGTATTCCGTAATCTGTGGACCTTCAGAAAGATGATGAAACACGGAAATTCCATCGGGTTTGAATACAAAAAACACCTTGTGGACTCCTCTCCAAGGGAGTAATGTCTCAAACTGCCTACGCTTTGATCGTACCCAGGGAGACCAGTAGTAGTTTAAGAAGCACATCTGGAGGCTTCCTGTAATCTGTGGACGTTCAGAGTGTTGACGAAACACAGAAATTGCATCGGGATTGAATACAACAGCCACCATGCGGACTTCTCTCCATGGGAGTAATGTATCAAATTGTCTACGCTTTGATCGATTCCTGGGAGACCAGTAGTACTTTCCGAAGCACATCTGAAAACATTATGTAATCTGTTTACGTTCAGGGTTTTGATCAAACACAGAAATTGCATTGGAATTGAATACAACAGGCACCATGCAGACTTTGCTCATTGGGGGTAATGTCTCAAAATGTCTACGCTTTGATCGATTCCTGGGAGACCAGTAGTAGTTTATGAAGCACATCTGGAGGTTTTCTGTAATCTGTGGACGTTCAGAGTGTTGATGAAGCACAGAAATTTCATCGGGATTGAATGCAACAGAAACCATGCGCTCTTTGCTCAATGGGAGTAGCGTCTCTAACTGTCTACGCTTTGATCGATTCCTGTTGGACCAGTAGTAGTTTCCGAAGCACATCTGAAAGCATTATATAGTCTGTAGACATTCAGAGTGTTGATGAAACACAGATATTGCATCGGGATTGCATACAACAGTCACCATGCGGACTTTTCTCCATGGGAGTAATGTTTCAAATTTCTACGCTTTGATCGTTCCCTTGGAAACAGGTACTAGTTTCCGAAGCACATCTGAAGACTTCCTGTAATCTGTGGACGTTCAGAGTGTTGATGAAACAAAGTAATTGCATCCCCATTGCATACAACATTCACCATGCGCACTTTTCTCCATGGGAGTAATGTCTCAAACTGTCTAATCTTTGATCGTTATCTGAGACTAAAGCAGTAGTTTCCAAAGCACATCTGGAGCCATCCTGTAATCTGTGGACGTTCAGAGTGTTGATGAAACACAGAAATTGCATCGGCATTGAATACAACAGGCATCATGCGGACTTTTCTCCATGGGAGTAATGTCTCGAACTGTCTACGCTTTGATCGATCAGTGGGAGTCAAGTTGTAGTTTCTGAAGCAGATCTGGAGGCTACCTATAATCTGTGGACGTTCAGAGTGTTGATGAAACACAGAAATTGCATCGGTAATGAATACAACAGGCACCATGCGGACTTTTCTCAATTGGAGTAATGTCACAAACCGTCTACTCTTTGATCGTTCCCCTGGAGACGAGTAGTAGTTTCCGAAGCACATCAGGAGGCATTCTCTAATCTGTGGACCTACAAAGTGTTGATGAAACACAGAAATTGCATCGGGATTTAATACAACAGGCACCATTAGGACTTTTCTTCATGGGAGTAATGTCTCAATCTGTCTACGCTTTGATCCATTCGTGGGAGACCAGTAGTAGTTTCCGAAGCACATCAGGAGGTATTGCGTAATCTGTGGACCTTCAGAGTGTTGATGAAACAAAGAAACTCCATCGGGTTTGAATTCAAAAAACACCATGTGGACTCCTCTCCAAGGGAGTAATGTCTCAAACTGTCTACTCTTTGATCGTTCCCTGGGAGACCAGTAGTAGTTTCCGAAGCACATCTGAAGGCATCCTGTAAACTGTGGACGTTCGGACTGTTGATGAAACACAGAAATTGCATCGGGATTGAATACAGCAGTCTCCATGCGGACTTTTCTCAATGTGTGTATTGTCACAAACTGTCTACGCTCTGATCGATTCCTGGGAGACCAGTAGTAGTTTCCGAAGCACATCTGGAGGATCCTGTAATCAGTGGACCTTCAGAGTGTTGATGAAACACAGAAATTCCATCGGGATTGAATACAACAGGCACAATGCCGACTCGTGTCATAGGGAGTAATGTCTCAAACGGTCTACGCTTTGATCATTCCCTGGGAAACTCGTAGTAGTTTCCGAAGCACATCTGAAGGCTTCCTGTAATACGTGGACGTTCAGAGTGTTGATGAAGCTCAGAAATTGAATCGGGATTGAATGCAACAGACACCATACGGTCTTTATTCAATATGAGTAATGTCTCTAATTGTCTACGCTTTGATCGATTCCTGGGAGACCAGTAGTACATTAGGAAGCACATCTGAAAGCATGTAATCTGTGGACGTACAGAGTGTTGATGAAACACAGTTGTTGCATCGGTATTGAATACAACTGGTACCATGCTTACTTTTCTTCATGGGAGTAATGTCTCAAACTGTCTACGCTTTGATCTTTCCCTGAGAGACCAGTAGTAGTTTCCGAAGCACATTTGGAGGCTTCCTTTAATCTGTGGACGTTCACAGTATTAATAAAACACAGAAATTTCACCGGGATTGAATAAAATAGGCACCATGCGGACTTTTGTCATAGCGAGTAATGTCTCAAACTGTCTACGCTTTGATCGTACCCTGGGAGACTAGTAGTAGTTTCCGAAGCACATGTGAAGGTTTCCTGTTATCTGTGAACGTCCAGTGTGTTGATGAAACACAGAAATTGCATCGGGATTGAATACAACAGGCACCATGCGGACTTTTCTCAATGGGTGTATTTTCTAAGAATGTCTACGATCTGATCGATTCCTGGGAGACCAGTAGTAGTTTCCGAAGCACATCTGGAGGCATTCTGTAACCTGTGGACGTTCAGAGTGTTGATGTGGCACAGAAATTGCATCTGGATTGAATACAACAAGCCAAATGCGGACTTTTCACCACGAGAGTAATGTGTAAGACTGTCTACGCTTTGATCGTTCCCTGAGAGACCAGTAATAGTTTCCGTAGAACATCTGGACGCTTCGTGTGATCTTTGGACGTTCAGACTATTGATGAAACACAGAAATTGCACCAGGATTGAATACAACAGGCACCATGCGGACTTTTGTCATAGGGAGTAATGTCTTGAACTGTCTAAGATTTGATCGTTCCCTGGTCGACCAGTTTAGTTTCAGAAAGCACGTCTGGAGGCTTCCTGTAATCTGTGGACGTTCAGAGTGTTGATGAATCTCAGAAATTGCGTCGGGATTGAATAAAACAGGCATCATGCGGACTTTTGTCATAGGGAGTAATGGCTCAAACTGTCTACGCTTTGATCGCTCCCTAGGAGACCAGTAGTAGTTTTCGAAGCATATCTGAAGGCTTCCTGTAATCTGTGGGCGTTCAGAGTGTTGATGTGGCACAGAAATTGCATCGTGATTGAATACAACAGGCATAACTCGGAATTTTCTGCATGGGGGTAATGTCTTAAACTGTCTACGCTTTGATCGATTCCTGGGAGACCAGTGATAGTTTCCGTAGCACATATGGAGGCATTCTGTAATCTGTGGACATTCAGAGTGTTGATGAAACACAGATATTGCATCGGGATTGAATACAACAGGCACCATGCGGACTTTTCTCCACGGGAGTAATGTGTGAAAATGTCTACCATTTGATCGTTCCCTGGTAGAACAGTAGTAGTTTCCGAGGCACATCTGAAGACTTCCTGTAATCTGTGGACGTTCAGAGTGTTGATGATGCACAGAAATTGCATCGGGATGCTATACAACAGGCACCATGTGGACTTTTCTCAATGGTCGTATTGTCTCAAACTGTCCACACTCTGATCGATTCCTGGGAGACCAGTAGTAGTTTCCGAAGTACATCAGGAGGCATTCCGTAATCTGTGGACCTTCAGAATGTTGATGAAACACAGAAATTGCATCGGGATTGAATACAACAGGCACCATGCGGCCTTTTCTAAACGGGAATAGTGTCTCAAACTGTCTACGCTTTGAAACTTCCTGGCAGATTAAAACTGTGTGCTCGACCGAGACACGAAATCGGCAACTTTGCCTTTCGCGGGCAAGTGCTCTACCAACTGAGCTACCGAAGCACGATTCACGCCCGATACCCACATCTTTACTTCTGCCAGTATCTCGTCTCCTACCTTCCAAACTTTACAGAAGATTTAAAGCAAAACTTGCAGGTCTAGAACTCCTAAAAGCAAGGATATAGCGGAGACATGGCTTAGCCACAGCCTGGGGGATGTTTCCAGAATTAGATCTTCTGTAAACTTTGGAAGGTAAGAGACGAGATACTGGCAGAAGTAAAGCTGTGACTACCGGCCGTGAGTAGTGCTTCGGTAACTGTGATGGTTGAGCACTTGCCCACGAAATGCAAAGGTCCCGAGTTCGAGTCTCGGTCGGGAACACAGTTTTAATCTGCCAGGAAGTTTCATATCGGCGCACTCTAAGCTGCCGAATGAAAATCTCATTCTGTCTACGCTTTGATCATTCCCTGGGAAACCAGTAGTGGTTTCCGACGCACATCTGAAAGCTTCCCGTAATTTGTGGACGTTCAGAGGGTTGATGAAACACAGAAATTTCATCGGAATGGAATGCAACAGACACCATGCGGTCTTTGCTCAATGGGAGTAATGTCTCTAACTGTCTACGCTTTGATCGATTCCTGGGAGACCAGTAGTACTTTCCGAAGCACATCTGAAAGCATTATGTAATCTGTTTACGTTCAGAGTGTTGCTCAAACACAGAAATGGCATCGGTATTGAATACAACAGCCACCATGCAGACTTTGCTCATTGGGGGTAATGTCTCAAAATGTCTACGTTTGATTGATTCCTGGGAGAGCAGTAGTAGTATCCGAAGCACATCTGGAGGCATTCTGCAATCTGTGGACACTCAGTGTGTTGATGAACCACAGATATTGCATCGGGTTGAATACAACAGGATAAATACGGACTTTTTTCCATGGGAGTACTGTCTCAAACTGTGTATCCTTTGATCGTTCCCTGGGAGACCAGTAGCAGTTTCCGAAGCGCATCTGGAGGCTTCATGTAATCTGAGGACGTTCCGAGTGTTGATGAAACACAGAAATTAAATCGGGAATGAATACAACAAGCCAAATGAGGACTTTTCTCCACGGGAGTTATGTCTCAAATTGTCTACGCTTTGATCGTTCCCTGGGAGATCAGTAGAAGATTCCGAAGCACATCCGGAGGCTTCCTGTGATCTGTGGACGTTCTGAGTGTTAATGAAACAAAGAACAGGCACCAATAAGACTTTTGTCATAGGGAGTAATGTCTCAAACACTGTACGCTTTGAGCGACACCTGGGAGGCCAGTAGTAGTTTTCGAAGCACATCTGAAGGCTTCCTGTAATCTGTGGACGTTCAGAGTGTTGATGAGGCTCAGACATTGTATCGTGATTGAATACAACAGGCACCACTCGAAATTTTCTGCATGGGAGTAATGTCTTAAACTGTCTACGCTTTGATCGATTCCTGGGAGACCAGTTGAAGTTTCCGAAGCACATCTGGAATCATTCTGTAACCTGTGGACTTTCAGAGTGTTGATGAAACGCAGAAATTATATCGAGATTGAATACAACAGTCACCATGCGGACTTTTCCCCACGGGAGTAACGTGTGTAATTGTCTACGATTTGATCGTTCCCTGGGAAAACAGTAGTAGTTTCCGAAGCACATCCGAAGACTTCCTGTAAACTGTGGACGTTCAGAGTGTTGATGATGCACAGAAATTGCATCGGGATTGAATACAACAGGCATCATGCGGACTTCTCTCCTCGGGAGTAATGTGTTAAATTGTCTACGCTTTGATCGATACCTGGGAGACCAGAAGTAGTTTCCGAAGCACATCTGGAGTCTTCCAGTAATCTTTGGACGTTCGGAGTGTTGATGAAACACAGAAATTACATCGGGAATAAATACAACAGGCACCATGCGGACTTTTCTCAATTGGGAGTAATGTCTCAAACTGTCTACGATTTGATTGTATCCCTGGGAGACCAGTAGTAGTTCCCGAAGCACGTCTGGAGGCATCCTGTAATCTGTCGACGTTCAGAACGTTGATGAAACATAAAATTTGCATCGGGATTGAATACAACAGGCACCTTGCGGTCTTTTCTCCATGGGAGTAATGTATCAAACTGTCTACGCTTTGATCGATTCCTGGGAGACCAGTAGTAGTTTCCGAAGCACATCTGGAGGTTTCATGTAATCTGAGGACGTTCCGTGTGTTGATGAAACACAGAAATTGCATCGGGATTGAATACGACAGGCACCATGCGGGATTTTCTTCATGGGAGTAATGTCTCAAACTGTCTACGCTTTGATCGATTCCTTGGGGACCAGTAGTAGTTTCCGAAGCACATCCGTAGGCTTCCTGTAATCTGTGGAGGTTTAGAATATTGTTGAAACACAGAAATTGCATCGGGATTGAAATCAAAGGGCCAAATGCTGATTTTTCTCCATGGGAGTAATGTCTGAAAAACAGTCTACGCTTTGATCGATTCCTGGGAGACCAGAAGTAGTTTCCGAGGCACATCTGGAGTCTTCCTGTAATCTGTGGACGTTCAGAGTGTTGATGAAACACAAAAAGCGCATCGGGATTGAGTAAAACAGGCACCTTGCGGAATTTTCTCCATGGGAGTTATGTCTCAAACTGTCTACGCATTGATCGTTCCCTGGGACACCAGTAGTAGTTTCCGAAGGACACCTGGAGGCTTCATGTAATCTGTGGAGGTTTAGAATATTGTTGAAACACAGAAATTACATCGGGATTGAAAACAAAGTGCCAAATGCTGATTTTTCTCCATGGGAGTAATGTCTGAAAAACAGTCTACGCTTTGATCGGTTCCTGGGAGACCAGAAGTAGTTTTTGAGGCACATCTGGAGTCTTCCTGTAATCTGTGGACATACAGAATGTTAATGAAACACAGATATTGCATCGGTATTGAATGCATTAGTCACCATGCGGACTTTAGTCTATGGGAGTAATGTCTCAAACTGACTACGCTTTGATTGTTCCCTGGGAGACCAGTAGTAGTTTCCGAAGCACATCTGTAGGCATCCAGTAATCTGTCGACGTTCAGAGTGTTGATGAAACACAAAAAGTGCATCGGGATTGAGTAAAACAGGCACCATGCTGAATTTTCTCCATGGGAGTTATGTCTCAAACTGTCTACGTATTGATCGTTCCCTGGGACACCAGTAGTAGTTTCCGAAGGACTTCTGGAGGCTTCATGTAATCTGTGGACGTTCAGAGCGTTGATGAAACCAAAAATTGCATCGGGATTGTATATAACAGTCACCATGCGGACTTTTCTTCATGGTAGTAATATCTCAAACTGTCTACGGTTTGATTGTTCCCCGAGAGACAAGTAAGTGTTACCGAAGCACATCTGGAGGCATCCTGTAATCTGTGGACTTTCAGAGTGTTGATGAAACACAGAAATTGCATCGGCATTGAATACAACAGGCATCATGCGGACTTTTCTCCATGGGAGTAATGTCTCGAACTGTCTACGCTTTGATCGATCAGTGGGAGTCAAGTTGTAGTTTCTGAAGCAGATCTGGAGGCTACCTATAATCTGTGGACGTTCAGAGTGTTGATGAAACACAGAAATTGCATCGGTAATGAATACAACAGGCACCATGCGGACTTTTCTCAATTGGAGTAATGTCACAAACCGTCTACTCTTTGATCGTTCCCCTGGAGACGAGTAGTAGTTTCCGAAGCACATCAGGAGGCATTCTCTAATCTGTGGACCTACAAAGTGTTGATGAAACACAGAAATTGCATCGGGATTTAATACAACAGGCACCATTAGGACTTTTCTTCATGGGAGTAATGTCTCAATCTGTCTACGCTTTGATCCATTCGTGGGAGACCAGTAGTAGTTTCCGAAGCACATCAGGAGGTATTGCGTAATCTGTGGACCTTCAGAGTGTTGATGAAACAAAGAAACTCCATCGGGTTTGAATTCAAAAAACACCATGTGGACTCCTCTCCAAGGGAGTAATGTCTCAAACTGTCTACTCTTTGATCGTTCCCTGGGAGACCAGTAGTAGTTTCCGAAGCACATCTGAAGGCATCCTGTAAACTGTGGACGTTCGGACTGTTGATGAAACACAGAAATTGCATCGGGATTGAATACAGCAGTCTCCATGCGGACTTTTCTCAATGTGTGTATTGTCACAAACTGTCTACGCTCTGATCGATTCCTGGGAGACCAGTAGTAGTTTCCGAAGCACATCTGGAGGATCCTGTAATCAGTGGACCTTCAGAGTGTTGATGAAACACAGAAATTCCATCGGGATTGAATACAACAGGCACAATGCCGACTCGTGTCATAGGGAGTAATGTCTCAAACGGTCTACGCTTTGATCATTCCCTGGGAAACTCGTAGTAGTTTCCGAAGCACATCTGAAGGCTTCCTGTAATACGTGGACGTTCAGAGTGTTGATGAAGCTCAGAAATTGAATCGGGATTGAATGCAACAGACACCATACGGTCTTTATTCAATATGAGTAATGTCTCTAATTGTCTACGCTTTGATCGATTCCTGGGAGACCAGTAGTACATTAGGAAGCACATCTGAAAGCATGTAATCTGTGGACGTACAGAGTGTTGATGAAACACAGTTGTTGCATCGGTATTGAATACAACTGGTACCATGCTTACTTTTCTTCATGGGAGTAATGTCTCAAACTGTCTACGCTTTGATCTTTCCCTGAGAGACCAGTAGTAGTTTCCGAAGCACATTTGGAGGCTTCCTTTAATCTGTGGACGTTCACAGTATTAATAAAACACAGAAATTTCACCGGGATTGAATAAAATAGGCACCATGCGGACTTTTGTCATAGCGAGTAATGTCTCAAACTGTCTACGCTTTGATCGTACCCTGGGAGACTAGTAGTAGTTTCCGAAGCACATGTGAAGGTTTCCTGTTATCTGTGAACGTCCAGTGTGTTGATGAAACACAGAAATTGCATCGGGATTGAATACAACAGGCACCATGCGGACTTTTCTCAATGGGTGTATTTTCTAAGAATGTCTACGATCTGATCGATTCCTGGGAGACCAGTAGTAGTTTCCGAAGCACATCTGGAGGCATTCTGTAACCTGTGGACGTTCAGAGTGTTGATGTGGCACAGAAATTGCATCTGGATTGAATACAACAAGCCAAATGCGGACTTTTCACCACGAGAGTAATGTGTAAGACTGTCTACGCTTTGATCGTTCCCTGAGAGACCAGTAATAGTTTCCGTAGAACATCTGGACGCTTCGTGTGATCTTTGGACGTTCAGACTATTGATGAAACACAGAAATTGCACCAGGATTGAATACAACAGGCACCATGCGGACTTTTGTCATAGGGAGTAATGTCTTGAACTGTCTAAGATTTGATCGTTCCCTGGTCGACCAGTTTAGTTTCAGAAAGCACGTCTGGAGGCTTCCTGTAATCTGTGGACGTTCAGAGTGTTGATGAATCTCAGAAATTGCGTCGGGATTGAATAAAACAGGCATCATGCGGACTTTTGTCATAGGGAGTAATGGCTCAAACTGTCTACGCTTTGATCGCTCCCTAGGAGACCAGTAGTAGTTTTCGAAGCATATCTGAAGGCTTCCTGTAATCTGTGGGCGTTCAGAGTGTTGATGTGGCACAGAAATTGCATCGTGATTGAATACAACAGGCATAACTCGGAATTTTCTGCATGGGGGTAATGTCTTAAACTGTCTACGCTTTGATCGATTCCTGGGAGACCAGTGATAGTTTCCGTAGCACATATGGAGGCATTCTGTAATCTGTGGACATTCAGAGTGTTGATGAAACACAGATATTGCATCGGGATTGAATACAACAGGCACCATGCGGACTTTTCTCCACGGGAGTAATGTGTGAAAATGTCTACCATTTGATCGTTCCCTGGTAGAACAGTAGTAGTTTCCGAGGCACATCTGAAGACTTCCTGTAATCTGTGGACGTTCAGAGTGTTGATGATGCACAGAAATTGCATCGGGATGCTATACAACAGGCACCATGTGGACTTTTCTCAATGGTCGTATTGTCTCAAACTGTCCACACTCTGATCGATTCCTGGGAGACCAGTAGTAGTTTCCGAAGTACATCAGGAGGCATTCCGTAATCTGTGGACCTTCAGAATGTTGATGAAACACAGAAATTGCATCGGGATTGAATACAACAGGCACCATGCGGCCTTTTCTAAACGGGAATAGTGTCTCAAACTGTCTACGCTTTGAAACTTCCTGGCAGATTAAAACTGTGTGCTCGACCGAGACACGAAATCGGCAACTTTGCCTTTCGCGGGCAAGTGCTCTACCAACTGAGCTACCGAAGCACGATTCACGCCCGATACCCACATCTTTACTTCTGCCAGTATCTCGTCTCCTACCTTCCAAACTTTACAGAAGATTTAAAGCAAAACTTGCAGGTCTAGAACTCCTAAAAGCAAGGATATAGCGGAGACATGGCTTAGCCACAGCCTGGGGGATGTTTCCAGAATTAGATCTTCTGTAAACTTTGGAAGGTAAGAGACGAGATACTGGCAGAAGTAAAGCTGTGACTACCGGCCGTGAGTAGTGCTTCGGTAACTGTGATGGTTGAGCACTTGCCCACGAAATGCAAAGGTCCCGAGTTCGAGTCTCGGTCGGGAACACAGTTTTAATCTGCCAGGAAGTTTCATATCGGCGCACTCTAAGCTGCCGAATGAAAATCTCATTCTGTCTACGCTTTGATCATTCCCTGGGAAACCAGTAGTGGTTTCCGACGCACATCTGAAAGCTTCCCGTAATTTGTGGACGTTCAGAGGGTTGATGAAACACAGAAATTTCATCGGAATGGAATGCAACAGACACCATGCGGTCTTTGCTCAATGGGAGTAATGTCTCTAACTGTCTACGCTTTGATCGATTCCTGGGAGACCAGTAGTACTTTCCGAAGCACATCTGAAAGCATTATGTAATCTGTTTACGTTCAGAGTGTTGCTCAAACACAGAAATGGCATCGGTATTGAATACAACAGCCACCATGCAGACTTTGCTCATTGGGGGTAATGTCTCAAAATGTCTACGTTTGATTGATTCCTGGGAGAGCAGTAGTAGTATCCGAAGCACATCTGGAGGCATTCTGCAATCTGTGGACACTCAGTGTGTTGATGAACCACAGATATTGCATCGGGTTGAATACAACAGGATAAATACGGACTTTTTTCCATGGGAGTACTGTCTCAAACTGTGTATCCTTTGATCGTTCCCTGGGAGACCAGTAGCAGTTTCCGAAGCGCATCTGGAGGCTTCATGTAATCTGAGGACGTTCCGAGTGTTGATGAAACACAGAAATTAAATCGGGAATGAATACAACAAGCCAAATGAGGACTTTTCTCCACGGGAGTTATGTCTCAAATTGTCTACGCTTTGATCGTTCCCTGGGAGATCAGTAGAAGATTCCGAAGCACATCCGGAGGCTTCCTGTGATCTGTGGACGTTCTGAGTGTTAATGAAACAAAGAACAGGCACCAATAAGACTTTTGTCATAGGGAGTAATGTCTCAAACACTGTACGCTTTGAGCGACACCTGGGAGGCCAGTAGTAGTTTTCGAAGCACATCTGAAGGCTTCCTGTAATCTGTGGACGTTCAGAGTGTTGATGAGGCTCAGACATTGTATCGTGATTGAATACAACAGGCACCACTCGAAATTTTCTGCATGGGAGTAATGTCTTAAACTGTCTACGCTTTGATCGATTCCTGGGAGACCAGTTGAAGTTTCCGAAGCACATCTGGAATCATTCTGTAACCTGTGGACTTTCAGAGTGTTGATGAAACGCAGAAATTATATCGAGATTGAATACAACAGTCACCATGCGGACTTTTCCCCACGGGAGTAACGTGTGTAATTGTCTACGATTTGATCGTTCCCTGGGAAAACAGTAGTAGTTTCCGAAGCACATCCGAAGACTTCCTGTAAACTGTGGACGTTCAGAGTGTTGATGATGCACAGAAATTGCATCGGGATTGAATACAACAGGCATCATGCGGACTTCTCTCCTCGGGAGTAATGTGTTAAATTGTCTACGCTTTGATCGATACCTGGGAGACCAGAAGTAGTTTCCGAAGCACATCTGGAGTCTTCCAGTAATCTTTGGACGTTCGGAGTGTTGATGAAACACAGAAATTACATCGGGAATAAATACAACAGGCACCATGCGGACTTTTCTCAATTGGGAGTAATGTCTCAAACTGTCTACGATTTGATTGTATCCCTGGGAGACCAGTAGTAGTTCCCGAAGCACGTCTGGAGGCATCCTGTAATCTGTCGACGTTCAGAACGTTGATGAAACATAAAATTTGCATCGGGATTGAATACAACAGGCACCTTGCGGTCTTTTCTCCATGGGAGTAATGTATCAAACTGTCTACGCTTTGATCGATTCCTGGGAGACCAGTAGTAGTTTCCGAAGCACATCTGGAGGTTTCATGTAATCTGAGGACGTTCCGTGTGTTGATGAAACACAGAAATTGCATCGGGATTGAATACGACAGGCACCATGCGGGATTTTCTTCATGGGAGTAATGTCTCAAACTGTCTACGCTTTGATCGATTCCTTGGGGACCAGTAGTAGTTTCCGAAGCACATCCGTAGGCTTCCTGTAATCTGTGGAGGTTTAGAATATTGTTGAAACACAGAAATTGCATCGGGATTGAAATCAAAGGGCCAAATGCTGATTTTTCTCCATGGGAGTAATGTCTGAAAAACAGTCTACGCTTTGATCGATTCCTGGGAGACCAGAAGTAGTTTCCGAGGCACATCTGGAGTCTTCCTGTAATCTGTGGACGTTCAGAGTGTTGATGAAACACAAAAAGCGCATCGGGATTGAGTAAAACAGGCACCTTGCGGAATTTTCTCCATGGGAGTTATGTCTCAAACTGTCTACGCATTGATCGTTCCCTGGGACACCAGTAGTAGTTTCCGAAGGACACCTGGAGGCTTCATGTAATCTGTGGAGGTTTAGAATATTGTTGAAACACAGAAATTACATCGGGATTGAAAACAAAGTGCCAAATGCTGATTTTTCTCCATGGGAGTAATGTCTGAAAAACAGTCTACGCTTTGATCGGTTCCTGGGAGACCAGAAGTAGTTTTTGAGGCACATCTGGAGTCTTCCTGTAATCTGTGGACATACAGAATGTTAATGAAACACAGATATTGCATCGGTATTGAATGCATTAGTCACCATGCGGACTTTAGTCTATGGGAGTAATGTCTCAAACTGACTACGCTTTGATTGTTCCCTGGGAGACCAGTAGTAGTTTCCGAAGCACATCTGTAGGCATCCAGTAATCTGTCGACGTTCAGAGTGTTGATGAAACACAAAAAGTGCATCGGGATTGAGTAAAACAGGCACCATGCTGAATTTTCTCCATGGGAGTTATGTCTCAAACTGTCTACGTATTGATCGTTCCCTGGGACACCAGTAGTAGTTTCCGAAGGACTTCTGGAGGCTTCATGTAATCTGTGGACGTTCAGAGCGTTGATGAAACCAAAAATTGCATCGGGATTGTATATAACAGTCACCATGCGGACTTTTCTTCATGGTAGTAATATCTCAAACTGTCTACGGTTTGATTGTTCCCCGAGAGACAAGTAAGTGTTACCGAAGCACATCTGGAGGCATCCTGTAATCTGTGGACTTTCAGAGTGTTGATGAAGCATAGAAATTGCATCGGGATTGAATACAACAGGCACCATGCGGAAATTTCTCCATGGGAGTAATGTCTCAAACTGTCTACGCTTTGATCGATTCCTGGGAGACCAGTAGTAGTTACCGAAGCACATCTGCAGGCTTCCTGTAATCTGTGGACGTTCAGAGTGTTGATGTAACACAGAAATTTCATCGGGATTGAATACAACAGCACCTTGCGGACTTTTCTCCATTGGAGTAAAGTATCAAACTGTCCACTCTTTGATCGATTCCTGGGAGACCAGTAGTATTTCCCGAAGCACATCTGGAGGCTTCATGTAATCTGAGGACGTTCCGAGTGTTGATGAAACACCGAAATTGCATCGGGATTGAATACGACAGGCACCATGCGGAATTTTCTCCATGGGAGTAATGTCTCATACTGACTACGCATTGATTGTTCCCTGGGAGACCAGCAGTAGTTTCCGAAGCACATCCGGAGGCTTCCTGTAATCTGTGGACGTTTAGAATATTGATGAAACGCTGAAATTGCTTCGGGATTGAAAACAAAGGGCCAAATGCCGACTTTTCTCCATGGGAGTAATGTCTGAAAAACAGGTTACGCTTTGATCGATTCCTGGGAGACCAGTAGTAGTTTACGATGCACATCTGGGGGCATTCTGTCATCTATGGACGTTCAGTGTGTTGATGAAACACAGAAATTGTATCAGGATTGAATACAACAGGCACAATGCCGACTTCTCTACATGGGAGTAATGTCTCAAATTGTCTACGCTTTGATCGATTCCTAGCTGACCAGTAGTACTTTCCGAAGCACATCTGAAAGCATTGTGTAATCTGTGGACGTACAGAGTGTTATTGAATAACAGATATTACATCGGGATTGAATACAACAGGTACCATGCTCAATTTTTTCCATGGGAGTAATGTCTCAAACTGTCTACGCTTTGATCGTTCCCTGGGACACCAGTAGTAGTTTCCGAAGGACTTCTGGAAGCTTCATGTAATCTGTGGACGTGTAAAATATTGATGAAACACAGATATTGCATCGGGATTGAAAACAAAGGGCCAAATGCTGACTTTTCTCCATTTGAGTAATGTCTGAAAACCAGTCTACGGTTTGATCGATTCCTGGGAGACCAGTGGTAGTTTCCGACGCACATCCGGACGCTTCATGTAATCTGTGGACGTTCTGAGTGTTGATGAAACACACATATTGCTTCGGGATTGAATGCAACAGGCACCATGCGGACTTTTCTCAATGGGAGTAATGTGTCAAACTGTCTACGCTTTGATCGTAAGCTGGGAGACCAGTAGTAATTTAAGAATCACATCCGGAGGCTTCCTGTAATCTGTGGACGTTCAGAGCGTTGATGAAACACAGAAATTTCTTCAGGATTGAATACAACTGGCACTATGCCGACTTCTCTCCATGGGAGTAATATCTCAAACTGACTACGCTTTGATTGTTCCCTGGGAGACCAGTAGTAGATTCCGAAGCACATCCGGAGGCTTCCTGTAATCTGTGGACGTTTAGAATATTGATGAAACACAGAAATTGCTTGGGGATTGAAAACAAAGGGCCTAATGCCGACTTTTCTCCATGGGTGTAATGTCTGAAAAACAATATACGCTTTCATCGATTCCTGGGAGACCAGTAGTATTTTCCGAAGCACATCCGAATACTTCCTGTAATCTGTGGACGTTCAGAGTGTTGGTATAACACAAAAATTACATCGGGATTGAATACAACCGTCACCATGCGGACTTCTCTACTTGGGAGTAATGTCTCAAACTGTCTAAGCTTTGATCGATTCCTGGGAGACCAGTAGTAGTTTCCGCAGCACATCTGGAAGCATCCTGTAATCTGTAGAAGTTCTGAGTGTTGATCAAACACAGATATTTAATCGGGATTGATTACAACAGAGACCAAGAAGACTTTTGTCATAGGGAGTAATGTCTCAACCTCTCTACATTTTAATCGATTCCTGGGAGACCAGTAGTAGTTTCTGATGCACATCTGGGGGCATTCCGTAAACTATGGACGTTCAGTGTGTTGATGAAACACAGAAATTGTATCGGGATTGAATACAACAGGCATCATGCGGACTTTTCTCAATGGGTGTTATGTCTCAAACTGTGTACAATTTGGTCGATTCCTGTTCGACCAGTAGTAGTTTCCGAAGCACATCTGGAGGCTTCGTGTAATCTATGGACGTTCAGAGCGTTAATGAAACACAGAAATTGCATCGGGATTGAATACAACAGGCACAATGCCGACTTCTCTACAAGGGAGTAATGTCTCAAACTGTCTACGCTTTGATCGTTCCCTGGGACACAAGTAGTAGTTTCCGAAGGACTTCTGGAGGCTTCATGTAATCTGTGGACGTGTAAAATATTGATGAAACACAGAATTGCATCGGGATTGAAAACAAAGGGCCAAATGCTGACTTTTCTCCATTTGAGTAATGTCTGAAAACCAGTGCACGATTTGATCGATTCCTGGGAGCCCAGTGGTAGTTTCCGAAGCACATCCGGATGCTTCCTGTAATCTGTGGACGTTCAGAGTGTTGATGAAACACAGATATTGCTTTGGGATTGAATGCAACAGGCACCATGCGGAATTTTCTCAATGGGAGAAATGTGTCAAACTGTCTACGCTTTGATCGTACCCTGGGAGAGCAGTAGTAGTTTAGGAAGCACATCCGGAGGCTTCCTCAAATCTGTGGACGTTCAGAGCGTCGATGAAACACAGAAATTTCATCGGGATTTAATACAACAGGCACTTTGCGGACTTCTCTCCAAGGGAGTAATGTCTCAAACTGACTACGCTTTGATTGTTCCCTGCGTCACCAGTAGTAGTTTCCGAAGCACATCCGGAGGCTTCCTCTAATCTGTGGACGGTTAGAATATTGATGAAACACAGAAATTGCTACGGGATTGAAAACAAAGGGACAAATGCCGACTTTTCTCCATGGGAGTAATGTCTGAAAAACAGTCTACGCTTTGATCGATTCCTGGGAGACCAGTAGTATTTTCCGAAGCACATCCGGAGGCTTCCTGTAATCTGTGGACGTTCAGAGTGTTGGTGTAACACAAAAAATACATCGGGATTGAATACAACCGTCACCATGTGGAATTTTCTCCATGGGAGATATGTCTCAAACTGCCTACGTATTAATCGATTCCTGGGAAACCAGTAGTAGTTTCCAAAGCACATCTGGAGGCATTCTGTAATCTATGGACGTTCAGAGTGTTGTTGAAACACAGATAATTGCATCGGGATTCAAAACTAAGTGCCAAATGCTGACTTTTCTCCATTTGAGTAAAGTCTGAAAAACAGTCTACGCTTTGATCGATTCCTGGGAGATCAGTGGTAGTTTCCGAAGCACATCCGGAGGCATCCTGTAATCTGTGGACGTTCAGAGTGTTGATGAAACACAGGTATTGCTTTGGGATTGAATGCAACAGGCACCATGCGGACTTTTCTCCATGGGAGTAATGTCTCAAACTGTCTACACTTTGATCGATTCCTTGTAGACAAGAAGTAGTTTCCGAACCACATCTGTAGTCTTCCTGTAATCTGTGACGTTCAGAGTGTTGATGAAACACAGATATTACATCGGGATTGAATACAACAGGCCCCATGCGGACTTTTATCTATGGGAGTAATGTCTCAAACAGTCTATGTTCTGATCGAATCCTGGGAGACCAGTAGTAGTTTCCGAAGCACATCTGGAGGCTTCCTGTAATCTGTGGACGTTCAGAGTCTTGATGAAACACAGAAATTTCATCGGGATTGAATACAACAGCACCTTGCGGAATTTTTTCCATGGGAGTAATGTCTCAAACTGTCTACGCTTTGATCGATTCCTGGGGACCAGTAGTAGTTTCCGAAGCACATCCGGAAGCTTCCTGTAATGTGTGGACGTTTAGAATATTGATGAAACACAGAAATTGCTTCGGGATTGAAAACAAAGGGCCAAATGCCGACTTTTCTCCATGGGTGTAATGTCTGAAAAACAGTCTACGCTTTGATCGATTCCTGGGAGACCAGTAGTATTTTCCGAAGCACATCCGGAGGCTTCCTGTAATCTGTGGACATTCAGGGTGTTGGTATAACATAAAAATTACATCGGGATTGAATACAACCGTCACCATGCGGATTTTTCTCTATGGGAGTAATGTCTCAAAGTTTCTATGCCTTGATCGAATACTGGGAGAGCAGTAGTAGTTTCCGAAGCACATCTGGAGGCATCCCGTAATCTGTCGACGTTCAGAGTGTTGATGAAACACAAAAATTTCATCGGGATTGAGTAAAAGGGGCACCATGCGGAATTTTCTCCATGGGAGATATGTCTCAAACTGTCTACGCATTAGTCGATTCCTGGGAGAGCAGTAGTAGTTTCCGAAGCACATCTGGAGGCTTCATGTAATCTCTTGACGAACAGAGTGTTAATGAAACATAGAAATTGCATCGGGATTGAATATAACAGGCACCATGCGGACTTCTCTACTTGGGAGTAATGTCTCAAACTGTCTAAGCTTTGATCGATTCCTGGGAGACCAGTAGTATTTTTCGCAGCACATCTGGAAGCATCCTGTAATCTGTAGACGTTCTGAGTGTTGATGAAACACAGATATTTAATCGGGATTGATTACAACAGACACCAAGAAGACTTTTGTCATAGGGAGTAATGTCTCAAACTCTCTACACTTTAATCGATTCCAGGGAGACCAGTAGTAGTTTCCGATGCACATCTGGGGGCATTCTGTAAACTATGGACGTTCAGTGTGTTGATGAAACACAGAAATTGTATCGGGATTGAATACAACAGGCACCATGCGGACTTTTCTCAATGGGAGTAATGTCTCAAACTGTCTACGCTTTGATCGTTCCCTGGGACACCAGTAGTAGTTTCCGAAGGACTTCTGGAGGCTTCATGTAATCTGTGTCCGTTCAGAGCGTCGATGAAACACAGAAATTTCATCGGGATTGAATACAACAGGCTCCATGCGGACTTCTCTACATGGGAGTAATGTGTCAAACTGTCTACGCTTTGATCGTAAGCTGGGAGACCAGTAGTAGTTTAAGAAGCACATCCGGAGGCTTCCTGTAATATGTGGACGATCAGAGCGTTGATGAAACACAGAAATTACATCGGGATTGAATACAACAGGCACCATGCGGGCTTTTATGTATGGGAGTAATGTCTCAAACAGTCTATGCTTTTGATCGAATCCTGGGAGACCAGTAGTAGTTTCCGAAGCACATCTGGAAGCTTCATGTAATCTGTGACCGTTCCGAGTGTTGACGAGACACAGTAATTGCATCGGGATTGAATGCACAATGAACCATGTGGACTTTTCTCCATGGGTGTAATGTCTCAAACTGTCTACGCTTTGATCGATTGCTGGGGGACCAGTAGTAGTTTCCAAAGCACATGCGTAGGCTTCCTGTAATCTGTGGACGATTAGAATATTGATGAAACACAGAAATTGCATCGGGATTGAAAACAAAGGGCCAAATACGGCTTTTCTCCATGGGAGTAATGTCTGAAAAACAGTCTACGCTTTGATCGATTCCTGAGAGACCAGTAATAGTTTCCGAAGCACATCCGCAGGCTTCCTGTAATCTGTGGACGTTCAGAGTGTTGATGAAACACAGAAATTACATCGGAATTGAATGCAACAGGCACCATGCGGACTTTTCTCAAAGGGATTAATGTGTCAAACTGTCTACGCTTTGATCGTAAGCTGGGAGACCAGTAGTAGTTTAAGAAGCACATCCGGAGGCTTCCTGCAATCTGTGGACGTTCAGAGCGTTGATGAAACACAGAAATTTCATCGGGATTGAATACAACAGGCACTATGCGTGCTAATCTCCATGGGAGTAATGTCTCAAACTGACTACGCTTTGATTGTTCCGTGGGAGACCAGTAGTAGTTTCCGAAGCACATCCGGAGGCTTCCTGTAATCTGTGGACGTTTAGAATATTAAAGAAACACAGAAATTGCTTCGGGATTGAAAACAAATGGCCAAATGCCGGCTTTTCTCCATGGGAGTAATGTCTGAAAAACAGTCTACGCTTTGATCGATTCCTGGGAGACCAGTAGTATTTTCCGAAGCACATCCGGAGGCTTCCTGTAATCTGTGGACATTCAGAGGGTTGGTGTAACACAAAAATTACATCGGGATTGAATACAACCGTCACCATGCGGACTTTTCTCTATGGGAGTAATGTCTCAAAGTTTCTATGCCTTGTTCGAATACTGTGAGTGCAGTAGTAGTTTCCGAAGCACATCTGGAGGAATCCTGTAATCTGTTGCCGTTCAGACCGTTGATTAAACACAAAAATTGCATCGGGATTGAATATAACAGGCACCATGCGGACTTTTCTCCATGGAAGAAATGCCTCAAACTGTCTACGCATTAATCGATTCCTGGGAGACCAGTAGTAGTTTCCGAATCACATCTGGAGGCATCCAGTATTCTGTAGACGTTCAGAGTGTTGATGAAACACAAAAATTGCATCGGGATTGAGTAAAACAGGCACCATGCGGAATTTTCTCCATGGGAGATATGTCTCAAACTGTCTACGCATTAATCGATTCCTGGGAGACGAGTTGTAGTTTCCGAAGCACATCTGGAGGCTTCACGTAATCTTATGACGTTCACAGTGTTAATGAAACACAGAAATTGCATCGTTATTGAATACAACAGGCACCATGCGGACTTCTCTACATGGGAGTAATGTCTCAAACTGTCTTAGCTTTGATCGATTCCTGGGAGACCAGTAGCAGTTTCCGCAGCACATCTGGAAGCATCCTGTAATCTGTAGACGTTCTGAGTATTGATGAAACACAGAAATTTAATCGGGATAGATTACAACAGACACCAAGAAGACTTTTGTCAAAGGGAGTAATGTCTCAAACTCTCTACACTTTAATCGATTCCCGGGAGACCAGTAGTAGTTTCCGATGCACATCTGGCGGCATTCTGTAATCTATGGACGTTCAGTGTGTTGATGAAACACAGAAATCGTATCGGGATTGAATACAACAGGCACCATGCGGACTTTTCTCAATGGGAGTTATGTCTCAAACTGTCTACAATTTGGTCGATTCCTGTTAGACCAGCAGTAGTTTCCGAAGCACATCTGGAGGCTTCATGTAATCTATGGACGTTCAGAGCGTAAATGAAACACAGAAATTGCATCGGGATTGAATACAACAGGCACAATGCCGACTTCTCTACATGGGAGTAATGTCTCAAACTGTCTACGCTTTGATCGTTCCCCGGGACACCAGTAGTAGCTTCCGAAGGACTTCTGGAGGCTTCATGTAATCTGTGGACGTTTATAATGTTGATGAAACACAGATATTGCATCGGGATTGAAAACAAAAGGCTAATGCTGACTTTTCTCCATTTGAGTAAAGTCTGAAAAAAAGTCTACGGTTTGATCGATTCCTGGGAGACCAGTGGTAGTTTCCGAACCACATCCGGAGGCTTCCTGTAATCTGTGGACGTTCAGAGCGTTGATGAAACACAGAAATTTCATCGGGATTAAATACAACAGGCACTATGCGGACTTCTCTCCATGGGAGTAATGTATCAAACTGTCTACGCTTTGATCGATACCTGCTGGACAAGAAGTTGTTTCCGAAGCACATCTGTAGTCCTCCTGTAATCTGTGGACGTTCAGAGTGTTGATGAAACACAGAAATTACATCGTGATTGAATACAACATTCACCATGCGGACTTTTATGTATGGGAGTAATGTCTCAAACAGTCTATGCTTTGATCCAATCCTGGGAGACCAGTAGTAGTTTCCGAAGCACATCTGGAGGCTTCATGTAATCTGTGACCGTTCCGAGTGTTGATGAAACACAGAAATTGCATCGGGATTGAATACACAATGCACCATGCGGACTTTTCTCCATGGGAGTAATGTCTCAAACTGTCTACGATGTGATCGTTCCCTGGGAGACCGATTACATAATGCCACCAGATGTGCTTCGGAAACTACTACTGGTCTCCCAGTGAACAATCAAAGCGTAGTGAGTTTGAGACATTTCTCCCATGGAGAAAAGTACCCATGGTGCCTGTTATATTCAATCCCGATGCAATTTTTGTCTTTCATCAACGTGCGCGGTTTGGTCACCCTCTCCCGAAGGGGAGTGGCGGGTTCAGCGGCGTTCGCGGCGCACGAGGCCGAGGGTCAATGTGGAGGCTGGCCGTGTGGCATCGCCCGCTCTGCCTGTGAGTGGACATGTGGCCGCTCCTTCAGCAAGGTCCGAGCAGGTACACGGGGGGAGGGGTTTATTAGTTATTGGGAGCTCCAACATTAGGCGGGTGATCGAGCCCCTTAGGGAAATAGCGGAAAGGTCGGGGAAGAAGGCCAGTGTTCACTCTGTCTGCTTGCCGGGGGGTCTCATTCGAGATGTGGAGGAGGCCCTACCGGCGGCGATAGAGAGCACTGGGTGCACCCGACTGCAAATTGTTGCTCATGTCGGCACCAATGACTCCTGCCGTCTGGGTTCAGAGGTCATCCTCAGTTCGTACAGGCGGTTGGCGGAGTTGATGAAGGCGGAAAGCCTCGCTCGCGGGGTGGAATCAGAGCTAACTATTTGTAGTATCGTTCCCAGAACCGATCGCGGTCCTCTGGTTTGGAGCCGACTGGAAGGCTTAAACCAGAGGCTCAGACGATTCTGCGGAGAGCTGGGGTGCAAATTTCTCGACCTCCGCTATCTGGTGGAGAAATGTAGGGTCCCCCTGAATAGGTCAGGCGTGCACTACACGCCGTAAGCGGCTACGAGGGTAGAGGAGTACGTGTGGAGTGCACATGGGGTTTTTTTAGGTTAGAGAACTCCCTCCCTAGGCCCGGCAAGACGCCTCCTGAGACGCGGCAAGGCAGGAGTAGGCAAAATGCAACAAGGAATAACAATATTAATGTGCTTATAGTAAACTGCAGGAGCGTCTATAGAAAGGTCCCAGAACTGCTCTCATTAATAAACGGTCACAACGCCCACATAGTACTAGGAACAAAAAGTTGGCTGAAACCAGACGTAAACAGTAATGAAATCCTAAACTCGGATTGGAATGTATACCGCAGAGATAGGCTGGACAGTGAAGGGGGAGGCGTGTTTATAGCGATAAGAAGTGCAGTAGTAACGAAGGAAATTGACGGAGATTCGAATTGTGAAATGATTTGGGTGAAGGTCACGGTTAAAGCAGGCTCAGACATGGTAATTGGTTGTCTCTATAGGCCCCCGGGCTCAGCAGCTGTTGTGGCTCAGCACCTGAAGAATAATTTGGAAAATATTTCGAGTAGATTTCCCCACCATGTTATAGTTCTGGGTGGAGATTTTAATTTGCCGGATATAGACTGGGAGACTCAAACGTTCATAACGGGTGGCAGGGACAAAGAATCCAGTGAAATATTTTTAAGTGCTTTATCTGAAAACTACCTTGAGCAGTTAAACAGAAAACCGACTCGTGGCGATAACATATTAGAACTTCTGGTGACAAACAGACCCTAACTATTTGAATCAGTTAATGCAGAACAGGGAATCAGCGATCATAAAGCGGTTACTGCATCGATGATTTCAGCCGTAAATAGAAATATTAAAAAAGGTAGGAAGATTTTTCTGTTTAGCAAAAGTGACAAAAAGCAGATTACAGAGTACCTGACGGCTCAACACAAAAGTTTTGTCTCAAGTGCAGATAGTGTTGAGGATCAGTGGACAAAGTTCAAAACCATGGTACAATATGCGTTAGATGAGTATGTGCCAAGCAAGATCGTAAGAGATGGGAAAGAGCCACCGTGGTACAACAACCGAGTTAGAAAACTGCTGCGGAAGCAAAGGGAACTTCACAGCAAACATAAACATAGCCAAAGCCTTGCAGACAAGCAAAAATTACTTGAAGCGAAATGCAGTGTGAGGAGGGCTATGCGAGAGGCTTTCAATGAATTCGAAAGTAAAGTTCTATGTACTGACTTGGCAGAAAATCCTAAGAAATTTTCGTCCTATGTCAAAGCGGTAGGTGGATCAATACAAAATGTCCAGACACTCTGTGACCAAAATGGTACTGAAACAGAGGATGACAGACTAAAGGCCGAATTACGAAATGTGTTCTTCCAAAGCTGTTTCACAGAGGAAGACTGCACTGTGCTTCCTTCTCTAGATTGTCGCACAGTTGACAAAATGGTAGATATCGAAGTAGACGACAGAGGGATAGAGGAACAATTAAAATCGCTCAAAAGAGGAAAGGCCGCTGGTCCTGATGGAATACCAGTTCTATTTTACACAGAGTACGCGAAGGAACTTGCCCCCCCTTCTTGCAGCGGTGTACCGTAGGTCTCTAGAAGAGCGAAGCGTTCCAAAGGATTGGAAAAGGGCACAGGTCATCCCCGTTTTCAAGAAGGGACGTCGAACAGACGTGCAGAACTATAGACCTATATCTCTAACGTCGATCAGTTGTAGAATTTTGGAACACGTATTATGTTCGAATATAATGTCTTTTCTGGAGACTAGAAATCTACTCTGTAGGAAGCAGCATGGGTTTCGAAAAAGACGGTCGTGTGAAACCCAGCTCGCGCTATTCGTCCACGAGACTCAGAGGGCCTTAGACACGGGTTCACAGGTAGATGCCGTGTTTCCTGACTTCCGCAAGGCGATTGACACAGTTCCCCACAGTCGTTTAATGAACAAAGTAAGAGCATACGGACTATCAGATCAATTGTGTGATTGGATTGAGGAGTTCCTAGATAACAGAACGCAGCATGTCATTCTCAATGGAGAGAAGTCTTCCAAAGTAAGAGTGATTTCAGGTGTGCCGCAGGGGAGTGTCATAGGACCGTTGGTATTCACAATATACATAAATGACCTGGTGGATGACATCGGAAGTTCACTGAGGCTTTTTGCAGATGATGCTGTGGTGTATCGAGAGGTTGCAACAATGGAAAATTGTACTGAAATGCAGGAGGATCTGCAGCGAATTGACGGATGGTTCACGGAATGGCAATTGAATCTCAATGTAGACAAGTGTAATGTGATGCGAATACAAAGAAAGATAGGTCCCTTATCATTTAGCTACAAAATAGCAGGTCAGCAACTGGAAGAAATAATTCCATAAATTATTTGGGAGTACTCATTAAGAGTGATTTAAAATGGAATGATCATATAAAGTTGATCGTCGGTAAAGCAGATGCCAGACTGAGATTCATTGGAAGAATCCTCAGGAAATGCAATCCGACAACAAAGGAAGTAGGTTACAGTACGCTTGTTCGCCCAATGCTTGAATACTGCTCAACAGTGTGGGAACCGCACCAGGTAGGGTTGATAGAAGAGATAGAGAAGTTCCAACGGAGAGCAGCGCGCTTCGTTACAGGATCATTTAGTAACTTCGAAAGCGTTACGCAGATGATAGATAAACTCCAATGGAAGACTCTGCAGGAGAGACGCTCAGTAGCTCGGTACGAGCTTTTGTTAAGGTTTCGAGAACATACCTTCACCGAAGAGTCAAGCAGTATATTACTCCCTCCTACGTATATCTCGCGAAGAGACCATGAGGATAAAATCAGAGAGATTAGAACCCACACAGAAGCATACCGACAATCCGTCTTTCCACGTACAATACGAGACTGGAATAGAAGGGAGAACCGATAGAGGTACTCAGGGTACCCTCCGCCATACACCGTCAGGTGGCTTGCGGAGTATGGATGTAGATGTAGATGTAGAAATTGCATCGGGATTGAATACAACAGGCACCATGCGGAAATTTCTGCATGGGAGTAGTGTCCCAAACTGTCTACGCTTTGATAGATTCCTTGGAGACCAGTAGTAGTTTCCGAAGCACATCTGGAGGCTTCATGTAACCTATGGACGTTCAGAGTGTTAATGATACACAGAAATTGCATCGGGATTGATTACAACAGGCACCATAAGGACTTCTCCACATGGGAGTAATGTCTCAAACTGTCTACGCTTTGATCGACTGCTGGGAGACCAGTAGTCGTTTCCAGAGCACATCTGGAAGCTTCCTGTAATCTGTGGACGTTCTGAGTGTTTATGAAACACAGAAATTACATCGGGATTGAATACAACAGCACCATGCGGACTTTTCTCCATGGGAGTAATGTCTCTAACTATCTACGCTTCGATCGTCCCTGGGGACCAGTACTGGTTTCCGAAGCACATCTGAAGGCTTCCTGTAATCTGTAGATTTTCAGGGTGTTGATGAAACACAGAAATTGCATCGGGATTGAATACAACAGGCACCATGCGGACATTTCTCCATGGGAGTAATGTCTCAAACTGTCTACGCTTTGATCGATACCTGGGAGACCAGAAGTAGTTTCCGAAACACATCTGGAGGCTTCCTGTAATCTGTGGACATTCAGAGTGTTGATGAATCACAGAAATTACATCGGGATTGAATACAACAGGCACCATGCGGACTCTTCTCTATACGAGTAATGTCTCAAACTGTCTATCCTTTGATCGATTCCTGGGAGACCAGTAGTAGTTCCACAGCACATCTGGAGGCATTCTGTAATCTGTGGACGTTCAGAGTGTTGATGAAACACAGATATTGCTTTGGGATTGAATGCAACAGGCACCATGAAGACTTTTCTCCATGGGGGTAATGTCTCAAACTGTCTACGCTTTCATCGATACCTGAGAGGCCAGAAGTAGTTTCCGAAGCACATCTGGAGTTTTCCTCTAATCTGTGGACGTTCAGAGTGTTGATGAAACATAGAAATTACATCGGGATTGAATACAACCGGCACCATGCGGACTGTTCTCTATGGGAGTAATGTCAAACTGTCTATGCTTTGATCGAATCCTGGGAGACCGGTAGTAGTTTCCGAAGCACATATGGAGGCTTCATGTAATCTGTGGACGTTCCGAGTATGATAGGCACCATGCGGAATTTTCGCCATTGGAGTTATGTCTCAAACTGTCTACGCATTGATCGATTCCTGGGAGACCAGTAGTAGTTTCCGAAGCACATCTGGAGGCTTCATGTAATCTGTGGACGTTCAGAGTGTTGATGAAACACCGAAATTGCGTCGGGATTGAATACAACAGGCACCATGCGGAAATTTCTGCATGGGAGTAATGTCCCAAACTGTCTACGCTTTGATAGATACCTGGGAGACCAGTAGTACTTTCCGAAGAACATCTGGATGCTTCATGTAATCTATGGACGTTCAGAGTGTTAATGAAACGCAGAAATTGCATCGGGATTGAAATCAACAGGCACCATGCGGACTTTTCTCCATGGGAGTAATGTCTCAAACTGTCTACGCTTTGATTGTGCCCTGGGAGACCACTAGAAGTTTCCGAAGAACATCTGGGTGCATTCTGTACTCTATGGACATTAAGTGTGTTGATGAAACACAGAAATTGCATTGGGATTGAATACGGACTTTTCTCAATGGGAGTTATGTCTCAAACATTCTGCACTTTGGTCGATTCCTGGGAGACCATTAGTAGGTTCCGAAGCACAATTGGAGGTATTCTGTAATCTGTGGACATTCAGAGTGTTGATGAATCACATAAATTGCATCGGCATTGATTAGAACAGGCACCATGCAGACTTTTCTCCATGAGAGTAATGTCTCAAACTGTCTACGCTTTGCTCGTTCCCTGGGAGACCAGCAGTGGAATCCGAAGCACATCTAGAGGCTTCCTGTAGTCTGTGGACGTTCAAAGTGTTAATGAAACAGTGAAATTGCATCGGGATTAAATACAACAGGCACCATGAAAATTTTGTCATAGAGAATAATGTCTCAAACTCTCTACGCTTTGATCGATTCCTGGGAGAGCAGTAGTAGTTTCCACAGCACATCTGGAGGCATTCTGTAATCTGTGGACGTTCAGAGTGTTGATGAAACACAGAAATTGCATCAGGATTGTATACAACAGGCACCAAGTGGACATTTCTCCATGGGAGTAATGTCTCAAACTGTCTATGCTTTGATCGAATCGTGGGAGACCAGTAGTGGTTTCCGATGCACATCTGGAGGCTTTCTGTAATCTGTGGACGTTCAGAGTGTAGATGAAATACAGATATTGCTTTGGGATTGAATGCAACAGGCACCATGAAGAATTTTCTCCATATGAGTAATGTCTCAAACTGTCTACGCTTTGATTGTTCCCCGGGAGACCAGTAGTAGTTTCCGAAGCACATCTGGAGGCATCCTGTAATCAGTCGACGTTCAAAGCGTTGATGAAACACAAAAATTGCATCGGGATTGAATATAACAGGCACCATGCGGACTTTTCTTCATGGGAGAAATGTCTTAAACTGACTACGCTTTGATTGTTTATTGGGAGACCAGTAGTAGTTTCCGAAGCACATCTGGAGGCATCATGTAATCTGCCGACGTTCAGAATATTGATGAAACACAAAAATTGCATCGGTATTGAATAAAACAGGCACCATGCGGAATTTTCTAATTGGGAGTAATGTCTCAAACTGTCTACATTTTGATCGATATCTGGGAGACCAGAAGTAGTGTCCGAAGCGCATCTGGAGTCTTCCTGTAATCTGTGGACGCTTAGAGTGTTGATGAAACACAGAAACTACATCGGGATTGAATACAACATGCACTATGCGGAATTATCTGCATGGGAGTTATGTCTCAAACTGTCTACGCATTGATCGATTCCTGGGTGACCAGTACTAGTTTCCGAAGCTCATCTGGAGGCTTCATGTAATCTGTGGACGTTCAGAGTGTTGATGAAACACCGAAATTGCATCGGGATTAAATACAACAGGCACCATGCGGAAATTTCTGCATGGGAGTAATGTCCCAAACTGTCTACGCTGTGATAGATTCCTGGGAGACCAGTAGTAGTTTCCGAAGCACATCTGGAGGCTTCGTGTAATCTATGGACTGTTTCGAGTGTTAATGAAACACAGAATTTGCAACGGGATTGAAATCAACAGGCACCATGAGGACTTCTCTACATCGGAGTAATGTCTCAAACTGTCTACGTTTTCACCGATTCTTGAGAGACCAGTAGTAGTTTCCGCATAACATCTGGAAGCTTCCTGTAATCTGTGGACGTTCTGAGTTTTGATGAAACACAGAAATTTAATCGGGATTGAATACAACAGACACCAAGAAGACTTTTGTCATAGGGAGTAATGTTTCAAACTCTTTACACTTTAATCGATTCCTGGGAGACCAGTAGTAGTTACCGATGCGTATCTGATGGCATTCTGTAATCTATGGACGTTCAGTGTGTTGATGAAACACAGAAATTGCATCGAGATTGAATACAACAGGCACCATGCGGACTTTTCTCAATGGGAGTAATGTCTCAAACTGTCTACGCTTTGATTCTTCCCTGGGAGACCACTAGTAGTTTCCGAAGCACATCTGGAGGCATTCTGTAATCTGTGGACATTCGAGTGTTGATGAAACCCTGAAATTGCATCTGGATTCAATACAACACGCCAAAGGCGGACTTTTCTCCATGGGAATAATGTCTCAAAATGTCTATGCTTTGATCGTTTACTGGGAGACCAGAAGTAGTTTCCGAAGCACATCGGGAGGTATTCTGTAATCTGTGGACCTTCAGAGTGTTGATGAAACACAGAAATTGCATTAGGATTGAATACAACTGCACCATGCGGACTTTGCTCAATGGGAGTAATGTCTCAAACTGTCTATGCTTTGCTCGATTCCTGGGAGACCAATAGTATTTCAGAAGCACATCTTGGGGCATTCTGTAATCTGTGGACGTTTAGAGTGTTGATGAAACACAGATATTGCATCGGGATTGAATACAACAGTCACCATTCGGACTTTTCTCCATGGGAGTAATGTCTCAAACTGTCTACGCTTTGATTCTTCCCTGGGAGACCACTAGTAGTTTCCGAAGCACATCTAGAGGCATTCTGCAATCTGTGGACCTTCAGAGTGTAGATGAAACACAGAAATTGCATTGGGATTTAATACAACAGGCACCATGAAAACTTTTGTCACATAGAATACTGTCTCAAACTCTCTACGCTTTGATCGATTCCTGGGAGACCAGTAGTAGTTTCCACAGCACATCTGGAGGAATTCTGTAATCTGTGGATGTTCAGAGTGTTGATGATACACAGAAATTGCGTCGGGGTTGAATACAACAGTCACCAAGCGGACATGTCTCCATGGGAGTAAAGTCTCAAACTATCTATGCTTTGATCGAATCCTGGGAGACGTGTAGTAGTTTCCGAAGCACATCTGGAGGCTTCATATAATCTGCGGACGTTCCGAGTGTTGATGAAACACAGAAATTGCATCGGGATTGAATACACAAGGCACCATGCGGACTTTTCTCTGTGGGAGTAATGTCTCAAGCTGTCTACGCATTGATTGTTCCCTGGGAGACCAGTATTAGTTTCCGAAGCACATCTGGAGGCATCCTGTAATCTGTCGACGTTCAGAGCGTTGATTAAACACAAAGATTGCATCTTGTTTGAATATAATAGGGACCATGCGGACTTTACTCCATGGGAGTAATTTCTGAAACTGACTACGCATTGATTGTTCCCTGGGAGACCAGTAGTAGTTTCCGAAGCACATCTGGAGGCTTCATGTAATCTATGGACGTTCAGAGTGTTAACGAAACACAGAAATTGCATCGGGATTGAATACAACAGGCACCATGCCGAATTCTCTACATGGGATTAATGTCTCAAACTGTATAAGCTTTGATTGTTCCCTGGGAGACCAGTAGTAGTTTCCGAAGCACATCTGGAGGCATCCTGTAATGTGTCGACGTTCAGAGCGTTGACGAAACACAAAAATTGCATCGGGATTGAATATAATAGGCACCATGCGGAATTATCTCCATGGGAGTTATTTCTCAAACTGTCTTCGCATTGATCGATTCCTGGCAGAGCAGTATTAGTTTCCGTAGCACATCTGGATTCTTCATGTAATCTGTGGACGTTCAGAGTGTTGATGAAACACAGAAATTGCATCGGGTTTGAATACAACAAGCACCATGCGGACTTTTCTCAATGGAAGTTATTTCTCAAACTGTCTACACTTTGGTCGAATCCTGGGAGACCAGTAGTAGGTTCCGATGCACAAATGGAATCATTCTGTTATCTGTGGACATTCATGGTGTTGACCAAACACTGAAATTGCATCTGGATTCAATACAACACGCCAAATGCGGACTTTTCTCCATGGGAGTAATGTCTCGAACTGTCTACGCTTTGATCGTCCCTGGGAGACCAGTAGTAGTTTCCGAAGCACATCTGAAAGCTTCCTGTAATCTGCTTACGTTCAGAGTAATGATCAAACACAGAAATTGCATCGTGATTGAATACAACAGGCACTATGCGGACTTTTCTCCATGGGATTAATGTCTCAAACTGTCTACTTTTTGATAAATACCTGGGAGACCAGAAGTAGTTTCCGAAGCCCATCTGGAGTCTTCCAGTGATCTGTAGACGTTCAGAGTGTTGATGAAACTCAGAAATTACATCGGGATTGAATACAACAGGCACCATGCGGACTTTTCTCCCTGGGAGTAATGTCTCAATCCGTCTACGCTTTGATTGTTCCCTGGGAGACCAGTAGTAGCTTCCGAAGCTAATCTGAAGGCATCCTGTAACCTGTCGAAGTTCAGAGCGTTGATGAAACACAAGAATTGCATTGGGATTGTATATAATAGGCACCATGCGGAATTTTCCCCAAGGGAGTTATGTTTCAAACTGTCTACGCATTGATCGATTCCTGGGTGACAAGTAGTAGTTTCCGAAGCACATCTGGAGGCTTCATGTAATCTGTGGACCTCCAGAGTGTTAATGAAACACAGAAATTGCATCGGGATTACATACAACAGGCACCATGCGGACTTTTCTCCATGGGAGTAATGTCTCAAACTATCTACATTTGGTCGATACCTGGAAGACCAGAAGTAGTTTCCGAAGCGCATCTTTAGTCTTCCTGTGATCTGTGGACGTTCAGAGTGTTGATGAAACACAGAAATTGCATCGGGATTGAATACAACAAGCACCATGCGGACGTTTCTCAATGGAAGTTATTTCTCAAACTGTCTACACTTTGGTCGAATCCTGGGAGACCAGTAGTAGGTTCCGATGCACAACTGGAATCATTCTGTTATCTGTGGACATTCATGGTGTTGATCAAACACTGAAATTGCATCTGGATTCAATACAACACGCCAAATGCGGACTTTTCTCCATGGGAGTAATGTCTCAAACTGTGTACGCTTTGATCGTTTACTGGGAGACCAGTAGTCGATTCCGAAGCACATCTGGAGGCATCCTGTAATCTGTCGACGTTCAGAGCGTTGATGAAACACAAAAATTGCATCGGGATTGAATATAATAGGCACCATGCGGAATTTTCTCCATGGGAGTTATTTCTCAAACTGTCTACACATTGATCGATTCCTGGGAGACCAGTAGTACTTTCCGTAGCACATCGGGAGGCTTCATGTAATCTGTGGACGTTCTGAGTGTTGATGAAACACAGAAATTTAATCGGGATTGAATACAACAGACACCAAGGAGGCATTCGTCATAGGGAGTAATGCCTCAAACTCCCTACCCTTTAATCGATTCCTGGGAGACCAGTAGCAGTTTCCGATGCACATCTGTAGGCATTCTGTAATTTTGGACGTTCAGAGTGTTGATGAAACACAGATATTGCTTTGGGATTGAATGCAACAGACACCATGAAGTATTTTCTCCATATGAGTAATGTCTCAAACTGTATACGCTTTGATTGTTCCCTGGGAGACCAATAGTAGTTTCCGAAGCACATCTGGAGGCATCATGTAATCTGTCGACGTTCAGAGTGTTGATGAAACGCAAAAATTGCATCGGTATTGAATAAAACAGGCACCATGCGGAATTTTCCCCATGGGAGTAATGTCTCAAACTGTCTACGCATTGGTCGATTCCTGGGAGACCAGTAGTAGTTTCCGAAGCACATCTGGAGGCTTCATGTAATCTATGGACGTCCAGAGTGTTAATGAAACACAGAAAATGCATCGGGAATGAATACAACAGGCACCCTGCTTACTTCTCTACATGGGAGTAATGTCTCAAATTGTCTACGCTTTGGTCGATTCCTGGGAGACCAGTAGTAGTTTCTGCAGCACATCTGGAAGCTTCCTTTAATCTGTGGACGTTCTGAGTGTTGATGAAACACAGAAATTGCATCGGGATTGAATACAACAGGCACCATGCGGACTTTTCTCCATGGGAGTAATGTGTCGAACTGTCTACGCTTTGATCGTCCCTGGGAGACCAGTAGTAGTTTCCGAAGCACATCTGAAAGCTTCCTGTAATCTGTGGACGTTCAGAGTGTTGATCAAACACAGAAATTGCATCGGGATTGAATACAACAGGCACCATGCGGACTTTTCTCCATGGGAGTAAAGTCTCAAACTGTCTACTTTTTGATCGATATCTGGGAGACCAGAAGTAGTTTCCGAAGCTCATCTGGAGTCTTCCAGTGATCTGTAGACGTTCAGAGTGTTGATGAAACCCAGAAATTACATCGGGATTGAATACAACAGGCACCATGCGGACTTTTCTCCCTGGGAGTAATGTCTCAATCTGTCTACGCTTTACTTGTTCCCTGGGAGACCAATAGTAGTTTCCGAAGCACATCTGGAATCATCATGTAATCTGTCGACGGTCAGAGTGTTGATGAAACACAAAAATTGCATCGGTATTGAATAAAACAGGCACGATGCGGAATATTCTCCATGGGAGTAATGTCTCAAACTATCTACTTTTTGGTCGATACCTGGAAGACCAGAAGTAGTTTCCGAAGCGCATCTGGAGTCTTCCTGTGATCTGTGGACGTTCAGAGTGTTGATGAAACACAGAAATTACATTTGGATTGACTTTTCTCCCTGGGAGTAATGTCTCAATCTGTCTACGCTTTGATTGTTCCCTGGGAGACCAGTAGTAGTTTCCGAAGCAAATCTGGAGGCATCCTGTAACCTGTCGAAGTTCAGAGCGTTGATGAAACACAAGAATTGCATCGGGATTGAATATAATAGGAACCATGCGGAATTTTCTCCAAGGGAGTTATGTTTCAAACTGTCTACGCATTGATCGATTCCTGGGTGACAAGTAGTAGTTTCCGAAGCACATCTGGAAGCTTCATGTAATCTGTGGACGTTCAGAGTGCTGATGAAACACCGAAATTGCATCGGGATTGAATACAACAGGCACCATGCGGAAATTTCTGCATGGGAGTGATGTCCCAAATTACCTACGGTTTGAAAGATTCCTGGGAGACCAGTAGTAGTTTCCGAAGCACATCTGGAGGCTTCATGTAATCTGTGACCGTTCCGAGTGTTGATGAAACACAGAAATTGCATCGGGATTGAATACACAATGCACCATGCGGACTTTTCTCCATGGGAGTAATGTCTCAAACTGTCTACGATGTGATCGTTCCCTGGGAGACCGATTACATAATGCCACCAGATGTGCTTCGGAAACTACTACTTGTCTCCCAGTGAACAATCAAAGCGTAGTGAGTTTGAGACATTTCTCCCATGGAGAAAAGTACCCATGGTGCCTGTTATATTCAATCCCGATGCAATTTTTGTCTTTCATCAACGTGCGCGGTTTGGTCACCCTCTCCCGAAGGGGAGTGGCGGGTTCAGCGGCGTTCGCGGCGCACGAGGCCGAGGGTCAATGTGGAGGCTGGCCGTGTGGCATCGCCCGCTCTGCCTGTGAGTGGACATGTGGCCGCTCCTTCAGCAAGGTCCGAGCAGGTACACGGGGGGAGGGGTTTATTAGTTATTGGGAGCTCCAACATTAGGCGGGTGATCGAGCCCCTTAGGGAAATAGCGGAAAGGTCGGGGAAGAAGGCCAGTGTTCACTCTGTCTGCTTGCCGGGGGGTCTCATTCGAGATGTGGAGGAGGCCCTACCGGCGGCGATAGAGAGCACTGGGTGCACCCGACTGCAAATTGTTGCTCATGTCGGCACCAATGACTCCTGCCGTCTGGGTTCAGAGGTCATCCTCAGTTCGTACAGGCGGTTGGCGGAGTTGATGAAGGCGGAAAGCCTCGCTCGCGGGGTGGAATCAGAGCTAACTATTTGTAGTATCGTTCCCAGAACCGATCGCGGTCCTCTGGTTTGGAGCCGACTGGAAGGCTTAAACCAGAGGCTCAGACGATTCTGCGGAGAGCTGGGGTGCAAATTTCTCGACCTCCGCTATCTGGTGGAGAAATGTAGGGTCCCCCTGAATAGGTCAGGCGTGCACTACACGCCGTAAGCGGCTACGAGGGTAGAGGAGTACGTGTGGAGTGCACATGGGGTTTTTTTAGGTTAGAGAACTCCCTCCCTAGGCCCGGCAAGACGCCTCCTGAGACGCGGCAAGGCAGGAGTAGGCAAAATGCAACAAGGAATAACAATATTAATGTGCTTATAGTAAACTGCAGGAGCGTCTATAGAAAGGTCCCAGAACTGCTCTCATTAATAAACGGTCACAACGCCCACATAGTACTAGGAACAAAAAGTTGGCTGAAACCAGACGTAAACAGTAATGAAATCCTAAACTCGGATTGGAATGTATACCGCAGAGATAGGCTGGACAGTGAAGGGGGAGGCGTGTTTATAGCGATAAGAAGTGCAGTAGTAACGAAGGAAATTGACGGAGATTCGAATTGTGAAATGATTTGGGTGAAGGTCACGGTTAAAGCAGGCTCAGACATGGTAATTGGTTGTCTCTATAGGCCCCCGGGCTCAGCAGCTGTTGTGGCTCAGCACCTGAAGAATAATTTGGAAAATATTTCGAGTAGATTTCCCCACCATGTTATAGTTCTGGGTGGAGATTTTAATTTGCCGGATATAGACTGGGAGACTCAAACGTTCATAACGGGTGGCAGGGACAAAGAATCCAGTGAAATATTTTTAAGTGCTTTATCTGAAAACTACCTTGAGCAGTTAAACAGAAAACCGACTCGTGGCGATAACATATTAGAACTTCTGGTGACAAACAGACCCTAACTATTTGAATCAGTTAATGCAGAACAGGGAATCAGCGATCATAAAGCGGTTACTGCATCGATGATTTCAGCCGTAAATAGAAATATTAAAAAAGGTAGGAAGATTTTTCTGTTTAGCAAAAGTGACAAAAAGCAGATTACAGAGTACCTGACGGCTCAACACAAAAGTTTTGTCTCAAGTGCAGATAGTGTTGAGGATCAGTGGACAAAGTTCAAAACCATGGTACAATATGCGTTAGATGAGTATGTGCCAAGCAAGATCGTAAGAGATGGGAAAGAGCCACCGTGGTACAACAACCGAGTTAGAAAACTGCTGCGGAAGCAAAGGGAACTTCACAGCAAACATAAACATAGCCAAAGCCTTGCAGACAAGCAAAAATTACTTGAAGCGAAATGCAGTGTGAGGAGGGCTATGCGAGAGGCTTTCAATGAATTCGAAAGTAAAGTTCTATGTACTGACTTGGCAGAAAATCCTAAGAAATTTTCGTCCTATGTCAAAGCGGTAGGTGGATCAATACAAAATGTCCAGACACTCTGTGACCAAAATGGTACTGAAACAGAGGATGACAGACTAAAGGCCGAATTACGAAATGTGTTCTTCCAAAGCTGTTTCACAGAGGAAGACTGCACTGTGCTTCCTTCTCTAGATTGTCGCACAGTTGACAAAATGGTAGATATCGAAGTAGACGACAGAGGGATAGAGGAACAATTAAAATCGCTCAAAAGAGGAAAGGCCGCTGGTCCTGATGGAATACCAGTTCTATTTTACACAGAGTACGCGAAGGAACTTGCCCCCCCTTCTTGCAGCGGTGTACCGTAGGTCTCTAGAAGAGCGAAGCGTTCCAAAGGATTGGAAAAGGGCACAGGTCATCCCCGTTTTCAAGAAGGGACGTCGAACAGACGTGCAGAACTATAGACCTATATCTCTAACGTCGATCAGTTGTAGAATTTTGGAACACGTATTATGTTCGAATATAATGTCTTTTCTGGAGACTAGAAATCTACTCTGTAGGAAGCAGCATGGGTTTCGAAAAAGACGGTCGTGTGAAACCCAGCTCGCGCTATTCGTCCACGAGACTCAGAGGGCCTTAGACACGGGTTCACAGGTAGATGCCGTGTTTCCTGACTTCCGCAAGGCGATTGACACAGTTCCCCACAGTCGTTTAATGAACAAAGTAAGAGCATACGGACTATCAGATCAATTGTGTGATTGGATTGAGGAGTTCCTAGATAACAGAACGCAGCATGTCATTCTCAATGGAGAGAAGTCTTCCAAAGTAAGAGTGATTTCAGGTGTGCCGCAGGGGAGTGTCATAGGACCGTTGGTATTCACAATATACATAAATGACCTGGTGGATGACATCGGAAGTTCACTGAGGCTTTTTGCAGATGATGCTGTGGTGTATCGAGAGGTTGCAACAATGGAAAATTGTACTGAAATGCAGGAGGATCTGCAGCGAATTGACGGATGGTTCACGGAATGGCAATTGAATCTCAATGTAGACAAGTGTAATGTGATGCGAATACAAAGAAAGATAGGTCCCTTATCATTTAGCTACAAAATAGCAGGTCAGCAACTGGAAGAAATAATTCCATAAATTATTTGGGAGTACTCATTAAGAGTGATTTAAAATGGAATGATCATATAAAGTTGATCGTCGGTAAAGCAGATGCCAGACTGAGATTCATTGGAAGAATCCTCAGGAAATGCAATCCGACAACAAAGGAAGTAGGTTACAGTACGCTTGTTCGCCCAATGCTTGAATACTGCTCAACAGTGTGGGAACCGCACCAGGTAGGGTTGATAGAAGAGATAGAGAAGTTCCAACGGAGAGCAGCGCGCTTCGTTACAGGATCATTTAGTAACTTCGAAAGCGTTACGCAGATGATAGATAAACTCCAATGGAAGACTCTGCAGGAGAGACGCTCAGTAGCTCGGTACGAGCTTTTGTTAAGGTTTCGAGAACATACCTTCACCGAAGAGTCAAGCAGTATATTACTCCCTCCTACGTATATCTCGCGAAGAGACCATGAGGATAAAATCAGAGAGATTAGAACCCACACAGAAGCATACCGACAATCCGTCTTTCCACGTACAATACGAGACTGGAATAGAAGGGAGAACCGATAGAGGTACTCAGGGTACCCTCCGCCATACACCGTCAGGTGGCTTGCGGAGTATGGATGTAGATGTAGATGTAGAAATTGCATCGGGATTGAATACAACAGGCACCATGCGGAAATTTCTGCATGGGAGTAGTGTCCCAAACTGTCTACGCTTTGATAGATTCCTTGGAGACCAGTAGTAGTTTCCGAAGCACATCTGGAGGCTTCATGTAACCTATGGACGTTCAGAGTGTTAATGATACACAGAAATTGCATCGGGATTGATTACAACAGGCACCATAAGGACTTCTCCACATGGGAGTAATGTCTCAAACTGTCTACGCTTTGATCGACTGCTGGGAGACCAGTAGTCGTTTCCAGAGCACATCTGGAAGCTTCCTGTAATCTGTGGACGTTCTGAGTGTTTATGAAACACAGAAATTACATCGGGATTGAATACAACAGCACCATGCGGACTTTTCTCCATGGGAGTAATGTCTCTAACTATCTACGCTTCGATCGTCCCTGGGGACCAGTACTGGTTTCCGAAGCACATCTGAAGGCTTCCTGTAATCTGTAGATTTTCAGGGTGTTGATGAAACACAGAAATTGCATCGGGATTGAATACAACAGGCACCATGCGGACATTTCTCCATGGGAGTAATGTCTCAAACTGTCTACGCTTTGATCGATACCTGGGAGACCAGAAGTAGTTTCCGAAACACATCTGGAGGCTTCCTGTAATCTGTGGACATTCAGAGTGTTGATGAATCACAGAAATTACATCGGGATTGAATACAACAGGCACCATGCGGACTCTTCTCTATACGAGTAATGTCTCAAACTGTCTATCCTTTGATCGATTCCTGGGAGACCAGTAGTAGTTCCACAGCACATCTGGAGGCATTCTGTAATCTGTGGACGTTCAGAGTGTTGATGAAACACAGATATTGCTTTGGGATTGAATGCAACAGGCACCATGAAGACTTTTCTCCATGGGGGTAATGTCTCAAACTGTCTACGCTTTCATCGATACCTGAGAGGCCAGAAGTAGTTTCCGAAGCACATCTGGAGTTTTCCTCTAATCTGTGGACGTTCAGAGTGTTGATGAAACATAGAAATTACATCGGGATTGAATACAACCGGCACCATGCGGACTGTTCTCTATGGGAGTAATGTCAAACTGTCTATGCTTTGATCGAATCCTGGGAGACCGGTAGTAGTTTCCGAAGCACATATGGAGGCTTCATGTAATCTGTGGACGTTCCGAGTATGATAGGCACCATGCGGAATTTTCGCCATGGGAGTTATGTCTCAAACTGTCTACGCATTGATCGATTCCTGGGAGACCAGTAGTAGTTTCCGAAGCACATCTGGAGGCTTCATGTAATCTGTGGACGTTCAGAGTGTTGATGAAACACCGAAATTGCGTCGGGATTGAATACAACAGGCACCATGCGGAAATTTCTGCATGGGAGTAATGTCCCAAACTGTCTACGCTTTGATAGATACCTGGGAGACCAGTAGTACTTTCCGAAGAACATCTGGATGCTTCATGTAATCTATGGACGTTCAGAGTGTTAATGAAACGCAGAAATTGCATCGGGATTGAAATCAACAGGCACCATGCGGACTTTTCTCCATGGGAGTAATGTCTCAAACTGTCTACGCTTTGATTGTGCCCTGGGAGACCACTAGAAGTTTCCGAAGAACATCTGATTGCATTCTGTACTCTATGGACATTAAGTGTGTTGATGAAACACAGAAATTGCATTGGGATTGAATACGGACTTTTCTCAATGGGAGTTATGTCTCAAACATTCTGCACTTTGGTCGATTCCTGGGAGACCATTAGTAGGTTCCGAAGCACAATTGGAGGTATTCTGTAATCTGTGGACATTCAGAGTGTTGATGAATCACATAAATTGCATCGGCATTGATTAGAACAGGCACCATGCAGACTTTTCTCCATGAGAGTAATGTCTCAAACTGTCTACGCTTTGCTCGTTCCCTGGGAGACCAGCAGTGGAATCCGAAGCACATCTAGAGGCTTCCTGTAGTCTGTGGACGTTCAAAGTGTTAATGAAACAGTGAAATTGCATCGGGATTAAATACAACAGGCACCATGAAAATTTTGTCATAGAGAATAATGTCTCAAACTCTCTACGCTTTGATCGATTCCTGGGAGAGCAGTAGTAGTTTCCACAGCACATCTGGAGGCATTCTGTAATCTGTGGACGTTCAGAGTGTTGATGAAACACAGAAATTGCATCAGGATTGTATACAACAGGCACCAAGTGGACATTTCTCCATGGGAGTAATGTCTCAAACTGTCTATGCTTTGATCGAATCGTGGGAGACCAGTAGTGGTTTCCGATGCACATCTGGAGGCTTTCTGTAATCTGTGGACGTTCAGAGTGTTGATGAAATACAGATATTGCTTTGGGATTGAATGCAACAGGCACCATGAAGAATTTTCTCCATATGAGTAATGTCTCAAACTGTCTACGCTTTGATTGTTCCCCGGGAGACCAGTAGTAGTTTCCGAAGCACATCTGGAGGCATCCTGTAATCAATCGACGTTCAAAGCGTTGATGAAACACAAAAATTGCATCGGGATTGAATATAACAGGCACCATGCGGACTTTTCTTCATGGGAGAAATGTCTTAAACTGACTACGCTTTGATTGTTTATTGGGAGACCAGTAGTAGTTTCCGAAGCACATCTGGAGGCATCATGTAATCTGCCGACGTTCAGAATATTGATGAAACACAAAAATTGCATCGGTATTGAATAAAACAGGCACCATGCGGAATTTTCTAATTGGGAGTAATGTCTCAAACTGTCTACATTTTGATCGATACCTGGGAGACCAGAAGTAGTGTCCGAAGCGCATCTGGAGTCTTCCTGTAATCTGTGGACGCTCAGAGTGTTGATGAAACACAGAAACTACATCGGGATTGAATACAACATGCACTATGCGGAATTATCTGCATGGGAGTTATGTCTCAAACTGTCTACGCATTGATCGATTCCTGGGTGACCAGTACTAGTTTCCGAAGCTCATCTGGAGGCTTCATGTAATCTGTGGACGTTCAGAGTGTTGATGAAACACCGAAATTGCATCGGGATTAAATACAACAGGCACCATGCGGAAATTTCTGCATGGGAGTAATGTCCCAAACTGTCTACGCTGTGATAGATTCCTGGGAGACCAGTAGTAGTTTCCGAAGCACATCTGGAGGCTTCGTGTAATCTATGGACTGTTTCGAGTGTTAATGAAACACAGAATTTGCAACGGGATTGAAATCAACAGGCACCATGAGGACTTCTCTACATCGGAGTAATGTCTCAAACTGTCTACGTTTTCACCGATTCTTGAGAGACCAGTAGTAGTTTCCGCATAACATCTGGAAGCTTCCTGTAATCTGTGGACGTTCTGAGTTTTGATGAAACACAGAAATTTAATCGGGATTGAATACAACAGACACCAAGAAGACTTTTGTCATAGGGAGTAATGTTTCAAACTCTTTACACTTTAATCGATTCCTGGGAGACCAGTAGTAGTTACCGATGCGTATCTGATGGCATTCTGTAATCTATGGACGTTCAGTGTGTTGATGAAACACAGAAATTGCATCGAGATTGAATACAACAGGCACCATGCGGACTTTTCTCAATGGGAGTAATGTCTCAAACTGTCTACGCTTTGATTCTTCCCTGGGAGACCACTAGTAGTTTCCGAAGCACATCTGGAGGCATTCTGTAATCTGTGGACATTCGAGTGTTGATGAAACCCTGAAATTGCATCTGGATTCAATACAACACGCCAAAGGCGGACTTTTCTCCATGGGAATAATGTCTCAAAATGTCTATGCTTTGATCGTTTACTGGGAGACCAGAAGTAGTTTCCGAAGCACATCGGGAGGTATTCTGTAATCTGTGGACCTTCAGAGTGTTGATGAAACACAGAAATTGCATTAGGATTGAATACAACTGCACCATGCGGACTTTGCTCAATGGGAGTAATGTCTCAAACTGTCTATGCTTTGCTCGATTCCTGGGAGACCAATAGTATTTCAGAAGCACATCTTGGGGCATTCTGTAATCTGTGGACGTTTAGAGTGTTGATGAAACACAGATATTGCATCGGGATTGAATACAACAGTCACCATTCGGACTTTTCTCCATGGGAGTAATGTCTCAAACTGTCTACGCTTTGATTCTTCCCTGGGAGACCACTAGTAGTTTCCGAAGCACATCTAGAGGCATTCTGCAATCTGTGGACCTTCAGAGTGTAGATGAAACACAGAAATTGCATTGGGATTTAATACAACAGGCACCATGAAAACTTTTGTCACATAGAATACTGTCTCAAACTCTCTACGCTTTGATCGATTCCTGGGAGACCAGTAGTAGTTTCCACAGCACATCTGGAGGAATTCTGTAATCTGTGGATGTTCAGAGTGTTGATGATACACAGAAATTGCGTCGGGGTTGAATACAACAGTCACCAAGCGGACATGTCTCCATGGGAGTAAAGTCTCAAACTATCTATGCTTTGATCGAATCCTGGGAGACGTGTAGTAGTTTCCGAAGCACATCTGGAGGCTTCATATAATCTGCGGACGTTCCGAGTGTTGATGAAACACAGAAATTGCATCGGGATTGAATACACAAGGCACCATGCGGACTTTTCTCTGTGGGAGTAATGTCTCAAGCTGTCTACGCATTGATTGTTCCCTGGGAGACCAGTATTAGTTTCCGAAGCACATCTGGAGGCATCCTGTAATCTGTCGACGTTCAGAGCGTTGATTAAACACAAAGATTGCATCTTGTTTGAATATAATAGGGACCATGCGGACTTTACTCCATGGGAGTAATTTCTGAAACTGACTACGCATTGATTGTTCCCTGGGAGACCAGTAGTAGTTTCCGAAGCACATCTGGAGGCTTCATGTAATCTATGGACGTTCAGAGTGTTAACGAAACACAGAAATTGCATCGGGATTGAATACAACAGGCACCATGCCGAATTCTCTACATGGGATTAATGTCTCAAACTGTATAAGCTTTGATTGTTCCCTGGGAGACCAGTAGTAGTTTCCGAAGCACATCTGGAGGCATCCTGTAATGTGTCGACGTTCAGAGCGTTGACGAAACACAAAAATTGCATCGGGATTGAATATAATAGGCACCATGCGGAATTATCTCCATGGGAGTTATTTCTCAAACTGTCTTCGCATTGATCGATTCCTGGCAGAGCAGTATTAGTTTCCGTAGCACATCTGGATTCTTCATGTAATCTGTGGACGTTCAGAGTGTTGATGAAACACAGAAATTGCATCGGGTTTGAATACAACAAGCACCATGCGGACTTTTCTCAATGGAAGTTATTTCTCAAACTGTCTACACTTTGGTCGAATCCTGGGAGACCAGTAGTAGGTTCCGATGCACAAATGGAATCATTCTGTTATCTGTGGACATTCATGGTGTTGACCAAACACTGAAATTGCATCTGGATTCAATACAACACGCCAAATGCGGACTTTTCTCCATGGGAGTAATGTCTCGAACTGTCTACGCTTTGATCGTCCCTGGGAGACCAGTAGTAGTTTCCGAAGCACATCTGAAAGCTTCCTGTAATCTGCTTACGTTCAGAGTAATGATCAAACACAGAAATTGCATCGTGATTGAATACAACAGGCACTATGCGGACTTTTCTCCATGGGATTAATGTCTCAAACTGTCTACTTTTTGATAAATACCTGGGAGACCAGAAGTAGTTTCCGAAGCCCATCTGGAGTCTTCCAGTGATCTGTAGACGTTCAGAGTGTTGATGAAACTCAGAAATTACATCGGGATTGAATACAACAGGCACCATGCGGACTTTTCTCCCTGGGAGTAATGTCTCAATCCGTCTACGCTTTGATTGTTCCCTGGGAGACCAGTAGTAGCTTCCGAAGCTAATCTGAAGGCATCCTGTAACCTGTCGAAGTTCAGAGCGTTGATGAAACACAAGAATTGCATTGGGATTGTATATAATAGGCACCATGCGGAATTTTCCCCAAGGGAGTTATGTTTCAAACTGTCTACGCATTGATCGATTCCTGGGTGACAAGTAGTAGTTTCCGAAGCACATCTGGAGGCTTCATGTAATCTGTGGACCTCCAGAGTGTTAATGAAACACAGAAATTGCATCGGGATTACATACAACAGGCACCATGCGGACTTTTCTCCATGGGAGTAATGTCTCAAACTATCTACATTTGGTCGATACCTGGAAGACCAGAAGTAGTTTCCGAAGCGCATCTTTAGTCTTCCTGTGATCTGTGGACGTTCAGAGTGTTGATGAAACACAGAAATTGCATCGGGATTGAATACAACAAGCACCATGCGGACGTTTCTCAATGGAAGTTATTTCTCAAACTGTCTACACTTTGGTCGAATCCTGGGAGACCAGTAGTAGGTTCCGATGCACAACTGGAATCATTCTGTTATCTGTGGACATTCATGGTGTTGATCAAACACTGAAATTGCATCTGGATTCAATACAACACGCCAAATGCGGACTTTTCTCCATGGGAGTAATGTCTCAAACTGTGTACGCTTTGATCGTTTACTGGGAGACCAGTAGTCGATTCCGAAGCACATCTGGAGGCATCCTGTAATCTGTCGACGTTCAGAGCGTTGATGAAACACAAAAATTGCATCGGGATTGAATATAATAGGCACCATGCGGAATTTTCTCCATGGGAGTTATTTCTCAAACTGTCTACACATTGATCGATTCCTGGGAGACCAGTAGTACTTTCCGTAGCACATCGGGAGGCTTCATGTAATCTGTGGACGTTCTGAGTGTTGATGAAACACAGAAATTTAATCGGGATTGAATACAACAGACACCAAGGAGGCATTCGTCATAGGGAGTAATGCCTCAAACTCCCTACCCTTTAATCGATTCCTGGGAGACCAGTAGCAGTTTCCGATGCACATCTGTAGGCATTCTGTAATTTTGGACGTTCAGAGTGTTGATGAAACACAGATATTGCTTTGGGATTGAATGCAACAGGCACCATGAAGTATTTTCTCCATATGAGTAATGTCTCAAACTGTATACGCTTTGATTGTTCCCTGGGAGACCAATAGTAGTTTCCGAAGCACATCTGGAGGCATCATGTAATCTGTCGACGTTCAGAGTGTTGATGAAACGCAAAAATTGCATCGGTATTGAATAAAACAGGCACCATGCGGAATTTTCCTCATGGGAGTAATGTCTCAAACTGTCTACGCATTGGTCGATTCCTGGGAGACCAGTAGTAGTTTCCGAAGCACATCTGGAGGCTTCATGTAATCTATGGACGTCCAGAGTGTTAATGAAACACAGAAAATGCATCGGGAATGAATACAACAGGCACCCTGCTTACTTCTCTACATGGGAGTAATGTCTCAAATTGTCTACGCTTTGGTCGATTCCTGGGAGACCAGTAGTAGTTTCTGCAGCACATCTGGAAGCTTCCTGTAATCTGTGGACGTTCTGAGTGTTGATGAAACACAGAAATTGCATCGGGATTGAATACAACAGGCACCATGCGGACTTTTCTCCATGGGAGTAATGTGTCGAACTGTCTACGCTTTGATCGTCCCTGGGAGACCAGTAGTAGTTTCCGAAGCACATCTGAAAGCTTCCTGTAATCTGTGGACGTTCAGAGTGTTGATCAAACACAGAAATTGCATCGGGATTGAATACAACAGGCACCATGCGGACTTTTCTCCATGGGAGTAAAGTCTCAAACTGTCTACTTTTTGATCGATATCTGGGAGACCAGAAGTAGTTTCCGAAGCTCATCTGGAGTCTTCCAGTGATCTGTAGACGTTCAGAGTGTTGATGAAACCCAGAAATTACATCGGGATTGAATACAACAGGCACCATGCGGACTTTTCTCCCTGGGAGTAATGTCTCAATCTGTCTACGCTTTACTTGCTCCCTGGGAGACCAATAGTAGTTTCCGAAGCACATCTGGAATCATCATGTAATCTGTCGACGGTCAGAGTGTTGATGAAACACAAAAATTGCATCGGTATTGAATAAAACAGGCACGATGCGGAATATTCTCCATGGGAGTAATGTCTCAAACTATCTACTTTTTGGTCGATACCTGGAAGACCAGAAGTAGTTTCCGAAGCGCATCTGGAGTCTTCCTGTGATCTGTGGACGTTCAGAGTGTTGATGAAACACAGAAATTACATTTGGATTGACTTTTCTCCCTGGGAGTAATGTCTCAATCTGTCTACGCTTTGATTGTTCCCTGGGAGACCAGTAGTAGTTTCCGAAGCAAATCTGGAGGCATCCTGTAACCTGTCGAAGTTCAGAGCGTTGATGAAACACAAGAATTGCATCGGGATTGAATATAATAGGAACCATGCGGAATTTTCTCCAAGGGAGTTATGTTTCAAACTGTCTACGCATTGATCGATTCCTGGGTGACAAGTAGTAGTTTCCGAAGCACATCTGGAAGCTTCATGTAATCTGTGGACGTTCAGAGTGCTGATGAAACACCGAAATTGCATCGGGATTGAATACAACAGGCACCATGCGGAAATTTCTGCATGGGAGTGATGTCCCAAATTACCTACGGTTTGAAAGATTCCTGGGAGACCAGTAGTAGTTTCCGAAGCACATCTGGAGGTTTCATGTAATCTATGGACGTTCAGAGTGTTAATGAAACACAGAATTTGCAATGGGATTGAAATCAACAGGCACCATGAGGACTTCTCTACATCAGAGTAATGTCTCAAACTGTCTACGCTTTCATCGATTCTTGAGAGACCAGTAGTAGTTTCCACAGCACATCTGGAAGCTTCCTGTAATCTGTGGACGATCTGAGTGTTGATGAAACACAGAAATTTAATCTGGATTGAATACAACAGACACCAAGAAGACTTTTGTCATAGGGAGTAATGTCTCAAACTCTCTAACCTCTAATCGATTCCTTGGAGACCAGTAGTAATTACCGATGCACATCTGAAGGAATTCTGTAATCTATGGACGTTCAGTGTGTTGATGAAACACAGAAATTGCATCGGGATTGAATACAACAGGCACCATGCGGACTTTGCTCAATGGGAGTAATGTCTCAAACTGTCTACGCATTGATCGATTCCTGGGAGACCAGTAGTAGTTTCCGAAGCACATCTTGGTTCATTCTGTAATATGTGGACGTTTAGAGCGTTGATGAAACACAGAAATTGCATCGGGATTTAATACAACAGGCACCATGAGAACTTTTGTCACATCGAATAATGTCTCAAACTCTCTACGCTTTGATCGATTCCTGGGAGACCAGTAGTAGTTTCCACAGCACTTCTGGAGGCATTCTGTAATCTGTGGACGTTCCGAGTGTTGATGAAACACAGAAATTGCATCGGGATTGAATACAACAGGCACCAAGCGGACATGTCTCCATGGGAGTAAGGTCTCAAACTGTCCATGATTTGATCGATTCCTGGGAGACGTGTAGTAGTTTCCGAAGCACATCTGGAGGCTTAATATAATCTGCGGACGTTCCAAGTGTTGATGAAACACAGAAATTGCATCGGGATTGAATACACAAGGCACCATGTTGACTTTTCTCCATGGAAGTAATGTCTCAAACTGTCTACGCTTTGATTGTTCCCTGGGAGACCAATATTAGTTTCCGAAGCACATCTGGAGGCATCCTTTAATCAGTCGAAGTTCAGAGCGATGATGAAACACAAAGATTGCATCTTGTTTGATTATAATAGGCACCTTGCGGACTTTTCTCAATTAGAGTAATGTCTCAAACTGACTACGCATTGATTGTTCCCTGGGAGACCAGTAGTAGTTTCCGAAGCACATCTGGAGGCATAATGTAATCTATGGACGTGCGGTGTGTTAATGAAACACAGAAATTGCATCGGGATTGAATACAACAGGCACCATGCCGACTTCTCTACATGGGAGTAATGTCTTAAACTGTATACGCTTTGATTGTTCCTGGGAGACCAGTAGTAGTTTCCGAAGCACATCTGGAGGCATCGTGTAATCTGTCGACGTTCAGAGCGTTGACGAAACACAAAAATTGCATCGGGATTAAATATAATAGGCACCATGCGGGATTTTCTCCATGGGAGTTATTTCTCAAACTGTCTTCGCATTGATCGATTCCTGGCAGAGCAGTACTACTTTCCGTAGCACATCTGGAGGCTTCATGTAATCTGTGGACGTTCAGTGTGTTGATGAAACACAGAAACTGCATCGGGATTGAATACAACAAGTATCATGCGGACTTTTCTCAATGGGAGTTATGTCTCAAACTGTCTACACTTTGGTCGAATCCTGGGAGACCAGTAGTAGGTTCCGATGCACAACAGGAATCCTTCTGTAATCTGTTGACATTCAGAGTGTTGATCAAACACTGAAATTGCATCTGGATTCAATACAACACGAAAAATGCGGACTTTTCTCCATCGGAGTAATGTCTCAAACTGTCTACGCTTTGATCGATTCCTGGGAGACCAGTACTAGTTTCTGAAGCACATCTTGGGGCATTCTGTAGTCTGTGGCATTTAGAGTTTTGATGAGACACAGATATTGCATCGGGATTGTATACAACAGTCACCATGCGGACTTCTCTCCATGGGAGTAATGTCTCAAACTGTCTACTTTTTGATCGTTACCTTTGAGACCAGAAGTAGTTTCCGAAGCACATCTGGAGACTTCCTGTAATCTGTGGACGTTCTGAGTGTTGATGAAACACAGAAATTACATCGCGATTGAATGCAGCAGGCACCATGCGGACTCTTCTCTATGGGAGTAATGTCTCAAACTGTCTATGCTTTGATCGAATCACGGGAGACCAGTATTAGTTTCCGAAGCACATCTGGAGGCTTCATGTAATTTGTGGAAGTTCCGAGTGTTGATGAAACACAGAAATTGCATCAGGCTTAAATACACAAGGCACCATGCGGATTTTTCCCCCTAGGAGTAATGTCTCAAACTGTCTACGCTTTGATTGTTCCCTGGGAGACCAGTAGTAGTTTCCGAAGCACATTTGGAGGCTTCATGTAATCTATGGACGTCCAGAGTGTTAATGAAACACAGAAATTGCATCGGGAATGAATACAACAGGCACCCTGCTTCCTTCTCTATATGGGAGTAATGTCTCAAACTGTCTACGCTTTAGTCGATTCCTGGGAGACCAGTAGTAGTTTCTGCAGCACATCTGGAAGCTTCCTGTAGTCTGTGGACGTTCTGAGTGTTGATGAAACACAGAAATTGCATCGGGATTGAATACAACAGGCACCATGCGGACTTTTCTCCATGGGAGTAATGTCTCTAACCGTCTACGCATTGATCGTCCCTGGGAGAACAGTAGTAGTTTCCGAAGCACATCTGAAGGCTTCCTGTAATCTGTTGACGTTCAGAGTGTTGATCAAACACAGAAATTGCATCGGGATTACATACAACAGGCACCATGCGGACTTTTCTCCATGGGAGTAATGTCTGAAACTATCTACTTTTGGTCGATACCTTGAAGACCAGAAGTAGTTTCCGAAGCGCATCTTTAGTCTTCCTGTGATCTGTGGACGTTCAGAATGTTGATGAAACACAGAAATTGCATCGGGATTGAATACAACAAGCACCATGCGGACTTTTCTCAATGGAAGTTATTTCTCAAACTGTCTACACTTTGGTCGAATCCTGGGAGACCAGTAGTAGGTTCCGATGCACAACTGGAATCATTCTGTTATCTGTGGACATTCATGGTGTTGATCAAACACTGAAATTGCATCTGGATTCAATACAACACGCCAAATGCGGACTTTTCACCATGGGAGTAATGTCTCAAACTGTGTACGCTTTGATCGTTTACTGGGAGACCAGTAGTCGATTCCGAAGCACATCTGGAGGCATCCTGTAATCTGTCGACGTTCAGAGTGTTGATGAAACTCAGAAATTGCATCGGGATTGAATACAACAGGCACCATGCGGACTTTTCTCCCTGGGAGTAATGTCTCAATCCGTCTACGCTTTGATTGTTCCCTGGGAGACCAGTAGTAGCTTCCGAAGCAAATCTGAAGGCATCCTGTAACCTGTCGAAGTTCAGAGCGTTGATGAAACACAAGAATTGCATCGGGATTGAATATAATAGGCACCATGCGGAATTTTCCCCAAGGGAGTTATGTTTCAAACTGTCTACGCATTGATCGATTCCTGGGTGACAAGTAGTAGTTTCCGAAGCACATCTGGAGGTTTCATGTAATCTGTGGACGTTCTGAGTGTTGATGAAACACAGAAATTGAATCGGGATTTAATACAACAGACACCAAGGAGACTTTCGTCATAGGGAGTAATGCCTCAAACTCCCTACCCTTTAATCGATTCCTGGGAGACCAGTATTAGTTTCCGATGCACATCTGTAGGCATTCTGTAATTTTGGACGTTCAGAGTGTTGATGAAACACAGATATTGCTTTGGGATTGAATGCAACAGGCACCATGAAGTATTTTCTCCATATGAGTAATGTCTCAAACTGTATACGCTTTGATTGTTCCCTGGGAGACCAATAGTAGTTTCCGAAGCACATCTGGAGGCATCATGTAATCTGTCGACGTTCAGAGTGTTGATGAAACGCAAAAATTGCATCGGTATTGAATAAAACAGGCACCATGCGGAATTTTCCCCATGGGAGTAATGTCTCAAACTGTCTACGCATTGGTCGATTCCTGGGAGACCAGTAGTAGTTTCCGAAGCACATCTGGAGGCTTCATGTAATCTATGGACGTCCAGAGTGTTAATGAAACACAGAAAATGCATCGGGAATGAATACAACAGGCACCCTGCTTACTTCTCTACATGGGAGTAATGTCTCAAATTGTCTACGCTTTGGTCGATTCCTGGGAGACCAGTAGTAGTTTCTGCAGCACATCTGGAAGCTTCCTGTAATCTGTGGACGTTCTGAGTGTTGATGAAACACAGAAATTGCATCGGGATTGAATACAACAGGCACCATGCGGACTTTTCTCCATGGGAGTAATGTGTCGAACTGTCTACGCTTTGATCGTCCCTGGGAGACCAGTAGTAGTTTCCGAAGCACATCTGAAAGCTTCCTGTAATCTGTGGACGTTCAGAGTGTTGATCAAACACAGAAATTGCATCGGGATTGAATACAACAGGCACCATGCGGACTTTTCTCCATGGGAGTAAAGTCTCAAACTGTCTACTTTTTGATCGATATCTGGGAGACCAGAAGTAGTTTCCGAAGCTCATCTGGAGTCTTCCAGTGATCTGTAGACGTTCAGAGTGTTGATGAAACCCAGAAATTACATCGGGATTGAATACAACAGGCACCATGCGGACTTTTCTCCCTGGGAGTAATGTCTCAATCTGTCTACGCTTTACTTGTTCCCTGGGAGACCAATAGTAGTTTCCGAAGCACATCTGGAATCATCATGTAATCTGTCGACGGTCAGAGTGTTGATGAAACACAAAAATTGCATCGGTATTGAATAAAACAGGCACGATGCGGAATATTCTCCATGGGAGTAATGTCTCAAACTATCTACTTTTTGGTCGATACCTGGAAGACCAGAAGTAGTTTCCGAAGCGCATCTGGAGTCTTCCTGTGATCTGTGGACGTTCAGAGTGTTGATGAAACACAGAAATTACATTTGGATTGACTTTTCTCCCTGGGAGTAATGTCTCAATCTGTCTACGCTTTGATTGTTCCCTGGGAGACCAGTAGTAGTTTCCGAAGCAAATATGGAGGCATCCTGTAACCTGTCGAAGTTCAGAGCGTTGATGAAACACAAGAATTGCATCGGGATTGAATATAATAGGAACCATGCGGAATTTTCTCCAAGGGAGTTATGTTTCAAACTGTCTACGCATTGATCGATTCCTGGGTGACAAGTAGTAGTTTCCGAAGAACATCTGGAAGCTTCATGTAATCTGTGGACGTTCAGAGTGCTGATGAAACACCGAAATTGCATCGGGATTGAATACAACAGGCACCATGCGGAAATTTCTGCATGGGAGTGATGTCCCAAATTACCTACGGTTTGAAAGATTCCTGGGAGACCAGTAGTAGTTTCCGAAGCACATCTGGAGGTTTCATGTAATCTATGGACGTTCAGAGTGTTAATGAAACACAGAATTTGCAATGGGATTGAAATCAACAGGCACCATGAGGACTTCTCTACATCAGAGTAATGTCTCAAACTGTCTACGCTTTCATCGATTCTTGAGAGACCAGTAGTAGTTTCCACAGCACATCTGGAAGCTTCCTGTAATCTGTGGACCTTCAGAGTGTTGATGAAACACAGAAATTGCATTGGTATTGAATACAACAGCACCATGCGGACTTTGCTCAATGGGAGTAATGTCTCAAACTGTCTACGCATTGATCGATTCCTGGGAGACCAGTAGTAGTTTCCGAAGCACATCTTGGTTCATTCTGTAATATGTGGACGTTTAGAGTGTTGATGAAACACAGAAATTGCATCGGGATTTAATACAACAGGCACCATGAGAACTTTTGTCACATCGAATAATGTCTCAAACTCTCTACGCTTTGATCGATTCCTGGGAGACCAGTAGTAGTTTCCACAGCACTTCTGGAGGCATTCTGTAATCTGTGGACGTTCCGAGTGTTGATGAAACACAGAAATTGCATCGGGATTGAATACAACAGGCACCAAGCGGACATGTCTCCATGGGAGTAAGGTCTCAAACTGTCCATGATTTGATCGATTCCTGGGAGACGTGTAGTAGTTTCCGAAGCACATCTGGAGGCTTAATATAATCTGCGGACGTTCCAAGTGTTGATGAAACACAGAAATTGCATCGGGATTGAATACACAAGGCACCATGTTGACTTTTCTCCATGGAAGTAATGTCTCAAACTGTCTACGCTTTGATTGTTCCCTGGGAGACCAATATTAGTTTCCGAAGCACATCTGGAGGCATCCTTTAATCAGTCGAAGTTCAGAGCGATGATGAAACACAAAGATTGCATCTTGTTTGATTATAATAGGCACCTTGCGGACTTTTCTCAATTAGAGTAATGTCTCAAACTGACTACGCATTGATTGTTCCCTGGGAGACCAGTAGTAGTTTCCGAAGCACATCTGGAGGCATAATGTAATCTATGGACGTGCGGTGTGTTAATGAAACACAGAAATTGCATCGGGATTGAATACAACAGGCACCATGCCGACTTCTCTACATGGGAGTAATGTCTTAAACTGTATACGCTTTGATTGTTCCTGGGAGACCAGTAGTAGTTTCCGAAGCACATCTGGAGGCATCGTGTAATCTGTCGACGTTCAGAGCGTTGACGAAACACAAAAATTGCATCGGGATTAAATATAATAGGCACCATGCGGGATTTTCTCCATGGGAGTTATTTCTCAAACTGTCTTCGCATTGATCGATTCCTGGCAGAGCAGTACTACTTTCCGTAGCACATCTGGAGGCTTCATGTAATCTGTGGACGTTCAGTGTGTTGATGAAACACAGAAACTGCATCGGGATTGAATACAACAAGTATCATGCGGACTTTTCTCAATGGGAGTTATGTCTCAAACTGTCTACACTTTGGTCGAATCCTGGGAGACCAGTAGTAGGTTCCGATGCACAACAGGAATCCTTCTGTAATCTGTTGACATTCAGAGTGTTGATCAAACACTGAAATTGCATCTGGATTCAATACAACACGAAAAATGCGGACTTTTCTCCATCGGAGTAATGTCTCAAACTGTCTACGCTTTGATCGATTCCTGGGAGACCAGTACTAGTTTCTGAAGCACATCTTGGGGCATTCTGTAGTCTGTGGCATTTAGAGTTTTGATGAGACACAGATATTGCATCGGGATTGTATACAACAGTCACCATGCGGACTTCTCTCCATGGGAGTAATGTCTCAAACTGTCTACTTTTTGATCGTTACCTTTGAGACCAGAAGTAGTTTCCGAAGCACATCTGGAGACTTCCTGTAATCTGTGGACGTTCTGAGTGTTGATGAAACACAGAAATTACATCGCGATTGAATGCAGCAGGCACCATGCGGACTCTTCTCTATGGGAGTAATGTCTCAAACTGTCTATGCTTTGATCGAATCACGGGAGACCAGTATTAGTTTCCGAAGCACATCTGGAGGCTTCATGTAATTTGTGGAAGTTCCGAGTGTTGATGAAACACAGAAATTGCATCAGGCTTAAATACACAAGGCACCATGCGGATTTTTCCCCCTAGGAGTAATGTCTCAAACTGTCTACGCTTTGATTGTTCCCTGGGAGACCAGTAGTAGTTTCCGAAGCACATTTGGAGGCTTCATGTAATCTATGGACGTCCAGAGTGTTAATGAAACACAGAAATTGCATCGGGAATGAATACAACAGGCACCCTGCTTCCTTCTCTATATGGGAGTAATGTCTCAAACTGTCTACGCTTTAGTCGATTCCTGGGAGACCAGTAGTAGTTTCTGCAGCACATCTGGAAGCTTCCTGTAGTCTGTGGACGTTCTGAGTGTTGATGAAACACAGAAATTGCATCGGGATTGAATACAACAGGCACCATGCGGACTTTTCTCCATGGGAGTAATGTCTCTAACCGTCTACGCATTGATCGTCCCTGGGAGAACAGTAGTAGTTTCCGAAGCACATCTGAAGGCTTCCTGTAATCTGTTGACGTTCAGAGTGTTGATCAAACACAGAAATTGCATCGGGATTACATACAACAGGCACCATGCGGACTTTTCTCCATGGGAGTAATGTCTGAAACTATCTACTTTTGGTCGATACCTTGAAGACCAGAAGTAGTTTCCGAAGCGCATCTTTAGTCTTCCTGTGATCTGTGGACGTTCAGAATGTTGATGAAACACAGAAATTGCATCGGGATTGAATACAACAAGCACCATGCGGACTTTTCTCAATGGAAGTTATTTCTCAAACTGTCTACACTTTGGTCGAATCCTGGGAGACCAGTAGTAGGTTCCGATGCACAACTGGAATCATTCTGTTATTTGTGGACATTCATGGTGTTGATCAAACACTGAAATTGCATCTGGATTCAATACAACACGCCAAATGCGGACTTTTCACCATGGGAGTAATGTCTCAAACTGTGTACGCTTTGATCGTTTACTGGGAGACCAGTAGTCGATTCCGAAGCACATCTGGAGGCATCCTGTAATCTGTCGACGTTCAGAGTGTTGATGAAACTCAGAAATTGCATCGGGATTGAATACAACAGGCACCATGCGGACTTTTCTCCCTGGGAGTAATGTCTCAATCCGTCTACGCTTTGATTGTTCCCTGGGAGACCAGTAGTAGCTTCCGAAGCAAATCTGAAGGCATCCTGTTACCTGTCGAAGTTCAGAGCGTTGATGAAACACAAGAATTGCATCGGGATTGAATATAATAGGCACCATGCGGAATTTTCCCCAAGGGAGTTATGTTTCAAACTGTCTACGCATTGATCGATTCCTGGGTGACAAGTAGTAGTTTCCGAAGCACATCTGGAGGTTTCATGTAATCTGTGGACGTTCTGAGTGTTGATGAAACACAGAAATTGAATCGGGATTTAATACAACAGACACCAAGGAGACTTTCGTCATAGGGAGTAATGCCTCAAACTCCCTACCCTTTAATCGATTCCTGGGAGACCAGTATTAGTTTCCGATGCACATCTGTAGGCATTCTGTAATTTTGGACGTTCAGAGTGTTGATGAAACACAGATATTGCTTTGGGATTGAATGCAACAGGCACCATGAAGTATTTTCTCCATATGAGTAATGTCTCAAACTGTATACGCTTTGATTGTTCCCTGGGAGACCAATAGTAGTTTCCGAAGCACATCTGGAGGCATCATGTAATCTGTCGACGTTCAGAGTGTTGATGAAACGCAAAAATTGCATCGGTATTGAATAAAACAGGCACCATGCGGAATTTTCCCCATGGGAGTAATGTCTCAAACTGTCTACGCATTGGTCGATTCCTGGGAGACCAGTAGTAGTTTCCGAAGCACATCTGGAGGCTTCATGTAATCTATGGACGTCCAGAGTGTTAATGAAACACAGAAATTGCATCGGGAATGAATACAACAGGCACCCTGCTTACTTCTCTACATGGGAGTAATGTCTCAAACTGTCTACGCTTTGGTGGATTCCTGGGAGACCAGTAGTAGTTTCTGCAGCACATCTGGAAGCTTCCTGTAATCTGTGGACGTTCTGAGTGTTGATGAAACACAGAAATTGCATCGGGATTGAATACAACAGGCACCATGCGGACTTTTCTCCATGGGAGTAATGTCTCGAACTGTCTACGCTTTGATCGTCCCTGGGAGACCAGTAGTAGTTTCCGAAGCACATCTGAAAGCTTCCTGTAATCTGTGGACGTTCAGAGTGTTGATCAAACACAGAAATTGCATCGGGATTGAATACAACAGGCACAATGCGGACTTTTCTCCATGGGAGTAATGTCTCAACCTGTCTACTTTTTGATCGATAACTGGGACACCAGAAGTAGTTTCCGAAGCTCATCTGGAGTCTTCCAGTGATCTGTAGACGTTCAGAGTGTTGATGAAACCCAGAAATTACATCGGGATTGAATACAACAGGCACCATGCGGACTTTTCTCCCTGGGAGTAATGTCTCAATCTGTCTACGCTTTGATTGTTCCCTGGGAGACCAGTAGTAGCTTCCGAAGCAAATCTGAAGGCATCCTGTAACCTGTCGAAGTTCAGAGCGTTGATGAAACACAAGAATTGCATCGGTATTGAATATAATAGGCACCATGCGGAATTTTCTCCAAGGGAGTTATGTTTCAAACTGTCTACGCATTGATCGATTCCTGGGTGACAAGTAGTAGTTTCCGAAGCACATCTGGAGGCTTCATGTAATCTGTGGACGTTCAGAGTGCTGATGAAACACCGAAATTGCATCGGGATTGAATACAAAAGGCACCATGCGGAAATTTCTGCATGGGAGTAATGTCCCAAATTACCTACGGTTTGATAGATTCCTGGGAGACCAGTAGTAGTTTCCGAAGCACATCTGGAGGTTTCATGTAATCTGTGGACGTTCAGAGTGTTAATGAAACACAGAATTTGCAATGGGATTGAAATCAACAGGCACCATGAGGACTTCTCTACATCAGAGTAATGTCTCAAACTGTCTACGCTTTCATCGATTCTTGAGAGACCAGTAGTAGTTTCCACAGCACATCTGGAAGCTTCCTGTAATCTGTGGACGTTCTGAGTGTTGATGAAACACAGAAATTTAATCTGGATTGAATACAACAGACACCAAGAAGACTTTTGTCATAGGGAGTAATGTCTCAAACTCTCTAACCTCTAATCGATTCCTTGGAGACCAGTAGTAATTACCGATGCACATCTGAAGGAATTCTGTAATCTATGGACGTTCAGTGTGTTGATGAAACACAGAAATTGCATCGGGATTGAATACAACAGGCACCATGCGGACTTTTCTCAATGGGAGTTGTGTCTCAACTGTCTACACTTTGGTCGACTCCTGCGAGACCAGTAGTAGGATCCGAAGCACAACTGGAATCATTCTGTAATTTGTGGACATTCGAGTGTTGATGTAACACTGAAATTGCATCTGGTTTCAATACGACACGCCAAAGGCGGACTTTTCTCCATGGGAATAATGTCTCAAACTGTCTATGCTTTGATCGTTTACTGGGAGACCAGTAGTAGTTTCCGTTGCACATCTGTAGGCATTCTGTAATTTTGGACGTTCAGAGTGTTGATGAAACACAGATATTCCTTTGGGATTGAATGCAACAGGCACCATGAAGTATTTCTCCATATGAGTAATGTCTCAAACTGTATACGCTTTGATTGTTCCCTGGGAGACCAATAGTAGTTTCCGAAGCACATCTGGAGGCATCATGTAATCTGTCGACGTTCAGAGTGTTGATGAAACGCAAAAATTGCATCGGTATTGAATAAAACAGGCACCATGCGGAATTTTCCCCATGGGAGTAATGTCTCAAACTGTCTACGCATTGGTCGATTACTGGGAGACCAGTAGTAGTTTCCGAAGCACATCTGGAGGCTTCATGTAATCTATGGACGTCCAGAGTGTTAATGAAACACAGAAATTGCATCGGGAATGAATACAACAGGCACCCTGCTTACTTCTCTACATGGGAGTAATGTCTCAAACTGTCTACGCTTTGGTCGATTCCTGGGAGACCAGTAGTAGTTTCTGCAGCACATCTGGAAGCTTCCTGTAATCTGTGGACGTTCTGACTGTTGATGAAACACAGAAATTGCATCGGGATTGAATACAACAGGCACCATGCGGACTTTTCTCCATGGGAGTAATGTCTCGAACTGTCTACGCTTTGATCGTCCCTGGGAGACCAGTAGTAGTTTCCGAAGCACATCTGAAAGCTTCCTGTAATCTGTGGACGTTCAGAGTGTTGATCAAACACAGAAATTGCATCGGGATTGAATACAACAGGCACAATGCGGACTTTTCTCCATGGGAGTAATGTCTCAACCTGTCTACTTTTGGATCGATAACTGGGACACCAGAAGTAGTTTCCGAAGCTCATCTGGAGTCTTCCAGTGATCTGTAGACGTTCAGAGTGTTGATGAAACCCAGAAATTACATCGGGATTGAATACAACAGGCACCATGTGGACTTTTCTCCCTGGGAGTAATGTCTCAATCTGTCTACGCTTTGATTGTTCCTTGGGAGACCAGTAGTAGTTTCCGAAGCACATTTGGAGGCTTCATGTAATCTGTGGACGTTCAGAGTGTTAATGTAACACAGAAATTGCATCGGGATTGAATACACCAGGCACCATGCGGACTTTTCTCCCTGGGAGTATTGTCTGAAACTGTCTACGCTTTCGATGTTCCCTGGGAGACCAGTAGTAGTTTCCACAGCACATCTGGAGGCATCCTTTAATCAGTCGACGTTCAGAGCGATGATGAAACACAAAGATTGCATCTTGCTTGATTATAATAGGCACCATGCGGACTATTCTCAATGACAGTAATGTCTCAAACTGACTACGCATTGATTGTTCCCTGGGAGACCAGTAGTAGTTTCCGAAGCACATCTGGAGGCATCATGTAATCTATGGACGTGCGGAGTGTTAATGAAACACAGAAATTGCATTGGGATTGAATACAACAGGCACCATGCCGACTTCTCTACATGGGAGTAATGTCTTAAACTGTATACGCTTTGATTGTTCCTGGGAGACCAGTAGTAGTTTCCGAAGCACATCTGGAGGCATCGTGTAATCTGTCGACGTTCAGAGCGTTGACGAAACACAAAAATTGCATCGGGATTAAATATAATAGGCACCATGCGGGATTTTCTCCATGGGAGTTATTTCTCAAACTGTCATCGCATTGATCGATTCCTGGCAGAGCAGTACTAGTTTCCGTAGCACATCTGGAGGCTGCATGTAATCTGTGGACGTTCAGTGTGTTGATGAAACACAGAAACTGCATCGGGATTGAATACAACAAGTACCATGCGGACTTTTCTCAATGGGAGTTATGTCTCAAACTGTCTACACTTTGGTCGAATCCTGGGAGACCAGTAGTAGGTTCCGATGCACAACAGGAATCCTTCTGTAATCTGTGGACATTCAGAGTGTTGATCAAACACTGATATTGCATCGGGATTCAATACAACACGAAAAATGCGGACTTTTCTCCATCGGAGTAATGTCTCAAACTGTCTACGCTTTGATCGTTTACTGGGAGACCAGTAGTAGTTTCCGAAGCACATCTGGAGGCATTCTGTAATCTGTGGTTCATCAGAGTGTTGATGAAACACAGAAATTGCATTGGGATTGAATACAACAGCACCATGCGGACTTTGCTCAATGGGAGTAATGTCTCAAACTGTCTACGCTTTGATCGATTCCTGGGAGACCAGTACTAGTTTCTGAAGCACATCTTGGGGCATTCTGTAGTCTGTGGCGTTTAGAGTTTTGATGAGACACAGATATTGCATCGGGATTGTATACAACAGTCACCATGCGGACTTCTCTCCATGGGAGTAATGTCTCAAACTGTCTACTTTTTGATCGTTACCTTTGAGACCAGAAGTAGTTTCCGAAGCACATCTGGAGACTTGCTGTAATCTGTGGACGTTCTGAGTGTTGATGAAACACAGAAATTACATCGCGATTGAATGCAGCAGGCACCATGCGGACTCTTCTCTATGGGAGTAATGTCTCAAACTGTCTACGCTTTGATTGTTCCCTGGGAGACCAGTAGTAGCTTCCGAAGCAAATCTGAAGGCATCCTGTAACCTGTCGAAGTTCAGAGCGTTGATGAAACACAAGAATTGCATCGGTATTGAATATAATAGGCACCATGCGGAATTTTCTCCAAGGGAGTTATGTTTCAAACTGTCTACGCATTGATCGATTCCTGGGTGACAAGTAGTAGTTTCCGAAGCACATCTGGAGGCTTCATGTAATCTGTGGACGTTCAGAGTGCTGATGAAACACCGAAATTGCATCGGGATTGAATACAAAAGGCACCATGCGGAAATTTCTGCATGGGAGTAATGTCCCAAATTACCTACGGTTTGATAGATTCCTGGGAGACCAGTAGTAGTTTCCGAAGCACATCTGGAGGTTTCATGTAATCTGTGGACGTTCAGAGTGTTAATGAAACACAGAATTTGCAATGGGATTGAAATCAACAGGCACCATGAGGACTTCTCTACATCAGAGTAATGTCTCAAACTGTCTACGCTTTCATCGATTCTTGAGAGACCAGTAGTAGTTTCCACAGCACATCTGGAAGCTTCCTGTAATCTGTGGACGTTCTGAGTGTTGATGAAACACAGAAATTTAATCTGGATTGAATACAACAGACACCAAGAAGACTTTTGTCATAGGGAGTAATGTCTCAAACTCTCTAACCTCTAATCGATTCCTTGGAGACCAGTAGTAATTACCGATGCACATCTGAAGGAATTCTGTAATCTATGGACGTTCAGTGTGTTGATGAAACACAGAAATTGCATCGGGATTGAATACAACAGGCACCATGCGGACTTTTCTCAATGGGAGTTGTGTCTCAACTGTCTACACTTTGGTCGACTCCTGCGAGACCAGTAGTAGGATCCGAAGCACAACTGGAATCATTCTGTAATTTGTGGACATTCGAGTGTTGATGTAACACTGAAATTGCATCTGGTTTCAATACGACACGCCAAAGGCGGACTTTTCTCCATGGGAATAATGTCTCAAACTGTCTATGCTTTGATCGTTTACTGGGAGACCAGTAGTAGTTTCCGATGCACATCTGTAGGCATTCTGTAATTTTGGACGTTCAGAGTGTTGATGAAACACAGATATTCCTTTGGGATTGAATGCAACAGGCACCATGAAGTATTTCTCCATATGAGTAATGTCTCAAACTGTATACGCTTTGATTGTTCCCTGGGAGACCAATAGTAGTTTCCGAAGCACATCTGGAGGCATCATGTAATCTGTCGACGTTCAGAGTGTTGATGAAACGCAAAAATTGCATCGGTATTGAATAAAACAGGCACCATGCGGAATTTTCCCCATGGGAGTAATGTCTCAAACTGTCTACGCATTGGTCGATTCCTGGGAGACCAGTAGTAGTTTCCGAAGCACATCTGGAGGCTTCATGTAATCTATGGACGTCCAGAGTGTTAATGAAACACAGAAATTGCATCGGGAATGAATACAACAGGCACCCTGCTTACTTCTCTACATGGGAGTAATGTCTCAAACTGTCTACGCTTTGGTCGATTCCTGGGAGACCAGTAGTAGTTTCTGCAGCACATCTGGAAGCTTCCTGTAATCTGTGGACGTTCTGAGTGTTGATGAAACACAGAAATTGCATCGGGATTGAATACAACAGGCACCATGCGGACTTTTCTCCATGGGAGTAATGTCTCGAACTGTCTACGCTTTGATCGTCCCTGGGAGACCAGTAGTAGTTTCCGAAGCACATCTGAAAGCTTCCTGTAATCTGTGGACGTTCAGAGTGTTGATCAAACACAGAAATTGCATCGGGATTGAATACAACAGGCACAATGCGGACTTTTCTCCATGGGAGTAATGTCTCAACCTGTCTACTTTTTGATCGATAACTGGGACACCAGAAGTAGTTTCCGAAGCTCATCTGGAGTCTTCCAGTGATCTGTAGACGTTCAGAGTGTTGATGAAACCCAGAAATTACATCGGGATTGAATACAACAGGCACCATGTGGACTTTTCTCCCTGGGAGTAATGTCTCAATCTGTCTACGCTTTGATTGTTCCTTGGGAGACCAGTAGTAGTTTCCGAAGCACATTTGGAGGCTTCATGTAATCTGTGGACGTTCAGAGTGTTAATGTAACACAGAAATTGCATCGGGATTGAATACACCAGGCACCATGCGGACTTTTCTCCCTGGGAGTATTGTCTGAAACTGTCTACGCTTTCGATGTTCCCTGGGAGACCAGTAGTAGTTTCCACAGCACATCTGGAGGCATCCTTTAATCAGTCGACGTTCAGAGCGATGATGAAACACAAAGATTGCATCTTGCTTGATTATAATAGGCACCATGCGGACTATTCTCAATGACAGTAATGTCTCAAACTGACTACGCATTGATTGTTCCCTGGGAGACCAGTAGTAGTTTCCGAAGCACATCTGGAGGCATCATGTAATCTATGGACGTGCGGAGTGTTAATGAAACACAGAAATTGCATTGGGATTGAATACAACAGGCACCATGCCGACTTCTCTACATGGGAGTAATGTCTTAAACTGTATACGCTTTGATTGTTCCTGGGAGACCAGTAGTAGTTTCCGAAGCACATCTGGAGGCATCGTGTAATCTGTCGACGTTCAGAGCGTTGACGAAACACAAAAATTGCATCGGGATTAAATATAATAGGCACCATGCGGGATTTTCTCCATGGGAGTTATTTCTCAAACTGTCATCGCATTGATCGATTCCTGGCAGAGCAGTACTAGTTTCCGTAGCACATCTGGAGGCTGCATGTAATCTGTGGACGTTCAGTGTGTTGATGAAACACAGAAACTGCATCGGGATTGAATACAACAAGTACCATGCGGACTTTTCTCAATGGGAGTTATGTCTCAAACTGTCTACACTTTGGTCGAATCCTGGGAGACCAGTAGTAGGTTCCGATGCACAACAGGAATCCTTCTGTAATCTGTGGACATTCAGAGTGTTGATCAAACACTGATATTGCATCGGGATTCAATACAACACGAAAAATGCGGACTTTTCTCCATCGGAGTAATGTCTCAAACTGTCTACGCTTTGATCGTTTACTGGGAGACCAGTAGTAGTTTCCGAAGCACATCTGGAGGCATTCTGTAATCTGTGGTTCATCAGAGTGTTGATGAAACACAGAAATTGCATTGGGATTGAATACAACAGCACCATGCGGACTTTGCTCAATGGGAGTAATGTCTCAAACTGTCTACGCTTTGATCGATTCCTGGGAGACCAGTACTAGTTTCTGAAGCACATCTTGGGGCATTCTGTAGTCTGTGGCGTTTAGAGTTTTGATGAGACACAGATATTGCATCGGGATTGTATACAACAGTCACCATGCGGACTTCTCTCCATGGGAGTAATGTCTCAAACTGTCTACTTTTTGATCGTTACCTTTGAGACCAGAAGTAGTTTCCGAAGCACATCTGGAGACTTGCTGTAATCTGTGGACGTTCTGAGTGTTGATGAAACACAGAAATTACATCGCGATTGAATGCAGCAGGCACCATGCGGACTCTTCTCTATGGGAGTAATGTCTCAAACTGTCTATGCTTTGATCGAATCACGGGAGACCAGTATTAGTTTCCGAAGCTCATCTGGAGGCTTCATGTAATTTGTGGAAGTTCCGAGTGTTGAAGAAACACAGAAATTGCATCAGGCTAAATACACAAGGCACCATGCGGATTTTTCCCCCTAGGAGTAATGTCTCAAACTGTCTACGCTTTGATTGTTCCCTGGGAGACCAGTAGTAGTTTCCGAAGCACATTTGGAGGCTTCATGTAATCTGTGGACGTTCAGAGTGTTAATGTAACACAGAAATTGCATCGGGATTGAATACACCAGGCACCATGCGGACTTTTCTCCCTGGGAGTATTGTCTGAAACTGTCTACGCTTTCGATGTTCCCTGGGAGACCAGTAGTAGTTTCCACAGCACATCTGGAGGAATTCTGTAATCTGTGGACGTTCAGAGTGTTGATGAAACACAGAAATTGCGTCGGGGTTGAATACAACAGGCACCAAGCGGACATGTCTCCATGGGAGTAAAGTCTCAAACTGTGTATGCTTTGATCGAATCCTGGGAGACGTGTAGTAGTTTCCGAAGCACATCTGGAGGCTTCATATAATCTGCGGACGTTCCGAGTGTTGATGAAACACAGAAATTGCATCGGGATTGAATACACAAGGCACCATGCGGACTTTTCTCTGTGGGAGTAATGTCTCAAACTGTCTACGCATTGGTTGTTCCCTGGGAGGCAAGTATTAGTTTCCGAAGCACATCTGGAGGCATCCTGTAATCTGTCGACGTTCAGAGCGTTGATTAAACACAAAGATTGCATCTTGTTTGAATATAATAGGCACCATGCGGACTTTTCTCCATGGGAGTAATTTCTGAAACTGACTACTCATTGATTGTTCCCTGGGAGACCAGTAGTAGTTTCCGAAGCACATCTGGAGGCTTCGTGTAATCTATGGACGTTCAGAGTGTTAACGAAACACAGAAATTGCATCGGGATTGAATACAACAGGCACCATGCCGACTTCTCTACATGGGATTAATGTCTCAAACTGTATAAGCTTTGATTGTTCCCTGGGAGACCAGTAGTAGTTTCCGAAGCAGATCTGGAGGCATCCTGTAATGTGTCGACGTTCAGAGCGTTCAAGAAACACAAAAATTGCATCGGGATTGAATATAATAGGCACCATGCGGAATTATCTCCATGGGAGTTATTTCTCAAACTGTCTTCGCATTGATCGATTCCTGGCAGAGCAGTACTAGTTTCCGTAGCACATCTGGAGGCTTCATGTAATCTGTGGACGTTCAGAGTGTTGATGAAACACAGAAATTGCATCGGGATTGAATACAAAAAGCACCATGCGGAAATTTCTGCATGGGAGTAATGTCCCAAATTACCTACGGTTTGATAGATTCCTGGGAGACCAGTAGTAGTTTCCGAAGCACATCTGGAGGTTTCATGTAATCTATGGACGTTCAGAGTGTTAATGAAACACAGAATTTGCTATGGGATTGAAATCAACAGGCACCATGAGGACTTCTCTACATCAGAGTAATGTCTCAAACTGTCTACGCTTTCATCGATTCTTGAGAGACCAGTAGTAGTTTCCACAGCACATCTGGAAGCTTCCTGTAATCTGTGGACGTTCTGAGTGTTGATGAAACACAGAAATTTAATCTGGATTGAATACAACAGACACCAAGAAGACTTTTGTCATAGGGAGTAATGTCTCAAACTCTCTAACCTCTAATCGATTCCTTGGAGACCAGTAGTAATTACCGATGCACATCTGAAGGAATTCTGTAATCTATGGACGTTCAGTGTGTTGATGAAACACAGAAATTGCATCGGGATTGAATACAACAGGCACCATGCGGACTTTTCTCAATGGGAGTTGTGTCTCAACTGTCTACACTTTGGTCGACTCCTGCGAGACCAGTAGTAGGATCCGAAACACAACTGGAATCATTCTGTAATTTGTGGACATTCGAGTGTTGATGTAACACTGAAATTGCATCTGGTTTCAATACGACACGCCAAAGGCGGACTTTTCTCCATGGGAATAATGTCTCAAACTGTCTATGCTTTGATCGTTTACTGGGAGACCAGTAGTTGTTTCCGAAGCACATCTGGAGGCATTCTGTAATCTGTGGACCTTCAGAGTGTTGATGAAACACAGAAATTGCATTGGGATTGAATACAACAGCACCATGCGGACTTCGCTCAATGGGAGTAATGTCTCAAACTGTCTACGCTTTGATCGATTCCTGGGAGACCAGTAGTAGTTTCCGAAGCACATCTTGGTTCATTCTGTAATATGTGGACGTTTAGAGTGTTGATGAAACACAGAAATTGCATCGGGATTTAATACAACAGGCACCATGAGAACTTTTGTCACATCGAATAATGTCTCAAACTCTCTACGCTTTGATCGATTCCTGGGAGACCAGTAGTAGTTTCCACAGCACTTCTGGAGGCATTCTGTAATCTGTGGACGTTCCGAGTGTTGATGAAACACAGAAATTGCATCGGGATTGAATACAACAGGCACCAAGCGGACATGTCTCCATGGGAGTAATGTCTCAAACTGTCCATGATTTGATCGATTCCTGGGAGACGTGTAGTAGTTTCCGAAGCACATCTGGAGGCTTAATATAATCTGCGGACGTTCCAAGTGTTGATGAAACACAGAAATTGCATCGGGATTGAATACACAAGGAACCATGTTGACTTTCCTCCATGGGAGTAATGTCTCAAACTGTCTACGCTTTGATTTTTCCCTGGGAGACCAATATTAGTTTCCGAAGCACATCTGGAGGCATCCTTTAATCAGTCGACGTTCAGAGCGATGATGAAACACAAAGATTGCATCTTGTTTGATTATAATAGGCACCATGCGGACTATTCTCAATGACAGTAATGTCTCAAACTGACTACGCATTGATTGTTCCCTGGGAGACCAGTAGTAGTTTCCGAAGCACATCTGGAGGCATCATGTAATCTATGGACGTGCGGAGTGTTAATGAAACACAGAAATTGCATTGGGATTCAATACAACAGGCACCATGCCGACTTCTCTACATGGGAGTAAAGTCTTAAACTGTATACGCTTTGATTGTTCCTGGGAGACCAGTAGTAGTTTCCGAAGCACATCTGGAGGCATCGTGTAATCTGTCGACGTTCAGAGCGTTGACGAAACACAAAAATTGCATCGGGATTAAATATAATAGGCACCATGCGGGATTTTCTCCATGGGAGTTATTTCTCAAACTGTCATCGCATTGATCGATTCCTGGCAGAGCAGTACTAGTTTCCGTAGCACATCTGGAGGCTGCATGTAATCTGTGGACGTTCAGTGTGTTGATGAAACACAGAAACTGCATCGGGATTGAATACAACAATACCATGCGGACTTTTCTCAATGGGAGTTATGTCTCAAACTGTCTACACTTTGGTCGAATCCTGGGAGACCAGTAGTAGCTTCCGATGCACAACAGGAATCCTTCTGTAATCTGTGGACATTCAGAGTGTTGATCAAACACTGATATTGCATCGGGATTCAATACAACACGAAAAATGCGGACTTTTCTCCATCGGAGTAATGTCTCAAACTGTCTACGCTTTGATCGTTTACTGGGAGACCAGTAGTAGTTTCCGAAGGACATCTGGAGGCATTCTGTAATCTGTGGTTCTTCAGAGTGTTGATGAAACACAGAAATTGCATTGGGATTGAATACAACAGCACCATGCGGACTTTGCTCAATGGGAATAATGTCTCAAACTGTCTACGCTTTGATCGATTCCTGGGAGACCAGTACTAGTTTCTGAAGCACATCTTGGGGCATTCTGTAGTCTGTGGCGTTTAGAGGTTTGATGAGACACAGATATTGCATCGGGATTGTATACAACAGTCACCATGCGGACTTCTCTCCATGGGAGTAATGTCTCAAACTGTCTACTTTTTGATCGTTACCTTTGAGACCAGAAGTAGTTTCCGAAGCACATCTGGAGACTTCCTGTAATCTGTGGACGTTCTGAGTGTTGATGAAACACAGAAATTACATCGCGATTGAATGCAGCAGGCACCATGCGGACTCTTCTCTATGGGAGTAATGTCTCAAACTGTCTATGCTTTGATCGAATCACGGGAGACCAGTATTAGTTTCCGAAGCTCATCTGGAGGCTTCATGTAATTTGTGGAAGTTCCGAGTGTTGAAGAAACACAGAAATTGCATCAGGCTAAATACACAAGGCACCATGCGGATTTTTCCCCCTAGGAGTAATGTCTCAAACTGTCTACGCTTTGATTGTTCCCTGGGAGACCAGTAGTAGTTTCCGAAGCACATTTGGAGGCTTCATGTAATCTGTGGACGTTCAGAGTGTTAATGTAACACAGAAATTGCATCGGGATTGAATACACCAGGCACCATGCGGACTTTTCTCCCTGGGAGTATTGTCTGAAACTGTCTACGCTTTCGATGTTCCCTGGGAGACCAGTAGTAGTTTCCACAGCACATCTGGAGGAATTCTGTAATCTGTGGACGTTCAGAGTGTTGATGAAACACAGAAATTGCGTCGGGGTTGAATACAACAGGCACCAAGCGGACATGTCTCCATGGGAGTAAAGTCTCAAACTATGTATGCTTTGATCGAATCCTGGGAGACGTGTAGTAGTTTCCGAAGCACATCTGGAGGCTTCATATAATCTGCGGACGTTCCGAGTGTTGATGAAACACAGAAATTGCATCGGGATTGAATACACAAGGCACCATGCGGACTTTTCTCTGTGGGAGTAATGTCTCAAACTGTCTACGCATTGGTTGTTCCCTGGGAGGCAAGTATTAGTTTCCGAAGCACATCTGGAGGCATCCTGTAATCTGTCGACGTTCAGAGCGTTGATTAAACACAAAGATTGCATCTTGTTTGAATATAATAGGCACCATGCGGACTTTTCTCCATGGGAGTAATTTCTGAAACTGACTACTCATTGATTGTTCCCTGGGAGACCAGTAGTAGTTTCCGAAGCACATCTGGAGGCTTCGTGTAATCTATGGACGTTCAGAGTGTTAACGAAACACAGAAATTGCATTGGGATTGAATACAACAGGCACCATGCCGACTTCTCTACATGGGATTAATGTCTCAAACTGTATAAGCTTTGATTGTTCCCTGGGAGACCAGTAGTAGTTTCCGAAGCAGATCTGGAGGCATCCTGTAATGTGTCGACGTTCAGAGCGTTCAAGAAACACAAAAATTGCATCGGGATTGAATATAATAGGCACCATGCGGAATTATCTCCATGGGAGTTATTTCTCAAACTGTCTTCGCATTGATCGATTCCTGGCAGAGCAGTACTAGTTTCCGTAGCACATCTGGAGGCTTCATGTAATCTGTGGACGTTCAGAGTGTTGATGAAACACAGAAATTGCATCGGGATTGAATACAAAAATCACCATGCGGACTTTTCTCAATGGAAGTTATCTCTCAAACTGTCTACACTTTGGTCGAATCCTGGGAGACATCTAGTAGGTTCCGATGTACAACTGGAATCATTCTGTTATCTGTGGACATTCATGGTGTTGACCAAACACTGAAATTGCATCTGGATTCAATACAACACGCCAAATGCGGACTTTTCTCCATGGGAGTAATGTCTCGAACTGTCTACGCTTTGATCGTCCCTGGGAGACCAGTAGTAGTTTCCGAAGCACATCTGAAAGCTTCCTGTAATCTGCTTACGTTCAGAGTAATGATCAAACACAGAAATTGCATCGGGATTGAATACAACAGGCACCATGCGGACTTTTCTCCATGGGATTAATGTCTCAAACTGTCTACTTTTTGATAAATACCTGGGAGACCAGAAGTAGTTTCCGAAGCCCATTTTGGAGTCTTCCAGTGATCTGTAGACGTTCAGAGTGTTGATGAAACCCAGAAATTACATCGGGATTGAATACAACAGGCACCATGCGGACTTTTCTCCCTGGTAGTAATGTCTCAATCTGTCTACGCTTTGATTGTTCCCTGGGAAACCAGTAGTAGCTTCCGAAGCAAATCTGAAGGCATCCTGTAACCTGTCGAAGTTCAGAGCGTTGATGAAACACAAGAATTGCATCGGGATTGAATATAATAGGCACCATGCGGAATTTTCCCCAAGGGAGTTATTTTTCAAACTGTCTACGCATTGATCGATTCCTGGGTGACAAGTAGTAGTTTCCGAAGCACATCTGGAGGCTTCATGTAATTTGTGGACGTTCTGAGTGTTGATGAAACACAGAAATTGAATCGGGATTAAATACAACAGACACCAAGGAGACTTTCGTCATAGGGAGTAATGCCTCAAACTCCCTACCCTTTAATCGATTCCTGGGAGACCAGTAGTAGTTTCCGATGGACATCTGGAGGCATTCTGTAATCTTTGGACGTTCAGAGTGTTGATGAAACACAGATATTGCTTTTGGATTGAATGCAACAGGAACCATGAAGAATTTTCGCCATATGAGTAATGTCTCAAACTGTATACGCTTTGATTGTTCCCTGGGAGACCAAGAGTAGTTTCCGAAGCACATCTGGAGGCATCATGTTATCTGTCGACGTTCAGAGTGTTGATGAAACACAATAATTGCATCGGTATTGAATAAAACAGGCTCCATGCGGAATACTCTCCATGGGAGTAATGTCTCTAACTGTCTACGCATTGGTCGATGCCTGGGATGCCAGTAGTAGTTTCCGAAGCACATCTGGAGGCTTCATGTAATCTATGGACGTCCAGAGTGTTAATGAAACACAGAAATTGCATCGGGAATGAATACAACAGGCACCCTGCTTCCTTCTCTACATGGGAGTAATGTCTCAAACTGTCTACGCTTTAGTCGATTCCTGGGAGACCAGTAGTAGTTTCTGCAGCACATCTGGAAGCTTCCTGTAATCTGTGGACGTTCTGAGTGTTGATGAAACACAGATATTGCATCGGGATTGAATACCACAGGCACCATGCCGAATTCTCTAATGGGATTAATGTCTCAAACTGTATAAGCTTTGATTGATCCCTGGGAGACCAGTAGTAGTTTCCGAAGCACATCTGAAGGCTTCCTGTAATCTGTTGACGTTCAGAGTGTTGATCAAACACAGAAATTGCATCGGGATTACATACAACAGGCACCATGCGGGATTTTCTCCATGGGAGTAATGTCTCAAACTATCTACTTTTTGGTCGATACCTGGAAGACCAGAAGTAGTTTCCGAAGCGCATCTGGAGTCTTCATGTGATCTGTGGACGTTCAGAGTGTTGATGAAACACAGAAATTGCATCGGGATTGAATACAACAAGCACCATGCGGACTTTTCTCAATGGAAGTTATTTCTCAAACTGTCTACACTTTGGTCGAAACGTGGGAGACCAGTAGTAGGTTCCGATGCACAACTGGAATCATTCTGTTATCTGTGGACATTCATGGTGTTGGTCAAACACTGAAATTGCATCTGGATTCAATACAACACGCGAAATGCGGACTTTTCTCCATGGGAGTAATGTCTCAAACTGTGTACGCTTTGATCGTTTACTGGGAGACCAGCAGTCGATTCCGAAGCACATCTGGAGGCATCCTGTAATCTGTCGACGTTCAGAGTGTTGATGAAACGCAAAAATTGCATCGGTATTGTATAAAACAGGCACCATGCGAAATTTTCTCCATGGGAGTAATGTCTCAAACTGTCTACGCATTGGTCGATTCCTGGGAGACCAGTAGTAGTTTCCGAAGCACATCTGGAGGCTTCATGTAATCTATGGACGTCCAGAGTGTTAATGAAACACAGAAATTGCATCAGGAATGAATACAACAGGCACCCTGCTTACTTCTCTACATGGGAGTAATGTCTCAAACTGTCTACGCTTTGGTCGATTCCTGGGAGACCAGTAGTAGTTTCTGCAGCACATCTGGAAGCTTCCTGTAATCTGTGGACGTTCTGAGTGTTGATGAAACACAGAAATTGCATCGGGATTGAATACAACAGGCACCATGCGGACTTTTCTCCATGGGAGTAATGTCTCGAACTGTCTACGCTTTGATCGTCCCTGGGAGACCAGTAGTAGTTTCCGAAGCACATCTGAAAGCTTCCTGTAATCTGTGGACGTTCAGAGTGTTGATCAAACACAGAAATTGCATCGGGATTGAATACAACTGGCACCATGCGGACTTTTCTCCATGGGAGTAATGTCTCAAACTGTCTACCTTTTTGATCGATCCCATTGAGAAAAGTCCGCATGGTACTTGTTGTATTCAATCCCGATGCAGTTTCTGTGTTTCATCAACACACTGAACGTCCACAGATTACATGAAGCCTCCAGATGTGCTACGGAAACTAGTACTGCTTTGCCAGGAATCGATCAATGCGAAGACAGTTTGAGAAATAACTTCCATTGAGAAAAGTTCGCATGGTGCTTGTTGTATTCAATCCCGATGCAATTTCTGTGTTTCATCAACACTCTGAACGTCCACAGATCACAGGAAGACTCCAGATGCGCTTCGGAAACTACTTCTGGTATTCCACGTATCGACCAAAAAGTAGATAGTTTGAGACATTACTCCCATGGAGAAAAGTCCGCATGGTGCCTGTTTTATGTAATCCCGATGCAATTTCTGTGTTTGATCAACACTCTGAACGTCAACAGATTACAGGAAGCCTTCAGATGTGCTTCGGAAACTACTACTGTTCTCCCAGGGACGATCAATGCGTAGACGGTTAGAGACATTACTCCCATGGAGAAAAGTCCGCATGGTGCCTGTTGTATTCAATCCCGATGCAATTTCTGTGTTTCATCAACACTCAGAACGTCCACAGATTACAGGAAGCTTCCAGATGTGCTGCAGAAACTACTACTTGTCTCCCAGGAATCGACTAAAGCGTAGACAGTTTGAGACATTACTCCCATGTAGAGAAGGAAGCAGGGTGCCTGTTGTATTCATTCCCGATGCAATTTCTGTGTTTCATTAACACTCTGGACGTCCATAGATTACATGAATCCTCCAGATGTGCTTCGGAAACGCCTTCAATGTTCCCTGGGAGACCAGTAGTAGTTTCCACAGCACATCTGGAGGAATTCTGTAGTCTGTGGACGTTCAGAGTGTTGATGAAACACATAAATTGCGTCGGGGTTGAATACAACAGGCACCAAGCGGACATGTCTCCATGGGAGTAAAGTCTCAAACTATCTATGCTTTGATCGAATCCTGGGAGATGTGTAGTAGTTTCCGAAGCACATCTGGAGGCTTCATATAATCTGCGGACGTTCCGAGTGTTGATGAAACACAGAAATTGCATCGGGATTGAATACACAAGGCACCATGCGGACTTTTCTCTGTGGGAGTAATGTCTCAAACTGTCTACGCATTGATTGTTCCCTGGGAGACCAGTATTAGTTTCCGAAGCACATCTGGAGGCATCCTGTAATCTGTCGACGTTCAGAGCGTTGATTAAACACAAAGATTGCATCTTGTTTGAATATAATAGGCACCATGTGGACTTTTCTCCATGGGAGTAATTTCTGAAACTGACTACGCACTGATTGTTTCCTGGGAGACCAGTAGTAGTTTCCGAAGCACGTCTGGAGGCTTCATGTAATCTATGGACGTTCAGAGTGTTAACGAAACACAGAAATTGCATCGGGATTGAATACAACAGGCACCATGCCGACTTCTCTACATGGGATTAATGTCTCAAACTGTATAAGCTTTGATTGTTCCCTGGGAGACCAGTAGTAGTTTCCGAAGCACATCTGGAGGCATCCTGTAATGTGTCGACGTTCAGAGCGTTGACGAAACACAAAAATTGCATCGGATTGAATATAATAGGCACCATGCGGAATTATCTCCATGGGAGTTATTTCTCAAACTGTCTTCGCATTGATCGATTCCTGGCAGAGCAGTACTAGTTTCCGTAGCACATCTGGAGGCTTCATGTAATCTGTGGACGTTCAGAGTGTTGATGAAACACAGAAATTGCATCGGGATTGAATACAAAAAGCACCATGCGGACTTTTCTCAATGGAAGTTATTTCTCAAACTGTCTACACTTTGGTCGAATCCTGGGAGACCAGTAGCAGGTTCCGATGCAGAACTGGAATCATTCTGTTATCTGTGGACATTCATGGTGTTGACCAAACACTGAAATTGCATCTGGATTCAATACAACACGCCAAATGCGGACTTTTCTCCATGGGAGTAATGTCTCGAACTGTCTACGCTTTGATCGTCCCTGGGAGACCAGTAGTAGTTTCCGAAGCACATCTGAAAGCTTCCTGTAATCTGCTTACGTTCAGAGTATTGATCAAACACAGAAATTGCATCGGGATTGAATACAACAGGCACCATGCGGACTTTTCTCCATGGGATTAATGTCTCAAACTGTCTACTTTTTGATAAATACCTGGGAGACCAGAAGTAGTTTCCGAAGCCCATGTGGAGTCTTCCAGTGATCTGTAGACGTTCAGAGTGTTGATGAAACTCAGAAATTACATCGGGATTGAATACAACAGGCACCATGCGAACTTTTCTCCCTGGGTGTAATGTCTCAATCCGTCTACGCTGTGATTGTTCCCTGGGAGACCAGTAGTAGCTTCCGAAGCAAATCTGAAGGCATCCTGTAACCTGTCGAAGTTCAGAGCGTTGATGAAACACAAGAATTGCATCGGGATTGAATATAATAGGCACCATGCGGAATTTTCCCCAAGGGAGTTATGTTTCAAACTGTCTACGCATTGATCGATTCCTGGGTGACAAGTAGTAGTGTCCGAAGCACATCTGGAGGCTTCATGTAATCTGTGGACGTTCTGAGTGTTGATGAAACACAGAAATTGAATCGGGATTGAATACAACAGACACCAAGGACACTTTCGTCATAGGGAGTAATGCCTCAAACTCCCTACCCTTTAATCGATTCCTGGGAGACCAGTAGTAGTTTCCGATGGACATCTGGAGGCATTCTGTAATCTTTGGACGTTCAGAGTGTTGATGAAACACAGATATTGCTTTTGGATTGAATGCAACAGGACCCATGAAGAATTTTCGGCATATGAGTAATGTCTCAAACTGTATACGCTTTGATTGTTCCCTGGGAGACCAATAGTAGTTTCCGAAGCACATCTGGAGGCATCATGTAATCTGTCGACGTTCAGAGTGTTGATGAAACACAAAAATTGCATCGGTATTGAATAAAACAGGCTCCATGCGGAATATTCTCCATGGGAGTAATGTCTCAAACTGTCTACGCATTGGTCGATTCCTGGGATACCAGTAGTAGTTTCCGAAGCACATCTGGAGGATTCATGTAATCTATGGACGTCCAGAGTGTTAATGAAACACAGAAATTGCATCGGGAATGAATACAACAGGCACCCTGCTTCCTTCACTACATGGGAGTAATGTCTCTAACCGTCTACGCATTGATCGTCCCTGGGAGACCAGTAGTAGTTTCCGAAGCACATCTGAAGGCTTCCTGTAATCTGTTGACGTTCAGAGTGTTGATCAAACACAGAAATTGCATCAGGATTACATACAACAGGCACCATGCGGACTTTTCTCCATGGGAGTAATGTCTCAAACTCTCTACTTTTTGGTCGATACCTGGAAGACCAGAAGTAGTTTCCGAAGCGCATCTGGAGTCTTCCTGTGATCTGTGGACGTTCAGAGTGTTGATGAAACACAGAAATTGCATCGGGATTGAATACAACAAGCACCATTCGGACTTTTCTCAATGGAAGTTATTTCTCAAACTGTCTACACTTTGGTCGAATCCTGGGAGACCAGTAGTAGGTTCCGATGCACAACTGAAATCATTCTGTTATCTGTGGACATTCATGGTGTTGATCAAACACTGAAATTGCATCTGGATTCAATACAACACACCAAATGCGGACTTTTCTCCATGGGAGTAATGTCTCGAACTGTCTACGCTTTGATCGTCCCTGGGAGACCAGTAGTAGTTTCCGAAGCACATCTGAAAGCTTCCTGGATTCTGTGGACGTTCAGAGTGTTGATCAAACACAGAAATTGCATCGGGATTGAATACAACAGGCACCATGCGGACTTTTCTCCATGGGAGTAATGTCTCAAACTGTCTACTTTTTGATCGATACCTGGGAGACCAGAAGTAGTTTCCGAAGCTCATCTGGAGTCTTCCAGTGATCTGTAGACGTTCAGAGTGTTGATGAAACATAGATATTACATCGGGATTGAATACAACAGGCACCATGCGGACTTTTCTCCCTGGGAGTAACGTCTCAATCTGTCTACGCTTTGATTGTTCCCTGGGAGACCAGTAGTAGCTTCCGAAGCAAATCTGAAGGCATCCTGTAACCTGTCGAAGTTCAGAGCGTTGATGAAACACAAGAATTGCATCGGGATTGAATATAATAGGCACCATGCGGTATTTTCTCCAAGGGAGTTATGTTTCAAACTGTCTACGCATTGATCGATTCCTGGGTGACAAGTAGTAGTTTCCGAAGCACATCTGGAGGCTTCATGTAATCTGTGGACGTTCTGAGTGTTGATGAAACACAGAAATTGAATCGGGATTGAATACAACAGACACCGAGGAGACTTTCGTCATAGGGAGTAATGCCTCAAACTCTCTACCCTTTAATCGATTCCTGGGAGACCAGTAGTAGTTTCCGATGCACATCTGGAGGCATTCTGTAATCTTTGGACGTTCAGAGTGTTGATGAAACACAGATATTGCTTTTGGATTGAATGCAACAGGAACCATGAAGAATTTTCGCCATATGAGTAATGTCTCAAACTGTATACGCTTTGATTGTTCCCTGGGAGACCAATAGTAGTTTCCGAAGCACATCTGGAGGCATCATGTAATCTGTCGACCTTCAGAGTGTTGATGAAACACAAAAATTGCATCGGTATTGAATAAAACAGGCACCATGCGGAATATTCTCCATGGGAGTAATGTCTCAAACTATCTACTTTTTAGTCGATACCTGGAAGACGAGAAGTAGTTTCCGAAGCGCATCTGGAGTCTTCCTGTGATCTGTGGTCGTTCAGAGTGTTGATGAAACACAGAAATTACATCGGGATTGACTTTTCTCCCTGGGAGTAATGTCTCAATCTGTCTACGCTTTGATTGTTCCCTGGGAGACCAGTAGTAGTTTCCGAAGCAAATCTGGAGGCATCCTGTAACCTGTCGAAGTTCAGAGCGTTGATGAAACACAAGAATTGAATCGGGATTGAATATAATAGGAACCATGCGGAAATTTCTCCAAGGGAGTTATGTTTCAAACTGTCTACGCATTGATCGATTCCGGGGTGACAAGTAGTAGTTTCCGAAGCACATCTGGAGGCTTCATGTAATCTGTGGACGTTCAGAGTGCTGATGAAACACCGAAATTGCATCGGGATTGAATACAACAGGCACCATGCGGAAATTTCTGCATGGGAGTAATGTCCCAAATTACCTACGGTTTGATAGATTCCTGGGAGACCAGTAGTAGTTTCCGAAGCACATCTGGAGCTTTCATGTAATCTATGGACGTTCAGAGTGTTAATGAAACACAGAATTTGCAATGGGATTGAAATCAACAGGCACCATGAGGACTTCTCTACATCAGGGTAATGTCTCAAACTGTCTACGCTTTCATCGATTGTTGAGAGACCAGTAGTAGTTTCCACAGCACATCTGGAAGCTTCCTGTAATCTGTGGACGTTCTGAGTGTTGATGAAACACAGAAATTGAATCGGGTTTGAATACAACAGACACCAAGGAGACTTTCGTCATAGGGAGTAATGCCTCAAACTGACTACCCTTTAATCGATTCCTGGGAGACCAGTAGTAGTTTCCGATGCACATCTGGAGGCATTCTGTAATCTTTTGACGTTCAGAGTGTTGATGAAACACAGATATTGCTTTTGGATTGAATGCAACAGGAACCATGAAGAATTTTCGCCATATGAGTAATGTCTCAAACTGTATACGCTTTGATTGTTCCCTGGGAGACCAATAGTAGTTTCCGAAGCACATCTTTAGGCATCATGTAATCTGTCGACGTTCAGAGTGTTGATGAAACACAAAAATTGCATCGGTATTGAATAAAACAGGCACCATGCGGAATAATCTCCATGGGAGTAATGTCTCAAACTGTCTACTTTTTGATCGTTACCTTTGAGACCAGAAGTAGTTTCCGAAGCACATCTGGAGACTTCCTGTAATCTGTGGACGTTCTGAGTGTTGATGAAACACAGAAATTACATCGCGATTGAATGCAGCACGCACAATGCGGACTCTTCTCTATGGGAGTAATGTCTCAAACTGTCTATGCTTTGATCGAATCACGGGAGACCAGTATTAGTTTCCGAAGCACATCTGGAGGCTTCATGTAATTTGTGGAAGTTCCGAGTGTTGATGAAACACAGAAATTGCATCGGGCTTAAATACACAAGGCACCATGCGGATTTTTCCCCCTAGGAGTAATGTCTCAAACTGTCTACGCTTTGATTGTTCCCTGGGAGACCAGTAGTAGTTTCCGAAGCAAATCTGTAGGCATCCTGTAATCTGTCGACGTTCAGAGCGTTGATGAAACACAAAAATTGCATCGGGATTGAATATAATATGCACCATGCGCAATTTTCTCCTTGGGAGTTATGTCTCAAACTGTCTACTCATTGATCGATTCCTGGGAGACCAGTAGTAGTTTCTGAAGCACATTTGGAGGCTTCATGTAATCTGTGGACGTTCAGAGTGTTAATGAAACACAGAAATTGCATCGGGATTGAATACACCAGGCACCATGCGGACTTTTCTCCCTAGGAGTATTGTCTGAAACTGTCTACGCTTTCAATGTTCCCTGGGAGACCATTAGTAGGTTCCGAAGCACATCTGGAGGCATTCTATAATCTGTGGACATTCAGAGTGTTGGTGAAACAAAGACATTGCATCGGCATTGATTACAACAGGCACTAAGCGGACTTTTCTCTATGGGAGTAATGTCTCAAACTGTCTACGATTTGATCGTTCCCGTGGAGACCAGTAGTAGTTTCCGATGAACATCTGAAGGCTTTCTGTAATCTGTGGACGTTCAGAGTGTTGATGAAACACAGAAATTGCATCTGGATTGAATACAACAGGCACCAAGCGGACTTTTCTACATGGGAGTAATATCTCTAACTGTCTACGCCATGGCCGTACCCTGGGAGACCAGTAGTAGTTTCCGAAGCACATCTGGAGGCATCCTGTAATCTGTCGACGTTCAGAGCGTTGTTGAAACACAGAAATTGCATCGGGATTGAATACAACAGGCAACATGCGGAAGTTTTTGCATGGGAGTAATGTCCCAAACTGTCTAAGCTTTGATCGATTCCTGGGAGACCTGTAGTAGTTTCCGCAGCACATCTGGAAGCTTCCTGTAATCTGTTTACGTTCTGAGTGTTGATGAAACACAGAAATTTAATCGGGATTGAATACAACAGACATCAAGAAGACTTTTATCATAGGGAGTAATGTCTCAAAATCTCTACCTTTTAATCGATTCCTGGGAGAGCAGTAGTAGTTTCCGATGCACATCTGGAGGCTTTCTGTAATCTATGGACGTTCAGTGTGCTGATGAAACACAGAAATTTAATCGGGATTGAATACAAGAGACACCAAGAAGACTTTTGTCAAAGGGATTAATGTCTCAAATAATCTACAATTTGGTCGATTCCTGTAAGACCATTAGTAGGTTCTGAAGCACATCTGGAGGCATTCTGTAATCTGTGGACACTCAGAGTGCTGATGAAACACAGAAATTGCATCGGGATTGAGTACAACAGGCACCATGCGGACTTTTCTCCGTGGGAGTAATGTCTCTAACTGTCTACGATTTGATCGTTCCCTGGGAGATCAGTAGTAGTTTCCGAAGCACATCTGAAGGCTTTCTGTAATCTGTGGATGTTCAAAGTAATGATGAAACGCTGAAATTGCATCGGGATTGAGTACAACAGGCACCATGTGGACTTTTCTCCGTGGGAGTAATGTCTCTAACTGTCTACGCTTTGATCGTTTCCTGGGAGAACAGTAGTAGTTTCCGAAGCACTTCTGGAGGCATCCTGTAATCTGTCGACGTTCAGAGTGTTGATGAAACACAGATATTGCATCGGGATTGAATACAACAGTCACCATGCGGACTAATCTCCATGGGAGTAATGTCTCAAATTGTCTACGCTTTGATTGTTTACTGGGAGACCAGTAGTAGTTTCCGAAGCACATCTGGAGGCAATCTGTAACCTTTGGACGTTCTGAGTGTTGATGAAATACAGAAATTGCATCGGGATTGAATACAACAGGCACCATGCGGACTTCTCTCAATGGGAGTTATGTCTCAAACTGTCTACACTTTGGTCGATTCCTGGGAGACCTGTAGTAGTTTCCGCAGCACATCTGGAAGCTTCCTGTAACCTGTGGACGTTCTGAGTGTTGATGAAACACAGAAATTGCATCGGGATTGAATACAACAGGCACAATGCGGACTTCTCTCAATGGGAGTTATGTTTTAAACTGTCTACATTTTGGTCGATTCCTGGGAGATCACTAACAGGTTCCGTAGCACAACTGGAGTCATTCTGTAATCTGTGGACATTCAGAGTATTGATGAAACACTGAAATTGCATCGGGGTTCAATACAACACGCCAAATGCGGACTTTTCTCCATGGGAGTAATTTCTCAAACTGTCTACGCTTTGATTGTTTACTGGGAGACCAGTAGTAGTTTCCGAAGCACATCTGGAGGCAATCTGTTATCTGTGGATCTGCGCAGTGTTGTTGAAACTCAGAAATTGCATTGGGATTGAATACAACAGCACCATGCCGACTTTGCACAATGGGAGTAATGTCTCAAACTGTCTACGCTCTGATCGATTCGCAGGAGACCAGTAGTAGTTTCCGAAGCACATCTTGGGGCATTCTGTAATCTGTGGACGTTTAGAGTATTGATGAAACACAGATATTGCATCGGGATTGAATACAACAGGCACCATGAAAACGTTTGTCGTGGGGAGTAATGTCAAAAACTCTCTACGCTTTGATCGGTTCCTAGGAGACCAGTAGTGGAATCCGAAGCACAACTGGAGGCTTCCTGTAATCTGTGGACGTTCAGAGTGTTAATGAAACAATGAAATTGCATCGGGATTGAATAAAACAGGCACCATGCCGACTTCCCTATATGGGAGTAATGTCTCAAACTTTCTACGCTGTGATTGTTCCCTGAGAGACAAGTAGTAGTTTCCGAAGCACATCTAAAGGCATCCTGTAATCTGTCGACGTCAGAGCCTCGATGAAACACAAAAATTGCATCGGGATTGAATATAATAGGCACCATGCGGAATTTCCTCCATGGGAGTTATTCCTCAAACTGTCAATGCTTTGATCGATTCCTGGGAGACCTGTGGTAGTTTCCGCAGCACATCTGGAAGCTTCCTGTAATCTGTGGACGTTCAGAGTGTTGATGAAACACAGAAATTTGATCGGGATTGATTACAACAGACACCATGAAGACTTTTGTCATTGGGAGTAATGTCTCAAATTCTCTACCCTTTAATCGATTCCTGGGAGACCAGTAGTAGTTTCCGATGCACATCTGGAGGCATTCTGCAATCTTTATACGTTCAGTGTGTTGATGAAACACAGAAATTGCATCGGGATTGAATACAACAGGCACCATGCGGATTTCTCTCAATGGGAGTTATGTCTTAAACTGTCTACACTTAGGTCGATTCCTGGGAGATCACTAGTAGGTTCCGTAGCACAACTGGAATCATTTTGTAATCTGTGGACATTCAGAGTATTGATGAAACACTGAAATTGCATCGGGGTTCAATACAACAGGCCAAATGCGGACTTTTCTCCATGGGACTAATGTCTCAAACTGTCTACGCTTTGATTGTTCTCTGGGAGACCAGTTGTATTTTCCGAAGCACATCTGAAGGCTTCCTGTAATCTGTGGACGTTCGGAATGTTGATGAAACACAGAAATTGCATCGGGATTAATTACAACAGGGAACATACGGAAGTTTTTGCAAGGGAGTAATGTCCCAAACTGTCTACGCTTTGATCGATTCCTGGGAGACCTGTAGTAGTTTCCGCAGCACATCTGGAAGCTTCCTGTAACCTGTGGACGTTCTGAGTGTTGATGAAACACAGAAATTTAATCGGGATTGAATACAACAGACACCAAAAGACTTTTGTCATAGGGATAATGTCTCAAAATCTCTACGTTTTAATCGATTCCTGGGAGACCAGTAGTAGTTTCCGAAGCAAATCTGGAGGCATCCTGTAACCTGTCGAAGTTCAGAGCGTTGATGAAACACAAGAATTGAATCGGGATTGAATATAATAGGAACCATGCGGAAATTTCTCCAAGGGAGTTATGTTTCAAACTGTCTACGCATTGATCGATTCCTGGGTGACAAGTAGTAGTTTCCGAAGCACATCTGGAGGCTTCATGTAATCTGTGGACGTTCAGAGTGCTGATGAAACACCGAAATTGCATCGGGATTGAATACAACAGGCACCATGCGGAAATTTCTGCATGGGAGTAATGTCCCAAATTACCTACGGTTTGATAGATTCCTGGGAGACCAGTAGTAGTTTCCGAAGCACATCTGGAGCTTTCATGTAATCTATGGACGTTCAGAGTGTTAATGAAACACAGAATTTGCAATGGGATTGAAATCAACAGGCACCATGAGGACTTCTCTACATCAGAGTAATGTCTCAAACTGTCTACGCTTTCATCGATTGTTGAGAGACCAGTAGTAGTTTCCACAGCACATCTGGAAGCTTCCTGTAATCTGTGGACGTTCTGAGTGTTGATGAAACACAGAAATTGAATCGGGATTGAATACAACAGACACCAAGGAGACTTTCGTCATAGGGAGTAATGCCTCAAACTGACTACCCTTTAATCGATTCCTGGGAGACCAGTAGTAGTTTCCGATGCACATCTGGAGGCATTCTGTAATCTTTTGACGTTCAGAGTGTTGATGAAACACAGATATTGCTTTTGGATTGAATGCAACAGGAACCATGAAGAATTTTCGCCATATGAGTAATGTCTCAAACTGTATACGCTTTGATTGTTCCCTGGGAGACCAATAGTAGTTTCCGAAGCACATCTTTAGGCATCATGTAATCTGTCGACGTTCAGAGTGTTGATGAAACACAAAAATTGCATCGGTATTGAATAAAACAGGCACCATGCGGAATAATCTCCATGGGAGTAATGTCTCAAACTGTCTACTTTTTGATCGTTACCTTTGAGACCAGAAGTAGTTTCCGAAGCACATCTGGAGACTTCCTGTAATCTGTGGACGTTCTGAGTGTTGATGAAACACAGAAATTACATCGCGATTGAATGCAGCACGCACAATGCGGACTCTTCTCTATGGGAGTAATGTCTCAAACTGTCTATGCTTTGATCGAATCACGGGACACCAGTATTAGTTTCCGAAGCACATCTGGAGGCTTCATGTAATTTGTGGAAGTTCCGAGTGTTGATGAAACACAGAAATTGCATCGGGCTTAAATACACAAGGCACCATGCGGATTTTTCCCCCTAGGAGTAATGTCTCAAACTGTCTACGCTTTGATTGTTCCCTGGGAGACCAGTAGTAGTTTCCGAAGCAAATCTGTAGGCATCCTGTAATCTGTCGACGTTCAGAGCGTTGATGAAACACAAAAATTGCATCGGGATTGAATATAATATGCACCATGCGCAATTTTCTCCTTGGGAGTTATGTCTCAAACTGTCTACTCATTGATCGATTCCTGGGAGACCAGTAGTAGTTTCTGAAGCACATTTGGAGGCTTCATGTAATCTGTGGACGTTCAGAGTGTTAATGAAACACAGAAATTGCATCGGGATTGAATACACCAGGCACCATGCGGACTTTTCTCCCTGGGAGTATTGTCTGAAACTGTCTACGCTTTCAATGTTCCCTGGGAGACCATTAGTAGGTTCCGAAGCACATCTGGAGGCATTCTATAATCTGTGGACATTCAGAGTGTTGGTGAAACAAAGACATTGCATCGGCATTGATTACAACAGGCACTAAGCGGACTTTTCTCTATGGGAGTAATGTCTCAAACTGTCTACGATTTGATCGTTCCCGTGGAGACCAGTAGTAGTTTCCGATGAACATCTGAAGGCTTTCTGTAATCTGTGGACGTTCAGAGTGTTGATGAAACACAGAAATTGCATCTGGATTGAATACAACAGGCACCAAGCGGACTTTTCTACATGGGAGTAATATCTCTAACTGTCTACGCCATGGCCGTACCCTGGGAGACCAGTAGTAGTTTCCGAAGCACATCTGGAGGCATCCTGTAATCTGTCGACGTTCAGAGCGTTGTTGAAACACAGAAATTGCATCGGGATTGAATACAACAGGCAACATGCGGAAGTTTTTGCATGGGAGTAATGTCCCAAACTGTCTAAGCTTTGATCGATTCCTGGGAGACCTGTAGTAGTTTCCGCAGCACATCTGGAAGCTTCCTGTAATCTGTTTACGTTCTGAGTGTTGATGAAACACAGAAATTTAATCGGGATTGAATACAACAGACATCAAGAAGACTTTTATCATAGGGAGTAATGTCTCAAAATCTCTACCTTTTAATCGATTCCTGGGAGAGCAGTAGTAGTTTCCGATGCACATCTGGAGGCTTTCTGTAATCTATGGACGTTCAGTGTGTTGATGAAACACAGAAATTTAATCGGGATTGAATACAAGAGACACCAAGAAGACTTTTGTCAAAGGGATTAATGTCTCAAATAATCTACAATTTGGTCGATTCCTGTAAGACCATTAGTAGGTTCTGAAGCACATCTGGAGGCATTCTGTAATCTGTGGACACTCAGAGTGCTGATGAAACACAGAAATTGCATCGGGATTGAGTACAACAGGCACCATGCGGACTTTTCTCCGTGGGAGTAATGTCTCTAACTGTCTACGATTTGATCGTTCCCTGGGAGATCAGTAGTAGTTTCCGAAGCACATCTGAAGGCTTTCTGTATTCTATGGACGTTCAGTGTGTTGATGAAACACAGAAATTGCATCGGGATTGAGTACAACAGGCACCATGCGGACTTTTCTCCGTGGGAGTAATGTCTCTAACTGTCTACGATTTGATCGTTCCCTGGGAGATCAGTAGTAGTTTCCGAAGCACATCTGAAGGCTTTCTGTATTCTATGGACGTTCAGTGTGTTGATGAAACACAGAAATTGCATCGGGATTGAATACAACAGGCACCATGCGGACTTTTCTCCATGGGAGTAATGTCTCTTACTGTCTACGCTTTGATCGTTCCCTGGGAGACGAGTAGTAGTTTCCGAAGCACATCTGGAGGCATCCTCTAATCTATAGACGTTCAGAGCGTTGATGAAACACAGAAATTGCATCGGGATTGAATACAACAGGCAACATGCGGAAATTTTATCTTGAGAGTAATGTCCTAAACTGTCTACACTTTGATCGATTCCTGGGAGACCAGTAGTAGTTTCCGCAGCTCATCTGGAAGCTTCCTGTAATCTGTGGACGTTCTGAGTGTCGATGAAACACAGAAATTAAATCCAGATTGAATACAAGAGACACCAAGAAAACTATTGTCAAAGTGAGAAATGTCTTAAACATTCTACACTTTGGTCGATTCCTGGGAGACCATTGGTAGGTTCCGAAGCACATCTGGAGGCATTCTGTAATCTGTGGACATTCAGAGTGTTGATGAAACACAGAAATTGCCTCGGCATTGAGTACAACAGGCACCATGCGGACTTTTCTCCGTGGGAGTAATGTCTCTAACTTTCTACGCTTTGATCGTTCCCTGGGAGACCAGTAGCAGTTTCCGAATCACATCTGGAGGCATCCCGTAATCTGTCGTTCAGAGTGTTGATGAAACACAGATATTGCATCGGGATTGAATACAACAGTCACCATGCGGACTAATCTCCATGGGAGTAATTTCTCAAATTGTGTACGCTTTGATTGTTCCCTGGGAGACCAGTAGTAGTTTCCGAAGAACATCTGGAGGCAGTCTGTATTCTATGGACGTTGAGTGTGTTGATGAAACACAGAAATTGCATCGGGATTGAATATAACAGGCACCATGCGGACTTTTCTCAGTGGGAGTTATTTCTCAAATTTTCTATAATTTGTTCGATTCCTGGGAGATCATTAGTAGGTTCCAAAGCACATCTGGAGGCATTCTGTAATCTGTGGACGTTCAGAGTGTTAATGAAACACTGAAATTGCATCGGGATTGAATACAACAGGCACCATGAAAACGTTTGTCAATGTCAGAAACTCTCTACGCTTTGATCGATTCCTGGGAGACCAGTAGTGGAATCCGAAGCACATCTGGAGGCTTCCTGTAATCTGTGGACGTTCAGAGTGTTAATGAAAATCTGAAATTGCACCGGGACTGAATAAAACAGGCACTATGCCGACTTCTCCACATGGGAGTAATGTCTCAAACTGTCTACACTTTGGTCGATTCCTGGGAGATCACTAGTAGTTTCCGTAGCACAACTGGAATCATTCTGTAATCTGTGGACATTCAGTGTATTGATGAAACACTGAAATTGATCGGGGTTCAAACCAACAGGCCAAATGCGGACTTTTCTCCATGGGAGTAATGTCTCAAACTGTCTACGCTTTGATTGTTCTCTGGGAGACCAGTAGTGGTTTCCGAAGCACATCTGAAGGCTTCCTGTAATCTATGGACGTTCTGTGTTGATGAAACACAGAAATTGCATCGGGATTGAATACAACAGGCACCATGCGGACTTTTCTCCATGGGAGTAATGTCTCTAACTGTCTATGCTTTGATCGTTCCCTGGGAGACGAGTAGTAGTTTCAGAAGCACATCTGGAGGCATCCTCTAATCTGTAGACGTTCAGAGCGTTGATGAAACACAGAAATTGCATCGGGATTGAATACAAAAGGCAACATGCGGAAGTTTTAGCATGGGAGTAATGTCCCAAACTGTCTACACTTTGATCGATTCCTGGGAGACCAGTAGTAGTTTCCGCAGCACATCTGGAAACTTCCTGTAATCTGTGGACGTTCTGAGTGTCGATGAAACACAGATATTGCATCGGGATTGAATACAACAGTCACCATGCGGACTAATCTCCATGGGAGTAATGTCTCAAACTGTCTACGCTTTGATTGTTCATTGGGAGACCAGTTGTAGTTTCCGAAGAACATCTGGAGGCAGTCTGTATTCTATGGACGTTGAGTGTGTTAATGAAACACAGAAGTTGCATCGGGATTGAATATAACAGGCACCATGCATGGGAAATGTTCCTCAAACTGTCAACGCTTTTATCGATTCCTGGGAGACCAGTAGTAGTTTCCGCAGCACATCTGGAAGCTTCCTGTAATCTGTGGACGTTCAGAGTGTTGATGAAACACAGAAATGTTATCGGGATTGAATACAACAGACACCATAAAGACTTTTGTCATTGGGAGTAATGTCTCAAAGTCTCTACCCTTTAATCGATTCCTGGGAGACCAGTAGTAGTTTCCGATGCACATGTGGAGGCATTCTGTAACCTTTGGACGTTCAGTGTGTTGATGAAACACAGAAATTGCATCGGGATTGAATACAACAGCACCATGCGGACTTTGCACAATGGGAGTAATGTCTCAAACTGTCTACGCTCTGATCGATTCCCAGGAGACCAGTAGTAGTTTCCGAAGCACATCTTGGGGCATTCTGTAATCTGTGGACGTTTAGAGTATTGATGAAACACAGATATTGCATCGGGATTGAATACAACAGGCATCATGAAATCGTTTGCCATGGGGAGTAATGTCAAAAACTCTCTACGCTTTGATCGGTTCCTGGGAGACCAGTAGTGGAATCCGAAGCACATCTGGAGGCTTCCTGAATCTGTGGACGTTCAGAGTGTTAATGAAACAATGAAATTGCATCGGGATTGAACAAAACAGGCACCATGCCGACTTCTCTACATGGGAGTAATGTCTCATACTTTCTACGCTTTGATTGTTCCCTGGGAGACCAGTAGTAGTTTCCGAAGCACATCTAAAGGCATCCTGTAATCTGTCGACGTTCAGAGCCTTGATGAAACACAAAAATTGCATCGGGATTGAATATAATAGGCACCATGCGGAATTTTCTCCATGGGAGTTATTCCTCAAACTGTCAATGCTTTGATCGAATCGTGGGAGACCCGTGGTAGTTTCCGCAGCACATCTGGAAGCTTCCTGTAATCTGTGGACGTTCAGAGTGTTGATGAAACATAGAAATTTAATCGGGATTGAATACAACAGACACCATGAAGACTTTTGTCATTGGGAGTAATGTCTCAAATTCTCTACCTTTTAATCGATACCTGGGAGACCAGTAGTAGTTTCCGATGCACATCTGGAGGCATTCTGTAGTCTTTATATGTTCAGTGTGTTGATGGAACACTGAAATTGCATCGGGGTTCAATACAAGAGGCGAAATGCGGACTTTTCTCCATGGGAGTAGTGTCTCAAACTGTCTACGCTTTGATTGTTCTCTGGGAGACCAGTAGTAGTTTCCGAAGCACATCTGAAGGTTTCCTGTAATCTGTGGACGTTCAGAGTGTCGATGAAACACAGAAATTGCATCGGGATTGAATACAACAGGCACCATGCGGACTTTTCTCCATGGGAGTAATGTCTCTAACTGTCTACGCTTTGATCGTTTGCTGGGAGACCAGTAGTAGTTTCCGAAGCACATCCGGAGGCATCCTGTAATCTGTAGACGTTCAGTTCGTTGTTGAAACACAGAAATTGCATCGGGATTGAATACAACAGGCAACATGTGGAAGTTTCAGCATGGGAGTTATGTCCCAAACTGTCTACGCTTTGATCGATTCCTGGGAGACCAGTAGTAGTTTCCGAAGTACATCTGGATGCGTTCTGTATTCTATGGACGTTCAGTGTGTTGATGAAACACTGAAATTGCATCGGGGTTTAATTAAACAGGCAAAATGCGGACTTTTCTCCATGGGAGTAATGTCTCAAAATGTCTACGCTTTGATCGTTTACTGGGAGACCAGTAGTAGTTTCCGAAGCACATCTGGAGGCAATCTGTAATCTGCGGATCTTCACAGTGTTGATGAAACTCAGAAATTGCATTGGGATTTAATACAACAGCACCATGCGGACTTTGCTCATTGGGAGTAATGTCCCAAAATGTCTACGCTCTGATCGATTCCTGGGATACCAGTAGTAGTTTCCGCAGCACATCTGGAAGCTTAATGTAATCTGTGAACGTTCTGAGTGTTGATGAAACACAGAAATTTAATCGGGATTGAATACAACAGACACCAAGAAGACTTTTGTCATAGGGAGTAATGTCTCAAACATTCTACACTTTGGTCGATTCCTGGGAGACCATTAGTAGGTTCCGAAGCACATCTGGAGTTATTCTGTAATCTGTGGACATTCAGAGCGTTGATTAAACACAGAAATTGCATCGGCATCGATTACAACAGGCACCATGCAGACTTTTCTCCATGGGAGAAATATCTCAAACTGTCTACGTTTTTGATCGTTCCCTGGGAGACCAGTAGTGGAATCCGATGCACATCTGGAGGCTTCCTGTAATCTGTGGACGTTCAGAGTGATAATGAAACACTGAAATTGCATCGGGATTGAATACAACAGGCACCATGCCAACTTCTCTACATGGGAGTAATGTCTCAAACTTTCTACGCTTTGATTGTTCCTTGGGAGACCAGTAGTAGTTTCTGAAGCATATCTAAAGGCATCCTGTAAACTGTCGACGTTCAGAGAATTGATGAAACACAAAAATTGCATCTGGATTGAATATAATAGGCACCATGCGGAATTTTCTCCATGGGAGTTATTTCTCAAACTGTCAACGCTTTGATCGATTCCTGGGAGACCTGTAGTAGCCTCTGCAGCACATCTGGAAGCTTCCTGTAATCTGTGGACGTTCTGAGTGTTGATGAAACACAGAAATTTAATCGGGATTGAATACAACAGGCACCAAGAAGACTTTTGTCATCGGGAGTAATGTCTCAAACTCTCTACCTTTTAATCGATTCGTGGGAGAGCAGTAGTAGTTTCCGAAGCACATTTGGAGGCATTCTGTAATCTATGGACGTTCAATGTGTTGCTGAAACACAGAAATTTCATCGGGATTGAATACAACAGGCACCATGCGGACTTCTCTCAATGGGAGTTATGTCTCGAACTGTCTACATTTTGGTCGATTCCTGGGAGAGTACGAGTAGGTACCGAAGCACAACTGGAATCATTCTATAATCTGTGGACATTCAGAGTGTTGATGAAACACTGAAATTTCATCGGGGTTCAATACAACACGCCAAATGCGGACTTTTCTCCATGGGAGTAATGTCTCAAACTGTCTACGCTTTGATCGTTTACTGGGAGACCAGTAGTAGTTTCCGAAGCACATCTGGAGGCAATCTGTAATCTGTGGATCTTCACAGTGTATATGAAACTCAGATATTGCTTTGGGATTGAATACAACTGCACCATGCGGACTTTGCTCAATGGGAGTAATGTCTCTAACTGTCTACGTTTTGATCGTTCGCTGGGAAACCAGTAGTAGTTTCCGAAGCACATCTTGGGGCATTCTGGAATCTGTGGACGTTTAGAGTGTTGATGAAACACAGATATTGCATTGGGATTGAATACAACTGTCACCATGGGGACATTTCTCCAAGGGAGTAATGTCTCTAACTGTCTATGCTTTGATTGTTCCCTGGGAGACCACTAGTAGTTTCCGAAGAACATCTGGAGGCATTCTGTATTCTATGGACTTTCAGTGTTTTGATGAAACACAGAAATTGCATCGGGATTGAATACAACAGGCAATATGCGGACTTTCTCAATGGGAGTTATGTCTCAAACTGTCTATGCTTTGATTGAGTCTTGAGAGATCGGTAGTAGTTTCCGAAGCACATCTGGAGGCGTCATGTAATCCGTGGACGTTCAGAGTGTTAATGAAACACTGAAATTGAATCGGGATTGAATACAACAGGCACCATGAAAACTTTTGTCATAGGGAGTAATGTCTCAAACTCTCTACGGTGCGATCGACTCCTGGGAGACCAGTAGTAACTTCCACAGCACTTCTGGAGGTATTCTGTAATCTGTGGAACTCCAGAGTGTTGATGAAACACAGAAATTGCATCGGGTTTGAATACAACAGGCACCACGCGGAATTTTGTCTATGGGAGTAATGTCTCACACTGTCTAAGATTAGATCGTTCCCTGGGAGACCAGTAGTAGTTTCCGAAGCACATCTGAAGGCCTCCAGTAATCTGTGGACGATCAGAGTCTTGATGAAACACAGAAATTACATCGGGAATGAATACAACATTCACCATGCAGACTTTTCTCAATTGGGAGTAATGTCTCAAACTTTCTATGCTTTGATCGAGTCCTGGGAGACCGGCAGTACTTTCCGAAGCACATCTGGAGGCATCATGTAATCCGTGGACGTTCCGAGTGTTGATGAAACACAGAAATTGCATCGGGATTGAATACACAAGGCACCATGCAGACTTTTCTCCATCGGAGTAATGTCTCACACTGTCTAAGATTAGATCGTTCCCTGGGAGACCAGTAGTAGTTGCTGAAGCACATCTGAAGGCCTCCAGTAATCTGTGGACGATCAGAGTGTTGATGAAACACAGAAATTACATCGGGAATGAATACAACATTCACCATGCAGACTTTTCTCAATTGGGAGTAATGTCTCAAACTGTCTACTTTTTGATCGTTACCTTTGAGACCAGAAGTAGTTTCCGAAGCACATCTGGAGACTTCCTGTAATCTGTGGACGTTCTGAGTGTTGATGAAACACAGAAATTGCATCGGGATTGAATAAAACAGGTACTATGCGGACTTTTTTCCATGGGAATAATGTCTCAAACTGTCTACGCTTTGATCGATTCCTGGGGGACCAGTAGTAGTTTCCGAAGTACATCTAGAGTTTCATGAAATCTGAGGACGTTCCGAGTGTTGATGAAACACAGAAATTGCATCGGGATTGAATAAAACAGGCACTATGCGGACTTTTTTCCATGGGAATAATGTCTCAAACTGTCTACGCTTTGATCGATTCCTGGGGGACCAGTAGTAGTTTCCGAAGCACAGCTGGAGACTTCCTGTAACCTGTGGACGTTCAGAGTGTTGATGAATCACAGATATTGCATCGGGATTGAATGCAACAGGCACTGTGTGGACTTTTCTCCATGGGAGTAATATCTCAAATTGTCTATTCTTTGATCGTTCCCTGGGAGACCAGTAGTAGATTCCGAAGTACTTCTGGAAACTTCATGCAATCTGTGGACGTTTAGAATATTGATGAAACACATAAATTGCATCGGGATTGAAAACAAAAGGCCAAATGCTGACTTTTTTCCATTTGAGTAATTTCTGAAAAACAGCCTGCGCTTTCAGCGATTCCTGGGAGACCAGTAGTATTTTCCGAAGCACATCCGGAGGCTTCCTGTAATCTGTGGACGTTCAGAGTGTTGATGAAACAGAGATATTGCTTTGGGATTGAATGCAACAGGTACCATGCGGACTTTTCTCCATGGGGGTAATGTCTCAAACTGTCTACGCTTTGATCGATACCTGGTAGACCAGAGTAGTTTCCGAAGCACATCTGGAGTCTTCCTGTAATCTGTGGATGTTCAGTGTTGATGAAACACGGAAATTGCATCGGGATTGAATACACAAGTCACCATGCGGACTTATCTCCATGGGAGTAATGTCTCAAACTGTCTACGCTTTGATCGCTACCTGGCAGACCAGTAGTAGTTTCCGAAGTAAATCTGGAGGCATCCTGTAATCCGTCGACGTTCAGAGCGTTGATGAAACACAAAAATTGCATCGGGATTAAATATAATAGGCACCATGTCGACTTTTCTCCATGGGAGTAATGTCTCAAACTGTCTACGCTTTGATCGATACCTGGGAGACCTGAGTAGTTTCCGAAGCACATCTGGAGACTTCCTGTTATCTGTGGATGTTCAGTGTTGATGAAACACGGAAATTGCGTCGGGATTGAATACACAAGGCAGCATGCGGACTTTTCTCCATGGGAGTAGTGTCTCAAACTGACTACGTTTTGATTCATCCCTGGGAGACCAGTAGTAGTTTCCGTAGCACATCTGAAGGCATCCTGTAAACTGTCGACGTTCAGAGTGTTGATGAAACACAAAAATTGCATCGGGATTGAATAGAACAGGCACCATGCGGAATTTTCTCAATGGGAGTTATGTCTCAAACTGTCTACGTTTTGATCGATTCCTGGGAGACCAGTAGTAGTTTCCGAGGCACATATGGAGGTTTCATGTAATCTGTGGACGTTCAACGTGTTGATGAAACACAGAAATTGCATCAGGATTGAATAAAACAGGCACCATGCGGAAATTTCTGCATGGCAGTAATGACCCAAACTGTCAACGCTTTGATAGATTCGTGGGAGACCAGTAGTAGTTTCGGAAGCATATCTGAAGGCTTCCTGTGATCTGTGGACTTTCAGAGTGTTGATGAAACAGACAAATTGCATCGGGATTGAATACAACACGCACCATGCAGACTTCTCACCATGGGAGAAATGTCTCAAACTGTCTACGCTTTGATTGTTCCCAGGGAGACCAGTAGTAGTTTCCGAAGCACATCTGGAGTCCTCCTGTAATCGGTTGACGTTCAGAGTGTTGATGAAACACAAAAATTGCATCGGGATTGAATAGATCAGGCACCTTGCGGAATTTTCTCCATGGGAGAGATGTCTCAAAATGTCTACGATTTGATCGATTCCAGAGAGACCAGTAGTAGTTTACGAAGCACATCTGGAGGCTTCCTGTAATCTGTGGACGTTCAGAGCGTTGATGAAACACAGAAATTTCATCGGGATTGAATACAACAGGCACCATGCGGACTTTTCTCCATGTGAGTAATGTATCGAACTTTATGCTTTGATCGATTCTGTAGAGGCCAGTAGTAGTTTTTGAAGCACATCTGGAGGCTTCTTGTAATCTGTGGACGTTCAGAGTGTTGATGAAACACAGAAATTGCATCTTGATTGAATGCAACAGGCACCATCCGGACTTTTCTCCACGGGAGTTATCTCTCAAACTGTCTACGCTTTGATCGATTCCTGGGAGACCAGTAGCAGTTTCCGAAGCACATCTAGAGTTTCATGTAATCTGAGGACGTTCCGAGTGTTGATGAAACACAGAAATCGCATAGGGATTGAATAAAACAGGCACTATGCCGACTTTTTTCCATGGGAATAATGTCTCAAACTGTCTACGCTTTGATCGATTCCTGGGGGACCAGTAGTAGTTTCCGAAGCACATCTGGAGACTTCCTGTAACCTGTGGACGTTCAGAGTGTTGATGATACACAGAATTGCATCGGGATTGAATGCAACAGGCACCGTGCGGACTTTTCACCATGGGAGTAATGTCTCAAACTGTCTGCGCCTTGATTGTTCCCTGGGAGACCAGTAGCAGTTTCCGAAGAGCATCTGGGGCATTCTGTATTCTATAAACGTCAGTGTGTTGATTTGACACAAAAAATTGCATCGGGTTTAAATACAACAGGCACCATGCGGACTTTCCTCAATGGGAGTTATGTCCCAAACTTTCGACACTTTGGTCGAGTCCCTTGGAGTCCATTAGTAGGTTCCGAAGCACATCTGGAGGCATTCTGTAATCTGTGGACATTCAGAGTGTTGATGAAACACAGAAATGGCATCGGCATTGATTACAACAGGCACCATGCGGACTTTTCTCCATGGGAGTAATGTCTCAAGCTATCAACGCTTTGATCTTTCCCTGGGAGACCGGTAGTGGAATCCGAAGCACATCTGGAGGCTTCCTGTAATCTGTGGACGTTGAGAGTGTTAATGAAACACTGAAATTGCATCGGGATTGAATATAACAGGCACCATGAAAACTTTTGTCATTGGGAGTAATGTCCCAAACTCTCTACGCTTTGATCGATTCCTGGGAAACCAGTAGTAGTTTCAACAGCACACCTGGAGGCATTCTGTAATCTGTGGACGTTCAGAGTGTTGATGAAACACAGAAATTGCATCGGGATTGAATACAAAAGGCACCATGCGAACTTTTCACTATGGGAGTAATGTCTCAAACTGTCTACGATTTGATCGTTCCCTGGGGGACCAGTAGTAGTTTCCGAAGCACATCTAGAGTTTCATGTAATCTGAGGACGTTCCGAGTGTTGATGAAACACAGAAATTGCATCGGGATTGAATAAAACAGGCACTATGCGGACTTTTTTCCATGGGAATGATGTCTCAAACTGTCTACGCTTTGATCGATTCCTGGGGGACCAGTAGTAGTTTCCGAAGCACAGCTGGAGACTTCCTGTAACCTGTGCACGTTCAGAGTGTTGATGAAGCACAGATATTGCATCGGGATTGAAAGCAACAGGCACTGTGCGTACTTTTCTCCATGGGAGTAATGTCTCAAATTGTCTATTCTTTGATCGTTCCCTGGGAGACCAGTAGTAGTTTCCGAAGGACTTCTGGAAACTTCATGTAATCTGTGGACGTTTAGAATATTGATGAAACACATAAATTGCATCGGGATTGAAAACAAAAGGCCAAATGCTGACTTTTCTCCATGGGAGTAATTTCTGAAAAACAGCCTGCGCTTTCAGCGATTCCTGGGAGACCAGTAGTAGTTTCCGAAGCACATCCGGAGGCTTCCTGTAATCTGTGGACGTTCAGAGTGTTGATGAAACAGAGATATTGCTTTGGGATTGAATGCAACAGGTACCATGCGGACTTTTCTCCATGGGGGTAATGTCTCAAACTGTCTACGCTTTGATCGATACCTGGTAGACCAGAGTAGTTTCCGAAGCACATCTGGAGTCTTCCTGTAATCTGTGGATGTTCAGTGTTGATGAAACACGGAAATTGCATCGGGATTGAATACACAAGTCACCATGCGGACTTTTCTCCATGGGAGTAATGTCTCAAACTGTCTACGCTTTGATCGCTTCCTGGCAGACCGGTAGTGGAATCCGAAGCACATCTGGAGGCATTCTGTAATCTGTGGACGTTCAGAGTGTTGATGAAACACAGAAATTGCATCGGGATTGAATACAAAAGGCACCATGCGAACTTTTCACTATGGGAGTAATGTCTCAAACTGTCTACGATTTGATCGTTCCCTGGGAGACCAGTAGTAGTTTCCGAAGTAAATCTGAAGGCTTTCTGTAATTTGTGGACGTTCAGAGAGTAGATCAAACACAGAAATTGCATCGGGATTGAATACAACAGGCACCATGCGGACTTTTCTCCATGGGAGTAATGTCTCAATCTGTCTACGCTCTGATCGATTCCTGGGAGACCAGTAGCAGTTTCCGAGGCACATCTGGAGGTTTCATGTAAACTGTGGGCGTTCAACGTGTTGATGAAACACAGAAATTGCATCAGGATTGAATACAACAGGCACCATGCGGAAAATTCTGCATGGTGGTAATGTCCCAAACTGTCAACGCTTTGATAGATTCCTGGGAGACCAGTAGTAGTTTCCAAAGCATATATGGAGGCTTAATGAAATCTATGGACGTTCAGAATGTTAATGAAACACAGAAATTCCATCGTAACTGAATACAACAGTCACCATGCGGACATTCTACATGGGAGTTCTGTCTCAAACTGTCTATACTTTGATCGATTCCTGCGAGACCACTAGTAGTTTCCGCAGCACATCTGGAAGCTTCCTGTAATCTGTGGACGTTCTGAGTGTTGATGAAAGACAGAAATTTAATCGGGATTGATTACTACAGACCCCAAGAAGAATTTTGTCATAGGGAGTAATGTCACAAACTCTCCACCCTTTAATCGATTCCTGGGAGACCGGTAGCAGTTTCCGAAGCAAAACTGGAATCATTCTGTAATCCGTGGACATTCAGTGTGTTGATGAAACACTGAAATTGCATCGGGATTTAATAAAACAGGCCACATTCGGACTTTTCTCAATGGGAGTAATGTCTCAAACTGTCTAAGCTTTTATCTTTTACTGGGAGCCCAGTAGTAGTTTCCGGAACACATCAGGAGGCAATCTGTAATCTGTGGACTTTCAGAGTGTTGATGAAACACAGAAATTGCATCGGGATTGAATACAAAGGGCACTATGCGAACTTTTCACTATGGGAGTAATGTCTCAAACTGTCTACGATTCGATCGTTCCCTGGGAGACCAGTAGTAGTTTTTGAAGTATATCTGAAGGCTTTCTGTAATATGTGGACGTTCAGAGTTTTGATGAAACACAGAAATTGCATCGGGATTGAATACAACAGGCACCATGCCTAGATTTCTCCATGGGAGTTATGTCTCTAACTGTCTACGCTTTGATCGTTCCCTGGGAGACCAGTAGTAGTTTGCGAAGCACATCTGAAGGTTCCTGATATCTGTGGACGTTCAGAGTGTAGATCAAACACAGTAATTGCATCGGGATTGAATACAACAGGCACCATGCGGACTTTTCTCCATGGGAGTAATGTCTCAAACTGTCTACGCTTTGATCGATTCCTGGGAGACCAGTAGTAGTTTCCGAAGCACAACTGGAGGCTTCATGTAGTGTGTGGACGTTCCGAGTGTTGATGAAACACAGAAATTACATCAGGATTGTATACACAAGGCACCATGCGGACTTTTCTCCATGGGAGTAATGTCTCAAATTGTCTACGCTTTGATTATTCCCTGGGAGACCAGTAGTAGTTTCCGAAGCAAATCTGGAGGCATCCTGTAATCTGTCGACGTTCAGAGCGTTGATGAAACACAAAAATTGCATCGGGATTGAATATAATAGGCACCATGCCGAATTTTCTCCATGGTAGTTATGTCTCAACTGTCTACGATTTGATCGTTCCCTGGGAGACCAGTAGTAGTTTCCGTAGCACATCTGGATGCTACATGTAATCTGTGGACGTCCTGAGTGTTGATGAAACACAGAAATTACATCGGGATTGAATACTACCGGCACCATGCGGACTTTTCTCTATGGGAGTAATGTCTCAAACTGTCTATGCTTTGATCGAATCCTGGGAGACCAGTAGTAGTTTCCGAAGCACATCTGGAGGCTTCATGGAATCTGTGAACGTTTTGCGTGTTAATGAAACACAGAAATTGCTTCGGGATTGAATACAACAGGAACCATGCGGACTTTTCTCAATGGGACCTATGTCTCAAACTGTCTACGCTTTGATTGTTCCCTGGGAGACCAGTAGTAGTTTGCGAAGTACATCTGAAGGTTCCTGTAATCTGTGGACGTTCAGAGTGTAGATCAAACACTGGAATTGCATCGGGATTGAATACAACAGGCACCATGCGGACTTATTCTCCATGGGAGTAATGTCTGAAACTGTCTACGCTTCGATTGTTCCCTGGGAGACCAGTAGTAGTTTCCGAAGCAAATCTGGAGGCATCCTGTAATCTGTCGACGTTCAGATCGTTGATGAAACACAAAAATAGCATCGGGATTCAATATAATAGGCACCATGCAAAATTTTCTCCATGGTAGTTATGTCTCAAACTGTCTACGATTTGATCGTTCCCTGGGGGACCAGTAGTAGTTTTCGTAGTACATCTGGAGGCTTTCTGTAATCTGTGGACGTTCAGAGTGTTGATGAAACACAGATATTGCTTTGGGATTGAATGCAACAGGCACCATGAAGACTTTTCTCCATGGGAGTTATGTCTCAAACTGTCTACGCTTTGATCGATACCTGGGAGACCAGAGGTAGTTTCCGAAGCACATGTTGACTCTTCCTGTAATCTGTGGACGTTCCGAGTGTTGATGAAACACAGAAATTGCATCGGGATTGAATACACAAGGCACCATGCGGACTTTTCTCCGTGGGAGTCATGTCTCAAACTGTCTACGTTTTGATCGATTCCTGGGAGACCAGTAGTAGTTTCCGAACGACATCTGGAGGCTTCATGTAATCTGTGGACGTTCAGCGTGTTCCTGAAACACAGAAATATCTTCGGGATTGAATACAACAGGCACCATTCGGAAATTTCTGCATGGGAGTAGTGTTCCAAACTGTCTACGCTTTGATAGATTTCTGGGAGACCAGTAGTAGTTTACGATGCACATCTGGAGGCATTCTGTAATCTATGGACGTTCAGTATGGTGATGAAACACAGAAATTGCATCGGGACTGAATACAATAGGCACCATGAAGACTTTTCTCCATGTGAGTTATGTCTCAAACTGTCTACGCTCTGATCGATACCTGGGAGACGAGGGGTAGTTTCCGAAGCACATGTTGAGTCTTCCTGTTATCTGTGGACGTTCAGAGTGTTAATGAAACACTAAAATTGCATCGGGATTGAATATAACAGGCACCATGAATACTTTTGTCATAGGGAGTAATGTCTCAAACTCTCTACGCTTTGATCGATTTCTGGGAGACCAGTAGTAGTTTCCACAGCACATCTGGAGGCATTCTGTAATCTGTGAGCGTTCAGAGTGTTGATGAAACACAGAAATTGCATCGGAATTGAATACAACAGGCACCATGCAAACTTTTCACTATGGGAGCAATGTCTCAAACTGTCTACGATTTGATCGTTCTCTGTCGGACCAGTAGTAGTTTCCGAAGTACATCTGAAGGCTTTCTGTAATCTGTTGACGTTCAGTGTGTTGATGAAACACAGGAAATGCATCGGGATTTAATACAACAGGCACCATGCGGACTTTTCTCCATGGGGGTAATGTCTCTAACTGTCTACGCTTTGATCGTTCTCTGGGAGACCAGTAGTAGATTGTGAAGCACATCTGAAGGTTCCTGTAATCTGTGGACGTTCAGAGTGTAGATCAAACACAGAAATTGCATCGGGATTGAATACAACAAGGACCATGCGGACTTTTCTCCATGGTAGTAATGTATCAAACTGTCTACGCTTTGATCGATACCTGGGAGACAAGAAGTAGTTTCCGAAGTACATCTGGAGTCTTCCTGTAATCTGTGGACGTTCAGAGTGTTGATGGAACAAAGAAATTAAATCGGGAATGAATACAACAGCCACTATGAAAACTTCTGTCATAGGGAGTAATGTCTCAAACGCTCTACGCTTTGATCGATTCCTGGGAGACCAGTAGTATACTCCGAAGCACATCTGGAAGCTTCGTGTAATGTCTGGGCGTTTAGAGTGTTGATGAAACACAGAAATTAGACCGGGGTTGAATACAAGCACTATGAGGACATTACTAAATGGGAGTAATGTCTCAAACTGTCTACGCTTTCATCGATTCCTGGGAGACCAGTAGTAGATTTCACAGCACATCTGGCAGCTTCCTGTAATCTGTGGACCTTCAGAGTGATGATGAAACACGGAAATTGCATCGGGATTGAATACAACAGGATTCATGCGGACTTTTCTCAATTCGAGTAATGTCTCAAACAGTCTTCGATTTGATCGATTCCTGGGAGACCAGTAGCAGTTTCCCAAGCACATCTGGAGGCATTCTGTGATCAGTGGACGTTCATAGTGTTGATGAAACACATAAATTGCATCGGGATTGAATAGAAACACAATGCGGACATTTCTAAATGGGAGTAATGTCTCAAACTGTCTACGATTTGATCGTACCCTGGTAGAACAGTAGTATTTTAAGAAACACATCTGGAGGCTTGCTGTAATCTGTAGGTGTTCAGAGTGTTGATGAAACACAGAGATTGCATTGGGATTGAATACAACATGGCAAATGCGGACACTTCTCCATGGGAGTAATGTCTCAAACTGTCTGCGATTTGAATGATTCCTGGGAGACCAGTAATAGTTTCCGAAGCACATCTGGGGAGCATTCTGTAATCGGTGACTTTTCAGAGTGTTGGTGAAATACAGAAATACCAGAGGGATGGAATACAACAGTCATCATGATTACTTTTCTCCATGGGAGTAATGTCTCAAACTGTCTACGATTTGAACGTTCCCTGGAAGATCAGTAGTAGTTTAAGAAGCACATCTGGAGGCTTTATGTAATTTGTGGACGTTCAGAGTATGGTTGAAACACAGAAAATTCATCGTAATTCAATAGAGCAGGCCAAATGCGGACTTTTAACCATGGGAGTAATTTCTCAAACTGTCTACCATTTGATCGATTCCTGGGAGACCAGTAGTAGTTTCCGAAGCACATCTGGAGGATTAATGTAATCTGTGGACATTCAGAGTGTTGATAAAACACAGCAATTTCTTCGGGATTGAATACAACAGGCACCATGCAGCCTTTTCTCCATGGGAGTAATGTCTCAAACTGTCTACGTTTTGATCGACTCCTGGGATAACAGTAGTTGTTTCCGAAGCACAACTGGAGGCTTCATGTAATCTGTGGACGATCAGAGCGTTCATGAAGCACAGAAATTGTATCGGGATTGAATACAACAGGCACCATGCGGACTTTTCTCCATGGGAGTAATGTCTCAAACTGTCTACGCGTTGATCGATTAATAGGAGACCAGTAGCAGCTTCCCATGCACATCTGGAGCATCCTGTAATCTGTGGTCCTTCTCAGTGTTGATAAAAAACAGAAATTGCATCGGGATTGAATACAAACACTATACGGACATTTGTAAATGGGAGTAATGTCTCAAACGGTCTACGCTTTGATCGATTCCTGGGAGATCATTAGTAGTTTCCGAAGCACATCTGGAAGCTTCCTGTAATCTGTGGGCGTTTAGAGTGTTGATGAAACACAGAAATTGCATCGGGTTTGAATACAAGCACTATGCGGATATTACTAAATGGGAGTAATGTCTCAAACTGTCTACACTTTGATCGATTCCTGGGAGACCAGTAGTAGATTTCGCACCACATCTGGCAGCTTCCTGTAATCTGTAGATGTTCAGAGTGTTGATGAAACACAGAAATTACACCGGCATTGAATACAACAGCCACTATGCGGACATTTCTCCATTGGAGTAATGTCTCAAACTGTCTACGCTTTGATCGATTCCTGGGAGGCCAGTAGTAGTTTCCGAAGGACATCTGGGAGCTTCATGTAATCTGTGGACGTTCAGCGTGTTGATGAAACACTGAAATTGGTTCGGGATTGAATACAACAGGCACCATGCGGAAATTTCTGCATGGGAGTAGTGTCCCAAACTGTCAACGCTTTGATAGATTTCTGGGAGCAATGTAGTAGTTTCCGAAGCACATCTGGAGGCATTCTGTAATCTATGGACATTCAGTATGTTGATGAAACACAGAAATTGCATCGGGATTGAATACAATAAGCACCATACGTACTTTTCTCAATGGGAGTTATGTCTCAAACTGTCTACACTTTGGTCTATTCCTGGGAGACCATTAGTAGTTTCCGAAGCACATCTGGAGGCATTCAGTAATCTGTGGACATTCAGAGTGTTGATGAAACTCAGAAATTGAATCGGCATTGATTACAACAGGGACCTTGCGGACTGTGCTCCATGGGAGTAATGTCTCAAACTGTCTACGCTCTGATCTTTCCCTGGGAGACCGGTAGTGGAATCCGAAGCACATCTGGAGGCTTCCTGTAATCTGTGGACGTTCAGAGTGTTGATGAAACACAGATATTGCATCGGGATTGAATACAACAGTCACCATGTGGACTTTTCACCATGGGTGTAATGTCTCAAACTGTCTACGATTTGATTGTTTCCTGGGAGACCGGTAGTGGAATCCGAAGCACATCTGGAGGCCTCCTGTAATCTGTGGACGTTCAGAGTGTTAATGAAACACTGAAATTACATCGGGATTGAATATAACAGACACCATGAAAACTTTTGTCATAGTGAGTAATGTCTCAAACTCTCAACGCTTTTATCGATTCCTGGGAGACAGTAGTAGTTTCCACAGCACATCTGGAGGCATTCTGTAATCTGTGGACGTTCAGAGTGTTGATGAAACACAGAAATTGCATCGGGATTGAATACAAAGTGCACCATGCGAACTTTTCACTTTGGGAGTAATGTCTCAAACTGTGTACGATTTGATCGTACCCTGGTAGAACAGTAGTACTTTAGGAAACACATCTGGAGGCTTGCAGTAATCTGTAGATGTTCAGAGTGTTGATGAAACACAGAGATTGCATCGGGATTGAATACAACAGGGCAAATGCGCACTTTTCTCATTGGGAGCTATGTCTCAAACTGTCTACACTTTGGTCGATTCCTGGGAGACCATTAGTAGGTTCCGAAGCACATCTGGAGGCATTCTGTAATCTGTGGACATTCAGAGTGTTGATGAAACACAGAGATTGCATCGGGATTGAATACAACAGGGCAAATGCGCACTTTCCTCCATGGTAGTAATGTCTCAAACTGTCTACGATTTGATCGATTCCTGGGAGACCAGTAATAGATTCCGAAGCACATCTGGGGGCATTCTGTAATCGGGGGACTTTCAGAGTGTTGATGAAATACAGAAATTCCATAGGGATTGAATACAACAGGCATCATGATTACTTTTCTCCATGGGAGTCATGTCTCAAACTGTCGACGCTTTGAACGTTTCCTGGAAGATCAGTAGTAGTTTAAGAAGCACATGTGGAGGCTTCATGTAATCTGTGGACGTTGAGAGTATGGTTGAAACACAGAAAATTCATCGTAATTGAATAGAGCAGTCCAAATGCGGACTTTTAACCATGGGAGTAATTTCTCAAACTGTCTACCAATTGTTCGTTTCCTGGGAGACCAGTAGTAGTTTCCGAAACACATCTGGAGTCCTAATGTAATCTGTGGACATTCAGAGTGTTGATAAAACACAGAATTTGCTTCGGGATTGAATACAACAGGCACCATGCAGACTTTTCTCCATGGGAGTAATGTCTCAAATTGTCTACGCTTTGATCGTTCCCTGGGAGACCGGTAGTGGGATCCGAAGAACAACTGGAGGCTTCATGTAATCTGTGGACGATCAGAGCGTTCATGAAGCACAGAAACTGAATCGGGATTGAATACAACAGGCACCATGCGGACTTTCCTCCATGGGAGTAATGTCTCAAACTGTCTACGCGTTGATCGATTAATGGGAGACCAGTAGCAGCTTCCCATGCACATCTGGAGCATCCTGTAATCTGTGGTCCTTCTCAGTGTTGATAAAAAACAGAAATTGCATCGGGATTGAATACAACAGGATTGATGCGGTCTTTTCTCAATTCTAGTAATGTCTCAAACAGTCTACGCTTTTATCGATTCCTGGGAGACCAGTAGCAGTTTCCCAAGCACATCTGGAGGCATTCTGTAATCAGTGGACGTTCACAGTGTTGATGAAACACATAAATTGCATCGGGATTGAATAGAAGCACTATGCGTACATTTCTAAATGGGAGTAATGTCTCAAACTGTCTACGCTTTCATCGATTCCTGGGAGACCAGTAGTAGATTTCGCAGCATATCTGGCAGCTTCCTGTAATCTGTGGACCTTCAGAGTGTTGATGAAACACAGTAATTGCATCGGGATTGAATACAACAGGATTGATGCGGTCTTTTCTCAATTCTAGTAATGTCTCAAACAGTCTACGCTTTTATCGATTCCTGGGAGACCAGTAGTAGATTTCGCAGCATATCTGGCAGCTTCCTGTAATCTGTGGACCTTCAGAGTGTTGATGAAACACAGTAATTGCATCGGGATTGAATACAACAGGATTGATGCGGTCTTTTCTCAATTCTAGTAATGTCTCAAACAGTCTACGCTTTTATCGATTCCTGGGAGACCAGTAGCAGTTTCCCAAGCACATCTGGAGGCATTCTGTAATCAGTGGACGTTCACAGTATTGATGAAACACATAAATTGCATCGGGATTGAATAGAAGCACTATGCGTACATTTCTAAATGGGAGTAATGTCTCAAACTGTCTACGCTTTGATCGTACCCTGGTAGAAAAGTAGTATTTTAGGAAACACATCTGGAGGCTTGCTGTAATCTGTAGATGTTCAGAGTGTTGATGAAACACAGAGATTGCATCGGGATTGAATACAACAGGGCAAATGCGGACTTTTCTCCATAGGAGTAATGTCTCAAACTGTCTACGAATTGATCGATTCCTAGGAGACCAGTAATAGTATCCGAGGCACATCTGGGGGGCATTCTGCAATCGGTGGACTTTCAGAGTGTTGATGAAATACAGAAATTCCATAGGGATTGAATACAACAGGCACATAATTACTTTTCTCCATGGGAGTAATGTCTCAAACTGTCTACGCTTTGAACGTTCCCTGGAAGATCATTACTAGTTTAAGAAGCACATCTGGAGGCTTCAGGTAATCTGTGGACGTTCAGAGTATGGTTGAAACACAGAAAATTTATCGTAATTGGATAGAGCAGGCCAAATGCGGACTTTTAACCATGGGAGTAATTTCTCAAACTCTCTACCATTTGATCGATTCCTGGGAGACCAGTAGTAGTTTCTGAAGCACATCTGGAGGCTTAATGTAATCTGTGGACATTCAGAGTGTTGATAAAACACAGAAATTTCTTCGGGATTGAATACAACAGGCACCATGCAGACTTTTCTCCATGGGAGTAATGTCTCAAACTGTCGACGATTTGATTGACTCCTGGGATACCAGTAGTTGTTTCCGAAACACAACTGGAGGCTTCATGTAATCTGTGGACGATCAGAGCGTTCATGAAGCACAGAAATTGTATCGGGATTGAATACAACAGGCACCATGCGGACTTTTCTCCGTGAGAGTAATGTCTCAAACTGTCTACGAGTTGATCAATTAATGGGAGACCAGTAGCAGCTTCCCAAGCACATCTGGAGGCATCCTGTAATCTGTGGTCTCTCTCAGTGTTGAAAAAAAAAAAATTGCATCGGGATTGAATACAACAGGCACCTAGGGGACTTTTCTCCATGGGAGTAATGTCTCAAACTGTCTACTATTTGATCGACTCCTGGGATACCAGTAGTTGTTTCCGAAGCACAACTGGAGGCTTCATGTAATCTGTGGACGATCAGAGCGTTCATGAAGCACAGAAATTGTATCGGGATTGAATACAACAGGCACCCTGCGGACTTTTCTCCATGGGAGTAATATCTCAAACTGTCTACGCGTTGATCGATTAATGGGAGACCAGTAGTAGTTTCCGAAGCACATCTGGAGGCTTAATTTAATCTGTGGACATTCAGAGTGTTGATAAAACACAGAAATTGCTTCGGGATTGAATACAACAGGCACCATGCAGACTTTTCTCCATGGGAGTAATGTCTCAAACTGTCTACGATTTGATCGACTCCTGGGATACCAGTAGTTGTTTCCGAAGCACAACTGGAGGCTTCATGTAATCTGTGGACGATCAGAGCGTTCATGAAGCACAGAAATTGTATCGGGATTGAATACAACAGGCACCCTGCGGACTTTTCTCCATGGGAGTAATATCTCAAACTGTCTACGCGTTGATCGATTAATGGGAGACCAGTAGTAGTTTCCGAAGCACATCTGGAGGCTTAATTTAATCTGTGGACATTCAGAGTGTTGATAAAACACAGAAATTGCTTCGGGATTGAATACAACAGGCACCATGCAGACTTTTCTCCATGGGAGTAATGTCTCAAACTGTCTACGATTTGATCGACTCCTGGGATACCAGTAGTTGTTTCCGAAGCACAACTGGAGGCTTCATGTAATCTGTGGACGATCAGAGCGTTCATGAAGCACAGAAATTGTATCGGGATTGAATACAACAGGCACCATGCAGACTTTTCTCCATGGGAGTAATGTCTCAAACTGTCTACGATTTGATCGACTCCTGAGATACCAGTAGTTGTTTCAGAAGCACAACTGGAGGATTCATGTAATCTGTGGACGATCAGAGTGTTGATGAAACACAGAAATTGACCCGCCATTGAATACAAGAGCCACTATGCGGAGATTTCTCCATGGGAGTAATGTCTCAAACCGTCTAAGCTTTGTTCGATTTCTGGGAGACCAGTAGTAATTTCCAAAGCACATATGGAGGCATTCTGTAAACTGTGAACGTTCAGAGTGTAGATGAAACACAGAAATTGCATCTTGATTGAATACAACAGGCACCTAGGGGACTTTTCTCCACGGAATGAGGTCTCAAACTGTCTACGCTTTAAAACTTCTTGGCTGATTAAAACTGTGTGCTCGTTCGAAACTTGAACTCGGAACCTTTGCCTTTCGCGGGCGAGTGCTCTACCATCTGAGCTACCGAACCACGACTCCCGCCCAGTACTCAGATTTTAACTTGTGCCAGTATCTCATCTCCTATCTTCCAAACTTTACAGAAGCTCTAATGCGAAACTTGCAGATCTATCACCCCTGAAAGAAAGGATATAGCGGAGACATGGCTTGGCCACAGCCTGGGGGAAGTTTCCAGAATTAGAGCATCTGTAAAGTTTGGAAGGTAGGAGACTAGATAGTGGCTGGAGTAAAGCTTTGGGTACCGGGCGTGAGTCGGGCTTCGGTAGCTCAGATGGTAGAGCACTTGCCCGCAAAAGGCAAATGTCCCTAGTTTGAGTCTCGGTCGGGCACACAGTTGTAATCCGCCAGGATGATTCATATCAGCGCACACTCCGCTGAAGAGTGAAAATCTCATTGTGTCTACGCTTTGATCGTACCCTAGGAGACCAGTAGTAGTTTCCAAAGCACATCTGAAGGCTTCCTGTAATCTATGGACGTTCAGAGTGCTGATGAAGCACAGAACTTGCATCGAGATTGAATACAACAGGCACCATGGGGAAATTTCTGCATAGCAGTAATGTCCCAAACTGTCTACGCTTTGATAGATTCCTTTGAGACAAGTAGTAGTTTCCGAAGCACATCTGGAGGCATTCTGAATCTATGGACGTTCAGAGTGTTGATGAAACACGGAAATTGCAACGGGATTGAATACAACAGGCACCATGTGGACTGTTCTCAATGGGAGTTACGTCTCAAACTGTCTACGCTTTGGTAGATTCCTGGGAGACCAGTAGTAGTTTCCGAAGCACAACTGGAATCATTCTGTAATCTGTGGACATTCAGAGTGTTGATGAACCACTGAAATTGCATCGGGATTTAATACAACACGCTAAATGCGGACTTTTGTCCATGGGAGTAATGTCTCAAACTGTCTATGCTTTGTTTGTTTACTGGGAGACCAGTACTAGTTTCCGAAGCACATCTTGGGGCATTCTGTAATCTGTGGACGTTTAGAGTGTTGGTGAAACACACATATTGCAACGGGATTGAATACAGCAGTCACCATGAGGACTATACTCCATGGGAGTAATGTCTCAAACTGTCTATGCTTTGATTGTTCCCTGGGAGACCAGTAGTAGTTACCGAAGTGCATCTGGAGGCATTCTGTATTCTATGAACGTTCAGTGTGTTGATAAACACAGAATGCGCATCGGGATTGAATACAACAGTGACTATGCGGACTTTTCTCAATGGGAGTTATGTCTCACACTTTCTACACTTTGTTCGATTCCTGGGAGACCATTAGTAGGGTAGTAGGTTACGAAGCACACCTGGAGGTTTCCTGTAGTCTGTAGACGTTCAGAGTGTCAATGAAACACTGAAATTGCATCGGGATTGAATACAACAGGCATCATGCGGACTTTTCTCCATGTCTATTCTTTGATCGTTCCCTGGAATACCAGTAGTAGTTTCCGAAGCACATCTGAAGCTTCCTGTAATCTGTGGACGTTCAGAGTGTTGATCAAACACAGAAATTGCATCGGGATTGAATACAACAGGCACCATGCGGACTTTTCTCCATGGGAGTAATGTCTCTAAATGTCTACGATTTGATCGACGCCTGAGATACCAGTAGTAGTTTCCGAAGCACAACTGGAGGCTTCATGTAATCTGTGGACGATCTGAGCGTTGATGAAGCACAGAAATTGAATCGGGATTGAATACAACAGGCACCATGCGGACTTTTCTCCATAGAAGTAATGTCTCTAACTGTTTAAATTGATCGTTCCCTGGGAGACCAGTAGTAGTTTCCGAAGCACATCTGAAGGCTTCCTGTAATCTGTGTACGTTCTGAGTGTTGATGAAACACAGAAATTGAATCGGAATTGCATACAACAGGCACCATGAGGACTTTTATCCGTGGGAGTACTGTCTCAAATTGTCTGTGCTTTGTTCGATTCCTGGGAGACCAGTAGTACGCTCCCAAGCACATCTGGAGGCATCCTGTAATCTGTGGTCCTTCAGAGTGTTGATGAAACACAGAAATTGCATCGGGATTGATTACAAGCACTATGCGGATATTTCTAAATGGGAGTAATGTCTCAAACTGTCTACGCTTTGATCAAAACCTGGGAGACCAGTAGTAGTTTCCGCAGCACATTACGAAGCTTCCTGTAATCTGTGGACGTTCAGAGTGTTGATGAAACACAGAAATTGCATCGGGATTGAATACAACAGACACCATGTAGACTCTTGTCAGGTCGAGTAATGTCTCAAACTCTCTACTGTTTAATCGATTCCTGGGAGACCAGTAGTAGTTTCCGAAGCATATCTGGAATTATTCTGTAATATATGGACGTTCAGTGTGTTGAAGAAACGTAGATATTGCATCGGGATTGAATACAACGGCACTATGCGGACTTTTCTCAATGGGAGTAATGCCTCAAACTGTCTACACTTTGGTCGATTCCTAGGAGACCAGCACTAGGTTCCGAAGCACATCGGGAGGCATTCTGTAATCTGTGGACATGCAGAGTGTTTATGAAACACACAGATTGCATCGGGACTCAATACAACACCCCAAATGCGGAATTTTCGAAATTTGACTAATGTCTCAAACTGTCTATGCTTGGATCGTTCCCTGGGATACCAGTAGTAGTTTCCGAAGCACATCTGTAGGCTTCCTGTGATCTTTGGACGTTCAGTTTGTTGATGAAACACAGAAATTGCATCGGGATTGAATACAACAGGCACCATGCGGACTTTTCTCAATGGGAGTTGTGTCTCAAACTTTCTACACTTTGGTCGATTCCTGGGAGACCAGTAGTAGTTTCCGAAGCACAACTGGAGGCTTCATGTAATCTGTGGAGGATCAGAGTGTTGATGAAGCACAGAAATTGAATCGGGATCGAATACAACAGGCACCATGCGGTTTTTTCACAATGGGAGTAATGTCTCAAACTGTCTACGCTTTGATCGTACCCTGGGCGACCAGTAGTATTTTAGGTAACACATCTGAGGGCTTGCTGTAATCTGTGGACGTTCAGAGAGTTGATGAAACACAGAAATTGCATCGGGATTGAATACAACAGTCACTATGCGGACATATCTCCATGGGAGTAATGTCTCTAACTTTCTAAGGTTTGATTGATTCCTGGGAGACCAGTAGTAGTTTCCGAAGCACATCTGGAGGCAATCTGTAATCTGTGGACCTTCAGAGTGTTGATGAAACACAGAAATTGCATTGGGATTGAATACAAGAGCACCATGCGGACTTTGCTCAATGGGAGTAATGTCTCAAACTTTCTACGCTTTGATAGATTCCTGGGAGACCAGCAGTAGTTTCCGAGGCACATCTGAAGGCTTCATATAAACTATGCACGTTCAGAGAGTTAATTAATCACAGAAATTGCATCGGGATTGAATACAACAGGCACCATGCGGACCTTTCTCCATGGGAGTAATGTCTCAACCTGTCTACAATTTTATCGTTTCCTGGGAAACCTGTTACAGTTTCCGGAGCACATCTGAAGGCTTCCTGTAATCTGTGGACGTTCAGAGTGTTAATAAATCACAGAAATTGCATCGGGATTGAATACAACAGACACCATGCGACTTTTCTCCATGGGAGTAATGTCTCAAACTGTCTACACTTTTATCGTTCCCTGGGAAACCAGTAGTAGCTTCCGAAGCACATCTGAAGGCTTCCTGTAATCTGTGGACGTTCAGAGTGTTGATGAAACACAGAAATTGAATCGGGATTGAAAACAAAGGGCCAAATGCGGACTTTTCTCCAGGGGAGTAATGTCTCAATCAGTCTACGCTTTGATCGATTCCTGGGAGACCAGTAGTAGTTTTCGAAGCACATCTGGAGTCATTATGTAATCTGTGGACCTAAAGAGTGTTGATGAAAGACAGAAATTTCATCGGTATTAAATACAACAGCCACCATGCGGACATTGCTCAATTGGACTAATGTCTCAAACTATCTACGCTTTGATCGATTCCTGGGAGACTAGTAGTAGCTTCCCAAGCGTATTTCATCGGGATTGAATACAACAGGCACCATGCGGTCTTTTTCCAATGGAAGTTACGTTTCAAACTGTCTACACTTTGGTCGATACCTGGGAGGCCAGTAGTAGCTTCAGAAGCACATCTGGGATCATCCTGTAATCTGTAGATGTTTGGAATATCGATGTAACACAGAAATTGAATCGGGATTGAAAACAAAAGGACAAATGATGATTTTTCTCCATATGGTTTCATCGATTCCTGGGAGACCAGTAGTAGTTTTCGAAGCACATCTGTAGGAATGCTGTAATCTGTGGACCTAAAGAGTGTTGATGAAAGACAGAAATTGCATCGGGATTGAATACAACAGGCACAATGGGGACTTTTCTCCATGGCAGTAGTGTCTCAAACTGTCTACGCTTTGATTGTTCCCTTTGAGACCACAAGTAGTTTCTGAAGCAAATCTGGAGGCATCCTATAATCTGTCGACGTTCAGAGTGTTGATTAAACACAAAAATTGCATCGGGATTGAATAGAATAGGCACCATGCGAACGTTTCCCTATGGTAGTAATGTCACGAGCTGTCTACGCTTAGATCGTCGTTTGGGAGACCAGTTGAAGTTTCCAAAGCACATCGGGAGGCTTCCTGTAATCTGTGGACGTGCAGAGTGTTGATGAAACACCGAAATGGCATCGGGATTGAATACAAGCACTATGCGGATATTTCTAAATGGGAGTAATGTCTCAAACTGTCTACGCTTTGATCGACTCCTCGAAGACCAGTAGTAGTTTCCGCAGCACATCTCGAAGCTTCCTGTAATCTGTGCACGTTCAGAGTGTTGGTGAAACACAGAGATTGCATCGAGATTGAATACAACAGACACAATGAAGACTTTTGTCATAGGGAGTAAAGTCACAAACTCTCCACGCTTTAATCCAAACCTCGGAGAACAGTAGTACTTTCCGAAGCATATCTGGTGGCATTGTGTAATATATGGACGAACAGTGTGTTGATGAAACACAGATATTTCATCGGGATTGAATACAACTGGCACCATGCGGTCTTTTCCCAATGGGAGTTACGTTTCAAACTGTCTACACTTTAGTCGATACCTGGGAGACCAGTAGTAGCTTCCGAAGCACATCTGGGATCTTCTTGTAATCTGTGGACGTTTGGAATATAGATGAAACACAGAAATTGAATCGGGATTGAAAACAAAAGGTCAAATGATGACTTTTCGCCATGGGAGTAATGTCCCAAACAGTCTATGGATTCATAGATTCCTGGGAAACCAGTAGTAATTTTTGAAGCACATGGGGAGGCTTCCTGTAATCTGTTGAAGTTCAGAGTGTGGATGAAACACAGAAATTTCATCGGCATTGTTTACAAAACTAACCATGCGGACTTTTCGCCATGGGAGTAATGTCTCAAACTGTCAACGCTTTGATCGTTCCCTGGGAGACCAGTAGTAGTTTCCGAGGCATATCTGGAGGCTTTCTGTAATCTGTGGACGTTTAGAATATTGATGAAACACAGAAATTGAATCGGGATTGAAACCAAAGGGCCAAATGCGGACTTTTCTCCATGGGAGTAATGTCTCAAACAGTCTACGCTTTGATCGATTCCTGGGAGACCAGTAGTAGTTTTCGAAGCACATCTGGAGGCATTATGTAATATGTGGACCTAAATAGTGTTGATGAAAGACAGAAATTGCATCGGGATTAAATACTACAGGCTCCATGCGGATATTGCTCAATGGGACTAATGTCTCAAACTGTCTACACTTTGATCGATTCTTGGGAGACTAGTAGTAGCTTCCCAAGCACATCTGGAGGGATCCTGCAATCTGTGGTCCTTCACAGTGTTGATGAAACACAGAAATTGCATCGGGATTAAATACAAGCACTATGCGGACATTTCTAAATGGGAGTAATGTCGCAAACTGTCTACGCTTTGACCGTACCCTGGGAGACCAGTAGTATTTTAAGTAACAAATCTGGGAGCTTGCTGTAATCTGTGGACGTTCAGAGTGATGATGAAACACAGAATTTGCATCGGGATTGAATACAACAGGCCTAATGCGTACTTTTCTCCATGGGAGTAATGTCTCAAACTGTCTAAGCTTTGATCGATTCCAGGGAGACATGTAGTGGTTTCCGAAGCACATATGGAGGCATTCGGTAATCTGTGGATGTTCAGGGTGTAGATGAAACACAGAAATTGCGGCGGGATTGAATACAACAGTCACCATGCGGACTATCCTGCACGGGAATAAAGTCTCAAACTGTCTACACTTTGAAACTTCCTGGCAGATTAAAACTGTATGCCCGACCGTAACTCGAACTCGGGACCTTTGCCTTTCGCGGGCAAGTGCTCTACCATCTGAGCTACCGAAGCACAACTCATGCCCGGTACTCATTGCTTTACTTCTGCCAGTATCTCGTCTCCTACCTTCCAAACTTTACAGAAACTCTAATGCGAAACTTGCAGATCTAACACCCCTGAAAGAAAGGATGTAGCCGAGACATGGCTTAGCCACAGCCTGGGGGATGTTTCCAGAATTAGAGCTTCTGTAAGGTTTGGAAGGTAGGAGACGAGATACTGACAGAAGTAAAGCTGTGAGTACCGGGCGAGAGTCGTGCTTCGGTAGCTCAGATGGTAGAGCACTTGCCCGCAAAAGGCAAATGTCCCTAGTTCGAGTCTCGGTCGGGCACACAGTTGTAATCCGCCAGGAAAATTCATATCAGCGCACAATCCGCAGCAGAGTGAAAATCTCATTCTGTCTACGCTTTGATCGTTCCCTGGAAGACCAGTAGAAGTTTCCAAAGCACATATGAAGGCTTCCTGTAATCTGTGGACGTTCAGAATATTGACGAAACAGAGAAATTTCATCGGGATTGAATACAATAGGCACCATGCGGAAATTTCTGCATGGGAGTAATATCCTAAACTGTCTACGCTTTGATAGATTCCTGGGAGACCAGCAGTAGTTTCCGAAGCACATCTGGATGCTTCATATAAACTATGGACGTTCAGAGTGATAATTAATCACAGAAATTGCATCGGGATTGAATACAACAGGCACTATGCGGACTTTTCTCCATTGGAGTAATGTCTCAAAATGTCTACACTTTTATCGTTCCCTGGGAAACCTGTTACAGTTTCCGAAGCACATCTGAAGGCTTCCTTTAATCTGTCTACGTGCAGAGTGTTGATGAATCACAGAAATTGAATCGGGATTGAATACAACAGGCACAATGCGGTCTTTTCTCAATGGGAGTTACGTTTCAAACTGTCTCCAATTTGGTCGATTCCTGGGAGACCAGTACTAGATTCCGAAGCACATCTGGAAGCATTCTGTAATCTGTGGACATTCAGAGTGTTTATGAAAAAAAGAGATTGCATCGGGATTGAATACAACACGCCAATTGCGGACTTTTCTCCTTGGCAGTAATGTCTCAAACTTTCTACGATTTGATCGTTCCCTGGGAGACCAGCAGTAGTTTCCGAAGCACATCTGGAGGCTTCCTGTGATCTGTGGACGTTCAGAGTGTTGATGAAGCACAGAAATTGCATCGGGATTGAATGCAACAAGCACCATGCAGTCTTTTCTCCATGGGAGTAATGTCTCAAACTGTCTACGCTTTGATCGTTCCATGGGGGACCAGTATTACTTTCCGAATGACATCTGGTGGCTTCATGTAATCTGTGGACGTTCCGAATGTTGATAAAACACAGAAATTGCATCGGGATTGAATACAACAGGCATCATGCGGACTTTTCTCTATGTCTATACTTCGATCGTTCCCTGGAATACCAGTAGTAGTTTCCGAAGCACATCTGAAGCTTCCTGTAATCTGTGGACGTTCAGAGTGTTGATCAAACACAGAAATTGCATCGGGATTGAATACAACAGGCACCATGCTGACTTTTCTCCATGGGAGTAATGTCTCTAACTGTATACGATTTGATCGACGCCTGAGATACCAGTAGTAGTTTCCGAAGCACAACTGGAGGCTTCATGTAATCTGTGGACGATCAGAGCGTTGATGAAGCACAGAAATTGAATCGGGATTGAATACAACAGGCACCATGCGGACTTTTCTCCATAGAAGTAATGTCTCTAACTGTTTAAATTGATCGTTCCCTGGGAGACCAGTAGTAGTTTCCGAAGCACATCTGAAGGCTTCCTGTAATCTGTGTACGTTCTGAGTGTTGATGAAACACAGAAATTGAATCGGAATTGCATACAACAGGCACCATGAGGACTTTTATCCGTGGGAGTACTGTCTCAAATTGTCTGTGCTTTGTTCGATTCCTGGGAGACCAGTAGTACGCTCCCAAGCACATCTGGAGGCATCCTGTAATCTGTGGTCCTTCAGAGTGTTGATGAAACACAGAAATTGCATCGGGATTGAATACAAGCACTATGCGGATATTTCTAAATGGGAGTAATGTCTCAAACTGTCTACGCTTTGATCAAAACCTGGGAGACCAGTAGTAGTTTCCGCAGCACATTTCGAAGCTTCCTGTAATCTGTGGACGTTCAGAGTGTTGATGAAACACAGAAATTGCATCGGGATTGAATTCAACAGACACCATGTAGACTCTTGTCAGGTCGAGTAATGTCTCAAACTCTCTACTGTTTAATCGATTCCTGGGAGACCAGTAGTAGTTTCCGAAGCATATCTGGAATTATTCTGTAATATATGGACGTTCAGTGTGTTGATGAAACGTAGATATTGCATCGGGATTGAATACAACGGGCACTGTGCGGACTTTTCTCAATGGGAGTAATGTCTCAAACTGTCTACACTTTGGTCGATTCCTAGGAGACCAGCACTAGGTTCCGAAGCACATCGGGAGGCATTCTGTAATCTGTGGACATGCAGAGTGTTTATGAAACACACAGATTGCATCGGGACTCAATACAACACGCAAAATGCGGAATTTTCGAAATTTGACTAATGTCTCAAACTGTCTATGCTTTGATCGTTCCCTGGGAGACCAGTAGTAGTTTCCGAAGCACATCTGGAGGCAATCTGTAATCTGTGGACCTTCAGAGTGTTGATGAAACACAGAAATTGCATTGGGATTGAATACAAGATCACCATGCGGACTTTGCTCAATGGGAGTAATGTCTCAAACTTTCTACGCTTTGATAGATTCCTGGAAGACCAGCAGTAGTTTCCGAGGCACATCTGAAGGCTTCATATAAACTATGGACGTTCAGAGAGTTAATTAATCACAGAAATTGCATCGGGATTGAATACAACAGGCACCATGCGGACCTTTCTCCATGGGAGTAATGTCTCAACCTGTCTACAATTTTATCGTTTCCTGGGAAACCTGTTACAGTTTCCGGAGCACATCTGAAGGCTTCCTGTAATCTGTGGACGTTCAGAGTGTTGATGAATCACAGAAATTGAATCAGGATTGAATACGACAGGCACTATGCGGTCTTTTCTCAATTTGAGTTACGTTTCAAAGTTTCTACACTTTGGTTGATTCTGGGAGATCAGTACTAGGTTCCGAAGCACATCTGGAGGCATTCTGTAATCTGTGGACATTCAGAGTGTTTATGAAACACAGAGATTGCATCGGGATTAAATACAACACGCCAAATGCGGACTTTTCTCCATGGCAGTAATGTGTCAGACTGTCTACGATTTGATCGTTCCCTGGGAGACCAGCAGTAGTTTCCGAAGCACATCTGAAGGCTTCCTGTGATCTGTTGACGTTTAAAGTGTTGATGAAACACAGAAATTGCATCGGGATTGAGTGCAACAGCCACCATGCAGTCTTTTCTCCATGGGAGTAATGTCTCAAACTGTCTACGCTTTGATCGTTCCCTGGGAGACCAGTAGTAGTTTTCGAAGCACATCTGTAGGAATGCTGTAATCTGTGGACCTAAAGAGTGTTGATGAAAGACAGAAATTGCATCGGGATTGAATACAACAGGCACAATGGGGAGTTTTCTCCATGGCAGTAGTGTCTCAAACTGTCTACGCTTTGATTGTTCCCTTTGAGACCACAAGTAGTTTCTGAAGCAAATCTGGAGGCATCCTATAATCTGTCGACGTTCAGAGTGTTGATTAAACACAAAAATTGCATCGGGATTGAATAGAATAGGCACCATGCGAACGTTTCCCTGTGGGAGTAATGTCACGAGCTGTCTACGCTTAGATCGTCGTTTGGGAGACCAGTTGAAGTTTCCAAAGCACATCGGGAGGCTTCCTGTAATCTGTGGACGTGCAGAGTGTTGATGAAACACCGAAATGGCATCGGGATTGAATACAAGCACTATGCGGATATTTCTAAATGGGAGTAATGTCTCAAACTGTCTACGCTTTGATCGACTCCTCGAAGACCAGTAGTAGTTTCCGCAGCACATCTCGAAGCTTTCTGTTATCTGTGCACGTTCAGAGTGTTGGTGAAACACAGAGATTGCATCGAGATTGAATACAACAGACACAATGAAGACTTTTGTCATAGGGAGTAAAGTCACAAACTCTCCACGCTTTAATCCAATCCTCGGAGAACAGTAGTACTTTCCGAAGTATATCTGGTGGCATTGTGTAATATATGGACGTTCAGTGTGTTGATGAAACACAGATATTTCATCGGGATTGAATACAACCGGCACCATGCGGTCTTTTCCCAATGGGAGTTACGTTTCAAACTGTCTACACTTTAGTCGATACCTGGGAGACCAGTAGTAGCTTCCGAAGCACATCTGGGATCTTCTTGTAATCTGTGGACGTTTGGAATATAGATGAAACACAGAAATTGAATCGGGATTGAAAACAAAAGGTCAAATGATGACTTTTCTCCATGGGAGTAATGTCCCAAACAGTCTATGGATTCATAGATTCCTGGGAAACCAGTAGTAGTTTTCGAAGCACATGGGGAGGCTTCCTGTAATCTGTTGAATTTCAGAGTGTTGATGAAACACAGAAATTTCATCGGCACTGTTTACAAAACTAACCATGCGGACTTTTCGCCATGGGAGTAATGTCTCAAACTGTCAACGCTTTGATCGTTCCCTGGGAGACAAGTAGTAGTTTCCGAGGCATATCTGGAGGCTTTCTGTAATCTGTGGACGTTTAGAATATTGATGAAACACAGAAATTGAATCGGGATTGAAACCAAAGGGCCAAATGCGGACTTTTCTCCATGGGAGTAATGTCTCAAACAGTCTACGCTTTGATCGATTCCTGGGAGACCAGTAGTAGTTTTCGAAGCACATCTGGAGGCATTATGTAATCTGTGGACCTAAATAGTGTTGATGAAAGACAGAAATTGCATCGGGATTAAATACTACAGGCTCCATGCGGATATTGCTCAATGGGACTAATGTCTCAAACTGTCTACGCTTTGATCGATACCTGGGAGACAAGAAGTAGTTTCCGAAGTACATCTGGAGTCTTCCTGTAATCTGTGGACGTTCAGAGTGTTGATGGAACAAAGAAATTACATCGGGAATGAATACAACAGCCACCATGAAAACTTTTGTCATAGGGAGTAATGTCTCAAACGCTCTACGCTTTGATCGATTCCTGGGAGACCAGTAGTATACTCCGAAGCACATCTGGAAGCTTCGTGTAATGTCTGGGCGTTTAGAGTGTTGATGAAACACAGAAATTGGATCGGGGTTGAATACAAGCACTATGAGGACATTACTATATGGGAGTAATGAATCAAACTGTCTACGGTTTCATCGATTCCTGGGAGACCAGTAGTGGATTTCGCAGCACATCTGGCAGCTTCCTGTAATCTGTGGACCTTCAGAGTGTTGATGAAACACAGAAATTGCATCGGGATTGAATACAACAGGATTCTTGCGGACTTTTCTCAATTCGAGTAATGTCTCAAACAGTCTACGATTTGATCGATTCCTGGGAGACCAGTAGCAGTTTCCCAAGCACATCTGGAGGCATTCTGTAATCAGTGGACGTTCACAGTGTTGATGAAACACATAAATTGCATCGGGATTGAATAGAAGCACAATGCGGACATCTCTAAATGGGAGTAATGTCTCATACTGTCTACGCTTTGATCGTACCCTGGTAGAACAGTAGTATTTTAAGAAACACATCTGGAGGCTTGCTGTAGTCTGTAGATGTACAGAGTGTTGATGAAACACAGAGATTGTATCGGGATTGAATACAACAGGGCAAATGCGGACATTTCTCCATGGGAGTAATATCTCAAACTGTCTACGATTTGATCGATTCCTGGGAGACCAGTATTATACTCCGAAGCACATCTGGAAGCTTCCTGTAATCTGTGGGCGTTTAGAGTGTTGATGAAACACAGAAATTGGATCGGGGTTGAATACAAGCACTATGAGGACATTACTAATTGGGAGTAATGTCTCAAACTGTCTACGCTTTCATCGATTCCTGGGAGACCAGTAGTAGATTTCGCAGCACATCTGGCAGCTTCCTGTAATCTGTGGACCTTCAGAGTGTTGATGAAACACAGAAATTGCATCGGGATTGAATACAACAGGATTCATGCGGACTTTTCTCAATTCGAGTAATGTCTCAAACAGTCTTCGATTTGATCGATTCCTGGGAGACCAGTAGCAGTTTCCCAAGCACATCTGGAGGCATTCTGTAATCAGTGGACGTTCACAGTGTTGATGAAACACATAAATTGCATCGGGATTGAATAGAAGCACAATGCGGACATTTCTAAATGGGAGTAATGTCTCAAACTTTCTACGATTTGATCGTTCCCTGGGAGACAGGCAGTAGTTTCCGAAGCACATCTGGAGGCTTCCTGTGATCTGTGGACGTTCAGAGTGTTGATGAAGCACAGAAATTGCATCGGGATTGAATGCAACAAGCACCATGCAGTCTTTTCTCCATGGGAGTAATGTCTCAAACTGTCTACGCTTTGATCGTTCCATGGGGGACCAGTATTACTTTCCGAATGACATCTGGTGGCTTCATGTAATCTGTGGACGTTCCGAATGTTGATAAAACACAGAAATTGCATCGGGATTGAATACAACAGGCATCATGCGGACTTTTCTCTATGTCTATACTTCGATCGTTCCCTGGAATACCAGTAGTAGTTTCCGAAGCACATCTGAAGCTTCCTGTAATCTGTGGACGTTCAGAGTGTTGATCAAACACAGAAATTGCATCGGGATTGAATACAACAGGCACCATGCTGACTTTTCTCCATGGGAGTAATGTCTCTAACTGTATACGATTTGATCGACGCCTGAGATACCAGTAGTAGTTTCCGAAGCACAACTGGAGGCTTCATGTAATCTGTGGACGATCAGAGCGTTGATGAAGCACAGAATTTGAATCGGGATTGAATACAACAGGCACCATGCGGACTTTTCTCCATAGAAGTAATGTCTCTAACTGTTTAAATTGATCGTTCCCTGGGAGACCAGTAGTAGTTTCCGAAGCACATCTGAAGGCTTCCTGTAATCTGTGTACGTTCTGAGTGTTGATGAAACACAGAAATTGAATCGGAATTGCATACAACAGGCACCATGAGGACTTTTATCCGTGGGAGTACTGTCTCAAATTGTCTGTGCTTTGTTCGATTCCTGGGAGACCAGTAGTACGCTCCCAAGCACATCTGGAGGCATCCTGTAATCTGTGGTCCTTCAGAGTGTTGATGAAACACAGAAATTGCATCGGGATTGAATACAAGCACTATGCGGATATTTCTAAATGGGAGTAATGTCTCAAACTGTCTACGCTTTGATCAAAACCTGGGAGACCAGTAGTAGTTTCCGCAGCACATTTCGAAGCTTCCTGTAATCTGTGGACGTTCAGAGTGTTGATGAAACACAGAAATTGCATCGGGATTGAATTCAACAGACACCATGTAGACTCTTGTCAGGTCGAGTAATGTCTCAAACTCTCTACTGTTTAATCGATTCCTGGGAGACCAGTAGTAGTTTCCGAAGCATATCTGGAATTATTCTGTAATATATGGACGTTCAGTGTGTTGATGAAACGTAGATATTGCATCGGGATTGAATACAACGGGCACTGTGCGGACTTTTCTCAATGGGAGTAATGTCTCAAACTGTCTACACTTTGGTCGATTCCTAGGAGACCAGCACTAGGTTCCGAAGCACATCGGGAGGCATTCTGTAATCTGTGGACATGCAGAGTGTTTATGAAACACACAGATTGCATCGGGACTCAATACAACACGCAAAATGCGGAATTTTCGAAATTTGACTAATGTCTCAAACTGTCTATGCTTTGATCGTTCCCTGGGAGACCAGTAGTAGTTTCCGAAGCACATCTGGAGGCAATCTGTAATCTGTGGACCTTCAGAGTGTTGATGAAACACAGAAATTGCATTGGGATTGAATACAAGATCACCATGCGGACTTTGCTCAATAGGAGTAATGTCTCAAACTTTCTACGCTTTGATAGATTCCTGGAAGACCAGCAGTAGTTTCCGAGGCACATCTGAAGGCTTCATATAAACTATGGACGTTCAGAGAGTTAATTAATCACAGAAATTGCATCGGGATTGAATACAACAGGCACCATGCGGACCTTTCTCCATGGGAGTAATGTCTCAACCTGTCTACAATTTTATCGTTTCCTGGGAAACCTGTTACAGTTTCCGGAGCACATCTGAAGGCTTCCTGTAATCTGTGGACGTTCAGAGTGTTGATGAATCACAGAAATTGAATCAGGTTTGAATACGACAGGCACTATGCGGTCTTTTCTCAATTTGAGTTACGTTTCAAAGTTTCTACACTTTGGTTGATTCTGGGAGATCAGTACTAGGTTCCGAAGCACATCTGGAGGCATTCTGTAATCTGTGGACATTCAGAGTGTTTATGAAACACAGAGATTGCATCGGGATTAAATACAACACGCCAAATGCGGACTTTTCTCCATGGCAGTAATGTGTCAGACTGTCTACGATTTGATCGTTCCCTGGGAGACCAGCAGTAGTTTCCGAAGCACATCTGAAGGCTTCCTGTGATCTGTTGACGTTTAAAGTGTTGATGAAACACAGAAATTGCATCGGGATTGAGTGCAACAGCCACCATGCAGTCTTTTCTCCATGGGAGTAATGTCTCAAACTGTCTACGCTTTGATCGTTCCCTGGGAGACCAGTAGTAGTTTTCGAAGCACATCTGTAGGAATGCTGTAATCTGTGGACCTAAAGAGTGTTGATGAAAGACAGAAATTGCATCGGGATTGAATACAACAGGCACAATGGGGAGTTTTCTCCATGGCAGTAGTGTCTCAAACTGTCTACGCTTTGATTGTTCCCTTTGAGACCACAAGTAGTTTCTGAAGCAAATCTGGAGGCATCCTATAATCTGTCGACGTTCAGAGTGTTGATTAAACACAAAAATTGCATCGGGATTGAATAGAATAGGCACCATGCGAACGTTTCCCTGTGGGAGTAATGTCACGAGCTGTCTACGCTTAGATCGTCGTTTGGGAGACCAGTTGAAGTTTCCAAAGCACATCGGGAGGCTTCCTGTAATCTGTGGACGTGCAGAGTGTTGATGAAACACCGAAATGGCATCGGGATTGAATACAAGCACTATGCGGATATTTCTAAATGGGAGTAATGTCTCAAACTGTCTACGCTTTGATCGACTCCTCGAAGACCAGTAGTAGTTTCCGCAGCACATCTCGAAGCTTTCTGTTATCTGTGCACGTTCAGAGTGTTGGTGAAACACAGAGATTGCATCGAGATTGAATACAACAGACACAATGAAGACTTTTGTCATAGGGAGTAAAGTCACAAACTCTCCACGCTTTAATCCAATCCTCGGAGAACAGTAGTACTTTCCGAAGTATATCTGGTGGCATTGTGTAATATATGGACGTTCAGTGTGTTGATGAAACACAGATATTTCATCGGGATTGAATACAACCGGCACCATGCGGTCTTTTCCCAATGGGAGTTACGTTTCAAACTGTCTACACTTTAGTCGATACCTGGGAGACCAGTAGTAGCTTCCGAAGCACATCTGGGATCTTCTTGTAATCTGTGGACGTTTGGAATATAGATGAAACACAGAAATTGAATCGGGATTGAAAACAAAAGGTCAAATGATGACTTTTCTCCATGGGAGTAATGTCCCAAACAGTCTATGGATTCATAGATTCCTGGGAAACCAGTAGTAGTTTTCGAAGCACATGGGGAGGCTTCCTGTAATCTGTTGAATTTCAGAGTGTTGATGAAACACAGAAATTTCATCGGCACTGTTTACAAAACTAACCATGCGGACTTTTCGCCATGGGAGTAATGTCTCAAACTGTCAACGCTTTGATCGTTCCCTGGGAGACAAGTAGTAGTTTCCGAGGCATATCTGGAGGCTTTCTGTAATCTGTGGACGTTTAGAATATTGATGAAACACAGAAATTGAATCGGGATTGAAACCAAAGGGCCAAATGCGGACTTTTCTCCATGGGAGTAATGTCTCAAACAGTCTACGCTTTGATCGATTCCTGGGAGACCAGTAGTAGTTTTCGAAGCACATCTGGAGGCATTATGTAATCTGTGGACCTAAATAGTGTTGATGAAAGACAGAAATTGCATCGGGATTAAATACTACAGGCTCCATGCGGATATTGCTCAATGGGACTAATGTCTCAAACTGTCTACGCTTTGATCGATACCTGGGAGACAAGAAGTAGTTTCCGAAGTACATCTGGAGTCTTCCTGTAATCTGTGGACGTTCAGAGTGTTGATGGAACAAAGAAATTACATCGGGAATGAATACAACAGCCACCATGAAAACTTTTGTCATAGGGAGTAATGTCTCAAACGCTCTACGCTTTGATCGATTCCTGGGAGACCAGTAGTATACTCCGAAGCACATCTGGAAGCTTCGTGTAATGTCTGGGCGTTTAGAGTGTTGATGAAACACAGAAATTGGATCGGGGTTGAATACAAGCACTATGAGGACATTACTATATGGGAGTAATGAATCAAACTGTCTACGGTTTCATCGATTCCTGGGAGACCAGTAGTGGATTTCGCAGCACATCTGGCAGCTTCCTGTAATCTGTGGACCTTCAGAGTGTTGATGAAACACAGAAATTGCATCGGGATTGAATACAACAGGATTCTTGCGGACTTTTCTCAATTCGAGTAATGTCTCAAACAGTCTACGATTTGATCGATTCCTGGGAGACCAGTAGCAGTTTCCCAAGCACATCTGGAGGCATTCTGTAATCAGTGGACGTTCACAGTGTTGATGAAACACATAAATTGCATCGGGATTGAATAGAAGCACAATGCGGACATCTCTAAATGGGAGTAATGTCTCATACTGTCTACGCTTTGATCGTACCCTGGTAGAACAGTAGTATTTTAAGAAACACATCTGGAGGCTTGCTGTAGTCTGTAGATGTACAGAGTGTTGATGAAACACAGAGATTGTATCGGGATTGAATACAACAGGGCAAATGCGGACATTTCTCCATGGGAGTAATATCTCAAACTGTCTACGATTTGATCGATTCCTGGGAGACCAGTATTATACTCCGAAGCACATCTGGAAGCTTCCTGTAATCTGTGGGCGTTTAGAGTGTTGATGAAACACAGAAATTGGATCGGGGTTGAATACAAGCACTATGAGGACATTACTAATTGGGAGTAATGTCTCAAACTGTCTACGCTTTCATCGATTCCTGGGAGACCAGTAGTAGATTTCGCAGCACATCTGGCAGCTTCCTGTAATCTGTGGACCTTCAGAGTGTTGATGAAACACAGAAATTGCATCGGGATTGAATACAACAGGATTCATGCGGACTTTTCTCAATTCGAGTAATGTCTCAAACAGTCTTCGATTTGATCGATTCCTGGGAGACCAGTAGCAGTTTCCCAAGCACATCTGGAGGCATTCTGTAATCAGTGGACGTTCACAGTGTTGATGAAACACATAAATTGCATCGGGATTGAATAGAAGCACAATGCGGACATTTCTAAATGGGAGTAATGTCTCAAACTTTCTACGATTTGATCGTTCCCTGGGAGACAGGCAGTAGTTTCCGAAGCACATCTGGAGGCTTCCTGTGATCTGTGGACGTTCAGAGTGTTGATGAAGCACAGAAATTGCATCGGGATTGAATGCAACAAGCACCATGCAGTCTTTTCTCCATGGGAGTAATGTCTCAAACTGTCTACGCTTTGATCGTTCCATGGGGGACCAGTATTACTTTCCGAATGACATCTGGTGGCTTCATGTAATCTGTGGACGTTCCGAATGTTGATAAAACACAGAAATTGCATCGGGATTGAATACAACAGGCATCATGCGGACTTTTCTCTATGTCTATACTTCGATCGTTCCCTGGAATACCAGTAGTAGTTTCCGAAGCACATCTGAAGCTTCCTGTAATCTGTGGACGTTCAGAGTGTTGATCAAACACAGAAATTGCATCGGGATTGAATACAACAGGCACCATGCTGACTTTTCTCCATGGGAGTAATGTCTCTAACTGTATACGATTTGATCGACGCCTGAGATACCAGTAGTAGTTTCCGAAGCACAACTGGAGGCTTCATGTAATCTGTGGACGATCAGAGCGTTGATGAAGCACAGAATTTGAATCGGGATTGAATACAACAGGCACCATGCGGACTTTCCTCCATAGAAGTAATGTCTCTAACTGTTTAAATTGATCGTTCCCTGGGAGACCAGTAGTAGTTTCCGAAGCACATCTGAAGGCTTCCTGTAATCTGTGTACGTTCTGAGTGTTGATGAAACACAGAAATTGAATCGGAATTGCATACAACAGGCACCATGAGGACTTTTATCCGTGGGAGTACTGTCTCAAATTGTCTGTGCTTTGTTCGATTCCTGGGAGACCAGTAGTACGCTCCCAAGCACATCTGGAGGCATCCTGTAATCTGTGGTCCTTCAGAGTGTTGATGAAACACAGAAATTGCATCGGGATTGAATACAAGCACTATGCGGATATTTCTAAATGGGAGTAATGTCTCAAACTGTCTACGCTTTGATCAAAACCTGGGAGACCAGTAGTAGTTTCCGCAGCACATTTCGAAGCTTCCTGTAATCTGTGGACGTTCAGAGTGTTGATGAAACACAGAAATTGCATCGGGATTGAATTCAACAGACACCATGTAGACTCTTGTCAGGTCGAGTAATGTCTCAAACTCTCTACTGTTTAATCGATTCCTGGGAGACCAGTAGTAGTTTCCGAAGCATATCTGGAATTATTCTGTAATATATGGACGTTCAGTGTGTTGATGAAACGTAGATATTGCATCGGGATTGAATACAACGGGCACTGTGCGGACTTTTCTCAATGGGAGTAATGTCTCAAACTGTCTACACTTTGGTCGATTCCTAGGAGACCAGCACTAGGTTCCGAAGCACATCGGGAGGCATTCTGTAATCTGTGGACATGCAGAGTGTTTATGAAACACACAGATTGCATCGGGACTCAATACAACACGCAAAATGCGGAATTTTCGAAATTTGACTAATGTCTCAAACTGTCTATGCTTTGATCGTTCCCTGGGAGACCAGTAGTAGTTTCCGAAGCACATCTGGAGGCAATCTGTAATCTGTGGACCTTCAGAGTGTTGATGAAACACAGAAATTGCATTGGGATTGAATACAAGATCACCATGCGGACTTTGCTCAATAGGAGTAATGTCTCAAACTTTCTACGCTTTGATAGATTCCTGGAAGACCAGCAGTAGTTTCCGAGGCACATCTGAAGGCTTCATATAAACTATGGACGTTCAGAGAGTTAATTAATCACAGAAATTGCATCGGGATTGAATACAACAGGCACCATGCGGACCTTTCTCCATGGGAGTAATGTCTCAACCTGTCTACAATTTTATCGTTTCCTGGGAAACCTGTTACAGTTTCCGGAGCACATCTGAAGGCTTCCTGTAATCTGTGGACGTTCAGAGTGTTGATGAATCACAGAAATTGAATCAGGTTTGAATACGACAGGCACTATGCGGTCTTTTCTCAATTTGAGTTACGTTTCAAAGTTTCTACACTTTGGTTGATTCTGGGAGATCAGTACTAGGTTCCGAAGCACATCTGGAGGCATTCTGTAATCTGTGGACATTCAGAGTGTTTATGAAACACAGAGATTGCATCGGGATTAAATACAACACGCCAAATGCGGACTTTTCTCCATGGCAGTAATGTGTCAGACTGTCTACGATTTGATCGTTCCCTGGGAGACCAGCAGTAGTTTCCGAAGCACATCTGAAGGCTTCCTGTGATCTGTTGACGTTTAAAGTGTTGATGAAACATAGAAATTGCATCGGGATTGAATACAATAGGCACCATGCGGAAATTTCTGCATGGGAGTAATGTCCCAAACTGTCTACGCTTTGAGACCAGTAGTAGTTTCTGAAGCAAATCAGGAGGCATCCTGTAATCTGTCGACTTTTAGAGTGTTGATGAAACACAAAAATTGCATCGGGATTGAATACAACAGTCACCATGCGGACCATCCTCCATGGGAATAAAGTCTCAAACTGTCTACACTTTGAAACTTCCTGGCAGATTAAAAGTGTGTGCCCGACCGAAAGTTGAACTCGGGACCTTTGCGTTTCGCGGGCAAGTGCTCTACCATCTGAGCTACCGAAGCACAACTCACGATCGGTACTCATTGCTTTACTTCTGCCAGTATCTCGTCTCCTACCTTCCAAACTTTACAGAAGCTCTAAAGAGAAACTTGCAGATCTTGCACCCCTGAAAGAAAGGATATAGCCGCTACATGGCTTAGCCACAGCTTAGGGGATGTTTAAAGAATTAGAGCTTCTGTAAAGTTTGGAAGGTAGGACACAAGATTCTGGCAGAAGTAACGCTGTGAGTAACGGGCGAGAGTCGTGCTTCGGTAGCTCAGATGGTAGAGCACTTGCCCGCAAAAGCCAAATGTCCCTAGTACGAGTCTCTGTCAGGCACACGGTTGTAATCTGCCAGGAAAATTCGTATCAGCGCACAATCCTGCAGAGTGAAAATCTCATTCTGTCTACGCTTTGATCGTTCCCTGAGAGACCAGTAGTAGTTTCCAAAGCACATCTGAATGCTTCCTGTAATCTGTGGACGTCCTGAATGTTGATGCAACACAGAAATTGCATCGGGATTGAATACAACAGGCACCATGCGGAAATTTCTGAATTTGAGTAATGTCCGAAACTGTCTACGCTTTGATACATTCCTGGGAGACCAGCAGTAGTTTCCGAAGCACTTCTGGAGGCTTCATATAATCTATGGACGTTCAGAGTGTTAATAAATCACAGAAATTGCATCGGGATTGAATACAACAGACACCATGCGGACTTTTCTCCATGGGAGTAATGTCTCAAACTGTCTACACTTTTATCGTTCCCTGGGAAACCAGTAGTAGCTTCCGAAGCACATCTGAAGGCTTCCTGTAATCTGTGGACGTTCAGAGTGTTGATGAAACACAGAAATTGAATCGGGATTGAAAACAAAGGGCCAAATGCGGACTTTTCTCCAGGGGAGTAATGTCTCAATCAGTCTACGCTTTGATCGATTCCTGGGAGACCAGTAGTAGTTTTCGAAGCACATCTGGAGTCATTATGTAATCTGTGGACCTAAAGAGTGTTGATGAAAGACAGAAATTGCATCGGTATTAAATACAACAGCCACCATGCGGACATTGCTCAATTGGACTAATGTCTCAAACTATCTACGCTTTGATCGATTCCTGGGAGACTAGTAGTAGCTTCCCAAGCATATTTCATCGGGATTGAATACAACAGGCACCATGCGGTCTTTTTCCAATGGGAGTTACGTTTCAAACTGTCTACACTTTGGTCGATACCTGGGAGACCAGTAGTAGCTTCCGAAGCACATCTGTGATCATCTTGTAATCTGTGGATGTTTGGAATATCGATGTAACACAGAAATTGAATCGGGATTGAAAACAAAAGGACAAATGATGATTTTTCTCCATATGGTTTCATCGATTCCTGGGAGACCAGTAGTAGTTTTCGAAGCACATCTGTAGGAATGCTGTAATCTGTGGACCTAAAGAGTGTTGATGAAAGACAGAAATTGCATCGGGATTGAATACAACAGGCACAATGGGGAGTTTTCTCCATGGCAGTAGTGTCTCAAACTGTCTACGCTTTGATTGTTCCCTTTGAGACCACAAGTAGTTTCTGAAGCAAATCTGGAGGCATCCTATAATCTGTCGACGTTCAGAGTGTTGATTAAACACAAAAATTGCATCGGGATTGAATAGAATAGGCACCATGCGAACGTTTCCCTGTGGGAGTAATGTCACGAGCTGTCTACGCTTAGATCGTCGTTTGGGAGACCAGTTGAAGTTTCCAAAGCACATCGGGAGGCTTCCTGTAATCTGTGGACGTGCAGAGTGTTGATGAAACACCGAAATGGCATCGGGATTGAATACAAGCACTATGCGGATATTTCTAAATGGGAGTAATGTCTCAAACTGTCTACGCTTTGATCGACTCCTCGAAGACCAGTAGTAGTTTCCGCAGCACATCTCGAAGCTTTCTGTTATCTGTGCACGTTCAGAGTGTTGGTGAAACACAGAGATTGCATCGAGATTGAATACAACAGACACAATGAAGACTTTTGTCATAGGGAGTAAAGTCACAAACTCTCCACGCTTTAATCCAATCCTCGGAGAACAGTAGCACTTTCCGAAGCATATCTGGTGGCATTGTGTAATATATGGACGTTCAGTGTGTTGATGAAACACAGATATTTCATCGGGATTGAATACAACCGGCACCATGCGGTCTTTTCCCAATGGGAGTTACGTTTCAAACTGTCTACACTTTATTCGATACCTGGGAGACCAGTAGTAGCTTCCGAAGCACATCTGGGATCTTCTTGTAATCTGTGGACGTTTGGAATATAGATGAAACACAGAAATTGAATCGGGATTGAAAACAAAAGGTCAAATGATGACTTTTCTCCATGGGAGTAATGTCCCAAACAGTCTATGGATTCATAGATTCCTGGGAAACCAGTAGTAGTTTTCGAAGCACATGGGGAGGCTTCCTGTAATCTGTTGAATTTCAGAGTGTTGATGAAACACAGAAATTTCATCGGCACTGTTTACAAAACTAACCATGCGGACTTTTCGCCATGGGAGTAATGTCTCAAACTGTCAACGCTTTGATCGTTCCCTGGGAGACAAGTAGTTGTTTCCGAGGCATATCTGGAGGCTTTCTGTAATCTGTGGACGTTTAGAATATTGATGAAACACAGAAATTGAATCGGGATTGAAACCAAAGGGCCAAATGCGGACTTTTCTCCATGGGAGTAATGTCTCAAACAGTCTACGCTTTGATCGATTCCTGGGAGACCAGTAGTAGTTTTCGAAGCACATCTGGAGGCATTATGTAATCTGTGGACCTAAATAGTGTTGATGAAAGACAGAAATTGCATCGGGATTAAATACTACAGGCTCCATGCGGATATTGCTCAATGGGACTAATGTCTCAAACTGTCTACGCTTTGATCGATACCTGGGAGACAAGAAGTAGTTTCCGAAGTACATCTGGAGTCTTCCTGTAATCTGTGGACGTTCAGAGTGTTGATGGAACTAAGAAATTACATCGGGAATGAATAAAACAGCCACCATGAAAACTTTTGTCATAGGGAGTAATGTCTCAAACGCTCTACGCTTTGATCGATTCCTGGGAGACCAGTAGTATACTCCGAAGCACATCTGGAAGCTTCGTGTAATGTCTCGGCGTTTAGAGTGTTGATGAAACACAGAAATTGGATCGGGGTTGAATACAAGCACTATGAGGACATTACTATATGGGAGTAATGAATCAAACTGTCTACGGTTTCATCGATTCCTGGGAGACCAGTAGTAGATTTCGCAGCACATCTGGCAGCTTCCTGTAATCTGTGGACCTTCAGAGTGTTGATGAAACACAGAAATTGCATCGGGATTGAATACAACAGGATTCATGCGGACTTTTCTCAATTCGAGTAATGTCTCAAACAGTCTTCGATTTGATCGATTCCTGGGAGACCAGTAGCAGTTTCCCAAGCACATCTGGAGGCATTCTGTAATCAGTGGACGTTCACAGTGTTGATGAAACACATAAATTGCATCGGGATTGAATAGAAGCACAATGCGGACATTCCTAAATGGGAGTAATGTCTCAAACTGTCTACGATTTGATCGTACCCTGGTAGAACAGTAGTATTTTAAGAAACACATCTGGAGGCTTGCTGTAATCTGTAGGTGTTCAGAGTGTTGATGAAACACAGAGATTGCATTGGGATTGAATACAACATGGCAAATGCGGACATTTCTCCATGGGAGTAATGTCTCAAACTGTCTGCGATTTGAATGATTCCTGGGAGACCAGTAATAGTTTCCGAAGCACATCTGGGGAGCATTCTGTAATCGGTGACTTTTCAGAGTGTTGGTGAAATACAGAAATACCATAGGGATGGAATACAACAGTCATCATGATTACTTTTCTCCATGGGAGTAATGTCTCAAACTGTCTACGCTTTGAACGTTCCCTGGAAGATCAGTAGTAGTTTAAGAAGCACATCTGGAGGCTTTATGTAATTTGTGGACGTTCAGAGTATGGTTGAAACACAGAAAATTCATCGTAATTCAATAGAGCAGGCCAAATGCGGACTTTTAACCATGGGAGTAATTTCTCAAACTGTCTACCATTTGATCGATTCCTGGGAGACCAGTAGTAGTTTCCGAAGCACATCTGGAGGATTAATGTAATCTGTGGACATTCAGAGTGTTGATAAAACACAGAAATTTCTTCGGGATTGAATACAACAGGCACCATGCAGACTTTTCTCCATGGGAGTAATGTCTCAAACTGTCTACGTTTTGATCGACTCCTGGGATACCAGTAGTTGTTTCCGAAGCACAACTGGAGGCTTCATGTAATCTGTGGACGATCAGAGCGTTCATGAAGCACAGAAGTTGTATCGGGATTGAATACAACAGGCACCATGCGGACTTTTCTCCATGGGAGTAATGTCTCAAACTGTCTACGCGTTGATCGATTAATGGGAGACCAGAAGCAGCTTCCCATGCACATCTGGAGCATCCTGTAATCTGTGGTCCTTCTCAGTGTTGATAAAAAACAGAAATTGCATCGGGATTGAATACAAGCACTATACGGACATTTATAAATGGGAGTAATGTCTCAAACGGTCTACGCTTTGATCGATTCCTGGGAGATCATTAGTAGTTTCCGAAGCACATCTGGAAGCTTCCTGTAATCTGTGGGCGTTTAGAGTGTTGATGAAACACAGAAATTGCATCGGGTTTGAATACAAGCACTATGCGGATATTACTAAATGGGAGTAATGTCTCAAACTGTCTAAACTTTGATCGATTCCTGGGAGACCAGTAGTAGATTTCGCACCACATCTGGCAGCTTCCTGTAATCTGTGGCTCTTCAGAGTGTTGATGAAACACAGAAATTGCATCGGGATTGAATACAACAGGCACTATGCGGACTTTTCTCCATGGGAGTAATGTCTCAAACTGTCTACGCTTTGATCGTACAATGGTAGACCAGTAGTATTCTAAGAAACACATCTGGAGGCTCGCTGTAATCTGTAGATGTTCAGAGTGTTGATGAAACACAGAAATTACACCGGCATTGAATACAACAGCCACTATGCGGACATTTCTCCATGGGAGTAATGTCTCAAACTGTCTACGCTTTGATCGATTCCTGGGAGGCCAGTAGTAGTTTCCGAAGGACATCTGGGAGCTTCATGTAATCTGTGGACGTTCAGCGTGTTGATGAAACACAGAAATTGGTTCGGGATTGAATACAACAGGCACCATGCGGAAATTTCTGCATGGGAGTAGTGTCCCAAACTGTCAACGCTTTGATAGATTTCTGGGAGCAAAGTAGTAGTTTCCGAAGCACATCTGGAGGCATTCTGTAATCTATGGACATTCAGTATGTTGATGAAACACAGATATTGCATCGGGATTGAATACAATAAGCACCATGCGGACTTTTCTCAATGGGAGTTATGTCTCAAACTGTCTACACTTTGGTCTATTCCTGGGAGACCATTAGTAGTTTCCGAAGCACATCTGGAGGCATTCAGTAATCTGTGGACATTCAGAGTGTTGATGAAACTCAGAAATTGAATCGGCATTGATTACAACAGGGACCTTGCGGACTGTGCTCCATGGGAGTAATGTCTCAAACTGTCTACGCTCTGATCTTTCCCTGGGAGACCGGTAGTGGAATCCGAAGCACATCTGGAGGCTTCCTGTAATCTGTGGACGTTCAGAGTGTTGATGAAACACAGATATTGCATCGGGATTGAATACAACAGTCACCATGTGGACTTTTCACCATGGGTGTAATGTCTCAAACGGTCTACGATTTGATTGTTTCCTGGGAGACCGGTAGTGGAATCCGAAGCACATCTGGAGGCCTCCTGTAATCTGTGGACGTTCAGAGTGTTAATGAAACACTGAAATTACATCGGGATTGAATATAACAGACACCATGAAAACTTTTGTCATAGTGAGTAATGTCTCAAACTCTCAACGCTTTTATCGATTCCTGGGAGACAGTAGTAGTTTCCACAGCACATCTGGAGGCATTCTGTAATCTGTGGAAGTTCAGAGTGTTGATGAAATACAGAAATTCCATAGGGATTGAATACAACAGGCATCATGATTACTTTTCTCCATGGGAGTCATGTCTCAAACTGTCGACGCTTTGAACGTTTCCTGGAAGATCAGTAGTAGTTTAAGAAGTACATGTGGAGGCTTCATGTAATCTGTGGACGTTCAGAGTATGGTTGAAACACAGAAAATTCATCGTAATTGAATAGAGCAGTCCAAATGCGGACTTTTAACCATGGGAGTAATTTCTCAAACTGTCTACCAATTGTTCGATTCCTGGGAGACCAGTAGTAGTTTCCGAAACACATCTGGAGTCCTAATGTAATCTGTGGACATTCAGAGTGTTGATAAAACACAGAATTTGCTTCGGGATTGAATACAACAGGCACCATGTGAACTTTCCTCCATGGGAGTAATGTCTCAAACGGTCTACGCTTTGATCGATTCCTGGGAGACCAGTAGTAGTTTCCGAAGCACATCTGGAAGCTTCCTGTAATCTTTGGGCGTTTAGAGTGTTCATGAAACACAGAAATTGCATCGGGGTTGAATACAAGCACTATGCGGACATTACTAAATGGGAGTAATGTCTCAAACTCACTACGCTTTCATCGATTCCTGGGAGACCAGTAGTAGATTTCGCAGCATATCTGGCAGCTTCCTGTAATCTGTGGACCTTCAGAGTGTTGATGAAACACAGTAATTGCATCGGGATTGAATACAACAGGATTGATGCGGTCTTTTCTCCTTATTCTAGTAATGTCTCAAACAGTCTACGCTTTTATCGATTCCTGGGAGACCAGTAGCAGTTTCCCAAGCACATCTGGAGGCATTCTGTAATCAGTGGACGTTCACAGTGTTGATGAAACACATAAATTGCATCGGGATTGAATAGAAACACTATGCGTACATTTCTAAATGGGAGTAATGTCTCAAACTGTCTACGCTTTGATCGTACCCTGGTAGAAAAGTAGTATTTTAGGAAACACATCTGGAGGCTTGCTGTAATCTGTAGATGTTCAGAGTGTTGATGAAACACAGAGATTGCATCGGGATTGAATACAACAGGAAAAATGCGGACTTTTCTCCATAGGAGTAATGTCTCAAACTGTCTACGATTTGATCGATTCCTAGGAGACCAGTAATAGTATCCGAGGCACATCTGGGGGGCATTCTGCAATCGGTGGACTTTCAGAGTGTTGATGAAATACAGAAATTCCATAGGGATTGAATACAACAGGCACATAATTACTTTTCTCCATGGGAGTAATGTCTCAAACTGTCTACGCTTTGAACGTTCCCTGGAAGATCATTACTAGTTTAAGAAGCACATCTGGAGGCTTCAGGTAATCTGTGGACGTTCAGAGTATGGTTGAAACACAGAAAATTTATCGCAATTGGATAGAGCAGGCCAAATGCGGACTTTTAACCATGGGAGTAATTTCTCATCTCTCTACCATTTGATCGATTCCTGGGAGACCAGTAGTAGTTTCTGAAGCACATCTGGAGGCTTAATGTAATCTGTGGACATTCAGAGTGTTGATAAAACACAGAAATGTCTTCGGGATTGAATACAACAATCACCATGCAGACTTTTCTCCATGGGAGTAATGTCTCAAACTTTCTACGATTTGATTGACTCCTGGGATACCAGTAGTTGTTTCCGAAACACAACTGGAGGCTTCATGTAATCTGTGGACGATCAGAGCGTTCATGAAGCACAGAAATTGTATCGGGATTGAATACAACAGGCACCATGCGGACTTTTCTCCGTGAGAGTAATGTCTCAAACTGTCTACGAGTTGATCGATTAATGGGAGACCAGTAGCAGCTTCCCAAGCACATCTGGAGGCATCCTGTAATCTGTGGTCTCTCTCAGTGTTGAAAAAAAAAATTGCATCGGGATTGAATACAACAGGCACCTAGGGGACTTTTCTCCATGGGAGTAATGTCTCAAACTGTCTACGATTTGATCGACTCCTGGGATACCAGTAGTTGTTTCCGAAGCACAACTGGAGGCTTCATGTAATCTGTGGACGATCAGAGCGTTCATGAAGCACAGAAATTGTATCGGGATTGAATACAACAGGCACCCTGCGGACTTTTCTCCATGGGAGTAATATCTCAAACTGTCTACGCGTTGATCGATTAATGGGAGACCAGTAGTAGTTTCCGAAGCACATCTGGAGGCTTAATTTAATCTGTGGACATTCAGAGTGTTGATAAAACACAGAAATTGCTTCGGGATTGAATACAACAGGCACCATGCAGACTTTTCTCCATGGGAGTAATGTCTCAAACTGTCTACGATTTGATCGACTCCTGAGATACCAGTAGTTGTTTCAGAAGCACAACTGGAGGCTTCATGTAATCTGTGGACGATCAGAGCGTTCATGAAGCACAGAAATTGTATCGGGATTGAATACAACAGGCACCATGCGGACTTTTCTCCGTGAGAGTAATGTCTCAAACTGTCTACGAGTTGATCGATTAATGGGAGACCAGTAGCAGCTTCCCAAGCACATCTGGAGGCATCCTGTAATCTGTGGTCTCTCTCAGTGTTGAAAAAAAAAAACAGAAATTGCATCGGGATTGAATACAACAGGCACCTAGGGGACTTTTCTCCATGGGAGTAATGTCTCAAACTGTCTACGATTTGATCGACTCCTGGGATACCAGTAGTTGTTTCCGAAGCACAACTGGAGGCTTCATGTAATCTGTGGACGATCAGAGCGTTCATGAAGCACAGAAATTGTATCGGGATTGAATACAACAGGCACCATGCAGACTTTTCTCCATGGGAGTAATGTCTCAAACTGTCTACGATTTGATCGACTCCTGAGATACCAGTAGTTGTTTCAGAAGCACAACTGGAGGATTCATGTAATCTGTGGACGATCAGAGTGTTGATGAAACACAGAAATTGACCCGCCATTGAATACAAGAGCCACTATGCGAAGATTTCTCCATGGGAGTAATGTCTCAAACCGTCTAAGCTTTGTTCGATTTCTGGGAGACCAGTAGTAATTTCCAAAGCACATATGGAGGCATTCTGTAAACTGTGAACGTTCAGAGTGTAGATGAAACACAGAAATTGCATCTTGATTGAATACAACAGGCACCTAGGGGACTTTTCTCCACGGAATAAGGTCTCAAACTGTCTACGCTTTTAAACTTCTTGGCTGATTAAAACTGTGTGCTCGTTCGAAACTTGAACTCGGAACCTTTGCCTTTCGCGGGCGAGTGCTCTACCATCTGAGCTACCGAACCACGACTCCCGCCCAGTACTCAGATTTTAACTTGTGCCAGTATCTCATCTCCTATCTTCCAAACTTTACAGAAGCTCTAATGCGAAACTTGCAGATCTATCACCCCTGAAAGAAAGGATATAGCGGAGACATGGCTTGGCCACAGCCTGGGGGAAGTTTCCAGAATTAGAGCATCTGTAAAGTTTGGAAGGTAGGAGACTAGATAGTGAATGGAGTAAAGCTTTGGGTACCGGGCGTGAGTCGGGCTTCGGTAGCTCAGATGGTAGAGCACTTGCCCGCAAAAGGCAAATGTCCCTAGTTTGAGTCTCGGTCGGGCACACAGTTGTAATCCGCCAGGATGATTCATATCAGCGCACACTCCGCTGAAGAGTGAAAATCTCATTGTGTCTACGCTTTGATCGTACCCTAGGAGACCAGTAGTAGTTTCCAAAGCACATCTGAAGGCTTCCTGTAATCTATGGACGTTCAGAGTGCTGATGAAGCACAGAACTTGCATCGAGATTGAATACAACAGGCACCATGGGGAAATTTCTGCATAGCAGTAATGTCCCAAACTGTCTACGCTTTGATAGATTCCTTTGAGACCAGTAGTAGTTTCCGAAGCACGTCTGGAGGCATTCTGAATCTATGGACGTTCAGAGTGTTGATGAAACACGGAAATTGCAACGGGATTGAATACAACAGGCACCATGTGGACTGTTCTCAATGGGAGTTACGTCTCAAACTGTCTACGCTTTGGTAGATTCCTGGGAGACCAGTAGTAGTTTCCGAAGCACAACTGGAATCATTCTGTAATCTGTGGACATTCAGAGTGTTGATGAACCACTGAAATTGCATCGGGATTTAATACAACACGCTAAATGCGGACTTTTGTCCATGGGAGTAATGTCTCAAACTGTCTACGCTTTGTTTGTTTACTGGGAGACCAGTACTAGTTTCCGAAGCACATCTGGAGGCAATCTGTAATCTGTGGACCTTCAGAGTGTTGATGAAACACAGAAATTGCATTGGGATTGAATACAACAGCACCATGTTGACTTTGCTCAATGGGAGTAACGTCTCAAACTGTCTACGTTTTGATCGATTCCTGGGAGACCAGTAGTAGTTTACGAAGCACATCTTGGGGCATTCTGTAATCTGTGGACGTTTAGAGTGTTGGTGAAACACACATATTGCAACGGGATTGAATACAGCAGTCACCATGAGGACTATACTCCATGGGAGTAATGTCTCAAACTGTCTATGCTTTGATTGTTCCCTGGGAGACCAGTAGTGGTTACCGAAGTGCATCTGGAGGCATTCTGTATTCTATGAACGTTCAGTGTGTTGATAAACACAGAATGCGCATCGGGATTGAATACAACAGTGACTATGCGGACTTTTCTGAATGGGAGTTATGTCTCACACTTTCTACACTTTGTTCGATTCCTGGGAGACCATTAGTAGGGTAGTAGGTTACGAAGCACACCTGGAGGTTTCCTGTAGTCTGTAGACGTTCAGAGTGTCAATGAAACACTGAAATTGCATCGGGATTGAATACAACAGGCATCATGCGGACTTTTCTCCATGTCTATTCTTTGATCGTTCCCTGGAATACCAGTAGTAGTTTCCGAAGCACATCTGAAGCTTCCTGTAATCTGTGGACGTTCAGAGTGTTGATCAAACACAGAAATTGCATCGGGATTGAATACAACAGGCACCATGCGGACTTTTCTCCATGGGAGTAATGTCTCTAAATGTCTACGATTTGATCGACGCCTGAGATACCAGTAGTAGTTTCCGAAGCACAACTGGAGGCTTCATGTAATCTGTGGACGATCTGAGCGTTGATGAAGCACAGAAATTGAATCGGGATTGAATACAACAGGCACCATGCGGACTTTTCTCCATAGAAGTAATGTCTCTAACTGTTTAAATTGATCGTTCCCTGGGAGACCAGTAGTAGTTTCCGAAGCACATCTGAAGGCTTCCTGTAATCTGTGTACGTTCTGAGTGTTCATGAAACACAGAAATTCAATCGGAATTGCATACAACAGGCACCATGAGGACTTTTATCCGTGGGAGTACTGTCTCAAATTGTCTGTGCTTTGTTCGATTCCTGGGAGACCAGTAGTACGCTCCCAAGCACATCTGGAGGCATCCTGTAATCTGTGGTCCTTCAGAGTGTTGATGAAACACAGAATTTGCATCGGGATTGATTACAAGCACTATGCGGATATTTCTAAATGGGAGTAATGTCTCAAACTGTCTACGCTTTGATCAAAACCTGGGAGACCAGTAGTAGTTTCCGCAGCACATTACGAAGCTTCCTGTAATCTGTGGACGTTCAGAGTGTTGATGAAACACAGAAATTGCATCGGGATTGAATACAACAGACACCATGTAGACTCTTGTCAGGTCGAGTAATGTCTCAAACTCTCTACTGTTTAATCGATTCCTGGGAGACCAGTAGTAGTTTCCGAAGCATAACTGGAATTATTCTGTAATATATGGACGTTCAGTGTGTTGAAGAAACGTAGATATTGCATCGGGATTGAATACAACGGGCACTATGCGGACTTTTCTCAATGGGAGTAATGTCTCAAACTGTCTACACTTTGGTCGATTCCTAGGAGACCAGCACTAGGTTCCGAAGAACATCGGGAGGCATTCTGTAATCTGTGGACATGCAGAGTGTTTATTAAACACACAGATAGCATCGGGACTCAATACAACACCCCAAATGCGGAATTTTCGAAATTTGACTAATGTCTCAAACTGTCTATGCTTTGATCGTTCCCTGGGATACCAGTAGTAGTTTCCGAAGCACATCTGTAGGCTTTCTGTGATCTTTGGACGTTCAGTGTGTTGATGAAACACAGAAATTGCATCGGGATTGAATACAACAGGCACCATGCGGACTTTTCTCAATGGGAGTTATGTCTCAAACTTTCTACGCTTTGGTCGATTCCTGGGAGACCAGTAGTAGTTTCCGAAGCACAACTGGAGGCTTCATGTAATCTGTGGAGGATCATAGTGTTGATGAAGCACAGAAATTGAATCGGGATCGAATACAACAGGCACCATGCGGTTTTTTCACAATGGGAGTAATGTCTCAAACTGTCTACGCTTTGATCGTACCCTGGGCGACCAGTAGTATTTTAGGTAACACATCTGAGGGCTTGCTGTAATCTGTGGACGTTCAGAGAGTTGATGAAACACAGAAATTGCATCGGGATTGAATACAACAGTCACTATGCGGACATATCTCCATGGGAGTAATGTCTCTAACTTTCTAAGGTTTGATTGATTCCTGGGAGACCAGTAGTAGTTTCCGAAGCACATCTGGAGGCAATCTGTAATCTGTGGACCTTCAGAGTGTTGATGAAACACAGAAATTGCATTGGGATTGAATACAAGAGCACCATGCGGACTTTGCTCAATGGGAGTAATGTCTCAAACTTTCTACGCTTTGATAGATTCCTGGGAGACCAGCAGTAGTTTCCGAGGCACATCTGAAGGCTTCATATAAACTATGCACGTTCAGAGAGTTAATTAATCACAGAAATTGCATCGGGATTGAATACAACAGGCACCATGCGGACCTTTCTCCATGGGAGTAATGTCTCAACCTGTCTACAATTTTATCGTTTCCTGGGAAACCTGTTACAGTTTCCGGAGCACATCTGAAGGCTTCCTGTAATCTGTGGACGTTCAGAGTGTTAATAAATCACAGAAATTGCATCGGGATTGAATACAACAGACACCATGCGACTTTTCTCCATGGGAGTAATGTCTCAAACTGTCTACACTTTTATCGTTCCCTGGGAAACCAGTAGTAGCTTCCGAAGCACATCTGAAGGCTTCCTGTAATCTGTGGAAGTTCAGAGTGTTGATGAAACACAGAAATTGAATCGGGATTGAAAACAAAGGGCCAAATGCGGACTTTTCTCCAGGGGAGTAATGTCTCAATCAGTCTACGCTTTGATCGATTCCTGGGAGACCAGTAGTAGTTTTCGAAGCACATCTGGAGTCATTATGTAATCTGTGGACCTAAAGAGTGTTGATGAAAGACAGAAATTGCATCGGTATTAAATACAACAGCCACCATGCGGACATTGCTCAATTGGACTAATGTCTCAAACTATCTACGCTTTGATCGATTCCTGGGAGACTAGTAGTAGCTTCCTAAGCGTATTTCATCGGGATTGAATACAACAGGCACCATGCGGTCTTTTTCCAATGGGAGTTACGTTTCAAACTGTCTACACTTTGGTCGATACCTGGGAGGCCAGTAGTAGCTTCAGAAGCACATCTGGGATCATCTTGTAACCTGTTGTTGTTTGGAATATCGATGTAACACAGAAATTGAATCGGGATTGAAAACAAAAGGACAAATGATGATTTTTCTCCATATGGTTTCATCGATTCCTGGGAGACCAGTAGTAGTTTTCGAAGCACGTCTGTAGGAATGCTGTAATCTGTGGACCTAAAGAGTGTTGATGAAAGACAGAAATTGCATCGGGATTGAATACAACAGGCACAATGGGGACTTTTCTCCATGGCAGTAGTGTCTCAAACTGTCTACGCTTTGATTGTTCCCTTTGAGACCACAAGTAGTTTCTGAAGCAAATCTGGAGGCATCCTATAATCTGTCGACGTTCAGAGTGTTGATTAAACACAAAAATTGCATCGGGATTGAATAGAATAGGTACCATGCGAACGTTTCCCTATGGGAGTAATGTCACGAGCTGTCTACGCTTAGATCGTCGTTTGGGAGACCAGTTGATGTTTCCAAAGCACATCGGGAGGCTTCCTGTAATCTGTGGACGTGCAGAGTGTTGATGAAACACCGAAATGGCATCGGGATTGAATACAAGCACTATGCGGATATTTCTAAATGGGAGTAATGTCTCAAACTGTCTACGCTTTGATCGACTCCTCGAAGACCAGTAGTAGTTTCCGCAGCACATCTCGAAGCTTCCTGTAATCTGTGCACGTTCAGAGTGTTGGTGAAACACAGAGATTGCATCGAGATTGAATACAACAGACACAATGAAGACTTTTGTCATAGGGAGTAAAGTCACAAACTCTCCACGCTTTAATCCAAACCTCGGAGAACAGTAGTACTTTCCGAAGCATATCTGGTGGCATTGTGTAATATATGGACGAACAGTGTGTTGATGAAACACAGATATTTCATCGGGATTGAATACAACCGGCACCATGCGGTCTTTTCCCAATAGGAGTTACGTTTCAAACTGTCTACACTTTAGTCGATACCTGGGAGACCAGTAGTAGCTTCCGAAGCACATCTGGGATCTTCTTGTAATCTGTGGACGTTTGGAATATAGATGAAACACAGAAATTGAATCGCGATTGAAATCAAAAGGTCAAATGATGACTTTTCTCCATGGGAGTAATGTCCCAAACAGTCTATGGATTCATAGATTCCTGGGAAACCAGTAGTAGTTTTCGAAGCACATGGGGAGGCTTCCTGTAATCTGTTGAAGTTCAGAGTATGGATGAAACACAGAAATTTCATCGGCATTGTTTACAAAACTAACCATGCGGACTTTTCGCCATGGGAGTAATGTCTCAAACTGTCAACGCTTTGATCGTTCCCTGGGAGACCAGTAGTAGTTTCCGAGGCATATCTGGAGGCTTTCTGTAATCTGTGGACGTTTAGAATATTGATGAAACACAGAAATTGAATCGGGATTGAAACCAAAGGGCCAAATGCGGACTTTTCTCCATGGGAGTAATGTCTCAAACAGTCTACGCTTTGATCGATTCCTGGGAGACCAGTAGTAGTTTTCGAAGCACATCTGGAGGCATTATGTAATCTGTGGACCTAAATAGTGTTGATGAAAGACAGAAATTGCATCGGTATTAAATACTACAGGCTCCATGCGGATATTGCTCAATGGGACTAATGTCTCAAAATGTCTACACTTTGATCGATTCTTGGGAGACTAGTAGTAGCTTCCCAAGCACATCTGGAGGGATCCTGCAATCTGTGGTCCTTCACAGTGTTGATGAAACACAGAAATTGAATCGGGATTAAATACAAGCACTATGCGGACATTTCTAAATGGGAGTAATGTCGCAAACTGTCTACGCTTTGACCGTACCCTGGGAGACCAGTAGTATTTTAAGTAACAAATCTGGGAGCTTGCTGTAATCTGTGGACGTTCAGAGTGATGATGAAACACAGAATTTGCATCGGGATTGAATACAACAGGCCTAATGCGTACTTTTCTCCATGGGAGTAATGTCTCAAACTGTCTAAGCTTTGATCGATTCCTGGGAGACATGTAGTGGTTTCCGAAGCACATATGGAGGTATTCGGTAATCTGTGGATGTTCAGGGTGTAGATGAAACACAGAAATTGCGGCGGGATTGAATACAACAGTCACCATGCGGACTATCCTGCACGGGAATAAAGTCTCAAACTGTCTACACTTTGAAACTTCCTGGCAGATTAAAACTGTATGCCCGACCGTAACTCGAACTCGGGACCTTTGCCTTTCGCGGGCAAGTGCTCTTCCATCTGAGCTACCGAAGCACAACTCATGCCCGGTACTCATTGCTATACTTCTGCCAGTATCTCGTCTCCTACCTTCCAAACTTTACAGAAACTCTAATGCGAAACTTGCAGATCTAGCACCCCTGCAAGAAAGGATGTAGCCGAGACATGGCTTAGCCACAGCCTGGGGGATGTTTCCAGAATTAGAGCTTCTGTAAGGTTTGGAAGGTAGGAGACGAGATACTGGCAGAAGTAAAGCTGTGAGTACCGGGCGAGAGTCGTGCTTCGGTAGCTCAGATGGTAGAGCACTTGCCCGCAAAAGGCAAATGTCCCTAGTTCGAGTCTCGGTCGGGCACACAGTTGTAATCCGCCAGGAAAATTCATTTCAGCGCACAATCCGCAGCAGAGTGAAAATCTCATTCTGTCTACGCTTTGATCGTTCCCTGGAAGACCAGTAGTAGTTTCCAAAGCACATATGAAGGCTTCCTGTAATCTGTGGACGTTCAGAATATTGACGAAACAGAGAAATTTCATCGGGATTGAATACAATAGGCACCATGCGGAAATTTCTGCATGGGAGTAATATCCTAAACTGTCTACGCTTTGATAGATTCCTGGGAGACCAGCAGTAGTTTCCAAAGCACATCTGGATGCTTCATATAAACTATGGACGTTCAGAGTGATAATTAATCACAGAAATAGCATCGGGATTGAATACAACAGGCACTATGCGGACTTTTCTCCATTGGAGTAATGTCTCAAAATGTCTACACTTTTATCGTTCCCTGGGAAACCTGTTACAGTTTCCGAAGCACATCTGAAGGCTTCCTTTAATCTGTCTACGTGCAGAGTGTTGATGAATCACAGAAATTGAATCGGGATTGAATACAACAGGCACTATGCGGTCTTTTCTCAATGGGAGTTACGTTTCAAACTGTCTCCAATTTGGTCGATTCCTGGGAGACCAGTACTAGATTCCGAAGCACATCTGGATGCATTCTGTAATCTGTGGACATTCAGAGTGTTTATGAAAAACAGAGATTGCATCGGGATTGAATACAACACGCCAATTGCGGACTTTTCTCCTTGGCAGTAATGTCTCAAACTTTCTACGATTTGATCGTTCCCTGGGAGACCAGCAGTAGTTTCCGAAGCACATCTGGAGGCTTCCTGTGATCTGTGGACGTTCAGAGTGTTGATGAAGCACAGAAATTGCATCGGGATTGAATGCAACAAGCACCATGCAGTCTTTTCTCCATGGGAGTAATGTCTCAAACTGTCTACGCTTTGATCGTTCCATGGGGGACCAGTATTACTTTCCGAATGACATCTGGTGACTTCATGTAATCTGTGGACGTTCCGAATGTTGATAAAACACAGAAATTGCATCGGGATTGAATACAACAGGCATCATGCGGACTTTTCTCCATGTCTATTCTTCGATCGTTCCCTGGAATACCAGTAGTAGTTTCCGAAGCACATCTGAAGCTTCCTGTAATCTGTGGACGTTCAGAGTGTTGATCAAACACAGAAATTGCATCGGGATTGAATACAACAGGCACCATGCTGACTTTTCTCCATGGGAGTAATGTCTCTAACTGTATACGATTTGATCGACGCCTGAGATACCAGTAGTAGTTTCCGAAGCACAACTGGAGGCTTCATGTAATCTGTGGACGATCAGAGGGTTGATGAAGCACAGAAATTGAATCGGGATTGAATACAACAGGCACCATGCGGACTTTTCTCCATAGAAGTAATGTCTCTAACTGTTTAAATTGATCGTTCCCTGGGAGACCAGTAGTAGTTTCCGAAGCACATCTGAAGGCTTCCTGTAATCTGTGTACGTTCTGAGTGTTGATGAAACACAGAAATTGAATCGGAATAGCATACAACAGGCACCATGAGGACTTTTATCCGTGGGAGTACTGTCTCAAATTGTCTGTGCTTTGTTCGATTCCTGGGAGACCAGTAGTACGCTCCCATGCACATCTGGAGGCATCCTGTAATCTGTGGTCCTTCAGAGTGTTGATGAAACACAGAAATTGCATCGGGATTGAATACAAGCACTATGCGGATATTTCTAAATGGGAGTAATGTCTCAAACTGTCTACGCTTTGATCAAAACCTGGGAGACCAGTAGTAGTTTCCGCAGCACATTTCGAAGCTTCCTGTAATCTGTGGACGTTCAGAGTGTTGATGAAACACAGAAATTGCATCGGGATTGAATTCAACAGACACCATGTAGACTCTTGTCAGGTCGAGTAATGTCTCAAACTCTCTACTGTTTAATCGATTCCTGGGAGACCAGTAGTAGTTTCCGAAGCATATCTGGAATTATTCTGTAATATATGGACGTTCAGTGTGTTGATGAAACGTAGATATTGCATCGGGATTGAATACAACGGGCACTATGCGGACTTTTCTCAATGGGAGTAATGTCTCAAACTGTCTACACTTTGGTCGATTCCTAGGAGACCAGCACTAGGTTCCGAAGCACATCGGGAGGCATTCTGTAATCTGTGGACATGCAGAGTGTTTATGAAACACACAGATTGCATCGGGACTCAATACAACACGCAAAATGCGGAATTTTCGAAATTTGACTAATGTCTCAAACTGTCTATGCTTTGATCGTTCCCTGGGATACCAGTAGTAGTTTCCGAAGCACATCTGTAGGCTTCCTGTGATCTTTGGACGTTCAGTGTGTTGATGAAACACAGAAATTGCATCGGGATTGAATACAACAGGCACCATGCGGACTTTTCTCAATGGGAGTAATGTCTCAAACTGTCTACGCTTTGATCGTACCCTGGGCGACCAGTAGTATTTTAGGTAACACATCTGAGGGCTTGCTGTAATCTGTGGACGTTCAGAGAGTTGATGAAACACAGAAATTGCATCGGGATTGAATACAACAGTCACTATGCGGACATATCTCCATGGGAGTAATGTCTCTAACTTTCTAAGGTTTGATTGATTCCTGGGAGACCAGTAGTAGTTTCCGAAGCACATCTGGAGGCAATCTGTAATCTGTGGACCATCAGAGTGTTGATGAAACACAGAAATTGCATTGGGATTGAATACAAGAGCACCATGCGGACTTTGCTCAATGGGAGTAATGTCTCAAACTTTCTACGCTTTGATAGATTCCTGGAAGACCAGCAGTAGTTTACGAGGCACATCTGAAGGCTTCATATAAACTATGGACGATCAGAGAGTTAATTAATCACAGAAATTGCATCGGGATTGAATACAACAGGCACCATGCGGACCTTTCTCCATGGGAGTAATGTCTCAACCTGTCTACAATTTTATCGTTTCCTGGGAAACCTGTTACACTTTCCGGAGCACATCTGAAGGCTTCCTGTAATCTGTGGACGTTCAGAGTGTTGATGAATCACAGAAATTGAATCAGGATTGAATACAACAGGCACTATGCGGTCTTTTCTCAATTTGAGTTACGTTTCAAAGTTTCTACACTTTGGTTGATTCTGGGAGATCAGTACTAGGTTCCGAAGCACATCTGGAGGCATTCTGTAATCTGTGGACATTCAGAGTGTTTATGAAACACAGAGATTGCATCGGGATTAAATACAACACGCCAAATGCGGACTTTTCTCCATGGCAGTAATGTGTCAGACTGTCTACGATTTGATCGTTCCCTGGGAGACCAGCAGTAGTTTCCGAAGCACATCTGGAGGCTTCCTGTGATCTGTTGACGTTCAAAGTGTTGATGAAACACAGAAATTGCATCGGGATTGAGTGCAACAGCCACCATGCAGTCTTTTCTCCATGGGAGTAATGTCTCAAACTGTCTACGCTTTGATCGTTCCCTGGGAGACCAGTAGTAGTTTCCGAAGCACTTCTGGTGGCTTCATGTAATCTGTGGACGTTCAGAATGTTGATGAAACACAGAAATTGCATCGGGATTGAATACAAGAGGCACCATGCGGAAATTTCTGCATAGGAGTAATGTCCCAAACTGTCTACGCTTTGAGACCAGTAGTAGTTTCTGAAGCAAATAATCTGGAGGCATCCTGTAATCTGTCGACTTTTAGAGTGTTGATGAAACACAAAAATTGCATCCGGATTGAATACAACAGTCACCATGCGGACCATCCTCCACGGGAATAAAGTCTCAAACTGTCTACACTTTGAAACTTCCTGGCAGATCAAAAGTGTGTGCCCGACCGAAAGTTGAACTCGGGACCTTTGCGTTTCGCGGGCAAGTGCTCTACCATCTGAGCTACCGAAGCACAACTCACGATCGGTATTCATTGCTTTACTTCTGCCAGTATCTCGTCTCCTACCTTCCAAACTTTACAGAAGCTCTAAAGAGAAACTTGCAGATCTTGCACCCCTGAAAGAAAGGATATAGCCGCTACATGGCTTAGCCACAGCTTAGGGGATGTTTAAAGAATTAGAGCTTCTGTAAAGTTTGGAAGGTAGGACACAAGATTCTGGCAGAAGTAACGCTGTGAGTAACGGGCGAGAGTCGTGCTTCGGTAGCTCAGATGGTAGAGCACTTGCCCGCAAAACCCAAATGTCCCTAGTACGAGTCTCTGTCAGGCACACGGTTGTAATCTGCCAGGAAAATTCGTATCAGCGCACAATCCTGCAGAGTGAAAATCTCATTCTGTCTACGCTTTGATCGTTCCCTGAGAGACCAGTAGTAGTTTCCAAAGCACATCTGAATGCTTCCTGTAATCTGTGGACGTCCTGAATGTTGATGCAACACAGAAATTGCATCGGGATTGAATACAACAGGCACCATGCGGAAATTTCTGAATTTGAGTAATGTCCGAAACTGTCTACGCTTTGATACATTCCTGGGAGACCAGCAGTAGTTTCCGAAACACTTCTGGAGGCTTCATATAATCTATGGACGTTCAGAGTGTTAACAAATCACAGAAATTGCATCGGGATTGAATACAACAGACACCATGCGGACTTTTCTCCATGGGAGTAATGTCTCAAACTGTCTACACTTTTATCGTTCCCTGGGAAACCAGTAGTAGCTTCCGAAGCACATCTGAAGGCTTCCTGTAATCTGTGGACGTTCAGAGTGTTGATGAAACACAGAAATTGAATCGGGATTGAAAACAAAGGGCCAAATGCAGACTTTTCTCCAGGGGAGTAATGTCTCAATCAGTCTACGCTTTGATCGATTCCTGGGAGACCAGTAGTAGTTTTCGAAGCACATCTGGAGTCATTATGTAATCTGTGGACCTAAAGAGTGTTGATGAAAGACAGAAATTGCATCGGTATTAAATACAACAGCCACCATGCGGACATTGCTCAATTGGACTAATGTCTCAAACTATCTACGCTTTGATCGATTCCTGGGAGACTAGTAGTAGCTTCCCAAGCATATTTCATCGGGATTGAATACAACAGGCACCATGCGGTCTTTTTCCAATGGGAGTTACGTTTCAAACTGTCTACACTTTGGTCGATACCTGGGAGACCAGTAGTAGCTTCCGAAGCACATCTGTGATCATCTTGTAATCTGTGAATGTTTGGAATATCGATGTAACACAGAAATTGAATCGGGATTGAAAACAAAAGGACAAATGATGATTTTTCTCCATATGGTTTCATCGATTCCTGGGAGACCAGTAGTAGTTTTCTAAGCACATCTGTAGGAATGCTGTAATCTGTGGACCTAAAGAGTGTTGATGAAAGACAGAAATTGCATCGGGATTGAATACAACAGGCACAATGGGGAGTTTTCTCCATGGCAGTAGTGTCTCAAACTGTCTACGCTTTGATTGTTCCCTTTGAGACCACAAGTAGTTTCTGAAGCAAATCTGGAGGCATACTATAATCTGTCGACGTTCAGAGTGTTGATTAAACACAAAAATTGCATCGGGATTGAATAGAATAGGCACCATGCGAACGTTTCCCTATGGGAGTAATGTCACGAGCTTTCTACGCTTAGATCGTCGTTTGGGAGACCAGTTGAAGTTTCCAAAGCACATCGGGAGGCTTCCTGTAATCTGTGGACGTGCAGAGTGTTGATGAAACACCGAAATGGCATCGGGATTGAATACAAGCACTATGCGGATATTTCTAAATGGGAGTAATGTCTCAAACTGTCTACGCTTTGATCGACTCCTCGAAGACCAGTAGTAGTTTCCGCAGCACATCTCGAAGCTTTCTGTAATCTGTGCACGTTCAGAGTGTTGGTGAAACACAGAGATTGCATCGAGATTGAATACAACAGACACAATGAAGACTTTTGTCATAGGGAGTAAAGTCACAAACTCTCCACGCTTTAATCCAAACCTCGGAGAACAGTAGTACTTTCCGAAGCATATCTGGTGGCATTGTGTAATATATGGACGTTCAGTGTGTTGATGAAACACAGATATTTCATCGGGATTGAATACAACCGGCACCATGCGGTCTTTTCCCAATGGGAGTTACGTTTCAAACTGTCTACACTTTAGTCGATACCTGGGAGACCAGTAGTAGCTTCCGAAGCACATCTGGGATCTTCTTGTAATCTGTGGACGTTTGGAATATAGATGAAACACAGAAATTGAATCGGGATTGAAAACAAAAGGTCAAATGATGACTTTTCTCCATGGGAGTAATGTCCCAAACAGTCTATGGATTCATAGATTCCTGGGAAACCAGTAGTAGTTTTCGAAGCACATGGGGAGGCTTCCTGTAATCTGTTGAATTTCAGAGTGTTGATGAAACACAGAAATTTCATCGGCACTGTTTACAAAACTAACCATGCGGACTTTTCGCCATGGGAGTAATGTCTCAAACTGTCAACGCTTTGATCGTTCCCTGGGAGACAAGTAGTAGTTTCCGAGGCATATCTGGAGGCTTTCTGTAATCTGTGGACGTTTAGAATATTGATGAAACACAGAAATTGAATCGGGATTGAAACCAAAGGGCCAAATGCGGACTTTTCTCCATGGGAGTAATGTCTCAAACAGTCTACGCTTTGATCGATTCCTGGGAGACCAGTAGTAGTTTTCGAAGCACATCTGGAGGCATTATGTAATCTGTGGACCTAAATAGTGTTGATGAAAGACAGAAATTGCATCGGGATTAAATACTACAGGCTCCATGCGGATATTGCTCAATGGGACTAATGTCTCAAACTGTCTACACTTTGATCGATTCTTGGGAGACTAGTAGTAGCTTCCCAAGCACATCTGGAGGGATCCTGCAATCTGTGGTCCTTCACAGTGTTGATGAAACACAGAAATTGCATCGGGATTAAATACAAGCACTATGCGGACATTTTTAAATGGGAGTAATGTCGCAAACTGTCTACGATTTGACCGTACCCTGGGAGACCAGTAGTATTTTATGTAACAAATCTGGGACCTTGCTGTAATCTGTGGACGTTCAGAGTGATGATGAAACACAGAATTTGCATCGGGATTGAATACAACAGGCCTAATGCGTACTTTTCTCCATGGGAGTAATGTCTCAAACTGTCTACGATTTGATCGATTCCTTGGAGATCGGTAGTAGGTTCCGAAGCACTTCTAGAGGCATCCTGTAATCTGTGGACCTTCAGAGTGCTGATGAAACACAGAAATTGCATCGGGATTGAATACAACAGGCACTATGCGGACATTTCTCCATATGAGTAATGTCTCAAACTGTCTAAGCTTTGATCGATTCCTGGGAGACATGTAGTGGTTTCCGAAGCACATATGGAGGCATTCGGTAATCTGTGGATGTTCAGGGTGTAGATGAAACACAGAAATTGCGGCGGGATTGAATACAACAGTCACCATGCGGACTATCCTGCACGGGAATAAAGTCTCAAACTGTCTACACTTTGAAACTTCCTCTCAGATTAAAACTGTATGCCCGACCGTAACTCGAACTCGGGACCTTTGCCTTTCGCGGGCAAGTGCTCTACCATCTGAGCTACCGAAGCACAACTCATGCCCGGTACTCATTGCTTTACTTCTGCCAGTATCTCGTCTCCTACCTTCCAAACTTTACAGAAGCTCTAATGCGAAACTTGCTGATCTAGCACCCCTGAAAGAAAGGATGTAGCCGAGACATGGCTTAGCCACAGCCTGGGGGATGTTTCCAGAATTAGAGCTTCTGTAAGGTTTGGAAGGTAAGAGACGAGATACTGGCAGAAGTAAAGCTGTGTGTACCGGGCGAGAGTCGTGCTTCGGTAGCTCAGATGGTAGAGCACTTGCCCGCAAAAGGCAAATGTCCCTAGTTCGAGTCTCGGTCGGGCACACAGTTGTAATCCGCCAGGAAAATTCATATCAGCGCACAATCCGCAGCAGAGTGAAAATCTCATTCTGTCTACGCTTTGATCGTTCCCTGGGAGACCAGTAGTAGTTTCCAAAGCACATATGAAGGCTTCCTGTAATCTGTGGACGTTCAGAATATTGACGAAACAGAGAAATTTCATCGGGATTGAATACAATAGGCACCATGCGGAAATTTCTGCATGGGAGTAATATCCCAAACTGTCTACGCTTTGATAGATTCCTGGGAGACCAGCAGTAGTTTCCGAAGCACATCTGGATGCTTCATATAAACTATGGACGTTCAGAGTGATAATTAATCAAAGAAATTGCATCGGGATTGAATACAACAGGCACTATGCGGACTTTTCTCCATTGGAGTAATGTCTCAAAATGTCTACACTTTTATCGTTCCCTGGGAAACAAGTTACAGTTTCCGAAGCACATCTGAAGGCTTCCTTTAATCTGTCTACGTGCAGAGTGTTGATGAATCACAGAAATTGAATCGGGATTGAATACAACAGGCACTATGCGGTCTTTTCTCAATGGGAGTTACGTTTCAAACTGTCACCAATTTGGTCGATTCCTGGGAGACCAGTACTAGATTCCGAAGCACATCTGGAGGCATTCTGTAATCTGTGGACATTCAGAGTGTTTATGAAAAACAGAGATTGCATCGGGATTGAATACAACACGCCAATTGCGGACTTTTCTCCTTGGCAGTAATGTCTCAAACTTTCTACGATTTGATCGTTCCCTGGGAGACCAGCAGTAGTTTCCGAAGCACATCTGGAGGCTTCCTGTGATCTGTGGACGTTCAGAGTGTTGATGAAGCACAGAAATTGCATCGGGATTGAATGCAACAAGCACCATGCAGTCTTTTCTCCATGGGAGTAATGTCTCAAACTGTCTACGCTTTGATCATTCCATGGGGGACCAGTATTACTTTCCGAATGACATCTGGTGGCTTCATGTAATCTGTGGACGTTCCGAATGTTGATAAAACACAGAAATTGCATCGGGATTGAATACAACAGGCACCATGCGGAAATTTCTGCATTTAGTAATGTCCCAAACTGTCTACGCTTTGATAGATTCATGGGAGACCAGCAGTTGTTTCCGAAGCACACTCGGAGGCTTCATGTAATCTATGGACGTTCAGAGTGATAATTAATCACAGAAATTGCATCTAGATTCAATACAGCAGGCATCATGCGGACTTTTCTCCGTAGGAGTAATGTCTCAAACTGTCTACTCATTGATCGTTCCCTGGGAGATCTATAGTAGTTTCCGAAGCACATCTGAAGGCTTCCTGTAATCTGTAGACGTTCAGAGTGTTGATGAGACACAGACATTTCATCGGGATTGAATACAACTGGAACCATGCAGTCTTTTCTCCATGGCAGTAATATCTCAAACTGTCTACGCTTTGATTGTTCCCTGGGAGACCAGTAGTAGTTTCCGAAGCCCATCTGGAGGCTATATGTAATCTATGGATGTTCAGAGTGTTAATGAAACACTGACGTTGCATGGGGATTGAATACAAGCACTATGCGGATATTTCTAAATGGGAGTAATGTCTCAAACTGTCTACGCTTTGATCGATTCCTCGAAGAGCAGTAGTAGTTTCCGCACCAACTCTTGAAGCTTCCTGTAATCTGTGCACGTTCAGAGTGTTGATGAAACACAGAGATTGCATCGGGATTTAATACAACAAACACAATGAAGACTTTTGTCATAGGGAGTAAAGTCACAAACTCTCTACGCTTTAATCGATTCCTGGGAGTCCAGTAGTAGTGAGACGTCCCCTTAGAAAAATTATACAAGACTGTTCTATGTGAAACGTCCTCTTTGAACAATTATACACGACTGGGCTTAAGCTGACACACAATATTTTAGCACAACGCAATCTGACTTCCAAAAATCCCTACGAAAGAATGGCCCTGACTAGCATTAACCTATACGTTTCACAAATCACTTACCTCACAAAAATCTTCGTTACTCAAGCTACTGCAATTCAGCGAGCGCCACTACTGCCAGCTAAATAAAAGATTCAAACTACTGAAGGCACTAACTACTGATAGGCATAGTTAGCAAATGAAAGATTTTAATAGAGAACAAACAATGTATTTACCTCACTAGTCATAATATATATAGCAGTTCATGACACCAATTCTTACAAATTTCAAAACTCTGCCATCTCTCCCCCCACGTCCACCACTGCTGGCGGCTCACCTCCGACTGCGCAACGCTACGCGCTGTTAGCATCCAGCTGCCGCTGCCCAACACTACAATGGCAGACAACAATGCAAACTACCCACAGACTGCGCACAGCAGCCAGTGATTTTTCATACAGAGCGCTACGTGGCGTTACCAATAAGAAAACGTAAACAGCCTACTTACATAGCCCCCATGCTCCCCACAAAAAAATTTACAAATTGTTTTGGGCAGTGGCCAATACAGATTTGAAAAATTTTTTCATAATTACGATGACAAAGAAATGAAATGCACACACTTATCGATAAAATGTTGGTCAAAAGCTAAAATTTTCTCACAGTTCATAAAGACAGTCCTGATCATTCATCAAAGTAAAATTGCTGTGTTTTTCTCAAAGTCTGAGTAGTAAAAGAAAATGCACATGGAAGTAGTGGATTTCCATGCAGTCTTGAAGAAGTAGTGTTGTACTTCCAACGGAAAGACAGTGCTGACTCTTGACATGCAGACAGGTAATGGGCCACAACAGAGCAAACCCATAGCAGAGTCAGTCGAAGTTGAAGACTATTGGTACTTAGGTCATCACAGAGCAGACCCATAGTAGTCCTGGTAGAGATTAGGGTATTGGTGGGCCACCAGAGATGCAGACCCACTGCAGTCCTTGTAGAAATAATGGTATTGATGGGCCATCAAAGATGCAGATCCACTGTAGTCCTTGTAGAGATGGCCAGCAGCCATCTGTTGCGACTGCCAGGTGCACAACCACCATCGAAGAGTCTTGCAGAGAATACAACAAGTCCATAACAACCACTTGTGCACTCAGAAAAATTGTTTTTGAAATGGCCTTAGAACCAGCAATGCTGTTATCCAGTCTCTTACTGAGTTATTAACACACATGCAAACGCTATCAGTCCCTACTTCTCACATATTGTCCATATACTATGACCAACAGAAATGTGTGCAGTGAAATGTAATTTACAAGTTACTTAGTTTGATGAACTGGTGTCAATTACAATTTTATAACATCAGAATACAATAATGAAGGTACAAAATACATCTTTAAAGAACATAACAATACAGATAACATTTGTAGTATTACAGGCTTTACAAAAGAATCGAAATAGCAAATACATCAGTGTTACAAAAATTACGTCATAAGTACATACATAAAAGGTCAGAATAACTTTTGAAACATCAACTTCACACATGAGCATTAGAACAAAACAGAATAAATAATGTGTAAACATCTTTACAAAGTAAATAACATGTTATTAATGCAAATTATATTTGAGGATAACAGTATTCCTCATCATAGTTCATGTAGCTGAGTATTAGAAAAATTCTGCAACATAAGTCTTATCAGATAAACATATAAAGACAGGACGAACATAAATACACAAGGGTACACAAACACATAGTGGGATAACACAAGGAAAGGATAGGGTTTGTTTTATTGCAGTATTTTGTAAACAAAACTTTCTTTACTTCTCGGAGATCTCCCTTCATTCTTCATTATTTCCAAAAAGTCATATCAAAGCCTGCTTTCTGTATTATGCTCACATCCTCTTTCAAAAATAGTTTTTCTCCACTATACACTACTTTTTTGGCCAAACCATTTTCTTATAGCTTCTCAATGCATTTCTTCCAATTCATCATAGTTATTTTCTTATATAGTCTACCCCCTCCTAAGCTAACTTAAAATCTACTGAGCTCTAATGCTAAACTAAGGGACGAGGGAATGCAGCAGCACAAAACAATTAACACAAACAGAAATGAAAAAAATGCAAGTAAGCATAGCGAGCAGCAATAAATGTAATAATAAAAAATAATAACATGACAAAGCTGAAACAGAAAAAATATTACAGTCAAAATGTGTAATACCTATGTCACATCTTAACACTAGAGTGATGCATCACTAGAACATACGCTAGCAGATAAGTTACCAAATCGTAAAAAAAAAATTATTTTTGTAAGTCCTGTGAAGGGAAATGTCTATTTGTGCTCTCTTTTCTAAGGAAGTACATCATAAAATGATTCTTTACTGGGTCTGTAAACAGAAAGTAGTTATATTAGTACATGTATTAAATTTTAATTTAAACGATGCTGCATTGCAACAAGAAACTAGATATTAAACAAAATAGGCAAAGCAAGGCGTGAAACGTCATTCGCTAGCCATAAGGCATTTCATAATGCAGTAAACAATCTTCCAGCTAGCAAGACAATAGACATGAAACGTTTCTCATCATTTCATTTCAGTAAATATCATAAATTAAGAACTCTACAGTGTAATCATGTTTTCAAGTTTGAGGGTGTCGTATTTACGATGCTTTCTACAAAGGAATGTCAATAGCGAGTATAATGACCTCTTTTTTTCCAACTGTGCCTCTGACAGGCACACACTAAAGGCTTTTTTTCCAGGCGCCTGTCGCGCAGCTGGGTGCCCACGACGCATTACGTGCAGGTGGTCACTTACCTTTCTTACTGAAAAATTTTGCGACATCAGTTTCCGCTACAGTGACAGTCTCTTATAAAAATATTTTCACAGGTTGAGAATTTGCGTTATAAATGTGTAGAAAATAAAATCCTATAAATATAAGAGTGTCCAAAAAATTTTCGTCGGCATTGTAATACATTCACACATTTACATACATTTCATAACTCTTAAAGTACGATTCTTGGTTTCCAACAACCTTTTTCACAAACTAGAGTCCTTAACCACTACTCATTATTTCTTGCTTTATTACACATATACATATTTGTCGACACTTCTTCAATATTTAATCATAAGAAATACATAGCATAATCAAATTCCTCACATAGCATCAGCCTGTTGAACATAAACATACCACAACAGCGTAACACACATCTTCATCATAACATCATAAAACCTCAGCCAAATCTCAAAATCGTCGTGGCTTCCTATGTCAAAACCTAAAAAAAATCTGTGCTCATGTCAAAAGTGTCATCTACTTCAAACGTACTTTAAAAATCATGACCCCATACCAAATACATCATTCAAAGCTCTCATAGTATCACAATGCTTCTGAAAAAATATGAACAGTTCACAAAGTACAGACAAAATACAATTTCATAAGTGTGAAGTTATCCAGCTGTGTAATTGCGTAAACATCTGTCACTGACGTAGTAAAAAAAAAAATGTATGTCTCTCTCAGTTAAGTGATCACATAGCTGTGTAATTCTGTGTTAGAGAAATATGGTACCAATGTGTAGAGTTGTATAAGCAAATACCATATTAGCTAGGGCTCCTTGTGCTTGCCAAACATATGGTACACAAAGTAGGCGTGTACCCCCCTGAGGATTAATGTAATTATATCCTCAGGTGTTACAGATTACAGCAATGGAATGAAATGTATCACGGAAAACTTTCTTTGTAATTCAAATATGTTGAAAAATAAATAGTTTAATGCGTGTCCTGTAGCGCTAAATGTGCGTCTTGCTGTAAGACAATCTCTGTGGAAGTGTCGTAGTTATTGTCCTCCGAAAGCTACGTTCTGCAGAAGTCAATGTACTAACCTCATGATAAACGAAATGGAAATGCTTTGCGTATAGATATCTTAGTTATTACGCTTATTGCCGTGATGAAATAAGTACTGTACTGTACGTACTTTTGTGCTACAGAAAAGGCTGTCTCATTGTAGCTACACCACAAAAGTTACTTGTAAAACATGTTTTACTTTCCAGAATTATTCAGAGAAACTGCAGATATAAAACAGATACACCGCAAAAGCAACATTGTAAATTGTCACTCATTAGTAGCGTCGTGATATAATCGTGTAGTCGCCATATGAAACGTCCCCTTAGAAAAATTATACAAGACTGGTCTATGTGAAACGTCCTCTCTGAACAATTATACACGACTGTGCTTAAGCTGACACACAATATTTTTAGCGCAACGCAATCTGACTTCCAAAAATCCCTACGAAACAGTGGCCCTGACTAGCATTAACCTATACGTTTCACAAATCACTTACCTCACAAAAATCTTCGTTACTCAAGCTACTGCAATACAGCGAGCGCCACTACTGCCTGCTAAATAAAAGATTCAAACTACTGAAGGCACTAACTACTGATAGGCATAGTTAGCAAATGAAAGATTTTAATTGAGAACAAACAATGTATTTACCTCACTAGTCACAATATATATAGCAGTTCATGACACCAATTCTTACAAATTTCAAACTCTGCCATCTCTCTCCCCACGTCCACCACTGCTGGCGGCTCACCTCCAACTGCGCAACGCTACGCGCTGTTACCATCCAGCTGCCGCTGCCCAACACTACAATGGCAGACAACAATGCAAACTACCCACAGTCTGCGCACAGCAGCCAGTGATTTTTCATACAGAGCGCTACGTGGCGTTACCAATAAGAAAACGTAAACAGCCTACTTACAGTAGTTTCCGAAGCATATCTGGAGGCATTCTGTAGTATATGGACGTTCAGAGTGTTGATGAAACACAGATATTGCATCGGGATTGAATACAACAGGCACCATGCAGTCTTCTCTCAATGGGAGTTATGTCTCAAACTGTCTACACTTTGGTCGACTCCTGGGAGACCAGTACTATTTTCCGAAGCACATCTGGAGGCATTCTGTAATCTGTGGTCATCCAGAGTGTTTATGAAACACAGAGATTGCATCGGGATTGAATACAACACGCCAACTGAGGACTTTTCTCCATGGGAGTAATGTCTAAAACTGTCTACGCTTTGATCGTTACCTGGGAGACCTGTAGTAGTTTCCGAAGCACATCTGGAGGCTTCCTGTGATCTGTGGACGTTCAAAGTGTTGATAAAACAGAGAAATTGCATCGGGATTGAATACAACAGGAACCATGCAGTCTTTTCCCCATGGCAGTAATGTCTCAAACTGTCTACGCTTTGATCGTTCCCTGGGAGACCAGTAGTAGTTTCCGAAGCACATCTGGAGGCTTTATGTAATCTATGGACGTTCAGAGTGTTAATGAAACACTGAAGTTGCATCGTGATTGAATACAACAGGCACCATGCGGACTTGTCTCCATTGGAGTAATGTCTCAAACTGTCTACGCTTTGATCGTTCCCTGGGAGACCAGTAGTAGTTTCCGAACCACATCTGAAGGCTTCCTGTAATCTGTAGACGTTCAGAGTGTTGATGAAACGCAGAAATTGCATCGGGATTGAATACAACAGGCTCCATGCGGAGTTCTATCAATGGGAGTAATGTCTCAAACTGTCTACGCTTTGATCGTACCGTGGGAGACCAGTAGTAGTTTAAGAAGCACATCTGGAGGCTTCATGCAATCTGAGGACGTTCCGAGTGTTGATGAAACACCGAAATTGCATCGGGATGGAATACAACAGGCCTAATGCGGACTTTTCTCCATGGGAGTAATGTCTCAAACTGTCTACGCTTTGATCGTTCACTGGGAGACCAGTAGTAGTTTCCGAAGCACATCTGGAGGCTTTCTGTGATCTGTGGACTTTCACAGTATTGATGAAAGAGAGAAATTGCATCGTGATTGAATACAATAGGCACCATGCAGTCTTTTCTCCATGGGAGTAATGTCTCAAACTGTCTACGCTTTGGTCGATACCTGGAAGACCATTAGTAGTTTCCAAAGCACATCTGGAGGCATCCTGTAATCTGTGGACGTTTAGAATATTGATGAAACACAGAAATTGAATCGGGATTGAAAACAAAGGGCCAAAAGCGGACTTTTCTCCATGGGAGTTATGTCTCAATCTGTCTACGCTTTAATCGACTCCTGGGAGACCAGTAGTAGTTTTCGAAGCACATCTGCAGTAATTATGTAGTCTGTGGAGCTAAAGAGTGTAGATGAAAGACAGAAATTGCATCGGTATTAAATACAACAGGCACCATGCGGACATTGCTCGATGGGACTAATGTCTCAAACTATCTACGCTTTGATCGAATCCTGGGAGACTATTAGTAGCTTCCCAAGCACAACTGGAGGCATCCTGCAATCTGTGGTCCTTCACGGTGTTGATGAAACACAGAAATTGCATCGGGATTAAATACAAGCACTATGCGGACATTTCTATATGGGTGTAATGTCTCAAACTGTCTACGCTTTGATCGTACCCTGGGAGACCAGTAGTAGTTTCCGAAGCTCATATGGAGGCATTCTGTAATCTGTGGACGTTCAGGGTGTAGATGAAACACAGAAATTGCATCGGGATTGAGTACAACAGTCACCATGCGGCCTTTCTCCATGGGAACTATGTCTCAAACTGTCTACGCTTTGATTGTTCCCTTTGAGACCAGTAGTAGTTTCTGAAGCAAATCTGGAGGCATCCTGTAATCTGTCGACTTTTAGAGTGTTGATGAAACACTAAAATTGCATCGGGATTGAATACAACAGTCACCATGCGGACTATCCTCCACGGGAATAAAGTCTCAAACTGTCTACACTTTGAAACTTCCTGGCAGATTAAAACTGTGTGCCCGACCGAAACTTGAACTCGGGACCTTTGCCTTTCGCTGGCAAGCGCTCTACCATCTGAGCTACCGAAGCACAACTCACGATCGGTACTCATTGCTTTACTTCTGCCAGTATCTCGTCTCCTACCTTCCAAACTTTACAGAAGCTCTAAAGAGAAACTTGCAGATCTTGCACCCCTTAAAGAAAGGATATAGCCGCTACATGGCTTTGCCACAGCCTAGGGGATGTTTAAAGAATTAGAGCTTCTGTAAAGTTTGGAAGGTAGGACACGAGTTTCTGGCAGAAGTAAAGCTGTGAGTAACGGGCGAGAGTCGTGCTTCGGTAGCTCAGATGGTAGAGCACTTGCCAGCAAAATCCAAATGTCCCTAGTACGAGTCTCTGTCAGGCACACAGTTGTAATCTGCCAGGAAAATTCGTATCAGCGCACAATCCGCTGCAGAGTGATAATCTCATTCTGTCTACGCCTTGATCGTTCCCTGGGAGACCAGTAGTAGTTTCCAAAGCACATCTGAATGCTTCCTGTAATCTGTGGACGTCCAGAATGTTGATGAAACACAGAAATTGCATCGGGATTGAATACAACAGGCACCATGTGGAAATTTCTGCATTTGAGTAATGTCCGAAACTGTCTACGCGTTGATAGATTCCTGGGAGACCAGCAGTAGTTTCCGAAGCACTTCTGGAGGCTTCATATAATCTATGGCCGATCAGAGTGTTAATAAATCACAGAAATTGCATCGGGATTGAATACAACAATCACCATGCGGAATTTTCTCCATGGGAGTAATGTCTCAAACTGTCTACACTTTTATCGTTCCCTGGGAAACCAGTAGTAGCTTCCGAAGCACATCTGAAGGCTTCCTGAAATTTGTGGACGTTCAGAGTGTTGATGAAACACAGAAATTGAAAACAAAGGGCCAAATGCGGACTTTTCTCCATGGGAGTAATGTCTCAATCAGTCTACGCTTTGATCGATTCCTGGGAGACCAGTAGTAGTTTTCGAAACACATATGGAGTCATTATGTAATCTGTGGACCTAAAGAGTGTTGATGAAAGACAGAAATTGCATCGGTATTAAATACAACAGGCACCATGCGGACATTGCTCAATTGGACTAAAGTCTCAAACTATCTACGATTTGATCGATTACTGGGAGACTAGTAGTAGCATCCCAAGCATATTTCATCGGGATTGAATACAACAGGCACCATGCGGCCTTTTTCCAACGGGAGTTACGTTTCAAACTGTCTACACTTTGGTCGATACCTGGGAGACCAGTAGTAGCTTCCGAAGCACATCTGGGATCATCTTGTAACCTGTTGTTGTTTGGAATATCGATGTAACACAGAAATTGAATCGGGATTGAAAACAAAAGGACAAATGATGACTTTTCTCCATATGGTTTCATCGATTCCTGGGAGACCAGTAGTAGTTTTCGAAGCACATCTGGAGGAATGATGTAATCTGTGGACCTAAAGAGTGTTGATGAAAGACAGAAATTGCAACGGGATTGAATACAACTGGCACAATGGGGACTTTTCTCCATGGCAGTAATGTCTCAAACTGTCTACGCTTTGATTGTTCCCTTTGAGACCACAAGTAGTTTCTGAAGCAAATCTGGATTCATCCTATAATCTGTCGACGTTCAGAGTGTTGATTAAACACAAAAATTGCATCGGGATTGAATAGAATAGGCACCATGCGAACGTTCCCCTATGGGAGTAATGTCACAAGCTGTCTACACTTAGATCGTCGTTTGGGAGACCAGTTGAAGTTTCCAAAGGACATCGGGAGGCTTCCTGTAATCTGTGGACGGGCAGAGTGTTGATGAAACACCGAAATTGCATCGGGATTGAATACAAGCACTATGCGGATATTTCTAAATGGGAGTAATGTCTCAAACTGCCTACGCTTCGATCGACATCTCGAAGACCGGTAGTAGTTTCCGCAGCACATCTCGAAGCTTCCTGTAATCTGTGCACGTTCAGAGTGTTGGTGAAACACAGAGATTGCATCGGGATTGAATACAACAGACACCATGAAGACTTTTGCCATAGGGAGTAAAGTCACAAACTCTCCACGCTTTAATCCAATCCTGAGAGAACAGTAGTACTTTCCGAAGCATATCTGATGGCATTGTGTAATATATGGACGTTCAGTGTGTTGATGAAACACAGATATTTCATCGGGATTGAATACAACCGGCACCATGCGGTCTTTTCCCAATGGGAGTTACGTTTCAAACTGTCTACACTTTGGTCGATACCTGGGAGACCAGTAGTAGCTTCCGAAGCACATCTGGGATCTTCTTGTAATCTGTGGACGTTTGGAATATAGATGAAACACAGAAATTGAATCGGGATTGAAAACAAAAGGACAAATGATGACTTTTCTCCATGGGAGTAATGTCCCAAACAGTCTACGCTTTGATCAATTCCTGGGAGACCAGTAGTAGTTTTCGAAGCACATCTGGAGGCATTATGTAATCTGTGGACGTTTTCAGTGTTGATGAAACACAGATATTGCATCGCGATTGAATACACCAGTCACCATGCGGATTTTTCTCCATGGGAGTAATGTCTCAAACTGTCTACGCTTTGATTGTTCCCTTTGAGACCAGTAGTAGTTTCCGAAGCATATCTGGAGGCTTCCTGTAATCTGTGGACGATTAGAATATTGATGAAACACAGAAATTGAATCGGGATTGAAAATAAGGGCCAAATGCGGACTTTTCTCCATGGGAGTAATGTCTCAAACAGTCTACGCTTTGATCAATTCCTGGGAGACCAGTAGTTGTTTTCGAAGCACATCTGGAGGCATTATGTAATCTGTGGACCTAAAGAGTGTTGATGAAAGACAGAAATTGCATCGGGATTAAATACAACAGGCACCATGCGGACATTGCTCAATGGGACTAATGTCTCAAACTGTCTACGCTTTGATCGATTCTTGGGAGACTAGTAGTAGCTTGTAAAGCACATCTGGAGTCATCCTGCAATCTATGGTCCTTCACAGTGTTAATGAAACACAGAAATTGCATCGGGATTAAATACAAGCACTATGCGGACATTTATAAATGGGAGTAATGTCTCAAACTGTCTACGCTTTGATCGTACCCTGGGAGACCAGTAGTATTTTAAGTAACACATCTGGGAGCTTGCTGTAATCTGTTGACGATCAAAGTGATGATGAAACACAGAATTTGCATCGGGATTGAATACAACAGGCCTAATGCGGACATTTGTCCATGGGAGTAATGTCTCAAACTGTCTGCGATTTGATCGATTCCTTGGAGATCTTTAGTAGGTTCCGAAGCATATCTGGAGGCATCCTGTAATCTGTGGACCTAGGGAATGTTGATGAAACACCGAAATTGCATCGGGATTGAATACAACAGGCACCATGCGGACTTTTCTCGATGGGAGTAATGTCTCAAACTGTCTACGGTTTGATCGATTCCTGGGAGACCAGTAGTAGTTTCCGAAGCACATTTGGAGGCATTCTATAATCTGTGGACCTTCTGAGTCTTAAAACACAGAATTTGCATCGTGATTGAATACAACAGGCACCGTACGGACTTTGCTCAATGGCAGTATTGTCTAAAACTGACTACGGTTTGATCGTCTCCTGGGAGACCAGTATTAGTTTTCGAAACACATCTGGAGGCATTCTGTAATCTTTGGACGTTCAGAGTGTTGATGAAAAGCAGAAATTGCATCGGGATTGAATACAAGAGTGACCATGCGGATTTTTCTCCATGGGAGTAATATCTCAATCTGTCTACGCTTTGATTGTACCCAGAGAGACGAGTAGTAGTTTCCGAAGCGCATCTGAAGGCATTCTATAATCTGTGACCTTCAGAGTGTTGATGAAACACAAAAATTGCATCGGTATTGAATACAACAAGCACCATGTGGACTTTTATCCATGGGAGTAATGTCTCAAACTGTTTACGCCTGGATCGTTTGCTGGGAAACCAGTAGTAGTTTCTGAAGCACATCTATAATCTTCCTGTAATCTGTGGACGTCCAGAGCGTTGTTGAACACAGATATTGAATCGGGATTGGATACAACAAGCACCATGCGGTCATTTCTCCATGGGAGTAATGTCTCAAACTATCAACGATTTGATCAATACCTGGTAGACCAGTAGTAGTTTCCGAAGCACATCTGGAGGCATTTTAGTAATCTGTGGACCTTCAGAGTGTTGATGAAACACAGAAATTTTATATGGATTGAATACAACAGGCTGTATGCCGACATTTGTCCATGGTAGTAATGTCTCAAACTGTCTACGCTTTGATCGATTCCTGGTAGACCAGTAGTAGTTTCCGAAGCACATCTGGAGGCTTCCTGTAATCTGTGGACGATCAGAGTGTAGATAAAACACATAAATTGCATCGGGATTTAACACAACAGGCACCATGCGGACTTTTCTTCATGGGAGTAGTCTCTCAAAACGTCTACGCTTTGATCATTCCCTGGGAGACCAGTAGTAGTTTCGGAAGCACATCTTGAGGCTTTCTGTAATCTGTGGACCTTCAGAGTGTTGATGAAACAAAGAAATTGCATCGGGATTGAACACAATATGAACCATGAGGATTTTTACCCATGGGAGTAATGTCTCATACTGTCTACGCTTTGATCGTTCTCTTGGAGTCCAGTAGTGGTTTCCCAAGCACATCTGAACTTTTCCTGTAATCTGTGGACGTTCAGAGTCTGATGAAACACAGTAATTACAGCGCGATTGAATACGACAGCCACCATGCAGGCTTTTCTCCATGGGAGTAATGTATGAAACAGTCTACGACTTGATTAATCCCTGGGAAACCAGCAGTAGTTTCCGAAGCGCATCTGGAGGCTTCATGTAATCTGTAAACATTCACATTGTTGATGAAACTCAGAAATTGCATCCGGATTGAATTCAACAGGCACCATGCGAACTTTTCTCCATGGGAGTGATGTCTCAAACCGTCTACGCTTTTATCGTTCCCTGGGAGACCAGTAGTAGTGCCGAAGCACTTTTGGAAGCTTCCTGGATTCTGTGGACCTTCCGAGTGTTGATGAAACACAGAATTTGCTCCGGGATTGAATACAACAGGCACCATGCAGACGTTTCTCCATGGGAGTAATGTCTCAAACTGTCTACGCTTTGATCGATTCCTGGAAAGCCATTAGTAGTATACGAAGCACATCTAGACAAATTCTGTAATCTGTGAACCTTCAGAGTGTTGATGATACACAGACATTGAATAGGGATTGAATACAACAAGGCACCATTCGTACTTTTCTACATGGGAGTAATGTCTCAAACTATCTACGCTTTGATCGATTCCTGGGAGACCAGTAATAGTATACGAAGCACATCTAGACAAATTCTGTAATCTGTGGACCTTCAGACTGTTGATGAAACACATAATTGCATCGGGATTCAATACAACAGGCACCATGCGAACCTTTCTCCATGTGAGTATTGTCTCAATCTGTCTACGCTTTGATTGATTTCTGGAAGACCATTAGTAGTTTCCGAAGCACATATGGAGGCACTCTGTAATCTGTGGACCTTCATAGTGTTGATGAAACACAGAAATTGCATCGGGATTGAATACAAAACGCACCATGCGTACCTTTCTCGATTTGAGTAATGTCTCAAACTGTCTACGCTTTGAATGATTTCTGGGAAACCAGCAGCAGCTTCTGAAGCACATCTGGAGGCATTCTTTAATCTGTGGACCATCAGAGTGTTGATGAAACACAGAAATTGCATCGGGACTGAATACAACAGCCACCACCCGGACCTTTCTCCATGGGAGTAATGTCTCAATCTGTCTACGCTTTGATTGATTTAAAGAAGACCAGTAGAAGTTTCCGAAGCACATCTTGATGCATTCTATAATCTGTGGACCTTCAGAGTGTTGATGACACAAAGAAATTGCATCAGGATTCAATACAACAGACACCGTGCGGACTTTTCTCCATGGGGGCAACGTCTTAAACTGTCTACGCTTTGATCGTTCCCTTGAATATCAGTAGTAGTTTCCGAAGCACATCTGGATACTTTCTGTAATCTGCGGACCTTCAGAGTGTTGAAAAAACACAGAAATTGCATTGGGAGTGATTACAAAATTCACCATGCGCACTTTTCACCATGGCAGTAATGTCTCAAAGTGTCAACGTTTTGATCGATTGCTGACAGACCGGTATTAGTTTCCCAAGCACATCTGGAGTCATTCTGTAATCTGTGGACCTTCAGAGTGTTGATGAAACACATAAATTGCATCGGGATTGAATACAGCATGCACCATGCGGACCTTTCTCCGTGTGAGTAATGTCTTAATCTGTTTACAATTTGATCGATTTCTGGAAATCCACTAATAGTTTCCGAAGCACATGTGGAGGCATTCTGTAATCTGTGGACCTACAGAGTGTTCATGAAACACAGAAATTGCATCGGGATTGAATACAACAGGCACCATGAGGACTTTTCTCCGTGGGGGAAACGACTTAAACTGTCTACGCTTTGATCGTTCCCTTGAATATCATTAGTAGTTTCCGAAGCACATCTGGAGGCATTCTGTAATCTGTGGACCTTCAAAGTGTTGAAGAAACTCAGAAATTGAATAGGGATTGATTACAAAATTCACCATGCGGGCTTTGCACCATGGGACTAATGTCTCAAAGAGTCTAGGTTTGATCGATCACTGGCAGACCAGTATTAGGTTCCCAAGCACATCTGGAGGCATTCTGTAGTCTGTGGACCTTCAGAGTGTTGATGAAACACAGAAATTGCATCGTAATTGAATACAACAGACACCATGCGGACCTATCTCCATGAGAGAAATGTCTCAATCTGTCTACGCTTTGATTGATTTCTGGAAGACCAGTAGTAGTTCTGAAGCACACATGGAGGCATTCTGTAATCTGTTGACCTTCAGTGTCTTGACGTATCACAGAAATTGCATCGGGATTGAATACAACAGGCACCATGTGGACCTATCTCAATGAGAGTAATATCTCAAACTGTCTACGCTTTGATCGTTCATTGAAAGACCAGTAGTAGTTTCCGAAGCACATGTGGAGGCATTCTCTAATCTGTGGACTATCAGAGTGTTGATGATACACAGAAATTGCATCGGGATTGAATACAACAGCCACCACCCGGACCTTTCTCCATGGGAGTAATGTTTCAATCTGTCTACGCTTTGATTGATTTAAGGAAGACCAGTAGAAGTCTAAGAAGCACATCTGGAGGCTCTCTGTAATTTTTGGTCCCTCTGAGTGTTGATGAAACACAGAAATTGCATCGGGATTGAATACAACAGGCACCATGTGGTCTCTTCTCCATGGGAGTAATGTCTCAAATGGTCTACGATTTGATCGTTCTCTGGAAGACCAGTAGAAGTTTCCGAAGCACATCTGGAGGCATTCTGTAATCTGTGGACATTCAGAGTGTTGATGAAACACAGAAATTGCATCGGGACTGAATACAACAGCCACCACCCAGACCTTTCTCCATGAGAGTAATGTCTCAATCTGTCTACGCTTTGATTAATTTAAAGAAGACCAGTAGAAGTTTCCGAAGCACATCTTGATGCATTCTGTAATCTGTGGACCTTCAGAGTGTTGATGACACAAAGAAATTGCATCAGGATTCAATACAACAGACACCGTGCGGACTTTTCTCCATGGGGGCAACATCTTAAACTGTCTACGCTTTGATCGTTCCCTTGAATATCAGTAGTAGTTTCCGAAGCACATCTGGATTCATTCTGTAATCTGTGGACCTTCAGAGTGTTGAAAAAACACAGAAATTGCGTTGGGAGTGATTACAAAATTCACCATGCGCACTTTTCACCATGGCAGTAATGTCTCAAAGTGTCAACGTTTTGATCGATTGCTGACAGACCGGTATTAGTTTCCCAAGCACATCTGGAGTCATTCTGTAATCTGTGGACCTTCAGAGTGTTGATGAAACACATAAATTGCATCGGGATTGAATACAGCATGCACCATGCGGACCTTTCTCCGTGTGAGTAATGTCTTAATCTGTTTACAATTTGATCGATTTCTGGAAATCCACTAATAGTTTCCGAAGCACATGTGGAGGCATTCTGTAATCTGTGGACCTACAGAGTGTTCATGAAACACAGAAATTGCATCGGGATTGAATACAACAGGCACCATGAGGACTTTTACCCATGCGAGTAATGTCTCAAAATGACTCCGCTTTATCGTTATCTGGAAGACCAGTAGTAGTTTACGAAGCACATCTGGAGTCATTCTATAAACTGTGGACCTTCAGAGTGTTGATGAAACACATAAATTGCATCAGGATTGAATACAACAGGCACCATGCGGACTTTTCTCCGTGGGGGAACGACTTAAACTGTCTACGCTTTGATCGTTCCCTTGAATATCAGTAGTAGTTTCCGAAGCACATCTGGAGGCATTCTGTAATCTGTGGACCTTCAAAGTGTTGAAGAAACTCTGAAATTGAATAGGGATTGATTACAAAATTCACCATGCGGACTTTACACCATGGTAGTAATATCTTAAACTATCTAAGGCTTGATCGATTTCTGGAAAATCCGTAGCAGTTTTCGAAGCACATCTGCTGGCATTCTGTAATCTGTGGACAATCAGAGTGTTGATGAAACACAAAAAATGCATCGGGATTAAATACAGCAGGCACCACACGGAACTTCCTCCATAGGAGTAATGTCTCAATCTGTGTACGCTTTTATTGTATTGTGGAAGACCAGTAGTAGCTTCCGAAGCACATCTGGAGGCATTCTGTAATCTGTGGTCCTTCAGAGTGTTGATGAAACACAGAAATTGCATCGGGATTGAATACAACAGGAACCATGATGACCTTTCTCCGTGGGAGTAATGTCTCAAACTGTCTACGCTTTGATCGTTATCTGGAAGACCAGTAGTAGTTTCCGAAGCACATCTGGAGGCATTCTGTTATCTGTGGACCTTCAGAGTGTTGATGAAACACAGAAATTGGATCGGGATTGAATACAACAGGCACCATGCGGACCTTTCTCCATTTGAGTAATGTCTCAATCTGTCTACGCTTTGAATGATTTCTGGTAGACCAGTAGCTGTTTCTGAAGCACATCTGGAGGCATTCTGGAATCTGTGGACCTTCAGAGTATTGAAGAAACACTGAAATTGGATCGGGATTGAATACAACAGGCACCATGCGGACTTTTCTCCATGGGGGCAAAGTCTTAAACTGTCTACGCTTTGACCGTTCCCTGGAATATCAGTAGTAGTTTCCGAAGCACATCTGAATTCATTCTGTAATCTGTGGACCTTCAGAGTGTTGGCGAAACACCGAAATTGCATCCAGATTGATTACAAAATTCACCATGCAGACTTTTCTCCATCGGAGTAATGTCTCAAAGTGTCTACGATATGATCGATTAATGGCAGACCAGTACTAGTTTCCCAAGCACATCTGGAGTCATTCTGTAATCTGTGGACCTTCAGAGTGTTGATAAAACACAGAAATTGCATCGGGATTGAATGCAGCAGGCACCATGCGGACTTTTCTGCGTGTGAGTAATGTCTTAAACTGTTTACGGTTTGATCGATTTCTGGAAAACCACTAATAGTTTCCGAAGCACATCTGGAGGCATTCTGAAATTTGTGGACCTACAGAGTGTTGATGAAACACAGAAATTGCATCAGGATTGAATACAACAGGCACCATGCGAAATTTTCCCCATGGGAGTAATGTCGCAAACTGTCTACGACATGCTCGTTCCCTGGAAGCCCAGTAATAGTTTGCGAAGCACATCCGGAGGCGTTCATTAATCTGTGTACCTTCAGAACGTTTATGAAACACAGAAATTGCATCGGGATTGAATACAACAGCCACCATGTGGACTTTACTCCATGTGAGTAATGTCTCAAACTGTCTACGCTTTGATCGTTCAGTGGGAGACCAGTAGTAGTTTCCGAAGCACATCTGAAGGCATTCTGTAATCTGTGGACTTTGAGAGTGTCAATGCGGACCTATCCCCATGGGAGAAATGTCTCAAACTGTCTACGCTTTGTTCTTTCCCTGGAAGACCAGTAGTAGCTTCCGAAACACATCTGGAGACGTTCTGTAACCTGTGGACCTTCAGAGTGTTGATGAAACACAGAAATTGCATCGGGATTGAATACAACAGGCACCATGTGGACTCTTCTCCATGGGAGTAATGTCTCAAACTGTCAACGCGTTGATCGTTCAATGGGAGATCAGTAGTAGTTTCCGATGCTCATCTGGAGGCATTCTCTAATTTGTTGACCTTCAGAGTGTTGATGAAACACAGAAACTGCACCGGGATTTAACACAACAGGTACAATGTGGATCTTTCTCCATGTGAGTAATGTCTCAATCTGTCTACACTTTGATCGATTTCTGGAAGACCAGTAGTAGTTTCTGAAGCACATCAGGAGGCATTCTGTAATCTGTGAACCTTCAGAGTGTTGATGAAACACAGAAATTGCACCGGGATTGAGCACAACAGGCACCATGCGGACATTTCTCCATGTGTGTAATGTCTCAATCTGTCGACGATTTGATTGATTTCTGGAAGACCAGTAGTAGTTTCTCATGCACATCCTGAGGCAATCTGTAATCTCTGGACCTTCACAGTGTTCATGAAACACAGAAAATGCATCGGGATTGAATAGAGAAGGCAACATGTGGACTCTTCTCCATGGGAGTAATGTCTCAAACTGTATACGCTTTGATCTATTTCAGGAAGACCAGTAGTAGTTTCTGAAGAACATCTATTGGCGTTCTGTAATCTGTGGACCTTCAGAGTGTTGATGAGACACAGAAATTGCATCGGGATTGAAACCAACAGGCACCGTGTGGACTTTTCTCCATGGGAGTAATGTCTCAAACTGTCTACGATGTGATATTTCAATGGGAGCCCACTAGTAGTAGTACCGAGGCACATCTGGAGGCATTCTGCAATCTGTGGACCTTCAGAGTGTTGATGAAAAACAGAAATTGCATCGGGATTGAATACAACAGGCACCATGCGGACCTTTCTCAATGTGAGTAATGTCTCAAATTGTCTACGCTTTGATTGATTTCTGGGAGACCAGTAGTAGTTTCTGATGCACATCCGGAGGCATTCTGTAATCTGTGGACCATCAGAATGTTGATGAAACACAGAAATTGCATCGGGATTGAATTCAACAGGCATCATGTAAACTCTTCTCCATGAGAGTAATGTCTCAAACTGTCTACGCTTTGATCGTTCAATGGGAGATCAGTAGTAGTTTCCGAAGCACATCTGGAGGCATTCTATAATCTGTTCACCCTCAGAGGTTTGATGAAACACAGAAATTGCACCGGGATTGAACACAACAGGCACCATGCGGACCTTTCTCCATGTGAGTAATGTCTCAATCTGTCTACGATTTAATTGATTTCTGGAAGACCAGTAGTAGTTTATGATGCACATTTGGAGGCATTGTGTAATGTGTATACCTTCAGAATGTTGATTAAACACAGAAAATGCATCGGGTTTGAATAGAACAGGCACGATGTGGCTTTACTCCATGGGAGTAATGTCTCAAACAGTCTACGCTTTGATCTTTCCCTGGAAGACCAGTAGTAGCTTCCGAAGCACATCCTGAGGCGTTCTGTAATCCATGGACCTTCAGAGTGTTGATGAGACACAGAATTTGCATCGGGATTGAATACAACAGGCACCATGCGGACCTTACTCCCTGTGAGTAATGTCTCAATCTTTCTACGCTTTTATTGATTTCTGGAAGACCAGTGGTAGTTTCTGAAGCACAACTGGAGGCATTCTGTAATCTGTGGACTTTCACAGTGTTCATGAAACACAGAAAATTCATCGGGATTGAATAAAAGAGGCACCAGGCTGACTTTTCCCCCTGGGAGGATGTCTCACACTGTATACGATTTGATCGTCATCTGGAAGACCAGTAGTAGTTTCCGAAGCACATCCGTAGGCGTTCTGTAATCTTTGGACCTTCAGAGTGTTGATGAAACACAGAAATTGCACCGGGATTGAACACAACAGGCACCATGCGGACCTTTCTCCATGTGAGTAATGTCGCAATCTGTCTACGATTTGATTGATTTCTGGAAGAACAATAGTAGTTTCTGATGCACATCCGGATGCATTCTGTAATCTTTGGACCATCAGGATGTTGATGAAACACAGACATTGCATCGGGATTGAATACAACAGGCAACATGTGGACTTTTCTCCACGGGAGTAACGTCTCAATCTGTCTACGCTTTGATCGTTCAATGGTAGATCAGTAGTAGATTCCGAAGGACATCTGGAGGCATTCTATAATCTGTTGACCATCAGAGGTCTGATGAAACACAGAAATTGCACCGGGATTGAACACAACAGGCACCATGGGAACCTTTCTCCATGTGAGTAATGTCTCAATCTGTCTTCGATTTTATTGATTTCTGGAAGACCAGTAGTAGTTTCTGATGCACATCCCGAGGCATTTTGTAATCTGTGGACCATCAGAATGTTGATGAAACACAGAAATTGCATCGAGATTGAATACAACAGGCAACATGTGGAGTTCACTCCACGGGAGTAATGTCTCAAACTGTCTACGCTTTGATCGTTCAATGGTAGATTTGTAGTAGATTCCGAAGGACATCCGAAGGCATTCTATAACCTGTTGACCGTCATAGGTTTGATGAAACACAGAAATTGCACCGGGATTGAACACAAAAGGCACCATGCGGACCTTTCTCCATGTGAGTAATGTGTCAATTTGTCTACGATTTGATTGATTTCTGGAAGACCAGTAGTAGTTTATGGTGCACATCTGGAAGCATTCTGTAATCTGTGTACCTTCAGAATGTTGATGAAACACAGAAAATGCATCGTGTTTGAATACAACAGGCACCATGCTAACTTTTCTCCCTCTGAGTAACGTCTCTAACTGTTTACGCTTTGATCGATATCTCTAAAGCCCGTAGTAGTTTCCGAAACACATTTGGAGGCATTCTGTAATCTGTGGAACTTCAGAGTGTTGATGGAACACAGAAATTGCATCGGGATTGAATACAACAGGCACCATGCGGACTTTACTCCATGGGAGTAATGTCTCAAACAGTCTACGCTTTGATCTTTCTCTGGAAGACCAGTAGTAGCTTCCGAAGCACATCTGGTGGCGTTCTTTAATCTGTGGACTTTCAGAGTGTTGATGAAACAGAAAATTTGCATCGGGATTGAATACAACATGCACCATGCGGACCTTACTCCCTGTGTGTAGTGTCTCAATCTGTCTACGCTTTGATAGATTTCTGGAAGACCAGTGGTAGTTTCTGAAGCACAACTGGAGGCATCCTGTAATCTGTGGACTTTCACAGTGTTCATGAAACACAGAAAATGCATCGGGATTGAATAAGACAGGCACCAGGCTGACTTTTCCCCCTGAGAGAAATGTCTCAAACTGTATACGATTAGATCGTCATCTGGAAGACCAGTAGTAGTTTCCGAAGCACATCTGGAGGCATTCTGTAACCTTTGGACATTCTGAGTGTTGATGAAACACAGAAATTGCACCACGATTGAATACAACAGGCACCATGTGGACTTTTCTCCATGGGAGTAATTTTTCATACTGTCTACGCTTTGATCATTCAATGGGAGACCAGTAGTAGTTTCCGAAGCACATCTGGAGGCGTTCTGTAATCTGCGGACCTACAGAGTGTTGATGGAACACAGAAATTGCATCGGGATTGAAGACAACAGGCACCATGCGGACCTTTCTCCATGTGAGTAACGTCTCAATCTGTCTACGCTTTGATTGATTTCTGGAAGACCAGTAGAAGTTTCTGAAGCCCATCTGGAGGCATTCTGTAATCTGTCGACCTTCATAGTATTGATGGAACACAGAAGTTCCATCGGAATTGAATACAACAGGCACCATGTGGACATTTCTCCAAGGGAGTAATGTCTCAAACTGTCTACGCTTTGATCGTTCAATGGGAGATCAGTAGTAGTTTCCGAAGCACATCTAGAGTCATTCTCTAATCTGTGGACCTTCAGAGTGTTGATGAAACACAAAAAATGCATCGGGATTAAATACAGCAGGCACCACACGGAACTTCCTCCATAGGAGTAATGTCTCAATCTGTGTACGCTTTTATTGTATTGTGGAAGACCAGTAGTAGCTTCCGAAGCACATCTGGAGGCATTCTGTAATCTGTGGTCCTTGAGAGTGTTGATGAAACACAGAAATTTCATCGGGATTGAATACAACAGGCACCATGCGGACCTTTCTCCATTTGAGTAATGTCTCAATCTGTCTACGCTTTGAATGATTTCTGGTAGACCAGTAGCTGTTTCTGAAGCACATCTGGAGGCATTCTGGAATCTGTGGACCTTCAGAGTATTGATGAAACACTGAAATTGGATCGGGATTGAATACAACAGGCACCATGCGGACTTTTCTCCATGGGGGCAAAGTCTTAAACTGTCTACGCTTTGACCGTTCCCTGGAATATCAATAGTAGTTTCCGAAGCACATCTGAATTCATTCTGTAATCTGTTGACCTTCAGAGTGTTGGCGAAACACCGAAATTGCGTCCAGATTGATTACAAAATTCACCATGCAGACTTTTCACCATCGGAGTAATGTCTCAAAGTGTCTACGATATGATCGATTAATGGCAGACCAGTACTAGTTTCCCAAGCACATCTGGAGTCATTCTGTAATCTGTGGACCTTCAGAGTGTTGATAAAACACAGAAATTGCATCGGGATTGAATGCAGCAGGCACCATGCGGACTTTTCTGCGTGTGAGTAATGTCTTAAACTGTTAACGGTTTGATCGATTTCTGGAAAACCACTAATAGTTTGCGAAGCACATCCGGAGGCGTTCTTTAATCTGTGTACCTTCAGAACGTTTATGAAACACAGAAATTGCATCGGGATTGAATACAACAGCCACCATGTGGACTTTCCTCCATGTGAGTAATGTCTCAAACTGTCTACGCTTTGATCGTTCAGTGGGAGACCAGTAGTAGTTTCCGAAGCACATCTGAAGGCATTCTGTAATCTGTGGACTTTGAGAGTGTCAATGCGGACCTATCCCCATGGGAGAAATGTCTCAAACTGTCTACGCTTTGTTCTTTCCCTGGAAGACCAGTAGTAGCTTCCGAAACACATCTGGAGACGTTCTGTAACCTGTGGACCTTCAGAGTGTTGATGAAACACAGAAATTGCATCGGGATTGAATACAACAGGCACCATGCGGACCTTTCTCAATGTGAGTAATGTCTCAAACTGTCTACGCTTTGATTGATTTCTGGAAGACCAGTAGTAGTTTATGGTGCACATCTGGAAGCATTCTGTAATCTGTGTACCTTCAGAATGTTGATGAAACACAGAAAATGCATCGTGTTTGAATACAACAGGCACCATGCTAACTTTTCTCCCTGTGAGTAACGTCTCTAACTGTTTACGCTTTGATCGATATCTCTAAAGCCCGTAGTAGTTTACGAAACACATTTGGAGGCATTCTGTAATCTGTGGACTATCAGAGTGTTGATGGAACACAGAAATTGCATCGGGATTGAATACAACAGGCACCATGAGGACCTATCTCCATGGGAGTAATGTCTCAAACTGTCTAAGCTTTGATTGATTTCTGGACGACCAGTAGTTGTTTCCGATGCACATCTGGAGGCATTCTATAACCTGTATACCTTCAGAGTCTTGACGAATCACAGAAATTGCATCGGGAATGAATACAACAGGCACCATGCGGACTTTACTCCATGGGAGTAATGTCTCAAACAGTCTACGCTTTGATCTTTCCCTGGAAGACCAGTAGTAGCTTCCGAAGCACATCTGGTGGCGTTCTTTAATCTGTGGACTTTCAGAGTGTTGATGAAACAGAAAATTTGCATCGGGATTGAATACAACATGCACCATGCGGACCTTACTCCCTGTGTGTAGTGTCTCAATCTGTCTACGCTTTGATAGATTTCTGGAAGACCAGTGGTAGTTTCTGAAGCACAACTGGAGGCATCCTGTAATCTGTGGACTTTCACAGTGTTCATGAAACACAGAAAATGCATCGGGATTGAATAAGACAGGCACCAGGCTGACTTTTCCCCCTGAGAGAAATGTCTCAAACTGTATACGATTAGATCGTCATCTGGAAGACCAGTAGTAGTTTCCGAAGCACATCTGGAGGCATTCTGTAACCTTTGGACATTCTGAGTGTTGATGAAACACAGAAATTGCACCACGATTGAATACAACAGGCACCATGTGGACTTTTCTCCATGGGAGTAATTTTTCATACTGTCTACGCTTTGATCATTCAATGGGAGACCAGTAGTAGTTTCCGAAGCACATCTGGAGGCGTTCTGTAATCTGCGGACCTACAGAGTGTTGATGGAACACAGAAATTGCATCGGGATTGAAGACAACAGGCACCATGCGGACCTTTCTCCATGTGAGTAACGTCTCAATCTGTCTACGCTTTGATTGATTTCTGGAAGACCAGTAGAAGTTTCTGAAGCACATCTGGAGGCATTCTGTAATCTGTCGACCTTCATAGTATTGATGGAACACAGAAGTTCCATCGGAATTGAATACAACAGGCACCATGTGGACATTTCTCCAAGGGAGTAATGTCTTAAACTGTCTACGCTTTGATCGTTCAATGGGAGATCAGTAGTAGTTTCCGAAGCACATCTAGAGTCATTCTCTAATCTGTCGACCTTCAGAGTGTTGAAGAAACACAGAAATTGCACCGGGATTGAACACAACAGGCACCATGGATTACTTTCTCCATGTGATTAATGTCTCAATCTGCCTACGCTTTAATTGATTTCTGGAAGACCAGTAGTAGTTTCTGAAGCACATCTGGAGGCATTCTGAGATCTGTGGACCTTCAGAGTGTTGATGAAACACAGAATTTACATCGGGATTGAATACAACAGGCACCACGCGGACCTTTCCGCATTGGGAGTAATGTCTCAATCTGTCTACGCTTTGATTGATTTCTGGAAGACCAGTAGAAGTTTCTGAAGCACATCTGGATCATTCTGTAATCTGTGGAAGTTCAGAGTGTTGATGAAACACAGAAAATGCATGGGGATTGAATACAACAGGCACCATTCTTACTTTTCTCCCTGGGGGTAATGTCTCAAACTGTATACGCTTTAATCGATTTCTGGAAAACCCGTAGTAGTTTCCAAAGCACATCTGGAGGCATTCTGTAATCTGTGGACTTTCACAGTGTTCATGAAACACAAAAATTGCATCGGGATTGATACAATAGGCACCATGCGGATATTCCCCCATGTGAGTAACGTCTCAAACTGTCTCCGCTTTGATCGTACCCTGGAAGTCAAGTAGTAGTTTCCGAAGCACATCCGAAGGCATTCTGTAATCTGTGGACTTTCACAGTGTTCATGAAACACAGAAAATGCATCGGGATTTAATACAACAGCCACTATGCTGACTTTTTTCTCTGGGACTAATGTCTCAAACTGTATACGGTTTGATCTATTTCTGGAGAACCCGTAGTAGTTTCCGAAGCACATCTGGAGGCTTTCTGTAATCTGTGGACCTAAAGAGTGTTGATGGAACACAGAAACTGCAATGGGATTGAAGACAACACGCACCATGCGGACCTTTCTCCATGAGAGTAACGTCTCAATCTGTCTACGCTTTGATTGATTTCTGGAAGACCAGTAGAAGTTTCTGAAGCACATCTGGAGGCATTCTGTAATCTGTCGACCTTCATAGTATTGATGGAACACAGAAGTTCCATCGGAATTGAATACAACAGGCACCATGTGGATATTTCTCCAAGGGAGTAATGTCTCAAACTGTCTACGCTTTGATCGTTCAATGGGAGATCAGTAGTAGTTTCCGAAGCACATCTAGAGTCATTCTCTAATCTGTGGACCTTCAGAGTGTTGAAGAAACACAGAAATTGCACCGGGATTGATCACAACAGGCACCATGGGTAACTTTCTCCATGTGATTAATGTCTCAATCTGCCTACGCTTTAATTGATTTCTGGAAGACCAGTAGTAGTTTCTGAAGCACATCTGGAGGCATTCTGAAATCTGTGGACCTTCAGAGTGTTGATGAAACACAGAATTTACATCGGGATTGAATACAACAGGCACGACGCGGACCTTTCCGCATGGGAGTCATGTCTCAATCTGTCTACGCTTTGATTGATTTCTGGTGGACGAATAGTAGTTTCCGAAGCACATCTGTAGGTGTTCTGTAATCTGTGGACCTTCAGAGTGTTGATGAAACACAGAAATCGCATCAGAATTGAATACAACAGGCACCCTGTGGGCTATTCTCCATCGGAATAATGTCTCAAAGTGTACACGCTTTAATCGACTTCTGGAAAACCCGTAGTAGTTTCCGAAGCAAATCTGGTGTCATTCTGTAATCTGTGGACCTTCAGAGTGTAGATGGAACACAGAAATTGCATCGCGATTGAATACAACAGGCACCATGCGGACCTATCTCCATGGGAGTAATGTTCCAATATGTCTACCCTTTGAAGGATTTTTGGAAGACGTGTAGTAGTTTCCGAAGCACATCTGAAGGTGTTCTGTAATCTGTGGACCTTCAGAGTGTTGATGAGACACAGAAATTGCATCGAGATTGAATAGAACAGGCACCATGTAGACTTTTCTGGAAAGGAGTAATGTCTTAAACTCTCTACGCTTTATCATTCAATGGGAGACCAGTAGTAGTTTCCGAAGCACATCTGGAGGCATTCTGTAATCTGTGCACCTTCAGAGTGTTGATGAAAAACAGAAATTGCTTCGGGATTAAATACAACAGGCACCATTCGGACCTTTCACCATGGGAGTAATGTCTCAATCTGTCTACGCTTTGATTGAATTATGGAAGGTCTGTAGTAGTTTCCGAAGCACATATGGAGCATTCTCTAATCTGTGGTCCTTCAGAGTGTTGATGAAACACAGATATTGCACCGGGATTGAACACAACGGGCACCATGCGGACCTCTCTCCATGTGAGTAATATACCAATCTGTCTACGCTTTGATCGATTTCTGGATAACCCGTAGTAGTTTCTAAAGCACATCTGGAGGCATTCTGTAATCTGTGGACTTTCACAGTGTTCATGAAACACAGAAATTGCATCGGGATTGAATACAACAGGCACCATGCGGAAATTCCCCCATAGGAGTAACGTCTCAAACTGTCTCCGCTTTGATCGTTCCCTGGAAGTCAAGTAGTAGTTTCCGAAGCACATCCGAAGGCATCCTGTAATCAGTGGACTTGAACAGTGTTCATGAAACACAGAAAATGCATCGGGATTTAGTACAAAATCCACTATGCTGACTTTTCTCCCTGGGAGTAATGTCTGAAACTGTATACGTTTTGATCGATTTCTGGAAAACCCGTAGTAGTTTTCGAAGCACATCTGGAGGCTTCCTGTAATCTGTGGACCTTCAGAGTGTTGATGGAACACAGAAATTGCATCGGGATTGAAAACAACAGGCACCATGCGGACCTATCTCCATGGGAGTAATGTCTCAATCTGTCTACTTTTTATTGATTTCTGGAAGACCTGTAGTAGTTTCCGAAGGCCATCTGGAGGCATTCTGTAATCTGTATACATTCAGAGTCTTGACGAATCACAGAAATTGCATCGGGAAAGAATACAACATGCACTATGTGGGCTTTTCTCCATGGGAGAAATGTCTCAATCTGTCTACGCTTTGATTGATTTCTGGAAGACCAGTTGTAGTTTCCAAAGCACATCTGGAGGCGCTCTGTAATCTGTATACCTTCAGAGTCTTGACGAATCACAGAAATTGCATCGGGAAAGAATACAACATGCACTATGAGGACTTTTCTCCATGGGAGAAATGTCTCAATCTGTCTACGCTTTGATTGATTTCTGGAAGACCAGTTGTAGTTTCCAAAGCACATCTGGAGGCGCTCTGTAATCTGTATACCTTCAGAGACTTGACGAATCACAGAAATTGCATCGGGAATGAATACAACAGGTACCATGCGGACCTTTCTCCATGTGAGTAATGTCTCAAACTGTCTACGCTTTGATTGATTACTGGAAGACCAGTAGTAGTTTCTGAAGCACATCTGGAGGCATTCTGAAATCTGTGGACCTCCAGAGTGTTGATGAAACACAGAATTTGCATCGGGATTGAATACAACATTCACCACGTGGACCTTTCCGCATGGGAGTAATGTCTCAATCTGTCTACGCTTTGATTGATTTCTGGAAGACCAGTTGTAGTTTCCAAAGCACATCTGGAGGCGCTCTGTAATCTGTATACCTTCAGAGTCTTGACGAATCACAGAAATTGCATCGGGAATGAATACAACAGGTACCATGCGGTCCTTTCTCCATGTGAGTAATGTCTCAATCTGTCTACGCTTTGATTGATTACCGGAAGACCAGTAGTAGTTTCTGAAGCACATCTGGAGGCATTCTGAAATCTGTGGACCTTCAGAGTGTTGATGGAACACAGAAATTGCATCGGGATTGAAGACAACAGGCACCATGCGGACCTTTCTCCATGTGAGTAACGTCTCAATCTGTCTACGCTTTGATTTATTTCTGGAACACCAGTAGAAGTTTCTGAAGCACATCTGGAGGCATTCTTAAATCTGTGGACCTTCAGAGTGTTGATGAAACACAGAATTTACATCGGGATTGAATACAACAGGCACCACGCGGACCTTTCCGCATGGGAGTAATGTCTCAATCTGTCTACGCTTTGATTGATTTCTGGAAGACCAGTATTCGTTTCTGATGCACATCTGGAGGCATTCTGTAATCTGTGGAAGTTCAGAGTGTTGATGAAACACAGAAAATGCATCGGGATTGAATACAACAGGCACCATGCTTACTTTTCTCCCTGGGGGTAATGTCTCAAACTGTATACGCTTTAATCGATTTCTGGAAAACCCGTAGTAGTTTCCAAAGCACATCTGGAGGCATTCTGTAATCTGTGCACTTTCACAGTGTTCATGAAACACAGAAAATGCATCGGGATTTAATACAACAGATACTATGCTGACTTTTTTCTCATGGAGTATGTCTCAAACTATATACGTTTTGATCTATTTCTGGAGAACCCGTAGTAGTTTCCGAAGCACATCTGTAGGCTTTCTGTAAACTGTGGACCTTCAGGGTGTTGATGGAACACAGAAATTGCATCGGGATTGAAGACAACAGGCACCATGCGGACCTTTCTCCATGTGAGTAACGTCTCAATCAGTCTACGGTTTGATTGATTTCTGGAAGACCAGTAGAAGTTTCTGAAGCACATCTGGAGGCATTCTGTAATCTGTGGACCTTCATAGTATTGATGGATCACAGAAGTTGCATCGAAATTGAATACATCAGGCACCATGTGGACATTTCACCAAGGGAGTAATGTCTCAAACTGTCTACGCTTTGATCGTTCAATGGGAGATCAGTAGTAGTTTCCGAAGCACATCTGGAGTCATTCTCTAATCTGTGGACCTACAGAGTGTTGAAGAAACACAGAAATTGGCCCGGGATTGAACACAACAGGCACCATGGATAACTTTCTCCATGTGATTAATGTCTCAATCTGCCTACACTTTAATTGATTTCTGGATGACCAATAGTAATGTCTCAAGCAGTCCACGCTTTGATCTTTCCCTGGAAGACCAGTAGTAGCTTCCAAAGCATATCTGGAGGCGTTCCGTCATCTGTGGACCTTCAGAGTGTTGATGAAACACAGAAATTGCATCGGGATTGAATACAACAGGCACCATGTATAATTTTCTCACATGGGATTAATGTCTCAAACTGTCTACGCTTTGATCGTTCAATGGGAGATCAGTAGTAAATTCCGAAACACATCTGGAGGCATTCTCTATTATGCGGACCTTCAGAGTGTTGATGAAACACAGAAATTGCATAGGGATTGAATACAAGAGGCACCATGCGGACCTTTCTCCATGGGAGTAATGTCTCAATCTTTCTACGCTCTGATTGATTTATGGAATACCAGTAGTAGTTTCCGACGCACATCTGGATTCACTCTGTAATCTGTGGTGCTACAGAGTGTTGATGGAACACAGAAATTGCATCGGGATTGAATAAATCAGTCACCATGCGGAAATTCCTCCATGGGAGTAACGTCTCAAACTGTCTCCGCTTTGATCGTTCCCTGGAAGTCCAGTAGTAGTTTCCGAAACACATCTGAAGGCATTCTGTAATCTGTGGCCTTTCACAGTGTTCATGAAACACAGAAACTGCATCGGGATTGAATACAACATTCACCATGCTAACTTTTCTCCCTGGGAGTAATGTCTCAAACGGTATACGCTTTGATCGATTTCTGGAAAACCCATAGTAGTTTCCGAAGCACATCTGGAGGCATTCTGTAATCTGTGGACCTTCAGAGTATAGATGGAACACAGAAATTGCATCGGGATTGAATACAACAGGCGCCATGCGGACCTATCTCCATGGGAGTAATGTCTCAATCTGTCTACGCTTTGACTGATTTCTGGAAGGCCAGTGGTAGTTTCCGCAGCACATCTGGAGGCATTCTGTAATCTGTATACCTTCAGAGTCTTGACGAATCACAGAAATTGCATCGGGAATGAATACAACAGGCACCATGTGGACTTTTCTCCATGGGAGTAATGTCACAAACTGTTACGCTTTGATCGCTCAATGAGAGGTCAGTAGTAGTTTCCGAAGCACATCTGGATGCATTCTGTAATCTGTGAACCTTCAGAGTGTCGATGAAACACAGAAATTGCATCAGAATTGAATTCAACAGGCACCATGTGGACTCTTCTCCATGGGAGTAATGTCTCAAACTGCCTACGCTTTGATCGTTCAATGGGAGATCAGTAGTTGTTTCGGAAGCACATCTGGAGGCATTCTCTAATCTGTTGACCTTCAGAGTGTTGATGAAACACTGAAATTGCACCTTGATTGAATACAACAGCACCATGCTTACCTTTCTCCATGTGAGTAATATCTCAATCTGTCTACGCTTTGATTGATTTCTGGAAGACCAGTAGTAGTTTCTGAAGCACATCTGGAGGAATTCTGTAATCTGTGGACCTTCAGAGTGTTGACGAAACACACAAAATGTATCGGGATTGAATACAACAGGCACCATGCTTACTTTTCTCCCTGGGGATAATGTCTCAAAATGTATACGCTTTGATCGATTTCTGGATAACCCGTAGTAGTTTCCAAACCACATCTGGAGGCATTCTGTAATCTGTGGACTTTCACAGTGTTCATGAAACACATAAATTGCATCGGGATTGAATACAACAGGCACCATGCGCAAAATTCCCCCATGTGAGTAACGTCTCAAACTGTCTCCCCTTTGATCGTTCCCTGAAAGTCACGTAGTAGTTTCCGAAGGACATCCGAAGGCATTCTGTAAACTGTGGACTTTCACAGTGTTCATGAAACACATAAATTGCATCGGGATTGAATACAACATTCACCATGCGGAAATTCCCCCATGTGAGTAACGTCTCAAACTGTCTCCGCTTTGATCGTTCCCTGAAAGTCAAGTAGTAGTTTCCGAAGAACATCCGAAGGCATTCTGTAATCTGTGGACTTTCACAGTGTTCATGAAACACAGAAAATGCATCTGGATTTAATACAACAGCCACTATGATGACTTTTCACCCTGGGAGTAATGTCTGAAACAGTATACACTTTGATCGATTTCTGGAGAACCCGTAGTAGTTTCCGAAGCACATCTGGAGGCTTTCTGTTATCTGTGGAACTTCATAGTGTTGATGGAACACACATATTACATCGTTATTGAAGACAACAGGCACCATGCGGACCTATCTCCATGGGAGTAATGTCTCAATCTGTCTACGCTTTGATTGATTTCTGGAAGAACAGTAGTAGTTTCCGAAACCCATCTGGAGGCATTCTGTAATCTGTATACCTTCAGAGTCTTGACGAATCATAGAAATTGCATCGGGAATGAATACAACATGCACCGTGTGGACTTTTCTCCATGGGAGAAATGTCTCAATCTGTCTACGCTTTGATTGATTTCTGGAAGACCAGTTGTAGTTTCCAAAGCACATCTGGAGGCGCTCTGTAATCTGTTTACCTTCAGAGTATTGTTGGAACAAAGAAATTGCATCGGGATTGAATACAACAGTCACCATGCGCACTTTCCTCCATGGGAGTAATGTCTCAAACAATCTACGCTTTGATCGTTCCCTGGAAGACCAGTAGTAGTTTCCGATGCACATCTGGAGGCATTCTGTAATCTGTGGACTATCAGAGTGTTGATGAAACACAGAAATTGCATCTGGATTGAATTCAACAGTCACCATGCGCCCTTTCCTCCATGGGAGTAATTTCTCAAAGAGACTACGTTTTGATCGTTCCCTGGAAGACCAGTAGTAGTTTCCGATGCACATCTGGAGGCATTCTGTAATCTGTGGACCATCAGAGTGTTGATGAAACACAAAAATTGCATCGGGATTAAATACAACAGTCACCATGCGCACTTTCCTCCATGGGAGTAATGTCTCAAAGAGTCTACGCTTTGATCGTTCCCTGGAAGACCAGTAGTAGTTTCCGATGCACATCTGGAGGCATTCTGTAATCTGTGGCCCATCAGAGTGTTGATGAAACACAGAAATTGGATCGGGATTGAATACAACAGTCACCATGCGCACTTACCTCCATGGGAGTGATGTCTCAAACAGTCTACGCTTTAATCGTTCCCTAGAAGACCAGTAGTAGTGTCCGATGCACATCTGGAGGCATTCTGTAATCTGTGGACTATCAGAGTGTTGATGAAACACAGTAATTGCATCGGGATTGAATACAACAGTCACCATGCGCATATTCATCCATGGTAGTAATGTCTCAAACAATCTACGCTTTGTTCGTTCCCTGGAAGACCAGTAGTAGTTTCCGATGCACATCTGGAAGCATTTTTTAAGCTGTGGACTATCAGTGTGTTGATGAAACACAGTTATCGCATCGGGATTGAATACAACATTCACCATGCGCACTTTCCTCCATAGGAGTAATGTCTCAAACAGCCTACGCTCTGATCGTTCCCTGGAAGACCAGTAGTAGTTTCCGATGCACATCTGGAAGCATTTTTTAATCTGTGGACTATCAGAGTGTCGATGAAACACAGTTATCACATCGGGATTGAATACAACAGTCACCATGCGCACTTTCCTCCATAGGAGTGATGTCTCAAACAGTCTACGCTTTGATCGTTCCCTGGAAGACCAGTAGTAGTTTCCGATGCACATCTGGAGGCATTCTGTAATCTGTGGACTATCAGAGTGTTGATGAAACACAGAAATTGCATCGAGATTGAATACAACAGTCACCTTGCGCACTTTCCTCCATGGGAGTAATGTCTCAAACAGTCTACGCTTTGATCGTTCCCTGGAAGACCAGTAGTAGTTTCCGATGCACATCTGGAGGCATTCTGTAATCTGTGGACTATCAGAGTGTTGATGAAACACAGAAATTGCATCGGGATTGAATACAACAGTCACCATGCGCACTTTCCTCCATGGGAGTAATGTCTCAAACGGTCTACGCTTTGATCGTTCCCTGGAAGACCATTAGTAGTTTCTGATGCACATCTTTAAGCATTCTGTAATCTGTGGACTATCAGAGTGTTGATGAAACACAGTTATCGCATCGGGAATGAATACAACAGTCACAATGCGCACTTTCCTCCATGGGAGTAATATCTCAAACAGCCTACGCTTTGATCGCTCCCTGAAAGACTAGTAGTAATTTCCGATGCACATCTGAAGCCATTCTGTAATCTGTGGACTATCAGAATGGTGATGAAACACAGAAATTGCATCTGGATTGAATTCAACAGGCACCATGCGCCCTTTCCTCCATGGGAGTAATTTCTCAAAGAGACTACGCTTTGATCGTTCCCTGGAAGACCAGTAGTAGTTTCCGATGCACATCTGGAGTTATTCTGTAATCTGTGGACCATCAGAGTGTTGATGAAACACAAAAATTGCATCGGGATTGAATACAACAGTCACCATGCGCACTTTCCTCCATGGGAGTAATGTTTCAAAGAGTCTACGCTTTTTATCGTTCCCTGGAAGACCAGTAGTAGTATCCGATGCACATATGGAGGCATTCTGTAATCTGTGGCCCATCAGAGTGTTGATGAAACACAGAAATTGCATCGGGATTGAATACAACAGTCACCAGCGCACTTACCTCCATGGGAGTGATGTCTCAATCAGTCTACGCTTTAATCGTTCCCTCGAAGACCAGTAGTAGTGTCCGATGCACATCTGGAGGCATTCTGTAATCTGTGGACTATCAGAGTGTTGATGAAACACAGAAATTGCATCGGGATTGAATACAACAGTCACCATGCGCATATTCCTCCATGGTAGTAATGTCTCAAACTGTGTACGCTTTGATCGTTCCCTGGAAGACCAGTAGTAGTTTCCGATGCACATCTGGAAGCATTTTTTAATCTGTGGACTATCAGAGTGTTGATGAAACACAGTTATCGCATCGGGATTGAATATAACATTCACCATGCGCACTTTCCTCCATAGGAGTAATGTCTCAAACCGCCTACGCTCTGATCGTTCCCTGGAAGACCAATAGTAGTTTCCGATGCACATCTGGAAGCATTTTTTAATCTGTGGACTATCAGAGTGTCGATGAAACACAGTTATCTCATCGGGATTGAATACAACAGTCACCATGCGCACTTTCCTCCATGGGAGTAATGTCTCAAACAGTCTACGCTTTCATCGTTCCATGGAAGACCAGTAGTAGTTTCCGATGCACATCTGGAGGCATTCTGTAATCTGTGGACGATCAGAGAGTTGATGAAACATAGAAATTGCATCGGGATTGAATGCAACAGTCACCATGCGCACTTTCCTCCATGGGGTAATGTCTCAAACAGTTTACGATTTGATCGTTAATTGCAAGACCAGTAGTAATTTCCGTTGCACATTTTGAGTCATTTGGTAATCTGTGGACTATCAGAGTGTTGACGAAACACAGAAATTGCATCGAGATTGAATACAACAGTCACCTTGCGCACTTTCCTCCATGGGAGTAATGTCTCAAACAGTCTACGCTTTGATCGTTCCCTGGAAGACCAGTAGTAGTTTCCGATGCACATCTGGAGGCATTCTGTAATCTGTGGACTATCAGAGTGTTGATGAAACACAGATATTGCATCGGGATTGAATACAACAGTCACCATGCGCACTTTCCTCCATGGGAGTAATGTCTCAAACGGTCTACGCTTTGATCGTTCCCTGGAAGACCAGTAGTAGTTTCCGATGCACATCTGGAGGCATTCTGTAATCTGTGGCCCATCAGAGTGTTGATGAAACACAGAAATTGGATCGGGATTGAATACAACAGTCACCATGCGCACTTACCTCCATGGGAGTGATGTCTCAAACAGTCTACGCTTTAATCGTTCCCTAGAAGACCAGTAGTAGTGTCCGATGCACATCTGGAGGCATTCTGTAATCTGTGGACTATCAGAGTGTTGATGAAACACAGTAATTGCATCGGGATTGAATACAACAGTCACCATGCGCATATTCATCCATGGTAGTAATGTCTCAAACAATCTACGCTTTGTTCGTTCCCTGGAAGACCAGTAGTAGTTTCCGATGCACATCTGGAAGCATTTTTTAAGCTGTGGACTATCAGTGTGTTGATGAAACACAGTTATCGCATCGGGATTGAATACAACATTCACCATGCGCACTTTCCTCCATAGGAGTAATGTCTCAAACAGCCTACGCTCTGATCGTTCCCTGGAAGACCAGTAGTAGTTTCCGATGCACATCTGGAAGCATTTTTTAATCTGTGGACTATCAGAGTGTCGATGAAACACAGTTATCACATCGGGATTGAATACAACAGTCACCATGCGCACTTTCCTCCATAGGAGTGATGTCTCAAACAGTCTACGCTTTGATCGTTCCCTGGAAGACCAGTAGTAGTTTCCGATGCACATCTGGAGGCATTCTGTAATCTGTGGACTATCAGAGTGTTGATGAAACACAGAAATTGCATCGAGATTGAATACAACAGTCACCTTGCGCACTTTCCTCCATGGGAGTAATGTCTCAAACAGTCTACGCTTTGATCGTTCCCTGGAAGACCAGTAGTAGTTTCCGATGCACATCTGGAGGCATTCTGTAATCTGTGGACTATCAGAGTGTTGATGAAACACAGAAATTGCATCGGGATTGAATACAACAGTCACCATGCGCACTTTCCTCCATGGGAGTAATGTCTCAAACGGTCTACGCTTTGATCGTTCCCTGGAAGACCATTAGTAGTTTCTGATGCACATCTTTAAGCATTCTGTAATCTGTGGACTATCAGAGTGTTGATGAAACACAGTTATCGCATCGGGAATGAATACAACAGTCACAATGCGCACTTTCCTCCATGGGAGTAATATCTCAAACAGCCTACGCTTTGATCGCTCCCTGAAAGACTAGTAGTAATTTCCGATGCACATCTGAAGCCATTCTGTAATCTGTGGACTATCAGAATGGTGATGAAACACAGAAATTGCATCTGGATTGAATTCAACAGTCACCATGCGCCCTTTCCTCCATGGGAGTAATTTCTCAAAGAGACTACGCTTTGATCGTTCCCTGGAAGACCAGTAGTAGTTTCCGATGCACATCTGGAGTTATTCTGTAATCTGTGGACCATCAGAGTGTTGATGAAACACAAAAATTGCATCGGGATTGAATACAACAGTCACCATGCGCACTTTCCTCCATGGGAGTAATGTTTCAAAGAGTCTACGCTTTTTATCGTTCCCTGGAAGACCAGTAGTAGTATCCGATGCACATATGGAGGCATTCTGTAATCTGTGGCCCATCAGAGTGTTGATGAAACACAGAAATTGCATCGGGATTGAATACAACAGTCACCAGCGCACTTACCTCCATGGGAGTGATGTCTCAATCAGTCTACGCTTTAATCGTTCCCTCGAAGACCAGTAGTAGTGTCCGATGCACATCTGGAGGCATTCTGTAATCTGTGGACTATCAGAGTGCTGATGAAACACAGAAATTGCATCGGGATTGAATACAACAGTCACCATGCGCATATTCCTCCATGGTAGTAATGTCTCAAACTGTGTACGCTTTGATCGTTCCCTGGAAGACCAGTAGTAGTTTCCGATGCACATCTGGAAGCATTTTTTAATCTGTGGACTATCAGAGTGTTGATGAAACACAGTTATCGCATCGGGATTGAATATAACATTCACCATGCGCACTTTCCTCCATAGGAGTAATGTCTCAAACCGCCTACGCTCTGATCGTTCCCTGGAAGACCAATAGTAGTTTCCGATGCACATCTGGAAGCATTTTTTAATCTGTGGACTATCAGAGTGTCGATGAAACACAGTTATCTCATCGGGATTGAATACAACAGTCACCATGCGCACTTTCCTCCATGGGAGTAATGTCTCAAACAGTCTACGCTTTCATCGTTCCATGGAAGACCAGTAGTAGTTTCCGATGCACATCTGGAGGCATTCTGTAATCTGTGGACGATCAGAGAGTTGATGAAACATAGAAATTGCATCGGGATTGAATGCAACAGTCACCATGCGCACTTTCCTCCATGGGGTAATGTCTCAAACAGTTTACGATTTGATCGTTAATTGCAAGACCAGTAGTAATTTCCGTTGCACATTTTGAGTCATTTGGTAATCTGTGGACTATCAGAGTGTTGACGAAACACAGAAATTGCATCGAGATTGAATACAACAGTCACCTTGCGCACTTTCCTCCATGGGAGTAATGTCTCAAACAGTCTACGCTTTGATCGTTCCCTGGAAGACCAGTAGTAGTTTCCGATGCACATCTGGAGGCATTCTGTAATCTGTGGACTATCAGAGTGTTGATGAAACACAGATATTGCATCGGGATTGAATACAACAGTCACCATGCGCACTTTCCTCCATGGGAGTAATGTCTCAAACGGTCTACGCTTTGATCGTTCCCTGGAAGACCAGTAGTAGTTTCTGATGCACATCTGGAGGCATTCTGTAATCTGTGGCCCATCAGAGTGTTGATGAAACACAGAAATTGCATCGGGATTGAATACAACAGTCACCATGCGCACTTAGCTCCATGGGAGTGATGTCTCAATCAGTCTACGCTTTAATCCTTCCCTCGAAGACCAGTAGTAGTGTCCGATGCACATCTGGAGGCATTCTTTAATCTGTGGACTATCAGAGTGTTGATGAAACACAGAAATTGCATCGGGATTGAATACAACAGTCACCATGCGCATATTCCTCCATGGTAGTAATGTCTCAAACTGTGTACGCTTTGATCGTTCCCTGGAAGACCAGTAGTAGTTTCCGATGCACATCTGCAAGCATTTTTTAATCTGTGGACTATCAGAGTGTTGATGAAACACAGTTATCTCCACGGGATTGAATACAACATTCACCATGCGCACTTTCCTCTATAGGAGTAATGTCTCAAACAGCCTACGCTCTGATCGTTCCCTGGAAGACCAGTAGTAGTTTCCGATGCACATCTGGAAGCATTTTTTAACCTGTGGACTATCAGAGTGTCGATGAAACACAGTTATCACATCGGGATTGAATACAACAGTCACCATGAGCACTTTCCTCCATAGGAGTGATGTCTCAAACAGTCTACGCTTTGATTGTTCCCTGGAAGACCAGTAGTAGTTTCCGATGCACATCTGGAGGCATTCCGTAATCTGTGGACGATCAGAGAGTTGATGAAACATAGAAATTGCATCGGGATTGAATGAAACAGTCACCATGCGCACTTTCCTCCATGGGGTAATGTCTCAAACAGTTTACGCTTTGATCGTTCCTTGGAAGACCAGTAGTAATTTCCGTTGCACATCTTGAGTCATTTGGTAATCTGTGGACTATCAGAGTGTTGATGAAACACAGAAATTGCATCGAGATTGAATACAACAGTCACCTTGCGCACTTTCCTCCATGGGAGTAATGTCTCAAACAGTCTACGCTTTGATCGTTCCCTGGAAGACCAGTAGTAGTTTCCGATGCACATCTGGAGGCATTCTGTAATCTGTGGACTATCAGAGTGTTGATGAAACACAGAAATTGCATCGGGATTGAATACAACAGTCACCATGCGCACTTTCCTCCATGGGAATAATGTCTCAAACAGTTTACGCTTTGATCGTTCCCTGGAAGACCAGTAGTAATTTGCGATGCACATCTGGAGGCATTCTGAAAACTGTGGACTATCAGAGTGTTGATGAAACATAGAAATTGCATCGAGATTGAATACAACAGTCACCATGCGCACTTTCCTCCATGGGAGTAATGTCTCAAACAGTCTACGCTTTCATCGTTCCCTGGAAGACCAGTAGTAGTTTCCGATGCACATCTGGAGGCATTCCGTAATCTGTGGACGATCAGAGAGTTGATGAAACATAGAAATTGCATCGGGATTGAATGAAACAGTCACCATGCGCACTTTCCTCCATGGGGTAATGTCTCAAACAGTTTACGCTTTGGTCGTTCCTTGGAAGACCAGTAGTAATTTCCGTTGCACATCTTGAGTCATTTGGTAATCTGTGGACTATCAGAGTGTTGATGAAACACAGAAATTGCATCGAGATTGAATACAACAGTCACCTTGCGCACTTTCCTCTATGGGAGTAATGTCTCAAACAGTCTACGCTTTGATCGTTCCCTGGAAGACCAGTAGTAGTTTCCGATGCACATCTGGAGGCATTCTGTAATCTGTGGACTATCAGAGTGTTGATGAAACACAGAAATTGCATCGGGATTGAATACAACAGTCACCATGCGCACTTTCCTCCATGGGAGTATTGTCTCAAACGGTCTACGCTTTGATCGTTCCCTGGAAGACCAGTAGTACTTTCTGATGCACATCTGGAAGCATTCTGTAATCTGTGGACTATCAGAGTGTTGATGAAACACAGTTATCGCATCGGGAATGAATACAACAGTCACAATGCGCACTTTCCTCCATGGGAGTAATATCTCAAACAGCCTACGTTTTGATCGCTCCCTGAAAGACCAGTAGTAATTTCCGATGCACATCTGAAGCCATTCTGTAATCTGTGGACTATCAGAGTGGTGATGAAACACAGAAATTGCATCTGGATTAAATTCAACAGTCACCATGCGCCCTTTCCTCCATGGGAGTAATTTCTCAAAGAGACTACGCTTTGATCGTTCCCTGGAAGACCAGTAGTAATTTCCGATGCACATCTGGAGGCATTCTGTAATCTGTGGACCATCAGAGTGTTGATGAAACACAAAAATTGCATCGGGATTGAATACAACAGTCACCATGCGCACTTTCCTCCATGGGAGTAATGTCTCAAAGAGTCTAAGCTTTGATCGTTCCCTGGAAGACCAGTAGTAGTTTCCGATGCACATCTGGAGGCATTCTGTAATCTGTGGCCCATCAGCGTGTTGATGAAACACAGAAATTGCATCGGGATTGAATACAACAGTCACCATGCGCAGTTTCCTCCATGGAAGTAATGTCTGAAACAGTCTACGCTTTGATCGTTCCCAGGACGACCAGTAGTAGTTTCCGATACACATCTGGAGGCATTCTGTAATCTGTGGACTATCAGAGTGATTAGGAACACAGAAATTGCTTCGGGATTGAATACAACAGTCACCATGCGCACTTTCCTCCATGGGAGTATTGTCTCAAACAGTATACGCTTTGATCGTTCCCTGGAAGACCAGTAGTAGTTTCCGATGCACATCTGGAGGCATTCTGTAATCTGAGGACTCTCAAGGTGTTGATGAAACACAGATATTGCATCGGGATTGAATACAACAGTCACCATGCGCACTTTCCTGCATGGTAGTGATGTCTCAAACAGTCTACGCTGCGATCGTTCCCTCGAACACCAGTACTAGTTTCCGCTGCACATCTGGAGGCATTCTGTAATCTGTGGACTATCAGAGTGTCGATGAAACACAGAAATTGCATCGGGATTGAATACAACAGTCACCTTGCGCATATTCCTCCATTTTAGTAATGTCTCAAACAGTGTACGTTTTGATCGTTCCCTGGAAGACCAGTAGTAGTTTCCGATGCACATCTGGAAGCATTTTTTAATCTGTGGACTATCAGAGTGTTGATGAAACACAGTTATCGCATCGGGATTGAATACAACAGTCACCATGCGCACTTTCCTCCATAGGAGTAATGTCTCAAACAGTCTACGCTTTGATCGTTCCCTGGAAGACCAGTAGTAGTTTCCGATGCACATCTGGAAACGTTTTTTAATCTGTGGACTATCAGAGTGTCGATGAAACACAGTTATCACATCGGGATTGAATACATCAGTCACCTTGCGCACTTTCCTCCATGGGAGTAATGTCTCAAAGAGTCTACGCTTTCATCGTTCCCTGGAGGACCAGTAGTAGTTTCCGATGCATATCTGGAGGCATTCTGTAATCTGTGGACCATCAAACTGTTGATGAAACACAGAAATTGCATCGGGATGGAATACAACAGTCACCATGCGCAGTTTCCTCCATGGGAGTAACGTCTCAAACAGTCTACGCTTTGATCGTTCCCGGGACGACCAGTAGTAGTTTCCAATACACATCTGGAGTCATTCTGTAATCTGTGGACTATCAGAGTATTGATGAAACACAGATATTGCATCGGGATTGAATACAACAGTCACCATGCACACTTTCCTCCATGGGAGTAATGTCTTAAACAGTCTACGCTTTGATCGTTCTCAGGCAGACCAGTAGTAGTTTCCGATACACATCTGGAGGCATTCTGTAATCTGTGGACGATCAGAGAGTTGATGAATCACAGAAATTGCATCGGGATTGAATACAACAGTCACCATGCACACTTTCCTCCATGGGTAGAAATGTCTCAAACAGTCTACGCTTTGATCGTTCCCAGAAAGACCAGTAGTAGTTTCCGATGCACATCTGGAGGCATTCTGCAATCTGTAGACTATCAGAGTGCTGATGAAACACAGAAATTGCATCGGGATTGAATACAACAGTCACCATGCGCACTTTCCTCCATGGGAGTAATGTCTCAAGCAGTCTACGCTTTGATCGTTCCCTGGAAGACCAGTAGTAGTTTCCGATGCACATCTGGAAGCATTCTGTAATCTGTGGACTATCAGAGTCTTGATGAAACACAAAAATTGCATCGGGATTGAGTCCAACAGTCACCATGTTCACTTTCTTCTATGGGAGTAATGTCTCAAACAGTCTACGCTTTGATCAATCCCTGGAAGAACAGTAGTAGTTTCCGATGCACATCTGGAATCATTCTGTAAACTGTGGACTATCAGAGTGTTGATGAAACACAGTTATCGCACCTGGATTGAATTCAACTGTCACCATGCGCCCTTTCCTCCATGGGAGTAATTTCTCAAAGAGACTACGCTTTGATCGTTCCCTGGAAGACCAGTAGTAGTTTCCGACGCACATCTGGAGGCATTCTGTAATCTGTGGACCATCAGAGTGTTGATGAAACACAGAAATTGCATCGGGATTGAATACAACAGTCACCATGCGCACTTTCCTCCATGGGAGGAATGTCTCAAAGAGTCTACGCTTTGATCGTTCCCTGGAAGACCAGTAGTAGTATCCGATGCACATCTGGAGGCATTCTGTAATCTGTGGACCATCAAACTGTTGATGAAACACAGAAATTGCATCGGGATTGAATACAACAGTCACCATGCGCAGTTTCCTCCATGGGAGTAACGTCTCAAACAGTCTACGCTTTGATCGTTCCCACGACGACCAGTAGTACTTTCCGATACACATCTGGAGTCATTCTGTAATCAGTGGACTATCAGAGTATTGATGAAACACAGATATTGCATCGGGATTGAATACAACAGTCACCATGCACACTTTCCTCCATGGGAGTAATGTCTCAAACAGTCCACGCTTTCATCGATCCCTGGAAGACCAGTAGTAGTTTCCGATGCACATCTGGAGGCATTCTGTAATCTGTGGATGATCAGAGAGTTGATGAAACACAGAAATTTCATCGGGATTGAATACAACAGTCACCATGCGCACATTCCTCCATGGGAGTAATGTCTCAAACAGTTAACGCTTTGATCGTTCCCTGGAAGACCAGTAGTAATTTCCGATGCACATCTGGAGGCATTCTCTAATCTGTGGACTATCAGAGTGTTGATGAAACACAGAAATTGCATCGGGATTGAATACAACAGTCACCATGCGCACTTTCCTCCATGGGAGTAATGTCTCAAACAGTCTACGCTTTCATCGTTCCCTGGACGACCAGTAGTAGTTTCCGATGCACATCTGGAGGCATTCTGTAATCTGTGGACGATCAGAGAGTTGATGAAACACAGAAATTGCATCGGGATTGAATACAACAGTCACCATGCGCAGTGTCCTCCATGGGAGTAATGTCTCAAACAGTCTACGCTTTGATCGTTCTCAGGCAGACCAGTAGTAGTTTCCGAAACACATCCGGAGGCATTCTGTAATCTGTGGACGATCAGAGAGTTGATGAATCACAGAAATTGCATCGGGATTGAATACAACAGTCACCATGCACACATTCCCCCATGGGTAGAAATGTCTCAAAGAGTCTACGCTTTGATCGTTCCCAGGAAGACCAGTAGTAGTTTCCGATGCACATCTGGAGGCATTCTGCAATCTGTGGACAATCAGAGTGTTGATGAAACACAGTAATTGCATCGGGATTGAATACAACAGTCACCATGCGCACTTTCCTCCATTTGAGTAATGTCTCAAGCAGTCTACGCTTTGATCGTTCCCTGGAAGACCAGTAGTAGTTTCCGATGCACATCTGGAAGCATTCTGTAATCTGTGGACTATCAGAGTGTTGATGAAACACAGAAATTGCATCGAGATTGAATACAACAGTCACCTTGCGCACTTTCCTCCATGGGAGTAATGTCTCAAAGAGTCTACGATTTGATCGTTCCCTGGAAGACCAGTAGTAGTTTCCGATGCACATCTGGAGGCATTCTGTAATCTGTGGACCATCAGATGTTGATGAAACACAGAAATTGCATCGGGATTGAAAACAACAGTCACCATGCGCAGTTTCCTCCATGGGAGTAATGTCTCAAACAGTCTACGCTTTGATCATTCCCAGGACGACCAGTAGTAGTTTCCGATACACATCTGGAGGCATTCTGTAATCTGTGGACTATCAGAGTGTTTAGGAACACCGAAATTGCTTCGGGATTGAATACAACAGTCACCATGCTCCCTTTCCTCCATGGTAGTATTGTCTCAAACAGTTTACGCTTTGATCGTTCCCTGGAAGTCCAGTAGTAGTTTCCGAAGAACATCTGGAGGCATTCTGTAATCTGTGGACTCTCCGAGTGTTGATGAAACACAGAAAATGCATCGGGATTGAATACAACAGTCACCATGCGCATTTTCCTCCATGGGAGTGATGTCTCAAACAGTCTACGCTTTAATCGTTCCCTCGAAGACCAGTAGTAATTTCCGATGCACATCTGGAGGCATTCTGAAATCTGTGGACTATCAGAGTGTTGATGAAACACAGAAATTGCATCGAGATTGAATACAACAGTCACCATGCGCACTTTCCTCCATGGGAGTAATGTCTCAAACAGTCTACGATTTCATCGTTCCCTGGAAGACCAGTAGTAGTTTCCGATGCACATCTGGAGGCATTCTGTAATCTGTGGACGATCAGAGAGTTGATGAAACATAGAAATTGCATCGGGATTGAATACAACAGTCACCATGCGCACTTTCCTCCATGGGGTAATGTCTCAAACAGTTTACGCTTTGATGGTTCCTTGGAAGACCAGTAGTTATTTCCGTTGCACATCTTGAGTCATTTTGTAATCTGTGGACTATCGGAGTGTTGATGAAACACAGAAATTGCATCGAGATGGAATACAACAGTCACCTTGCGCACTTTCCTCCATGGGAGTAATGTCTCAAACAGTCTACGCGTTGATCGTTCCCTGGAAGACCAGTAGTAGTTTCCGATGCACATCTGGAGGCATTCTGTAATCTGTGGACTATCAGATTGTTGATGAAACACAGAAATTGCATCGGGATTGAATACAACAATAACCATGCGCACTTTCCTCCATGGGAGTAATGTCTCAAAAGGTCTACGCTTTGATCGTTCCCTGGAAGACCAGTAGTAGTTGCTGTTGCACATCTGGAAGCATTCTGTAATCTGTGGACTATCAGAGTGTTGACGAAACACAGTTATCGCATCGGGATTGAATTCAACAGTCACAATGCGCACTTTCCTCCATGGGAGTAATATCTCAAACAGCCAACGCTTTGATCGTTTCCTGAAAGACCAGTAGTAATTTCCGATGCACATCTGAAGCCATTCTGTAATCTGTGGACTATCAGAGTGTTGATGAAACACAGAAATTGCATCTGGATTGAATTCAACAGTCACCATGCGCCCTTTCCTCCATGGGAGTAATTTCTCAAAGAGACTACGCTTTGATCGTTCCCTGGAAGACCAGTAGTAGATTCCGATGCACATCTGGAGGCATTCTGTAATCTGTGGACCATCAGAGTGTTGATGAAACACAGAAATTGCATCGGAATTGAATACAACAGTCACCATGCGCAGTTTCCTCCATGAAAGTAATGTGGAAACAGTCTACGCTTTGATCGTTCCAAGGACGACCAGTAGTAGTTTCCGATACACATCTGGAGGCATTCTGCAATCTGTGGACTATCAGAGTGATTAGGAACACAGAAATTGCTTCGGGATTGAATACAACAGTCACCATGCGCACTTTCCTCCATGCAAGTAATTCATAAACAGTCTACGCTTTAATCGTTCCCTGGAAGACCAGTAGTAGTTTCCGTTGCATATCTGGATGAATTCTGTAATCTGTGGACGATCAGAGAGTTGATGAAACACAGAAATTGCATCGGGATTGAATACAACAGTCACCATGCGCACTTTCTTCCATGGGGTAATGTCTCAAAGAGACTACGCTTTGATCGTTCCCTGGAAGACCAGTAGTAGTTTCCGATGCACATCTGGAGACATTCTGTAATCTGTGGACTATCAGAGTGTTTATGAACACAGAAATTGCATCGGGATTGAATACAACAGTCACCATGCGCACTTTCCTCCATGGGAGTGATGTCTCAAACAGTCTACGCTTTGATCGTTCCCTGGAAGACCAGTAGTAGTTTCCGATGCACATCTGGAGGCATTGTGTAATCTGTGGACTATCAGAGTGTTCATGAAACACAGTAATTGCGTCGGGATTGAATACAACAGTCACCATGCGCACTTTCCTCCATGGGAGTAATGTCTCAAACAGTTTACGCTTTGATCGTTCCCTGGAAGACCAGTAGTAGTTTCCGACGCACATCTGGAGGCATTCTGTAATCTGTGGACCATCAGAGTGTTGATCAAACACAGAAATTGCATCGGGATTGAATACAACAGTCACCATGCGCACTTTCCTCCATGGAAGGAATGTCTCAAAGAGTCTACGCTTTGATCGTTCCCTGGAAGACCAGTAGTAGTATCCGATGCACATCTGGAGGCATTCTGTAATCTGTGGACCATCAAGCTGTTGATGAAACACAGAAATTGCATCGGGATTGAATACAACAGTCACCATGCGCAGTTTCCTCCATGGGAGTAACGTCTCAAACAGTCTACGCTTTGATCGTTCCCACGACGACCAGTAGTACTTTCCGATACACATCTGGAGTCATTCTGTAATCAGTGGACTATCAGAGTATTGATGAAACACAGATATTGCATCGGGATTGATTACAACAGTCACCATGCACACTTTCCTCCATGGGAGTAATGTCTCAAACAGTCCACGCTTTCATCGATCCCTGGAAGACCAGTAGTAGTTTCCGATGCACATCTGGAGGCTTTCTGTAATCTGTGGATGATCAGAGAGTTGATGAAACACAGAAATTTCATCGGGATTGAATACAACAGTCACCATGCGCACATTCCTCCATGGGAGTAATGTCTCAAACAGTTAACGCTTTGTTCGTTCCCTGGAAGACCAGTAGTAATTTCCGATGCACATCTGGAGGCATTCTGTAATCTGTGGACTATCAGAGTGTTGATGAAACACAGAAATTGCATCGGGATTGAATACAACAGTCACCATGCGCACTTTCCTCCATGGGAGTAATGTCTCAAACAGTCTACGCTTTCATCGTTCCCTGGACGACCAGTAGTAGTTTCCGATGCACATCTGGAGGCATTCTGTAATCTGTGGACGATCAGAGAGTTGATGAAACACAGAAATTGCATCGGGATTGAATACAACAGTCACCATGCGCAGTGTCCTCCATGGGAGTAATGTCTCAAACAGTCTACGCTTTGATCGTTCTCAGGCAGACCAGTAGTAGTTTCCGAAACACATCCGGAGGCATTCTGTAATCTGTGGACGATCAGAGAGTTGATGAATCACAGAAATTGCATCGGGATTGAATACAACAGTCACCATGCACACTTTCCTCCATGGGTAGAAATGTCTCAAAGAGTCTACGCTTTGATCGTTCCCAGGAAGACCAGTAGTAGTTTCCGATGCACATCTGGAGGCATTCTGCAATCTGTGGACTATCAGAGTGTTGATGAAACACAGAAATTGCATCGGGATTGAATACAACAGTCACCATGCGCACTTTCCTCCATTTGAGTAATGTCTCAAGCAGTCTACGCTTTGATCGTTCCCTGGAAGACCAGTAGTAGTTTCCGATGCACATCTGGAAGCATTCTGTAATCTGTGGACTATCAGAGTGTTGATGAAACACAGAAATTGCATCGAGATTGAATACAACAGTCACCTTGCGCACTTTCCTCCATGGGAGTAATGTCTCAAAGAGTCTACGATTTGATCGTTCCCTGGAAGACCAGTAGTAGTTTCCGATGCACATCTGGAGGCATTCTGTAATCTGTGGACTATCAGATGTTGATGAAACACAGAAATTGCATCGGGATTGAAAACAACAGTCACCATGCGCAGTTTCCTCCATGGGAGTAATGTCTCAAACAGTCTACGCTTTGATCATTCCCAGGACGACCAGTAGTAGTTTCCGATACACATCTGGAGGCATTCTGTAATCTGTGGACTATCAGAGTGTTTAGGAACACCGAAATTGCTTCGGGATTGAATACAACAGTCACCATGCTCTCTTTCCTCCATGGTAGTATTGTCTCAAACAGTTTACGCTTTGATCGTTCCCTGGAAGTCCAGTAGTAGTTTCCGAAGAACATCTGGAGGCATTCTGTAATCTGTGGACTCTCCGAGTGTTGATGAAACACAGAAAATGCATCGGGATTGAATACAACAGTCACCATGCGCATTTTCCTCCATGGGAGTGATGTCTCAAACAGTCTACGCTTTAATCGTTCCCTCGAAGACCAGTAGTAATTTCCGATGCACATCTGGAGGCATTCTGAAATCTGTGGACTATCAGAGTGTTGATGAAACACAGAAATTGCATCGAGATTGAATACAACAGTCACCATGCGCACTTTCCTCCATGGGAGTAATGTCTCAAACAGTCTACGCTTTGATCGTTCCCTGGAAAACCAGTAGTAGTTTCCGATGCACATCTGGAGGCATTCTGTAATCTGTGGACTATCAGAGTGTTCATGAAACACAGAAATTGCATCGGGATTGAATACAACAGTCACCATGCGCACTTTCCTCCATGGGAGTAATGTCTCAAACAGTTTACGCTCTGATCGTTCCCTGGAAGACCAGTAGTAATTTCCGATGCACATCTGGAGGCATTCTGAAATCTGTGGACTATCAGAGTGTTGATGAAACACAGAAATTGCATCGAGATTGAATACAACAGTCACCATGCGCACTTTCCTCCATGGGAGTAATGTCTCAAACAGTCTACGATTTCATCGTTCCCTGGAAGACCAGTAGTAGTTTCCGATGCACATCTGGAGGCATTCTGTAATCTGTGGACGATCAGAGAGTTGATGAAACATACAAATTGCATCGGGATTGAATACAACAGTCACCATGCGCACTTTCCTCCATGGGGTAATGTCTCAAACAGTTTACGCTTTGATGGTTCCTTGGAAGACCAGTAGTTATTTCCGTTGCACATCTTGAGTCATTTTGTAATCTGTGGACTATCAGAGTGTTGATGAAACACAGAAATTGCATCGAGATGGAATACAACAGTCACCTTGCGCACTTTCCTCCATGGGAGTAATGTCTCAAACAGTCTACGCGTTGATCGTTCCCTGGAAGACCAGTAGTAGTTTCCGATGCACATCTGGAGGCATTCTGTAATCTGTGGACTATCAGATTGTTGATGAAACACAGAAATTGCATCGGGATTGAATACAACAATAACCATGCGCACTTTCCTCCATGGGAGTAATGTCTCAAAAGGTCTACGCTTTGATCGTTCCCTGGAAGACCAGTAGTAGTTGCTGTTGCACATCTGGAAGCATTCTGTAATCTGTGGACTATCAGAGTGTTGATGAAACACAGTTATCGCATCGGGATTGAATTCAACAGTCACAATGCGCACTTTCCTCCATGGGAGTAATATCTCAAACAGCCTACGCTTTGATCGTTTCCTGAAAGACCAGTAGTAATTTCCGATGCACATCTGAAGCCATTCTGTAATCTGTGGACTATCAGAGTGTTGATGAAACACAGAAATTGCATCTGGATTGAATTCAACAGTCACCATGCGCCCTTTCCTCCATGGGAGTAATTTCTCAAAGAGACTACGCTTTGATCGTTCCCTGGAAGACCAGTAGTAGTTTCCGATGCACATCTGGAGGCATTCTGTAATCTGTGGACCATCACAGTGTTGATGAAACACAGAAATTGCATCGGAATTGAATACAACAGTCACCATGCGCAGTTTCCTCCATGAAAGTAATGTGGAAACAGTCTACGCTTTGATCGTTCCAAGGACGACCAGTAGTAGTTTCCGATACACATCTGGAGGCATTCTGCAATCTGTGGACTATCAGAGTGATTAGGAACACAGAAATTGCTTCGGGATTGAATACAACAGTCACCATGCGCACTTTCCTCCATGCAAGTAATTCATAAACAGTCCACGCTTTAATCGTTCCCTGGAAGACCAGTAGTAGTTTCCGTTGCATATCTGGATGAATTCTGTAATCTGTGGACGATCAGAGAGTTGATGAAACACAGAAATTGCATCGGGATTGAATACAACAGTCACCATGCGCACTTTCTTCCATGGGGTAATGTCTCAAAGAGACTACGCTTTGATCGTTCCCTGGAAGACCAGTAGTAGTTTCCGATGCACATCTGGAGACATTCTGTAATCTGTGGACTATCAGAGTGTTTATGAACACAGAAATTGCATCGGGATTGAATACAACAGTCACCATGCGCACTTTCCTCCATGGGAGTGATGTCTCAAACAGTCTACGCTTTGATCGTTCCCTGGAAGACCAGTAGTAGTTTCCGATGCACATCTGGAGGCATTCTGTAATCTGTGGACTATCAGAGTGTTCATGAAACACAGTAATTGCGTCGGGATTGAATACAACAGTCACCATGCGCACTTTCCTCCATGGGAGTAATGTCTCAAACAGTTTACGCTTTGATCGTTCCCTGGAAGACCAGTAGTAATTTCCGATGCACATCTGGAGGCATTCTGAAATCTGTGGACTATCAGAGTGTTGATGAAACACAGAAATTGCATCGAGATTGAATACAACAGTCACCATGCGCACTTTCCTCAATGGGAGTAATGTCTCAAACAGTCTACGCTTTCATCGTTCCCTGGAAGACCAGTAGTAGTTTCCGATGCACATCTGGAGGCATTCTGTAATCTGTGGACGATCAGAGAGTTGATGAAACATAAAAATTGCATCGGGATTGAATACAACAGTCACCATGCGCACTTTCCTCCATGGGGTAATGTCTCAAACAGTTTACGCTTTGATCGTTCCTTGGAAGACCAGTAGTAATTTCCGTTGCACATCTTGAGTCATTTTGTAATCTGTGGACTATCAGAGTGTTGATGACACACAGAAATTGCATCGGATTGAATACAACAGTCACCTAGCGCACTTTCCTCCATTAGAGTAATGTCTCAAACAGTCTACGCTTTGATCGTTCCCTGGAAGACCAGTAGTAGTTTCCGATGCACATCTGGAGGCATTCTGTAATCTGTGGACTATCAGAGTGTTGATGAAACACAGAAATTGCATCGGGATTGAATACAACAGTCACCATGCGCATATTCCACCATGGTAGTAATGTCTCAAATAGTGTACGCTTTCATCGTTCCCTGGAAGACCAGTAGTTGTGTCTATGCACATCTGGAAGCATTTGTTAATCTGTGGAATATCAGAGTGTTGATGAAACACACTTATCGCATCGGGATTGAATACAACATTCACCATGCGCACTTTCCTCCATAGGAGTAATGTCTCAAACAGCCTACGCTTTGATCGTTCCCTGGAAGACCAGTAGTAGTTTCCGATGCACATCTGGAAGCATTTTTTAATCTGTGGACTATCAGAGTGTCGATGAAACACAGTTATCGCATCGGGATTGAATACAACATTCACCATGCGCACTTTCCTCCATAGGAGTGATGTCTCAAACAGTCTACGCTTTCATCGTTCCCTGGAAGACCAGTAGTAGTTCCGATGCACATCTGGAGGCATTCTGTAATCTGTGGACGATCAGAGAGTGGCTGAAACATAAAAATTGCATCGGGATTGAATACAACAGTCACCATGCGCACTTTCCTCCATGGGGTAATGTCTCAAACTGTTTACGCTTTGATCGTTCCTTGGAAGACCAGTAGTAATTTCCGTTGCACATCTTGAGTCATTTTGTAATCTGTGACTATCAGAGTGTTGATGAAACACAGAAATTGCATCGAGATTGAATACAACAGTCACCTTGCGCACTTTCCTCCATGGGAGTAATGTCTCAAACAGTCTACGCTTTGATCGTTCCCTGGAAGACCAGTAGTAGTTTCCGATGCACATCTGGAGGCATTCTGAAACCTGTGGACTATCCGAGTGTTGATGAAACACAGAAATTGCATCGGGATTGAATACAACAGTCACCATGCGCACTTTCCTCCATGGGAGTAATGTCTCAAACGGTCTACGCTTTGATCGTTCCCTGGAAGACCAGTAGTAGTTTCTGATACACATCTGGAAGCATTCTGCAATCTGTGGACTATCAGAGTGTTGATGAAACACAGTTATCGCATCGGGATTGAATACAACAGTCACAATGCGCACTTTCCTCCATGGGAGTAATATCTCAAACAGCCTACGCTTTGATCGCTCCCTGAAAGACCAGTAGTAATTTCCGATGCACATCTGTAGCCATTCTGTAATCTGTGGACCATCAGAGTGTTAATGAAACACAGAAATTGCATCGGGATTGAATACAACAGTCTCCATGCGCACTTTCCTCCATGGGAGTAATGTCTCAAAAACTCTACGCTTTGATCGTTCCCTGGAAGACCAGTAGTAGTTTCCGATGCACATCTGGAGGCATTCTGTAATCTGTGGACTATCAGAGTGATTAGGAACACAGAAATTGCTTCGGGATTGAATACAACAGTTACCATGCGCACTTTCCTCCATGGGTGTAATGTCTCAAACAGTCTACGCTTTGATCGTTCCCAGGACGACCAGTAGTAGTTTCCGATACACATCTGGAGGCATTCTGTAATCTGTGGACTATCAGAGTGTTTAGGAACACAGAAATTGCTTCGGGATTGAATACAACAGTCACCACGCTCACTTTCCTCCATGGTAGTAATGTCTCAAACAGTGTACGCTTTGATCGTTCCCTGGAAGACCAGTAGTAGTTTCCGATGCACATCTGGAAGCATTTTTTAATCTGTGGACTATCAGAGTGTTGATGAAACACAGTTATCGCATCGGGATTGAATACAACATTCACCATGCGCACTTTCCTCCATATGAGTAATGTCTCAAACAGCCTACGCTCGGATCGTTCCCTGGAAGACCAGTAGTAGTTTCCGATGCACATCTGGAAGCATTTTTTAAACTGTGGACTATCAGAGTGTCGATGAAACACAATTATCGCATCGGGATTGAATACAACAGTCAATATGCGCACTTTCCTCCATAGGAGTGATGTCTCAAACAGTCTACGCTTTGATCGTTCCCTGGAAGACCAGTAGTAGTTTCTGATGCACATCTGGAAGCATTCTGTAATCTGTGGACTATCAGAGTGTTGATGAAACACAATTATCGCATCGGGATTGAATACAACAGTCAATATGCGCACTTTCCTCCATAGGAGTGATGTCTCAAACAGTCTACGCTTTGATCGTTCCCAGGACGACCAGTAGTAGTTTCCGATACACATCTGGAGGCATTCTGTAATCTGTGGACTATCAGAGTGTTTAGGAACACAGAAATTGCTTCGGGATTGAATACAACAGTCACCATGCTCACTTTCCTCCATGGGAGTATTGTCTCAAACAGTTTACGCTTTGATCGTTCCCTGGAAGACCAGTAGTAGTTTCCGATGCACATCTGGAGACCTTCTGTAATCTGTGGACTCTCAGAGTGTTGATGAAACACAGAAATTGCATCGGGATTGAATACAACAGTCACCATGCGCACTTTCCTCCATGGGAGTGATGTCTCAAACATTCTACGCTTTAATCGTTCCCTCGAAGACCAGTAGTAGTTTCCGATGCACATCTGGAGGCATTCTGAAATCTGTGGACTATCAGAGTGTTGATGAAACACAGAAATTGCATCGGGATTGAATACAACAGTCACCATGCGCATATTCCACCATGGTAGTAATGTCTCAAATAGTGTACGCTTTCATCGTTCCCTGGAAGACCAGTAGTTGTGTCTATGCACATCTGGAAGCATTTGTTAATCTGTGGAATATCAGAGTGTTGATGAAACACACTTATCGCATCGGGATTGAATACAACATTCACCATGCGCACTTTCCTCCATAGGAGTAATGTCTCAAACAGCCTACGCTTTGATCGTTCCCTGGAAGACCAGTAGTAGTTTCCGATGCACATCTGGAAGCATTTTTTAATCTGTGGACTATCAGAGTGTCGATGAAACACAGTTATCGCATCGGGATTGAATACAACATTCACCATGCGCACTTTCCTCCATAGGAGTGATGTCTCAAACAGTCTACGCTTTCATCGTTCCCTGGAAGACCAGTAGTAGTTCCGATGCACATCTGGAGGCATTCTGTAATCTGTGGACGATCAGAGAGTGGCTGAAACATAAAAATTGCATCGGGATTGAATACAACAGTCACCATGCGCACTTTCCTCCATGGGGTAATGTCTCAAACTGTTTACGCTTTGATCGTTCCTTGGAAGACCAGTAGTAATTTCCGTTGCACATCTTGAGTCATTTTGTAATCTGTGACTATCAGAGTGTTGATGAAACACAGAAATTGCATCGAGATTGAATACAACAGTCACCTTGCGCACTTTCCTCCATGGGAGTAATGTCTCAAACAGTCTACGCTTTGATCGTTCCCTGGAAGACCAGTAGTAGTTTCCGATGCACATCTGGAGGCATTCTGAAACCTGTGGACTATCCGAGTGTTGATGAAACACAGAAATTGCATCGGGATTGAATACAACAGTCACCATGCGCACTTTCCTCCATGGGAGTAATGTCTCAAACGGTCTACGCTTTGATCGTTCCCTGGAAGACCAGTAGTAGTTTCTGATACACATCTGGAAGCATTCTGCAATCTGTGGACTATCAGAGTGTTGATGAAACACAGTTATCGCATCGGGATTGAATACAACAGTCACAATGCGCACTTTCCTCCATGGGAGTAATATCTCAAACAGCCTACGCTTTGATCGCTCCCTGAAAGACCAGTAGTAATTTCCGATGCACATCTGTAGCCATTCTGTAATCTGTGGACCATCAGAGTGTTAATGAAACACAGAAATTGCATCGGGATTGAATACAACAGTCTCCATGCGCACTTTCCTCCATGGGAGTAATGTCTCAAAAACTCTACGCTTTGATCGTTCCCTGGAAGACCAGTAGTAGTTTCCGATGCACATCTGGAGGCATTCTGTAATCTGTGGACTATCAGAGTGATTAGGAACACAGAAATTGCTTCGGGATTGAATACAACAGTTACCATGCGCACTTTCCTCCATGGGTGTAATGTCTCAAACAGTCTACGCTTTGATCGTTCCCAGGACGACCAGTAGTAGTTTCCGATACACATCTGGAGGCATTCTGTAATCTGTGGACTATCAGAGTGTTTAGGAACACAGAAATTGCTTCGGGATTGAATACAACAGTCACCACGCTCACTTTCCTCCATGGTAGTAATGTCTCAAACAGTGTACGCTTTGATCGTTCCCTGGAAGACCAGTAGTAGTTTCCGATGCACATCTGGAAGCATTTTTTAATCTGTGGACTATCAGAGTGTTGATGAAACACAGTTATCGCATCGGGATTGAATACAACATTCACCATGCGCACTTTCCTCCATATGAGTAATGTCTCAAACAGCCTACGCTCGGATCGTTCCCTGGAAGACCAGTAGTAGTTTCCGATGCACATCTGGAAGCATTTTTTAAACTGTGGACTATCAGAGTGTCGATGAAACACAATTATCGCATCGGGATTGAATACAACAGTCAATATGCGCACTTTCCTCCATAGGAGTGATGTCTCAAACAGTCTACGCTTTGATCGTTCCCTGGAAGACCAGTAGTAGTTTCTGATGCACATCTGGAAGCATTCTGTAATCTGTGGACTATCAGAGTGTTGATGAAACACAATTATCGCATCGGGATTGAATACAACAGTCAATATGCGCACTTTCCTCCATAGGAGTGATGTCTCAAACAGTCTACGCTTTGATCGTTCCCAGGACGACCAGTAGTAGTTTCCGATACACATCTGGAGGCATTCTGTAATCTGTGGACTATCAGAGTGTTTAGGAACACAGAAATTGCTTCGGGATTGAATACAACAGTCACCATGCTCACTTTCCTCCATGGGAGTATTGTCTCAAACAGTTTACGCTTTGATCGTTCCCTGGAAGACCAGTAGTAGTTTCCGATGCACATCTGGAGACCTTCTGTAATCTGTGGACTCTCAGAGTGTTGATGAAACACAGAAATTGCATCGGGATTGAATACAACAGTCACCATGCGCACTTTCCTCCATGGGAGTGATGTCTCAAACATTCTACGCTTTAATCGTTCCCTCGAAGACCAGTAGTAGTTTCCGATGCACATCTGGAGGCATTCTGAAATCTGTGGACTATCAGAGTGTTGATGAAACACAGAAATTGCATCGGGATTGAATACAACAGTCACCATGCGCATATTCCACCATGGTAGTAATGTCTCAAATAGTGTACGCTTTCATCGTTCCCTGGAAGACCAGTAGTTGTGTCTATGCACATCTGGAAGCATTTGTTAATCTGTGGAATATCAGAGTGTTGATGAAACACACTTATCGCATCGGGATTGAATACAACATTCACCATGCGCACTTTCCTCCATAGGAGTAATGTCTCAAACAGCCTACGCTTTGATCGTTCCCTGGAAGACCAGTAGTAGTTTCCGATGCACATCTGGAAGCATTTTTTAATCTGTGGACTATCAGAGTGTCGATGAAACACAGTTATCGCATCGGGATTGAATACAACATTCACCATGCGCACTTTCCTCCATAGGAGTGATGTCTCAAACAGTCTACGCTTTCATCGTTCCCTGGAAGACCAGTAGTAGTTCCGATGCACATCTGGAGGCATTCTGTAATCTGTGGACGATCAGAGAGTGGCTGAAACATAAAAATTGCATCGGGATTGAATACAACAGTCACCATGCGCACTTTCCTCCATGGGGTAATGTCTCAAACTGTTTATGCTTTGATCGTTCCTTGGAAGACCAGTAGTAATTTCCGTTGCACATCTTGAGTCATTTTGTAATCTGTGACTATCAGAGTGTTGATGAAACACAGAAATTGCATCGAGATTGAATACAACAGTCACCTTGCGCACTTTCCTCCATGGGAGTAATGTCTCAAACAGTCTACGCTTTGATCGTTCCCTGGAAGACCAGTAGTAGTTTCCGATGCACATCTGGAGGCATTCTGAAACCTGTGGACTATCCGAGTGTTGATGAAACACAGAAATTGCATCGGGATTGAATACAACAGTCACCATGCGCACTTTCCTCCATGGGAGTAATGTCTCAAACGGTCTACGCTATGATCGTTCCCTGGAAGACCAGGAGTAGTTTCTGATACACATCTGGAAGCATTCTGCAATCTGTGGACTATCAGAGTGTTGATGAAACACAGTTATCGCATCGGGATTGAATACAACAGTCACAATGCGCACTTTCCTCTATGGGAGTAATATCTCAAACAGCCTACGCTTTGATCGCTCCCTGAAAGACCAGTAGTAATTTCCGATGCACATCTGTAGCCATTCTGTAATCTGTGGACCATCAGAGTGTTAATGAAACACAGAAATTGCATCGGGATTGAATACAACAGTCTCCATGCGCACTTTCCTCCATGGGAGTAATGTCTCAAAAACTCTACGCTTTGATCGTTCCCTGGAAGACCAGTAGTAGTTTCCGATGCACATCTGGAGGCATTCTGTAATCTGTGGACTATCAGAGTGATTAGGAACACAGAAATTGCTTCGGGATTGAATACAACAGTTACCATGCGCACTTTCCTCCATGGGTGTAATGTCTCAAACAGTCTACGCTTTGATCGTTCCCAGGACGACCAGTAGTAGTTTCCGATACACATCTGGAGGCATTCTGTAATCTGTGGACTATCAGAGTGTTTAGGAACACAGAAATTGCTTCGGGATTGAATACAACAGTCACCACGCTCACTTTCCTCCATGGTAGTAATGTCTCAAACAGTGTACGCTTTGATCGTTCCCTGGAAGACCAGTAGTAGTTTCCGATGCACATCTGGAAGCATTTTTTAATCTGTGGACTATCAGAGTGTTGATGAAACACAGTTATCGCATCGGGATTGAATACAACATTCACCATGCGCACTTTCCTCCATATGAGTAATGTCTCAAACAGCCTACGCTCGGATCGTTCCCTGGAAGACCAGTAGTAGTTTCCGATGCACATCTGGAAGCATTTTTTAAACTGTGGACTATCAGAGTGTCGATGAAACACAATTATCGCATCGGGATTGAATACAACAGTCAATATGCGCACTTTCCTCCATAGGAGTGATGTCTCAAACAGTCTACGCTTTGATCGTTCCCTGGAAGACCAGTAGTAGTTTCTGATGCACATCTGGAAGCATTCTGTAATCTGTGGACTATCAGAGTGTTGATGAAACACAGTTATCGCATCGGGATTGAATACAACAGTCACACTGCGCACTTTCCTCCATGGGAGTAATATCTCAAACAGCCTACGCTTTGATCGCTCCCTGAAAGACGAGTAGTAATTTCCGATGCACATCTGAAGCCATTCTGTAATCTGTGGACTATCAGAGTGTTGATGAAACACAGAAATTGCATCTGGATTGAATTCAACGGTCACCATGCGCCCTTTCCTCCATGGGAGTAATTTCTCAAAGAGACTACGCATTGATCGTTCCCTGGAAGACCAGTAGTAGTTTCCGATGCACATCTGGAGGCATTCTGTAATCTGTGGACCATCAGAGAGTTGATTAAACACAGAAATTGCATCGGGATTGAATACAACAGTGACCATGCGCAGTTTCCTCCATGGGAGTAATTTCTCAAACAGTCTACGCTTTGATCGTTCCCAGGACGACCAGTAGTAGTTTCCGATAGACATCTGGAGGCATTTTGTAATCTGTGGACTATCAGAGTGTTTAGGAACACAGAAATTGCTTCGGGATTGAATACAACAGTCACCATGCGCACTTTCCTCCATGGGAGTATTGTCTCAAACAGTTTACGCTTTGATCATTCCCTGGAAGACCAGTAGTAGTTTCCGATGCACATCTGGAGGCATCCTGTAATCTGTGGACTCTCTGAGTGATGTTGAAACACAGAAATTGCATCGGGATTGAATACAACAGTCACCATTCGCACTTGCCTCCATGGGAGTGATGTCTCAAACAGTCTACGCTTTGATCGTTCCCTCGAAGACCAGTAGTAGTTTCCGATGCACTTCTGGAGGCATTCTGTAATCTGTGGATGATCAGAGAGTTGATGAAACACAGAAATTGCACCGCGATTGAATACAACAGTACGCATTCGCACTTTCCTCCATGGGAGTAATGTCTCAAACAGTTTACGCTTTAATCGTTCCCTGGAAGACCAGTAGTAATTTCCGATGCACATCTGGAGGCATTCTGTAATCTGTGGACTATCAGAGTGTTGATGAAACACAGAAATTGCATTGAGATTGAATACAACAGTCACCATGCGCACTTTCCTCCATGGGAGTAATGTCTCAAACAGTCTACGCTTTCATCGTTCCCTGGAAGACCAGTAGTAGTTTCCGATGCACATCTGGAGGCATTCTGTAATCTGTGGACTATCAGAGTGTTGATGAAACACAGAAATTGCCTCGGGATTGAATACAACAGACAACATGCGCACTTTACTCCATGGGTGTAACGACTCAAACAGTCTACGCTTTGATCGTTCCCTGGAAGACCTGTATTCGTTTCCGATGCACAACTGGAGGCATTCTGTAATCTGTGGACTATCAGAGTGTTGATGAAACACAGAAATTTCATCGGGATTGAATACAACAGTCACCACGCACACTTTAATCCATGGGAGTAATGTCTCAAACAGTCTACGATTTCATCGTTCCCTGGAAGACCAGTAGCAGTTTCCGATGGACATCTGGAGACATTCTGTAATCTGTGGACCATCAGAGTGTTGATGAAACACAGAAATTGCATCGGGATTGAATACAACAGTCACCATGCGCAGTTCCCTCCACGGGAGTAATGTCTCAAACAGTCTACGCTTTGATCGTTCCCAGGACGACCAGCAGTAGTTTCTGCTACACATCTGGAGGCATTCTGTAATCTGTGGACTATCAGAGTGTTGATGAAACACAGAAATTGCATCGGGATTGAATGCAACAGTCACCATGCGCACTTTCCTCCATAGGAGTAATGTCTCAAACAGTCTACGCTTTGATCGTTCCCTGGAAGACCAGTAGTAGTTTCCGATGCTCATCTGGAAGCATTTTTTAATCTGTGGACTATCAGAGTGTTGATGAAACACAGAAATTGCCTCGGGATTGAATACAACAGTCACCATGCACACTTTCCTCCATGGGTGTAATGTCTCAAACCGGTCTACGCTTTGATCGTTCCCTGGAAGACCAGTAAAAGTGTCCGATGTACATCTGGAGGCATTCTGTAATCTGTGGACTATCAGAGTATTGATGAAACACAGAAATTGCATCGGGATTGAATACAACAGTCACCATGCACACTTTCCTCCATGGGAGTAATGTCTCAAACAGTCTACGATTTGGCCGTTCCCAGGACGACCAGTAGTAGTTTCCGATACACATCTGGAGGCATTCTGTAATCTGTGGACTCTCAGAGTGTTTAGGAACACAGAAATTGCTTCGGGATTGAATACAACAGTCACCATGCGCATTTTCCTCCATGGGAGTATTGTCTCAAACAGTTTACGCTTTGATCGTTCCCTGGAAGACCAGTAGTAGTTTCCGATGCACATCTGGAGGCATCCTGTAATCTGTGGACTCTCTGAGTGTTGTTAAAACACAGAAATTGCATCGGGATTGAATACAACAATCACCATGCACACTTTCCTCCATGGGAGTAATGTCTCAAACAGTCTACGCTTTCATCGTTATCTGGGAGACCAGTAGTAGTTTCCGATGCACATCTGGAGGCATTCTGTAATCTGTGGACCATCAGAGTGTTGATGAAACACAGAAATTGCATCGGGATTGAATACAACAGTCACCATGCGCACTTTCCTCCATAGGAGTAATGTCTCAAACAGTCTACGCTTTCACCGCACCCTGGAACACCAGTAGCAGTTTCCGATGCACATCTGGAGGCATTCTGTAATCTGTGGACGATCAGAGTGTTCATGAAACACAGATATTGCATCGGAATTGAATACTACAGTCACCATGCGCACTTTTCTCCATGGGAGTAATTCTCAAACAGTCTACACTTTGATCGTTCCCAGGACGACCAGTAGTAGTTTCCGATGCACATCTGGAAGCATTTTTTAATCTGAGGACTATCATAGTGTCGATGAAACACAGTTATCGCATCGGGATTGAATACAACAGTCAGCATGCGCACTTTCCTCCATGCGAGTAATGTCTCAAACAGTCTACGCTTTCATCGTTCCCTGGAATACCAGTAGTAGTTTCCGATGCACATCTGGAGGCATTCTGTGATCTGTGGACGATCAGAGAGTTGATGAAACACAGAAATTGCATCGGGATTGAATACAACAGTCACCATGCGCAGTTTCCTCCATGGGAGTAATGTCTCAAACAGTCTACGCTTTGATCGTTCTCAGGAAGACCACTAGTAGTTTCCGATACACATCTGGAGGCATTCTGTGATCTGTGGACTATAAGAGTGTTTAGGAACACAGAAATTGCTTCGGGATTGAGTACAACAGTCACCATGCGCACTTTCCTCCATGGGAGTAATGTCTCAAACAGTCTACGCTTTGATCGTTCCCAGGAAGACCAGTAAAAGTTTCCGATGCACATCTGGCGCCATTCTTTAATCTGTGGACAATCAGAGTGTTGATGAAACACAGATATTGCATCGGGAGTGAATACAACAGTCACCATGTGCACTTTCCTCCATGGGAGTGATGTCTCAAACAGTCTACGCTTTGATCGTTGTCAGGAAGACCAGTAGTAGTTTCCGATACACATCTGGAGGCATTCTGTATTCTGTGGACTATCAGAGTGTTGATGATACCAAAATACCACCGGGATTGAATACAACAGTCATCATGCACACTTTCCCCCATGGGAGTAATGTCACAAACAGTCTACGCTTTGGTGTTTCCCTGGAAGACCAGTAGTAGTTTCCGATACACATCTGGAGGCATTCTGTATTCTGTGGACTATCAGAGTGTTGATGATACCAAAATAGCATCGGGATTGAATACAACAGTCATCATGCACACTTTCCCCCATGGGATTAATGTCACAAACAGTCTACGCTTTGGTCTTTCCCTGGAAGACCAGTAGTAGTTTCCGATGCAAATCTGGAGGCATGCTGTAATCTGTGGACTATAAGAGTGTTAATGAAACACAGAAATTGCATCAGGATTGAATACAACAGTTACCATGCGTACTTTCCTCCATGGGTGTAATGTCTCAAAGAGTCTACGATTTGATCGTTCCCTGGAAAACCAGTAGTAGTTTCCGATGCACATCTGTAGGCATTCTGTAATCTGTGGACCATCAGAGTGTTGATAAAACAAAGAAATAGCATCGGGATTGAATACAACAGTCACCATGCGCAGTTTCCTCCATGTGAGTAATGTCTCAAACAGTCTACGCTTTGATCGTTCCCAGGACGACCAGTAGTAGTTTCCGATACACATCTGGAGGCATTCTGTAATCTGTGGACTATCAGAGTGTTTAGGAACACAGAAATTGCTTCAGGATTGAATACAACAGTCACCATGCGCACTTTCCTCCATGGGAGTATTGTCTCAAACAGTTTACGAATTGATCGTTCTCTGGAAGACCAGTAGTAGTTGCCGATGCACATCTGGAGGCATTCTGTAATCTGTGGACTACCAGAGTGTTGATGAAACCAAAATTTCATCGGGATTGAATACAACAGTCACCATGCACAATTTCCTCCAATTGGAGTAATGTCTCAAACAGTCTACGCTTTGATCGTTCCCAGGAAGACAAGTAGTAATTTCCGTTGCACATCTTGAGTCATTTTGTAATCTGTGGACTATCAGAGTGTTGATGAAACACAGAAATTGCATCGAGATTGAATACAACAGTCACCATGCGCACTTTCCTCCATGGGTGTAATGTCTCAAACAGTTTACGCTTTGATCGTTCCCTGGAAGACCAGTAGTAGTTTCCGATGCACATTTGGAAGCATTTTTTAATCTGTGGACTATCAGAGTGTCGATGAAACACAGTTATCGCATGGGGATTGAAAACAACGGTCACCATGCGCACTTTCCTCAATGCGAGTAATATCTCGATCAGCCTACGCTTTGATCGTTCACTGGAAGACCAGTAGTAGTTTCCGATGAACATCTGGAGCCAATCTGTAATCTCTGGACTATCAGAGTATTGATGAAACACAGAAATTGCACCGGGATTGAATACAACAGTCACCATGCACACTTTCCTCCATGGGAGTAATGTCTCAAACAGTTTACGCTTTGATCGTTCCCTGGAAGACCAGTAGTAGTTTCCGATGCACATCTGGAAGCATTTTTTAATCTGTGGACTACCAGAGTGTTGATGAAAGACAGTTATCGCATCGGGATTGAATACAACAGTCACCATGCGCACTTTACTCTATAGGAGTAATGTCTCAAACAGTCTACACTTTGATCGTTCCCTGGAAGACCAGTAGTAGTTTCCGATGCACATCTGGAGGCATCCTGTAATCTGTGGACTCTCTGAGTGTTGTTGAAACACAGAAATTGCATCGGGGTTGAATACAACAGTCACCATTCGCACTCTCCTCCGTGGGAGTGATGTCCCAAACAGTCTACGCTTTGATCGTTCCCTGGAAGACCAGTAGTAGTTTCCGATGCACATCTGGAAGCATTTTTCAATCTGTGGACTACCAGAGTGTTGATGAAAGACAGTTATCGCATCGGGATTGAATACAACAGTCACCATGCGCACTTTACTCTATAGGAGTAATGTCTCAAACAGTCTACACTTTGATCGTTCCCTGGAAGACCAGTAGTATTTTCCGATGCACATCTGGAAGCATTTTTTAATCTGTGGACTATCATAGTGTCGATGAAATACAGTTATCGCATCGGGATTAAATACAACAGTCAGCATGCGCACTTTCCTCCATAGGAGTAATGTCTCAAACAGTCTACGTTTTGATCGTTCCCTGGAAGACCAGTAGTAGTTTCCGATGCACATCTGGGGGCATTCTGTAATCTGTGGACTATCAGAGTGTTGATGAAACACAGAAATTTTCTCGGGATTGAATACAACAGTCACCATGCGCACTTTCCTCCATGGGTGTAATGTCTCAAACAGTCTACGCTTTGATCGTTCCCTGGAAGACCAGTAAAAGTGTCCGATGTACATCTGGAGGCATTCTGTAATCTGTGGACTATCAGAGTATTGATGAAACACAGAAATGGCATCGGGATTGAATACAACAGTCACCATGCACACTTTCCTCCATGGGAGTAATGTCTCAAACAGTCTACGCTTTGATCGTTCCCAGGACGACCAGCAGTAGTTTCCGACACACATCTGGAGGCATTCTGTAATCTGTGGACTCTCAGAGTGTTTAGGAACACTGAAATTGCTTCGGGATTGAATACAACAGTCACCATGCGCACTTTCCTCCATGGGAGTATTGTCTCAAACAGTTTACGCTTTGATCGTTCCCTGGAAGACCAGTAGTAGTTTCCGATGCACATCTGGAGGCATCCTGTAATCTGTGGACTCTCTGAGTGTTGTTGAAACACAGAAATTGCATCGGGGTTGAATACAACAGTCACCATTCGCACTCTCCTCCGTGGGAGTGATGTCCCAAACAGTCTACGCTTTGATCGTTCCCTGGAAGACCAGTAGTAGTTTCCGATGCACATCTGGAAGCATTTTTCAATCTGTGGACTACCAGAGTGTTGATGAAAGACAGTTATCGCATCGGGATTGAATACAACAGACACCATGCGCACTTTACTCTATAGGAGTAATGTCTCAAACAGTCTACGCTTTGATCGTTCCCTGGAAGACCAGTAGTAGTTTCCGATGCACATCTGGAAGCATTTTTTAATCTGTGGACTATCATAGTGTCGATGAAATACAGTTGTCGCATCGGGATTAAATACAACAGTCAGCATGCGCACTTTCCTCCATAGGAGTAATGTCTCAAACAGTCTACGCTTTCATCGTTCCCTGGAAGACCAGTAGTAGTTTCCGATGCACATCTGGAAGCATTTTTCAATCTGTGGACTATCATAGTGTCGATGAAATACAGTTATCGCATCGGGATTGAATACAACAGTCACCATGCGCACTTTCCTCCATGGGAGTATTGTCTCAAACAGTTTACGCTTTGATCGTTCCCTGGAAGACCAGTAGTAGTTTCCGATGCACATCTGGAGGCATCCTGTAATCTGTGGACTCTCTGAGTAATGTTGAAACACAGAAATTGCATCGGGGTTGAATACAACAGTCACCATTCGCACTTTCCTCCGTGGGACGCTTTGATCGTTCCCTCGAAGACCAGTAGTAGTTCCGATGCACATCTGGTGGCATTCTGTAATCTGTGGACTATCAGAGTGTTGATGAAACACAGAAATTGCATCGGGATTGAATACAACAGTCACCATGCGCACATTCCTCCATGGTAGTAATGTCTCAAACAGTGTACGCTTTGATCGTTCCCTGGAAGACCAGTAAAAGTGTCCGATGTACATCTGGAGGCATTCTGTAATCTGTGGACTATCAGAGTATTGATGAAACACAGAAATGGCATCGGGATTGAATACAACAGTCACCATGCACACTTTCCTCCATGGGAGTAATGTCTCAAACAGTCTACGCTTTGATCGTTCCCAGGACGACCAGCAGTAGTTTCCGATACACATCTGGAGGCATTCTGTAATCTGTGGACTCTCAGAGTGTTTAGGAACACTGAAATTGCTTCGGGATTGAATACAACAGTCACCATGCGCACTTTCCTCCATGGGAGTATTGTCTCAAACAGTTTACGCTTTGATCGTTCCCTGGAAGACCAGTAGTAGTTTCCGATGCACATCTGGAGGCATCCTGTAATCTGTGGACTCTCTGAGTGTTGTTGAAACACAGAAATTGCATCGGGGTTGAATACAACAGTCACCATTCGCACTCTCCTCCGTGGGAGTGATGTCCCAAACAGTCTACGCTTTGATCGTTCCCTGGAAGACCAGTAGTAGTTTCCGATGCACATCTGGAAGCATTTTTCAATCTGTGGACTACCAGAGTGTTGATGAAAGACAGTTATCGCATCGGGATTGAATACAACAGTCACCATGCGCACTTTACTCTATAGGAGTAATGTCTCAAACAGTCTACGCTTTGATCGTTCCCTGGAAGACCAGTAGTAGTTTCCGATGCACATCTGGAAGCATTTTTTAATCTGTGGACTATCATAGTGTCGATGAAATACAGTTATCGCATCGGGATTAAATACAACAGTCAGCATGCGCACTTTCCTCCATAGGAGTAATGTCTCAAACAGTCTACGCTTTCATCGTTCCCTGGAAGACCAGTAGTAGTTTCCGATGCACATCTGGAAGCATTTTTCAATCTGTGGACTATCATAGTGTCGATGAAATACAGTTATCGCATCGGGATTGAATACAACAGTCACCATGCGCACTTTCCTCCATGGGAGTATTGTCTCAAACAGTTTACGCTTTGATCGTTCCCTGGAAGACCAGTAGTAGTTTCCGATGCACATCTGGAGGCATCCTGTAATCTGTGGACTCTCTGAGTAATGTTGAAACACAGAAATTGCATCGGGGTTGAATACAACAGTCACCATTCGCACTTTCCTCCGTGGGAGTGATGTCTCAAACAGTCTACGCTTTGATCGTTCCCTCGAAGACCAGTAGTAGTTCCGATGCACATCTGGTGGCATTCTGTAATCTGTGGACTATCAGAGTGTTGATGAAACACAGAAATTGCATCGGGATTGAATACAACAGTCACCATGCGCACATTCCTCCATGGTAGTAATGTCTCAAACAGTGTACGCTTTGATCGTTCCCTGGAAGACCAGTATTAGTTTCCGATGCCCATCTGGAAGCATTTTTTAATCTGTGGACTATCAGAGTGTTGATGAAACACAGTTATCGCATCGGGATTGAATACAACAGTCACCGTGCGCACTTTCCTCAATGCGAGTAATATCTCAAACAGCCTACGATTTGATCGTTCCCTGGAACACCAGTAGTAGTTTCCGATGCACATCTGGAGCCATTCTATAATCTGTGAACTATCAGAGTATTGATGAAACACAGAAATTGCATCGGGATTGAATACAACAGTCACCATGCACACTTTCCTCCATGGGAGTAATGTCTCAAACAGTCTACGCTTTCATCGTTCCCTGGAAGACCAGTAGTAGTTTCCGATGCACATCTGGAGGCATTCTGTAATCTGTGGACTATCAGAGAGTTGATGAAACACAGAAATTGCATCGGGATTGAATACAACAGTCACCATGCGCACTTTCCTCCATGGGAGTAATGTCTCAAACAGTTTACGCTTTGATCGTTCCCTGGAAGACCAGTAGTAATCTCCGATGCACATCTGGAGGCATTCTGTAATCAGTGGACTATCAGAGTGTTGATGAAACACAGAAATTGCATTGAGATTGAATACAACAGTCACCATGCGCACTTTCCACTATGGGAGTAATGTCTCAAACAGTCTACGCTTTCATCGTTCCCTGGAACACCAGTAGTAGTTTCCGATGCACATCTGAAGGCATTCTGTAATCTGTGGACGATCAGAGAGTTGATGAAACACAGAAAATGCATCTTGATTGAATATAACAGTCACAATGCGCAGTTTCCTCCATGGGAGTAATGTCTCAAACAGTCTACGCTTTGATCGTTCTCAGGAAGACCGGTAGTAGTTCCCGATACACATCTGGAGGCATTCTGTAATCTGTGGACAATCAGAGTGTAGATGAAACACAGATATTGGATCAGGAGTGAATACAACAGTCACGATGTGCACTTTCCTCTATGGGAGTGATGTCTCAAACAGTCTACGATTTGGTCTTTCCCTGGAGAACCAGTAGTAGTTTCCGATGCACATCTGGAGGCATTCTGTAATCTATGCATGATCAGAGAGTTGATGAAACACAGAAATTGCATCGGGATTGAATACAACAGTCACCATGCGCACTTTCCTCCATGGGAGTAATGTCTCAAACAGTTAACGCTTTGATCGTTCCCAGGAAGACAAATAGTAGTTTCCGATACACATCTGGAGGCATTCTGTAATCTGTGGACAATCAGAGTGTTGATGAAACGCAGAAATTGCATCGGAATTGAATGGAACAGTCACCATGCGCACATTCCTCTATTGTAGTAATGTCTCAAACAGTTCACGCTTTGATCGTTCCCTGGAAGACCAGTAGTAGTTTCCGATGCTCATCTGGAAGCATTTTTTAATCTGTGGACTATCATAGTGTCGATGAAATACAGTTACCGCATCGGGATTGAATACAACAGTCAGCATGCGCACTTTTCTCCATAGGAGTAATGTCTCAAACAGTCTACGTTTTGATCGTTCCCTGGAAGACCAGTAGTAGTTGCCGATGCACATCTGGAGGCATTCTGTAATCTGTGGACTACCAGAGTGTTGATAAAAAAAAAAATTGCATCGGGATTGAATACAACAGTCACCATGCACACTTTCCTCCAAGGGGAGTAATGTCTCAAACAGTCTACGCTTTGATCGTTCCCAGGAAGACCAGTAGTAATTTCCGTTGCACATCTTGAGTCATTTTGTAATCTGCGGACTATCAGAGTGTTGATGAAACACAGAAATTGCATCGAGATTGAATACAACAGTCACCATGCGCACTTTCCTCCATGGGTGTAATGTCTCAAACAGTTTACGCTTTGATCGTTCCCTGGAAGACCAGTAGTAGTTTCCGATGCACATTTGGAAGCATTTTTTAATCTGTGGTCTATCAGAGTGTCGATGAAACACAGTTATCGCATGGGGATTGAATACAACAGTCACCATGCGCACTTTCCTCAATGCGAGTAATATCTCGAACAGCCTACGCTTTGATCGTTCCCTGGAAGACCAGTAGTAGTTTCCGATGCACATCTGTAGCCATTCCGTAATCTGTGGACTATCACAGTATTGATGAAACACAGAAATTGCATCGGGATTGAATACAACAGTCGCCATGCACACTTTCCTCCATGGGAGTAATGTCTCAAACAGCCTACGCTTTCATCGTTCCCTGGAAGACCCGTAGTAGTTTCCGATGCACATCTGGAGGCATTCTGTAATCTGTGGATGATCAGAGAGTTGATGAAACACAGAAATTGCATCGGGATTTAAAACAACAGTCACCATGCGCACTTTCCTCCATGGGAGTAATGTCTCAAACAGTTTACGCTTTGATCGTTCCCTGGAAGACCAATAGTAGTTTCCGATACACATCTGGAGGCATTCTGTAATCTGTGGACAATCAGAGTGTTGATGAAACACAGAAATTGCATCGGGATTGAATGCAACAGTCACCATGCGCACATTCCTCTATAGTAGTTATGTCTCAAACAGTGTACGCTTTGATCGTTCCCTGGAAGACCAGTAGTACTTTCTGATGCACATCTGGAAGCATTTTTTAATCTGTGGACTATCAGAGTGTTGATGAAACACAGTTATCGCATCGGGATTGAATACAAGAGTCACCATGCGCACTTCACTTCATAGGAGTAATGTCTCAAACAGTCTGCGCTTTGATCGTTCCCTGGAAGACCAGTAGTAGTTTCCGATGCACATCTGGAAGCATTTTTTAATCTGTGGACTATCATAATGTCGATGAAATACAGTTATCGCATCGGGATTGAATACAACAGTCAGCATGCGCACTTTCCTCCATAGGAGTAATGTCTCAAACAGTCTACGTTTTGATCGTTCCCTGGAAGACCAGTAGTAGTTTCCGATGCACATCTGGAGGCATTCTGTAATCTGTGGACTATCAGAGTGTTGATGAAACACAGAAATTGCATCGAGATTGAATACAACAGTCACCATGCACACTTTCCTCCATGGGAGTAATGTCTCAAACAGTCTACGCTTTCATCGTTCCCTGGAAGACCAGTAGTAGTTTCCGATGCACATCTGGAGGCATTCTGTAATCTGTGGACTATCAGAGAGTTGATGAAACACAGAAATTGCATCGGGATTGAATACAACAGTCACCATGAGCACTTTCCTCCATGGGAGTAATGTCTCAAACAGTTTACGCTTTGATCGTTCCCTGGAAGACCAGTAGTAATCTCCGATGCACATCTGGAGGCATTCTGTAATCAGTGGACTATCAGAGTGTTGATGAAACACAGAAATTGCATTGAGATTGAATACAACAGTCACCATGCGCACTTTCCTTTATGGGAGTAATGTCTCAAACAGTCTACGCTTTCATCGTTCCCTGGAACACCAGTAGTAGTTTCCGATGCACATCTGAAGGCATTCTGTAATCTGTGGACGATCAGAGAGTTGATGAAACACAGAAAATGCATCTTGATTGAATATAACAGTCACAATGCGCAGTTTCCTCCATGGGAGTAATGTCTCAAACAGTCTACGCTTTGATCGTTCTCAGGAAGACCGGTAGTAGTTCCCGATACACATCTGGAGGCATTCTGTAATCTGTGGACAATCAGAGTGTTGATGAAACACAGATATTGGATCAGGAGTGAATACAACAGTCACGATGTGCACTTTCCTCTATGGGAGTGATGTCTCAAACAGTCTACGATTTGGTCTTTCCCTGGACAACCAGTAGCAGTTTCCGATGCACATCTGGAGGCATTCTGTAATCTGTGCATGATCAGAGAGTTGATGAAACACAGAAATTGCATCGGGATTGAATACAACAGTCACCATGCGCACTTTCCTCAATGCGAGTAATATCTCAAACAGCCTACGATTTGATCGTTCCCTGGAACACCAGTAGTAGTTTCCGATGCACATCTGGAGCCATTCTGTAATCTGTGAACTATCAGAGTATTGATGAAACACAGAAATTGCATCGGGATTGAATACAACAGTCACCATGCACACTTTCCTCCATGGGAGTAATGTCTCAAACAGTCTACGCTTTCATCGTTCCCTGGAAGACCAGTAGTAGTTTCCGATGCACATCTGGAGGCATTCTGTAATCTGTGGACTATCAGAGAGTTGATGAAACACAGAAATTGCATCGGGATTGAATACAACAGTCACCATGCGCACTTTCCTCCATGGGAGTAATGTCTCAAACAGTTTACGCTTTGATCGTTCCCTGGAAGACCAGTAGTAATCTCCGATGCACATCTGGAGGCATTCTGTAATCAGTGGACTATCAGAGTGTTGATGAAACACAGAAATTGCATTGAGATTGAATACAACAGTCACCATGCGCACTTTCCATTATGGGAGTAATGTCTCAAACAGTCTACGCTTTCATCGTTCCCTGGAACACCAGTAGTAGTTTCCGATGCACATCTGAAGGCATTCTGTAATCTGTGGACGATCAGAGAGTTGATGAAACACAGAAAATGCATCTTGATTGAATATAACAGTCACAATGCGCAGTTTCCTCCATGGGAGTAATGTCTCAAACAGTCTACGCTTTGATCGTTCTCAGGAAGACCGGTAGTAGTTCCCGATACACATCTGGAGGCATTCTGTAATCTGTGGACAATCAGAGTGTTGATGAAACACAGATATTGGATCAGGAGTGAATACAACAGTCACGATGTGCACTTTCCTCTATGGGAGTGATGTCTCAAACAGTCTACGATTTGGTCTTTCCCTGGAGAACCAGTAGTAGTTTCCGATGCACATCTGGAGGCATTCTGTAATCTATGCATGATCAGAGAGTTGATGAAACACAGAAATTGCATCGGGATTGAATACAACAGTCACCATGCGCACTTTCCTCCATGGGAGTAATGTCTCAAACAGTTTACGCTTTGATCGTTCCCAGGAAGACAAATAGTAGTTTCCGATACACATCTGGAGGCATTCTGTAATCTGTGGACAATCAGAGTGTTGATGAAACGCAGAAATTGCATCGGAATTGAATGGAACAGTCACCATGCGCACATTCCTCTATTGTAGAAATGTCTCAAACAGTTCACGCTTTGATCGTTCCCTGGAAGACCAGTAGTAGTTTCCGATGCTCATCTGGAAGCATTTTTTAATCTGTGGACTATCATAGTGTCGATGAAATACAGTTACCGCATCGGGATTGAATACAACAGTCAGCATGCGCACTTTCCTCCATAGGAGTAATGTCTCAAACAGTCTACGTTTTGATCGTTCCCTGGAAGACCAGTAGTAGTTGCCGATGCACATCTGGAGGCATTCTGTAATCTGTGGACTACCAGAGTGTTGATAAAAAAAAAATTTTGCATCGGGATTGAATACAACAGTCACCATGCACACTTTCCTCCAAGGGGAGTAATGTCTCAAACAGTCTACGCTTTGATCGTTCCCAGGAAGACCAGTAGTAATTTCCGTTGCACATCTTGAGTCATTTTGTAATCTGCGGACTATCAGAGTGTTGATGAAACACAGAAATTGCATCGAGATTGAATACAACAGTCACCATGCGCACTTTCCTCCATGGGTGTAATGTCTCAAACAGTTTACGCTTTGATCGTTCCCTGGAAGACCAGTAGTAGTTTCCGATGCACATTTGGAAGCATTTTTTAATCTGTGGTCTATCAGAGTGTCGATGAAACACAGTTATCGCATGGGGATTGAATACAACAGTCACCATGCGCACTTTCCTCAATGCGAGTAATATCTCGAACAGCCTACGCTTTGATCGTTCCCTGGAAGACCAGTAGTAGTTTCCGATGCACATCTGTAGCCATTCTGTAATCTGTGGACTATCAGAGTATTGATGAAACACAGAAATTGCATCGGGATTGAATACAACAGTCGCCATGCACACTTTCCTCCATGGGAGTAATGTCTCAAACAGTCTACGCTTTCATCGTTCCCTGGAAGACCAGTAGTAGTTTCCGATGCACATCTGGAGGCATTCTGTAATCTGTGGATGATCAGAGAGTTGATGAAACACAGAAATTGCATCGGGATTTAAAACAACAGTCACCATGCGCACTTTCCTCCATGGGAGTAATGTCTCAAACAGTTTACGCTTTGATCGTTCCCTGGAAGACCAATAGTAGTTTCCGATACACATCTGGAGGCATTCTGTAATCTGTGGACAATCAGAGTGTTGATGAAACACAGAAATTGCATCGGGATTGAATGCAACAGTCACCATGCGCACATTCCTCTATAGTAGTTATGTCTCAAACATTGTACGCTTTGATCGTTCCCTGGAAGACCAGTAGTACTTTCCGATGCACATCTGGAAGCATTTTTTAATCTGTGGACTATCAGAGTGTTGATGAAACACAGTTATCGCATCGGGATTGAATACAAGAGTCACCATGCGCACTTCACTCCATAGGAGTAATGTCTCAAACAGTCTACGCTTTGATCGTTCCCTGGAAGACCAGTAGTAGTTTCCGATGCACATCTGGAAGCATTTTTTAATCTGTGGACTATCATAGTGTCGATGAAATACAGTTATCGCATCGGGATTGAATACAACAGTCAGCATGCGCACTTTCCTCCATAGGAGTAATGTCTCAAACAGTCTACGTTTTGATCGTTCCCTGGAAGACCAGTAGTAGTTTCCGATGCACATCTGGAGGCATTCTGTAATCTGTGGACTATCAGAGTGTTGATGAAACACAGAAATTGCATCGAGATTGAATACAACAGTCACCATGCACACTTTCCTCCATGGGAGTAATGTCTCAAACAGTCTACGCTTTCATCGTTCCCTGGAAGACCAGTAGTAGTTTCCGATGCACATCTGGAGGCATTCTGTAATCTGTGGACTATCAGAGAGTTGATGAAACACAGAAATTGCATCGGGATTGAATACAACAGTCACCATGAGCACTTTCCTCCATAGGAGTAATGTCTCAAACAGTTTACGCTTTGATCGTTCCCTGCAAGACCAGTAGTAATCTCCGATGCACATCTGGAGGCATTCTGTAATCAGTGGACTATCAGAGTGTTGATGAAACACAGAAATTGCATTGAGATTGAATACAACAGTCACCATGCGCACTTTCCTTTATGGGAGTAATGTCTCAAACAGTCTACGCTTTCATCGTTCCCTGGAACACCAGTAGTAGTTTCCGATGCACATCTGAAGGCATTCTGTAATCTGTGGACGATCAGAGAGTTGATGAAACACAGAAAATGCATCTTGATTGAATATAACAGTCACAATGCGCAGTTTCCTCCATGGGAGTAATGTCTCAAACAGTCTACGCTTTGATCGTTCTCAGGAAGACCGGTAGTAGTTCCCGATACACATCTGGAGGCATTCTGTAATCTGTGGACAATCAGAGTGTTGATGAAACACAGATATTGGATCAGGAGTGAATACAACAGTCACGATGTGCACTTTCCTCTATGGGAGTGATGTCTCAAACAGTCTACGATTTGGTCTTTCCCTGGAGAACCAGTAGTAGTTTCCGATGCACATCTGGAGGCATTCTGTAATCTGTGCATGATCAGAGAGTTGATGAAACACAGAAAATGCATCTTGATTGAATATAACAGTCACCATGCGCAGTTTCCTCCATGGGAGTAATGTCTCAAACAGTCTACGCTTTGATCGTTCTCAGGAAGACCACTAGTAGTTTCCGATACACATCTGGAGGCATTCTGTAATCTGTGGACTATAAGAGTGTTTAGGAACACAGAAATTTCTGCGGGATTGAATGCAACAGTCACCATGCGCACTTTCCTCCATGGGAGTAATGTCTCAAACAGTCTACGCTTTGATCGTTCCCAGGAAGACCAGTAGTACCTTCCGATGCACATCTGGAGCCATTCTGTAATCTGTGGACAATCTGAGTGTTGATGAAACACAGATATTGAATCGGGAGTGAATACAACAGTCACCATGTGCACTTTTCTCCATGGGAGTGATGTCTCAAACAGTCTACGATTTGATCGTTGTCAGGAAGACCAGTAGTAGTTTCCGATACACATCTGGAGGCTTTCTGTATTCTGTGGACTATCAGAGTGTTGATGATACCAAAATAGCATCGGGATTGAATACAACAGTCATCATGCACACTTTCCCCCATGGGAGTAATGTCTCAAACAGTCTACGCTTTGGTCTTTCCCTGGAAGACCAGTAGTAGTTTCCGATGCAAATCTGGAGGCATTCTGTAATCTGTGGACTATAAGAGTGTTAATGAAACACAGAAATTGCATCAGGATGGAATACAACAGTCACCATGCGCAGTTTCCTCCATGGGAGTAATGTCTCAAACAGTCTACGCTTTGATCGTTCCCAGGACGACCAGTAGTACTTTCCGATACACATCTGGAAGCATTTTTTAATCTGTGGACAATCAGAGTGTTGATGAAACTCAGATATTGGATCAGGAGTGAATACAACAGTCACGATGTGCACTTTCCTCTATGGGAGTGATGTCTCAAACAGTCTACGATTTGGTCTTTCCCTGGAGAACTAGTAGTAGTTTCCGATGCACATCTGGAGGCATTCTGTAATCTGTGCATGATCAGAGAGTTGCTGAAACACAGAAATTGCATCGGGATTGAATACAACAGTCACCATGCGCACTTTCCTCCATGGGAGTAATGTCTCAAACAGTTTACGCTTTGATCGTTCCCAGGAAGACCAATAGTAGTTTCCGATACACATCTGGAGGCATTTTGTAATCTGTGGACAATCAGAGTGTTGATGAAACGCAGAAATTGCATCGGGATTGAATGGAACAGTCACCATGCACACATTCCTCTATTGTAGTAATGTCTCAAACAGTGTACGCTTTGATCGTTCCCTGGAAGACCAGTAGTAGTTTCCGATGCTCATCTGGAAGCATTTTTTAATCTGTGGACTATCATAGTGTCGATGAAATGCAGTTAGCGCATCGGGATTGAATACAACAGTCAGCATGCGCACTTTCCTCCATAGGAGTAATGTCTCAAACAGTCTACGTTTTGATCGTTCCCTGGAAGACCAGTAGTAGTTGCCGATGCACATCTGGAGGCATTCTGTAATCTGTGGACTACCAGAGTGTTGATAAAAAAAAAATTTTGCATCGGTATTGAATACAACAGTTACCATGCACACTTTCCTCCAAGGGGAGTAATGTCTCAAACAGTCTACGCTTTGATCGTTCCCAGGAAGACCAGTAGTAATTTCCGTTGCACATCTTGAGTCATTTTGTAATCTGTGGACTATCAGAGTGTTGATGAAACACCGAAATTGCATCGAGATTGAATACAACAGTCACCATGCGCACTTTCCTCCATGGGTGTAATGTCTCAAACAGTTTACGCTTTGATCGTTCCCTGGAAGACCAGTAGTAGTTTCCGATGCACATTTGGAAGCATTTTTTAATCTGTGGTCTATCAGAGTGTCGATGAAACACAGTTATCGCATGGGGATTGAATACAACAGTCACCATGCGCACTTTCCTCAATGCGAGTAATATCTCGAACAGCCTACGCTTTGATCGTTCCCTGGAAGACCAGTAGTAGTTTCCGATGCACATCTGGAGCCATTCTGTAATCTGTGGACTATCTGAGTATTGATGAAACACAGAAAATGCATCGGGATTGAATGCAACAGTCACCATGCGCACATTCCTCTATAGTAGTTATTTCTCAAACAGTGTACGCTTTGATCGTTCCCTGGAAGACCAGTAGTACTTTCCGATGCACATCTGGAAGCATTTTTTAATCTGTGGACTATCAGAGTGTTGATGAAACACAGTTATCGCATCGGGATTGAATACAAGAGTCACCATGCGCACTTCACTCCATAGGAGTAATGTCTCAAACAGTCTACGCTTTGATCGTTCCCTGGAAGACCAGTAGTAGTTTCCGATGCACATCTGGAAGCATTTTTTAATCTGTGGACTATCATAGTGTCGATGAAATACAGTTATCGCATCGGGATTGAATACAACAGTCAGCATGCGCACTTTCCTCCATAGGAGTAATGTCTCAAACAGTCTACGTTTTGATCGTTCCCTGGAAGACCAGTAGTAGTTTCCGATGCACATCTGGAGGCGTTCTGTAATCTGTGGACTATCAGAGTGTTGATGAAACACAGAAATTGCATCGAGATTGAATACAACAGTCACCATGCGCACTTTCCTTCATGCTAGTAATGTCTCAAACAGTGTACGCTTTCATCGTTCCCTGGAATGCCAGTAGTAGTTTCCGATGCACATCTGGAGGCATTCTGTAATCTGTGGATGATCAGAGAGTTGATGAAACACAGAAATTACATCGGGATTGAATACAACAGTCACCATGCGCAGTTTCCTATATGGGAGTAATGTCTCAAACAGTCTACGCTTTGATCGTTCTCAGGAAGACCACTAGTAGTTTCCGATACACATCTGGAGGCATTCTGTAATCTGTGGACTATAAGAGTGTTTAGGAACACAGAAATTTCTGCGGGATTGAATGCAACAGTCACCATGCGCACTTTCCTCCATGGGAGTAATGTCTCAAACAGTCTACGCTTTGATCGTTCCCAGGAAGACCAGTAGTACTTTCCGATGCACATCTGGAGCCATTCTGTAATCTGTGGACAATCAGAGTGTTGATGAAACACAGATATTGCATCGGGAGTGAATACAACAGTCACCATGTGCACTTTCCTCCATGGGAGTGATGTCTCAAACAGTCTACGCTTTGATCGTTGTCAGGAAGACCAGTAGTAGTTTCCGATACACATCTGGAGGCTTTCTGTATTCTGTGGACTATCAGAGTGTTGATGATACCAAAATAGCATCGGGATTGAATACAACAGTCATCATGCACACTTTCCCCCATGGGAGTAATGTCTCAAACAGTCTACGCTTTGGTCTTTCCCTGGAAGACCAGTAGTAGTTTCCGATGCAAATCTGGAGACATTCTGTAATCTGTGGACTATAAGAGTGTTAATGAAACACAGAAATTGCATCAGGATGGAATACAACAGTTACCATGCGCACTTTCCTCCATGGGTGTAATGTCTCAAACAGTCTACGATTTGATCGTTCCCTGGAAAACCAGTAGTAGTTTCCGATGCACATCTGTAGGCATTCTGTAATCTGTGGACCATCAGAGTGTTAATAAAACAAAGAAATAGCATCGGGATTGAATACAACAGTCACCATGCGCACTTTCCTCCAAGGGAGTATTGTCTCAAACAGTTTACGAATTGATCGTTCCCTGGAAGACCAGTAGTAGTTGCCGATGCACATCTGGAGGCATTCTGTAATCTGTGGACTACCAGAGTGTTGATGAAACCAAAATTGCATCGGGATTGAATACAACAGTCACCATGCGCACTTTCCTCCATGGGAGTAATGTCTCAAACAGTTTACGCTTTGATCGTTCCCTGGAAGACCAGTAGTAGTTTCCGATGCTCATCTGGAAGCATTTTTTAATCTGTGGACTATCATAGTGTCGATGAAATACAGTTACCGCATCGGGATTGAATACAACAGTCAGCATGCGCACTTTCCTCCATAGGAGTAATGTCTCAAACAGTCTACGTTTTGATCGTTCCCTGGAAGACCAGTAGTAGTTGCCGATGCACATCTGGAGGCATTCTGTTATCTGTGGACTACCAGAGTGTTGATAAAAAAAAATTGCATCGGGATTGAATACAACAGTCACCATGCACACTTTCCTCCAAGGGGAGTAATGTCTCAAACAGTCTACGCTTTGATCGTTCCCAGGAAGACCAGTAGTAATTTCCGTTGCACATCTTGAGTCATTTTGTAATCTGTGGACTATCAGAGCGTTGATGAAACACCGAAATTGCATCGAGATTGAATACAACAGTCACCATGCGCACTTTCCTCCATGGGTGTAATGTCTCAAACAGTTTACGCATTGATCGTTCCCTGGAAGACCAGTAGTAGTTTCCGATGCACATTTGGAAGCATTTTTTAATCTGTGGTCTATCAGAGTGTCGATGAAACACAGTTATCGCATGGGGATTGAATACAACAGTCACCATGCGCACTTTCCTCAATGCGAGTAATATCTCGAACAGCCTACGCTTTGATCGTTCCCTGGAAGACCAGTAGTAGTTTCCGATGCACATCTGGAGCCATTCTGTAATCTGTGGACTATCAGAGTATTGATGAATCACAGAAATTGCATCGGGATTGAATACAACAGTCGCCATGCACACTTTCCTCCATGGGAGTAATGTCTCAAACAGTCTACGCTTTCTTCGTTCCCTGGAAGACCAGCAGTAGTTTCCGATGCACATCTGGAGGCATTCTGTAATCTGTGGATGATCAGAGAGTTGATGAAACACAGAAATTGCATCGGGATTTAAAACAACAGTCACCATGCGCACTTTCCTCCATGGGAGTAATGTCTCAAACAGTTTACGCTTTAATCGTTCCCTGGAAGACCAATAGTAGTTTCCGATACGCATCTGGAGGCATTCTGTAATCTGTGGACAATCAGAGTGTTGATGAAACACAGAAATTGCATCGGGATTGAATGCAACAATCCCCATGCGCACATTCCCCTATAGTAGTTATTTCTCAAACAGTGTACGCTTTGATCGTTCCCTGGAAGACCAGTAGTACTTTCCGATGCACATCTGGAAGCATTTTTTAATCTGTGGACTATCAGAGTGTTGATGAAACACAGTTATCGCATCGGGATTGAATACAAGAGTCACCATGCGCACTTCACTCCATAGGAGTAATGTCTCAAACAGTCTACACTTTGATCGTTCCCTGGAAGACCAGTAGTAGTTTCCGATGCACATCTGGAAGCATTTTTTAATCTGTGGACTATCATAGTGTCGATGAAATACAGTTATCGCATCGGGATTGAATACAACTGTCAGCATGCGCACTTTCCTCCATAGGAGTAATGTCTCAAACAGTCTACGTTTTGATCGTTCCCTGGAAGACCAGTAGTAGTTTCCGATGCACATCTGGAGGCGGTCTGTAATCTGTGGACTATCAGAGTGTTGATGAAACACAGAAATTGCATCGAGATTGAATACAACAGTCACCATGCGCAGTTTCCTATATGGGAGTAATGTCTCAAACAGTCTACGCTTTGATCGTTCTCAGGAAGACCACTAGTAGTTTCCGATACACATCTGGAGGCATTCTGTAATCTGTGGACTATAAGAGTGTTTAGGAACACAGAAATTTCTGCGGGATTGAATGCAACAGTCACCATGCGCACTTTCCTCCATGGGAGTAATGTCTCAAACAGTCTACGCTTTGATCGTTCCCAGGAAGACCAGTAGTACTTTCCGATGCACATCTGGAGCCATTCTGTAATCTGTGGACAATCAGAGTGTTGATGAAACACAGATATTGCATCGGGAGTGAATACAACAGTCACCATGTGCACTTTCCTCCATGGGAGTGATGTCTCAAACAGTCTACGCTTTGATCGTTGTCAGGAAGACCAGTAGTAGTTTCCGATACACATCTGGAGGCTTTCTGTATTCTGTGGACTATCAGAGTGTTGATGATACCAAAATAGCATCGGGATTGAATACAACAGTCATCATGCACACTTTCCCCCATGGGAGTAATGTCTCAAACAGTCTACGCTTTGGTCTTTCCCTGGAAGACCAGTAGTAGTTTCCGATGCAAATCTGGAGACATTCTGTAATCTGTGGACTATAAGAGTGTTAATGAAACACAGAAATTGCATCAGGATGGAATACAACAGTTACCATGCGCACTTTCCTCCATGGGTGTAATGTCTCAAACAGTCTACGATTTAATCGTTCCCTGGAAAACCAGTAGTAGTTTCCGATGCACATCTGTAGGCATTCTGTAATCTGTGGACCATCAGAGTGTTAATAAAACAAAGAAATAGCATCGGGATTGAATACAACAGTCACCATGCGCAGTTTCCTCCATGGGAGTAATGTCTCAAACAGTCTACGCTTTGATCGTTCCCAGGACGACCAGTAGTAGTTTCCGATACACATCTGGAGGCATTCTGTAATCTGTGGACTATCAGAGTGTTTAGGAACACAGAAATTGCTTCAGGATTGAATACAACAGTCACCATGCGCACTTTCCTCCATGGGAGTATTGTCTCAAACAGTTTACGAAATGATCGTTCCCTGGAAGACCAGTAGTAGTTGCCGATGCACATCTGGAGGCATTCTGTAATCTGTGGACTACCAGAGTGTTGATGAAACCAAAATTGCATCGGGATTGAATACAACAGTCACCATGCGCACTTTCCTCAATGCGAGTAATATCTCGATCAGCCTACGCTTTGATCGTTCCCTGGAAGACCAGTAGTAGTTTCCGATGCACATCTGGAGCCATTCTGTAATCTCTGGACTATCAGAGTATTGATGAAACACAGAAATTGCATCGGGATTGAATACAACAGTCACCATGCACACTTTCCTCCATGGGAGTAATGTCTCAAACAGTCTACGCTTTGATCGTTCCCTGGAAGACCAGTAGTAGTTTCCGATGCACATCTGGAAGCATTTTTTAATCTGTGGACAATCAGAGTGTTGATGAAACGCAGATATTGGATCAGGAGTGAATACAACAGTCACGATGTGCACTTTCCTCTATGGGAGTGATGTCTCAAACAGTCTACGATTTGGTCTTTCCCTGGAGAACTAGTAGCAGTTTCCGATGCACATCTGGAGGCATTCTGTAATCTGTGCATGATCAGAGAGTTGCTGAAACACAGAAATTGCATCGGGATTGAATACAACAGTCACTATGCGCACTTTCCTCCATGGGAGTAATGTCTCAAACAGTTTACGCTTTGATCGTTCCCAGGAAGACCAATAGTAGTTTCCGATACACATCTGGAGGCATTCTGTAATCTGTGGACAATCAGAGTGTTGATGAAACGCAGAAATTGCATCGGGATTGAATGGAACAGTCACCATGCGCACATTCCTCTATTGTAGTAATGTCTCAAACAGTGTACGCTTTGATCGTTCCCTGGAAGACCAGTAGTAGTTTCCGATGCTCATCTGGAAGCATTTTTTAATCTGTGGACTATCATAGTGTCGATGAAATACAGTTACCGCATCGGGATTGAATACAACAGTCAGCATGCGCACTTTCCTCCATAGGAGTAATGTCTCAAACAGTCTACGTTTTGATCGTTCCCTGGAAGACCAGTAGTAGTTGCCGATGCACATCTGGAGGCATTCTGTAATCTGTGGACTACCAGAGTGTTGATAAAAAAAAAATTGCATCGGGATTGAATACAACAGTCACCATGCACACTTTCCTCCAAGGGGAGTAATGTCTCAAACAGTCTACGCTTTGATCGTTCCCAGGAAGACCAGTAGTAATTTCCGTTGCACATCTTGAGTCATTTTGTAATCTGTGGACTATCAGAGCGTTGATGAAACACCGAAATTGCATCGAGATTGAATACAACAGTCACCATGCGCACTTTCCTCCATGGGTGTAATGTCTCAAACAGTTTACGCTTTGATCGTTCCCTGGAAGACCAGTAGTAGTTTCCGATGCACATTTGGAAGCATTTTTTAATCTGTGGTCTATCAGAGTGTCGATGAAACACAGTTATCGCATGGGGATTGAATACAACAGTCACCATGCGCACTTTCCTCAATGCGAGTAATATCTCGAACAGCCTACGCTTTGATCGTTCCCTGGAAGACCAGTAGTAGTTTCCGATGCACATCTGGAGCCATTCTGTAATCTGTGGACTATCAGAGTATTGATGAAACACAGAAATTGCATCGGGATTGAATACAACAGTCGCCATGCACACTTTCCTCCATGGGAGTAATGTCTCAAACAGTCTATGCTTTCATCGTTCCCTGGAAGACCAGCAGTAGTTTCCGATGCACATCTGGAGGCATTCTGTAATCTGTGGATGATCAGAGAGTTGATGAAACACAGAAATTGCATCGGGATTTAAAACAACAGTCACCATGCGCACTTTCCTCCATGGGAGTAATGTCTCAAACAGTTTACGCTTTGATCGTTCCCTGAAAGACCAATAGTAGTTTCCGATACGCATCTGGAGGCATTCTGTAATCTGTGGACAATCAGAGTGTTGATGAAACACAGAAATTGCATCGGGATTGAATGCAACAATCACCATGCGCACATTCCTCTATAGTAGTTATTTCTCAAACAGTGTACGCTTTGATCGTTCCCTGGAAGACCAGTAGTACTTTCCGATGCACATCTGGAAGCATTTTTTAATCTGTGGACTATCAGAGTGTTGATGAAACACAGTTATCGCATCGTGATTGAATACAAGAGTCACCATGCGCACTTCACTCCATAGGAGTAATGTCTCAAACAGTCTACGCTTTGATCGTTCCCTGGAAGACCAGTAGTAGTTTCCGATGCACATCTGGAAGCATTTTTTAATCTGCGGACTATCATAGTGTCGATGAAATACAGTTATCACATCGGGATTGAATACAACAGTCAGCATGCGCACTTTCCTCCATAGGAGTAATGTCTCAAACAGTCTACGTTTTGATCGTTCCCTGGAAGACCAGTAGTAGTTTCCGATGCACATCTGGAGGCGGTCTGTAATCTGTGGACTATCAGAGTGTTGATGAAACACAGAAATTGCATCGAGATTGAATACAACAGTCACCATGCGCAGTTTCCTATATGGGAGTAATGTCTCAAACAGTCTACGCTTTGATCGTTCTCAGGAAGACCACTAGTAGTTTCCGATACACATCTGGAAGCATTCTGTAATCTGTGGACTATAAGAGTGTTTAGGAACACAGAAATTTCTGCGGGATTGAATGCAACAGTCACCATGCGCACTTTCCTCCATGGGAGTAATGTCTCAAACAGTCTACGCTTTGATCGTTCCCAGGAAGACCAGTAGTACTTTGTGATGCACATCTGGAGCCATTCTGTAATCTGTGGACAATCAGAGTGTTGATGAAACACAGATATTGCATCGGGAGTGAATACAACAGTCACCATGTGCACTTTCCTCCATGGGAGTGATGTCTCAAACAGTCTACGCTTTGATCGTTGTCAGGAAGACCAGTAGTAGTTTCCGATACACATCTGGAGGCTTTCTGTATTCTGTGGACTATCAGAGTGTTGATGATACCAAAATAGCATCGGGATTGAATACAACAGTCATCATGCACACTTTCCCCCATGGGAGTAATGTCTCAAACAGTCTACGCTTTGGTCTTTCCCTGGAAGACCAGTAGTAGTTTCCGATGCAAATCTGGAGACATTCTGTAATCTGTGGACTATAAGAGTGTTAATGAAACACAGAAATTGCATCAGGATGGAATACAACAGTTACCATGCGCACTTTCCTCCATGGGTGTAATGTCTCAAACAGTCTACGATTTGATCGTTCCCTGGAAAACCAGTAGTAGTTTCCGATGCACATCTGTAGGAATTCTGTAATCTGTGGACCATCAGAGTGTTAATAAAACAAAGAAATAGCATCGGGATTGAATACAACAGTCACCATGCGCAGTTTCCTCCATGGGAGTAATGTCTCAAACAGTCTACGCTTTGATCGTTCCCAGGACGACCAGTAGTAGTTTCCGATACACATCTGGAGGCATTCTGTAATCTGTGGACTATCAGAGTGTTTAGGAACACAGAAATTGCTTCAGGATTGAATACAACAGTCACCATGCGCACTTTCCTCCATGGGAGTATTGTCTCAAACAGTTTACGAAATGATCGTTCCCTGGAAGACCAGTAGTAGTTGCCGATGCACATCTGGAGGCATTCTGTAATCTGTGGACTACCAGAGTGTTGATGAAACCAAAATTGCATCGGGATTGAATACAACAGTCACCATGCGCACTTTCCTCAATGCGAGTAATATCTCGATCAGCCTACGCTTTGATCGTTCCCTGGAAGACCAGTAGTAGTTTCCGATGCACATCTGGAGCCATTCTGTAATCTCTGGACTATCAGAGTATTGATGAAACACAGAAATTGCATCGGGATTGAATACAACAGTCACCATGCACACTTTCCTCCATGGGAGTAATGTCTCAAACAGTCTACGCTTTGATCGTTCCCTGGAAGACCAGTAGTAGTTTCCGATGCACATCTGGAAGCATTTTTTAATCTGTGGACTATCAGAGTGTTGATGAAAGACAGTTATCGCATCGGGATTGAATGCAACAGTCACCATGCGCACTTTACTCTATAGGAGTAATGTCTCAAACAGTCTACGCTTTGATCGTTCCCTGGAAGACCAGTAGTAGTTTCCGATGCACATCTGGAAGCATTTTTTAATCTGTGGACTATCATAGTGTCGATGAAATACAGTTATCGCATCGGGATTAAATACAACAGTCAGCATGCGCACTTTCCTCCATAGGAGTAATGTCTCAAACAGTCTACGTTTTGATCGATCCCTGGAAGACCAGTAGTAGTTTCCGATGCACATCTGGAGGCATTCTGTAATCTGTGGACTATCAGAGTGTTGATGAAACACAGAAATTGCCTCGGGATTGAATACAACAGTCACCATGCGCACTTTCCTCCATGGGTGTAATGTCTCAAACAGTCTACGCTTTGATCGTTCCCTGGAAGACCAGTAAAAGTGTCCGATGTACATCTGGAGGCATTCTGTAATCTGTGGACTATCAGAGTATTGATGAAACACGGAAATGGCATCGGGATTGAATACAACAGTCACCATGCACACTTTCCTCCATGGGAGTAATGTCTCAAACAGTCTACGCTTTGATCGTTCCCAGGACGACCAGTAGTAGTTTCCGATACACATCTGGAGGCATTCTGTAATCTGTGGACACTCAGAGTGTTTAGGAACACTGAAATTGCTTCGGGATTGAATACAACAGTCACCATGCGCACTTTCCTCCATGGGAGTATTGTCTCAAACAGTTTACGCTTTGATCGTTCCCTGGAAGACCAGTAGTAGTTTCCGATGCACATCTGGAGGCATCCTGTAATCTGTGGACTCTCTGAGTGTTGCTGAAACACAGAAATTGCATCGGGGTTGAATACAACAGTCACCTTTCGCACTTTCCTCCGTGGGAGTGATGTCTCAAACATTCAACGCTTTGATCGTTCCCTCGAAGACCAGTAGTAGTTCCGATGCACATCTGGAGGCATTCTGTAATCTGTGGACTATCAGAGTGTTGATGAAACACAGAAATTGCATCGGGATTGAATACAATAGTCACCATGCGCACATTCCTCCATGGTAGTAATGTCTCAAACAGTGTACGTTTTGATCGTTCCCTGGAAGACCAGTATTAGTTTCCGATGCACATCTGGAAGCATTTTTTAATCTGTGGACTATCAGAGTGTTGATGAAACACAGAAATTGCATCGGGATTGAATACAACAGTCACCATGCGCACTTTCCTCCATGGGAGTAATGTCTCAAACAGTTTACGCTTTGATCGTTCCCTGGAAGACCAGTAGTAATCTCCGATGCACATCTGGAGGCATTCTGTAATCAGTGGACTATCAGAGTGTTGATGAAACACAGAAATTGCATTGAGATTGAATACAACAGTCACCATGCGCACTTTCCTTTATGGGAGTAATGTCTCAAACAGTCTACGCTTTCATCGTTCCCTGGAACACCAGCAGTAGTTTCCGATGCACATCTGAAGGCATTCTGTAATCTGTGCACGATCAGAGAGATGATGAAACACAGAAAATGCATCTTGATTGAATATAACAGTCACAATGCGCAGTTTCCTCCATGGGAGTAATGTCTCAAACAGTCTACGCTTTGATCGTTCTCAGGAAGACCAGTAGTAGTTCCCGATACTCATCTGGAGGCATTCTGTAATCTGTGGACAATCAGAGTGTTGATGAAACACAGATATTGGATCAGGAGTGAATACAACAGTCACGATGTGCACTTTCCTCTATGGGAGTGATGTCTCAAACAGTCTACGATTTGGTCTTTCCCTGGAGAACCAGTAGTAGTTTCCGATGCACATCTGGAGGCATTCTGTAATCTGTGCATGATCAGAGAATTGATGAAACACAGAAATTGCATCGGGATTGAATACAACAGTCACCATGCGCACTTTCCTCCATGGGAGTAATGTCTCAAACAGTTTACGCTTTGATCGTTCCCTGGAAGACCAATAGTAGTTTCCGATACACATCTGGAGGCATTCTGTAATCTGTGGACAATCAGAGTGTTGATGAAACACAGAAATTGCATCGGGATTGAATGGAACAGTCACCATGCGCACATTCCTCTATTGTAGTAATGTCTCAAACAGTGTACGCTTTGATCGTTCCCTGGAAGACCAGTAGTAGTTTCCGATGCACATCTGGAAGCATTTTTTAATCTGTGGACTATCATAGTGTCGATGAAATACAGTTACCGCATCGCGATTGAATACAACAGTCAGCATGCGCACTTTCCTCCATAGGAGTAATGTCTCAAACAGTCTACGTTTTGATCGTTCCCTGGAAGACCAGTAGTAGTTGCCGATGCACATCTGGAGGCATTCTGTAATCTGTGGACTACTAGAGTGTTGGTGAAAAAAAAATTGCATCGGGATTGAATACAAAAGTCACCATGCACACTTTCCTCCAAGGTGAGTAATGTCTCAAACAGTCTACGCTTTGATCGTTCCCAGGAAGACCAGTAGTAATTTCCGTTGCAAATCTTGAGTCATTTTGTAATCTGTGGACTATCAGAGTGTGGATGAAACACAGAAATTGCACCGAGATTGAATACAAGAATCACCATGCGCACTTTCCTCCATGGGTGTAATGTCTCAAACAGTTTACGCTTTGATCGTTCCCTGGAAGACCAGTAGTAGTTTCCGATGCACATTTGAAAGCATTTTTTAATCTGTGGACTATCAGAGTGTCGATGAAACACAGTTATCGCATGGGGATTGAATACAACAGTCACCATGCGCACTTTCCTAAATGCGAGTATTATCTCGAACAGCCTACGCTTTGATCGTTCCCTGGAAGACCAGTAGTAGTTTCCGATGCACATCTGGAGCCATTCTGTAATCTGTGGACTATCAGAGTATTGATGAAACACAGAAATTGCACCGGGATTGAATAAAACACTCACCATGCACACTTTCCTCCATAGGAGTAATGTCTCAAACAGTCTACGCCTTCATCGTTCCCTGGAAGAACAGTAGTAGCTTCCGATGCACATCTGGAGGCATTCTGTAATCCGTGGATGATCAGAGAGTTGATGAAACACAGAAATTGCATCGGGATTGAATACAACAGTCACCATGCGCACTTTCCTCCATGGGAGTAATGTCTCAAACAGTTTACGCTTTGATCGTTCCCTGGAAGACCAATAGTAGTTTCCGATACACATCTGGAGGCATTCTGTAATCTGGGGACAATCAGAGTGTTGATGAAACACAGAAATTGCATCGGGATTGAATGGAACAGTCACCATGCGCACATTCCTCTATTGTAGTAATGTCTCAAACAGTGTACGCTTTGATCGTTCCCTGGAAGACCAGTAGTAGTTTCCGATGCACATCTAGAAGCATTTTTTAATCTGTGGACTATCAGAGTGTTGATGAAACACAGTTATCGCATCGGGATTGAATACAACAGTCACCATGCGCACTTTACTCCATAGGAGTAATGTCTCAAACAGTCTACGCTTTGATCGTTCCCTGGAAGACCAGTAGTAGTTTCCGATGCACATCTGGAAGCATTTTTTTATCTGTGGACTGTCATAGTGTCGATGAAATACAGTTATCGCATCGGGATTGAATACAACAGTCAGCATGCGCACTTTCCTCCATAGGAGTAATGTCTCAAACAGTCTACGTTTTGATCGTTCCCTGGAAGACCGGTAGTAGTTTCCGATGCACATCTGGAGGCATTCTGTAATCTGAGGACTATCAGAGTGTTGATGAAACACAGAAATTGCATCGAGATTGAATACAACAGTCACCATGCGCACTTTCCTCCATGGGAGTAATGTCTCAAACAGTCTACGCCTTCGTCGTTCCCTGGAATACCAGTAGTAGTTTCCGATGCACATCTGGAAGCATTTTTTAATCTGTGGACTATCAGAGTGTTGATGAAAGACAGTTATCGCATCGGGATTGAATGCAACAGTCACCATGCGCACTTTACTCTATAGGAGTAATGTCTCAAACAGTCTACGCTTTGATCGTTCCCTGGAAGACCAGTAGTAGTTTCCGATGCACATCTGGAAGCATTTTTTAATCTGTGGACTATCATAGTGTCGATGAAATACAGTTATCGCATCGGGATTAAATACAACAGTCAGCATGCGCACTTTCCTCCATAGGAGTAATGTCTCAAACAGTCTACGTTTTGATCGATCCCTGGAAGACCAGTAGTAGTTTCCGATGCACATCTGGAGGCATTCTGTAATCTGTGGACTATCAGAGTGTTGATGAAACACAGAAATTGCCTCGGGATTGAATACAACAGTCACCATGCGCACTTTCCTCCATGGGTGTAATGTCTCAAACAGTCTACGCTTTGATCGTTCCCTGGAAGACCAGTAAAAGTGTCCGATGTACATCTGGAGGCATTCTGTAATCTGTGGACTATCAGAGTATTGATGAAACACGGAAATGGCATCGGGATTGAATACAACAGTCACCATGCACACTTTCCTCCATGGGAGTAATGTCTCAAACAGTCTACGCTTTGATCGTTCCCAGGACGACCAGTAGTAGTTTCCGATACACATCTGGAGGCATTCTGTAATCTGTGGACACTCAGAGTGTTTAGGAACACTGAAATTGCTTCGGGATTGAATACAACAGTCACCATGCGCACTTTCCTCCATGGGAGTATTGTCTCAAACAGTTTACGCTTTGATCGTTCCCTGGAAGACCAGTAGTAGTTTCCGATGCACATCTGGAGGCATCCTGTAATCTGTGGACTCTCTGAGTGTTGCTGAAACACAGAAATTGCATCGGGGTTGAATACAACAGTCACCTTTCGCACTTTCCTCCGTGGGAGTGATGTCTCAAACATTCAACGCTTTGATCGTTCCCTCGAAGACCAGTAGTAGTTCCGATGCACATCTGGAGGCATTCTGTAATCTGTGGACTATCAGAGTGTTGATGAAACACAGAAATTGCATCGGGATTGAATACAATAGTCACCATGCGCACATTCCTCCATGGTAGTAATGTCTCAAACAGTGTACGTTTTGATCGTTCCCTGGAAGACCAGTATTAGTTTCCGATGCACATCTGGAAGCATTTTTTAATCTGTGGACTATCAGAGTGTTGATGAAACACAGAAATTGCATCGGGATTGAATACAACAGTCACCATGCGCACTTTCCTCCATGGGAGTAATGTCTCAAACAGTTTACGCTTTGATCGTTCCCTGGAAGACCAGTAGTAATCTCCGATGCACATCTGGAGGCATTCTGTAATCAGTGGACTATCAGAGTGTTGATGAAACACAGAAATTGCATTGAGATTGAATACAACAGTCACCATGCGCACTTTCCTTTATGGGAGTAATGTCTCAAACAGTCTACGCTTTCATCGTTCCCTGGAACACCAGCAGTAGTTTCCGATGCACATCTGAAGGCATTCTGTAATCTGTGCACGATCAGAGAGATGATGAAACACAGAAAATGCATCTTGATTGAATATAACAGTCACAATGCGCAGTTTCCTCCATGGGAGTAATGTCTCAAACAGTCTACGCTTTGATCGTTCTCAGGAAGACCAGTAGTAGTTCCCGATACTCATCTGGAGGCATTCTGTAATCTGTGGACAATCAGAGTGTTGATGAAACACAGATATTGGATCAGGAGTGAATACAACAGTCACGATGTGCACTTTCCTCTATGGGAGTGATGTCTCAAACAGTCTACGATTTGGTCTTTCCCTGGAGAACCAGTAGTAGTTTCCGATGCACATCTGGAGGCATTCTGTAATCTGTGCATGATCAGAGAATTGATGAAACACAGAAATTGCATCGGGATTGAATACAACAGTCACCATGCGCACTTTCCTCCATGGGAGTAATGTCTCAAACAGTTTACGCTTTGATCGTTCCCTGGAAGACCAATAGTAGTTTCCGATACACATCTGGAGGCATTCTGTAATCTGTGGACAATCAGAGTGTTGATGAAACACAGAAATTGCATCGGGATTGAATGGAACAGTCACCATGCGCACATTCCTCTATTGTAGTAATGTCTCAAACAGTGTACGCTTTGATCGTTCCCTGGAAGACCAGTAGTAGTTTCCGATGCACATCTGGAAGCATTTTTTAATCTGTGGACTATCATAGTGTCGATGAAATACAGTTACCGCATCGGGATTGAATACAACAGTCAGCATGCGCACTTTCCTCCATAGGAGTAATGTCTCAAACAGTCTACGTTTTGATCGTTCCCTGGAAGACCAGTAGTAGTTGCCGATGCACATCTGGAGGCATTCTGTAATCTGTGGACTACTAGAGTGTTGGTGAAAAAAAAATTGCATCGGGATTGAATACAAAAGTCACCATGCACACTTTCCTCCAAGGTGAGTAATGTCTCAAACAGTCTACGCTTTGATCGTTCCCAGGAAGACCAGTAGTAATTTCCGTTGCAAATCTTGAGTCATTTTGTAATCTGTGGACTATCAGAGTGTGGATGAAACACAGAAATTGCACCGAGATTGAATACAAGAATCACCATGCGCACTTTCCTCCATGGGTGTAATGTCTCAAACAGTTTACGCTTTGATCGTTCCCTGGAAGACCAGTAGTAGTTTCCGATGCACATTTGAAAGCATTTTTTAATCTGTGGACTATCAGAGTGTCGATGAAACACAGTTATCGCATGGGGATTGAATACAACAGTCACCATGCGCACTTTCCTAAATGCGAGTATTATCTCGAACAGCCTACGCTTTGATCGTTCCCTGGAAGACCAGTAGTAGTTTCCGATGCACATCTGGAGCCATTCTGTAATCTGTGGACTATCAGAGTATTGATGAAACACAGAAATTGCACCGGGATTGAATAAAACACTCACCATGCACACTTTCCTCCATAGGAGTAATGTCTCAAACAGTCTACGCCTTCATCGTTCCCTGGAAGAACAGTAGTAGCTTCCGATGCACATCTGGAGGCATTCTGTAATCCGTGGATGATCAGAGAGTTGATGAAACACAGAAATTGCATCGGGATTGAATACAACAGTCACCATGCGCACTTTCCTCCATGGGAGTAATGTCTCAAACAGTTTACGCTTTGATCGTTCCCTGGAAGACCAATAGTAGTTTCCGATACACATCTGGAGGCATTCTGTAATCTGGGGACAATCAGAGTGTTGATGAAACACAGAAATTGCATCGGGATTGAATGGAACAGTCACCATGCGCACATTCCTCTATTGTAGTAATGTCTCAAACAGTGTACGCTTTGATCGTTCCCTGGAAGACCAGTAGTAGTTTCCGATGCACATCTAGAAGCATTTTTTAATCTGTGGACTATCAGAGTGTTGATGAAACACAGTTATCGCATCGGGATTGAATACAACAGTCACCATGCGCACTTTACTCCATAGGAGTAATGTCTCAAACAGTCTACGCTTTGATCGTTCCCTGGAAGACCAGTAGTAGTTTCCGATGCACATCTGGAAGCATTTTTTTATCTGTGGACTGTCATAGTGTCGATGAAATACAGTTATCGCATCGGGATTGAATACAACAGTCAGCATGCGCACTTTCCTCCATAGGAGTAATGTCTCAAACAGTCTACGTTTTGATCGTTCCCTGGAAGACCGGTAGTAGTTTCCGATGCACATCTGGAGGCATTCTGTAATCTGAGGACTATCAGAGTGTTGATGAAACACAGAAATTGCATCGAGATTGAATACAACAGTCACCATGCGCACTTTCCTCCATGGGAGTAATGTCTCAAACAGTCTACGCCTTCGTCGTTCCCTGGAATACCAGTAGTAGTTTCCGATGCACATCTGGAGGCATTCTGTGATCTGTGGATGATCAGAGAGTTGATGAAACACAGAAATTACATCGGGATTGAATACAACAGTCACCATGCGCAGTTTCCTCCATGGGAGTAATGTCTCAAATAGTCTACGCTTTGATCGTTCTCAGGAAGACCACTAGTAGTTTCCGATACACATCTGGAGGCATTCTGTAATCTGTGGACTATAAGAGTGTTTAGGAACACAGAAATTTCTGCGGGATTGAATACAACAGTCACCATGCGCACTTTCCTCCATGGGAGTAATGTCTCAAACAGTCTACGCTTTGATCGTTCCCAGGAAGACCAGTAGTAGTTTCCAATGCACATCTGGAGCCATTCTGTAATCTGTGGACTATTAGAGTGTTGATGAAACCAAAATAGCATCGGGATTGAATACAACAGTCAACATGCACACTTTCCCCCATGGGAGTAATGTCTCAAACAGTCTACGCTTTGGTCTTTCCCTGGAAGACCAGTAGTAGTTTCCGATGCACATCTGGAGGCATTCTGTAATCTGTGCACTATTAGAGTGTTGATGAAACACAGAAATTGCATCAGGATTGAATACAACAGTTACCAGGTGCACTTTCCTCCATGGGTGTAATGTCTCAAAGAGTCTACGATTTGATCGTTCCCTGGAAAACCAGTAGTAGTTTCCGATGCACATCTGTAGGCATTCTGTAATCTGTGGACCATCAGATTGTTGATAAAACAAAGAAATAGCATCGGGATTGAATACAACAGTCACCATGCGCAGTTTCCTCCATGGGAGTAATGTCTCAAACAGTCTACGCTTTGATCGTTCCCAGGACGACCAGTAGTAGTTTCCGATACACATCTGGAGGCATTCTGTAATCTGTGGACTATCAGAGTGTTTAAGAACACAGAAATTGCTTCAGGATTGAATACAACAGTCACCATGCGCAGTTTCCTCCATGGGAGTATTGTCTCAAACAGTTTACGCCTTGATCGTTCCCTGGAAGACCAGTAGTAGTTGCCCATGCACATCTGGAGGCATTCTGTAATCTGTGGACTACGAGAGTGTTGATGAAACCAAAATTGCATCGGGATTGAATACAACAGTCACCATGCACACTTTCCTCCAAGGGGAGTAATGTCTTAAACAGTCTACGCTTTGATCGTTCCCAGGATGACCAGTAGTAATTTCCGTTGCACATCCTGAGTCATTTTGTAATCTGTGGACTATCAGAGTGTTGATGAAACACAGAAATTGCATCGAGATTGAATACAACAGTCACCATGCGCACTTTCCTCCATGGGTGTAATCTCTCAAACAGTTTAAGCTTTGATCGTTCCCTGGAAGACCAGTAGTAGTTTCCGATGCACATTTGGTAGCATTTTTTAATCTGTAGACTATCAGCGTGTCGATGAAACACAGTTATCGCATGGGGATTGAATACAACAGTCACCATGCGCACTTTCCTCAATGCGAGTAATATCTCGAACAGCCTACGCTTTGATCGTTCCCTGGAAGACCAGTAGTAGTTTCCGATGCACATCTTGAGCCATTCTGTAATCTGTGGGCTATCAGAGTATTGATGAAACACAGAAATTGCATCGGGATTGAATACAACAGTCACCATGCACACTTTCCTCCATGGGAGTAATGTCTCAAACAGTCTACGCTTTCATCGTTCCCTGGAAGACCAGTAGTAGTTTCCGATGCACATCTGGAGGCATTCTGTAATCTGTGGACTATCAGAGAGTTGATGAAACACAGAAATTGCATCAGGATTGAATACAACAGTCACCATGCGCACTTTCCTCCATGGGAGTAATGTCTCAAACAGTTTACGCTTTGATCGTTCCCTGGAAGACCAGTAGTAATCTCCGATGCACATCTGGAGGCATTCTGTAATCTGTGGACTATCAGAGTGTTGATGAAACACAGAAATTGCATTGAGATTGAATACAACAGTCACCATGCGCACTTTCCTTTATGGGAGTAATGTCTCAAACAGTCTACGCTTTCATCGTTCCCTGGAACACCAGCAGTAGTTTCCGATGCACATCTGTAGGCATTCTGTAATCTGTGGACCATCAGATTGTTGATAAAACAAAGAAATAGCATCGGGATTGAATACAACAGTCACCATGCGCAGTTTCCTCCATGGGAGTAATGTCTCAAACAGTCTACGCCTTCATCGTTCCCTGGAAGAACAGTAGTAGCTTCCGATGCACATCTGGAGGCATTCTGTAATCTGTGGATGATCAGAGAGTTGATGAAACACAGAAATTGCATCGGGATTGAATACAACAGTCACCATGCGCACTTTCCTCCATGGGAGTAATGTCTCAAACAGTTTACGCTTTGATCGTTCCCTGGAAGACCAATAGTAGTTTCCGATACACATCTGGAGGCATTCTGTAATCTGGGGACAATCAGAGTGTTGATGAAACACAGAAATTGCATCGGGATTGAATGGAACAGTCACCATGCGCACATTCCTCTATTGTAGTAATGTCTCAAACAGTGTACGCTTTGATCGTTCCCTGGAAGACCAGTAGTAGTTTCCGATGCACATCTAGAAGCATTTTTTAATCTGTGGACTATCAGAGTGTTGATGAAACACAGTTATCGCATCGGGATTGAATACAACAGTCACCATGCGCACTTTACTCCATAGGAGTAATGTCTCAAACAGTCTACGCTTTGATCGTTCCCTGGAAGACCAGTAGTAGTTTCCGATGCACATCTGGAAGCATTTTTTTATCTGTGGACTGTCATAGTGTCGATGAAATACAGTTATCGCATCGGGATTGAATACAACAGTCAGCATGCGCACTTTCCTCCATAGGAGTAATGTCTCAAACAGTCTACGTTTTGATCGTTCCCTGGAAGACCGGTAGTAGTTTCCGATGCACATCTGGAGGCATTCTGTAATCTGAGGACTATCAGAGTGTTGATGAAACACAGAAATTGCATCGAGATTGAATACAACAGTCACCATGCGCACTTTCCTCCATGGGAGTAATGTCTCAAACAGTCTACGCCTTCGTCGTTCCCTGGAATACCAGTAGTAGTTTCCGATGCACATCTGGAGGCATTCTGTGATCTGTGGATGATCAGAGAGTTGATGAAACACAGAAATTACATCGGGATTGAATACAACAGTCACCATGCGCAGTTTCCTCCATGGGAGTAATGTCTCAAATAGTCTACGCTTTGATCGTTCTCAGGAAGACCACTAGTAGTTTCCGATACACATCTGGAGGCATTCTGTAATCTGTGGACTATAAGAGTGTTTAGGAACACAGAAATTTCTGCGGGATTGAATACAACAGTCACCATGCGCACTTTCCTCCATGGGAGTAATGTCTCAAACAGTCTACGCTTTGATCGTTCCCAGGAAGACCAGTAGTAGTTTCCAATGCACATCTGGAGCCATTCTGTAATCTGTGGACTATTAGAGTGTTGATGAAACCAAAATAGCATCGGGATTGAATACAACAGTCAACATGCACACTTTCCCCCATGGGAGTAATGTCTCAAACAGTCTACGCTTTGGTCTTTCCCTGGAAGACCAGTAGTAGTTTCCGATGCACATCTGGAGGCATTCTGTAATCTGTGCACTATTAGAGTGTTGATGAAACACAGAAATTGCATCAGGATTGAATACAACAGTTACCAGGTGCACTTTCCTCCATGGGTGTAATGTCTCAAAGAGTCTACGATTTGATCGTTCCCTGGAAAACCAGTAGTAGTTTCCGATGCACATCTGTAGGCATTCTGTAATCTGTGGACCATCAGATTGTTGATAAAACAAAGAAATAGCATCGGGATTGAATACAACAGTCACCATGCGCAGTTTCCTCCATGGGAGTAATGTCTCAAACAGTCTACGCTTTGATCGTTCCCAGGACGACCAGTAGTAGTTTCCGATACACATCTGGAGGCATTCTGTAATCTGTGGACTATCAGAGTGTTTAAGAACACAGAAATTGCTTCAGGATTGAATACAACAGTCACCATGCGCAGTTTCCTCCATGGGAGTATTGTCTCAAACAGTTTACGCCTTGATCGTTCCCTGGAAGACCAGTAGTAGTTGCCCATGCACATCTGGAGGCATTCTGTAATCTGTGGACTACGAGAGTGTTGATGAAACCAAAATTGCATCGGGATTGAATACAACAGTCACCATGCACACTTTCCTCCAAGGGGAGTAATGTCTTAAACAGTCTACGCTTTGATCGTTCCCAGGATGACCAGTAGTAATTTCCGTTGCACATCCTGAGTCATTTTGTAATCTGTGGACTATCAGAGTGTTGATGAAACACAGAAATTGCATCGAGATTGAATACAACAGTCACCATGCGCACTTTCCTCCATGGGTGTAATCTCTCAAACAGTTTAAGCTTTGATCGTTCCCTGGAAGACCAGTAGTAGTTTCCGATGCACATTTGGTAGCATTTTTTAATCTGTAGACTATCAGCGTGTCGATGAAACACAGTTATCGCATGGGGATTGAATACAACAGTCACCATGCGCACTTTCCTCAATGCGAGTAATATCTCGAACAGCCTACGCTTTGATCGTTCCCTGGAAGACCAGTAGTAGTTTCCGATGCACATCTGGAGCCATTCTGTAATCTGTGGGCTATCAGAGTATTGATGAAACACAGAAATTGCATCGGGATTGAATACAACAGTCACCATGCACACTTTCCTCCATGGGAGTAATGTCTCAAACAGTCTACGCTTTCATCGTTCCCTGGAAGACCAGTAGTAGTTTCCGATGCACATCTGGAGGCATTCTGTAATCTGTGGACTATCAGAGAGTTGATGAAACACAGAAATTGCATCAGGATTGAATACAACAGTCACCATGCGCACTTTCCTCCATGGGAGTAATGTCTCAAACAGTTTACGCTTTGATCGTTCCCTGGAAGACCAGTAGTAATCTCCGATGCACATCTGGAGGCATTCTGTAATCTGTGGACTATCAGAGTGTTGATGAAACACAGAAATTGCATTGAGATTGAATACAACAGTCACCATGCGCACTTTCCTTTATGGGAGTAATGTCTCAAACAGTCTACGCTTTCATCGTTCCCTGGAACACCAGCAGTAGTTTCCGATGCACATCTGAAGGCATTCTGTAATCTGTGGACGATCAGAGAGTTGATGAAACACAGAAAATGCATCTTGATTGAATATAACAGTCACAATGCGCAGTTTCCTCCATGGGAGTAATGTCTCAAACAGTCTACGCTTTGATCGTTCTCAGGAAGACCAGTAGTAGTTTCCGATGCACATCTGGAAGCATTTTTTAATCTGTGGACTATCAGAGTGTTGATGAAAGACAGTTATCTCATCGGGATTGAATACAACAGTCACCATGCGCACTTTACTCTATAGGAGTAATGTCTCAAACAGTCTACGCTTTGATCGTTCCCTGGAAGACCAGTAGTAGTTTCCGATGCACATCTGGAAGCATTTTTTAATCTGTGGACTATCATAGTGTCGATGAAATACAGTTCTCGCATCGGGATTAAATACAACAGTCAGCATGCGCACTTTCCTCCATAGGAGTAATGTCTCAAACAGTCTACGTTTTGATCGTTCCCTGGAAGACCAGTAGTAGTTTCCGATGCACATCTGGAGGCATTCTGTAATCTGTGGACTATCAGAGTGTTGATGAAACACAGAAATTGCCTCGGGATTGAATACAACAGTCACCATGCGCACTTTCCTCCATGGGTGTAATGTCTCAAACAGTCTACGCTTTGATCGTTCCCTGGAAGACCAGTAAAAGTGTCCGATGTACATCTGGAGGCATTCTGTAATCTGTGGACTATCAGAGTATTGATGAAACACAGAAATGGCATCGGGATTGAATACAACAGTCACCATGCACACTTTCCTCCATGGGAGTAATGTCTCAAACAGTCTACGCTTTGATCGTTCCCAGGACGACCAGTAGTAGTTTCCGATACACATCTGGAGGCATTCTGTAATCTGTGGACACTCAGAGTGTTTAGGAACACGGAAATTGCTTCGGGATTGAATACAACAGTCACCATGCGCACTTTCCTCCATGGGAGTATTGTCTCAAACAGTTTACGCTTTGATCGTTCCCTGGAAGACCAGTAGTAGTTTCCGATGCACATCTGGAGGCATCCTGTAATCTGTGGACTCTCTGAGTGTTGTTGAAACACAGAAATTGCATCGCGGTTGAATACAACAGTCACCTTTCGCACTTTCCTCCGTGGGAGTGATGTCTCAAACAGTCTACGCTTTGATCGTTCCCTCGAAGACCAGTAGTAGTTCCGATGCACATCTGGAGGCATTCTGTAATCTGTGGACTATCAGAGTGTTGATGAAACACAGAAATTGCATCGGGATTGAATACAACAGTCACCATGCGCACATTCCTCCATGGTAGTAATGTCTCAAACAGTGTACGTTTTGATCGTTCCCTGGAAGACCAGTATTAGTTTCCGATGCACATCTGGAAGCATTTTTTAATCTGTGGACTATCAGAGTGTTGATGAAACACAGTTATCGCATCGGGATTGAATACAACAGTCACCGTGCGCACTTTCCTCAATGCGAGTGATATCTCAAACAGCCTACGATTTAATCGTTCCCTGGAAGACCAGTAGTAGTTTCCGATGCACATCTGGAGCCATTCTGTAATCTGTGAACTATCAGAGTATTGATGAAACACAGAAATTGCATCGGGATTGAATACAACAGTCACCATGCACACTTTCCTCCATGGGAGTAATGTCTCAAACAGTCTACGCTTTCATCGTTCCCTGGAAGACCAGTAGTAGTTTCCGATGCACATCTGGAGGCATTCTGTAATCTGTGGACTATCAGAGAGTTGATGAAACACAGAAATTGCATCGGGATTGAATACAACAGTCACCATGCGCACTTTCCTCCATGGGAGTAATGTCTCAAACAGTTTACGCTTTGATCGTTCCCTGGAAGACCAGTAGTAATCTCCGATGCACATCTGGAGGCATTCTGTAATCAGTGGACTATCAGAGTGTTGATGAAACACAGAAATTGCATTGAGATTGAATACAACAGTCACCATGCGCACTTTCCTTTATGGGAGTAATGTCTCAAACAGTCTACGCTTTGATCGTTCTCAGGAAGACCAGTAGTAGTTCCCGATACTCATCTGGAGGCATTCTGTAATCTGTGGACAATCAGAGTGTTGGTGAAACACAGATATTGGATCAGGAGTGAATACAACAGTCACGATGTGCACTTTCCTCTATGGGAGTGATGTCTCAAACAGTCTACGATTTGGTCTTTCCCTGGAGAACCAGTAGTAGTTTCCGATGCACATCTGGAGGCATTCTGTAATCTGTGCATGATCAGAGAATTGATGAAACACAGAAATTGCATCGGGATTGAATACAACAGTCACCATGCGCACTTTCCTCCATGGGAGTAATGTCTCAAACAGTTTACGCTTTGATCGTTCCCTGGAAGACCAATAGTAGTTTCCGATACACATCTGGAGGCATTCTGTAATCTGTGGACAATCAGAGTGTTGATGAAACACAGAAATTGCATCGGGATTGAATGGAACAGTCACCATGCGCACATTCCTCTATTGTAGTAATGTCTCAAACAGTGTACGCTTTGATCGTTCCCTGGAAGACCAGTAGTAGTTTCCGATGCACATCTGGAAGCATTTTTTAATCTGTGGACTATCATAGTGTCGATGAAATACAGTTACCGCATCGGGATTGAATACAACAGTCAGCATGCGCACTTTCCTCCATAGGAGTAATGTCTCAAACAGTCTACGTTTTAATCGTTCCCTGGAAGACCAGTAGTAGTTGCCGATGCACATCTGGAGGCATTCTGTAATCTGTGGACTACTAGAGTGTTGGTGAAAAAAAAATTGCATCGGGATTGAATACAAAAGTCACCATGCACACTTTCCTCCAAGGTGAGTAATGTCTCAAACAGTCTACGCTTTGATCGTTCCCAGGAAGACCAGTAGTAATTTCCGTTGCAAATCTTGAGTCATTTTGTAATCTGTGGACTATCAGAGTGTTGATGAAACACAGAAATTGCACCGAGATTGAATACAAGAATCACTATGCGCACTTTCCTCCATGGGTGTAATGTCTCAAACAGTTTACGCTTTGATCGTTCCCTGGAAGACCAGTAGTAGTTTCCGATGCACATCTGGAGCCATTCTGTAATCTGTGGACTATCAGAGTATTGATGAAACACAGAAATTGCACCGGGATTGAATAAAACACTCACCATGCACACTTTCCTCCATGGGAGTAATGTCTCAAACAGTCTACGCTTTCATCGTTCCCTGGAAGAACAGTAGTAGCTTCTGATGCACATCTGGAGGCATTCTGTAATCTGTGGATGATCAGAGAGTTGATGAAACACAGAAATTGCATCGGGATTGAATACAACAGTCACCATGCGCACTTTCCTCCATGGGAGTAATGTCTCAAACAGTTTACGCTTTGATCGTTCCCTGGAAGACCAATAGTAGTTTCCGATACACATCTGGAGGCATTCTGTAATCTGTGGACAATCAGAGTGTTGATGAAACACAGAAATTGCATCGGGATTGAATGGAACAGTCACCATGCGCACATTCCTCTATTGTAGTAATGTCTCAAACAGTGTACGCTTTGATCGTTTCCTGGAAGACCAGTAGTAGTTTCCGATGCACATCTGGAGCCATTCTGTAATCTGTGGACTATCAGAGTATTGATGAAACACAGAAATTGCACCGGGATTGAATAAAACACTCACCATGCACACTTTCCTCCATGGGAGTAATGTCTCAAACAGTCTACGCTTTCATCGTTCCCTGGAAGAACAGTAGTAGCTTCTGATGCACATCTGGAGGCATTCTGTAATCTGTGGATGATCAGAGAGTTGATGAAACACAGAAATTGCATCGGGATTGAATACAACAGTCACCATGCGCACTTTCCTCCATGGGAGTAATGTCTCAAACAGTTTACGCTTTGATCGTTCCCTGGAAGACCAATAGTAGTTTCCGATACACATCTGGAGGCATTCTGTAATCTGTGGACAATCAGAGTGTTGATGAAACACAGAAATTGCATCGGGATTGAATGGAACAGTCACCATGCGCACATTCCTCTATTGTAGTAATGTCTCAAACAGTGTACGCTTTGATCGTTTCCTGGAAGACCAGTAGTAGTTTCCGATGCACATCTAGAAGCATTTTTTAATCTGTGGACTATCAGAGTGTTGATGAAACACAGTTATCGCATCGGGATTGAATACAACAGTCACCATGCGCACATTACTCCATAGGAGTAATGTCTCAAACAGTCTACGCTTTGATCGTTCCCTGGAAGACCAGTAGTAGTTTCCGATGCACATCTGGAAGCATTTTTTTATCTGTGGACTGTCATAGTGTCGATGAAATACAGTTATCGCATCGGGATTGAATACAACAGTCAGCATGCGCACTTTCCTCCATAGGAGTAATGTCTCAAACAGTCTACGTTTTGATCCTTCCCTGGAAGACCAGTAGTAGTTTCCGATGCACATCTGGAGGCATTCTGTAATCTGAGGACTATCAGAGTGTTGATGAAACACAGAAATTGCATCGAGATTGAATACAACAGTCACCATGCGCACTTTCCTCCATGGGAGTAATGTCTCAAACAGTCTACGCCTTCGTCGTTCCCTGGAATACCAGTAGTAGTTTCCGATGCACATCTGGAGGCTTTCTGTGATCTGTGGATGATCAGAGAGTTGATGAAACACAGAAATTACATCGGGATTGAATACAACAGTCACCATGCGCAGTTTCCTCCACGGGACTAATGTCTGAAACAGTCTACGCTTTGATCGTTCTCAGGAAGACCACTAGTAGTTTCCGATACACATCTGGAGGCATTCTGTAATCTGTGGACTATAAGAGTGTTTAGGAACACAGAAATTTCTGCGGGATTGAATACAACAGTCACCATGCGCACTTTCCTCCATGGGAGTAATGTCTCAAACAGTCTACGCTTTGATCATTCCCAGGAAGACCAGTAGTAGTTTCCAATGCACATCTGGAGCCATTCTGTAATCTGTGGACTATTAGAGTGTTGATGAAACCAAAATAGCATCGGGATTGAATACAACAGTCATCATGCACACTTTCCCCCATGGGAGTAATGTCTCAAACAGTCTACGCTTTGGTCTTTCCCTGGAAGACCAGTAGTAGTTTCCGATGCACATCTGGAGGCATTCTGTAATCTGTGGACTATTAGAGTGTTGATGAAACACAGAAATTGCATCAGGATTGAATACAACAGTTACCATGTGCACTTTCCTCCATGGGTGTAATGTCTCAAAGAGTCTACGATTTGATCGTTCCCTGGAAAACCAGTAGTAGTTTCCGATGCACATCTGTAGGCATTCTGTAATCTGTGGACCATCAGATTGTTGATAAAACAAAGAAATAGCATCGGGATTGAATACAACAGTCACCATGCGCAGTTTCCTCCATGGGAGTAATGTCTCAAACAGTCTACGCTTTGATCGTTCCCAGGACGACCAGTAGTAGTTTCCGATACACATCTGGAGGCATTCTGTAATCTGTGGACTATCAGAGTGTTTAGGAACACAGAAATTGCTTCAGGATTGAATACAACAGTTACCATGCGCAGTTTCCTCCATGGGAGTATTGTCTCAAACAGTTTACGCCTTGATCGTTCCCTGGAAGACCAGTAGTAGTTGCCCATGCACATCTGGAGGCATTCTGTAATCTGTGGACTACGAGAGTGTTGATGAAACCAAAATTGCATCGGGATTGAATACAACAGTCACCATGCACACTTTCCTCCAAGGGGAGTAATGTCTTAAACAGTCTACGCTTTGATCGTTCCCAGGATGACCAGTAGTAATTTCCGTTGCACATCCTGAGTCATTTTGTAATCTGTGGACTATCAGAGTGTTGATGAAACACAGAAATTGCATCGAGATTGAATACAACAGTCACCATGCGCACTTTCCTCCATGGGTGTAATCTCTCAAACAGTTTAAGCTTTGATCGTTCCCTGGAAGACCAGTAGTAGTTTCCGATGCACATTTGGAAGCATTTTTTAATCTGTAGACTATCAGGGTGTCGATGAAACACAGTTATCGCATGGGGATTGAATACAACAGTCACCATGCGCACTTTCCTCAATGCGAGTAATATCTCGAACAGCCTACGCTTTGATCGTTCCCTGGAAGACCAGTAGTAGTTTCCGATGCACATCTGGAGCCATTCTGTAATCTGTGGGCTGTCAGAGTATTGATGAAACACAGAAATTGCATCGGGATTGAATACAACAGTCACCATGCGCACTTTCCTCCATGGGAGTAATGTCTCAAACAGTTTACGCTTTGATCGTTCCCTGGAAGACCAGTAGTAATCTCCGATGCACATCTGGAGGCATTCTGTAATCAGTGGACTATCAGAGTGTTGATGAAACACAGAAATTGCATTGAGATTGAATACAACAGTCACCATGCGCACTTTCCTTTATGGGAGTAATGTCTCAAACAGTCTACGCTTTCATCGTTCCCTGGAACACCAGCAGTAGTTTCCGATGCACAACTGAAGGCATTCTGTAATCTGTGGACGATCAGAGAGTTGATGAAACACAGAAAATGCATCTTGATTGAATATAACAGTCACAATGCGCAGTTTCCTCCATGGGAGTAATGTCTCAAACAGTCTACGCTTTGATCGTTCTCAGGAAGACCAGTAGTAGTTCCCGATACTCATCTGGAGGCATTCTGTAATCTGTGGACAATCAGAGTGTTGATGAAACACAGATATTGGATCAGGAGTGAATACAACAGTCACGATGTGCACTTTCCTCTATGGGAGTGATGTCTCAAACAGTCTACGATTTGGTCTTTCCCTGGAGAACCAGTAGTAGTTTCCGATGCACATCTGGAGGCATTCTGTAATCTGTGCATGATCAGAGAATTGATGAAACACAGAAATTGCATCGGGATTGAATACAACAGTCACCATGCGCACTTTCCTCCATGGGAGTAATGTCTCAAACAGTTTACGCTTTGATCGTTCCCTGGAAGACCAATAGTAGTTTCCGATACACATCTGGAGGCATTCTGTAATCTGTGGACAATCAGAGTGTTGATGAAACACAGAAATTGCATCGGGATTGAATGGAACAGTCACCATGCGCACATTCCTCTATTGTAGTAATGTCTCAAACAGTGTACGCTTTGATCGTTCCCTGGAAGACCAGTAGTAGTTTCCGATGCACATCTGGAAGCATTTTTTAATCTGTGGACTATCATAGTGTCGATGAAATACAGTTACCGCATCGGGATTGAATACAACAGTCAGCATGCCCACTTTCCTCCATAGGAGTAATGTCTCAAACAGTCTACGTTTTGATCGTTCCCTGGAAGACCAGTAGTAGTTGCCGATGCACATCTGGAGGCATTCTGTAATCTGTGGACTACTAGAGTGTTGGTGAAAAAAAAATTGCATCGGGATTGAATACAACAGTCACCATGCACACTTTCCTCCAAGGTGAGTAATGTCTCAAACAGTCTACGCTTTGATCGTTCCCAGGAAGACCAGTAGTAATTTCCGTTGCAAATCTTGAGTCATTTTGTAATCTGTGGACTATCAGAGTGTTGATGAAACACAGAAATTGCACCGAGATTGAATACAAGAATCACCATGCGCACTTTCCTCCATGGGTGTAATGTCTCAAACAGTTTACGCTTTGATCGTTCCCTGGAAGACCAGTAGTAGTTTCCGATGCACATTTGGAAGCATTTTTTAATCTGTGGACTATCAGAGTGTCGATGAAACACAGTTATCGCATGGGGATTGAATACAACAGTCACCATGCGCACTTTCCTCAAAGCGAGTATTATCTCGAACAGCCTACGCTTTGATCGTTCCCTGGAAGACCAGTAGTAGTTTCCGATGCACATCTGGAGCCATTCTGTAATCTGTGGACTATCAGAGTATTGATGAAACACAGAAATTGCACCGGGATTGAATAAAACACTCACCATGCACACTTTCCTCCATGTGAGTAATGTCTCAAACAGTCTACGCTTTCATCGTTCCCTGGAAGAACAGTAGTAGTTTCCGATGCACATCTGGAGGCATTCTGTAATCTGTGGATGATCAGAGAGTTGATGAAACACAGAAATTGCATCGGGATTGAATACAACAGTCACCATGCGCACTTTCCTCCATGGGAGTAATGTCTCAAACAGTTTACGCTTTGATCGTTCCCTGGAAGACCAATAGTAGTTTCCGATACACATCTGGAGGCATTCTGTAATCTGTGGACAATCAGAGTGTTGATGAAACACAGAAATTGCATCGGGATTGAATGGAACAGTCACCATGCGCACATTCCTCTATTGTAGTAATGTCTCAAACAGTGTACGCTTTGATCGTTCCCTGGAAGACCAGTAGTAGTTTCCGATGCACATCTACAAGCATTTTTTAATCTGTGGACTATCAGAGTGTTGATGAAACACAGTTATCGCATCGGGATTGAATACAACAGTCACCATGCGCACTTTACTCCATAGGAGTAATGCCTCAAACAGTTTACGCTTTGATCGTTCCCTGGAAGACCAGTAGTAGTTTCCGATGCACATCTGGAAGCATTTTTTTATCTGTGGACTGTCATAGTGTCGATGAAATACAGTTATCGCATCGGGATTGAATACAACAGTCAGCATGCGCACTTTCCTCCATAGGAGTAATGTCTCAAACAGTCTACGCTTTGATCGTTCCCTGGAAGACCAGTAGTAGTTTCCGATGCACATTTGGAAGCATTTTTTAATCTGTAGACTATCAGGGTGTCGATGAAACACAGTTATCGCATGGGGATTGAATACAACAGTCACCATGCGCACTTTCCTCAATGCGAGTAATATCTCGAACAGCCTACGCTTTGATCGTTCCCTGGAAGACCAGTAGTAGTTTCCGATGCACATCTGGAGCCATTCTGTAATCTGTGGGCTATCAGAGTATTGATGAAACACAGAAATTGCATCGGGATTGAATACAACAGTCACCATGCACACTTTCCTCCATGGGAGTAATGTCTCAAACAGTCTACGCTTTCATCGTTCCCTGGAAGACCAGTAGTAGTTTCCGATGCACATCTGGAGCCATTCTGTAATCTGTGGACTATCAGAGAGTTGATGAAACACAGAAATTGCATCGGGATTGAATACAACAGTCACCATGCGCACTTTCCTCCATGGGAGTAATGTCTCAAACAGTTTACGCTTTGATCGTTCCCTGGAAGACCAGTAGTAATCTCCGATGCACATCTGGAGGCATTCTGTAATCAGTGGACTATCAGAGTGTTGATGAAACACAGAAATTGCATTGAGATTGAATACAACAGTCACCATGCGCACTTTCCTTTATGGGAGTAATGTCTCAAACAGTCTACGCTTTCATCGTTCCCTGGAACACCAGCAGTAGTTTCCGATGCACATCTGAAGGCATTCTGTAATCTGTGGACGATCAGAGAGTTGATGAAACACAGAAAATGCATCTTGATTGAATATAACAGTCACAATGCGCAGTTTCCTCCATGGGAGTAATGTCTCAAACAGTCTACGCTTTGATCGTTCTCAGGAAGACCAGTAGTAGTTTCCGATGCACATCTTTAAGCATTTTTTAATCTGTGGACTATCAGAGTGTTGATGAAAGACAGTTATCGCATCGGGATTGAATACAACAGTCACCATGCGCACTTTACTCTATAGGAGTAATGTCTCAAACAGTCTACGCTTTGATCGTTCCCTGGAAGACCAGTAGTAGTTTCCGATGCACATCTGGAAGCATTTTTTAATCTGTGGACTATCATAGTGTCGATGAAATACAGTTCTCGCATCGGGATTAAATACAACAGTCAGCATGCGCACTTTCCTCCATAGGAGTAATGTCTCAAACAGTCTACGTTTTGATCGTTCCCTGGAAGACCAGTAGTAGTTTCCGATGCACATCTGGAGGCATTCTGTAATCTGTGGACTATCAGAGTGTTGATGAAACACAGAAATTGCCTCGGGATTGAATACAACAGTCACCATGCGCACTTTCCTCCATGGGTGTAATGTCTCAAACAGTCTACGCTTTGATCGTTCCCTGGAAGACCAGTAAAAGTGTCCGATGTACATCTGGAGGCATTCTGTAATCTGTGGACTATCAGAGTATTGATGAAACACAGAAATGGCATCGGGATTGAATACAACAGTCACCATGCACACTTTCCTCCATGGGAGTAATGTCTCAAACAGTCTACGCTTTGATCGTTCCCAGGACGACCAGTAGTAGTTTCCGATACACATCTGGAGGCATTCTGTAATCTGTGGACACTCAGAGTGTTTAGGAACACTGAAATTGCTTCGGGATTGAATACAACAGTCACCATGCGCACTTTCCTCCATGGGAGTATTGTCTCAAACAGTTTACGCTTTGATCGTTCCCTGGAAGACCAGTTGTAGTATCCGATGCACATCTGGAGGCATCCTGTAATCTGTGGACTCTCTGAGTGTTGTTGAAACACAGAAATTGCATCGCGGTTGAATACAACAGTCACCTTTCGCACTTTCCTCCGTGGGAGTGATGTCTCAAACAGTCTACGCTTTGATCGTTCCCTCGAAGACCAGTAGTAGTTCCGATGCACATCTGGAGGCATTCTGTAATCTGTGGACTATCAGAGTGTTGATGAAACACAGAAATTGCATCGAGATTGAATACAACAGTCACCATGCGCACTTTCCTCCATGGGAGTAATATCTCAAACAGTCTACGCCTTCGTCGTTCCCTGGAACACCAGTAGTAGTTTCCGATGCACATCTGGAGGCATTCTGTGATCTGTGGATGATCAGAGAGTTGATGATACACAGAAATTACATCGGGATTGAATACAACAGTCACCATGCGCAGTTTCCTCCATGGGAGTAATGTCTCAAACAGTCTACGCTTTGATCGTTCTCAGGAAGACCACTAGTAGTTTCCGATACACATCTGGAGGCATTCTGTAATCTGTGGACTATAAGAGTGTTTAGGAACACAGAAATTTCTGCGGGATTGAATACAACAGTCACCATGCGCACTTTCCTCCATGGGAGTAATGTCTCAAACAGTCTACGCTTTGATCGTTCCCAGGAAGACCAGTAGTAGTTCCCAATGCACATCTGGAGCCATTCTGTAATCTGTGGACTATTAGAGTGTTGATGAAACCAAAATAGCATCGGGATTGAATACAACAGTCATCATGCACACTTTCCCCCATGGGAGTAATGTCTCAAACAGTCTACGCTTTGGTCTTTCCCTGGAAGACCAGTAGTAGTTTCCGATGCACATCTGGAGGCATTCTGTAATCTGTGGACTATTAGAGTGTTGATGAAACACAGAAATTGCATCAGGATTGAATACAACAGTTACCATGTGCACTTTCCTCCATGGGTGTAATGTCTCAAAGAGTCTACGATTTGATCGTTCCCTGGAAAACCAGTAGTAGTTTCCGATGCACATCTGTAGGCATTCTGTAATCTGTGGACCATCAGATTGTTGATAAAACAAAGAAATAGCATCGGGATTGAATACAACAGTCACCATGCGCAGTTTCCTCCATGGGAGTAATGTCTCAAACAGTCTACGCTTTTATCGTTCCCAGGACGACCAGTAGTAGTTTCCGATACACATCTGGAGGCATTCTGTAATCTGTGGACTATCAGAGTGTTTAGGAACACAGAAATTGCTTCAGGATTGAATACAACAGTCACCATGCGCAGTTTCCTCCATGGGAGTATTGTCTCAAACAGTTTACGTCTTGATCGTTCCCTGGAAGACCAGTAGTAGTTTCCAATGCACATCTGGAGCCATTCTGTAATCTGTGGACTATTAGAGTGTTGATGAAACCAAAATAGCATCGGGATTGAATACAACAGTCATCATGCACACTTTCCCCCATGGGAGTAATGTCTCAAACAGTCTACGCTTTGGTCTTTCCCTGGAAGACCAGTAGTAGTTTCCGATGCACATCCTGAGTCATTGGGTAATCTGTGGACTATCAGAGTGTTGATGAAACACAGAAATTGCATCGAGATTGAATACAACAGTCACCATGCGCACTTTCCTCCATGGGTGTAATCTCTCAAACAGTTTAAGCTTTGATCGTTCCCTGGAAGACCAGTAGTAGTTTCCGATGCACATTTGGAAGCATTTTTTAATCTGTAGACTATCAGGGTGTCGATGAAACACAGTTATCGCATGGGGATTGAATACAACAGTCACCATGCGCACTTTCCTCAATGCGAGTAATATCTCGAACAGCCTACGCTTTGATCGTTCCCTGGAAGACCAGTAGTAGTTTCCGATGCACATCTGGAGCCATTCTGTAATCTGTGGGCTATCACAGTATTGATGAAACACAGAAATTGCATCGGGATTGAATACAACAGTCACCATGCACACTTTCCTCCATGGGAGTAATGTCTCAAACAGTCTACGCTTTCATCGTTCCCTGGAAGACCAGTAGTAGTTTCCGATGCACATCTGGAGGCATTCTGTAATCTGTGGACTATCAGAGAGTTGATGAAACACAGAAATTGCATCGGGATTGAATACAACAGTCACCATGCGCACTTTCCTCCATGGGAGTAATGTCTCAAACAGTTTACGCTTTGATCGTTCCCTGGAAGACCAGTAGTAATCTCCGATGCACATCTGGAGGCATTCTGTAATCAGTGGACTATCAGAGTGTTGATGAAACACAGAAATTGCATTGAGATTGAATACAACAGTCACCATGCGCACTTTCCTTTATGGGAGTAATGTCTCAAACAGTCTACGCTTTCATCGTTCCCTGGAACACCAGCAGTAGTTTCCGATGCACATCTGGAGGCATTCTGTAATCTGTGGACGATCAGAGAGTTGATGAAACACAGAAAATGCATCTTGATTGAATATAACAGTCACAATGCGCAGTTTCCTCCATGGGAGTAATGTCTCAAACAGTCTACGCTTTGATCGTTCTCAGGAAGACCAGTAGTAGTTTCCGATGCACATCTTTAAGCATTTTTTAATCTGTGGACTATCAGAGTGTTGATGAAAGGCAGTTATCGCATCGGGATTGAATACAACAGTCACCATGTGCACTTTACTCTATAGGAGTAATGACTCAAACAGTCTACGCTTTGATCGTTCCCTGGAAGACCAGTAGTAGTTTCCGATGCACATCTGGAAGCATTTTTTAATCTGTGGACAATCATAGTGTCGATGAAATACAGTTCTCGCATCGGGATTAAATACAACAGTCAGCATGCGCACTTTCCTCCATAGGAGTAATGTCTCAAACAGTCTACGTTTTGATCGTTCCCTGGAAGACCAGTAGTAGTTTCCGATGCACATCTGGAGGCATTCTGTAATCTGTGGACTATCAGAGTGTTGATGAAACACAGAAATTGCCTCGGGATTGAATACAACAGTCACCATGCGCACTTTCCTCCATGGGTGTAATGTCTCAAACAGTCTACGCTTTGATCGTTCCCTGGAAGACCAGTAAAAGTGTCCGATGTACATCTGGAGGCATTCTGTAATCTGTGGACTATCAGAGTATTGATGAAACACAGAAATGGCATCGGGATTGAATACAACAGTCACCATGCACACTTTCCTCCATGGGAGTAATGTCTCAAACAGTCTACGCTTTGATCGTTCCCAGGACGACCAGTAGTAGTTTCCGATACACATCTGGAGGCATTCTGTAATCTGTGGACACTCAGAGTGTTTAGGAACACTGAAATTGCTTCGGGATTGAATACAACAGTCACCATGCGCACTTTCCTCCATGGGAGTATTGTCTCAAACAGTTTACGCTTTGATCGTTCCCTGGAAGACCAGTAGTAGTTTCCGATGCACATCTGGAGGCATTCTGTAATCTGTGGACTATCAGAGAGTTGATGAAACACAGAAATTGCATCGGGATTGAATACAACAGTCACCATGCGCACTTTCCTCCATGGGAGTAATGTCTCAAACAGTTTACGCTTTGATCGTTCCCTGGAAGACCAGTAGTAATCTCCGATGCACATCTGGAGGCATTCTGTAATCAGTGGACTATCAGAGTGTTGATGAAACACAGAAATTGCACCGAGATTGAATACAAGAATCACTATGCGCACTTTCCTCCATGGGTGTAATGTCTCAAACAGTTTACGCTTTGATCGTTCCCTGGAAGACCAGTAGTAGTTTCCGATGCACATCTGGAGCCATTCTGTAATCTGTGGACTATCAGAGTATTGATGAAACACAGAAATTGCACCGGGATTGAATAAAACACTCACCATGCACACTTTCCTCCATGGGAGTAATGTCTCAAACAGTCTACGCTTTCTTCGTTCCCTGGAAGAACAGTAGTAGTTTCCGATGCACATCTGGAGGCATTCTGTAATCTGTGGATGATCAGAGAGTTGATGAAACACAGAAATTGCATCGGGATTGAATACAACAGTCACCATGCGCACTTTCCTCCATGGGAGTAATGTCTCAAACAGTTTACGCTTTGATCGTTCCCTGGAAGACCAATAGTAGTTTCCGATACACATCTGGAGGCATTCTGTAATCTGTGGACAATCAGAGTGTTGATGAAACACAGAAATTGCATCGGGATTGAATGGAACAGTCACCATGCGCACATTCCTCTATTGTAGTAATATCTCAAACAGTGTACGCTTTGATCGTTCCCTGGAAGACCAGTAGTAGTTTCCGATGCACATCTACAAGCATTTTTTAATCTGTGGACTATCAGAGTGTTGATGAAACACAGTTATCGCATCGGGATTGAATACAACAGTCACCATGCGCACTTTACTCCATAGGAGTAATGCCTCAAACAGTCTACGCTTTGATCGTTCCCTGGAAGACCAGTAGTAGTTTCCGATCCACATCTGGAAGCATTTTTTAATCTGTGGACTATCATAGTGTCGATGAAATACAGTTACCGCATCGGGATTGAATACAACAGTCAGCATGCGCACTTTCCTCCATAGGAGTAATGTCTCAAACAGTCTACGTTTTGATCGTTCCCTGGAAGACCAGTGGTAGTTGCCGATGCACATCTGGAGGCATTCTGTAATCTGTGGACTACTAGAGTGTTGGTGAAAAAAAAATTGCATCGGGATTGAATACAAAAGTCACCATGCACACTTTCCTCCAAGGTGAGTAATGTCTCAAACAGTCTACGCTTTGATCGTTCCCAGGAAGACCAGTAGTAATTTCCGTTGCAAATCTTGAGTCATTTTGTAATCTGTGGACTATCAGAGTGTTGATGAAACACAGAAATTGCACCGAGATTGAATACAAGAATCACTATGCGCACTTTCCTCCATGGGTGTAATGTCTCAAACAGTTTACGCTTTGATCGTTCCCTGGAAGACCAGTAGTAGTTTCCGATGCACATCTGGAGCCATTCTGTAATCTGTGGACTATCAGAGTATTGATGAAACACAGAAATTGCACCGGGATTGAATAAAACACTCACCATGCACACTTTCCTCCATGGGAGTAATGTCTCAAACAGTCTACGCTTTCTTCGTTCCCTGGAAGAACAGTAGTAGTTTCCGATGCACATCTGGAGGCATTCTGTAATCTGTGGATGATCAGAGAGTTGATGAAACACAGAAATTGCATCGGGATTGAATACAACAGTCACCATGCGCACTTTCCTCCATGGGAGTAATGTCTCAAACAGTTTACGCTTTGATCGTTCCCTGGAAGACCAATAGTAGTTTCCGATACACATCTGGAGGCATTCTGTAATCTGTGGACAATCAGAGTGTTGATGAAACACAGAAATTGCATCGGGATTGAATGGAACAGTCACCATGCGCACATTCCTCTATTGTAGTAATGTCTCAAACAGTGTACGCTTTGATCGTTCCCTGGAAGACCAGTAGTAGTTTCCGATGCACATCTACAAGCATTTTTTAATCTGTGGACTATCAGAGTGTTGATGAAACACAGTTATCGCATCGGGATTGAATACAACAGTCACCATGCGCACTTTACTCCATAGGAGTAATGCCTCAAACAGTCTACGCTTTGATCGTTCCCTGGAAGACCAGTAGTAGTTTCCGATGCACATCTGGAAGCATTTTTTTATCTGTGGACTGTCATAGTGTCGATGAAATACAGTTATCGCATCGGGATTGAATACAACAGTCAGCATGCGCACTTTCCTCCATAGGAGTAATGTCTCAAACAGTCTACGTTTTGATCGTTCCCTGGAAGACCAGTAGTAGTTTCCGATGCACATCTGGAGGCATTCTGTAATCTGAGGACTATCAGAGTGTTGATGAAACACAGAAATTGCATCGAGATTGAATACAACAGTCACCATGCGCACTTTCCTCCATGGGAGTAATGTCTCAAACAGTCTACGCCTTCGTCGTTCCCTGGAATACCAGTAGTAGTTTCCGATGCACATCTGGAGGCATTCTGTGATCTGTGGATGATCAGAGAGTTGATGAAACACAGAAATTACATCGGGATTGAATACAACAGTCACCATGCGCAGTTTCCTCCATGGGAGTAATGTCTCAAACAGTCTACGCTTTGATCGTTCTCAGGAAGACCACTAGTAGTTTCCGATACACATCTGGAGGCATTCTGTAATCTGTGGACTATAAGAGTGTTTAGGAACACAGAAATTTCTGCGGGATTGAATACAACAGTCACCATGCGCACTTTCCTCCATGGGAGTAATGTCTCAAACAGTCTACGCTTTGATCGTTCCCAGGAAGACCAGTAGTAGTTTCCAATGCACATCTGGAGCCATTCTGTAATCTGTGGACTATTAGAGTGTTGATGAAACCAAAATAGCATCGGGATTGAATACAACAGTCATCATGCACACTTTCCCCCATGGGAGTAATGTCTCAAACAGTCTACGCTTTGGTCTTTCCCTGGAAGACCAGTAGTAGTTTCCGATGCACATCTGGAGGCATTCTGTAATCTGTGGACTATTAGAGTGTTGATGAAACACAGAAATTGCATCAGGATTGAATACAACAGTTACCATGTGCACTTTCCTCCATGGGTGTAATGTCTCAAAGAGTCTACGATTTGATCGTTCCCTGGAAAACCAGTAGTAGTTTCCGATGCACATCTGTAGGCATTCTGTAATCTGGGGACCATCAGATTGTTGATAAGACAAAGAAATAGCATCGGGATTGAATACAACAGTCACCATGCGCAGTTTCCTCCATGGGAGTAATGTCTCAAACGGTCTACGCTTTGATCGTTCCCAGGACGACCAGTAGTAGTTTCCGATACACATCTGGAGGCATTCTGTGATCTGTGGACTATCAGAGTGTTTAGGAACACAGAAATTGCTACAGGATTGAATACAACAGTCACCATGCGCACTTTCCTCCATGGGAGTATTGTCTCAAACAGTTTACGCCTTGATCGTTCCCTGGAAGACCAGTAGTAGTTGCCGATGCACATCTGGAGGCATTCTGTAATCTGTGGACTACGAGAGTGTTGATGAAACCAAAATTGCATCGGGATTGAATACAACAGTCACCATGCACACTTTCCTCCAAGGGGAGTAATGTCTTAAACAGTCTACGCTTTGATCGTTCCCAGGAAGACCAGTAGTAATTTCCGTTGCACATCCTGAGTCATTTTGTAATCTGTGGACTATCAGAGTGTTGATGAAACACAGAAATTGCATCGAGATTGAATACAACAGTCACCATGCGCACTTTCCTCCATTGGTGTAATCTCTCAAACCGTTTAAGCTTTGATCGTTCCCTGGAAGACCAGTAGTAGTTTCGGATGCACATTTGGAAGCATTTTTTAATCTGTAGACTATCAGGGTGTCGATGAAACACAGTTATCGCATGGGGATTGAATACAACAGTCACCATGCGCACTTTCCTCAATGCGAGTAATATCTCGAACAGCCTACGCTTTGATCGTTCCCTGGAAGACCAGTAGTAGTTTCCGATGCACATCTGGAGCCATTCTGTAATCTGTGGGCTATCAGAGTATTGATGAAACACAGAAATTGCATCGGGATGGAATACAACAGTCACCATGCACACTTTCCTCCATGGGAGTAATGTCTCAAACAGTCTACGCTTTCATCGTTCCCTGGAAGACCAGTAGTAGTTTCCGATGCACATCTGGAGGCATTCTCTAATCTGTGGATGATCAGAGAGATGATGAAACACAGAAATTGCATCGGGATTGAATACAACAGTCACCATGCGCACTTTCCTCCATGGGAGTAATGTCTCAAACAGTTTACGCTTTGATCGTTCCCTGGAAGACCAGTAGTAATTTCCGATGGACAGCTGGAGGCATTCTGTAATCTGTGGACTATCAGAGTGTTGATGAAACACAGAAATTGCATCGAGATTGAATACAACAGTCACCATGCGCACTTTCCTCCATGGGAGTAATGTCTCAAACAGTCTACGATTTCATCGTTCCCTGCAAGACCAGTAGTAGTTTCCGATGCACATATGGAGGCATTCTGGAATCTGTGGACGATCAGAGAGTTGATGAAACACAGAAATTGCATCGGGATTGAATACAACAGTCACCAAGCGCAGTTTCCTTAATGGGAGTAATGTCTCAAACAGGCTACGCTTTGATCGTTCTCAGGAAGACCAGTAGTAGTTTCCGATACACATCTGGAGGCATTCTGTAATCTGTGGACTATCAGAGTGTTTAGGAACACAGAAACTGCTTCGGGATTGAATACCACAGTCACCATGCGCACTTTCCTCCATGCGAGCAATGTCTCAAAGAGTCTACGCTTTGATCGTTCCCTGGAAGACCAGTAGTAGTTTCCGATGCACATCTGGAGGCATTCTGTATTCTTTGGACTATCAGAGTGTTCATTAAACACAGAAATTGCATCGGAAATGAATACAACAGTCACCATGCGCACTTTCCTCCATGCTAGTAATTCTCAAACAGTCTACACTTTCATCGTTCCCTGGAAGACCAGCAGTAGTTTCCGATACACATCTGGAGGCATTCTGTAATCTGTGGACTACTAGAGTGTTGGTGAAAAAAAAATTGCATCGGGATTGAATACAACAGTCACCATGCACACTTTCCTCCAAGGTGAGTAATGTCTCAAACAGTCTACGCTTTGATCGTTCCCAGGAAGACCAGTAGTAATTTCCGTTGCAAATCTTGAGTAATTTTGTAATCTGTGGACTATCAGAGTGTTGATGAAACACAGAAATTGCACCGAGATTGAATACAAGAATCACCATGCGCACTTTCCTCCATGGGTGTAATGTCTCAAACAGTTTACGCTTTGATAGTTCCCTGGAAGACCAGTAGTAGTTTCCGATGCACATTTGGAAGCATTTTTTAATCTGTGGACTATCAGAGTGTCGATGAAACACAGTTATCGCATGGGGATTGAATACAACAGTCACTATGCGCACTTTCCTCAATGCGAGTATTATCTCGAACAGCCTACGCTTTGATCGTTCCCTGGAAGACCAGTAGTAGTTTCCGATGCACATCTGGAGCCATTCTGTAATCTGTGGACTATCAGCGTATTGATGAAACACAGAAATTGCATCGGGATTGAATGGAACAGTCACCATGCGCACATTCCTCTATTGTAGTAATGTCTCAAATAGTGTACGCTTTGATCGTTCCCTGGAAGACCAGTAGTAGTTTCCGATGCACATCTACAAGCATTTTTTAATCTGTGGACTATCAGAGTGTTGATGAAACACAGTTATCGCATCGGGATTGAATACAACAGTCACCATGCGCACTTTACTCCATAGGAGTAATGCCTCAAACAGTCTACGCTTTGATCGTTCCCTGGAAGACCAGTAGTAGTTTCCGATGCACATCTGGAAGCATTTTTTTATCTGTGGACTGTCATAGTGTCGATGAAATACAGTTATCGCATCGGGATTGAATACAACAGCCAGCATGCGCACTTTCCTCCATAGGAGTAATGTCTCAAACAGTCTACGTTTTGATCGTTCCCTGGAAGACCAGTAGTAGTTTCCGATGCACATCTGGAGGCATTCTGTAATCTGAGGACTATCAGAGTGTTGATGAAACACAGAAATTGCATCGAGATTGAATACAACAGTCACCATGCGCACTTTCCTCCATGGGAGTAATGTCTCAAACAGTCTACGCCTTCGTCGTTCCCTGGAATACCAGTAGTAGTTTCCGATGCACATCTGGAGGCATTCTGTGATCTGTGGATGATCAGAGAGTTGATGAAACACATAAATTACATCGGGATTGAATACAACAGTCACCATGCGCAGTTTCCTCCATGGGAGTAATGTCTCAAACAGTCTACGCTTTGATCGTTCTCAGGAAGACCACTAGTAGTTTCCGATGCACATCTGGAGGCATTCTGTAATCTGTGGACTATAAGAGTGTTTAGGAACACAGAAATTTCTGCGGGATTGGATAAAACAGTCACCATGCGCACTTTCCTCCATGGGAGTAATGTCTCAAACAGTCTACGCTTTGATCGTTCCCAGGAAGACCAGTAGTAGTTTCCAATGCACATCTGGAGCCATTCTGTAATCTGTGGACTATTAGAGTGTTGATGAAACCAAAATAGCATCGGGATTGAATACAACAGTCATCATGCACACTTTCCCCCATGGGAGTAATGTCTCAAACAGTCTACGCTTTGGTCTTTCCCTGGAAGACCAGTAGTAGTTTCCGATGCACATCTGGAGGCATTCTGTAAACTGTGGACTATTAGATTGTTGATGAAACACAGAAATTGCATCAGGATTGAATACAACAGTTACCATGTGCACTTTCCTCCATGGGTGTAATGTCTCAAAGAGTCTACGATTTGATCGTTCCCTGGAAAACCAGTAGTAGTTTCCGATGCACATCTGTAGGCATTCTGTAATCTGTGGACCATCAGATTATTGATAAAACAAAGAAATAGCATCGGGATTGAATACAACAGTCACCATGCGCAGTTTCCTCCATGGGAGTAATGTCTCAAACAGTCTACGCTTTGATCGTTCCCAGGACGACCAGTAGTAGTTTCCGATACACATCTGGAGGCATTCTGTAATCTGTGGACTATCAGAGTGTTTAGGAACACAGAAATTGCTTCAGGATTGAATACAACAGTCACCATGCGCAGTTTCCTCCATGGGAGTATTGTCTCAAACAGTTTACGCCTTGATCGTTCCCTGGAAGACCAGTAGTAGTTGCCGATGCACATCTGGAGGCATTCTGTAATCTGTGGACTACGAGAGTGTTGGTGAAAAAAAAATTGCATCGGGATTGAATACAACAGTCACCATGCACACTTTCCTCCAAGGTGAGTAATGTCTCAAACAGTCTACGCTTTGATCGTTCCCAGGAAGACCAGTAGTAATTTCCGTTGCAAATCTTGAGTAATTTTGTAATCTGTGGACTATCAGAGTGTTGATGAAACACAGAAATTGCACCGAGATTGAATACAAGAATCACCATGCGCACTTTCCTCCATGGGTGTAATGTCTCAAACAGTTTACGCTTTGATAGTTCCCTGGAAGACCAGTAGTAGTTTCCGATGCACATTTGGAAGCATTTTTTAATCTGTGGACTATCAGAGTGTCGATGAAACACAGTTATCGCATGGGGACTGAATACAACAGTCACTATGCGCACTTTCCTCAATGCGAGTATTATCTCGAACAGCCTACGCTTTGATCGTTCCCTGGAAGACCAGTAGTAGTTTCCGATGCACATCTGGAGCCATTCTGTAATCTGTGGACTATCAGCGTATTGATGAAACACAGAAATTGCATCGGGATTGAATGGAACAGTCACCATGCGCACATTCCTCTATTGTAGTAATGTCTCAAATAGTGTACGCTTTGATCGTTCCCTGGAAGACCAGTAGTAGTTTCCGATGCACATCTACAAGCATTTTTTAATCTGTGGACTATCAGAGTGTTGATGAAACACAGTTATCGCATCGGGATTGAATACAACAGTCACCATGCGCACTTTACTCCATAGGAGTAATGCCTCAAACAGTCTACGCTTTGATCGTTCCCTGGAAGACCAGTAGTAGTTTCCGATGCACATCTGGAAGCATTTTTTTATCTGTGGACTGTCATAGTGTCGATGAAATACAGTTATCGCATCGGGATTGAATACAACAGCCAGCATGCGCACTTTCCTCCATAGGAGTAATGTCTCAAACAGTCTACGTTTTGATCGTTCCCTGGAAGACCAGTAGTAGTTTCCGATGCACATCTGGAGGCATTCTGTAATCTGAGGACTATCAGAGTGTTGATGAAACACAGAAATTGCATCGAGATTGAATACAACAGTCACCATGCGCACTTTCCTCCATGGGAGTAATGTCTCAAACAGTCTACGCCTTCGTCGTTCCCTGGAATACCAGTAGTAGTTTCCGATGCACATCTGGAGGCATTCTGTGATCAGTGGATGATCAGAGAGTTGATGAAACACATAAATTACATCGGGATTGAATACAACAGTCACCATGCGCAGTTTCCTCCATGGGAGTAATGTCTCAAACAGTCTACGCTTTGATCGTTCTCAGGAAGACCACTAGTAATTTCCGATACACATCTGGAGGCATTCTGTAATCTGTGGACTATAAGAGTGTTTAGGAACACAGAAATTTCTGCGGGATTGGATAAAACAGTCACCATGCGCACTTTCCTCCATGGGAGTAATGTCTCAAACAGTCTACGCTTTGATCGTTCCCAGGAAGACCAGTAGTAGTTTCCAATGCACATCTGGAGCCATTCTGTAATCTGTGGACTATTAGAGTGTTGATGAAACCAAAATAGCATCGGGATTGAATACAACAGTCATCATGCACACTTTCCCCCATGGGAGTAATGTCTCAAACAGTCTACGCTTTGGTCTTTCCCTGGAAGACCAGTAGTAGTTTCCGATGCACATCTGGAGGCATTCTGTAAACTGTGGACTATTAGATTGTTGATGAAACACAGAAATTGCATCAGGATTGAATACAACAGTTACCATGTGCACTTTCCTCCATGGGTGTAATGTCTCAAAGGGTCTACGATTTGATCGTTCCCTGGAAAACCAGTAGTAGTTTCCGATGCACATCTGTAGGCATTCTGTAATCTGTGGACCATCAGATTATTGATAAAACAAAGAAATAGCATCGGGATTGAATACAACAGTCACCATGCGCAGTTTCCTCCATGGGAGTAATGTCTCAAACAGTCTACGCTTTGATCGTTCCCAGGACGACCAGTGGTAGTTTCCGATACACATCTGGAGGCATTCTGTAATCTGTGGACTATCAGAGTGTTTAGGAACACAGAAATTGCTTCAGGATTGAATACAACAGTCACCATGCGCAGTTTCCTCCATGGGAGTATTGTCTCAAACAGTTTACGCCTTGATCGTTCCCTGGAAGACCAGTAGTAGTTGCCGATGCACATCTGGAGGCATTCTGTAATCTGTGGACTACGAGAGTGTTGATGAAACCAAAATTGCATCGGGATTGAATACAACAGTCACCATGCACACTTTCCTCCAAGGGGAGTAATGTCTTAAACAGTCTACGCTTTGATCGTTCCCAGGAAGACCAGTAGTAATTTCCTTTGCACATCCTGAGTCATTTTGTAATCTGTGGACTATCAGAGTGTTGATGAAACACAGAAATTGCATCGAGACTGAATACAACAGTCACCATGCGCACTTTCCTCCATGGGTGTAATCTCTCAAACAGTTTAAGCTTTGATCGTTCCCTGGAAGACCAGTAGTAGTTTCCGATGCACATTTGGAAGCATTTTTTAATCTGTAGACTATCAGGGTGTCGATGAAACACAGTTATCGCATGGGGATTGAATACAACAGTCACTATGCGCACTTTCCTCAATGCGCGTATTATCTCGAACAGCCTACGCTTTGATCGTTCCCTGGAAGACCAGTAGTAGTTTCCGATGCACATCTGGAGCCATTCTGTAATCTGTGGACTATCAGAGTATTGATGAAACACAGAAATTGCATCGGGATTGAATGGAACAGTCACCATGCGCACATTCCTCTATTGTAGTAATGTCTCAAACAGTGTACGCTTTGATCGTTCCCTGGAAGACCAGTAGTAGTTTCCGATGCACATCTACAAGCATTTTTTAATCTGTGGACTATCAGAGTGTTGATGAAACACAGTTATCGCATCGGGATTGAATACAACAGTCACCATGCGCACTTTACTCCATAGGAGTAATGCCTCAAACAGTCTACGCTTTGATCGTTCCCTGGAAGACCAGTAGTAGTTTCCGATGCACATCTGGAAGCATTTTTTTATCTGTGGACTGTCATAGTGTCGATGAAATACAGTTATCGCATCGGGATTGAATACAACAGCCAGCATGCGCACTTTCCTCCATAGGAGTAATGTCTCAAACAGTCTACGTTTTGATCGTTCCCTGGAAGACCAGTAGTAGTTTCCGATGCACATCTGGAGGCATTCTGTAATCTGAGGACTATCAGAGTGTTGATGAAACACAGAAATTGCATCGAGATTGAATACAACAGAAACCATGCGCACTTTCCTCCATGGGAGTAATGTCTCAAACAGTCTACGCCTTCGTCGTTCCCTGGAATACCAGTAGTAGTTTCCGATGCACATCTGGAGGCATTCTGTGATCTGTGGATGATCAGAGAGTTGATGAAACACAGAAATTACATCGGGATTGAATACAACAGTCACCATGCGCAGTTTCCTCCATGGGAGTAATGTCTCAAACAGTCTACGCTTTGATCGTTCTCAGGAAGACCACTAGTAGTTTCCGATACACATCTGGAGGCATTCTGTAATCTGTGGACTATAAGAGTGTTTAGGAACACAGAAATTTCTGCGGGATTGAATAAAACAGTCACCATGCGCTCTTTCCTCCATGGGAGTAATGTCTCAAACAGTCTACGCTTTGATCGTTCCCAGGAAGACCAGTAGTAGTTTCCAATGCACATCTGGAGCCATTCTGTAATCTGTGGACTATTAGAGTGTTGATGAAACCAAAATAGCATCGGGATTGAATACAACAGTCATCATGCACACTTTCCCCCATGGGAGTATTGTCTCAAACAGTCTACGCTTTGGTCTTTCCCTGGAAGACCAGTAGTAGTTTCCGATGCACATCTGGAGGCATTCTGTAATCTGTGGACTATTAGAGTGTTGATGAAACACAGAAATTGCATCAGGATTGAATACAATAGTTACCATGTGCACTTTCCTCCATGGGTGTAATGTCTCAAAGAGTCTACGATTTGATCGTTCCCTGGAAAACCAGTAGTAGTTTCCGATGCACATCTGTAGGCATTCTGTAATCTGTGGACCATCAGATTGTTGATAAAACAAAGAAATAGCATCGGGATTGAATACAACAGTCACCATGCGCAGTTTCCTCCATGGGAGTAATGTCTCAAACAGTCTACGCTTTGATCGTTCCCAGGACGACCAGTAGTAGTTTCCGATACACATCTGGAGGCATTCTGTAATCTGTGGACTATCAGAGTGTTTAGGAACACAGAAATTGCTTCAGGATTGAATACAACAGTCACCATGCGCACTTTCCTCAATGCGAGTAATATCTCGAACAGCCTACGCTTTGATCGTTCACTGGAAGACCAGTAGTAGTTTCCGATGCACATCTGGAGCCATTCTGTAATCTGTGGGCTATCAGAGTATTGATGAAACACAGAAATTGCATCGGGATGGAATACAACAGTCACCATGCACACTTTCCTCCATGGGAGTAATGTCTCAAACAGTCTACGCTTTCATCGTTCCCTGGAAGACCAGTAGTAGTTTCCGATGCACATCTGGAGGCATTCTCTAATCTGTGGATGATCAGAGAGATGATGAAACACAGAAATTGCATCGGGATTGAATACAACAGTCACCATGCGCACTTTCCTCCATGGGAGTAATGTCTCAAACAGTTTACGCTTTGATCGTTCCCTGGAAGACCAGTAGTAATTTCCGATGGACATCTGGAGGCATTCTGTAATCTGTGGACTATCAGAGTGTTGATGAAACACAGAAATTGCATCGAGATTGAATACAACAGTCACCATGCGCACTTTCCTCCATGGGAGTAATGTCTCAAACAGTCTACGATTTCATCGTTCCCTGGAAGACCAGTAGTAGTTTCCGATGCACATATGGAGGCATTCTGGAATCTGTGGACGATCAGAGAGTTGATGAAACACAGAAATTGCATCGGGATTGAATACAACAGTCACCAAGCGCAGTTTCCTTAATGGGAGTAATGTCTCAAACAGGCTACGCTTTGATCGTTCTCAGGAAGACCAGTAGTAGTTTCCGATACACATCTGGAGCCATTCTGTAATCTGTGGACTATCAGAGTGTTTAGGAACACAGAAACTGCTTCGGGATTGAATACCACAGTCACCATGCGCACTTTCCTCCATGGGAGCAATGTCTCAAAGAGTCTACGCTTTGATCGTTCCCTGGAAGACCAGTAGTAGTTTCCGATGCACATCTGGAGGCATTCTGTATTCTTTGGACTATCAGAGTGTTCATTAAACACAGAAATTGCATCGGAAATGAATACAACAGTCACCATGCGCACTTTCCTCCATGCTAGTAATTCTCAAACTGTCTACACTTTCATCGTTCCCTGGAAGACCAGCAGTAGTTTCCGATACACATCTGGAGGCATTCTGTAATCTGTTTACTATCAGAGTGTTGATGAAACACAGAAATTGCCTCGGGATTGAATACAACAGTCACCATGCGCACTTTACTCCATGGGTGCAATGTCTCAAACAGTCTACGCTTTGATCGTTCTCTGGAAAACCAGTATAAGTTTCCGATGCACATCTTGAGGCATTCTGTAATCTGTGGACTATCAGGGTGTTGATGAAACACAGAAATTGCATCGGGATTTAAGACAACAGTCACCATGCACACTTTCCTCCATGGGAGTAAAGTCTCAAACAGTCTACGCTTTCATCGTTCCCTGGAAGACCAGTAGTAGTTTCCATTGCACATCTGGAGGCATTCTGTAACCTGTGGACCATCAGAGTGTTGATGAAACACAGAAATTGCATCGGGATTGAATACAACAGTCACCATGCGCACATTCCTCTATTGTAGTAATGTCTCAAACAGTGTACGCTTTGATCTTTCCCTGGAAGACCAGTAGTAGTTTCCGATGCACATCTGGAAGCATTCTGTAATCTGTGGGTGATCAGAGAGTTGATGAAACACAGAAATTGCATCGTGATTGAATACAACAGTCACCATGCGCACTATCCTACATGGGAGTAATGTCTCAAACAGTTAACGCTTTGATCGTTCCCTGGAAGACCAGTAGTAATTTCCGATGCACATCTGGAGGCATTCTGTAATCTGTGGACTATCAGAGTGTTGATGAAACACAGAAATTGCATCGAGATTGAATACAACAGTCACCATGCGCACTTTCCTCCATGGGAGTAATGTCTCAAACAGTCTACGCTTTCATCGTTCCCTGGGAGACCAGTAGTAGTTTCCGATGCACATCTGGAGGCATTCTGTAATCTGTGGACGATCAGAGAGTTTATGAAACACAGAAATTGCATTGGGATTGAATACAACAGTCGCCATGCGCAGTGTCCTCCATGGGAGTAATTCTCAAACATTCTACGCTTTGATCGTTCTCAGGAAGACCAGTAGTAGTTTCCGATACACATCTGGAGCAATTCTGTAATCTGTGGACAATCAGAGTGTTTATGAAACACAGATATTGTTTCGGGAGTGAATACAACAGTCACCATGTGCACTTTCCTCCATTGGAGTGATGTCTCAAACAGTCTACGCTTTAGTCTTTCCCTGGAAGACCAGTAGTAGTTTCCGATGCACATCTGTAGGCATTCTGTAATCTGTGGACTATCAGGGTGTTCATGAAACACAGAAATTGCATCGGAATTGAATACAACAGTCACCATGCGCACTTTCATCCATGGGAGTAATTCTCAAACAGTCTACACTTTGACCGTTCCCTGGAAGACTAGCAGTAGTTTCCGATGCACATCTGGAGGCATTCTGTAATCTGTGGACTATCAGAGTGTTGATGAAACACAGAAATTGCCTCGGGATTGAATACAACAGTCACAATGCGCACTTTACTCCATGGGTGTAATGTCTCAAACAGTCTACGCTTTGATCGTTCCCTGGAGGACCAGTATAAGTTTCCGATGCACATCTTGAGGCATTCTGTAATCTGTGGACTATCAGAGTGTTGATGAAATACAGAAATTTCATCGGGATAGAATACAACAGTCACCATGCACACTTTCCTCCATGGGAGTAATGTCTCAAGCAGTCTACACTTTCATCGTTCCCTGGAAGACCAGTAGTAGTCTCCGATGCACATCTTGAGGCATTCTGTAATCTGTGGACTATCAGAGTGTTGATGAAATACAGAAATTTCATCGGGATAGAATACAACAGTCACCATGCACACTTTCCTCCATGGGTGTAATGTCTCAAACAGGCTACGCTTTGATCGTTCTCAGGAAGACCAGTAGTAGTTTCCGATACACATCTGGAGGCATTCTGTAATCTGTGGACTATCAGAGTGTTTAGGAACACAGAAATTGCTTCGGGATTGAATACCACAGTCACCATGCGCACTTTCCTCCATGGGAGTAATGTCTCAAAGAGTCTACGCTTTGAACGTTTCCTGGAAGACCAGTAGTAGTTTCCGATGCACATCTGGAGGCATTCTGTATTCTTTGGACTATCAGAGTGTTCATTGAACACAGAAATTTCATCGGAAATGAATACAACAGTCACCATGCGCACTTTCCTCCATGCTAGTAATTCTCAAACAGTCTACACTTTGATCGATCCCTGGAAGACCAGCAGTAGTTTCCGATGCACATCTGGAGGCATTCTGTAATCTGTTTACTATCTGAGTGTTGATGAAACACAGAAATTCCCTCGGGATTGAATACAACAGTCACCATGCGCACTTTAATCCATGGGTGTTATGTCTCAAACAGTCTACGCTTTGATCGTTCCCTGGAAAACCAGTATAAGTTTCCGATGCACATCTTGAGGCATTCTGTAATGTGTGGACTATCAGAGTGTTGATGAAACACAGAAATTGCATCGGGATTGAATGCAACAGTCACCATGCACACTTTCCTCCATGGGAGTAATGTCTCAAAGAGTCTACGCTTTCATCGTTCCCTGGAAGACCAGTAGTAGTTTCCGATGCACATCTGGAGGCATTCTGTAATCTGTGGACCATCAAAGTGTTGATGAAACACAGAAATTGCATCGGGATTGAATACAACAGTCACCATGCGCTCATTCCTCTATTGTAGTAATGTCTCAAACAGTGTACGCTTTGATCGTTCCCTGGAAGACCAGTAGTAGTTTCCGATGCACATCTGGAAGCATTCTTTAATCTGTGGACTATCAGAGTGTTCATGAAACACAGAAATTGCATCGGAATTGAATACAACAGTCACCATGCGCACTTTCCTCCATAGGAGTAATTCTCAAACAGTCTACACTTTGATCGTTCCCTGGAAGACCAGTAGTAGTTTCCGATGCACATCTGGAGGCATTCTGTAATCTGTGGACGATCAGAGAATTATGAAACACAGAAATTGCTTCGGGATTGAATACAACAGTCACCATGCGCACTTTAGTCCATGGGAGTAATGTCTCAAAGAGTCAACTCTTTGATCGTTCCCAGAAAGACCAGTAGTAGTTTCCGATGAGCATCTGGGGGCTTTCTGTATTTTGTGGAATATCAGAGTGTTGATGAAACCAAAACTGCATTGGGATTAAATACATCAGTCACAATGCACACTTTCCCCCATGGGAGTAATGTCTCAAACAGTCTACGCTTTGATCGTTCCCAGGAAGACCAGTAGTAGTTTCCGATGCACATCTGGAGGCATTCTGTAATCTGTGGACTATCAGAGTGTTGATGAAACACAAATATTGCATCGGGAGTGAATACAACAGTCACCATGTGCACTTTCCTCCATGGGAGTGATGTCTCAAACAGTCAACGCTTTGATCGTTCCCAGGAAGACCAGTAGTAGTTTCCGATGCACATCTGTAGGCATTCTGTAATGTGTGGACTATCAGGGTGTTCATGAAACACAGAAATTGCATCGGAATAGAATACAACAGTCACCATGCGCACTTTCCTCCATGGGAGTAATTCTCAAACAGTCTACACTTTGATCGTTCCCTGGAAGACCAGCAGTAGTTTCCGATGCACAACTGGAGGCATTCTGTAATCTGTGGACTATCAGAGTGTTGATGAAACACAGAAATTGCCTCGGGATTGAATACAACAGTCACCATGCGCACTTTTCTCCATGGGTGTAATGTTTCAAACAGTCTACGCTTTGATCGTTCCCTGGAAGACCAGTATAAGTTTCCGATGCACATCTAGAGGCATTCTGTAATCTGTGGACTATCAGAGTGTTGATGAAATACAGAAATTTCATCGGGATTGAATACAACAGTCACCATGCGCACTTTACTCCATGGGTGTAATGTCTCAACAGTCTACGCGTTGGTCGTTCCCTGGAAGACCAGTATAAGTTTCCGATGCACTTCTGGAGGCATTCTGTAATCTGTCGTCTATCAGAGAGTTGATGTAACACAGAAATTGCGTCGGGAATGAATACAACAGTCACCATGCACACTTTCCTCCATGGGAGTAATGTCTCAAACAGTCTACGCTTTCATCGTTCCCTGGAAGACCAGTAGTAGTTTCCGATGCACATCTGGAACCATTCTTTAATCTGTGGACTATCAGAGTGTTGATGAAACACAGTTATCGCATCGGTATTGAATACAACAGTCACCATGCACACTTTCCTCCATAGGAGTAATGTCTCAAACAGTCTACGATTTAATGGTTCCCTGGAAGACCAGTAGTAGTTTCCGATGCACATCTAGAAGCATTTTTTAATCTGTGGACTACCAGAGTGTTGATGAAACACAGATGTTGCATCGGGAGTGAATACAACAGTCACCATGTGCACTTTCCTCCATGGGAGTGATGTCTCAAACAGTCTACGATTTGATCGTTCCCTGGAAGACCAGTAGTAGATTCCGATGCACATCTGGAGGCATTCTGTATTCTGTCGTCTATCAGAGTGTTGATGAAACCAAAAATTCATCGGGATTGAATACAACAGTCACCATGCACACTTTCCTCCATGGGAGTAATGTCTCAAACAGTCTACGATTTCATCGTTCCCAGGAAGACCAGTAGTAGTTTCCGATGCACATCTGGAGCCATTCTGTAATCTGTGGACAATCAGAGTGTTGATGAAACACAGATATTGCTTCGGGAGTGAATACAACAGTCACCATGTGCACTTTCCTCCCTTGGAGTGATGTCTCAAACAGTCTACGCTTTGGTCTTTCCCTGGAAGACCAGTAGTAGTTTCCGATGCACATCTGTAGGCATTCTGTAATCTGTGGACTATCAGAGTGTTAATGAAACACAGAAATTGCATCGGAATTGAATACAACAGTCACCAAGCGCACTTTCCTAAATGGGAGTAATTCTCAAACAGTCTACATATTGATCGTTCCCTGGAAGACCAGCAGTAGTTTCCGGTGCACATCTGGAGGCATTCTGTAATCTGTGGACTATCAGAGTGTTGATGAAACACAGAAATTGCCTCGGGATTGAATACAACAGTCACCATGCGCATTTAACTCCATGGGTGTAATGTCTCAAACAGTCTACGATTTGATCGTTCCCTAGAAGACCAGTATAAGTTTCCGATGCACATCTTGAGGCATTCTGTAATCTGTGGACTATCAGAGTGTTGATGAAACACAGAAATTTCATCGTGATTGAATACAACTGTCACCATGCACACTTTCATCCGTGGGAGTAATGTCTCAAACAGTCTACGCTTTCATCTTCTCCTGGAAGACCAGTAGTAGTTTCCGATGCACATCTGGAGGCATTCTGTAATCTGTGGACCATCAGAGTGTTGATGAAACACAGAAATTGCATCGGGATTGAATACAACAGTCAAAATGCGCACATTCCTCCGTTGTAGTAATGTCTCAAACAGTGTACGCTTTGATCGTTCCCTGGAAGACCAGTAGTAGTTTCCTATGCACAACTGGAGGCATTCTGTAATCTGTGGACTATCAGAGTGTTCATGAAACACAGAAATTGCATCGGAATTGAATACAACAGTCACCATGCGCACTTTCCTCCATGGGAGTAATCCTCAAACAGTCTACACTTTGATCGTTCCCAGGAAGACCACTAGTAGTTTCCGATGCACATCTGGAGGCATTCTGTAATCTGTGGACTATCAGAGTGTTGATTAAACAAAGAAATTGCCTCGGGATTGAACACAACAGTCACCATGCGCACTTTCCTCCATGGGTGTAATGTCTTAAACAGTCTACGCTTTGATCGTTCCCTGGAAGACCAATAAAAGTTTCCGATGCACATCTGGAGGCATTCAGTATTCTGTGGACTATCAAAGTATTGATGAAACACAGAAATTGCATCGGGATTGAATACAACAGTCACCATGCACACTCTCCTCCATGGGAGTAATATCTGAAACAGTCTACGCTTTCATCGTTCCCTGGAAGACCAGTAGTAGTTTCCGATGCACATCTGGAGGCATTCTGTAATCTGTGGACGATCTGAGAGTTGATGAAACACAGAAATTGCATCGGGATTGAATACAACAGTCACCATGCGCAGTGTCCTCCATGGGAGTAATGTCTCAAACAGTCTACGCTTTGATCGTTCTCAGGAAGACCAGTAGTAGTTTCCGATACACATCTGGAGGCATTCTGTAATCTGTGGACTATCAGAGTGTTTAGGAACACAGAAATTGCTTCGGGATTGAATACATCAGTCACCATGCACACTTTCCCCCATGGGAGTAATGTCTCAAACAGTCTACGCTTTGATCGTTCCCAGGAAGACCAGTAGTAGTTTCCGATGCACATCTGGAGCCATTCTGTAATCTGTGGACAATCAGAGTGTTGATGAAACACAGATATTGCATCGGGAGTGAATACAACAGTCACCATGTGCACTTTCCTCCATGGGAGTGATGTCTCAAACAGTCTACGCTTTGATCGTTCCCTGGAAGACCGGTAGTAGTTTCCGATGCACATCTGGAGGCATTCTGTATTCTGTGCACTATGAGAGTGTTGATGAAACCAAAATTGCATCGGGATTGAACACAACAGTCACCATGCACACTTCCCTCCATGGAAGTAATGTCTCAAACAGTCTACGCTTTCATCGTTCCCAAGAAGATCAGTAGTAGCTTCCGATGCACATCTGGAGCCATTCTGTAATCTGTGGACTATCAGAGTGTTCATGAAACACAGAAATTGCATCGGAACTGAATACAACAGTCACCATGCGCACTTTCCTCCATGGGAGTAATTCTCAGTCTACACTTTTATCGTTCCCTGGAAGACCAGCAGTAGTTTCCGATGCACATCTGGAGGCATTCTGTAATCTGTGGACTATCAGAGTGTTGATGAAACAATGAAATTGAATCGGGATTGAATACAACAGTCACCATGCGCACTTTACTCCATGGGTGTAATGTCTCAAACAGTCTACGCTTTGATCGTTCCCTGGAAGACCAGTATAAGTTTCCGATGCACATTTTGAGGCATTCTGTAATCGGTGAACTATCAGAGTGTTGATGAAACACAGAAATTTCATCGGGATTGAATACAACAGTCACCAAGCACACTTTCCTCCATGGGAGTAATGTCTCAAACAGTCTACGCTTTCATCGTTCCCTGGAAGACCAGTAGTAGTTCCCGATGCACATCTGGAGACTTTCTGTAATCTGTGGACCATCAGAGTGTTGATGAAACACAAAAATTGCATCGGGATTGAATACAACAGTCACCATGCGCACATTCCTCTATTGTAGAAATGTCTCAAACAGTGTACGCTTTAATCATTCCCTGGAAGACCAGTAGTAGTTTCCGATGCACATGTGGAAGCATTCTTTAATCTGTGGACTATCAGAGTGTTGATGAAACACAGTTATCGCATCGGGATTGAATACAACAGTCACCATGCGCATTTTCCTCCATAGGAGTAATGTCACAAACGGTCTACGTTTTGATCGTTCCCTGGTAGACCAGTAGTAGTTTCCGATGCACATCTGGAGGCATTCTGTAATCTGTGGACAATCAGAGTGTTCATGAAACACAGAAATTGCATCGGAATTGAATACAACAGTCGCCATGCGCACTTTCCTCCATGGGAGTAATTCTCAAACAGTCTACACTTTGATCGTTCCCTGGAAGACCAGTAGTAGTTTCCGATGCACATCTGGAGGCATTCTGTAATCTGTGGACTATCAGAGTGTTGATGAAACACAGAAATTACCTCGTGATTGAATACAACAGTCACCATGCGCACTTTCCTCCATGGGTGTAATGTCTCAAACAGCCTATGCTTTGATCGTTCCCTGGAAGACCAGTAAATGTTTCCGATGCACATCTCGAGGCATTCTGTAATCTGTGGACTATCAGAGTGTTGATGAAACACAGAAATTGCATCAGGATTGAATACAACAGTCACCATGCGCACTTTCCTCCATGGGTGTAATGTCTCAAAGAGTCTACGCTTTGATCGATCCCTGGAAAACCAGTAGTAGTTTCCGATGCACATCTGGAGACTTTCTGTAATCTGTGGACCATCAGAGTGTTGGTGAAACACAAAAATTGCATCGGGATTGAATACAACAGTCACCATGCGCACATTCCTCTATTGTAGTAATGTCTCAAACAGTGTACGATTTGATCATTCCCTGGAAGACCAGTAGTAGTTTCCGATGCACATCTGGAAGCATTCTTTAATCTGTGGACTATCAGAGTGTTGATGAAACACAGTTATCGCATCGGGAGTGAATACAACAGTCACCATGTGCACTTTCCTCCATGGGAGTGATGTCTCAAACAGTCTACGATTTGATCGTTCCCTGGTAGACCAGTAGTAGTTTCCGATGCACATCTGGAGGCATTCTGTATTCTGTGGACTATCAGAGTGTTCATGGAACACAGAAATTGCATCGGAATTGAATACAACAGTCACCATGCGCACTTTCCTCCATGGGAGTAATTCTCAAACAGTCTACACTTTGATCGTTCCCTGGAAGACCAGTAGTAGTTTCCGATGCACATCTGGAGGCATTCTGTAATCTGTGGACTAGTAGAGTGTTGATGAAACACAGAAATTGCCTCGGGATTGAATACAACAGTCACCATGCGCACTTTCCTCCATGGGAGTAATGTCTCAAACAGTCCACGCTTTGATCGTTCCCTGGAAAACCAGTAGTAGTTTCCGATGCACATCTGGAAGCATTCTGTAATCTGTGGACTATCAGAGTGTTGATGAAACACAGTTATCGCATCGGGATTGAATACAACAGTCACAATGCGCACTTGCCTCCATGCGAGTAATATCTCAAACAGCCTACGCTTTGATCGCTCCCTGAAAGACCAGTAGTAATTTCCCATGCACACCTTTAGCCACTCTGTAATCTGTGGACTATCAGAGTGTCGATGAAGCACAGTTATCGCATCGGGATTGAATACAACAGTCACCATGCGCACTTTCCTCCATAGGAGTAATGTCTCAAACAGTCTACGCTTTGATCATTCCCTGGAAGACCAGTAGTAGTTTCCGATGCACATGTGGAAGCATTCTTTAATCTGTGGACTATCAGAGTGTTGATGAAACACAGTTATCGCATCGGGATTGAATACAACAGTCACCATGCGCACTTTCCTCCATGGGAGTAATTCTCAAACAGTCTACACTTTGATCGTTCCCTGGAAGACCAGCAGTAGTTTCCGATGCACAACTGGAGGCATTCTGTAATCTGTGGACTATCAGAGTGTTGATGAAACACAGAAATTGCCTCGGGATTGAATACAACAGTCACCATGCGCACTTTTCTCCATGGGTGTAATGTTTCAAACTGTCTACGCTTTGATCGTTCCCTGGAAGACCAGTATAAGTTTCCGATGCACATCTAGAGGCATTCTGTAATCTGTGGACTATCAGAGTGTTGATGAAATACAGAAATTTCATCGGGATTGAATACAACAGTCACCATGCGCACTTTACTCCATGGGTGTAATGTCTCAACAGTCTACGCGTTGGTCGTTCCCTGGAAGACCAGTATAAGTTTCCGATGCACATCTGGAGGCATTCTGTAATCTGTCGTCTATCAGAGAGTTGATGTAACACAGATATTGCGTCGGGAATGAATACAACAGTCACCATGCACACTTTCCTCCATGGGAGTAATGTCTCAAACAGTCTACGCTTTCATCGTTCCCTGGAAGACCAGTAGTAGTTTCCGATGCACATCTGGAACCATTCTTTAATCTGTGGACTATCAGAGTGTTGATGAAACACAATTATCGCATCGGTATTGAATACAACAGTCACCATGCACACTTTCCTCCATAGGAGTAATGTCTCAAACAGTCTACGATTTAATGGTTCCCTGGAAGACCAGTAGTAGTTTCCGATGCACATCTAGAAGCATTTTTTAATCTGTGGACTACCAGAGTGTTGATGAAACACAGATATTGCATCGGGAGTGAATACAACAGTCACCATGTGCACTTTCCTCCATGGGAGTGATGTCTCAAACAGTCTACGCTTTGATCGTTCCCTGGAAGACCAGTAGTAGTTTCCGATGCACATCTGGAGGCATTCTGTATTCTGTCGTCTATCAGAGTGTTGATGAAACCAAAAATTCATCGGGATTGAATACAACAGTCACCATGCACACTTTCCTCCATGGGAGTAATGTCTCAAACAGTCTACGATTTCATCGTTCCCAGGAAGACCAGTAGTAGTTTCCGATGCACATCTGGAGCCATTCTGTAATCTGTGGACAATCAGAGTGTTGATGAAACACAGATATTGCTTCGGGAGTGAATACAACAGTCACCATGTGCACTTTCCTCCCTTGGAGTGATGTCTCAAACAGTCTACGCTTTGGTCTTTCCCTGGAAGACCAGTAGTAGTTTCCGATGCACATCTGTAGGCATTCTGTAATCTGTGGACTATCAGAGTGTTAATGAAACACAGAAATTGCATCGGAATTGAATACAACAGTCACCATGCGCACTTTCCTAAATGTGAGTAATTCTCAAACAGTCTACATATTGATCGTTCCCTGGAAGACCAGCAGTAGTTTCCGATGCACATCTGGAGGCATTCTGTAATCTGTGGACTATCAGAGTGTTGATGAAACACAGAAATTGCCTCGGGATTGAATACAACAGTCACCATGCGCACTTTACTCCATGGGTGTAATGTCTCAAACAGTCTACGATTTGATCGTTCCCTAGAAGACCAGTATAAGTTTCCGATGCACATCTTGAGGCATTCTGTAATCTGTGGACTATCAGAGTGTTGATGAAACACAGAAATTTCATCGTGATTGAATACAACTGTCACCATGCACACTTTCATCCGTGGGAGTAATGTCTCAAACAGTCTACGCTTTCATCTTCTCCTGGAAGACCAGTAGTAGTTTCCGATGCACATCTGGAGGCATTCTGTAATCTGTGGACCATCAGAGTGTTGATGAAACACAGAAATTGCATCGGGATTGAATACAACAGTCAAAATGCGCACATTCCTCCGTTGTAGTAATGTCTCAAACAGTGTACGCTTTGATCGTTCCCTGGAAGACCAATAAAAGTTTCCGATGCAGATCTGGAGGCATTCAGTATTCTGTGGACTATCAAAGTATTGATGAAACACAGAAATTGCATCGGGATTGAATACAACAGTCACCATGCACACTCTCCTCCATGGGAGTAATATCTGAAACAGTCTACGCTTTCATCGTTCCCTGGAAGACCAGTAGTAGTTTCCGATGCACATCTGGAGGCATTCTGTAATCTGTGGACGATCAGAGAGTTGATGAAACACAGAAATTGCATCGGGATTGAATACAACAGTCACCATGCGCAGTGTCCTCCATGGGAGTAATGTCTCAAACAGTCTACGCTTTGATCGTTCTCAGGAAGACCAGTAGTAGTTTCCGATACACATCTGGAGGCATTCTGTAATCTGTGGACTATCAGAGTGTTTAGGAACACAGAAATTGCTTCGGGATTGAATACATCAGTCACCATGCACACTTTCCCCCATGGGAGTAATGTCTCAAACAGTCTACGCTTTGATCGTTCCCAGGAAGACCAGTAGTAGTTTCCGATGCACATCTGGAGCCATTCTGTAATCTGTGGACAATCAGAGTGTTAGAGTGTTGATGAAACACAGATATTGCATCGGGAGTGAATACAACAGTCACCATGTGCACTTTCCTCCATGGGAGTGATGTCTCAAACAGTCTACGCTTTGATCGTTCCCTGGAAGACCGGTAGTAGTTTCCGATGCACATCTGGAGGCATTCTGTATTCTGTGCACTATGAGAGTGTTGATGAAACCAAAATTGCATCGGGATTGAATACAACAGTCCCCATGCACACTTCCCTCCATGGAAGTAATGTCTCAAACAGTCTACGCTTTCATCGTTCCCAAGAAGATCAGTAGTAGCTTCCGATGCACATCTGGAGCCATTCTGTAATCTGTGGACTATCAGAGTGTTCATGAAACACAGAAATTGCATCGGAACTGAATACAACAGTCACCATGCGCACTTTCCTCCATGGGAGTAATTCTCAGTCTACACTTTTATCGTTCCCTGGAAGACCAGCAGTAGTTTCCGATGCACATCTGGAGGCATTCTGTAATCTGTGGACTATCAGAGTGTTGATGAAACAATGAAATTGAATCGGGATTGAATACAACAGTCACCATGCGCACTTTACTCCATGGGTGTAATGTCTCAAACAGTCTACGCTTTGATCGTTCCCTGGAAGACCAGTATAAGTTTCCGATGCACATTTTGAGGCATTCTGTAATCGGTGAACTATCAGAGTGTTGATGAAACACAGAAATTTCATCGGGATTGAATACAACAGTCACCAAGCACACTTTCCTCCATGGGAGTAATGTCTCAAACAGTCTACGCTTTCATCGTTCCCTGGAAGACCAGTAGTAGTTCCCGACGCACATCTGGAGACTGTCTGTAATCTGTGGACCATCAGAGTGTTGATGAAACACAAAAATTGCATCGGGATTGAATACAACAGTCACCATGCGCACATACCTCTATTGTAGTAATGTCTCAAACAGTGTACGCTTTAATCATTCCCTGGAAGACCAGTAGTAGTTTCCGATGCACATGTGGAAGCATTCTTTAATCTGTGGACTATCAGAGTGTTGATGAAACACAGTTATCGCATCGGGATTGAATACAACAGTCACCATGCGCATTTTCCTCCATAGGAGTAATGTCACAAACGGTCTACGTTTTGATCGTTCCCTGGTAGACCAGTAGTTGTTTCCGATGCACATCTGGAGGCATTCTGTAATCTGTGGACTATCAGAGTGTTCATGAAACACAGAAATTGCATCGGAATTGAATACAACAGTCGCCATGCGCACTTTCCTCCATGGGAGTAATTCTCAAACAGTCTACACTTTGATCGTTCCCTGGAAGACCAGTAGTAGTTTCCGATGCACATCTGGAGGCATTCTGTAATCTGTGGACTATCAGAGTGTTGATGAAACACAGAAATTACCTCGTGATTGAATACAACAGTCACCATGCGCACTTTCCTCCATGGGTGTAATGTCTCAAACAGCCTATGCTTTGATCGTTCCCTGGAAGACCAGTAAATGTTTCCGATGCACATCTCGAGGCATTCTGTAATCTGTGGACTATCAGAGTGTTGATGAAACACAGAAATTGCATCAGGATTGAATACAACAGTCACCATGCGCACTTTCCTCCATGGGTGTAATGTCTCAAAGAGTCTACGCTTTGATCGATCCCTGGAAAACCAGTAGTAGTTTCCGATGCACATCTGGAGACTTTCTGTAATCTGTGGACCATCAGAGTGTTGGTGAAACACAAAAATTGCATCGGGATTGAATACAACAGTCACCATGCGCACATTCCTCTATTGTAGTAATGTCTCAAACAGTGTACGATTTGATCATTCCCTGGAAGACCAGTAGTAGTTTCCGATGCACATCTGGAAGCATTCTTTAATCTGTGGACTATCAGAGTGTTGATGAAACACAGTTATCGCATCGGGATTGAATACAACAGTCACCATGCGCATTTTCCTCCATAGGAGTAATGTCTCAAACAGTCTACGATTTGATCGTTCCCTGGTAGACCAGTAGTAGTTTCCGATGCACATCTGGAGGCATTCTGTATTCTGTGGACTATCAGAGTGTTCATGGAACACAGAAATTGCATCGGAATTGAATACAACAGTCACCATGCGCACTTTCCTCCATGGGAGTAATTCTCAAACAGTCTACACTTTGATCGTTCCCTGGAAGACCAGTAGTAGTTTCCGATGCACATCTGGAGGCATTCTGTAATCTGTGGACTAGTAGAGTGTTGATGAAACACAGAAATTGCCTCGGGATTGAATACAACAGTCACCATGCGCACTTTCCTCCATGGGAGTAATGTCTCAAACAGTCCACGCTTTGATCGTTCCCTGGAAAACCAGTAGTAGTTTCCGATGCACATCTGGAAGCATTCTGTAATCTGTGGACTATCAGAGTGTTGATGAAACACAGTTATCGCATCAGGATTGAATATAACAGTCACAATGCGCACTTGCCTCCATGCGAGTAATATCTCAAACAGCCTACGCTTTGATCGCTCCCTGAAAGACCAGTAGTAATTTCCGATGCACACCTTTAGCCACTCTGTAATCTGTGGACTATCAGAGTGTCGATGAAGCACAGTTATCGCATCGGGATTGAATACAACAGTCACCATGCGCACTTTCCTCCATAGGAGTAATGTCTCAAACAGTCTACGCTTTGATCATTCCCTGGAAGACCAGTAGTAGTTTCCGATGCACATGTGGAAGCATTCTTTAATCTGTGGACTATCAGAGTGTTGATGAAACACAGTTATCGAATCGGGATTGAATACAACAGTCACCATGCGCATTTTCCTCCATAGGAGTAATGTCTCAAACAGTCTACGTTTTGATCGTTCCCTGGTAGACCAGTAGTAGTTTCCGATGCACATCTGGAGGCATTCTGTAATCTGTGGACTATCAGAGTGTTCATGAAACACAGAAATTGCATCGGAATTGAATACAACAGTCACCATGCGCACTTTCCTCCATGGGAGTAATTCTCAAACAGTCTACACTTTGATCGTTCCCTGGAAGACCAGTAGTAGTTTCCGATGCACATCTGGAGGCATTCTGTAATCTGTGGACTATCAGAGTGTTGATGAAACACAGAAATTACCTCGGGATTGAATACAACAGTCACCATGCGCACTTTCCTCCATGGATGTAATGTCTCAAACAGCCTATGCTTTGATCGTTCCCTGGAAGACCAGTAAAAGTTTCCGATGCACATCTCGAGGCATTCTGTAATCTGTGGACTATCAGAGTGTTGATGAAACACAGAAATTGCATCAGGATTGAATACAACAGTCACCATGCGCACTTTCCTCCATGGGTGTAATGTCTCAAAGAGTCTACGCTTTGATCTATCCCAGGAAAACCAGTTGTAGTTTCCGATGCACATCTGGAAGCATTTTTTAATCTGTGGACTATCAGAGTGTCGATGAAACACAGTTATCGCATCGGGATTGAATACAACAGTCACCATGCGCACTTTCCTCCATGGGAGTAATGTCTCAAACAGTCTACGCTTTCATCGTTCCCTTGAAGACCAGTAGTAGTTTCCGATGCACATCTGGGGACTTTCTGTAATCTGTGGACCATCAGAGTGTTGATGAAACACAAAAATTGCATCGGGATTGAATACAACAGTCACAATGCGCACTTGCCTCCATGCGAGTAATATCTCAAACAGCCTACGCTTTGATCGCTCCCTGAAAGACCAGTAGTAATTTCCCATGCACACCTTTAGCCACTCTGTAATCTGTGGACTATCAGAGTGTTGATGAAACACAGAAATTGCATCTGGATTGAATTCAACAGTCACCATGCGCCCTTTCCTCCATGGGAGTAATTTTACATAGAGACTACGCTTTGATCGTTCCCTGGAAGACCAGTACTAGTTTCCGATGCACATCTAGAGGCATTCTGTAATCTGTGGACCATCAGAGTGTTGATGAAACACAGAAATTGCATCTGGATTGAATACAATAGTTACCATGCGCACTTTCCTCCATGGGAGTAATGTCTCAAAGAGTCTAAGCTTTGAGCGATCCCTGGAAGACCAGTAGTAGTTTCCGATGCACATCTGGAGGCATTCTGTAATCTGTGGACCATCAGAGTGTTGATGAAACACAGAAATTGCATCGGGATTGAATACAACAGTCACCATGCGCACATTCCTCCATTATAGTAATGTCTCAAACAGTGTACGCTTAGATCGTTCCCTGGAAGACCAGTAGTAGTTTCCGATGCACATCTGGAAGCAATTTTTAATCTGTGGACTATCAGAGTGTTGATGAAACACAGTTGTCGCATCGGGATTGAATACAACAGTCACCATGTTCACTTTCCTCTATAGGAGTAATATCTCAAACAGCCTACGCTTTGATCGCTCCCTGAAAGACCAGTAGTAATTTCCCATGCACACCTTTAGCCACTCTGTAATCTTGTGGACTATCAGAGTGTTGATGAAACACAGTTATCGCATCGGGATTGAAAAGAACAGTCACCATGCGCACATTCCTCCATGGGAGTAATGTCTCAAACAGTCTACGATTTGATCGTTCCCTGGAAGACCAGTAGTAGTTTCCGATGCACATCTGGAAGCATTATGTAATGTGTGGACTATCAGAGTGTTGATGAAACACAGTTATCAGATCGGGATTGAATACAACAGTCACAATGCGCACTTGCCTCCATGCGAGTAATATCTCAAACAGCCTACGCTTTGATCACTCCCTGAAACACCAGTAGTAGTTTCCGATGCACATCTGGAGGCATTCTGTAATCTGTGGACCATCAGAGTGATGATGAAACACAGAAATTGCATCGGGATTGAATACAACAGTCACCTTGCGCACTTTCCTCCATGGGAGTAATGTCTCAAACAATCTACGCTTTGATCGTTCCCTGGAAGACCAGCAAAAGTTTCCGATGCAGATCTGGATGCATTCTGTAATCTGTGGACTATCAGAGTATTGATGAAACACAGAAATTGCATCGGGATTGTATACAACAGTCACCATGCACACTTTCCTCCATGGGAGTAATGTCTCAAACAGTCTACGCTTTCATCCTTCCCTGTAAGACCAGTAGTAGTTTCCGATGCACATCTGGAGGCATTCTGTAATCTGTGGATGATCAGAGAGTTGATGAAAAAGAGAAATTGCATCGGGATTGAATACAACAGTCACCACGCGCACTTTCCTCCATGGGAGTAATGTCTCAAACAGATAACTTTTTGATCGTTCCCTGGAAGACCAGTAGTATTTTCCGATGCACATCTGGAGGCATTCTGTAATCTGTGGAGTATCAGAGTGTTGATGAAAGACAGAAATTGCATTGAGATAGTATACAACAGTCACCATGCGCACTTTCCTCCATTTCAGTAATGTCTCAAACAGTCTACGCCTTCATCGTTCCCTGGAAGACCAGTAGTAGTTTCCGATGCACATCTGGAGGTTTTCTGTAATCTGTGAACTATCAGATTGTTTTGGAACACAGAAATTGCTTCGGGATTGAATACAACAGTCACCATGCGCACTTTCCTCCATGTGAGTAATGTCTCAAAGAGTCTACGCTTTGATCGTTCCCTGGAAGACCAGTAGTAGTTTCCGATGCACATCTGGAGGCATTCTGTATTCTGTGGACTATCAGAGTGTTAATGAAACAAAAATTGCATCGGGAATGAATACAACTGTCACCAAGCACACTTTCCTCCATGGGAGTAATGTCTCAAACAGTCTACGCTTTGATCGTTCCCAGGAAGACCAGTAGTAGTTGCCGATGCACGTCTGGAGCCATTCTGTTATCTGTGGACCATCAGAGTGTTGGTGAAACACAAAAATTGCATCGGGATTGAATACAACAGTCACCATGCGCACATTCCTCCATGGGATTGATGTCTCAAACAGTCTACGCTATGGTCTTTCCCTGGAAGACCAGTAGTAGTTTCCGATGCACATCTGGAGGCATTCTGTAATCTGTGGACTATCAGAGTGTTCATGAAACACAGAAATTGCATCGGAATTGAATACAACAGTCACCATGCGCGTTTTCCTATAAGGGAGTAATTCTCAAAGTCTACACTTTGATCGTTCCTTGGAAAACCAGTAGTAGTTTCCGATGCACATCTGGAGGCATTCTGTAATCTGTGGACTATCAGAGTGTTGATGAAACACAGAAATCGCATCGGGATTGAATACAACAGTCACCATGCGCACTTTACTCCATGGGTGTAATGTCTCAACAGTCTACGCTTTGGTCGTTCCCTGGAAGACCAGTATAAGTTTCCGATGCACATCTGGAGGCATTCTGTAATCTGTCGTCTATCAGAGAGTTGATGAAACACAGAAATTGCATCGGGATTGATTACAACATTCACCATGCACACTTTCCTCCATGGGAGTAATGTCTCAAACAGTCTACGCTTTCATCGTTCCCTGGACGACCAGTAGTAGTTTCCGATGCACATCTGGAGGCATTCTGTGATCTGTGGACTATCAGAGAGTTGATGAAACACAGAAATTGCATCGGGATTGAATACAACAGTCACCATGCGCACTTTCCTCCATGGGAGTAATGTCTCAAACACATTACGCTTTGATCGCTCCTTGGAAGAACAGTAGTAGTGACCATTGCACATCTGGAGGCATTCTATAATCTGTGGACTATTAGGGTGTTGATGAAACACAGAAATTGCATCGGGATTGAATACAACAGTCACCATGCCCTCTTTCCTCCATGGGAGTAATGTCTCAAACAGTCTACGCTTTGATCGTTCCCTGGATGACCAGTAGTAGTTTCCCATGCACATCTGGAAGCATTCTGTAATCTGTGGACTATCTGAGGGTTTATGAAACACAGTTATCGCATCGGGATTGAATACAACAGTCACCATGCGCACATTCCTCAATGCGAGTAATATCTCAAACAGCCTACGCCTTGATCGTTCCCTGGAAGACCAGTAGTAGTTTCCGATGCACATCTGGAGGCATTCTGTATTCTGTGGACTATCAGAGTGTTGATGAAACCGAAATTGCATCGGGATTGAATACAACAGTCACCATGCGCACTTTCCTCCATGGGAGTAATTCTCAAACAGTCTACACTTTGATCGTTCCCTGGAAGACCAGTAGTAATTTCCCATGCACACCTTTAGCCACTCTGTAATCTGTGGACTATCAGAGTGTTGATGAAACACAGAAATTGCATCTGGATTGAATTCAACAGTCACCATGCGCCCTTTCCTCCATGGGAGTAATTTTCCATAGAGACTACGCTTTGATCGTTCCCTGGAAGACCAGTACTAGTTTCCGATGCACATCTAGAGGCATTCTGTAATCTGTGGACCATCAGAGTGTTGATGAAACACAGAAATTGCATCGGGATTGAATACAAAAGTCACCATGCGCACTTTCCTCCATGGGAGTAATGTCTCAAAGAGTCTAAGCTTTGAGCGTTCCCTGGAAGACCAGTAGTAGTTCTCGATGCACATCTGGAGGCATTCTGTAATCTGTGGACTATCAGAGTGTTGATGAAACACAGTTATCGCATCGGGATTGAAAAGAACAGTCACCATGCGCACATTCCTCCGTGGGAGTAATGTCTCAAACAGTCTACGATTTGATCGTTCCCTGGAAGACCAGTAGTAGTTTCCGATGCACATCTGGAAGCATTATGTAATGTGTGGACTATCAGAGTGTTGATGAAACACAGTTATCAGATCGGGATTGAATACAACAGTCACAATGCGCACTTGCCTCCATGCGAGTAATATCTCAAACAGCCTACGCTTTGATCACTCCCTGAAACACCAGTAGTAGTTTCCGATGCACATCTGGAGGCATTCTGTAATCTGTGGACCATCAGAGTGATGATGAAACACAGAAATTGCATCGGGATTGAATACAACAGTCACCTTGCGCACTTTCCTCCATGGGAGTAATGTCTCAAACAGTCTACGCTTTGATCGTTCCCTGGAAGACCAGCAAAAGTTTCCGATGCAGATCTGGATGCATTCTGTAATCTGTGGACTATCAGAGTATTGATGAAACACAGAAATTGCATCGGGATTGAATACAACAGTCACCATGCACACTTTCCTCCATGGGAGTAGTGTCTCAAACAGTCTACGCTTTCATCCTTCCCTGTAAGACCAGTAGTAGTTTCCGATGCACATCTGGAGGCATTCTGTAATCTGTGGATGATCAGAGAGTTGATGAAAAAGAGAAATTGCATCGGGATTGAATACAACAGTCACCACGCGCACTTTCCTCCATGGGAGTAATGTCTCAAACAGTTAACTTTTTGATCGTTCCCTGGAAGACCAGTAGTATTTTCCGATGCACATCTGGAGGCATTCTGTAATCTGTGGAGTATCAGAGTGTTGATGAAAGACAGAAATTGCATTGAGATTGTATACAACAGTCACCATGCGCACTTTCCTCCATTTCAGTAATGTCTCAAACAGTCTACGCCTTCATCGTTCCCTGGAAGACCAGTAGTAGTTTCCGATGCACATCTGGAGGCATTCTGTATTCTGTGGACTATCAGAGTGTTAATGAAACAAAAATTGCATCGGGACTGAATACAACTGTCACCAAGCACACTTTCCTCCATGGGAGTAATGTCTCAAACAGTCTACGCTTTGATCGTTCCCAGGAAGACCAGTAGTAGTTGCCGATGCACATCTGGAGCCATTCTGTTATCTGTGGACAGAGTGTTGATGAAACACAGATATTGCATCGGGAGTGAATACAACAGTCACCGTGTGCACTTTCCTCCATGAGATTGATGTCTCAAACAGTCTACGCTATGGTCTTTCCCTGGAAGACCAGTAGTAGTTTCCGATGCACATCTGGAGGCATTCTGTAATCTGTGGACTATCAGAGTGTTCATGAAACACAGAAATTGCATCGGAATTGAATACAACAGTCACCATGCGCATTTTCCTATAAGGGAGTAATTCTCAAAGTCTACACTTTGATCGTTCCTTGGAAAACCAGTAGTAGTTTCCGATGCACATCTGGAGGCATTCTGTAATCTGTGGACTATCAGAGTGTTGATGAAACACAGAAATCGCATCGGGATTGAATACAACAGTCACCATGCGCACTTTACTCCATGGGTGTAATGTCTCAACAGTCTACGCTTTGGTCGTTCCCTGGAAGACCAGTATAAGTTTCCGATGCACATCTGGAGGCATTCTGTAATCTGTCGTCTATCAGAGAGTTGATGAAACACAGAAATTGCATCGGGATTGATTACAACAGTCACCATGCACACTTTCCTCCATGGGAGTAATGTCTCAAACAGTCTACGCTTTCATCGTTCCCTGGACGACCAGTAGTAGTTTCCGATGCACATCTGGAGGCATTCTGTGATCTGTGGACTATCAGAGAGTTGATGAAACACAGAAATTGCATCGGGATTGAATACAACAGTCACCATGCGCACTTTCCTCCATGGGAGTAATGTCTCAAACACATTACGCTTTGATCGCTCCTTGGAAGAACAGTAGTAGTGACCATTGCACATCTGGAGGCATTCTATAATCTGTGGACTATTAGGGTGTTGATGAAACACAGAAATTGCATCGGGATTGAATACAACAGTCACCATGCCCTCTTTCCTCCATGGGAGTAATGTCTCAAACAGTCTACGCTTTGATCGTTCCCTGGATGACCAGTAGTAGTTTCCCATGCACATCTGGAAGCATTCTGTAATCTGTGGACTATCTGAGTGTTTATGAAACACAGTTATCGCATCGGGATTGAATACAACAGTCACCATGCGCACATTCCTCAATGCGAGTAATATCTCAAACAGCCTACGCTTTGATCGTTCCCTGGAAGACCAGTAGTAGTTTCCGATGCACATCTGGAGGCATTCTGTATTCTGTGGACTATCAGAGTGTTGATGAAACCAAAATTGCATCGGGATTGAATACAACAGTCACCATGCACACTTTCCTCCATCGGAGTAATGTCTCAAACAGTCTGCGCTTTGATCGTTCCCAGGAAGACCAGTAGTAGTTTCCGATGCACATCTGGAGCCATTGTGTATTCTGTGGACAATCAGAGTGTTGATGAAACACAGATATTGCATCGGGAGTGAATACAACAGTCACCATGCGCACTTTCCTCCATAGGAGTAATGTCTCAAACAGTGTACGCTTTGATCGTTCCCTGGAAGAGCAGTAGTAGTTTCCGATGCACATCTCTAGGCATTCTGTAATCTGTGGACTATCAGAGTGTTCATGAAACACAGAAATTGTATCGGAATTGAATACAACAGTCACCATGCGCACTTTCCACCATGGGAGTAATTCTCAAACATTCTACGCTTTGATCTTTCCCTGGAAGTCCAGTAGTAGTTTCCGATGCATATTTGGAGGCATTCTGTAATCAGTGGACCTTCAAAGTGTTGATGAAACACAGAAATTGCCTCGGGATTGAATACAACAGTCACCATGCACACTTTCCTCCATTGGAGAAATGTCTTAAACAGTCTCCGTTTTGATCGTACCCTGGAAGACAAGTAGCAGTTTCCGATTTACATCTGGAGGCATTCTGTAATCTGTGGACTATCAGAGTGTTGATGAAACACAGAAATTGCATCGAGATTGAATACAACAGTCACCATGCGCACTTTTCTCCATGGGAGTGATGTCTCAAACAGTCTACGCTTTGATCGTTCCCTGGTAGACAAGTAGTAGTTTCCGATGCACATCTGGAGGCATTCTGTATTCTGTGGACTATCAGAGTGTTCATGAAACACAGAAATTGCATCGGAATTGAATACAACAGTCACCATGCGCACTTTCCTCCATGGGAGTAATTCTCAAACTGTCTACACTTTGATCGTTCCCTGGAAGACCAGTAGTAATTTCCCATGCACACCTTTAGCCACTCTGTAATCTGTTTACTATCAGAGTGTTGATGAAACACAGAAATTGCATCTGGATTGAATTCAACAGTCACCATGCGCCCTTTCCTCCATGGGAGTAATTTTCCATAGAGACTACGCTTTGATCGTTCCCTGGAAGACCAGTACTAGTTTCCGATGCACATCTAGAGGCATTCTGTAATCTGTGGACCATCAGAGTGTTGATGAAACACAGAAATTGCATGGGGATTAAATACAAAAGTCACCTTGCGCACTTTCCTCCATGGGAGTAATGTCTCAAAGAGTCTAAGCTTTGAGCGTTCCCTGGAAGACCAGTAGTAGTTTCCGATGCACATCTGGAGGCATTCTGTAATCTGTGGACCATCAGAGTGTTGATGAAAAAGAGAAATTGCATCGGGATTGAATACAACAGTCACCATGCGCACATTCCTCCATTATAGTAATGTCTCAAACAGTGTACGCTTAGATCGTTCCCTGGAAGACCAGTAGTAGTTTCCGATGCACATCTGGAAGCATTATGTAATCTGTGGACTATCAGAGTGTTGATGAAACACAGTTATCAGATCGGGATTGAATACAACAGTCACAATGCGCACTTGCCTCCATGCGAGTAATATCTCAAACAGCCTACGCTTTGATCACTCCCTGAAAGACCAGTAGTAGTTTCCGATGCACATCTGGAGGCATTCTGTAATCTGTGGACCATCAGAGTGATGATGAAACACAGAAATTGCATCGGGATTGAATACAACAGTCACCTTGCGCACTTTCCTCCATGGGAGTAATGTCTCAAACAGTCTACACATTGATCGTTCCCTGGAAGACCAGCAAAAGTTTCCGATGCAGATCTGGATGCATTCTGTAATCTGTGGACTATCAGAGTATTGATGAAACACAGAAATTGCACCGGGATTGAATACAACAGTCACCATGCACACTTTCCTCCATGGGAGTAATGTCTCAAACAGTCTACGCTTTCATCGTTCCCTGGAAGACCAGTAGTAGTTTCCGATGCACATCTGGAGGCATTCTGTAATCTGTGGATGATCAGAGAGTTGATGAAAAAGAGAAATTGCATCGGGATTGAATACAACAGTCACCATGCGCACTTTCCTCCATGGGAGTAATGTCTCAAACAGTTAACTTTTTGATTGTTCCCTGGAAGACCAGTAGTATTTTCCGATGCACATCTGGAGGCATTCTGTAATCTGTGGACTATCAGAGTGTTGATGAAACACAGAAATTGCATTGAGATTGAATACAACAGTCACCATGCGCACTTTCCTCCATTTGAGTAATGTCTCAAACAGTCTACGTTTTCATCGTTCCCTGGAAGACCTGCAGTAATTTCCGTTGCACATCTTGACTCATTTTGTAATCTGTGGACTATCAGAGTGTTGATGAAACACAGAAATTGCATCGGGATTGAATACAACAGTCACCATGCGCACATTCCTCCATTATAGTAATGTCTCAAACAGTGTACGCTTTGATCGTTCCCTGGAAGACCAGTAGTAGTTTCCGATGCACATCTGGAAGCATTTTTTAATCTGTGGACTATCAGAGTGTTGATGAAACACAGTTATCGCATCGGGATTGAATACAACAGTCTCCATGTTCACTTTCCTCCATAGGAGTAATATCTCAAACAGTCTACGCTTTGATCGTTCCCTGGAAGACCAGTAGTAGTTTCCGATGCACATCTGGAAGCATTAAGTAATCTGTGGACTATCAGAGTGTTGATGAAACACAGTTATCAGATCGGGATTGAATACAACAGTCACAATGCGCACTTGCCTCCATGCGAGTAATATCTCAAACAGCCTACGCTTTGATCACTCCCTGAAAGACCAGTAGTAGTTTCCGATGCACATCTGGAGGCATTCAGTAATCTGTGGACCATCAGAGTGATGATAAAACACAGAAATTGCATCGGGATTGAATACAACAGTCACCTTGCGCACTTTCCTCCATGGGAGTAATGTCACAAACAGTCTACGCTTTCATCGTTCCCTGGAAGACCAGCAAAAGATTCCGATGCAGATCTGGATGCATTCTGTAATCTGTGGACTATCAGAGTATTGATGAAACACAGAAATTGCATCGGGATTGAATACAACAGTCACCATGCACACTTTCCTCCATGGGAGTAATGTCTCAAACAGTCTACGCTTTCATCCTTCCCTGTAAGACCAGTAGTAGTTTCCGATGCACATCTGGAGGCATTCTGTAATCTGTGGATGATCAGAGAGTTGATGAAAAAGAGAAATTGCATCGGGATTGAATACAACAGTCACCACGCGCACTTTCCTCCATGGGTGTAATGTCTCAAACAGTTAACTTTTTGATCGTTCCCTGGAAGACCAGTAGTATTTTCCGATGCACATCTGGAGGCATTCTGTAATCTGTGGAGTATCAGAGTGGTGATGAAACACAGAAATTGCATTGAGATTGTATACAACAGTCACCATGCGCACTTTCCTCCATTTGAGTAATGTCTCAAACAGTCTACGCCTTCATCGTTCCCTGGAAGACCAGTAGTAGTTTCCGATGCACATCTGGTGGTTTTCTGTAATCTGTGGACTATCAGATTGTTTTGGAACACAGAAATTGCTTCGGGATTGAATACAACAGTCACCATGCGCACTTTCCTCCATGTGAGTAATGTCTCAAAGAGTCTACGCTTTGGTCGTTCCCTGGAAGACCAGTAGTACTTTCCGATTCACATCTGGAGGCATTCTGTATTCTGTGGACTATCAGAGTGTTAATGAAACAAAAATTGCATCGGGATTGAATACAACAGTCACCAAGCACACTTTCCTCCTTGGGAGTAATGTCTCAAACAGTCTACGCTTTGATCGTTCCACAGGAAGACCAGTAGTAGTTTCCGATGCACATCTGGAGCCATTCTGTTATCTGTGGACAGAGTGTTGATGAAACACAGATATTGCATCGGGAGTGAATACAACAGTCACCGTGTGCACTTTCCTCCATGGGATTGATGTCTCAAACAGTCTACGCTATGGTCTTTCCCTGGAAGACCAGTAGTTGTTTCCGATGCACATCTGGAGGCATTCTGTAATCTGTGGACTTTCAGAGTGTTCATGAAACACAGAAATTGCATCGGAATTGAATACAACAGTCACCATGCGCACTTTCCTATATGGGAGTAATTCTCAAAGTCTACACTTTGAATGTTCCCTGGAAAACCAGTAGTAGTTTCCGATGCGCATCTGGAGGCATTCTGTAATCTGTGGACTACCAGAGTGTTGATGAGACACAGAAATCGCATCGGGATTGAATACAACAGTCACCATGCGCACTTTACTCCATGGGTGTAATGTCTCAACAGTCTACGTTTTGGTCGTTCCCTGGAAGACCAGTATAAGTTTCCGATGCACATCTGGAGGCATTCTGTAATCTGTGGATGATCAGAGAGTTGATGAAAAAGAGAAATTGCATCGGGATTGAATACAATAGTCACCACGCGCACTTTCCTCCATGGGAGTAATGTCTCAAACAGTTAACTTTTTGATCGTTCCCTGGAAGACCAGTAGTATTTTCCGATGCACATCTGGAGGCATTCTGTAATCTGTGGAGTATCAGAGTGTTGATGAAAGACAGAAATTGCATTGAGATTGTATACAACAGTCACCATGCGCACTTTCCTCCATTTCAGTAATGTCTCAAACAGTCTACGCCCTCATCGTTCCCTGGAAGACCAGTAGTAGTTTCCGATGCACATCTGGAGGTTTTCTGTAATCTGTGGACTATCAGATTGTTTTGGAACACAGAAATTGCTTCGGGATAGAATACAACAGTCACCATGCGCACTTTACTCCATGTGAGTAATGTCTCAAAGAGTCTACGCTTTGATCGTTCCCTGGAAGACCAGTAGTAGTTTCCGATGCACATCTGGAGGCATTCTGTATTCTGTGGACTATCAGAGTGTTAATGAAACAAAAATTGCATCGGGACTGAATACAACTGTCACCAAGCACACTTTCCTCCATGGGAGTAATGTCTCAAACAGTCTACGCTTTGATCGTTCCCAGGAAGACCAGTAGTAGTTGCCGATGCACATCTGGAGCCATTCTGTTATCTGTGGACAGAGTGTTGATGAAACACAGATATTGCATCGGGAGTGAATACAACAGTCACCGTGTGCACTTTCCTCCATGGGATTGATGTCTCAAACAGTCTACGCTATGGTCTTTCCCTGGAAGACCAGTAGTAGTTTCCGATGCACATCTGGAGGCATTCTGTAATCTGTGGACTATCAGAGTGTTCATGAAACACAGAAATTGCATCGGAATTGAATACAACAGTCACCATGCGCACTTTCCTATAAGGGAGTAATTCTCAAAGTCTACACTTTGATCGTTCCCTGGAAAACCAGTAGTAGTTTCCGATGCACATCTGGAGGCATTCTGTAATCTGTGGACTATCAGAGTGTTGATGAAACACAGAAATCGCATCGGGATTGAATACAACAGTCACCATGCGCACTTTACTCCATGGGTGTAATGTCTCAACAGTCTACGCTTTGGTCGTTCCCTGGACGACCAGTAGTAGTTTCCGATGCACATCTGGAGGCATTCTGTGATCTGTGGACTATCAGAGAGTTGATGAAACACAGAAATTGCATCGGGATTGAATACAACAGTCACCATGCGCACTTTCCTCCATGGGAGTAATGTCTCAAACACATTACGCTTTGATCGCTCCTTGGAAGAACAGTAGTAGTGACCATTGCACATCTGGAGGCATTCTATAATCTGTGGACTATTAGGGTGTTGATGAAACACAGAAACTGCATCGGGATTGAATACAACAGTCACCATGCCCTCTTTCCTCCATGGGAGTAATGTCTCAAACAGTCTACGCTTTGATCGTTCCCTGGATGACCAGTAGTAGTTTCCCATGCACATCTGGAAGCATTCTGTAATCTGTGGACTATCTGAGTGTTTATGAAACACAGTTATCGCATCGGGATTGAATACAACAGTCACCATGCGCACATTCCTCAATGCGAGTAATATCTCAAACAGCCTACGCTTTGATCGTTCCCTGGAAGACCAGTAGTAGTTTCCGATGCACATCTGGAGGCATTCTGTATTCTGTGGACTATCAGAGTGTTGATGAAACCAAAATTGCATCGGGATTGAATACAACAGTCACCATGCACACTTTCCTCCATCGGAGTAATGTCTCAAACAGTCTGCGCTTTGATCGTTCCCAGGAAGACCAGTAGTAGTTTCCGATGCACATCTGGAGCCATTGTGTATTCTGTGGACAATCAGAGTGTTGATGAAACACAGATATTGCATCGGGAGTGAATACAACAGTCACCATGCGCACTTTACTCCATGGGTGTAATGTCTCAACAGTCTACGCTTTGGTCGTTCCCTGGAAGACCAGTATAAGTTTCCGATGCACATCTGGAGGCATTCTGTAATCTGTCGTCTATCAGAGAGTTGATGAAACACAGAAATTGCATCGGGATTGAATACAACAGTCACCATGCACACTTTCCTCCATGGGAGTAATGTCTCAAACAGTCTACGCTTTCATCGTTCCCTGGAAGACCAGTAGTAGTTTCCGTTGCACATCTGGAGGCATTCTGTAATCTGTGGACTATCAGAGAGTTGATGAAACACAGAAATTGCATCGGGATTGAATACAACAGTCACAATGCGCACTTTCCTTCATGGGAGTAATGTCTCAAACAATCTACGCATTGATCGATCCCAGGAAGACCAGTAGTAGTTTCGAATGCACATCTGGAGGCATTCTGTAATCTGTGGACTATCAGAGTGTTGATGAAACACAGAAATTGCATCGAGATTGAATACAACAGTCACCATGCCCTCTTTCCTCCATGGGAGTAATGTCTCAAACAGTCTACGCTTTGATCGTTCCCTGGATGACCAGTAGTAGTTTCCCATGCACATCTGGAAGCATTCTGTAATCTGTGGACTATCCGAGTGTTTATGAAACACAGTTATCGCATCGGGATTGAATACAACAGTCACCATGCGCACATTCCTCAATGCGAGTAATATCTCAAACAGCCTACGCTTTGATCGTTCCCTGGAAGACCAGTAGTAGTTTCCGATGCACATCTGGAGGCATTCTGTATTCTGTGGACTATCAGAGTGTTGATGAAACCAAAATTGCATCGGGATTCAATACAACAGTCACCATGCACACTTTCCTCCATCGGAGTAATGTCTCAAACAGTCTGCGCTTTGATCGTTCCCAGGAAGACCAGTAGTAGTTTCCGATGCACATCTGGAGCCATTGTGTATTCTGTGGACAATCAGAGTGTTGATGAAACACAGATATTGCATCGGGAGAGAATACAACAGTCACCATGCGCACTTTACTCCATGGGTGTAATGTCTCAACAGTCTACGCTTTGGTCGTTCCCTGGAAGACCAGTATAAGTTTCCGATGCACATCTGGAGGCATTCTGTAATCTGTCGTCTATCAGAGAGTTGATGAAATACAGAAATTGCATCGGGATTGAATACAACAGTCACCATGCACACTTTCCTCCATGGGAGTAATGTCTCAAACAGTCTACGCTTTCATCGTTCCCTGGAAGACCAGTAGTAGTTTCCGTTGCACATCTGGAGGCATTCTGTAATCTGTGGACTATCAGAGAGTTGATGAAACACAGAAATTGCATCGGGATTGAATACAACAGTCACAATGCGCACTTTCCTTCATGGGAGTAATGTCTCAAACAATCTACGCATTGATCGATCCCAGGAAGACCAGTAGTAGTTTCGAATGCACATCTGGAGGCATTCTGTAATCTGTGGACTATCAGAGTGTTGATGAAACACAGAAATTGCATCGAGATTGAATACAACAGTCACCATGCCCTCTTTCCTCCATGGGAGTAATGTCTCAAACAGTCTACGCTTTGATCGTTCCCTGGATGACCAGTAGTAGTTTCCCATGCACATCTGGAAGCATTCTGTAATCTGTGGACTATCCGAGTGTTTATGAAACACAGTTATCGCATCGGGATTGAATACAACAGTCACCATGCGCACATTCCTCAATGCGAGTAATATCTCAAACAGCCTACGCTTTGATCGTTCCCTGGAAGACCAGTAGTAGTTTCCGATGCACATCTGGAGGCATTCTGTATTCTGTGGACTATCAGAGTGTTGATGAAACCAAAATTGCATCGGGATTCAATACAACAGTCACCATGCACACTTTCCTCCATCGGAGTAATGTCTCAAACAGTCTGCGCTTTGATCGTTCCCAGGAAGACCAGTAGTAGTTTCCGATGCACATCTGGAGCCATTGTGTATTCTGTGGACAATCAGAGTGTTGATGAAACACAGATATTGCATCGGGAGTGAATACAACAGTCACCATGCGCAGTTTCCTCCATAGGAGTAATGTCTGAAACAGTTTACGCTTTGATCGCTCCTTGGAAGACAAGTAGTAGTTTCCGTTGCACATGTGGAGGCATTCAATAATCTGTGGACTATCAGAGTGTTGATGAAACACCGAAATTGCATCGGGATTGAATACAACAGTCACCATGCACAATTTCCTCCGTGGGAGTACTGTCTCAAACAGTCTACGATTTTATCATTCCCGGTAAGACCAGTAGTAGTTTCCGATGCACATCTGGAGCCATTGTGTATTCTGTGGACAATCAGAGTGTTGATGAAACACAGATATTGCATCGGGAGTGAATACAACAGTCACCATGCGCACTTTCCTCCATAGGAGTAATGTCTCAAACAGTGTACGCTTTGATCGTTCCCTGGAAGAGCAGTAGTAGTTTCCGATGCACATCTCTAGGCATTCTGTAATCTGTGGACTATCAGAGTGTTCATGAAACACAGAAATTGTATCGGAATTGAATACAACAGTCACCATGCGCACTTTCCACCATGGGAGTAATTCTCAAACATTCTACGCTTTGATCTTTCCCTGGAAGTCCAGTAGTAGTTTCCGATGCATATTTGGAGGCATTCTGTAATCAGTGGACCTTCAAAGTGTTGATGAAACACAGAAATTGCCTCGGGATTGAATACAACAGTCACCATGCACACTTTCCTCCATTGGAGAAATGTCTTAAACAGTCTCCGTTTTGATCGTACCCTGGAAGACAAGTAGCAGTTTCCGATTTACATCTGGAGGCATTCTGTAATCTGTGGACTATCAGAGTGTTGATGAAACACAGAAATTGCATCGAGATTGAATACAACAGTCACCATGCGCACTTTTCTCCATGGGAGTGATGTCTCAAACAGTCTACGCTTTGATCGTTCCCTGGAAGACCAGTAGTAGTTTCCGATGCCCATCTGGATGCATTCTGTAATCTGTGGACTATCAGAGTGTTGATGAAACACAGATATTGCATCCGAATCGAATACAACAGTCACCATGCACACTTTCCTCCATCGGAGTAATGTCTCAAAGAGACTACGCTTTGATCGTTCCCTGGAAGACCGGTAGTAGTTTCCGATGCATATCTGGAAGCATTCTGTAATCTGTGGACTATCAGAGTGTTGATGAAACACAGATATTGCATCGGGAGTGAATACAACAGTCACCATGCGCAGTTTCCTCCATAGGAGTAATGTCTGAAACAGTTTACGCTTTGATCGCTCCTTGGAAGACAAGTAGTAGTTTCCGTTGCACATGTGGAGGCATTCAATAATCTGTGGACTATCAGAGTGTTGATGAAACACCGAAATTGCATCGGGATTGAATACAACAGTCACCATGCACAATTTCCTCCGTGGGAGTACTGTCTCAAACAGTCTACGATTTTATCATTCCCGGTAAGACCAGTAGTAGTTTCCGATGCACATCTGGAGCCATTGTGTATTCTGTGGACAATCAGAGTGTTGATGAAACACAGATATTGCATCGGGAGTGAATACAACAGTCACCATGCGCACTTTCCTCCATAGGAGTAATGTCTCAAACAGTGTACGCTTTGATCGTTCCCTGGAAGAGCAGTAGTAGTTTCCGATGTACATCTCTAGGCATTCTGTAATCTGTGGACTATCAGGGTGTTCATGAAACACAGAAATTGTATCGGAATTGAGTACAACAGTCATCATGCGCACTTTCCACCATGGGAGTAATTCTCAAACAGTCTACGTTTTGATCTTTCCCTGGAAGTCCAGTAGTAGTTTCCGATGCATATTTGGAGGCATTCTGTAATCAGTGGACCTTCAAAGTGTTGATGAAACACAGAAATTGCCTCGGGATTGAATACAACAGTCACCATGCACACTTTCCTCCATTGGAGTAATGTCTTAAACAGTCTAGGTTTTGATCGTACCCTGGAAGACAAGTAGCAGTTTCCGATTTACATCTGGAGGCATTCTGTAATCTGTGGACTATCAGAGTGTTGATGAAACACAGAGATTGCATCGAGATTGAATACAACAGTCACCATGCGCACTTTTCTCCATGGGAGTGATGTCTCAAACAGTCTACGCTTTGATCGTTCCCTGGAAGACCAGTAGTAGTTTCCGATGCGCATCTGGAGGCATTCTGTAATCTGTGGACTATAAGACTGTTGATGAAACACAGAAATTAAATCGGGATTGAATACAACAGTCACCACGCGCACTTTCCTCCATCTGAGCAATGTCTCAAAGAGTTTACGCTCAGATCGTCCCCTGGGAGACCAGTAGTAGTTTCCGATGCACATCTGGAGGCATTCTCTAATCTGTGCACTATCAGAGTGTTGATGAAACACAGAAATTGCATCGGGATTGAATAGAACAGTCCCCATTCGTACTTTCCTCCATGGGAGTAGTATCTCAAAGTGTCTACGCTTTGATCGCTCCCTGGAAGGCCAGAAGTTGTTTCCGATGCACAACTGGAGGCATTCTGTAATCTGTGGAATATCAGAGTGTTGATGAAACACAGAAATTGCATCGGGATTGAATACAACAGTCACCATGCGCACTTTCCTCCATGGGAGTAATGTCTCAAACAGTCTACGCTTTGATCGTTCCCTGGAAGACCAGTATTAGATTCCGATGCACGTCTGGTGGCATTCTGTAATCTGTGGACTATCAGAGTGTTGATGAAACACAGTTATCGCCTCGGGATTAAATACAACAGTCACCATGCGCCCTTTCCTCCATGGGAGTAATTTCTCAAAGAGACTACGCTTTGATAGTTCCCTGGAAGACCAGTAGTAGTTTCCGATGCACATCTGGAAGCATTTTCTAATCTGTGGACTATCAGAGTGTCGATGAAACATAGTTATCGCATCGGGATTGAATACAACAGTCACCATGCGCACATTCCTCCATAGGAGTAATGTCTCAAACAGTCTACGCTTTGATCGTTCCCTGGAAGACCAGTAGTAGTTTCCGATGCACATTTGGAAGCATTTTTTAATCTGTAGACTATCAGAGTGTTGATGAAACACAGTTATCACATCGGGATTGAATACAACAGTCACCATGTGCACTTTCCTCCATAGGAGTAATGTCTCAAACAGTCTACGCTTTGATCGTTCCCTGGAAGACCAGTAGTAGCTTCCGATGCACATCTGGAAGCATTTTTTAATCTGTGGACTATCAGAGTGTAGATGAAACACAGTTATTGCATCGGGGTCGAATACAACAGTCACCATGCGCACTTTCCTCCATGGGAGTAATTCTCAAACAGTCTACACTTTGATCGTTCCCTGGAAAACCAGTAGTAGTTTCCGAAACACATCTGGAGGCATTCTGTAACCTGTGGACTATCAGAGTGTTGATGAAACACTGAAATTGCCTCGGGATTGAATACAACAGTCACCATGCGCACTTTACTCCATGGGTGTAATGTCTCAACAGTCTACGCTTTGATCGTTCCCATGAAGACCAGTATAAGTTTCCGATGCACATCTGGAGGCATTCTGTAATCTGTCGACTATCAGAGTGTTGATGAAACACACAAATTTCATGGGGATTGAATACAACAGTCACCATGCAAACTTTCCTCCATGGGAGTAATGTCTCAATCAGTCTACGCTTTCATCGTTCCCTGGAAGACCAGTAGTAGTTTCCGATGTACATCTGGAGGCATTCTGTAATCTGTGGACTATCAGTGTGTTGATGAAACACAGGAATTGCATCGAGAGTGAGTACAACAGTCACCATGCCCTCTTTCCTCCATGGGAGTAATGTCTCAAACAGTCTACGCTTTCATCGTTCCCTGAAAGACCAGTAGTAGTTTCCGATGCTCATCTGGAGGCATTCTGTAATCTGTGGACTATCAGAGAGTTGATGGAACACAGAAATTGCATCGGGATTGAATACAACAGTCACCATGCCCACTTTCCTCCATGGGAGTAATGTCTCAAACAGTCTACGCTTTGATCGTTCCCTGGAAGACCAGTAGTAGTTTCCGATGCACATCTGGATGCATTCTGTAATCTGTGCACTATCAGAGTTTTGATGAAACACAGAAATTGCATCGGGATTGAATACAACAGTCACCACGCGCACTTTCCTCCATCTGAGCAATGTCTCAAAGAGTTTACGCTCAGATCGTCCCCTGGAAGACCAGTAGTAGTTTCCGATGCACATCTGGAGGCATTCTGTAATCTGTGCACTATCAGAGTGTTGATGAAACACAGAAATTGCATCGGGATTGAATAGAACAGTCCCCATTCGTACTTTCCTCCATGGGAGTAGTATCTCAAAGTGTCTACGCTTTGATCGCTCCCTGGAAGACCAGAAGTTGTTTCCGATGCACAACTGGAGGCATTCTGTAATCTGTGGAATATCAGAGTGTTGATGAAACACAGAAATTGCATCGGGATTGAATAAAACAGTCACCATGCGCACTTTCCTCCATGGGAGTAATGTCTCAAACAGTCTACGCTTTGATCGTTCCCTGGAAGACCAGTATTAGATTCCGATGCACATCTGGTGGCATTCTGAAATCTGTGGACCATCAGAGTGTTGATGAAACACAGAAATTGCATCGGGATTGAATACAACAGTCACCACGCGCACTTTCCTCCCAGGAGTAATGTCTCAAACAGTCTACGCTTTGATAGTACCCTGGAAGACCAGTAGTAGTTTCCGATGCACATCTGGTGGCATTCTGTAGTCTGTGGACTATCAGAGTGTTGATGAAACACAGTTATCGCCTCGGGATTAAATACAACAGTCACCATGCGCCCTTTCCTCCATGGGAGTAATTTCTCAAAGAGACTACGCTTTGATAGTTCCCTGGAAGACCAGTAGTAGTTTCCGATGCACATCTGGAAGCATTTTTTAATCTGTGGACTACCAGAGTGTCGATGAAACATAGTTATCGCATCGGGATTGAATACAACAGTCACCATGCGCACTTTCCTCCATAGGAGTAATGTCTCAAACAGTCTACGCTTTGATCGTTCCCTGGAAGACCAGTAGTAGTTTCCGATGCATATTTGGAGGCATTCTGTAATCAGTGGACCTTCAAAGTGTTGATGAAACACAGAAATTGCCTCGGGATTGAATACAACAGTCACCATGCACACTTTCCTCCATTGGAGTAATGTCTTAAACAGTCTAGGTTTTGATCGTACCCTGGAAGACAAGTAGCAGTTTCCGATTTACATCTGGAGGCATTCTGTAATCTGTGGACTATCAGAGTGTTGATGAAACACAGAAATTGCATCGAGATTGAATACAACAGTCACCATGCGCACTTTTCTCCATGGGAGTGATGTCTCAAACAGTCTACGCTTTGATCGTTCCCTGGAAGACCAGTAGTAGTTTCCGATGCGCATCTGGAGGCATTCTGTAATCTGTGGACTATAAGACTGTTGATGAAACACAGAAATTAAATCGGGATTGAATACAACAGTCACCACGCGCACTTTCCTCCATCTGAGCAATGTCTCAAAGAGTTTACGCTCAGATCGTCCCCTGGAAGACCAGTAGTAGTTTCCGATGCACATCTGGAGGCATTCTGTAATCTGTGCACTATCAGAGTGTTGATGAAACACAGAAATTGCATCGGGATTGAATAGAACAGTCCCCATTCGTTCTTTCCTCCATGGGAGTAGTATCTCAAAGTGTCTACGCTTTGATCGCTCCCTGGAAGGCCAGAAGTTGTTTCCGATGCACAACTGGAGGCATTCTGTAATCTGTGGAATATCAGAGTGTTGATGAAACACAGAAATTGCATCGGGATTGAATACAACAGTCACCATGCGCACTTTCCTCCATGGGAGTAATGTCTCAAACAGTCTACGCTTTGATCGTTCCCTGGAAGACCAGTATTAGATTCCGATGCACATCTGGTGGCATTCTCAAATCTGTGGACCATCAGAGTGTTGATGAAACACAGAAATTGCATCGGGATTGAATACAACAGTCACCACGCGCACTTTCCTCCCGGGAGTAATGTCTCAAACAGTCTACGCTTTGATAGTACCCTGGAAGGCCAGTAGTAGTTTCCGATGCACGTCTGGTGGCATTCTGTAATCTGTGGACTATCAGAGTGTTGATGAAACACAGTTATCGCCTCGGGATTAAATACAACAGTCACCATGCGCCCTTTCCTCCATGGGAGTAATTTCTCAAAGAGACTACGCTTTGATAGTTCCCTGGAAGACCAGTAGTAATTTCCGATGCACATCTGGAAGCATTTTGTAATCTGTGGACTATCAGAGTGTCGATGAAACATAGTTATCGCATCGGGATTGAATACAACAGTCACCATGCGCACATTCCTCCATAGGAGTAATGTCTCAAACAGTCTACGCTTTGATCGTTCCCTGGAAGACCAGTAGTAGTTTCCGATGCACATTTGGAAGCATTTTTTAATCTGTAGACTATCAGAGTGTTGATGAAACACAGTTATCGCATCGGGATTGAATACAACAGTCACCATGTGCACTTTCCTCCATAGGAGTAATGTCTCAAACAGTCTACGCTTTGATCGTTCCCTGGAAGACCAGTAGTAGCTTCCGATGCACATCTGGAAGCATTTTTTAATCTGTGGACTATCAGAGTGTAGATGAAACACAGTTATTGCATCGGGGTCGAATACAACAGTCACCATGCGCACTTTCCTCCATGGGAGTAATTCTCAAACAGTCTACACTTTGATCGTTCCCTGGAAAACCAGTAGTAGTTTCCGAAACACATCTGGAGGCATTCTGTAACCTGTGGACTATCAGAGTGTTGATGAAACACTGAAATTGCCTCGGGATTGAATACAACAGTCACCATGCGCACTTTACTCCATGGGTGTAATGTCTCAACAGTCTACGCTTTGATCGTTCCCATGAAGACCAGTATAAGTTTCCGATGCACATCTGGAGGCATTCTGTAATCTGTCGACTATCAGAGTGTTGATGAAACACACAAAATTCATGGGGATTGAATACAACAGTCACCATGCACACTTTCCTCCATGGGAGTAATGTCTCAATCAGTCTACGCTTTCATCGTTCCCTGGAAGACCAGTAGTAGTTTCCGATGCACATCTGGAGGCATTCTGTAATCTGTGGACTATCAGTGTGTTGATGAAACACAGGAATTGCATCGAGATTGAGTACAACAGTCACCATGCACACTTTCCTCCATGGGAGTAATGTCTCAAACAGTCTACGCTTTCATCGTTCCCTGAAAGACCAGTAGTAGTTTCCGATGCTCATCTGGAGGCATTCTGTAATCTGTGGACTATCAGAGAGTTGATGGAACACAGAAATTGCATCGGGATTGAATACAACAGTCACCATGCCCACTTTCCTCCATGGGAGTAATGTCTCAGACAGTCTACGCTTTGATCGTTCCCTGGAAGACCAGTAGTAGTTTCCGATGCACATCTGGATGCATTCTGTAATCTGTGCACTATCAGAGTTTTGATGAAACACACAAATTTCATGGGGATTGAATACAACAGTCACCATGCACACTTTCCTCCATCTGAGCAATGTCTCAAAGAGTTTACGCTCAGATCGTCCCCTGGAAGACCAGTAGTAGTTTCCGATGCACATCTGGAGGCATTCTGTAATCTGTGCACTATCAGAGTGTTGATGAAACACAGAAATTGCATCGGGATTGAATAGAACAGTCCTCATTCGTACTTTCCTCCATGGGAGTAGTATCTCAAACAGTCTACGCTTTGATCGTTCCCTGGAAGACCAGTATTAGATTCCGATGCACATCTGGTGGCATTCTGAAATCTGTGGACCATCAGAGTGTTGATGAAACACAGAAATTGCATCGGGATTGAATACAACAGTCACCACGCGCACTTTCCTCCCGGGAGTAATGTCTCAAACAGTCTACGCTTTGATAGTACCCTGGAAGACCAGTAGTAGTTTCCGATGCTCTGGTGGCATTCTGTAATCTGTGGACTATCAGAGTGTTGATGAAACACAGTTATCGCCTCGGGATTAAATAAAACAGTCACCATGCGCCCTTTCCTCCATGGGAGTAATTTCTCAAAGAGACTACGCTTTGATAGTTCCCTGGAAGACCAGTAGTAGTTTCCGATGCACATCTGGAAGCATTTTTTAATCTGTGGACTACCAGAGTGTCGATGAAACATAGTTATCGCATCGGGATTGAATACAACAGTCACCATGCGCACTTTCCTCCATAGGAGTAATGTCTCAAACAGTCTACGCTTTGATCGTTCCCTGGAAGACCAGTAGTAGTTTCCGATGCACATTTGGAAGCATTTTTTAATCTGTAGACTATCAGAGTGTTTGATGAAACACAGTTATCGCATCGGGATTGAATACAACAGTCACCATGTGCACTTTCCTCCATAGGAGTAATGTCTCAAACAGTCTACGCTTTGATCGTTCCCTGGAAGACCAGTAGTAGCTTCCGATGCACATCTGGAAGCATTTTTTAATCTGTGGACTATCAGAGTGTCGATGAAACACAGTTATTGCATCGGGGTCGAATACAACAGTCACCATGCACACTTTCCTCCATGGGAGTAATTCTCAAACAGTCTACAATTTGATCGTTCCCTGGAAAACCAGTAGTAGTTTCCGAAACACATCTGGAGGCATTCTGTAACCTGTGGACTATCAGAGTGTTGATGAAATACTGAAATTGCCTCGGGATTGAATACAACAGTCACCATGCGCACTTTACTCCATGGGTGTAATGTCTCAACAGTCTACGCTTTGATCGTTCCCATGAAGACCAGTATAAGTATCCGATGCACATCTGGAGGCATTCTGTAATCTGTCGACTATCAGAGTGTTGATGAAACACACAAATTACATGGGGATTGAATACAACAGTCACCATGCACACTTTCCTCCATGGGAGTAATGTCTCAAACAGTCTACGCTTTCATCGTTCCCTGGAAGACCAGTAGTAGTTTCCGATGCACATCTGGAGGCATTCTGTAATCTGTGGACTATCAGTGTGTTGATGAAACACAGGAATTGCATCGAGATTGAGTACAACAGTCACCATGCACACTTTCCTCCATGGGAGTAATGTCTGAAACAGTCTAGGCTTTCATCGTTCCCTGAAAGACCAGTAGTGGTTTCCGATAATCATCTGGAGGCATTCTGTAATCTGTGGACTATCAGAGAGTTGATGAAACACATAAATTGCATCGGGATTGAATTCAAAAGTCACCATGCCCACTTTCCTCCATGGGAGTAATGTCTCAAACAGTCTACGCTTTGATCGTTCCCTGGAAGACCAGTAGTAGTTTCCAATGCACAGCTGGATGCATTCTGTAATCTGTGCACTATCAGAGTTTTGATGAAACACAGAAATTGCATCGGGATTGAATACAACAGTCACCATGCGCACTTTCCTCCATGGGAGTAATGTCTCAAGCAGTCTACGCTTTGATCGTTCCCTGGAAGACCAGTAGTAGTTTCCCATGCACATCTGGAAGCATTCTGTAATCTGTGGACTATCCGAGTGTTGATGAAACACAGTTATCGCATCGGGATTGAATACAACTGTCACCATGCGCACTTTCCTCCATGGGAGTAATGTCTCAAAGAGACTACGCTTTGTACGTTCCCTGGCAGACCAGGAGTAGTTTCCACTGCACATCTGGAGGCATTCTGAAATCTGCGTACCATCAGAGTGCTGATGAAACACAGAAATTGCATCGGGATTGAATACAACAGTCACCATGCGCAGTTACCTCCATGGGAGTATTGTCTCAAACAGTCTACGCTTTAATCGTTCTCAGGAAGACCAGTTGTAGTTTCCGATACACATCTGGAGGCATTCTGTAATCTGTGGAATCTCAGAGTGTTTAGGAACACAGAAATTGCGTCGGGATTGAATACAACAGGCACCATGCGCACTTTCCTCCATGGGAGTAATGTCTCAAAGAGTCTACGCTTTGATCGTTCCCTGGAAGACCAGTAGTAGTTTCCGATGCACATCTGGAGGCATTCTGTATTCTGTGGACAATTAGAGTGTTGATGATACCAAAATTGCATCGGGATTGAATACAACAGTCACCATGCACACTTTCCTCCATAGGAGTAATGTCTCAAACAGGCTACGCTTTGATCGTTCCCTGGAAGCCCAGTAGTAGTTTCCGATGCACATCTGGAAGCATTTTTTAATCTGTGGACTATCAGAGTGTCGATGAAACACAGTTACTGCATCGGGATCGAATACAACAGTCACCATGCGCACTTTCCTCCATGGGAGTAATTCTCAAACAGTCTACACTTTGATCGTTCCCTGGAAAACCTGTAGTAGTTTCCGATGCACATCTGGAGGCATTCTGTAACCTGTGGACTATCAGAGTGTTAATGAAACACAGAAATTGCCTCGGGATTGAATACAACAGTCACCATGCGCACTTTACTCCATGGGTGTAATGTCTCAACAGTCTACGCTTTGATCGTTCCCATGAAGACCAGTATAAGTTTCAGATGCACATCTGGAGGCATTCTGTAATCTGTGGACTATCAGAGTGTTGATGAAACACAGAAATTTCATGCGGATTGAATACAACAGTCACCATGCACTCTTTCCTCCATGGGAGTAATGTCTCAAACAGTCTACGCTTTCATCGTTCCCTGGAAGACCAGTAGTAGTTTCCGATGCACATCTGGAGGCATTCTGTAATCTGTGGACTATCAGAGTGTTGATGAAACACAGGAATTGCATCGAGATTGAGTACAACAGTCACCATGCACACTTTCCTCCATGGGAGTAATGTCTCAAACAGTCTACGCTTTCATCGTTCCCTAGAAGACCAGTAGTAGTTTCCGATGCACATCTGGAGCCATTGTGTATTCTGTGGATAATCAGAGTGTTGATGAAACACAGATGTTGCATCGGGAGTGAATACAACAGTCACCATGTGCCCTTTCCTCCATAGGAGTAATGTCTCAAACAGTCTACGCTTTGATCGTTCCCTGGAAGAGCAGTAGTAGTTTCCGATGCACATCTGGAGGCATTCTGTAATCTGTCGACTATCAGAGTGTTGATGAAACACAGAAATTTCATGGGGATTGAATACAACAGTCACCATGCACACTTTCCTCCATGGGAGTAATGTCTCAAACAGTCTACGCTATCATCGTTCCCTGGAAGACCAGTATTAGTTTCCGATGCACATCTGGAGGCATTCTGTAATCTGTGGATGATCAGAGAGTTGATGAAACACAGAAATTGCATCGGGATAGAATACAACAGTCACCATGTGCACTTTCCTCCATAGGAGTAATGTCTCAAACAGTCTACGCTTTGATCGTTCCCTGGAAGACCAGTAGTAGCTTCCGATGCACATCTGGAAGCATTTTTTAATCTGTGGACTATCAGAGTGTCGATGAAACACAGTTATTGCATCGGGATCGAATACAACAGTCACCATGCGCACTTTCCTCCATGGGAGTAATTCTCAAACAGTCTACACTTTGATCGTTCCCTGGAAAACCAGTAGTAGTTTCCGATGCACATCTGGAGGCATTCTGTAACCTGTGGACTATCAGAGTGTTGATGAAACACAGAAATTGCCTCGGGATTGAATACAACAGTCACCATGCGCACTTTACTCCATGGGTGTAATGTCTCAACAGTCTACGCTTTGATCGTTCCCATGAAGACCAGTATAAGTTTCCGATTGAAATCTGGAGGCATTCTGTAATCTGTCGACTATCAGAGTGTTGATGAAACACAGAAATTTCATGGGGATTGAATACTACAGTCACCATGCACTCTTTCCTCCATGGGAGTAATGTCTCAAACAGTCTACGCTTTCATCGTTCCCTGGAAGACCAGTAGTAGTTTCCGATGCACATCTGGAGGCATTCTGTAATCTGTGGACTATCAGAGTGTTGATGAAACACAGGAATTGCATCGAGATTGAGTACAACAGTCACCATGCACACTTTCCTCCATGGGAGTAATGTCTCAAACAGTCTACGCTTTGATCGTTCCCATGAAGACCAGTATAAGTTTCCGATTGAAATCTGGAGGCATTCTGTAATCTGTCGACTATCAGAGTGTTGATGAAACACAGAAATTTCATGGGGATTGAATACAACAGTCACCATGCACTCTTTCCTCCATGGGAGTAATGTCTCAAACAGTCTACGCTTTCATCGTTCCCTGGGAGACCAGTAGTAGTTTCCGATGCACATCTGGAGGCATTCTGTATTCTGTGGACAAATAGAGTGTTGATGATACCAAAATTGCATCGGGATTGAATACAACAGTCACCATGCACACTTTCCTCCATAGGAGTAATGTCTCAAACAGGCTACGCTTTGATCGTTCCCTGGAAGCCCAGTAGTAGTTTCCGATGCACATCTGGAAGCATTTTTTAATCTGTGGACTATCAGAGTGTCGATGAAACACAGTTATAGCATCGGGATCGAATACAACAGTCACCATGCGCACTTTCCTCCATGGGAGTAATTCTCAAACAGTCTACACTTTGATCGTTCCCTGGAAAACCAGTAGTAGTTTCCGATGCACATCTGGAGGCATTCTGTAACCTGTGGACTATCAGAGTGTTAATGAAACACAGAAATTGCCTCGGGATTGAATACAACAGTCACCATGCGCACTTTACTCCATGGGTGTAATGTCTCAACAGTCTACGCTTTGATCGTTCCCATGAAGACCAGTATAAGTTTCAGATGCACATCTGGAGGCATTCTGTAATCTGTGGACTATCAGAGTGTTGATGAAACACAGAAATTTCATGGGGATTGAATACAACAGTCACCATGCACTCTTTCCTCCATGGGAGTAATGTCTCAAACAGTCTACGCTTTCATCGTTCCCTGGAAGACCAGTAGTAGTTTCCGATGCACATCTGGAGGCATTCTGTAATCTGTGGACTATCAGAGTGTTGATGAAACACAGGAATTGCATCGAGATTGAGTACAACAGTCACCATGCACACTTTCCTCCATGGGAGTAATGTCTCAAACAGTCTACGCTTTCATCGTTCCCTGGAAGACCAGTAGTAGTTTCCGATGCACATCTGGAGCCATTGTGTATTCTGTGGATAATCAGAGTGTTGATGAAACACAGATGTTGCATCGGGAGTGAATACAACAGTCACCATGCGCACTTTCCTCCATGGGAGTAATTCTCAAACAGTCTACACTTTGATCGTTCCCTGGAAAACCAGTAGTAGTTTCCGATGCACATCTGGAGGCATTCTGTAACCTGTGGACTATCAGAGTGTTGATGAAACACAGAAATTGCCTCGGGATTGAATACTACAGTCACCATGCGCACTTTACTCCATGGGTGTAATGTCTCAACAGTCTACGCTTTGATCGTTCCCATGAAGACTAGTATAAGTTTCCGATTGAAATCTGGAGGCATTCTGTAATCTGTCGACTATCAGAGTGTTGATGAAACACAGAAATTTCATGGGGATTGAATACAACAGTCACCATGCACTCTTTCCTCCATGGGAGTAATGTCTCAAACAGTCTACGCTTTCATCGTTCCCTGGAAGACCAGTAGTAGTTTCCGATGCACATCTGGAGGCATTCTGTAATCTGTGGACTATCAGAGTGTTGATGAAACACAGGAATTGCATCGAGATTGAGTACAACAGTCACCATGCACACTTTCCTCCATGGGAGTAATTCTCAAACAGTCTACACTTTGATCGTTCCCTGGAAAACCAGTAGTAGTTTCCGATGCACATCTGGAGGCATTCTGTAATCTGTGGACTATCAGAGTGTTCATGAAACACAGAAATTGCATCGGAATTGAATACAACAGTCACCATGCGCACTTTCCTATAAGGGAGTAATTCTCAAAGTCTACACTTTGATCGTTCCCTGGAAAACCAGTAGTAGTTTCCGATGCACATCTGGAGGCATTCTGTAATCTGTGGACTATCAGAGTGTTGATGAAACACAGAAATCGCATCGGGATTGAATACAACAGTCACCATGCGCACTTTCTCCATGGGTGTAATGTCTCAACAGTCTACGCTTTGGTCGTTCCCTGGACGACCAGTAGTAGTTTCCGATGCACATCTGGAGGCATTCTGTGATCTGTGGACTATCAGAGAGTTGATGAAACACAGAAATTGCATCGGGATTGAATACAACAGTCACCATGCGCACTTTCCTCCATGGGAGTAATGTCTCAAACACATTACGCTTTGATCGCTCCTTGGAAGAACAGTAGTAGTGACCATTGCACATCTGGAGGCATTCTATAATCTGTGGACTATTAGGGTGTTGATGAAACACAGAAACTGCATCGGGATTGAATACAACAGTCACCATGCCCTCTTTCCTCCATGGGAGTAATGTCTCAAACAGTCTACGCTTTGATCGTTCCCTGGATGACCAGTAGTAGTTTCCCATGCACATCTGGAAGCATTCTGTAAGCTGTGGACTATCTGAGTGTTTATGAAACACAGTTATCGCATCGGGATTGAATACAACAGTCACCATGCGCACATTCCTCAATGCGAGTAATATCTCAAACAGCCTACGCTTTGATCGTTCCCTGGAAGACCAGTAGTAGTTTCCGATGCACATCTGGAGGCATTCTGTATTCTGTGGACTATCAGAGTGTTGATGAAACCAAAATTGCATCGGGATTGAATACAACAGTCACCATGCACACTTTCCTCCATCGGAGTAATGTCTCAAACAGTCTGCGCTTTGATCGTTCCCAGGAAGACCAGTAGTAGTTTCCGATGCACATCTGGAGCCATTGTGTATTCTGTGGACAATCAGAGTGTTGATGAAACACAGATATTGCATCGGGAGTGAATACAACAGTCACCATGCGCACTTTACTCCATGGGTGTAATGTCTCAACAGTCTACGCTTTGGTCGTTCCCTGGAAGACCAGTATAAGTTTCCGATGCACATCTGGAGGCATTCTGTAATCTGTCGTCTATCAGAGAGTTGATGAAACACAGAAATTGCATCGGGATTGAATACAACAGTCACCATGCACACTTTCCTCCATGGGAGTAATGTCTCAAACAGTCTACGCTTTCATCGTTCCCTGGAAGACCAGTAGTAGTTTCCGTTGCACATCTGGAGGCATTCTGTAATCTGTGGACTATCAGAGAGTTGATGAAACACAGAAATTGCATCGGGATTGAATACAACAGTCACAATGCGCACTTTCCTTCATGGGAGTAATGTCTCAAACAATCTACGCATTGATCGATCCCAGGAAGACCAGTAGTAGTTTCGAATGCACATCTGGAGGCATTCTGTAATCTGTGGACTATCAGAGTGTTGATGAAACACAGAAATTGCATCGAGATTGAATACAACAGTCACCATGCCCTCTTTCCTCCATGGGAGTAATGTCTCAAACAGTCTACGCTTTGATCGTTCCCTGGATGACCAGTAGTAGTTTCCCATGCACATCTGGAAGCATTCTGTAATCTGTGGACTATCCGAGTGTTTATGAAACACAGTTATCGCATCGGGATTGAATACAACAGTCACCATGCGCACATTCCTCAATGCGAGTAATATCTCAAACAGCCTACGCTTTGATCGTTCCCTGGAAGACCAGTAGTAGTTTCCGATGCACATCTGGAGGCATTCTGTATTCTGTGGACTATCAGAGTGTTGATGAAACCAAAATTGCATCGGGATTCAATACAACAGTCACCATGCACACTTTCCTCCATCGGAGTAATGTCTCAAACAGTCTGCGCTTTGATCGTTCCCAGGAAGACCAGTAGTAGTTTCCGATGCACATCTGGAGCCATTGTGTATTCTGTGGACAATCAGAGTGTTGATGAAACACAGATATTGCATCGGGAGAGAATACAACAGTCACCATGCGCACTTTACTCCATGGGTGTAATGTCTCAACAGTCTACGCTTTGGTCGTTCCCTGGAAGACCAGTATAAGTTTCCGATGCACATCTGGAGGCATTCTGTAATCTGTCGTCTATCAGAGAGTTGATGAAATACAGAAATTGCATCGGGATTGAATACAACAGTCACCATGCACACTTTCCTCCATGGGAGTAATGTCTCAAACAGTCTACGCTTTCATCGTTCCCTGGAAGACCAGTAGTAGTTTCCGTTGCACATCTGGAGGCATTCTGTAATCTGTGGACTATCAGAGAGTTGATGAAACACAGAAATTGCATCGGGATTGAATACAACAGTCACAATGCGCACTTTCCTTCATGGGAGTAATGTCTCAAACAATCTACGCATTGATCGATCCCAGGAAGACCAGTAGTAGTTTCGAATGCACATCTGGAGGCATTCTGTAATCTGTGGACTATCAGAGTGTTGATGAAACACAGAAATTGCATCGAGATTGAATACAACAGTCACCATGCCCTCTTTCCTCCATGGGAGTAATGTCTCAAACAGTCTACGCTTTGATCGTTCCCTGGATGACCAGTAGTAGTTTCCCATGCACATCTGGAAGCATTCTGTAATCTGTGGACTATCCGAGTGTTTATGAAACACAGTTATCGCATCGGGATTGAATACAACAGTCACCATGCGCACATTCCTCAATGCGAGTAATATCTCAAACAGCCTACGCTTTGATCGTTCCCTGGAAGACCAGTAGTAGTTTCCGATGCACATCTGGAGGCATTCTGTATTCTGTGGACTATCAGAGTGTTGATGAAACCAAAATTGCATCGGGATTCAATACAACAGTCACCATGCACACTTTCCTCCATCGGAGTAATGTCTCAAACAGTCTGCGCTTTGATCGTTCCCAGGAAGACCAGTAGTAGTTTCCGATGCACATCTGGAGCCATTGTGTATTCTGTGGACAATCAGAGTGTTGATGAAACACAGATATTGCATCGGGAGTGAATACAACAGTCACCATGCGCAGTTTCCTCCATAGGAGTAATGTCTGAAACAGTTTACGCTTTGATCGCTCCTTGGAAGACAAGTAGTAGTTTCCGTTGCACATGTGGAGGCATTCAATAATCTGTGGACTATCAGAGTGTTGATGAAACACCGAAATTGCATCGGGATTGAATACAACAGTCACCATGCACAATTTCCTCCGTGGGAGTACTGTCTCAAACAGTCTACGATTTTATCATTCCCGGTAAGACCAGTAGTAGTTTCCGATGCACATCTGGAGCCATTGTGTATTCTGTGGACAATCAGAGTGTTGATGAAACACAGATATTGCATCGGGAGTGAATACAACAGTCACCATGCGCACTTTCCTCCATAGGAGTAATGTCTCAAACAGTGTACGCTTTGATCGTTCCCTGGAAGAGCAGTAGTAGTTTCCGATGCACATCTCTAGGCATTCTGTAATCTGTGGACTATCAGAGTGTTCATGAAACACAGAAATTGTATCGGAATTGAATACAACAGTCACCATGCGCACTTTCCACCATGGGAGTAATTCTCAAACATTCTACGCTTTGATCTTTCCCTGGAAGTCCAGTAGTAGTTTCCGATGCATATTTGGAGGCATTCTGTAATCAGTGGACCTTCAAAGTGTTGATGAAACACAGAAATTGCCTCGGGATTGAATACAACAGTCACCATGCACACTTTCCTCCATTGGAGAAATGTCTTAAACAGTCTCCGTTTTGATCGTACCCTGGAAGACAAGTAGCAGTTTCCGATTTACATCTGGAGGCATTCTGTAATCTGTGGACTATCAGAGTGTTGATGAAACACAGAAATTGCATCGAGATTGAATACAACAGTCACCATGCGCACTTTTCTCCATGGGAGTGATGTCTCAAACAGTCTACGCTTTGATCGTTCCCTGGAAGACCAGTAGTAGTTTCCGATGCCCATCTGGATGCATTCTGTAATCTGTGGACTATCAGAGTGTTGATGAAACACAGATATTGCATCCGAATCGAATACAACAGTCACCATGCACACTTTCCTCCATCGGAGTAATGTCTCAAAGAGACTACGCTTTGATCGTTCCCTGGAAGACCGGTAGTAGTTTCCGATGCATATCTGGAAGCATTCTGTAATCTGTGGACTATCAGAGTGTTGATGAAACACAGATATTGCATCGGGAGTGAATACAACAGTCACCATGCGCAGTTTCCTCCATAGGAGTAATGTCTGAAACAGTTTACGCTTTGATCGCTCCTTGGAAGACAAGTAGTAGTTTCCGTTGCACATGTGGAGGCATTCAATAATCTGTGGACTATCAGAGTGTTGATGAAACACCGAAATTGCATCGGGATTGAATACAACAGTCACCATGCACAATTTCCTCCGTGGGAGTACTGTCTCAAACAGTCTACGATTTTATCATTCCCGGTAAGACCAGTAGTAGTTTCCGATGCACATCTGGAGCCATTGTGTATTCTGTGGACAATCAGAGTGTTGATGAAACACAGATATTGCATCGGGAGTGAATACAACAGTCACCATGCGCACTTTCCTCCATAGGAGTAATGTCTCAAACAGTGTACGCTTTGATCGTTCCCTGGAAGAGCAGTAGTAGTTTCCGATGTACATCTCTAGGCATTCTGTAATCTGTGGACTATCAGGGTGTTCATGAAACACAGAAATTGTATCGGAATTGAGTACAACAGTCATCATGCGCACTTTCCACCATGGGAGTAATTCTCAAACAGTCTACGTTTTGATCTTTCCCTGGAAGTCCAGTAGTAGTTTCCGATGCATATTTGGAGGCATTCTGTAATCAGTGGACCTTCAAAGTGTTGATGAAACACAGAAATTGCCTCGGGATTGAATACAACAGTCACCATGCACACTTTCCTCCATTGGAGTAATGTCTTAAACAGTCTAGGTTTTGATCGTACCCTGGAAGACAAGTAGCAGTTTCCGATTTACATCTGGAGGCATTCTGTAATCTGTGGACTATCAGAGTGTTGATGAAACACAGAGATTGCATCGAGATTGAATACAACAGTCACCATGCGCACTTTTCTCCATGGGAGTGATGTCTCAAACAGTCTACGCTTTGATCGTTCCCTGGAAGACCAGTAGTAGTTTCCGATGCGCATCTGGAGGCATTCTGTAATCTGTGGACTATAAGACTGTTGATGAAACACAGAAATTAAATCGGGATTGAATACAACAGTCACCACGCGCACTTTCCTCCATCTGAGCAATGTCTCAAAGAGTTTACGCTCAGATCGTCCCCTGGAAGACCAGTAGTAGTTTCCGATGCACATCTGGAGGCATTCTCTAATCTGTGCACTATCAGAGTGTTGATGAAACACAGAAATTGCATCGGGATTGAATAGAACAGTCCCCATTCGTACTTTCCTCCATGGGAGTAGTATCTCAAAGTGTCTACGCTTTGATCGCTCCCTGGAAGGCCAGAAGTTGTTTCCGATGCACAACTGGAGGCATTCTGTAATCTGTGGAATATCAGAGTGTTGATGAAACACAGAAATTGCATCGGGATTGAATACAACAGTCACCATGCGCACTTTCCTCCATGGGAGTAATGTCTCAAACAGTCTACGCTTTGATCGTTCCCTGGAAGACCAGTATTAGATTCCGATGCACGTCTGGTGGCATTCTGTAATCTGTGGACTATCAGAGTGTTGATGAAACACAGTTATCGCCTCGGGATTAAATACAACAGTCACCATGCGCCCTTTCCTCCATGGGAGTAATTTCTCAAAGAGACTACGCTTTGATAGTTCCCTGGAAGACCTGTAGTAGTTTCCGATGCACATCTGGAAGCATTTTCTAATCTGTGGACTATCAGAGTGTCGATGAAACATAGTTATCGCATCGGGATTGAATACAACAGTCACCATGCGCACATTCCTCCATAGGAGTAATGTCTCAAACAGTCTACGCTTTGATCGTTCCCTGGAAGACCAGTAGTAGTTTCCGATGCACATTTGGAAGCATTTTTTAATCTGTAGACTATCAGAGTGTTGATGAAACACAGTTATCACATCGGGATTGAATACAACAGTCACCATGTGCACTTTCCTCCATAGGAGTAATGTCTCAAACAGTCTACGCTTTGATCGTTCCCTGGAAGACCAGTAGTAGCTTCCGATGCACATCTGGAAGCATTTTTTAATCTGTGGACTATCAGAGTGTAGATGAAACACAGTTATTGCATCGGGGTCGAATACAACAGTCACCATGCGCACTTTCCTCCATGGGAGTAATTCTCAAACAGTCTACACTTTGATCGTTCCCTGGAAAACCAGTAGTAGTTTCCGAAACACATCTGGAGGCATTCTGTAACCTGTGGACTATCAGAGTGTTGATGAAACACTGAAATTGCCTCGGGATTGAATACAACAGTCACCATGCGCACTTTACTCCATGGGTGTAATGTCTCAACAGTCTACGCTTTGATCGTTCCCATGAAGACCAGTATAAGTTTCCGATGCACATCTGGAGGCATTCTGTAATCTGTCGACTATCAGAGTGTTGATGAAACACACAAATTTCATGGGGATTGAATACAACAGTCACCATGCAAACTTTCCTCCATGGGAGTAATGTCTCAATCAGTCTACGCTTTCATCGTTCCCTGGAAGACCAGTAGTAGTTTCCGATGTACATCTGGAGGCATTCTGTAATCTGTGGACTATCAGTGTGTTGATGAAACACAGGAATTGCATCGAGAGTGAGTACAACAGTCACCATGCCCTCTTTCCTCCATGGGAGTAATGTCTCAAACAGTCTACGCTTTCATCGTTCCCTGAAAGACCAGTAGTAGTTTCCGATGCTCATCTGGAGGCATTCTGTAATCTGTGGACTATCAGAGAGTTGATGGAACACAGAAATTGCATCGGGATTGAATACAACAGTCACCATGCCCACTTTCCTCCATGGGAGTAATGTCTCAAACAGTCTACGCTTTGATCGTTCCCTGGAAGACCAGTAGTAGTTTCCGATGCACATCTGGATGCATTCTGTAATCTGTGCACTATCAGAGTTTTGATGAAACACAGAAATTGCATCGGGATTGAATACAACAGTCACCACGCGCACTTTCCTCCATCTGAGCAATGTCTCAAAGAGTTTACGCTCAGATCGTCCCCTGGAAGACCAGTAGTAGTTTCCGATGCACATCTGGAGGCATTCTGTAATCTGTGCACTATCAGAGTGCTGATGAAACACAGAAATTGCATCGGGATTGAATAGAACAGTCCCCATTCGTACTTTCCTCCATGGGAGTAGTATCTCAAAGTGTCTACGCTTTGATCGCTCCCTGGAAGACCAGAAGTTGTTTCCGATGCACAACTGGAGGCATTCTGTAATCTGTGGAATATCAGAGTGTTGATGAAACACAGAAATTGCATCGGGATTGAATAAAACAGTCACCATGCGCACTTTCCTCCATGGGAGTAATGTCTCAAACAGTCTACGCTTTGATCGTTCCCTGGAAGACCAGTATTAGGTTCCGATGCACATCTGGTGGCATTCTGAAATCTGTGGACCATCAGAGTGTTGATGAAACACAGAATTTGCATCGGGATTGAATACAACAGTCACCACGCGCACTTTCCTCCCAGGAGTAATGTCTCAAACAGTCTACGCTTTGATAGTACCCTGGAAGACCAGTAGTAGTTTCCGATGCACATCTGGTGGCATTCTGTAGTCTGTGGACTATCAGAGTGTTGATGAAACACAGTTATCGCCTCGGGATTAAATACAACAGTCACCATGCGCCCTTTCCTCCATGGGAGTAATTTCTCAAAGAGACTACGCTTTGATAGTTCCCTGGAAGACCAGTAGTAGTTTCCGATGCACATCTGGAAGCATTTTTTAATCTGTGGACTACCAGAGTGTCGATGAAACATAGTTATCGCATCGGGATTGAATACAACAGTCACCATGCGCACTTTCCTCCATAGGAGTAATGTCTCAAACAGTCTACGCTTTGATCGTTCCCTGGAAGACCAGTAGTAGTTTCCGATGCATATTTGGAGGCATTCTGTAATCAGTGGACCTTCAAAGTGTTGATGAAACACAGAAATTGCCTCGGGATTGAATACAACAGTCACCATGCACACTTTCCTCCATTGGAGTAATGTCTTAAACAGTCTAGGTTTTGATCGTACCCTGGAAGACAAGTAGCAGTTTCCGATTTACATCTGGAGGCATTCTGTAATCTGTGGACTATCAGAGTGTTGATGAAACACAGAAATTGCATCGAGATTGAATACAACAGTCACCATGCGCACTTTTCTCCATGGGAGTGATGTCTCAAACAGTCTACGCTTTGATCGTTCCCTGGAAGACCAGTAGTAGTTTCCGATGCGCATCTGGAGGCATTCTGTAATCTGTGGACTATAAGACTGTTGATGAAACACAGAAATTAAATCGGGATTGAATACAACAGTCACCACGCGCACTTTCCTCCATCTGAGCAATGTCTCAAAGAGTTTACGCTCAGATCGTCCCCTGGAAGACCAGTAGTAGTTTCCGATGCACATCTGGAGGCATTCTGTAATCTGTGCACTATCAGAGTGTTGATGAAACACAGAAATTGCATCGGGATTGAATAGAACAGTCCCCATTCGTTCTTTCCTCCATGGGAGTAGTATCTCAAAGTGTCTACGCTTTGATCGCTCCCTGGAAGGCCAGAAGTTGTTTCCGATGCACAACTGGAGGCATTCTGTAATCTGTGGAATATCAGAGTGTTGATGAAACACAGAAATTGCATCGGGATTGAATACAACAGTCACCACGCGCACTTTCCTCCCGGGAGTAATGTCTCAAACAGTCTACGCTTTGATAGTACCCTGGAAGGCCAGTAGTAGTTTCCGATGCACGTCTGGTGGCATTCTGTAATCTGTGGACTATCAGAGTGTTGATGAAACACAGTTATCGCCTCGGGATTAAATACAACAGTCACCATGCGCCCTTTCCTCCATGGGAGTAATTTCTCAAAGAGACTACGCTTTGATAGTTCCCTGGAAGACCAGTAGTAATTTCCGATGCACATCTGGAAGCATTTTGTAATCTGTGGACTATCAGAGTGTCGATGAAACATAGTTATCGCATCGGGATTGAATACAACAGTCACCATGCGCACATTCCTCCATAGGAGTAATGTCTCAAACAGTCTACGCTTTGATCGTTCCCTGGAAGACCAGTAGTAGTTTCCGATGCACATTTGGAAGCATTTTTTAATCTGTAGACTATCAGAGTGTTGATGAAACACAGTTATCGCATCGGGATTGAATACAACAGTCACCATGTGCACTTTCCTCCATAGGAGTAATGTCTCAAACAGTCTACGCTTTGATCGTTCCCTGGAAGACCAGTAGTAGCTTCCGATGCACATCTGGAAGCATTTTTTAATCTGTGGACTATCAGAGTGTAGATGAAACACAGTTATTGCATCGGGGTCGAATACAACAGTCACCATGCGCACTTTCCTCCATGGGAGTAATTCTCAAACAGTCTACACTTTGATCGTTCCCTGGAAAACCAGTAGTAGTTTCCGAAACACATCTGGAGGCATTCTGTAACCTGTGGACTATCAGAGTGTTGATGAAACACTGAAATTGCCTCGGGATTGAATACAACAGTCACCATGCGCACTTTACTCCATGGGTGTAATGTCTCAACAGTCTACGCTTTGATCGTTCCCATGAAGACCAGTATAAGTTTCCGATGCACATCTGGAGGCATTCTGTAATCTGTCGACTATCAGAGTGTTGATGAAACACACAAAATTCATGGGGATTGAATACAACAGTCACCATGCACACTTTCCTCCATGGGAGTAATGTCTCAATCAGTCTACGCTTTCATCGTTCCCTGGAAGACCAGTAGTAGTTTCCGATGCACATCTGGAGGCATTCTGTAATCTGTGGACTATCAGTGTGTTGATGAAACACAGGAATTGCATCGAGATTGAGTACAACAGTCACCATGCACACTTTCCTCCATGGGAGTAATGTCTCAAACAGTCTACGCTTTCATCGTTCCCTGAAAGACCAGTAGTAGTTTCCGATGCTCATCTGGAGGCATTCTGTAATCTGTGGACTATCAGAGAGTTGATGGAACACAGAAATTGCATCGGGATTGAATACAACAGTCACCATGCCCACTTTCCTCCATGGGAGTAATGTCTCAGACAGTCTACGCTTTGATCGTTCCCTGGAAGACCAGTAGTAGTTTCCGATGCACATCTGGATGCATTCTGTAATCTGTGCACTATCAGAGTTTTGATGAAACACACAAATTTCATGGGGATTGAATACAACAGTCACCATGCACACTTTCCTCCATCTGAGCAATGTCTCAAAGAGTTTACGCTCAGATCGTCCCCTGGAAGACCAGTAGTAGTTTCCGATGCACATCTGGAGGCATTCTGTAATCTGTGCACTATCAGAGTGTTGATGAAACACAGAAATTGCATCGGGATTGAATAGAACAGTCCTCATTCGTACTTTCCTCCATGGGAGTAGTATCTCAAACAGTCTACGCTTTGATCGTTCCCTGGAAGACCAGTATTAGATTCCGATGCACATCTGGTGGCATTCTGAAATCTGTGGACCATCAGAGTGTTGATGAAACACAGAAATTGCATCGGGATTGAATACAACAGTCACCACGCGCACTTTCCTCCCGGGAGTAATGTCTCAAACAGTCTACGCTTTGATAGTACCCTGGAAGACCAGTAGTAGTTTCCGATGCTCTGGTGGCATTCTGTAATCTGTGGACTATCAGAGTGTTGATGAAACACAGTTATCGCCTCGGGATTAAATAAAACAGTCACCATGCGCCCTTTCCTCCATGGGAGTAATTTCTCAAAGAGACTACGCTTTGATAGTTCCCTGGAAGACCAGTAGTAGTTTCCGATGCACATCTGGAAGCATTTTTTAATCTGTGGACTACCAGAGTGTCGATGAAACATAGTTATCGCATCGGGATTGAATACAACAGTCACCATGCGCACTTTCCTCCATAGGAGTAATGTCTCAAACAGTCTACGCTTTGATCGTTCCCTGGAAGACCAGTAGTAGTTTCCGATGCACATTTGGAAGCATTTTTTAATCTGTAGACTATCAGAGTGTTTGATGAAACACAGTTATCGCATCGGGATTGAATACAACAGTCACCATGTGCACTTTCCTCCATAGGAGTAATGTCTCAAACAGTCTACGCTTTGATCGTTCCCTGGAAGACCAGTAGTAGCTTCCGATGCACATCTGGAAGCATTTTTTAATCTGTGGACTATCAGAGTGTCGATGAAACACAGTTATTGCATCGGGGTCGAATACAACAGTCACCATGCACACTTTCCTCCATGGGAGTAATTCTCAAACAGTCTACAATTTGATCGTTCCCTGGAAAACCAGTAGTAGTTTCCGAAACACATCTGGAGGCATTCTGTAACCTGTGGACTATCAGAGTGTTGATGAAATACTGAAATTGCCTCGGGATTGAATACAACAGTCACCATGCGCACTTTACTCCATGGGTGTAATGTCTCAACAGTCTACGCTTTGATCGTTCCCATGAAGACCAGTATAAGTATCCGATGCACATCTGGAGGCATTCTGTAATCTGTCGACTATCAGAGTGTTGATGAAACACACAAATTACATGGGGATTGAATACAACAGTCACCATGCACACTTTCCTCCATGGGAGTAATGTCTCAAACAGTCTACGCTTTCATCGTTCCCTGGAAGACCAGTAGTAGTTTCCGATGCACATCTGGAGGCATTCTGTAATCTGTGGACTATCAGTGTGTTGATGAAACACAGGAATTGCATCGAGATTGAGTACAACAGTCACCATGCACACTTTCCTCCATGGGAGTAATGTCTGAAACAGTCTACGCTTTCATCGTTCCCTGAAAGACCAGTAGTGGTTTCCGATAATCATCTGGAGGCATTCTGTAATCTGTGGACTATCAGAGAGTTGATGAAACACATAAATTGCATCGGGATTGAATTCAAAAGTCACCATGCCCACTTTCCTCCATGGGAGTAATGTCTCAAACAGTCTACGCTTTGATCGTTCCCTGGAAGACCAGTAGTAGTTTCCAATGCACAGCTGGATGCATTCTGTAATCTGTGCACTATCAGAGTTTTGATGAAACACAGAAATTGCATCGGGATTGAATACAACAGTCACCATGCGCACTTTCCTCCATGGGAGTAATGTCTCAAGCAGTCTACGCTTTGATCGTTCCCTGGAAGACCAGTAGTAGTTTCCCATGCACATCTGGAAGCATTCTGTAATCTGTGGACTATCCGAGTGTTGATGAAACACAGTTATCGCATCGGGATTGAATACAACTGTCACCATGCGCACTTTCCTCCATGGGAGTAATGTCTCAAAGAGACTACGCTTTGTACGTTCCCTGGCAGACCAGGAGTAGTTTCCACTGCACATCTGGAGGCATTCTGAAATCTGCGTACCATCAGAGTGCTGATGAAACACAGAAATTGCATCGGGATTGAATACAACAGTCACCATGCGCAGTTACCTCCATGGGAGTATTGTCTCAAACAGTCTACGCTTTAATCGTTCTCAGGAAGACCAGTTGTAGTTTCCGATACACATCTGGAGGCATTCTGTAATCTGTGGAATCTCAGAGTGTTTAGGAACACAGAAATTGCGTCGGGATTGAATACAACAGGCACCATGCGCACTTTCCTCCATGGGAGTAATGTCTCAAAGAGTCTACGCTTTGATCGTTCCCTGGAAGACCAGTAGTAGTTTCCGATGCACATCTGGAGGCATTCTGTATTCTGTGGACAATTAGAGTGTTGATGATACCAAAATTGCATCGGGATTGAATACAACAGTCACCATGCACACTTTCCTCCATAGGAGTAATGTCTCAAACAGGCTACGCTTTGATCGTTCCCTGGAAGCCCAGTAGTAGTTTCCGATGCACATCTGGAAGCATTTTTTAATCTGTGGACTATCAGAGTGTCGATGAAACACAGTTACTGCATCGGGATCGAATACAACAGTCACCATGCGCACTTTGCTCCATGGGAGTAATTCTCAAACAGTCTACACTTTGATCGTTCCCTGGAAAACCTGTAGTAGTTTCCGATGCACATCTGGAGGCATTCTGTAACCTGTGGACTATCAGAGTGTTAATGAAACACAGAAATTGCCTCGGGATTGAATACAACAGTCACCATGCGCACTTTACTCCATGGGTGTAATGTCTCAACAGTCTACGCTTTGATCGTTCCCATGAAGACCAGTATAAGTTTCAGATGCACATCTGGAGGCATTCTGTAATCTGTGGACTATCAGAGTGTTGATGAAACACAGAAATTTCATGCGGATTGAATACAACAGTCACCATGCACTCTTTCCTCCATGGGAGTAATGTCTCAAACAGTCTACGCTTTCATCGTTCCCTGGAAGACCAGTAGTAGTTTCCGATGCACATCTGGAGGCATTCTGTAATCTGTGGACTATCAGAGTGTTGATGAAACACAGGAATTGCATCGAGATTGAGTACAACAGTCACCATGCACACTTTCCTCCATGGGAGTAATGTCTCAAACAGTCTACGCTTTCATCGTTCCCTAGAAGACCAGTAGTAGTTTCCGATGCACATCTGGAGCCATTGTGTATTCTGTGGATAATCAGAGTGTTGATGAAACACAGATGTTGCATCGGGAGTGAATACAACAGTCACCATGTGCCCTTTCCTCCATAGGAGTAATGTCTCAAACAGTCTACGCTTTGATCGTTCCCTGGAAGAGCAGTAGTAGTTTCCGATGCACATCTGGAGGCATTCTGTAATCTGTCGACTATCAGAGTGTTGATGAAACACAGAAATTTCATGGGGATTGAATACAACAGTCACCATGCACACTTTCCTCCATGGGAGTAATGTCTCAAACAGTCTACGCTATCATCGTTCCCTGGAAGACCAGTATTAGTTTCCGATGCACATCTGGAGGCATTCTGTAATCTGTGGATGATCAGAGAGTTGATGAAACACAGAAATTGCATCGGGATAGAATACAACAGTCACCATGTGCACTTTCCTCCATAGGAGTAATGTCTCAAACAGTCTACGCTTTGATCGTTCCCTGGAAGACCAGTAGTAGCTTCCGATGCACATCTGGAAGCATTTTTTAATCTGTGGACTATCAGAGTGTCGATGAAACACAGTTATTGCATCGGGATCGAATACAACAGTCACCATGCGCACTTTCCTCCATGGGAGTAATTCTCAAACAGTCTACACTTTAATCGTTCCCTGGAAAACCAGTAGTAGTTTCCGATGCACATCTGGAGGCATTCTGTAACCTGTGGACTATCAGAGTGTTGATGAAACACAGAAATTGCCTCGGGATTGAATACAACAGTCACCATGCGCACTTTACTCCATGGGTGTAATGTCTCAACAGTCTACGCTTTGATCGTTCCCATGAAGACCAGTATAAGTTTCCGATTGAAATCTGGAGGCATTCTGTAATCTGTCGACTATCAGAGTGTTGATGAAACACAGAAATTTCATGGGGATTGAATACAACAGTCACCATGCACTCTTTCCTCCATGGGAGTAATGTCTCAAACAGTCTACGCTTTCATCGTTCCCTGGAAGACCAGTAGTAGTTTCCGATGCACATCTGGAGGCATTCTGTAATCTGTGGACTATCAGAGTGTTGATGAAACACAGGAATTGCATCGAGATTGAGTACAACAGTCACCATGCACACTTTCCTCCATGGGAGTAATGTCTCAAACAGTCTACGCTTTGATCGTTCCCATGAAGACCAGTATAAGTTTCCGATTGAAATCTGGAGGCATTCTGTAATCTGTCGACTATCAGAGTGTTGATGAAACACAGAAATTTCATGGGGATTGAATACAACAGTCACCATGCACTCTTTCCTCCATGGGAGTAATGTCTCAAACAGTCTACGCTTTCATCGTTCCCTGGGAGACCAGTAGTAGTTTCCGATGCACATCTGGAGGCATTCTGTATTCTGTGGACAAATAGAGTGTTGATGATACCAAAATTGCATCGGGATTGAATACAACAGTCACCATGCACACTTTCCTCCATAGGAGTAATGTCTCAAACAGGCTACGCTTTGATCGTTCCCTGGAAGCCCAGTAGTAGTTTCCGATGCACATCTGGAAGCATTTTTTAATCTGTGGACTATCAGAGTGTCGATGAAACACAGTTATAGCATCGGGATCGAATACAACAGTCACCATGCGCACTTTCCTCCATGGGAGTAATTCTCAAACAGTCTACACTTTGATCGTTCCCTGGAAAACCAGTAGTAGTTTCCGATGCACATCTGGAGGCATTCTGTAACCTGTGGACTATCAGAGTGTTAATGAAACACAGAAATTGCCTCGGGATTGAATACAACAGTCACCATGCGCACTTTACTCCATGGGTGTAATGTCTCAACAGTCTACGCTTTGATCGTTCCCATGAAGACCAGTATAAGTTTCAGATGCACATCTGGAGGCATTCTGTAATCTGTGGACTATCAGAGTGTTGATGAAACACAGAAATTTCATGGGGATTGAATACAACAGTCACCATGCACTCTTTCCTCCATGGGAGTAATGTCTCAAACAGTCTACGCTTTCATCGTTCCCTGGAAGACCAGTAGTAGTTTCCGATGCACATCTGGAGGCATTCTGTAATCTGTGGACTATCAGAGTGTTGATGAAACACAGGAATTGCATCGAGATTGAGTACAACAGTCACCATGCACACTTTCCTCCATGGGAGTAATGTCTCAAACAGTCTACGCTTTCATCGTTCCCTGGAAGACCAGTAGTAGTTTCCGATGCACATCTGGAGCCATTGTGTATTCTGTGGATAATCAGAGTGTTGATGAAACACAGATGTTGCATCGGGAGTGAATACAACAGTCACCATGCGCACTTTCCTCCATGGGAGTAATTCTCAAACAGTCTACACTTTGATCGTTCCCTGGAAAACCAGTAGTAGTTTCCGATGCACATCTGGAGGCATTCTGTAACCTGTGGACTATCAGAGTGTTGATGAAACACAGAAATTGCCTCGGGATTGAATACTACAGTCACCATGCGCACTTTACTCCATGGGTGTAATGTCTCAACAGTCTACGCTTTGATCGTTCCCATGAAGACTAGTATAAGTTTCCGATTGAAATCTGGAGGCATTCTGTAATCTGTCGACTATCAGAGTGTTGATGAAACACAGAAATTTCATGGGGATTGAATACAACAGTCACCATGCACTCTTTCCTCCATGGGAGTAATGTCTCAAACAGTCTACGCTTTCATCGTTCCCTGGAAGACCAGTAGTAGTTTCCGATGCACATCTGGAGGCATTCTGTAATCTGTGGACTATCAGAGTGTTGATGAAACACAGGAATTGCATCGAGATTGAGTACAACAGTCACCATGCACACTTTCCTCCATGGGAGTAATGTCTCAAACAGTCTACGCTTTCATCGTTCCCTGGAAGACCAGTAGTAGTTTCCGATGCTCATCTGGAGGCATTCTCTAATCGGTGCACTATCAGAGTTTTGATGAAACACAGAAATTGCATCGGGATTGAATACAACAGTCACCATGCGCACTTTCCTCCATGGGACTAATGTCTCAAGCAGTCTACGCTTTTATCGTTCCCTGGATGACCAGTAGTAGTTTCCCATGCACATCTGGAAGCATTCTGTAATCTGTGGACTATCCGAGTGTTGATGAAACACAGTTATCGCATCGGGATTGAATACAACAGTCACCATGCGCACTTTCCTCCATGGGAGTAATATCTCAAAGAGACTACGCTTTGAACGTTCCCTGGCAGACCAGGAGTGATTTCCGCTGCCCATCTGGAGGCATTCTGTAATCTGTGTACCCTCAGAGTGTTGATGAAACACAGAAATTGCATCGGGATTGAATACAACAGTCACCATGCGCAGTTACCTCCATGGGAGTAATGTCTCAAACAGTCTGCGCTTTGATCGTTCTCAGGAAGACTAGTAGTAGTTTCCGATACACATCTGGAGGCATTCTGTAATCTGTGGACTATCAGAGTGTTTAGAAACACAGAAATTGCTTCGGGATTGAATACAACACGCACCATGCGCACTTTCCTCCATGGGAGTAATGTCTCAAAGAGTCTACGCTTTGATCGTTCCCTGGAAGACCAGTAGTAGTTTCCGATGCACATCTGGAGGCATTCTGTATTCTGTGGACAATTAGAGTGTTGATGATACCAAAATTGCATCGGGATTGAATACAACAGTCACCATGCACACTTTCCTCCATGGGAGGAATGTCTCAAACAGTCTGCGTTTTGGTCGTTCCCAGGAAGACCAGTAGTAGTTTCCGATGCACATCTGGAGCCATTGTGTATTCTGTGGATAATCAGAGAGTTGATGAAACACAGATATTGCATCGGGAGTGAATACAACAGTCACCACGTGCACTTTCCTCCATAGGAGTAATGTCTCAAACAGTCTACGCTTTGATCGTTCCCTGGAAGAGCAGTAGTAGTTTCCGATGCACATCTGGAGGCATTCTGTAATCTGTCGACTATCAGAGTGTTGATGAAACACAGATATTTCATGGGGATTAAATACAACAGTCACCATGCACACTTTCCCCCATGGGAGTAATGTCTCAAACAGTCTACGCTTTCATCGTTCCCTGGAATACCAGTAGTAGTTTCCGATGCACATCTGGAGGCATTCTGTAATCTGTGGATGATCAGAGAGTTGATGAAACACAGAAATTGCATCGGGATTGAATGCAACAGTCACCATGCGCACTTTCCTCCATGGGAGTAATGTCTCAAACAGTTTACGTTTTGATCGTTCCCTAGAAGACCAGTAGTAATTTCCGATGCACATCTGGAGGCATTCTGTAATCTGTGGACTATCAGAGTGTTGATGAAACACAGATATTGCATCGGGATTGAATACAACAGTCACCATGTGCACTTTCCTCCATAGGAGTAATGTCTCAAACAGTCTACGCTTTGATCGTTCCCTGGAAAACCAGTAGTAGTTTCCGATGCACATCTGGAGGCATTCTGTAACCTGTGGACTATCAGAGTGTTGATGAAACAGAGAAATTGCCTCGGGATTGAATACAACAGTCACCATGCGCACTTTACTCCATGGGTGTAATGTCTCAACAGTCTACGCTTTGATCGTTCCCATGAAGACCAGTATAAGTTTCCGATGCACATCTGGAGGCATTCTGTAATCTGTGGACTATCAGAGTGTTGATGAAACACAGGAATTGCATCGAGATTGAGTACAACAGTCACCATGCACACTTTCCTCCATGGGAGTAATGTCTCAAACAGTCTACGCTTTCATCGTTCCCTGGAAGACCAGTAGTAGTTTCCGATGCTCATCTGGAGGCATTCTCTAATCGGTGCACTATCAGAGTTTTGATGAAACACAGAAATTGCATCGGGATTGAATACAACAGTCACCATGCGCACTTTCCTCCATGGGAGTAATGTCTCAAGCAGTCTACGCTTTGATCGTTCCCTGGATGACCAATAGTAGTTTCCCATGCACATCCGGAAGCATTCTGTAATCTGTGGACTATCCGAGTGTTGATGAAACACAGTTATCGCATCGGGATTGAATACAACAGTCACCATGCGCACTTTCCTCCATGGGAGTAATATCTCAAAGAGACTACGCTTTGAACGTTCCCTGGCAGACCAGGAGTGGTTTCCGATGCACATCTGGAGGCATTCTGTAATCTGTGTACCATCAGAGTGTTGATGAAACACAGAAATTGCATCGGGATTGAATACAACAGTCACCATGCGCAGTTACCTCCATGGGAGTAATGTCTCAAACAGTCTACGCTTTGATCGTTCTCAGGAAGACTAGTAGTAGTTTCCGATACACATCTGGAGGCATTCTGTAATCTGTGGACTATCAGAGTGTTTATAAACACAGAAATTGCTTCGGGATTGAATACAACACGCACCATGCGCACTTTCCTCCATGGGAGTAATGTCTCAAAGAGTCTACGCTTTGATCGTTCCCTGGAAGACCAGTAGTAGTTTCCGATGCACATCTGGAGGCATTCTGTATTCTGTGGACAATTAGAGTGTTGATGATACCAAAATTGCATCGGGATTGAATACAACAGTCAACATGCACACTTTCCTCCATGGGAGTAATGTCTCAAACAGTCTGCGCTTTGGTCGTTCCCAGGAAGACCAGTAGTAGTTTCCGATGCACATCTGGAGCCATTGTGTATTCTGTGGATAATCAGAGAGTTGATGAAACACAGATATTGCATCGGGAGTGAATACAACAGTCACCACGTGCACTTTCCTCCATAGGAGTAATGTCTCAAACAGTCTACGCTTTGATCGTTCCCTGGAAGAGCAGTAGTAGTTTCCGATGCACATCTGGAGGCATTCTGTAATCTGTCGACTATCAGAGTGTTGATGAAACACAGATATTTCATGGGGATTGAATACAACAGTCACCATGCACACTTTCCTCCATGGGAGTAATGTCTCAAACAGTCTACGCTTTCATCGTTCCCTGGAATACCAGTAGTAGTTTCCGATGCACATCTGGAGGCATTCTGTAATCTGTGGATAATCAGAGAGTTGATGAAACACAGAAATTGCATCGGGATTGAATGCAACAGTCACCATGCGCACTTTCCTCCATGGGAGTAATGTCTCAAACAGTTTACGATTTGATCGTTCCCTAGAAGACCAGTAGTATTTTCCGATGCACATCTGGAGGCATTCTGTAATCAGTGGACTATCAGAGTGTTGATGAAACACAGATATTGCATCGGGATTGAATACAACAGTTACCATGCCCACTTCCCTCCATGTATTAATGTCTCAAGCAGTTTACGCTTTGATCGCTCCTTGGAAGACCAGTAGTAGTTTCCGTTGCACTTTTGGAGGCATTCTATAATCTGTGGACTATTAGAGTGTTGATGAAACACAGAAATTGCATCCGGATTGAATACAACAAACACCATGCGCACTTTCCTTCATGGGAGTAATGTCTCAAACAAACTACGCTTTGATCGATCCCAGGAAGACCAGTAGTAGTTTCGAATGCACATCTGGAGGCATTCTGTAATCTGTGGGCTATCAGAGTGTTGATGAAACACAGAAATAGCATCGAGATTGAACACAACAGTCACCATGCGCACTTTCCTCCATGGGAGTAATGTCTCAAACAGTCTACACTTTGATCGTCCCCTGGAAGACCAGTAGTAGTTTCCGATGCACATCTGGAGGCATTCTGTAATCTGTGGACTATCAGAGTGTTGATGAAACACAGAAATTGCCTCGGGATTGAATACAACAGTCACCATGCGCACTTTACTCCATGTGTGTAATGTCTCAACAGTCTACGCTTTGATCGTTCCCATGAAGACCAGTATAAGTTTCCGATGCACATCTGGAGGCATTCTGTAATCTGTCGACTATCAGAGTGTTGATGAAACACAGAAATTTCATGGGGATTGAACACAACAGTCACCATGCACTCTTTCCTCCATGGGAGTAATGTCTCAAACAGTCTACGCTTTCATCGTTCCCTGGAAGACCAGTAGTAGTTTCCGATGCACATCTGGAGGCATTCTGTATTCTGTGGTCTATCAGAGTGTTGATGAAAAACTGGAATTGCATCGAGATTAAATACAACAGTAACCATGCACACTTTCCTCCATGGGAGTAATGTCTCAAACAGTCTACGCTTTCATCGTTCCCTGGAAGACCAGTAGTAGTTTCCGCTGCACATCTGGAGGCATTCTGTAATCTGTGTACCATCAGAGTGTTGATGAAACACAGAAATTGCATCGGGATTGAATACAACAGTCACCATGCGCAGTTACCTCCATGGGAGTAATGTCTCAAACAGTCTACGCTTTGATCGTTTCCATGAAGACCAGTATAAGTTTCCGATGCACATCTGGAGGCATTCTGTAATCTGTCGACTATCAGAGTGTTGATGAAACACACAAATTTCATAGGGATTGAATACAACAGTCACCATGCACACTTTCCTCCATGGGAGTAATGTCTCAAACAGTCTACGCTTTCATCGTTCCCTGGAAGACCAGTAGTAGTTTCCGATGCACATCTGGAGCCATTGTGTATTCTGTGGATAATCAGAGTGTTGATGAAACACAGATGTTGCATCGGGAGTGAATACAACAGTCGCCATGTGCACTTTCCTCCATAGGAGTAATGTCTCAAACAGTCTACGCTTTGATCGTTCCCTGGAAGAGCAGTAGTAGTTTCCGATGCACATCTGGAGGCATTCTGTAATCTGTCGACTATCAGAGTGTTGATGAAACACAGAAATTTCATGGGGATTGAATACAACAGTCACCATGCACACTTTCCTCCATGGGAGTAATGTCTCAAACAGTCTACGCTTTCATCGTTCCCTGGAAGACCAGTATTAGTTTCCGATGCACATCTGGAGGCATTCTTTAATCTGTGGATGATCAGAGAGTTGATGAAACACAGAAATTGCATCGGGATAGAATACAACAGTCACCATGTGCACTTTCCTCCATAGGAGTAATGTCTCAAACAGTCTACGCTTTGATCGTTCCCTGGAAGACCAGTAGTAGTTTCCGATGCACATCTGGAAGCATTTTTTAATCTGTGGACTATCAGTGTGTCGATGAAACACAGTTATTGCATCGGGATCGAATACAACAGTCACCATGCGCACTTTCCTCCATGGGAGTAATTCTCAAACAGTCTACACTTTGATCGTTCCCTGGAAAACCAGTAGTAGTTTCCGATGCACATCTGGAGGCATTCTGTAACCTTTGGACTATCAGAGTGTTGATGAAACACAGAAATTGCCTCGGGATTGAATACAACAGTCACCATGCGCACTTTACTCCATGGGTGTAATGTCTCAACAGTCTACGCTTTGATCGTTCCCATGAAGACCAGTATAAGTTTCCGATGCAAATCTGGAGGCATTCTGTAATCTGTCGACTATCAGAGTGTTGATGAAACACAGAAATTTCATGGGGATTGAATACAACAGTCACCATGCACTCTTTCCTCCATGGGAGTAATGTCTCAAACAGTCTACGCTTTCATCGTTCCCTGGAAGACCAGTAGTAGTTTCCGATGCACATCTGAAGGCATTCTGTAATCTGTGGACTATCAGAGTGTTGATGAAACACAGGAATTGCATCGAGATTGAGTACAACAGTCACCATGCACACTTTCCTCCATGGGAGTAATGTCTCAAACAGTCTACGCTTTCATCGTTCCCTGGAAGACCAGTAGTAGTTTCCGCTGCTCATCTGGAGGCATTCTCTAATCGGTGCACTATCAGAGTTTGGATGAAACACAGAAATTGCATCGGGATTGAATACAACAGTCACCATGCGCACTTTCCTCCATGGGAGTAATGTCTCAAGCAGTCTACGCTTTGATCGTTCCCTGGATGACCAGTAGTAGTTTCCCATGCACATCTGGAAGCATTCTGTAATCTGTGGACTATCCGAGTGTTGATGAAACACAGTTATCGCATCGGGATTGAATACAACAGTCACCATGCGCACTTTCCTTCATGGGAGTAATGTCTCAAACAATCTACGCTTTGATCGATCCCAGGAAGACCAGTAGTAGTTTCGAATGCACATCTGGAGGCATTCTGTAATCTGTGGACTATCAGAGTGTTGATGAAACACAGAAATTGCATCGAGATTGAATAAAACAGTCACCATGCGCACTTTCCTCCATGGGAGTAATGTCTCAAACAGTCTGCGCTTTGATCGTTCCCTGGAAGACCAGTAGTAGTTTCCGATGCACACCTAGAGGCATTCTGTAATCTGTGCACTATCAGAGTTTTGATGAAACACAGAAATTGCATCGGGATTGAATACAACAGTCACCATGCGCACTTTCCTCCGTGGGAGTAATGTCTCAAACAGTCTGCGCTTTGATCGTTCCCTGGATGACCAGTAGTAGTTTCCCATGCACATCTAGAAGCATTCTGTAATCTGTGGACTATCAGAGTATTGATGAAACACAGATATTGCATCCGGATTGAATACAACAGTCACCATGCGCACTTTCCTCCATAGGAGTAATGTCTCAAAGAGACTACGCTTTGATCGTTCCCTGGAAGACCAGTAGTAGTTTCCGAAGCACATCTGTAAGCATTCTGTAATCTGTGGACTATCAGAGTGTTGATGAAACACAGATATTGCATCGGGAGTGAATACAACAGTCCCAATGCGCAGTTTCCTCCATAGGAGTAATGTCTCAAACAGTCTGCGCCTTGATCGTTCCCAGGAAGACCAGTAGTAGTTTCCGATACACATCTGGAGGCATTCTGTAATCTGTGGACTATCAGAGTGTTTAGGAACACAGAAATTGCTTCGGGATTGAATACAACAGGCACCATGCGCACTTTCCTTCATGGGAGTAATGTCTCAAACAGCCTACGCTTTGATCGTTCCCTGGAAGACCAGTAGTAGTTTCCGATGCACATCTAGAGGCATTCTGTATTCTGTGGACTATCAGAGTGTTGATCACACCAAAATTGCCTCGGGATTGAATACAACAGTCACTATGCACACTTTCCTCCATGGGAGTAATGTCACAAACAGTCTGCGCTTTGATCGTTCCCAGGAAGACCAGTAGTAGTTTCCGATGCACATCTGGAGCCATTGTGTATTCTGTGGATAATCAGAGTGTTGATGAAACGCAGATATTGCATCGGGAGTGAATACAACAGTCACCATGCGCACTTTCCTCCATAGGAGTAATGTCTCAAACAGTCTACGCTTTGATCGTTCCCTGGAAGAGCAGTAGTAGTTTCCGATGCACATCTGGAGGCATTCTGTAATCTTTCGACTATCAGAGTGTTGATGAAACACAGAAATTTCATGGGGATTGAATACAACAGTCACCTTCCACACTTTCCTCCATGGGAGTAATGTCTCAAGCAGTCTACGCTTTGATCGTTCCCTGCATGACCAGTAGTAGTTTCCCATTCACATCTGGAAGCATTCTGTAATCTGTGGACTATCAGAGTGTTGATGAAACACAGATATTGCATCCGGATTGAATACAACAGTCACCATGCGCTCTTTCCTCCATGGGAGTAATGTCTCAAACAGTCTACGCTTTGATCGTTCCCAGAAAGACGAGTAGTAGTTTCCGATGCACATCTGGAAGCATTCTGTAATTTGTGGACTATCAGAGTGTTGATGAAACACAGATATTGCATCGGGAGTGAATACAACAGTCACCATGCGCAGTTTCCTCCATAGGGGTAATGTCTCAAACAGTCTGCTCCTTGATCATTCCCAGGAAGACCAGTAGTAGTTTTCGATACACATCTGGAGGCATTCTGTAATCTGTGGATTATCAGAGTGTTTAGGAACAAAGAATTTGCTTCGGGATTGAATACAACAGTCACCATGCGCACTTTCTTGAATGGGAGTAATGTCTCAAACAGTCTACGTTTTGATCGTTCGCTGGAAGACCAATAGTAGTTTTCGATACACTTCTGGAGGCATTCTGTAATCTGTGGACTATCTGAGTGTTCATGAAACACAGAAATTGCATCGGAATTGATGACCACAGTCACCATGCGCACTTTGCTCCATGGGAGTAATTCTCTAACCGTCTACGCTTTGATCGTTCCCTGGAAGACCAGTAGTAGCTTCCGATGCATATCTGGAGGCATTCTGTAATCTGTGGACCTTCAAAGTGTTGTTGAAACACAGAAATTGCCTCGGGATTGAATACAACAGTCACCATGCGAACTTTCCTCCATGGGAGTAAAGTCTCAAACAGTCTACTCTTTGATCGTTCCCTGGAAGACCAGTAGTAGTTTCCGATGCAAATCTGGAGGCCTTCTGTAATCTGTGGACTATCAGAGTGTTGATGAAACACAGAAATCGCATCGGGTTTGAATACAACAGTCAAAATGCGCACTTTCCTCCATGGGAGTAATGTCTCAAACAGTCTACGCTTTGATCGTTCCCTGGAAGACCAGTAGTAGTTTCCGATGCACGTCTGGAAGCATTCCTTAATCTGTTTACTATCAGAGTGTTGGTGAAACACAGTTATCGCATCGGGATTGAATACAACAGTCACAAAGCGCACTTTCCTCCATGCGGGTAATATCTCAAACAGCCTACGCTTTGATCGCTCCCTGAAAGATAAGTAGTAATTTCCGATGCACATCTGGAGCCATTCTGTAATCTGTGGACTATCAGAGTGTTGATGAAACACAGAAATTGCATCTGGATTGAATTCAACAGTCACCATGCGCCCTTTCATCCATGGGAGTAATTACTCAAAGAAACTACGCTTTGATCGTTCCCTGGAAGACCAGTAGTAGTTTCCGATGCACATCAGGAGGCATTCTGTAAACTGTAGACCATAAGAATGTTGATGAAACACAGAAATTGCATTGGGATTGAATACAACAGTCACAAGGCGCACTTTCCTCCATGGGAGTAATGTCTCAAAGAGTCTACGCTTTGATCGTTCCCTGGAAGCCCAGTAGTAGTTTCCGATGCACATCTGGTAGTATTCTGTAATCTGTGGACCATCAGAGTGTTGATGAAACACAGAAATTGCATCGGGATTGAAAACAACAGTCACCATGCGCAGTTTCCTCCATAGGAGTAATGTCTCAAGCAGTCTATTCTTTGATCGTTCCCAGGACGACCAGTAGTAGTTTCCGATACACATCTGGAGGCATTCTGTAATCTGTGGACTATGAGAGTGTTTTGGAACACAGAAATTGCTTCGGGATTGAATACAACAGTCACCATGCGCACTCTCCTCCATGGGAGTATTGTCTCAAACGGTTTACGCTTTGATCGTTCAATGGAAGACCAGTAGTAGTTTCCAATGCACATCTGGAGGCATTCTGTATTCTGTTTACTCTCATAGTGTTGATGAAACACAGAAATTGCATCGGAATTGAATACAACAGTCACCATGCGCACTTTCCTCAATGTGAGTAATGTGTCAAACAGTCTATACTTTGATCGTTCCCTGGAAGACCAGTAGTAGTTTCCGATGCACATCTGGAGGCATTCTGTAATCTGTGGACTATCAGAGTGTTGATGAAACACAGAAATTGCCTCGGGATAGAATACAACTGCCACCATGCGCACTTTCCTCCATGGGTGTAATGCCCCAAACAGTCTACGCTTTGATCGTTCCCTGGAAGACCAGCAAAGGTTTCCGATGCACATCTGGAGGCATTCTGTAATCTGTGGACTATCAGAGTATTGATGAAACACAGAAATTGCATCGGGGTTGAATACAACAGTCACCATGCACACTTTCCTCCACGGGAGTAATGTCTCAAACAGTCTACGCTTTCATCGTTTCCTGGAAGACCAGTAGTAGTTTCCGATACACATTTGGAGGCATTCTGTAATCTGTGAATGATCAGAGAGTTGATGAAACACAGAAATTGCATAAGAATTGAATACAACAGTCACCATTGGCACTTTCCTCCATGGGAGTAATGTCTCAAACATTCTACGCTTTCTTCGTTCCCTGGAAGACCAGTAGTAGTTTCCGATGCGCATCTGGAGGCATTCTGTAATCTGTGGACGATCAGAGAGTTGATGAAACACAGAAATTGCATCGGGATTGAATACAACAGTCACCATGCGCACTTCCCTTCATGGGAGTAATGTCTCTAACAATCTACGCATTGATCGATCCCAGTAAGACCAGTAGTAGTTTCCGATGCACATCTGGCGGCATTCTCTAATCTGTGGACTATCAGAGTGTTGATGAAACACAGAAATTGCATCTGGATGAATTCAACAGTCACCATGCGCCCTTTCCTCCATGGGAGTAATTTCTCAAAGAGAATACGATTTGATCTTTCCCTGGAATACCAGTAGTTGTTTCCGATGCACATCTGGAGGCATTCTGTAATCTGTGGACCATCAAAGTGTTGATGAAACACAGATATTGCATCGGGATTGAATACAACAGTCACTATGCGCACTTTCCTCCGTGGGAGTAATGTCTCAAAGAGTCTACCATTTGTTCGTTCCCTGGAAGACCAGTAGTAGTTTCCGATGCACATCTGGAGGCATTCTGTAATCTGTGGACCATCAGAGTGTTGATGAAACACAGAAATTGCATCGGGATTGAATACAACAATCACCATGCGCAGTTTCCTCCATGGGAGTAATGTCTCAAACAGTCTACGCTTTGATCGTTCCTAGGACGACCAGTAGTAGTTTCCGATACACATTTGGAGCCATTCTGTAATCTGTTGACTATGAGAGTGTTTAGGAACAAAGAAATTGCTTCGGGATTGAATACAACAGTCATCATGCGCACTTTCCTCCATGGGAGTATTGTCTCAAACAGTTTACGCTTTGATCGATCGCTGGAAGACCAGTTAAAGTTTCCGATGCACACCAGGAGGCATTCTGTAATCTGTGGACTATCAGAGTATTGATGAAACACAGAAATTGCATCGGGATTGAATACAACAGTCACCATGCACACTTTCCTCCATGGGAGTAATGTCTCAAACAGTCTGCGCTTTCATCGTTCCCTGGAAGACCAGTAGTAGTTTCCGATGCAAATCTGGAGGCATTCTGTAATCTGTGGACTATCAGAGTGTTGATGAAACACAGAAATCGCATCGGGTTTGAATACAACAGTCCAAATGCGCACTTTCCTCCATGGGAGTAATGTCTCAAACAGTCTACGCTTTCATCGTTCTCTGGAAAACCAGTAGTAGTTTCCGATGCACATCTGGAGGCATTCTGTAATGTGTAGACGATCAGGGAGTTGATGAAACACAGAAATTGCATCGGGGTTGAATACAACAGTCACCATGCGCACTTTCCTCCATGTTAGTGATGTCTCAAACAGTCTACGAAATGATCGTTCCCTGAAAGACCGGTAGTAGTTTCCGATGCACATCTGGAGGCATTCTGTAATCTGTGGACTATCAGAGTGTTGATGAAACACAGAAATTGCATCAGGATTGAATACAACAGTCACCATGCGCACATTCCTCCATGGGAGTAATGTCTCAAACAGTCTACGCTTTGATGGTGCCCTGGAAGACCAGTAGTAGTTTCCGATGCACATCTGGAAGCATTCTGTAATCTGTGGACTATCAGAGTGTTGATGAGACCCAGAAATTGCATCGGGTTTGAATACAACGGTCACCATGCGCAATTCCCTACATGGGAGTAATGTCTCAAACAGTCTACGCTTTGATCGTTCCCTGGAAGACCTGTAGTAGTTTCCGATGCACGTCTGGAAGCATTCCTTAATCTGTTTACCATCAGAGTGTTGGTGAAACACAGTTATCGCATCGGGATTGAATACAACAGTCACAAAGCGCACTTTCCTCCATGCGGGTAATATCTCAAACAGCCTACGCTTTGATCGCTCCCTGAAAGATAAGTAGTAATTTCCGATGCACATCTGGAGCCATTCTGTAATCTGTGGACTATCAGAGTGTTGATGAAACACAGAAATTGCATCTGGATTGAATTCAACAGTCACCATGCGCCCTTTCATCCATGGGAGTAATTACTCAAAGAATCTACGCTTTGATCGTTCACTGGAAGACCAGTAGTAGTTTCCGATGCACATCAGGGGGCATTCTGTAACCTGTAGACCATAAGAATGTTGATGAAACACAGAAATTGCATTGGGATTGAATACAACAGTCACAAGGCGCACTTTCCTCCATGGGAGTAATGTCTCAAAGAGTCTACGCTTTGATCGTTCCCTGGAAGCCCAGTAGTAGTTTCCGATGCACATCTGGTGGCATTCTGTAATCTGTGGACCATCAGAGTGTTGATGAAACACAGAAATTGCATCGGGATTGAAAACAACAGTCACCATGCGCAGTTTCCTCCATTGGAGTAATGTCTCAAACAGTCTATTCTTTGATCGTTCCCAGGACGACCAGTAGTAGTTTCCGATACACATCTGGAGGCATTCTGTAATCTGTGGACCATCTGAGTGTTGATGAAACACAGAAATTGCATCGGGATTGAATACAACAATCACCATGCGCAGTTTCCTCCATGGGAGTATTGTCTCAAACGGTTTACGCTTTCATCGTTCAATGGAAGACCAGTAGTAGTTTCCGATGCACATCTGGAGGCATTCTGTATTCTGTGGACTATCAGAGTATTGATGAAACACAGAAATTGCATCGGAATTGAATACAACAGTCACCATGCGCACTTTCCTCAATGTGAGTAATGTCTCAAACAGTCTATACTTTGATCGTTCCCTGGAAGACCAGTAGTAGTTTCCGATGCACATCTGGAGGCATTCTGTAATCTGTGGACTATCAGAGTGTTGATGAAACACAGAAATTGCCTCGGGATAGAATACAACTGCCACCATGCGCACTTTCCTCCATGGGTGTAATGCCTCAAACAGTCTACGCTTTGATCGTTCCCTGGAAGACCAGCAAAAGTTTCCGATGCACATCTGGAGGCATTCTGTAATCTGTGGACTATCAGAGTATTGATGAAACACAGAAATTGCATCGGGGTTGAATACAACAGTCATCATGCACACTTTCCTTCACGGGAGTAATGTCTCAAACAGTCTACGCTTTCATCGTTCCCTGGAAGACCAGTAGTAGTTTCCGATACACATTTGGAGGCATTCTGTAATCTGTGGATGATCAGAGAGTTGATGAAACACAGAAATTGCATAAAGATTGAATACAACAGTCACCATTGGCACTTTCCTCCATGGGTGTAATGTCTCAAACAGTCTACGCTTTCTTCGTTCCCTGGAAAACCAGTAGTAGTTTCCGATGCGCATCTGGAGGCATTCTGTAATCTGTGGACGATCAGAGAGTTGATGAAACACAGAAATTGCATCCGGATTGAATACAACAGTCACCATGCGCACTTCCCTTCATGGGAGTAATGTCTCTAACAATCTACGCTTTGATCGATCCCAGGAAGACCAGTAGTAGTTTCCGATGCACATCTGGCGGCATTCTCTAATCTGTGGACTATCAGAGTGTTGATGAAACACAGAAATTGCATCTGGATTGAATTCAACAGTCACCATGCGCCCTTTTCTCCATGGGAGTAATTTCTCAAAGAGAATACGATTTGATCTTTCCCTGGAATACCAGTAGTAGTTTCCGATGCACATCTGGAGGCATTCTGTAATCTGTGGACCATCAAAGTGTTGATGAAACACAGATATTGCATCGGGATTGAATACAACAGTCACCATGCGCACATTCCTCCATAAAAGTAATGTCTCAAACAGTCTACGCGTTGATCGTTCCCTGGAAGACCAGTAGTAGTTTCCGATGCACATCTGGAGGCATTCTGTAATTTGTGGACTATCAGAGTGTTGATAAAACACAGAAATTGCATCTGGATTGAATACAACAGTCACCATGCGCACATTCCTCCATAAAAGTAATGTCTCAAACAGTCTACGCGTTGATCGTTCCCTGGAAGACCAGTAGTAGTTTCCGATGCACATCTGGAGGCATTCTGTAATTTGTGGACTATCAGAGTGTTGATAAAACACAGAAATTGCATCGGGATTGAATACAACAGTCACCATGCGCACTTTCCTCCACGGGAGGTATGTCTCAAACAGTCTACGATTTGATCGTTCCCTGGAAGACCAGTAGTAGTTTCCGATGCACATCTGGAGGCTTTCTGTACTCTGTGGACTATCAGAGTGTTGATGAAACACAGAAATTGCATCTAGATTGAATACAATAGTCACCATGCGCACTTTCCTCCATGGGAGTATTGTCTCATATACTCAACGCTTTGATCGTTCCCTGGAAGACCAGTAGTAGTTTCCGATGAACATCTGGAGGCATTCTGTAATTTGTGGACTATCAGAGTGTGATGAAACACAGATATTGCATCGGGATTGAATACAACAGTCACCATGCGCACATTCCTCCATGGGAGTAATGTCTCAAACAGTCTACGCTTTGATCGTTCCCTGGAAGACCAGTAGTAGTTTCCGATGCACATCTGGAGGCTTTCTGTACTCTGTGGACTGTCAGAGTGTTGATGAAACACAGATATTGCATCGGGATTGAATACAACAGTCTTTGTGCGCAATTTCCTCCATGGGAGTTATGTCTCAAAGAGTCTACGCTTTGATCTTTCCGTGGAAGACCAGTAGTAGTTTCCGATGCACATCTGGATTCATTCTGTAATCTGTGGACTATCAGAGTGTTGAAAAAACACAGAAATTGCATCGGGATTGAATACAACAGACACCATGCGCACTTTCTTCCACGGGAGGTATGTCTCAAACAATCTACGCTTTGATCGTTCCCTGGAAGACCAGTAGTAGTTTCCGATGCACATCTGGTGGCATTCTGTAATCTGTGGACTATCAGAGTGTTGATGAAACACAGAAAATGCATCGGGATTGAATACGCCAGTCACCATGCGCACTTTCCCCCATGGGAGTAATATCTCAAACAGTCTACGCTTTGATCGTTCCCTGGAAGACCAGTCGTAGTATCCGATGCACATCTGGAGGCATTCTGTAATCTGTGGAGTATCAGAGTGTTGATGAATCACAGAAATTGCATCGGGATTGAATACAACAGTCACGTTGCGCACTTTCTTTCATGGGAGGAATGTCTCAAACAGTCTGCGTTTTGGTCGTTCCCAGGAAGACCAGTAGTAGTTTCCGATGCACATCTGGAGCCATTGTGTATTCTGTGGATAATCAGAGAGTTGATGAAACACAGATATTGCATCGGGATTGAATACAACAGTCACCATGCGCACATTCCTCCATAAAAGTAATGTCTCAAACAGTCTACGCGTTGATCGTTCCCTGGAAGACCAGTAGTAGTTTCCGATGCACATCTGGAGGCATTCTGTAATTTGTGGACTATCAGAGTGTTGATAAAACACAGAAATTGCATCGGGATTGAATACAACAGTCACCATGCGCACATTCCTCCATAAAAGTAATGTCTCAAACAATCTACGCGTTGATCGTTCCCTGGAAGACCAGTAGTAGTTTCCGATGCACATCTGGAGGCATTCTGTAATTTGTGGACTATCAGAGTGTTGATAAAACACAGAAATTGCATCGGGATTGAATACAACAGTCACCATGCGCACTTTCCTCCACGGGAGGTATGTCTCAAACTGTCTCCGATTTGATCGTTCCCTGGAAGACCAGTAGTAGTTTCCGATGCACATCTGGAGGCTTTCTGTACTCTGTGGACTATCCGAGTGTTGATGAAACACAGAAATTGCATCGGGATTGAATACAATAGTCACCATGCGCATTTTCCTCCATGGGAGTATTGTCTCAAATACTCAACGCTTTGATCGTTCCCTGGAAGACCAGTAGTAGTTTCCGATGAACATCTGGAGGCATTCTGTAATTTGTGGACTATCAGAGTGTTGATGAAACACAGAAATTGCATCGGGATTGAATACAACAGTCACCATGCGCACATTCCTCCATGGGAGTAATGTCTCAAACAGTCTACGCTTTGATCGTTCCCTGGAAGACCAGTAGTAGTTTCCGATGCACATCTGGAGGCTTTCTGTACTCTGTGGACTGTCAGAGTGTTGATGAAACACAGAAATTGCATCGGGATTGAATACAACAGTCTTTATGCGCAATTTCCTCCATGGGAGTTATGTCTCAAAGAGTCTACGCTTTGATCTTTCCGTGGAAGACCAGTAGTAGTTTCCTATGCACATCTGGAGGCATTCTGTAATCTGTGGACTATCAGAGTGTTGATGAAACACAGAAATTGCATCGGGATTGAATACAACAGTCACCATGAGCACTTTCCTCCATGGGAGTAATAAGCGCACTTTCTTCCACGGGAGGTATGTCTCAAACAGTCTACGCTTTGATCGCTCCCTGGAAGACCAGTAGTAGTTTCCGATGCACATCCGGTATCATTCTGTAATCTGTGGACTATCAGAGTGTTGATGAAAACAGAAATTGCATCGGGATTGAATACGACAGTCACCATCCGCACTTTCCTCCATGGGAGTAATGTCTGAAAGAGTCTACGCTTTGATCGTTCCTTGTAAGGCCAGTAGTAGTTTCCGATGCACAGCTCGTGGCATTCTGTAATCTGTGGACTATCAGAGTGTTGATGAAACACAGAAAATGCGTGGATTGATTACAACAGTCACCATGCGCACTTTCCTCCATGGGAGTAATGTCTCAAGGAGTTTACGCTTTGATCGTTCCCTGGAAGAACAGTAGTAGTTTCCGATGCACTTCTGGAGGCATTGTGTAATCTGTGGAGTATCAGAGTGTTGTTGAAACACAGAAATTGCATCGGGATTGAATACAACAGTCACCATGCGCACTTTCCTCCACGGGAGGTATGTCTCAAACTGTCTCCGATTTGATCGTTCCCTGGAAGACCAGTCGTAGTATCCGATGCACATCTGGAGGCATTCTGTAATCTGTGGAGTATCAGAGTGTTGATGAATCACAGAAATTGCATCGGGATTGAATACAACAGTCACGTTGCGCACTTTCTTTCATGGGAGGAATGTCTCAAACAGTCTGCGTTTTGGTCGTTCCCAGGAAGACCAGTAGTAGTTTCCGATGCACATCTGGAGCCATTGTGTATTCTGTGGATAATCAGAGAGTTGATGAAACACAGATATTGCATCGGGATTGAATACAACAGTCACCATGCGCACATTCCTCCATAAAAGTAATGTCTCAAACAGTCTACGCGTTGATCGTTCCCTGGAAGACCAGTAGTAGTTTCCGATGCACATCTGGAGGCATTCTGTAATTTGTGGACTATCAGAGTGTTGATAAAACACAGAAATTGCATCGGGATTGAATACAACAGTCACCATGCGCACATTCCTCCATAAAAGTAATGTCTCAAACAATCTACGCGTTGATCGTTCCCTGGAAGACCAGTAGTAGTTTCCGATGCACATCTGGAGGCATTCTGTAATTTGTGGACTATCAGAGTGTTGATAAAACACAGAAATTGCATCGGGATTGAATACAACAGTCACCATGCGCACTTTCCTCCACGGGAGGTATGTCTCAAACTGTCTCCGATTTGATCGTTCCCTGGAAGACCAGTAGTAGTTTCCGATGCACATCTGGAGGCTTTCTGTACTCTGTGGACTATCCGAGTGTTGATGAAACACAGAAATTGCATCGGGATTGAATACAATAGTCACCATGCGCATTTTCCTCCATGGGAGTATTGTCTCAAATACTCAACGCTTTGATCGTTCCCTGGAAGACCAGTAGTAGTTTCCGATGAACATCTGGAGGCATTCTGTAATTTGTGGACTATCAGAGTGTTGATGAAACACAGAAATTGCATCGGGATTGAATACAACAGTCACCATGCGCACATTCCTCCATGGGAGTAATGTCTCAAACAGTCTACGCTTTGATCGTTCCCTGGAAGACCAGTAGTAGTTTCCGATGCACATCTGGAGGCTTTCTGTACTCTGTGGACTGTCAGAGTGTTGATGAAACACAGAAATTGCATCGGGATTGAATACAACAGTCTTTATGCGCAATTTCCTCCATGGGAGTTATGTCTCAAAGAGTCTACGCTTTGATCTTTCCGTGGAAGACCAGTAGTAGTTTCCTATGCACATCTGGAGGCATTCTGTAATCTGTGGACTATCAGAGTGTTGATGAAACACAGAAATTGCATCGGGATTGAATACAACAGTCACCATGAGCACTTTCCTCCATGGGAGTAATAAGCGCACTTTCTTCCACGGGAGGTATGTCTCAAACAGTCTACGCTTTGATCGCTCCCTGGAAGACCAGTAGTAGTTTCCGATGCACATCCGGTATCATTCTGTAATCTGTGGACTATCAGAGTGTTGATGAAAACAGAAATTGCATCGGGATTGAATACGACAGTCACCATCCGCACTTTCCTCCATGGGAGTAATGTCTGAAAGAGTCTACGCTTTGATCGTTCCTTGTAAGGCCAGTAGTAGTTTCCGATGCACAGCTCGTGGCATTCTGTAATCTGTGGACTATCAGAGTGTTGATGAAACACAGAAAATGCGTGGATTGATTACAACAGTCACCATGCGCACTTTCCTCCATGGGAGTAATGTCTCAAGGAGTTTACGCTTTGATCGTTCCCTGGAAGAACAGTAGTAGTTTCCGATGCACTTCTGGAGGCATTGTGTAATCTGTGGAGTATCAGAGTGTTGTTGAAACACAGAAATTGCATCGGGATTGAATACAACAGTCACCATGCGCACTTCTTCCACGGGAGGTATGTCTCAAACAGTCTACGCTTTGATCGATCCCTGGAAGACCAGTAGTAGTTTCCGATGCACATCTGGAGGCATTCTTTAATCTGAGGACTATCAGAGTGTTGATGAAACACAGAAATTGCATCGGGATTGAATACAACAGTAACCATGCGCACATTCCTCCATAAAAGTAATGTCTCAAACAGTCTACGCTTTGATCGTTCCCTGGAAGACCAGTAGTAGTTTCCGATGAACATCTGGAGGCCTTCTGTAAATTGTAGACTATCAGAGTGTTGATGAAACACAGAAATTGCATTGGGATTGAATACAACAGTCACCATGCGCACATTCCTCCATAAAAGTAATGTTTCAAATAGTCTACGCTTTGAACGTTCCCTGGAAGACAAGTAGTAGTTTCCGATGAACATCTGGAGGCATTCTGTAATCTGAGGACTATCAGAGTGTTGATGAAACACAGAAATTGCATTGGGATTGAATACAACAGTCACCATGCGCACATTCCTCCATAAAAGTAATATCTCAAACAGTCTACGATTTGATCGTTCCCTGGAAGACCAGTAGTAGTTTCCGATGCACATCTGGAGGAATTCTGTAATCTGTGGAGTATCAGAGTGTTGATGAAACACAGAAATTGCATCGGGATTGAATACAACAGTTACGTTGCGCACTTTCCTTCTTGGGAGTAATTCTCAAACAGTCTACGCTTTGATCGTTCCCTGGAAGACCAGTAGTAGTTTCCGATGCACATCTGGAGGCATTCTGTAATTTGTGGACTATCAGAGTGTTGATGAAACACAGAAATTGCATCGGGATTGAATACAACAGTCACCATGCGCACATTCCTCCATGGGAGTAATGTCTCAAACAGTCTACGCTTTGATCGTTCCCTGGAAGACCAGTAGTAGTTTCCGATGCACCTCTGGAGGCTTTCTGTACTCTGTGGACTGTCAGAGTGTTGATGAAACACAGAAATTGCATCAGGATTGAATACAACATTCTTTATGCGCAATTTCCTCCATGGGAGTTATGTCTCAAAGAGTCTACGCTTTGATCTTTCAATGGAAGACCAGTAATAGTTTCCGATGCACATCTGGAGGATTCTGTAATCTGTGGACTATCAGAGTGTTGATGAAACACAGAAATTGCATCGGGATTGAATACACCAGTCACCATGCGCACTTTCCTCCATGGGAGTAATAAGCGCACTTTCTTCCACGGGAGGTATGTCTCAAACAGTCTACGCTTTGATCGCTCCCTGGAAGACCAGTAGTAGTTTCCGATGCACATCCGGTATCATTCTGTAATCTGTGGATTATCAGAGTGTTGATGAAACACAGAAATTGCATCGGGATTGAATACGACAGTCACCATCCGTACTCTCCTCCATGGGAGTAATCTCTGAAAGAGTCTACGCTTTGATCGTTCCTTGGAAGGCCAGTAGTAGTTTCCGATGCACATCTGGAGGCATTCTGTAAAATGAGGACTATCAGAGTGTTGATGAAACACAGAAATTGCATCGGGATTGAATACAACAGTAACCATGCGCACATTCCTCCATAAAATTAATGTCTCAAACAGTCTACGCTTTGATCGTTCCCTGGAAGACCAGTAGTAGTTTCCGATGAACATCTAGAGGCCTTCTGTAAATTGTAGACTATCAGAGTGTTGATGAAACACAGAAATTACATTGGGATTGAATACAACAGTCACCATGCGCACATCCCTCCATAAAAGTAATGTTTCAAATAGTCTACGATTTGAACGTTCCCTGGAAGACCAGTAGTAGTTTCCGATGAACATCTGGAGGCATTCTGTAATCTGAGGACTATCAGAGTGTTGATGAAACACAGGAATTGCATCGGGATTGAATACAACAGTCACCATGCGCGAATTCCTCCATAAAAGTTATGTCTCAAATAGTCTACGCTTTGATCGTTCCTTGGGAGACCAGTAGTAGTTTCCGATGCACATCTCGTGGCATTCTGTAATCTGTGGACTATCAGTGTGTTGATGAAACACAGAAAATGCGTGGATTGAATACAACAGTCACCATGCGCACATTCCTTCATGGGAGTAATGTCTCAAGGTGTTTACACTTTGATCGTTCCCTGGAAGAACAGTAGTGGTTTCCGATGCACTTCTGGAGGCATTCTGAAATCTGTGGACTATAAGAGTGTTGATGAAACACAGAAATTGCATCGGGATTGAATACAACAGTCACCATGCGCACTTTCCTCCATGGGAGTAATGTCTCAAGGAGTTTACGCTTTGATCGTTCCCTGGAAGAACAGTAGTAGTTTCCGATGCACTTCTGGAGGCATTCTGTAATCTGTGGACTATCAGAGAGTTGATGAAACACAGATATTGCATTGGGATTGAATACAACAGTCACCATGCGCACATTCCTCCATAAAAGTAATATCTCAAACAGTCTACGCTTTGATCGTTCCCTGGAAGACCAGTTGTAGTTCCCGATGAACATCTGGAGGCGTTCTGTAATCTGTGGAATATCAGAGTGTTGATGAAACACAGAAATTGCATCGGGATTGAATACAACAGTCACCATGCGCACATTCCTCCATAAAAGTAATGTCTCAAACAATCTACGCGTTGATCGTTCCCTGGAAGACCAGTAGTAGTTTCCGATGCACATCTGGAGGCATTCTGTAATTTGTGGACTATCAGAGTGTTGATAAAACACAGAAATTGCATCGGGATTGAATACAACAGTCACCATGCGCACTTTCCTCCACGGGAGGTATGTCTCAAACTGTCTCCGATTTGATCGTTCCCTGGAAGACCAGTAGTAGTTTCCGATGCACATCTGGAGGCTTTCTGTACTCTGTGGACTATCCGAGTGTTGATGAAACACAGAAATTGCATCGGGATTGAATACAATAGTCACCATGCGCATTTTCCTCCATGGGAGTATTGTCTCAAATACTCAACGCTTTGATCGTTCCCTGGAAGACCAGTAGTAGTTTCCGATGAACATCTGGAGGCATTCTGTAATTTGTGGACTATCAGAGTGTTGATGAAACACAGAAATTGCATCGGGATTGAATACAACAGTCACCATGCGCACATTCCTCCATGGGAGTAATGTCTCAAACAGTCTACGCTTTGATCGTTCCCTGGAAGACCAGTAGTAGTTTCCGATGCACATCTGGAGGCTTTCTGTACTCTGTGGACTGTCAGAGTGTTGATGAAACACAGAAATTGCATCGGGATTGAATACAACAGTCTTTATGCGCAATTTCCTCCATGGGAGTTATGTCTCAAAGAGTCTACGCTTTGATCTTTCCGTGGAAGACCAGTAGTAGTTTCCTATGCACATCTGGAGGCATTCTGTAATCTGTGGACTATCAGAGTGTTGATGAAACACAGAAATTGCATCGGGATTGAATACAACAGTCACCATGAGCACTTTCCTCCATGGGAGTAATAAGCGCACTTTCTTCCACGGGAGGTATGTCTCAAACAGTCTACGCTTTGATCGCTCCCTGGAAGACCACTAGTAGTTTCCGATGCACATCCGGTATCATTCTGTAATCTGTGGACTATCAGAGTGTTGATGAAAACAGAAATTGCATCGGGATTGAATACGACAGTCACCATCCGCACTTTCCTCCATGGGAGTAATGTCTGAAAGAGTCTACGCTTTGATCGTTCCTTGTAAGGCCAGTAGTAGTTTCCGATGCACAGCTCGTGGCATTCTGTAATCTGTGGACTATCAGAGTGTTGATGAAACACAGAAAATGCGTGGATTGATTACAACAGTCACCATGCGCACTTTCCTCCATGGGAGTAATGTCTCAAGGAGTTTACGCTTTGATCGTTCCCTGGAAGACCAGTAGTAGTTTCCGATGCACATCTGGAAGCATTCTGTAATCTGAGGACTATCAGAGTGTTTGCGAAACACAGAAATTGCATCGGGATTGAATACAACAGTCACCATGCGCACATTCCTCCATAAAAGTAATGTCTCAAACAGTCTACGCGTTGATCGTTCCCTGGAAGACCAGTAGTAGTTTCCGATGCACATCTGGAGGCATTCTGTAATTTGTGGACTATCAGAGTGTTGATAAAACACAGAAATTGCATCGGGATTGAATACAACAGTCACCATGCGCACATTCCTCCATAAAAGTAATGTCTCAAACAATCTACGCGTTGATCGTTCCCTGGAAGACCAGTAGTAGTTTCCGATGCACATCTGGAGGCATTCTGTAATTTGTGGACTATCAGAGTGTTGATAAAACACAGAAATTGCATCGGGATTGAATACAACAGTCACCATGCGCACTTTCCTCCACGGGAGGTATGTCTCAAACTGTCTCCGATTTGATCGTTCCCTGGAAGACCAGTAGTAGTTTCCGATGCACATCTGGAGGCTTTCTGTACTCTGTGGACTATCCGAGTGTTGATGAAACACAGAAATTGCATCGGGATTGAATACAATAGTCACCATGCGCATTTTCCTCCATGGGAGTATTGTCTCAAATACTCAACGCTTTGATCGTTCCCTGGAAGACCAGTAGTAGTTTCCGATGAACATCTGGAGGCATTCTGTAATTTGTGGACTATCAGAGTGTTGATGAAACACAGAAATTGCATCGGGATTGAATACAACAGTCACCATGCGCACATTCCTCCATGGGAGTAATGTCTCAAACAGTCTACGCTTTGATCGTTCCCTGGAAGACCAGTAGTAGTTTCCGATGCACATCTGGAGGCTTTCTGTACTCTGTGGACTGTCAGAGTGTTGATGAAACACAGAAATTGCATCGGGATTGAATACAACAGTCTTTATGCGCAATTTCCTCCATGGGAGTTATGTCTCAAAGAGTCTACGCTTTGATCTTTCCGTGGAAGACCAGTAGTAGTTTCCTATGCACATCTGGAGGCATTCTGTAATCTGTGGACTATCAGAGTGTTGATGAAACACAGAAATTGCATCGGGATTGAATACAACAGTCACCATGAGCACTTTCCTCCATGGGAGTAATAAGCGCACTTTCTTCCACGGGAGGTATGTCTCAAACAGTCTACGCTTTGATCGCTCCCTGGAAGACCAGTAGTAGTTTCCGATGCACATCCGGTATCATTCTGTAATCTGTGGACTATCAGAGTGTTGATGAAAACAGAAATTGCATCGGGATTGAATACGACAGTCACCATCCGCACTTTCCTCCATGGGAGTAATGTCTGAAAGAGTCTACGCTTTGATCGTTCCTTGTAAGGCCAGTAGTAGTTTCCGATGCACAGCTCGTGGCATTCTGTAATCTGTGGACTATCAGAGTGTTGATGAAACACAGAAAATGCGTGGATTGATTACAACAGTCACCATGCGCACTTTCCTCCATGGGAGTAATGTCTCAAGGAGTTTACGCTTTGATCGTTCCCTGGAAGAACAGTAGTAGTTTCCGATGCACTTCTGGAGGCATTCTGTAATCTGTGGAGTATCAGAGTGTTGTTGAAACACAGAAATTGCATCGGGATTGAATACAACAGTCACCATGCGCACTTCTTCCACGGGAGGTATGTCTCAAACAGTCTACGCTTTGATCGATCCCTGGAAGACCAGTAGTAGTTTCCGATGCACATCTGGAGGCATTCTGTAATCTGAGGACTATCAGAGTGTTGATGAAACACAGAAATTGCATCGGGATTGAATACAACAGTAACCATGCGCACATTCCTCCATAAAAGTAATGTCTCAAACAGTCTACGCTTTGATCGTTCCCTGGAAGACCAGTAGTAGTTTCCGATGAACATCTGGAGGCCTTCTGTAAATTGTAGACTATCAGAGTGTTGATGAAACACAGAAATTGCATTGGGATTGAATACAACAGTCACCATGCGCACATTCCTCCATAAAAGTAATGTTTCAAATAGTCTACGCTTTGAACGTTCCCTGGAAGACAAGTAGTAGTTTCCGATGAACATCTGGAGGCATTCTGTAATCTGAGGACTATCAGAGTGTTGATGAAACACAGAAATTGCATTGGGATTGAATACAACAGTCACCATGCGCACATTCCTCCATAAAAGTAATATCTCAAACAGTCTACGATTTGATCGTTCCCTGGAAGACCAGTAGTAGTTTCCGATGCACATCTGGAGGAATTCTGTAATCTGTGGAGTATCAGAGTGTTGATGAAACACAGAAATTGCATCGGGATTGAATACAACAGTTACGTTGCGCACTTTCCTTCTTGGGAGTAATTCTCAAACAGTCTACGCTTTGATCGTTCCCTGGAAGACCAGTAGTAGTTTCCGATGCACATCTGGAGGCATTCTGTAATTTGTGGACTATCAGAGTGTTGATGAAACACAGAAATTGCATCGGGATTGAATACAACAGTCACCATGCGCACATTCCTCCATGGGAGTAATGTCTCAAACAGTCTACGCTTTGATCGTTCCCTGGAAGACCAGTAGTAGTTTCCGATGCACCTCTGGAGGCTTTCTGTACTCTGTGGACTGTCAGAGTGTTGATGAAACACAGAAATTGCATCAGGATTGAATACAACAGTCTTTATGCGCAATTTCCTCCATGGGAGTTATGTCTCAAAGAGTCTACGCTTTGATCTTTCAATGGAAGACCAGTAATAGTTTCCGATGCACATCTGGAGGATTCTGTAATCTGTGGACTATCAGAGTGTTGATGAAACACAGAAATTGCATCGGGATTGAATACACCAGTCACCATGCGCACTTTCCTCCATGGGAGTAATAAGCGCACTTTCTTCCACGGGAGGTATGTCTCAAACAGTCTACGCTTTGATCGCTCCCTGGAAGACCAGTAGTAGTTTCCGATGCACATCCGGTATCATTCTGTAATCTGTGGATTATCAGAGTGTTGATGAAACACAGAAATTGCATCGGGATTGAATACGACAGTCACCATCCGCACTCTCCTCCATGGGAGTAATCTCTGAAAGAGTCTACGCTTTGATCGTTCCTTGGAAGGCCAGTAAAAGTTTCCGATGCACATCTGGAGGCATTCTGTAAAATGAGGACTATCAGAGTGTTGATGAAACACAGAAATTGCATCGGGATTGAATACAACAGTAACCATGCGCACATTCCTCCATAAAATTAATGTCTCAAACAGTCTACGCTTTGATCGTTCCCTGGAAGACCAGTAGTAGTTTCCGATGAACATCTAGAGGCCTTCTGTAAATTGTAGACTATCAGAGTGTTGATGAAACACAGAAATTACATTGGGATTGAATACAACAGTCACCATGCGCACATCCCTCCATAAAAGTAATGTTTCAAATAGTCTACGATTTGAACGTTCCCTGGAAGACCAGTAGTAGTTTCCGATGAACATCTGGAGGCATTCTGTAATCTGAGGACTATCAGAGTGTTGATGAAACACAGGAATTGCATCGGGATTGAATACAACAGTCACCATGCGCGAATTCCTCCATAAAAGTAATGTCTCAAATAGTCTACGCTTTGATCGTTCCTTGGGAGACCAGTAGTAGTTTCCGATGCACATCTCGTGGCATTCTGTAATCTGTGGACTATCAGTGTGTTGATGAAACACAGAAAATGCGTGGATTGAATACAACAGTCACCATGCGCACATTCCTTCATGGGAGTAATGTCTCAAGGTGTTTACACTTTGATCGTTCCCTGGAAGAACAGTAGTGGTTTCCGATGCACTTCTGGAGGCATTCTGAAATCTGTGGACTATAAGAGTGTTGATGAAACACAGAAATTGCATCGGGATTGAATACAACAGTCACCATGCGCACTTTCCTCCATGGGAGTAATGTCTCAAGGAGTTTACGCTTTGATCGTTCCCTGGAAGAACAGTAGTAGTTTCCGATGCACTTCTGGAGGCATTCTGTAATCTGTGGACTATCAGAGAGTTGATGAAACACAGATATTGCATTGGGATTGAATACAACAGTCACCATGCGCACATTCCTCCATAAAAGTAATATCTCAAACAGTCTACGCTTTGATCGTTCCCTGGAAGACCAGTTGTAGTTCCCGATGAACATCTGGAGGCGTTCTGTAATCTGTGGAATATCAGAGTGTTGATGAAACACAGAAATTGCATCGGGATTGAATTCAACAGTCACGTTGCGCACTTTCCTTCATGGGAGTAATTCTCAAACAGTCTACGCTTTGATCGTTCCCTGGAAGACCAGTAGTAGTTTCCAATGCACATCTGAAGCATTCTGTAATCTGAGGACTATCAGAGCCTTTGCGAAACACAGAAATTGCATCGGGATTGAATACAATAGTCACCATGCGCACTTTCCTCCATGGGAGTATTGTCTCAAATACTCAACGCTTTGATCGTTCCCTGGAAGACCAGTAGTAGTTTCCGATGAACATCTGGAGGCATTCTGTAATTTGTGGACTATCAGAGTGTTGATGAAACACAGAAATTGCATCGGGATTGAATACAACAGTCACCATGCGCACATTCCTCCATGGGAGTAATGTCTCAAACAGTCTACGCTTTGATCGTTCCCTGGAAGACCAGTAGTAGTTTCCGATGCACCTCTGGAGGCTTTCTGTACTCTGTGGACTGTCAGAGTGTTGATGAAACACAGAAATTGCATCGGGATTGAATACAACAGTCTATATGCACAATTTCCTCCATGGGAGTTATGTCTCAAAGAGTCTACGCTTTGATCTTTCCCTGGAAGACCAGTAGTAGTTTCCGATGCACATCTGGAGGCATTCTGTAAACTGTGGACTATCAGAGTGTTGATGAAACACAGAAATTGCATCGGGATTGAATACAACAGTCACCATGCGCACTTTCCTCCATGGGAGTAATAAGCGCACTTTCTTCCACGGGAGGTATGTCTCAAACAGTCTACGCTTTGATCGCTCCCTGGAAGACCAGTAGTAGTTTCCGATGCACATCCGGTATCATTCTGTAATCTGAGGACTATCAGAGTCTTTGCGAAACACAGAAATTGCATCGGGATTGAATACAATAGTCACCATGCGCACTTTCCTCCATGGGAGTATTGTCTCAAATACTCAACGCTTTGATCGTTCCCTGGAAGACCAGTAGTAGTTTCCGATGAACATCTGGAGGCATTCTGTAATTTGTGGACTATCAGAGTGTTGATGAAACACAGAAATTGCATCGGGATTGAATACAACAGTCACCATGCGCACATTCCTCCATGGGAGTAATGTCTCAAACAGTCTACGCTTTGATCGTTCCCTGGAGGACCAGTAGTAGTTTCCGATGAACATCTGGAGGCCTTCTGTAAATTGTAGACTATCAGAGTGTTGATGCAACACAGAAATTGCTTCGGGATTGAATACAAAAGTCACCATGCGCACTTTCCTCCACGGTAGTAATGTCTCAAAGAGTCTACGCATTGAACGTTCCCTGGAAGACCAGTAGTAGTTTCCGATGAACATCTGGCGGCATTCTGTAATCATTGGACTACCACAGTGTTGATGAAACACAGAAATTGCACCGGGATTGAATACAACGGTCACCATGCGCACTTTCCTCCATGGAAGGTATGTCTTAAACTGTCTACGCTTTGATCGTTCCCTGGAAGACCAGTAGAAGTTTCCGATGCACAACTGGTGGCATTGTGTAATCTGTGGACTATCGGAGTGTTGATGAAACACAGAAATTGCATCGGGATTGAATACAACAGTCTCCATCCGCAGTTTCCTCCATGGGAGTTATGTCTCAAGGAGTCTACGCTTTGATCTTTCTCTGGAAGACCAGTAGTAGCTTCCAATGCACATCTGGAGGCATTCTGTAGTCTGTGGACTATCAGAGTGTTGATGAAACACAGAAATAGCATCGGGATTGAATACAACAGTCACCATCCGCGCTTTCCTCCATTGGAGTAATGTCTGAAAGAGTCTACGCTATGATCGTTCCCTGGAAAACCAGTAGTAGTTTCCGATGCACATCTGGAGGCATTCTGTAATCTGTGGACTATCAGAGTGTTGATGAAACACAGAAATTGCATCGGGATTAAATACAAGAGTCACAATGCGCACTTTCCTCTATAGGAGTAATTCTCGAACAGTCTACGCTTTGATCGTTCCCTGGAAGACCAGTAGTAGTTTCCGATGCACATCTGGAGGCTTTCTGTACTCTGTGGACTGTCAGAGTGTTGATGCAAAACAGAAATTGCATCGGGATTGTATACAACAGTCTCCATGCGCAGTTTCCTCCATGGGAGTTATGTCTCAAAAAGTCTACGCTTTGATCTTTCCCTGGAAGACCAGTAGTAGCTTCCGATGCACATCTGCAGGCATTCTGTAGTCTGTGGACTATCAGAGTGTAGATGGAACACAGAAATTGCATCGGGATTGAATACAACAGTCACCATGCGCACTTTCCTCCACGGGAGGTATGTCTCAAACAGTCAACGCTTTGATCGTTCCCTGGAAGACCAGTAGTAGTTTCCGATGCACATCTGGAGGCATTCTGTAATCTGAGGACTATCAGAGTGTTGATGTAACACAGAAATTGCATCGGGATTGAATACATCATTCACCATGCGCACATACCTCCATAAAAGTAATGTCTCAAATAGTCTACACTTTGAACGTTCCCTGGAAGACCAGTAGTAGTTTCCGATGAACATCTGGAGACATTCTGTAATCTATGGACTATCAGAGTGTTGATGAAACACAGAAATTGCATCGGGATTGAATACAACAGTCACCATGCGCACTTTCCAACACGGTAGTAATGTCTCAAACAGTCTACGATTTGATCGTTCCCTGGAAGACCAGTAGTAGTTTCCGATGAACATCTGGTGGCATTCTGTAATCTGTGTCCTATCAGAGTGTTGACGAAACACAGAAATTGCATCGGGATTGAACACAACAGTCACCAACCGCACTTTCCTCCATGGGAGTAATGTCTGAAAGAGTCTACTCTTTGATCGTTCCCTGGAAGACCAGTAGTAGTTTCCGATGCACATCTGGAGGCATTCTGTAATCTGTGGAGTATCAGAGTGTTGATGAAACACAGAAATTGCATCGGGATTGAATACAACAGTAACCTTGCGCACATTCCTCCATAAAAGTAATGTCTCAAACAGTCTACGCTTTGATCGTTCCCTGGAAGACCAGTAGTAGTTTCCGATGAACATCTGGAGGCCTTCTGTAAATTGTAGACTATCAGAGTGTTGATGAAACACAGAAATTGCATTGGGATTGAATACAACAGTCACCATGCGCACATTCCTCCATAAACGTAATGTTTCAAATAGTCTACGCTTTGAACGTTCCCTGGAAGACCAGTAGTAGTTTCCGATGAACATCTGGAGGCATTCTGTAATCTGAGGACTATCAGAGTGTTGATGAAACACAGAAATTGCATTGGGATTGAATACAAGAGTCACCATGCGCATATTCCTCCATAAAAGTAATGTCTCAAATAGTCTACGCTTTGATCGTTCCTTGGAAGACCAGTAGTAGTTTCCGATGCACATCTCGTGGCATTCTGTAATCTATGGACTATCAGAGTGTTGATGAAACACAGAAATTGCATCGGGACTGAATACAACAGTAACCATGCGCACTTTCCCCCACGGTAGTAATGTCTCAAACAGTCTACGATTTGATCGTTCCCTGGAAGACCAGTAGTAGTTTCCGATGAACATCTGGTGGCATTCTGTAATCTGTGTCCTATCAGAGTGTTGACGAAACACAGAAATTGCATCGGGATTGAACACAACAGTCACCAACCGCACTTTCCTCCATGAGAGTAATGCCTGAAAGAGTCTACTCTTTGATCGTTCCCTGGAAGACCAGTAGTATTTTCCGATGCACATCTGGAGGCATTCTGTAATCTGTGGAGTATCAGAGTGTTGATGAAACACAGAAATTGCATCGGGATTGAATACAACAGTAACCTTGCGCACATTCCTCCATAAAAGCAATGTCTCAAACAGTCTACGCTTTGATCGTTCCCTGGAAGACCAGTAGTAGTTTCCGATGAACATCTGGAGGCCTTCTGTAAATTGTAGACTATCAGGGTGTTGATGAAACACAGAAATTGCATCGGGATTGAATACAACAGTCACCATGCGCACATTCCTAGATAAAAGTAATGTCTCAAACAGTCTACGCTTTGATCGTTCCCTGGAAGACCAGTAGTAGTTTCCGATGAACATCTGGAGGCCTTCTGTAAATTGTAGACTATCAGAGTGTTGATGAAACACAGAAATTGCATCGGGATTGAATACAATAATCACCATGCGCACTTTCCTCCACGGTAGTAATGTCTCAAAGAGTCTACGCATTGAACGTTCCCTGGAAGACCAGTAGTAGTTTCCGATGAACATCTGGCGGCATTCTGTAATCATTGGACTACCACAGTGTTGATGAAACACAGAAATTGCACCGGGATTGAATACAACGGTCACCATGCGCACTTTCCTCCATGGGAGGTATGTCTCAAACTGTCTACGCTTTGATCGTTCCCTGGAAGACCAGTAGTAGTTTCCGATGCACAACTGGTGGCATTGTGTAATCTGTGGACTATCGGAGTGTTGATGAAACACAGAAATTGCATCGGGATTGAATACAACAGTCACCATGCGCACTTTCCTCCACGGGAGGTATGTCTCAAACAGTCAACGCTTTGATCGTTCCCTGGAAGACCAGTAGTAGTTTCCGATGCACATCTGGAGGCATTCTGTAATCTGAGGACTATCAGAGTGTTGATGTAACACAGATATTGCATCGGGATTGAATACATCATTTACCATGCGCACATACCTCCATAAAAGTAATGTCTCAAATAGTCTACACTTTGAACGTTCCCTGGAAGACCAGTAGTAGTTTCCGATGAACATCTGGAGACATTCTGTAATCTATGGACTATCAGAGTGTTGATGAAACACAGAAATTGCATCGGGACTGAATACAACAGTCACCATGCGCACTTTCCTCCACGGTAGTAATGTCTCAAACAGTCTACGATTTGATCGTTCCCTGGAAGACCAGTAGTAGTTTCCGATGAACATCTGGTGGCATTCTGTAATCTGTGTCCTATCAGAGTGTTGACGAAACACAGAAATTGCATCGGGATTGAATACAACAGTCACCAACCGCACTTTCCTCCATGGGAGTAATGTCTGAAAGAGTCTACGCTTTGATCGTTCCCTGGAAGACCAGTAGTAGTTTCCGATGCACATCTGGAGGCATTCTGTAATCTGTGGAGTATCAGAGTGTTGATGACACACAGAAATTGCATCGGCATTGAATACAACAATCACCATGCGCACTTTCCTTCATGGGAGTAATTCTCAAACCGGCTACGCTTTGATCGTTCCCTGGAAGACCAGTAGTAGTTTCCGATGCACATCTGAAGGCTTTCTGTACTCTGTGGACTGTCGGAGTGTTGATGAAACACAGAAATTGCATCGGGATTGAATACAACAGTCTCCATCCGCAGTTTCCTCCATGGGAGTTATGTCTCAAGGAGTCTACGCTTTGATCTTTCTCTGGAAGACCAGTAGTAGCTTCCAATGCACATCTGGAGGCATTCTGTAGTCTGTGGACTATCAGAGTGTTGATGAAACACAGAAATAGCATCGGGATTGAATACAACAGTCACCATCCGCGCTTTCCTCCATTGGAGTAATGTCTGAAAGAGTCTACGCTATGATCGTTCCCTGGAAAACCAGTAGTAGTTTCCGATGCACATCTGGAGGCATTCTGTAATCTGTTGACTATCAGAGTGTTGATGAAACACAGAAATTGCATCGGGATTAAATACAAGAGACACAATGCGCACTTTCCTCTATGGGAGTAATTCTCAAACAGTCTACGCTTTGATCGTTCCCTGGAAGACCAGTAGTAGTTTCCGATGGACATCTGGAGGCTTTCTGTACTCTGTGGACTGTCAGAGTGTTGATGCAAAACAGAAATTGCATCGGGATTGTATACAACAGTCTCCATGCGCAGTTTCCTCCATGGGAGTTATGTCTCAAAAAGTCTACGCTTTGATCTTTCCCTGGAAGACCAGTAGTAGCTTCCGATGCACATCTGGATGCATTCTGTAGTCTGTGGACTATCAGAGTGTAGATGGAACACAGAAATTGCATCGGGATTGAATACAACAGTCACCATGCGCACTTTCCTCCACGGGAGGTATGTCTCAAACAGTCAACGCTTTGATCGTTCCCTGGAAGACCAGTAGTAGTTTCCGATGCACATCTGGAGGCATTCTGTAATCTGAGGACTATCAGAGTGTTGATGTAACACAGAAATTGCATCGGGATTGAATACATCATTCACCATGCGCACATACCTCCATAAAAGTAATGTCTCAAATAGTCTACACTTTGAACGTTCCCTGGAAGACCAGTAGTAGTTTCCGATGAACATCTGGAGACATTCTGTAATCTATGGACTATCAGAGTGTTGATGAAACACAGAAATTGCATCGGGACTGAATACAACAGTCACCATGCGCACTTTCCCCCACGGTAGTAATGTCTCAAACAGTCTACGATTTGATCGTTCCCTGGAAGACCAGTAGTAGTTTCCGATGAACATCTGGTGGCATTCTGTAATCTGTGTCCTATCAGAGTGTTGACGAAACACAGAAATTGCATCGGGATTGAACACAACAGTCACCAACCGCACTTTCCTCCATGGGAGTAATGTCTGAAAGAGTCTACTCTTTGAACGTTCCCTGGAAGACCAGTAGTAGTTTCCGATGCACATCTGGAGGCATTCTGTAATCTGTGGAGTATCAGAGTGTTGATGAAACACAGAAATTGCATCGGGATTGAATACAACAGTAACCTTGCGCACATTCCTCCATAAAAGTAATGTCTCAAACAGTCTACGCTTTGATCGTTCCCTGGAAGACCAGTAGTAGTTTCCGATGAACATCTGGAGGCCTTCTGTAAATTGTAGACTATCAGAGTGTTGATGAAACACAGAAATTGCATTGGGATTGAATACAACAGTCACCATGCGCACTTTCCTTCATGGGAGTAATGTCTCAAAGTGTTTACGCTTTGATCGTTCCCTGGAAGAACAGTAGTGGTTTCCGATGCACTTCTGGAGGCATTCTGTAATCTGTGGACTATAAGAGTGTTGATGAAACACAGAAATTGCATCGGGATTGAATACAACAGTCACCATCCGCACTTTCCTCCATGGGAGTAATGTCTGAAAGAGTCTACGCTTTGATCGTTCCCTGGAAGACCAATGGTAGTTTCCGATGCACATCTGGTGGCATTCTGTAATCTGTGGACTATCAGAGTGTTGAAGAAACACAGAAATTGCATCTGGATTGAATACAACAGACACCATGCGCACTTTCTTCCACGGGAGGTATGTCTCAAACAATCTACGCTTTGATCGTTCCCTGGAAGACCAGTAGTAGTTTCCGATGCACATCTGGTGGCATTCTGTAATCTGTGGAGTATCAGAGTGTTGATGAAACACAGAAATTGCATCGGGATTGAATACAACAGTCACGTTGCGCACTTTCTTTCATGGGAGTAATTCTCATACAGTCTACGCTTTGATCGTTCCCTGGAAGACCAGTAGTAGTTTCCGATGCACATCTGGAAGCATTCTGTAATCTGAGGACTATCAGAGTGTTTGCGAAACACAGAAATTGCATCGGGATTGAATACAACAGTCACCATGCGCACATTCCTCCATAAAAGTAATGTCTCAAACAGTCTACGCGTTGATCGTTCCCTGGAAGACCAGTAGTAGTTTCCGATGCACATCTGGAGGCATTCTGTAATTTGTGGACTATCAGAGTGTTGATGAAACACAGAAATTGCATCGGGATTGAATACAACAGTCACCATGCGCACTTTCCTCCACGGGAGGTATGTCTCAAACAGTCTACGATTTGATCGTTCCCTGGAAGACCAGTAGTAGTTTCCGATGCACATCTGGAGGCTTTCTGTACTCTGTGGACTATCAGAGTGTTGATGAAACACAGAAATTGCACCGGGATTGAATACAATAGTCACCATGCGCACTTTCCTCCATGGGAGTATTGTCTCAAATACTCAACGCTTTGATCGTTCCCTGGAAGACCAGTAGTAGTTTCCGATGAACATCTGGAGGCATTCTGTAATTTGTGGACTATCAGAGTGTTGATGAAACACAGAAATTGCATCGGGATTGAATACAACAGTCACCATGCGCACATTCCTCCATGGGAGTAATGTCTCAAACAGTCTACGCTTTGATCGTTCCCTGGAAGACCAGTAGTAGTTTCCGATGCACACCTGGAGGCTTTCTGTACTCTGTGGACTGTCAGAGTGTTGATGAAACACAGAAATTGCATCAGGATTGAATACAACAGTCTTTATGCGCAATTTCCTCCATGGGAGTTATGTCTCAAAGAGTCTACGCTTTGATCTTTCCGTGGAAGACCAGTAGTAGTTTCCGATGCACATCTGGAGGCATTCTGTAATCTGTGGACTATCAGAGTGTTGAAGAAACACAGAAATTGCATCGGGATTGAATACAACAGACACCATGCGCACTTTCTTCCACGGGAGGTATGTCTCAAAGAATCTACGATTTGATCGTTCCCTGGAAGACCAGTAGTAGTTTCCGATGCACATCTGGTGGCATTCTGTAATCTGTGGACTATCAGAGTGTTGATGAAACACAGAAAATGCATCGGGATTGAATACGCCAGTCACCATGCGCACTTTCCTCCATGGGAGTAATATCTCAAACAGTCTACGCTTTGATCGTTCCCTGGAAGACCAGTCGTAGTATCCGATGCACATCTGGAGGCATTCTGTAATCTGTGGAGTATCAGAGTGTTGATGAAACACAGAAATTGCATCGGGATTGAATACAACAGTCACGTTGCGCACTTTCTTTCATGGGAGTAATTCTCAAACAGTCTACGTTTTGATCGTTCCCTGGAAGACCAGTAGTAGTTTCCGATGCACATCTGGAAGCATTCTGTAATCTGAGGACTATCAGAGTGTTTGCGAAACACAGAAATTGCATCGGGATTGAATACAACAGTCACCATGCGCACATTCCTCCATAAAAGTAATGTCTCAAACAGTCTACGCGTTGATCGTTCCCTGGAAGACCAGTAGTAGTTTCCGATGCACATCTGGAGGCTTTCTGTAATTTGTGGACTATCAGAGTGTTGATAAAACACAGAAATTGCATCGGGATTGAATACAACAGTCACCATGCGCACATTCCTCCATAAAAGTAATGTCTCAAACAGTCTACGCGTTGATCGTTCCCTGGAAGACCAGTAGTAGTTTCAGATGCACATCTGGAGGCATTCTGTAATTTGTGGACTATCAGAGTGTTGATAAAACACAGAAATTGCATCGGGATTGAATACAACAGTCACCAAGCGCACTTTCCTCCACGGGAGGTATGTCTCAAACTGTCTCCGATTTGATCGTTCCCTGGAAGACCAGTAGTAGTTTCCGATGCACATCTGGAGGCTTTCTGTACTCTGTGGACTATCCGAGTGTTGATGAAACACAGAAATTGCATCGGGATTGAATACAATAGTCACCATGCGCATTTTTTTCCATGGGAGTATTGTCTCAAATACTCAACGTTTTGATCGTTCCCTGGAAGACCAGTAGTAGTTTCCGATGAACATCTGGAGGCATTCTGTAATTTGTGGACTATCAGAGTGTTGATGAAACACAGAAATTGCATCGGGATTGAATACAACAGTCACCATGCGCACATTCCTCCATGGGAGTAATGTCTCAAACAGTCTACGCTTTGATCGTTCCCTGGAAGACCAGTAGTAGTTTCCGATGCACATCTGGAGGCTTTCTGTACTCTGTGGACTGTCAGAGTGTTGATGAAACACAGAAATTCCATCGGGATTGAATACAACAGTCTTTATGCGCAATTTCCTCCATGGGAGTTATGTCTCAAAGAGTCTACGCTTTGATCTTTCCGTGGAAGACCAGTAGTAGTTTCCGATGCACATCTGGAGGCATTCTGTAATCTGTGGACTATCAGAGTGTTGATGAAACACAGAAATTGCATCGGGATTGAATACAACAGTCACCATGCGCACTTGCCTCCATGGGAGTAATAAGCGCACTTTCTTCCACGGGAGGTATGTCTCAAACAGTGTATGCTTTGATCGGCCCCTGGAAGACCAGTAGTAGTTTCCGATGCACATCCGGTATCATTCTGTAATCTGTGGACTATCAGAGTGTTGATGAAACACAGAAATTGCATCGGGATTGAATACGACAGTCACCATCCGCACTTTCCTCCATGGGAGTAATGTCTGAAAGAGTCTACGCTTTGATCGTTCCTTGGAAGGCCAGTAGTAGTTTCCGATGCACATCTCGTGGCATTCTGTAATCTGTGGACTATCAGAGTGTTGATGAAACACAGAAAATGCGTGGATTGATTACAACAGTCACCATGCGCACTTTCCTCCATGGGAGTAATGTCTCAAGGAGTTTACGCTTTGATCGTTCCCTGGAAGAACAGTAGTAGTTTCCGATGCACTTCTGGAGGCATTCTGTAATCTGTGGAGTATCAGAGTGTTGATGAAACACAGAAATTGCATCGGGATTGAATACAACAGTCACCATGCTCACTTCTTCCACGGGAGGTATGTCTCAAACAGTCTACGCTTTGATCGATCCTTGGAAGACCAGTAGTAGTTTCCGATGCACATCTGGAGGCATTCTGTAACCTGAGGACTATCAGAGTGTTGATGAAACACAGAAATTGCATCGGGATTGAATACAACAGTAACCATGCGCACATTCCTCCATAAAAGTAATGCCTCAAACAGTCTACGCTTTGATCGTTCCCTGGAAGACCAGTAGTAGTTTCCGATGAACATCTGGAGGCCTTCTGTAAATTGTAGACTATCAGAGTGTTGATGAAACACAGAAATTGCATTGGGATTGAATACAACAGTCACCATGCGCACATTCCTCCATAAAAGTAATGTTTCAAATAGTCTACGCTTTGAACGTTCCCTGGAAGACCAGTAGTAGTTTCCGATGAACATCTGGAGGCATTCTGTAATCTGAGGACTATCAGAGTGTTGATGAAACACAGAAATTGCATTGGGATTGAATACAACAGTCACCATGCGCACATTCCTCCATAAAAGTAATATCTCAAACAGTCTACGCTTTGGTCGTTCCCTGGAAGACCAGTAGTAGTTTCCGATGCACACCTGGATTCATTCTGTAATCTGTGGAGTATCAGAGTGTTGATGAAACACAGAAATTGCATCGGGATTGAATACAACAGTTACGTTGCGCACTTTCCTTCATGGGAGTAATTCTCAAACAGTCTACGCTTTGATCGTTCCCTGGAAGGCCAGTAGTAGTTTCCGATGCACATCTGGAAGCATTCTGTAATCTGAAGACTATCAGAGTATTTGCGAAACACAGAAATTGCATCGGGATTGAATACAACAGTCACCATGCGCACATTCCTCCATAAAAGTAATGTCTCAAACAGTCTACGCGTTGATCGTTCCCTGGAAGACCAGTAGTAGTTTCCGATGCACATCTGGAGGCATTCTGTAATTTGTGGACTATCAGAGTGTTGATAAAACACAGAAATTGCATCGGGATTGAATACAACAGTCACCATGCGCACATTCCTCCATGGGAGTAATGTCTCAAACAGTCTACGCTTTGATCGTTCCCTGGAAGACCAGTAGTAGTTTCCGATGCACCTCTGGAGGCTTTCTGTACTCTGTGGACTGTCAGAGTGTTGATGAAACACAGAAATTGCATCGGGATTGAATACAACAGTCTTTATGCGCAATTTCCTCCATGGGAGTTATGTCTCAAAGAGTCTACGCTTTGATCTTTCAATGGAAGACCAGTGATAGTTTCCGATGCACATCTGGAGGATTCTGTAATCTGTGGACTATCAGAGTGTTGATGAAACACAGAAATTGCATCGGGATTGAATACACCAGTCACCCAACGCACTTTCCTCCATGGGAGTAATAAGCGCACTTTCTTCCACGGGAGGTATGTCTCAAACAGTCTACGCTTTGATCGCTCCCTGGAAGACCAGTAGTAGTTTCCGATGCACATCCGGTATCATTCTGTAATCTGTGGACTATCAGAGTGTTGATGAAACACAGAAATTGCATCGGGATAGAATACGACAGTCACCATCCGCACTTTTCTCCATGGGAGTAATCTCTGAAAGAGTCTACGCTTTGATCGTTCCTTGGAAGGCCAGTAGTAGTTTCCGATGCACATCTCGTGGCATTCTGTAAACTGTGGACTATCAGAGTGTTGATGAAACACAGAAAATGCATGGATTGAATACAACAGTCACCATGCGCACTTTCCTCCATAAAAGTAATGTCTCAAACAGTCTACCCGTTGATCGTTCCCTGGAAGACCAGTAGTAGTTTCCGATGCACATCTGGAGGCATTCTGTAATTTGTGGACTATCAGAGTGTTGATAAAACACAGAAATTGCATCGGGATTGAATACAACAGTCACCATGCGCACATTCCTCCATAAAAGTAATGTCTCAAACAGTCTACGCGTTGATCGTTCCCTGGAAGACCAGTAGTAGTTTCCGATGCACATCTGGAGGCATTCTGTAATTTGTGGACTATCAGAGTGTTGATAAAACACAGAAATTGCATCGGGATTGAATACAACAGTCACCATGCGCACTTTCCTCCACGGGAGGTATGTCTCAAACTGTCTCCGATTTGATCGTTCCCTGGAAGACCAGTAGTAGTTTCCGATGCACATTTGGAGGCTTTCTGTACTCTGTGGACTATCCGAGTGTTGATGAAACACAGAAATTGCATCGGGATTGAATACAATAGTCACCATGCGCATTTTCCTCCATGGGAGTATTGTCTCAAATACTCAACGCTTTGATCGTTCCCTGGAAGACCAGTAGTAGTTTCCGATGAACATCTGGAGGCATTCTGTAATTTGTGGACTATCAGAGTGTTGATGAAACACAGAAATTGCATCGGGATTGAATACAACAGTCACCATGCGCACATTCCTCCATGGGAGTAATGTCTCAAACAGTCTACGCTTTGATCGTTCCCTGGAAGACCAGTAGTAGTTTCCGATGCACATCTGGAGGCTTTCTGTACTCTGTGGACTGTCAGAGTGTTGATGAAACACAGAAATTGCATTGGGATTGAATACAACAGTCTTTATGCGCAATTTCCTCCATGGGAGTTATGTCTCAAAGAGTCTACGCTTTGTTCTTTCCGTGGAAGACCAGTAGTAGTTTCCGATGCACATCTGGAGGCATTCTGTAATCTGTGGACTATCAGAGTGTTGATGAATCACAGAAATTGCATCGGGATTGAATACAACAGTCACCATGCGCACTTTCCTCCATGGGAGTAATAAGCGCACTTTCTTCCACGGGAGGTATGTCTCAAACAGTCTACGCTTTGATCGCTCCCTGGAAGACCAGTAGTAGTTTCCGATGCACATCCGGTATCATTCTGTAATCTGTGGACTATCAGAGTGTTGATGAAACACAGAAATTGCATCGGGATTGAATACGACAGTCACCATCCGCACTTTCCTCCATGGGAGTAATGTCTGAAAGAGTCTACGCTTTGATCGTTCCTTGGAAGGCCAGTAGTAGTTTCCGATGCACATCTCGTGGCATTCTGTAATCTGTGGACTATCAGAGTGTTGATGAAACACAGAAAATGCGTGGATTGATTACAACAGTCACCATGCGCACTTTCCTCCATGGGAGTAATGTCTCAAGGAGTTTACGCTTTGATCGTTCCCTGGAAGAACAGTGGTGGTTTCCAATGCACTTCTGGAGGCATTCTGTAATCTGTGGACTATAAGAGTGTTGATGAAACACAGAAATTGCATCGGGATTGAATACAACAGTCACCATGCGCAATTTCCTCCATGGGAGTAATGTCTCAAGGAGTTTACGCTTTGATCGTTCCCTGGAAGAACAGTAGTAGTTTCCGATGCACTTCTGGAGGCATTCTGTAATCTGTGGACTATCAGAGTGTTGATGAAACACAGAAATTGCATCGGGATTGAATACAACAATCACCATGCGCACTTTCCTCTATGGGAGTAATATCTCAAACAGTCTACGCTTTGATCGTTAGCTGGAAGACCAGTAGTAGTTTCCGATGCACATCTGTAGGCATTCTGTAATCTGTGGAGAATCAGAGTGTTGATTAAATACAGAAATTGCATCGGGATTGAATACAACAGTCACCATGCGCATTTTCCTCCATGGGAGTTATATCTCAAAGAGTCTACGCTTTGATCTTTCTCTGGAAGACCAGTAGTAGTTTCCAATGCACATCTGGAGGCATTCTGTAGTCTGTGGACTATCAGAGTGTTGATGAAACACAGAAATTGCATCGGGATTGAATACAACAGTCACCATCCGCACTTTCCTCCATGGGAGTAATGTCTGAAAGAGTCTACGCTTTGATCGTTCCCTGGAAGACCAATGGTAGTTTCCGATGCACATCTGGTGGCATTCTGTAATCTGTGGACTATCAGAGTGTTGAAGAAACACAGAAATTGCATCTGGATTGAATACAACAGACACCATGCGCACTTTCTTCCACGGGAGGTATGTCTCAAACAATCTACGCTTTGATCGTTCCCTGGAAGACCAGTAGTAGTTTCCGATGCACATCTGGTGGCATTCTGTAATCTGTGGAGTATCAGAGTGTTGATGAAACACAGAAATTGCATCGGGATTGAATACAACAGTCACGTTGCGCACTTTCTTTCATGGGAGTAATTCTCAAACAGTCTACGCTTTGATCGTTCCCTGGAAGACCAGTAGTAGTTTCCGATGCACATCTGGAAGCATTCTGTAATCTGAGGACTATCAGAGTGTTTGCGAAACACAGAAATTGCATCGGGATTGAATACAACAGTCACCATGCGCACATTCCTCCATAAAAGTAATGTCTCAAACAGTCTACGCGTTGATCGTTCCCTGGAAGACCAGTAGTAGTTTCCGATGCACATCTGGAGGCATTCTGTAATTTGTGGACTATCAGAGTGTTGATGAAACACAGAAATTGCATCGGGATTGAATACAACAGTCACCATGCGCACTTTCCTCCACGGGAGGTATGTCTCAAACAGTCTACGATTTGATCGTTCCCTGGAAGACCAGTAGTAGTTTCCGATGCACATCTGGAGGCTTTCTGTACTCTGTGGACTATCAGAGTGTTGATGAAACACAGAAATTGCACCGGGATTGAATACAATAGTCACCATGCGCACTTTCCTCCATGGGAGTATTGTCTCAAATACTCAACGCTTTGATCGTTCCCTGGAAGACCAGTAGTAGTTTCCGATGAACATCTGGAGGCATTCTGTAATTTGTGGACTATCAGAGTGTTGATGAAACACAGAAATTGCATCGGGATTGAATACAACAGTCACCATGCGCACATTCCTCCATGGGAGTAATGTCTCAAACAGTCTACGCTTTGATCGTTCCCTGGAAGACCAGTAGTAGTTTCCGATGCACATCTGGAGGCTTTCTGTACTCTGTGGACTGTCAGAGTGTTGATGAAACACAGATATTGCATCGGGATTGAATACAACAGTCTTTGTGCGCAATTTCCTCCATGGGAGTTATGTCTCAAAGAGTCTACGCTTTGATCTTTCCGTGGAAGACCAGTAGTAGTTTCCGATGCACATCTGGAGGCATTCTGTAATCTGTGGACTATCAGAGTGTTGAAGAAACACAGAAATTGCATCGGGATTGAATACAACAGACACCATGCGCACTTTCTTCCACGGGAGGTATGTCTCAAAGAATCTACGATTTGATCGTTCCCTGGAAGACCAGTAGTAGTTTCCGATGCACATCTGGTGGCATTCTGTAATCTGTGGACTATCAGAGTGTTGATGAAACACAGAAAATGCATCGGGATTGAATACGCCAGTCACCATGCGCACTTTCCTCCATGGGAGTAATATCTCAAACAGTCTACGCTTTGATCGTTCCCTGGAAGACCAGTCGTAGTATCCGATGCACATCTGGAGGCATTCTGTAATCTGTGGAGTATCAGAGTGTTGATGAAACACAGAAATTGCATCGGGATTGAATACAACAGTCACGTTGCGCACTTTCTTTCATGGGAGTAATTCTCAAACGGTCTACGTTTTGATCGTTCCCTGGAAGACCAGTAGTAGTTTCCGATGCACATCTGGAAGCATTCTGTAATCTGAGGACTATCAGAGTGTTTGCGAAACACAGAAATTGCATCGGGATTGAATACAACAGTCACCATGCGCACATTCCTCCATAAAAGTAATGTCTCAAACAGTCTACGCGTTGATCGTTCGCTGGAAGACCAGTAGTAGTTTCCGATGCACATCTGGAGGCTTTCTGTAATTTGTAGACTATCAGAGTGTTGATAAAACACAGAAATTGCATCGGGATTGAATACAACAGTCACCATGCGCACATTCCTTTATAAAAGTAATGTCTCAAACAGTCTACGCGTTGATCGTTCCCTGGAAGACCAGTAGTAGTTTCCGATGCACATCTGGAGGCATTCTGTAATTTGTGGACTATCAGAGTGTTGATAAAACACAGAAATTGCATCGGGATTGAATACAACAGTCACCAAGCGCACTTTCCTCCACGGGAGGTATGTCTCAAACTGTCTCCGATTTGATCGTTCCCTGGAAGACCAGTAGTAGTTTCCGATGCACATCTGGAGGCTTTCTGTACTCTGTGGACTATCCGAGTGTTGATGAAACACAGAAATTGCATCGGGATTGAATACAATAGTCACCATGCGCATTTTCCTCCATGGGAGTATTGTCTCAAATACTCAACGTTTTGATCGTTCCCTGGAAGACCAGTAGTAGTTTCCGATGAACATCTGGAGGCATTCTGTAATTTGTGGACTATCAGAGTGTTGATGAAACACAGAAATTGCATCGGGATTGAATACAACAGTCACCATGCGCACATTCCTCCATGGGAGTAATGTCTCAAACAGTCTACGCTTTGATCGTTCCCTGGAAGACCAGTAGTAGTTTCCGATGCACATCTGGAGGCTTTCTGTACTCTGTGGACTGTCAGAGTGTTGATGAAACACAGAAATTCCATCGGGATTGAATACAACAGTCTTTATGCGCAATTTCCTCCATGGGAGTTATGTCTCAAAGAGTCTACGCTTTGATCTTTCCGTGGAAGACCAGTAGTAGTTTCCGATGCACATCTGGAGGCATTCTGTAATCTGTGGACTATCAGAGTGTTGATGAAACACAGAAATTGCATCGGGATTGAATACAACAGTCACCATGCGCACTTGCCTCCATGGGAGTAATAAGCGCACTTTCTTCCACGGGAGGTATGTCTCAAACAGTCTATGCTTTGATCGCTCCCTGGAAGACCAGTAGTAGTTTCCGATGCACATCCGGTATCATTCTGTAATCTGTGGACTATCAGAGTGTTGATGAAACACAGAAATTGCATCGGGATTGAATACGACAGTCACCATCCGCACTTTCCTCCATGGGAGTAATGTCTGAAAGAGTCTACGCTTTGATCGTTCCTTGGAAGGCCAGTAGTAGTTTCCGATGCACATCTCGTGGCATTCTGTAATCTGTGGACTATCAGAGTGTTGATGAAACACAGAAAATGCGTGGATTGATTACAACAGTCACCATGCGCACTTTCCTCCATGGGAGTAATGTCTCAAGGAGTTTACGCTTTGATCGTTCCCTGGAAGAACAGTAGTAGTTTCCGATGCACTTCTGGAGGCATTCTGTAATCTGTGGAGTATCAGAGTGTTGATGAAACACAGAAATTGCATCGGGATTGAATACAACAGTCACCATGCGCACTTCTTCCACGGGAGGTATGTCTCAAACAGTCTACGCTTTGATCGATCCCTGGAAGACCAGTAGTAGTTTCCGATGCACATCTGGAGGCATTCTGTAACCTGAGGACTATCAGAGTGTTGATGAAACACAGAAATTGCATCGGGATTGAATACAACAGTAACCATGCGCACATTCCTCCATAAAAGTAATGTCTCAAACAGTCTACGCTTTGATCGTTCCCTGGAAGACCAGTAGTAGTTTCCGATGAACATCTGGAGGCATTCTGTAATTTGTGGACTATCAGAGTGTTGATGAAACACAGAAATTGCATCGGGATTGAATACAACAGTCACCATGCGCACATTCCTCCATGGGAGTAATGTCTCAAACAGTCTACGCTTTGATCGTTCCCTGGAAGACCAGTAGTAGTTTCCGATGCACATCTGGAGGCTTTCTGTACTCTGTGGACTGTCAGAGTGTTGATGAAACACAGAAATTGCATCGGGATTGAATACAACAGTCTTTATGCGCAATTTCCTCCATGGGAGTTATGTCTCAAAGAGTCTACGCTTTGATCTTTCCGTGGAAGACCAGTAGTAGTTTCCGATGCACATCTGGAGGCATTCTGTAATCTGTGGACTATCAGAGTGTTGATGAATCACAGAAATTGCATCGGGATTGAATACAACAGTCACCATGCGCACTTTCCTCCATGGGAGTAATAAGCGCACTTTCTTCCACGGGAGGTATGTCTCAAACAGTCTACGCTTTGATCGCTCCCTGGAAGACCAGTAGTAGTTTCCGATGCACATCCGGTATCATTCTGTAATCTGTGGACTATCAGAGTGTTGATGAAACACAGAAATTGCATCGGGATTGAATACGACAGTCACCATCCGCACTTTCCTCCATGGGAGTAATGTCTGAAAGAGTCTACGCTTTGATCGTTCCTTGGAAGGCCAGTAGTAGTTTCCGATGCACATCTCGTGGCATTCTGTAATCTGTGGACTATCAGAGTGTTGATGAAACACAGAAAATGCGTGGATTGATTACAACAGTCACCATGTGCACTTTCCTCCATGGGAGTAATGTCTCAAGGAGTTTACGCTTTGATCGTTCCCTGGAAGAACAGTGGTGGTTTCCGATGCACTTCTGGAGGCATTCTGTAATCTGTGGACTATAAGAGTGTTGATGAAACACAGAAATTGCATCGGGATTGAATACAACAGTCACCATGCGCAATTTCCTCCATGGGAGTAATGTCTCAAGGAGTTTACGCTTTGATCGTTCCCTGGAAGAACAGTAGTAGTTTCCGATGCACTTCTGGAGGCATTCTGTAATCTGTGGACTATCAGAGTGTTGATGAAACACAGAAATTGCATCGGGATTGAATACAACAATCACCATGCGCACTTTCCTCTATGGGAGTAATATCTCAAACAGTCTACGCTTTGATCGTTAGCTGGAAGACCAGTAGTAGTTTCCGATGCACATCTGGAAGCATTCTGTAATCTGAGGACTATCAGAGTGTTTGCGAAACACAGAAATTGCATCGGGATTGAATACAACAGTCACCATGCGCACATTCCTCCATAAAAGTAATGTCTCAAACAGTCTACGCGTTGATCGTTCCCTGGAAGACCAGTAGTAGTTTCCGATGCACATCTGGAGGCATTCTGTAATTTGTGGACTATCAGAGTGTTGATGAAACACAGAAATTGCATCGGGATTGAATACAACAGTCACCATGCGCACTTTCCTCCACGGGAGGTATGTCTCAAACAGTCTACGATTTGATCGTTCCCTGGAAGACCAGTAGTAGTTTCCGATGCACATCTGGTGGCATTCTGTAATCTGTGGACTATCAGAGTGTTGATGAAACACAGAAAATGCATCGGGATTGAATACGCCAGTCACCATGCGCACTTTCCTCCATGGGAGTAATATCTCAAACAGTCTACGCTTTGATCGTTCCCTGGAAGACCAGTCGTAGTATCCGATGCACATCTGGAGGCATTCTGTAATCTGTGGAGTATCAGAGTGTTGATGAAACACAGAAATTGCATCGGGATTGAATACAACAGTCACGTTGCGCACTTTCTTTCATGGGAGTAATTCTCAAACGGTCTACGTTTTGATCGTTCCCTGGAAGACCAGTAGTAGTTTCCGATGCACATCTGGAAGCATTCTGTAATCTGAGGACTATCAGAGTGTTTGCGAAACACAGAAATTGCATCGGGATTGAATACAACAGTCACCATGCGCACATTCCTCCATAAAAGTAATGTCTCAAACAGTCTACGCGTTGATCGTTCCCTGGAAGACCAGTAGTAGTTTCCGATGCACATCTGGAGGCTTTCTGTAATTTGTAGACTATCAGAGTGTTGATAAAACACAGAAATTGCATCGGGATTGAATACAACAGTCACCATGCGCACATTCCTTTATAAAAGTAATGTCTCAAACAGTCTACGCGTTGATCGTTCCCTGGAAGACCAGTAGTAGTTTCCGATGCACATCTGGAGGCATTCTGTAATTTGTGGACTATCAGAGTGTTGATAAAACACAGAAATTGCATCGGGATTGAATACAACAGTCACCAAGCGCACTTTCCTCCACGGGAGGTATGTCTCAAACTGTCTCCGATTTGATCGTTCCCTGGAAGACCAGTAGTAGTTTCCGATGCACATCTGGAGGCTTTCTGTACTCTGTGGACTATCCGAGTGTTGATGAAACACAGAAATAGCATCGGGATTGAATACAATAGTCACCATGCGCATTTTCCTCCATGGGAGTATTGTCTCAAATACTCAACGTTTTGATCGTTCCCTGGAAGACCAGTAGTAGTTTCCGATGAACATCTGGAGGCATTCTGTAATTTGTGGACTATCAGAGTGTTGATGAAACACAGAAATTGCATCGGGATTGAATACAACAGTCACCATGCGCACATTCCTCCATGGGAGTAATGTCTCAAACAGTCTACGCTTTGATCGTTCCCTGGAAGACCAGTAGTAGTTTCCGATGCACATCTGGAGGCTTTCTGTACTCTGTGGACTGTCAGAGTGTTGATGAAACACAGAAATTCCATCGGGATTGAATACAACAGTCTTTATGCGCAATTTCCTCCATGGGAGTTATGTCTCAAAGAGTCTACGCTTTGATCTTTCCGTGGAAGACCAGTAGTAGTTTCCGATGCACATCTGGAGGCATTCTGTAATCTGTGGACTATCAGAGTGTTGATGAAACACAGAAATTGCATCGGGATTGAATACAACAGTCACCATGCGCACTTGCCTCCATGGGAGTAATAAGCGCACTTTCTTCCACGGGAGGTATGTCTCAAACAGTCTATGCATTGATCGCTCCCTGGAAGACCAGTAGTAGTTTCCGATGCACATCCGGTATCATTCTGTAATCTGTGGACTATCAGAGTGTTGATGAAACACAGAAATTGCATCGGGATTGAATACGACAGTCACCATCCGCACTTTCCTCCATGGGAGTAATGTCTGAAAGAGTCTACGCTTTGATCGTTCCTTGGAAGGCCAGTAGTAGTTTCCGATGCACATCTCGTGGCATTCTGTAATCTGTGGACTATCAGAGTGTTGATGAAACACAGAAAATGCGTGGATTGATTACAACAGTCACCATGCGCACTTTCCTCCATGGGAGTAATGTCTCAAGGAGTTTACGCTTTGATCGTTCCCTGGAAGAACAGTAGTAGTTTCCGATGCACTTCTGGAGGCATTCTGTAATCTGTGGAGTATCAGAGTGTTGATGAAACACAGAAATTGCATCGGGATTGAATACAACAGTCACCATGCGCACTTCTTCCACGGGAGGTATGTCTCAAACAGTCTACGCTTTGATCGATCCCTGGAAGACCAGTAGTAGTTTCCGATGCACATCTGGAGGCATTCTGTAACCTGAGGACTATCAGAGTGTTGATGAAACACAGAAATTGCATCGGGATTGAATACAACAGTAACCATGCGCACATTCCTCCATAAAAGTAATGTCTCAAACAGTCTACGCTTTGATCGTTCCCTGGAAGACCAGTAGTAGTTTCCGATGAACATCTGGAGGCCTTCTGTAAATTGTAGACTATCAGAGTGTTGATGAAACACAGAAATTGCATTGGGATTGAATACAACAGTCACCATGCGCACATTCCTCCATAAAAGTAATGTTTCAAATAGTCTACGCTTTGAACGTTCCCTGGAAGACCAGTAGTAGTTTCCGATGAACATCTGGAGGCATTCTGTAATCTGAGGACTATCAGAGTGTTGATGAAACACAGAAATTGCATTGGGATTGAATACAACAGTCACCATGCGCACATTCCTCCATAAAAGTAATATCTCAAACAGTCTACGCTTTGGTCGTTCCCTGGAAGACCAGTAGTAGTTTCCGATGCACATCTGGATTCATTCTGTAATCTGTGGAGTATCAGAGTGTTGATGAAACAGAGAAATTGCATCGGGATTGAATACAACAGTTACGTTGCGCACTTTCCTTCATGGGAGTAATTCTCAAACAGTCTACGCTTTGATCGTTCCCTGGAAGGCCAGTAGTAGTTTCCGATGCACATCTGGAAGCATTCTGTAATCTGAAGACTATCAGAGTATTTGCGAAACACAGAAATTGCATCGGGATTGAATACAACAGTCACCATGCGCACATTCCTCCATAAAAGTAATGTCTCAAACAGTCTACGCGTTGATCGTTCCCTGGAAGACCAGTAGTAGTTTCCGATGCACATCTGGAGGCATTCTGTAATTTGTGGACTATCAGAGTGTTGATGAAACACAGAAATTGCATCGGGATTGAATACAACAGTCACCATGCGCACATTCCTCCATGGGAGTAATGTCTCAAACAGTCTACGCTCTGATCGTTCCCTGTAAGACCAGTAGTAGTTTCCGATGCACCTCTGGAGGCTTTCTGTACTCTGTGGACTGTCAGAGTGTTGATGAAACACAGAAATTGCATCGGGATTGAATACAACAGTCTTTATGCGCAATTTCCTCCATGGGAGTTATGTCTCAAAGAGTCTACGCTTTGATCTTTCAATGGAAGACCAGTAATAGTTTCCGATGCACATCTGGAGGATTCTGTAATCTGTGGACTATCAGAGTGTTGATGAAACACAGAAATTGCATCGGGATTGAATACACCAGTCACCCAACGCACTTTCCTCCATGGGAGTAATAAGCGCACTTTCTTCCACGGGAGGTATGTCTCAAACAGTCTACGCTTTGATCGCTCCCTGGAAGACCAGTAGTAGTTTCCGATGCACATCCGGTATCATTCTGTAATCTGTGGACTATCAGAGTGTTGATGAAACACAGAAATTGCATCGGGATTGAATACGACAGTCACCATCCGCACTTTTCTCCATGGGAGTAATCTCTGAAAGAGTCTACGCTTTGATCGTTCCTTGGAAGGCCAGTAGTAGTTTCCGATGCACATCTCGTGGCATTCTGTAATCTGTGGACTATCAGAGTGTTGATGAAACACAGAAAATGCATGGATTGAATACAACAGTCACCATGCGCACTTTCCTCCATAAAAGTAATGTCTCAAACAGTCTACCCGTTGATCGTTCCCTGGAAGACCAGTAGTAGTTTCCGATGCACATCTGGAGGCATTCTGTAATTTGTGGACTATCAGAGTGTTGATAAAACACAGAAATTGCATCGGGATTGAATACAACAGTCACCATGCGCACATTCCTCCATAAAAGTAATGTCTCAAACAGTCTACGCGTTGATCGTTCCCTGGAAGACCAGTAGTAGTTTCCGATGCACATCTGGAGGCATTCTGTAAATTGTGGACTATCAGAGTGTTGATGAAACACAGAAATTGCATCGGGATTGAATACATCAGTCACCATGCGCACATTCCTCCATGGGAGTAATGTCTCAAACAGTCTACGCTTTGATCGTTCCCTGGAAGACCAGTAGTAGTTTCCGATTCACCTCTGGAGGCTTTCTGTACTCTGTGGACTGTCAGAGTGTTGATAAAACACAGAAATTGCATCGGGATTGAATACAACAGTCACCATGCGCACTTTCCTCCACGGGAGGTATGTCTCAAACTGTCTCCGATTTGATCGTTCCCTGGAAGACCAGTAGTAGTTTCCGATGCACATTTGGAGGCTTTCTGTACTCTGTGGACTATCCGAGTGTTGATGAAACACAGAAATTGCATCGGGATTGAATACAATAGTCACCATGCGCATTTTCCTCCATGGGAGTATTGTCTCAAATACTCAACGCTTTGATCGTTCCCTGGAAGACCAGTAGTAGTTTCCGATGAACATCTGGAGGCATTCTGTAATTTGTGGACTATCAGAGTGTTGATGAAACACAGAAATTGCATCGGGATTGAATACAACAGTCACCATGCGCACATTCCTCCATGGGAGTATTGTCTCAAACAGTCTACGCTTTGATCGTTCCCTGGAAGACCAGTAGTAGTTTCCGATGCACATCTGGAGGCTTTCTGTACTCTGTGGACTGTCAGAGTGTTGATGAAACACAGAAATTGCATCGGGATTGAATACAACAGTCTTTATGCGCAATTTCCTCCATGGGAGTTATGTCTCAAAGAGTCTACGCTTTGATCTTTCCGTGGAAGACCAGTAGTAGTTTCCGATGCACATCTGGAGGCATTCTGTAATCTGTGGACTATCAGAGTGTTGATGAATCACAGAAATTGCATCGGGATTGAATACAACAGTCACCATGCGCACTTTCCTCCATGGGAGTAATAAGCGCACTTTCTTCCACGGGAGGTATGTCTCAAACAGTCTACGCTTTGATCGCTCCCTGGAAGACCAGTAGTAGTTTCCGATGCACATCCGGTATCATTCTGTAATCTGTGGACTATCAGAGTGTTGATGAAACACAGAACTTGCATCGGGATTGAATACGACAGTCACCATCCGCACTTTCCTCCATGGGAGTAATGTCTGAAAGAGTCTACGCTTTGATCGTTCCTTGGAAGGCCAGTAGTAGTTTCCGATGCACATCTCGTGGCATTCTGTAATCTGTGGACTATCAGAGTGTTGATGAAACACAGAAAATGCGTGGATTGATTACAACAGTCACCATGCGCACTTTCCTCCATGGGAGTAATGTCTCAAGGAGTTTACGCTTTGATCGTTCCCTGGAAGAATAGTAGTAGTTTCCGATGCACTTCTGGAGGCATTCTGTAATCTGTGGAGTATCAGAGTGTTGATGAAACACAGAAATTGCATCGGGATTGAATACAACAGTCACCATGCGCACTTCTTCCACGGGAGGTATGTCTCAAACAGTCTACGCTTTGATCGATCCCTGGAAGACCAGTAGTAGTTTCCGATGCACATCTGGAGGCATTCTGTAATCTCAGGACTATCAGAGTGTTGATGAAACACAGAAATTGCATCGGGATTGAATACAACAGTAACCATGCGCACATTCCTCCATAAAAGTAATGTCTCAAACAGTCTACGCTTTGATCGTTCCCTGGAAGACCAGTAGTAGTTTCCGATGAACATCTGGAGGCCTTCTGTAAATTGTAGACTATCAGAGTGTTGATGAAACACAGAAATTGCATTGGGATTGAATACAACAGTCACCATGCGCACATTCCTCCATAAAAGTAATGTTTCAAATAGTCTACGCTTTGAACGTTCCCTGGAAGACCAGTAGTAGTTTCCGATGAACATCTGGAGGCATTCTGTAATCTGAGGACTATCAGAGTGTTGATGAAACACAGAAATTGCATTGGGATTGAATACAACAGTCACCATGCGCACATTCCTCCATAAAAGTAATATCTCAAACAGTCTACGCTTTGATCGTTCCCTGGAAGACCAGTAGTAGTTTCCGATGCACATCTGGAGGCATTCTGTAATCTGTGGAGTATCAGAGTGTTGATGAAACACAGAAATTGCATCGGGATTGAATACAACAGTTACGTTGCGCACTTTCCTTCATGGGAGTAATTCTCAAACAGTCTACGCTTTGATCGTTCCCTGGAAGACCAGTAGTAGTTTCCGATGCACATCTGGAAGCATTCTGTAATCTGAAGACTATCAGAGTATTTGCGAAACACAGAAATTGCATCGGGATTGAATACAACAGTCACCATGCGCACATTCCTCCATAAAAGTAATGTCTCAAACAGTCTACGCGTTGATCGTTCCCTGGAAGACCAGTAGTAGTTTCCGATGCACATCTGGAGGCATTCTGTAATTTGTGGACTATCAGAGTGTTGATGAAACACAGAAATTGCATCGGGATTGAATACAACAGTCACCATGCGCACATTCCTCCATGGGAGTAATGTCTCAAACAGTCTACGCTTTGATCGTTCCCTGGAAGACCAGTAGTAGTTTCCGATGCACCTTTGGAGGCTTTCTGTACTCTGTGGACTGTCAGAGTGTTGATGAAACACAGAAATTGCATCGGGATTGAATACAACAGTCTTTATGCGCAATTTCCTCCATGGGAATTATGTCTCAAAGAGTCTACGCTTTGATCTTTCAATGGAAGACCAGTAATAGTTTCCGATGCACATCTGGAGGATTCTGTAATCTGTGGACTATCAGAGTGTTGATGAAACACAGAAATTGCATCGGGATTGAATACACCAGTCACCATGCGCACTTTCCTCCATGGGAGTAATAAGCGCACTTTCTTCCACGGGAGGTATGTCTCAAACAGTCTACGCTTTGATCGCTCCCTGGAAGACCAGTAGTAGTTTCCGATGCACATCCGGTATCATTCTGTAATCTGTGGACTATCACAGTGTTGATGAAACACAGAAATTGCATCGGGATTGAATACGACAGTCACCATCCGCACTTTCCTCCATGGGAGTAATCTCTGAAAGAGTCTACGCTTTGATCGTTCCTTGGAAGGCCAGTAGTAGTTTCCGATGCACATCTCGTGGCATTCTGTAATCTGTGGACTATCAGAGTGTTGATGAAACACAGAAAATGCATGGATTGAATGCAACAGTCACCATGCGCACTTTCCTCCATGGGAGTAATGTCTCAATCAGTCTACGCTTTGATCGTTCCCTGAAAGACCAGTAGTAGTTATTGATGCACATCTGAAGAAATTCAGTAATCTGTGGGCTATCAGAGTGTTGATGAAACACAGTAATTGCATCGGGATTGAATACAACAGTCACCATGCGCACTTCCCTCCATGGGAGTAATGTGTCTAACAGTCTACGCTTTGATCGTTACCTGGAAGACCAGTAGTAGTTTCCGATGCACATCTGGAGGCCTTCTGTACTCTGTGGACTATCAGAGAGTTGATGAAACACAGAAATTGCATCGGGATTTAATACAACAGTCTCCATGCGCAGTTTCCTCCATGGGAGTAATGTCTCAAACAGTCTACGCTTTGATCGTTCCCTGGAAGACCAGTAGTAGTTTCCGATGAACATCTGGAAGCATTCTGTAATTTGTGGACTATCAGAGTGTTGATGAAACACAGTAATTGCATCGGGATTGAATACAACAGTCACCATGCGCACTTTCCTCCATGGGAGTAATGTCTCAAACAGTCTACGCTTTGATCGCTCCCTGGAAGACCAGTAGTAGTTTCCGATGCACATCCGGTATCATTCTGTAATCTGTGGACTATCAGAGTGTTGATGAAACACAGAAATTGCATCGGGATTGAATACGACAGTCACCATCCGCACTTTCCTCCATGGGAGTAATGTCTGAAAGAGTCTCTGCTTTGATCGTTCCCTGGAAGACCAGTAGTAGTTTCCGATGCACATCTCGTGGCATTCTGTGATCTGTGGACTATCAGAGTGTTGATGAAACACAGAAAATGCATGGATTGTATTCAACAGTCACCATGCGCACTTTCCTCCATGGGAGTAATGTCTCAAGGAGTTTACGCTATGATCGTTCCCTGGAAGACCAGTAGTAGTTTCCGATGAACATCTGGCGGCATTCTGTAATCATTGGACTACCACAGTGTTGATGAAACATAGAAATTGCATCGGGATTGAATACTACAGTCAATATGCGCACTTTCCTCCACGGGAGGTATGTCTCAAACAGTCTACGCTTTGATCGTTCCCTGGACGACCAGTAGTAGTTTCCGATGCACATCTGGAAGCATTTTGTAATCTGAGGACTATCGGGGTGTTGATGAAACACAGAAATTACATCGGGATTGAATACAACAGTCACCATGCGCACATTTCTCCATAAAATAATGTCTCAATTAGTCTACGCTTTGATAGTTCCCTGGATGACCAGTAGTAGTTTCCGATGAACATCTGGAGGCATTCTGTAATCTATGGACTATCAGAGTGTTGATGAAACACAGAAATTGCATCGGGACTGAATACAACAGTCACCATGCGCACTTGCCTCCACGGTAGTAATGTCTCAAACAGTCTACGCTTTGATCGTTCCCTGGAAGACCAGTAGTAGTTTCCGATGAACATCTGGTGGCATTCTGTAATCTGTGGCCTATCAGAGTGTTGAAGAAACACAGAAATTGTATCGGGATTGAATACAACAGTCACCATGCGCACTTTCCTCCATGGGAGGAATTCTCTAACAGTCTATGCTTGGATCGTTACCTGTAAGACCAGTAGTAGTTTCCGATGCACATCTCGAGGCATTCTGTAATCTGTGGCCTATCAGAGTGTTGAAGAAACACAGTAATTGCATCGGGATTGAATACAACAGTCACCATGCGCACTTTCCTCTACGGGAGTTATGTCTCAAGCTATCTACGATTTGATCGTTCCCTGGAAGTCCAGTAGTAGTTTCTGATGCACATCTGGTGGCATTCTGTAATGTGTAGACTATCAGAGTGTTGATGAAACACAGTAATTCCATCGGGATTGAATACAACAGTCAACATGCGCACTTTCCTCCACGGGAGTATTGTCTCAAATACTCAACGCATTGATCGTTCCCTGGAAGACCAGTAGTAGTTTCCGATGAACATCTGGAGGCATTCTGTAATTTGTGGACTATCAGAGTGTTGATGAAACACAGTAATTGCATCGGGATCGAATACAACAGTCACGATGCGCAATTTCCTTCATGGGAGTAATTCTCAAACAGTCTACGCTTTGATCGTTCCCTGGAAGACCAGTAGTAGTTTCCGATGCACATCTGTAGACATTCTGTAATCTCAGGACTATCAGAGTGTTTGCGAAACACAGAAATTGCATCGGGATTGAATACAACAGTCACCATGCGCACATTCCTCCATAAAAGTAATGTCTCAAACAGTCTACGCTTTGATCGTTCCCTGGAAGACCAATAGTAGTTTCCGATGAACATCTGGTGGCATTCTGTAATATGTGGACTATCAGAGTGTTGATGAAACACAGAAATTGCATCGGGATTGATTACAACAGTCACCATGCGCACTTTCCTCCACGGGAGATATGTCTCAAACAGTCTACGATTTGATCGTTCCCTGGAAGACCAGTAGTAGTTTCCGATGCACATCTGGAGGCTTTCTGTACTCTGTGGACTATCAGAGTGTTGATGAAACACAGAAATTGCATCGGGATTGAATACAATAGTCACCATGCGCACTTTCCTCCATGGGAGTATTGTCTCAAATACTCAACGCTTTGATCGTTCCCTGGAAGACCAGTAGTAGTTTCCGATGATCATCTGGAGGCATTCTGTAATTTGTGGACTATCAGAGTGTTGATGAAACACAGTAATTGCATCGGGATTGAATACAACAGTCACCATGATCACTTTCCTCCATGGGAGTAATGTCTCAAACAGTCTACGCTTTGATCGCTCCCTGGAAGACCAGTAGTAGTTTCCGATGCACATCCGGTATCATTCTGTAATCTGTGGACTATCAGAGTGTTGATGAAACACAGAAATTGCATCGGGATTGATTACGACAGTCACCATCCGTACTTTCCTCCATGGGAGTAATGTCTGAAAGAGTCTACGCTTTGATCGTTCCCTGGAAGACCAGTAGTAGTTTCCGATGCACATCTCGTGGCATTCTGTAATCTGTGGACTATCAGAGTGTTGATGAAACACCGAAAATGCATGGATTGAATACAACAGTCACCATGCGCACTTTCCTCCATGGGAGTAATGGCTCAAGGAGTTTACGCTTTGATCGTTCCCTGGAAGACCAGTAGTAGTTTCCGATGAACATCTGGCGGCCTTCTGTAATCATTGGACTACCACAGTGTTGATGAAACACAGAAATTGCACCGGGATTGAATACAACGGTCACCATGCGCACTTTTCACCACGGGAGGTATGTCTCAAACAGTCTACGCTTTGATCGTTCCCTGTAAGACCAGTAGTTCTTTCCGATGCACATCTGGTGGCATTCTGTAATCTGTGGCCTATCAGAGTGTTGAAGAAACACAGATATTGCATCGGGATTGAATACAACAGTCACCATGCGCACTTTCCTCCATGGGAGTAATTCTCAAACAGTCTATGCTTTGATCGTTCCCCGTAAGACCAGTAGTAGTTTCCGATGCACATCTCGAGGCATTCTGTAATCTGTGGACTATTAGAGTGTTGATGAAACACAGAAATTGCATCGGGATTGAATACAACAGTCACCATGCGCACATTCCTCCATAAAAGTAAGTTCTCAAACAGTCTACGCTTCGATCGTCACCTGGAAGACCAGTAGTAGTTTCCGATGAACATCTGGAGGCATTCTGTAATATGTGGACTATCAGAGTGTTGACGAAAAACACAGAAATTGCATCGCGGTCGAATACAATAGTCACTATGCGCACTTTCCGTCATGGGAGTAATGTCCCAGACAGCCTACGCTTTGATCTTTCCCTGGAAGACCAGTAGTAGTTTCCGATGCACATCTGGAGGCATTCTGTAATTTGTGGACTATCAGAGTGTTGATGAAACACAGAAATTTCATCGGGATTGAATACAACAGTCACCAGGCGCACTTTCCTCCATGGGAGTAATGTCTCAAACAGTCTACGCTTTGATTGTTCCCTGGAGGACCACTAGTAGTTTCTGATGCACATCTGGTGGCATTCTGTAATGTGTAGACTATCAGAGTGTTGATGAAACACAGAAATTGCATCGGGATTGAATACAATAGTCACCATGCGCACCTTCCGTCATGGGTGTAATGTCTCAAACAGTCTACGCTTTGATCGTTCCCTGGAAGACCAGTAGTAGTTTCCGATGCACATCTGGAGGCATTCTGTAATCTGTGGACTATCAGAGTGTTGATGAAACACAGAAATTGCATCGGGATTGAATACCACAGTCACCATGCGCACTATCCTCCATGGGAGTAATATCTAAAACAGCCTACGCTTTGATCGTTCCCTGGAAGACCAGTAGTAGTTATTGATGCACATCTGAAGAAATTCTGTAATCTGTGGACTATCAGAGTGTTGATGAAACACAGTAATTGCATCGGGATTGAATACAACAGTCACCATGCGCACTTTCCTCCATGGGAGTAATGTGTCTAACAGTCTACGCTTTGATCGTTACCTGGAAGACCAGTAGTAGTTTCCGATGCACATCTGGAGGCCTTCTGTACTCTGTGGACTATCAGAGCGTTGATGAAACACAGAAATTGCATCGGGATTTAATACAACAGTCTCCATGCGCAGTTTCCTCCATGGGAGTAATGTCTCAAACAGTCTACGCTTTGATCGTTCCCTGGTAGACCAGTAGTAGTTTCAATTGCACAACTGGAGGCACTCTGTAATCTGTGGACTACCAGAGTGTTGATGAATCACAGAAATTGCCTCGGGATTGAATACAACAGTCACCAAGCGCACTTTCCTCCATGGGAGTAATGTTTCAAAGAGTTTACGCTTTGATCGTTCCCTGGAAGACTAGTAGCAGTTTCCGATGCACATGTGGAGGCATTCTGTAATCTGTGGAGTATCAGAGTGTTGATGAAACACAGAAATTGCATCGGGTTTGAATACAACAGTCACCATGCGCACATTCCTCCATGGGAGTAATTCTCAAACAGTCTATGCTTTTATCGTTCCCTGTAAGACCAGTAGTAGTTACCCGATGCACATCTTGAGGCATTCTGTAATCTGTGGATTATTATAGTGTTGATGACACACAGATATTGCATCGGGATTGAATACAACAGTCACCATGCGCACATTCCTCCATAAAAGTAAGTTCTCAAACAGTCTACGCCTTGATCGTTCCCTGGAAGACCAGTAGTAGTTTCCGATGAACATCTGGAGGCATTCTGTAATTTGTGGATTATCAGAGTGTTGACGAAACACAGAAATTGCATCGGGATTAAAATTAACAGTCACCATGCGCACTTTCCTCCACGGAAGTAATGTCTCAAACAATCTACGCTTTGTTCGTTCCCTGGAAGACCAGTAGTAGTTTCCGATGCACATCTGGTGGCATTCTGTAATGTGTAGACCATCAGAGTGTTGATGAAACACAGTAATTGCATCGGGATTGAATACAACAATCACCATGCGCAGTTTCCTCCATGGGAGTATTGTCTCTAACAGTCTACGCTTTGATCTTTCCCTGGAAGACCATTAGTAGTTTCCGATGAACAACTGGTGGCATTCCGTAATCTGTGGCCTATCAGAGTGTTGATGAAACACAGAAATTGCATCGGGATTGAATACAACATTCACCATGCGCACTTTCCTCCATGGGAGTAATTCTCAAACAGTCTATGCTTTGATCGTTCCCTGTAAGACCAGTAGTAGTTTCCGATGCACATCTCGAGGCATTCTGTAGTCTGTGGACTATTAGAGTGTTGATGAAACACAGATATTGCATCGGGATTGAATACAACAGTCACCATGCGCACATTCCTCCATAAAAGTAAGGTCTCAAACAGTCTACGCCTTGATCGTTCACTGGAAGACCAGTAGTAGTTTCCGATGAACATCTGGAGGCATTCTGTAATTTGTGGACTATCAGAGTGTTGACGAAACACAGAAATTGCATCGGGATTGAATACAACAGTCACCATGCGCACTTTCCTCCACGGGAGTAATGTCTCAAACAGTCCACGCTTTGATCGTTCCCTGGAACAGCAGTAGTAGTTTCCGATGCACATCTGAAGGCATTCTGTAATCTGTGGACTATCAGAGTGTTGATGAAACACAGAAATTGCATCGGGATTGAATACAATAGTCACCATGCGCACTTTCCGCCATGGGTGTAATGTCTCAAACAGTCTACGCTTTGATCGTTCCCTGGAAGACCAGTAGTAGTTTCCGATGCACATCTGGAGGCTTTCTGTACTCTGTGGTCTATCAGAGTGTTGATGAAACACAGAAATTGCATCGGGATTGAATACAACAGTCTCCATGCGCAATTTCCTCCATGGGAGTAATGTCTCAGACAGTCTACGCTTTGATCTTTCCCTGGAGACCAGTAGTAGTTTCCGATGCACATCTGGAGGCATTCTGTAATTTGTGGACTATCCGAGTGTTGATGAAACACAGAAATTGCATGGGGATTGAATACAACAGTCACCAGGCGCACTTTCCTCCATGGGAGTAATGTCTCAAACAGTCTACCCTTTGATCGTTCCCTGGAAGACCACTAGTAGTTTCTGATGCACATCTGGCGGCATTCTGAATTGTGTAGACTATCAGAGTGTTGATGAAACACAGTAATTCCATCGGGATTAAATACAACAGTCACCATGCGCACTTTCCTCCATGGGAGTAATGTCTCTAACAGTCTACGCTTTGATCGTTCCCTGGAAGACCAGTAGTAGTTTCCGATGCACATCTGGAGGCTCTCTGTTCTCTGTGGACTATCAGAGTGTTGATGAAACACTGAAATTGCATCGGGATTGAATACAACAGTCACCATGCGCACTTTCCTCCATGGGAGTAATGTCTCAAACAGTCAACGCTTTGATCGTTCCCTGGAAGACCAGTAGTAGTTTCCGATGCACATCTGAAGGCATTCTGAAATCTATGGACTATCAGAGTGTTGATGATACACAGAAATTGCATCGGGATTGAATACAATAGTCACCATACGCACTTTCCGCCATGGGTGTAATGTCTCAAACAGTCTACGCTTTGATCGTTCCCTGGAAGACCAGTAGTAGTTTCCGATGCACATCTGGAGGCATTCTGTAATCTGTGGACTATCAGAGTATTGATGAAACACAGAAATTGCATCGGGATTGAATACAACAGTCACCATGCGCACTATCCTCCATGCGAGTAATATCTAAAACAGCCTACGCTTTGATCGTTCCCTGGAAGACCAGTAGTAGTTATTGATGCACATCTGAACATATTCTGTAATCTGTGGACTATCAGATTGTTGATGAAACACAGTAATTGCATCGGGTATTGAATACAACAGTCACCATGCGCACTTTCCTCCATGGGAGTAATGTCTCTAACAGTCTCCGCTTTGATCGTTCCCTGGAAGACCAGTAGTAGTTTCAGATGCACATCCGGAGGCTTTCTGTACTCTTTGGACTATCAGAGTGTTGATGAAACACAGAAATTGCATCGGGATTGAATACAACAGTCTCCATGTGCAGTTTCCTCCATGGGAGTAATGTCTCAAACAGTCTACGCTTTGATCGTTCCCTGGTAGACCAGTAGTAGTTTCAGTTGCACATCTGGAGGCATTCTGTAATCTGTGGACTACCAGAGTGTTGATGAAACACAGAAATTGCCTCGGGATTAAATACAACAGTCACCATGCGCACTTTCCTCCATGGCAGTAATGTTTCAAAGAGTTTACGCTTTCATCGTTAACTGGAAGACCAGTAGCAGTTTCCGATGCACATGTGGAGGCATTCTGTAATCTGTGGAGTATCAGAGTGTTGATGAAACACAGAAATTGCATCGGGATTGAATACAACAGTCACCATGCGCACTTTCCTCCACGGGATTAATGTCTCAAACAATCTACGATTTGATCGTTCCCTGGAAGATCAGTAGTAGTTTCCGATGCACATCTGGTGGCATTCTGTAATCTGTGGATTATCAGAGTGTTGATGAAACACAAAAATTGCATCGGGATCGAATACAACAGTCACCATGCGCACTTTCCTCCATGGGAGTAATTCTCAAACAGTCTATGCTTTGAGCGTTCCCTGTAAGACCAGTAGTAGTTTCCGATGCACATCTCGAGGCATTCTGTAATCTGTGGACTATTAGAGTGTTGATGAAACACAGATATTGCATCGGGATTGAATACAACAGTCACCATGCGCACTTTCCTCCATAAAAGTAAAGTATCAAACAGTCTACGATTTGATCGTTCCCTGGCAGACCGGTAGTAGTTTCCGATGCACATCTGGTGGCATTCTGTAATGTGCAGACTATCAGAGTGTTGATGAAACACAGTAATTGCATCGGGATTGAATGCAACAGTCACCATGCGCACTTTCCTCCACAGGATTAATGTCTCAAACAATCTACGCTTTGATCGTTCCCTGGCAGACCAGTAGTAGTTTCCGATGCACATCTGGTGGCATTCTGTAATGTGCAGACTATCAGAGTGTTGATGAAACACAGTAATTGCATCGGGATTGAATACAACAGTCACCATGCGCACTTTCCTCCATGGGAGTAATGTCTCTAACAGTCTACGCTTTGATCTTTCCCTGGGAGACCAGTAGTAGTTTCCGATGAACATCTGGTGGCATTCTGTAATCTGTGGCCTATCAGAGTGTTAATGAAACACAGAAATTGCATCGGGATTGAATACAACAGTCACCATGCGCACTTTCCTCCATGGGAGTAAGTCTCAAACAGTCTATGCTTTGATCGTTCCCTCTAAGACCAGTAGTAGTTTCCGATGCACATCTCGAGGCATTCTGTAATCTGTGGTCTATTAGAGTTTTGATGAAACACAGATATTGCATCGGGATTGAATACAACAGTCACCATGCGCACATTCCTCCATAAAAGTAAGGTCTCAAACAGTCTACGCTTTGATCGTTCCCTGGAAGACCAGTAGTAGTTTCCGATGCACATCTGGATTCATTCTGTAATCTGTGGACTATCAGAGTGTTGATGAAACACAGAAATTGCATCGGGATTGAATACAGCAGTCACCATGCGCACTATCCTCCATGAGAATAATATCTAAAACAGCCTAGGCTTTGATCGTTCCCTGGAAGACCAGTAGTAGTTATTGATGCACATCTGAAGAAATTCTGTAATCTGTGGACTATCAGAGTGTTGATGAAACAAAGTAATTGCATCGGGTATTGAATACAACAGTCACCATGCGCACTTTCCTAAATGGGAGTAATGTCTCTAACAGTCTCCGCTTTGATCGTTTCCTGAAAGACCAGTAGTAGTTTCAGATGCACATCTGGAGGCATTCTGTACAATGTGGACTATCAGAGTGTTGATGAAACACAGAAATTGCATCGGGATTGAATACAACAGTCACCATGCGCACTTTCCTCCATGGGAGTAATTCTCAAACAGTCTATGCTTTGATCGTTCCCTGTAAGACCAGTAGTAGTTTCCGATGCACATCTCGAGGCATTCTGTAATCTGTGGACTATTAGAGTGTTGATGAAACACAGATATTGCATCTTGATTGAATACAACAGTCACCATGCGCACTTTCCTCCACAGGAGTAATGTCTCAAACAATCTACGCTTTGATCGTTCCCAGGCAGACCAGTAGTAGTTTCCGATGCACATCTGGTGGCATTCTGTAATGTGCAGACTATCAGAGTGTTGATGAAACACAGTAATTGCATCGGGATTGAATACAACAGTCACCATGCGCACTTTCCTCCATGGGTGTAATGTCTCTAACAGGCTACGCTTTGAACTTTCCCTGGAAGACCAGTGGTAGTTTCCGATGAACATCTGGTGGCATTCTGTAATCTGTGGCCTATTAGAGTGTTAATGAAACACAGAAATTGCATCGGGATTGAATACAACAGTCACCATGCGCACTTTCCTCCATAAAAGTAAGGTCTCAAACAGTCTACGCTTTGATCGTTCCCTGGAAGACCAGTAGTAGTTTCCGATGAACATCTGGAGGCATTCTGTAATTTGTGGACTATCAGAGTGTTGACGAAACACAGAAATTGCATCCGGATTGAATACAACAGTCACCATGCGCACTTTCCTCCACGGGAGTAATGTCTCAAACAATCTACGCTTTGATCGTTCCCTGGAAGACCAGTAGTAGTTTCCGATGCACATCTGGTGGCATTCTGTAATGTGTAGACTATTAGAGTGTTGATGAAACACAGTAATTGCATCGCGATTGAATACAACAGTCACCATGCGCACTTTCCTCCATGGGAGTAATGTCTCTAACAGTCCTCGCCTTAATCATTCCCTGGAAGACCAGTAGCAGTTTCCGATGCACATCTGGAGGCTTTCTGTACTCTGTGGACTATCAGAGTGTTGATGAAACACAGAAATTGAATCGGGATTGAATACAACAGTCTGCATGAACAGTTTCCGCCATGGGAGTTATGTCTCAAACAGTCTACGCTTTGATCGTTCCCTGGGAGACCTCTAGTAGTTTCTGATGCACATCTGGAAGCATTCTGTAGTCTGTGGACTATCAGAGTGTTGATGAAACACAGAAATTGCATCGGGATTGAATACAACAGTCACCATGCGCACTTTCCTCCATGGGAGTAATGTTTCAAGGAGTTTACGCTTTCATCGTTCCCTGGAAGACCAGTAGCAGTTTCCGATGCACATGTGGAGGCATTCTGTAATATGTGGAGTATCAGAGTGTTGATGAAACACAGAAATTGCATCGGGATTGAATACAACAGTCACCATGCGCACTTTCCTAAACGGGAGTATTGTCTCAAACAATCTACGCTTTGATCGTTCCCTGGAAGACCAGTAGTAGTTTCCGATGCACATCTGGTGGCATTTTGTAATCTGTGGATTATCAGAGTGTTGATGAAACACAAAAATTGCATCGGGATTGAATACAACAGTCACCATGCGCACTTTCCTCCATGGGAGTAATTCTCAAACAGTCTATGCTTTGATCGTTCCCTGTAAGACCAGTAGTAGTTTCCGATGCACATCTCGAGGCATTCTGTAATCTGTGGACTATTAGAGTGTTGATGAAACACAGATATTGCATCTTGATTGAATACAACAGTCACCATGCGCACTTTCCTCCACGGGAGTATTGTCTCAAACAATCTACGCTTTGATCGTTCCCTGGAAGACCAGTAGTAGTTTCCGATGCACATATGGTGGCATTTTGTAATCTGTGGATGATCAGAGTGTTGATGAAACACAAAACTTGCATCGGGATTGAATACAACAGTCACCATGCGCACATTCCTCCATAAAAGAAAGGTCTCAAACAGTCTACGCTTTGATCGTTCCCTGGAAGACCAGTAGTAGTTTCCGATGCACATCTGGATTCATTCTGTAATCTGTGGACTATCAGAGTGTTGATGAAACACAGAAATTGCATCGGGATTGAATACAGCAGTCACCATGCGCACTATCCTCCATGAGAATAATATCTAAAACAGCCTAGGCTTTGATCGTTCCCTGGAAGACCAGTAGTAGTTATTGATGCACATCTGAAGAAATTCTGTAATCTGTGGACTATCAGAGTGTTGATGAAACAAAGTAATTGCATCGGGTATTGAATACAACAGTCACCATGCGCACTTTCCTAAATGGGAGTAATGTCTCTAACAGTCTCCGCTTTGATCGTTTCCTGGAAGACCAGTAGTAGTTTCAGATGCACATCTGGAGGCATTCTGTACTATGTGGACTATCAGAGTGTTGATGAAACACAGAAATTGCATCGGGATTGAATACAACAGTCACCATGCGCACTTTCCTCCATGGGAGTAATTCTCAAACAGTCTATGCTTTGATCGTTCCCTGTAAGACCAGTAGTAGATTCCGATGCACATCTCGAGGCATTCTGTAATCTGTGGACTATTAGAGTGTTGATGAAACACAGATATTGCATCTTGATTGAATACAACAGTCACCATGCGCACTTTCCTCCACGGGAGTAATGTCTCAAACAATCTACGCTTTGATCGTTCCCAGGCAGACCAGTAGTAGTTTCCGATGCACATCTGGTGGCATTCTGTAATGTGCAGACTATCAGAGTGTTGATGAAACACAGTAATTGCATCGGGATTGAATACAACAGTCACCATGCGCACTTTCCTCCATGGGTGTAATGTCTCTAACAGGCTACGCTTTGATCTTTCCCTGGAAGACCAGTGGTAGTTTCCGATGAACATCTGGTGGCATTCTGTAATCTGTGGCCTATCAGAGTGTTAATGAAACACAGAAATTGCATCGGGATTGAATACAACAGTCACCATGCGCACTTTCCTCCATAAAAGTAAGGTCTCAAACAGTCTACGCTTTGATCGTTCCCTGGAAGACCAGTAGTAGTTTCCGATGAACATCTGGAGGCATTCTGTAATTTGTGGACTATCAGAGTGTTGACGAAACACAGAAATTGCATCCGGATTGAATACAACAGTCACCATGCGCACTTTCCTCCACGGGAGTAATGTCTCAAACAATCTACGCTTTGATCGTTCCCTGGAAGACCAGTAGTAGTTTCCGATGCACATCTGGTGGCATTCTGTAATGTGTAGACTATTAGAGTGTTGATGAAACACAGTAATTGCATCGAGATTGAATACAACAGTCACCATGCGCACTTTCCTCCATGGGAGTAATGTCTCTAACAGTCCTCGCCTTGATCATTCCCTGGAAGACCAGTAGCAGTTTCCGATGCACATCTGGAGGCTTTCTGTACTCTGTGGACTATCAGAGTGTTGATGAAACACAGAAATTGAATCGGGATTGAATACAACAGTCTGCATGCGCAGTTTCCGCCATGGGAGTTATGTCTCAAACAGTCTACGCTTTGATCGTTCCCTGGGAGACCTCTAGTAGTTTCTGATGCACATCTGGAAGCATTCTGTAGTCTGTGGACTATCAGAGTGTTGATGAAACACAGAAATTGCATCGGGATTGAATACAACAGTCACCATGCGCACTTTCCTAAACGGGAGTATTGTCTCAAACAATCTACGCTTTGATCGTTCCCTGGAAGACCAGTAGTAGTTTCCGATGCACATCTGGTGGCATTTTGTAATCTGTGGATTATCAGAGTGTTGATGAAACACAAAAATTGCATCGGGATTGAATACAACAGTCACCATGCGCACTTTCCTCCATGGGAGTAATTCTCAAACAGTCTATGCTTTGATCGTTCCCTGTAAGACCAGTAGTAGTTTCCGATGCACATCTCGAGGCATTCTGTAATCTGTGGACTATTAGAGTGTTGATGAAACACAGATATTGCATCTTGATTGAATACAACAGTCACCATGCGCACTTTCCTCCACGGGAGTAATGTCTCAAACAATCTACGCTTTGATCGTTCCCAGGCAGACCAGTAGTAGTTTCCGATGCACATCTGGTGGCATTCTGTAATTTGCAGACTATCAGAGTGTTGATGAAACACAGTAATTGCATCGGGATTGAATACAACAGTCACCATGCGCACTTTCCTCCATTTTAGTAATGTCTCTAACAGTCCTCGCTTTGATCTTTCTCTGGAAGACCAGTCGCAGTTTCCGATGCACATCTGGAGGCTTTATGTACTCTGTGGACTATCAGAGTGTTGATGAAACACAGAAATTGAATCGGGATTGAATACAACAGTCTGCACGCGCAGTTTCCGCCATGGGAGTTATGTCTCAAACAGTCTACGCTTTGATCGTTCCCTGGGAGACCTCTAGTAGTTTCTGATGCACATCTGGAAGCATTCTGTAGTCTGTGGACTATCAGAGTGTTGATGAAACACAGAAATTGCATCGGGATTGAATACAACAGTCACCATGAGCTCTTTCCTCCAAAGGAGTAATTCTCAAACAGTCTATGATTTGATCGTTCACTGTAAGACCAGTAGTAGTTTCCGATGCACATCTCGAGGCATTCTGTAATCTGTGGACTATTACAGTGTTGATGAAACACAGAAATTGAATCGGGATTGAATACAACAGTCACCATGCGCACATTCCTCCATGGGAGTAATGTCTCAAACAGTATACGCTTTGATCGTTCCGTGGAAGACCAGTAGTAGTTTCCGATGCACATCTGGAGGCATTCTGTAATTTGTGGACTATCAGAGTGTTGATGAAACACAGAAATTGCATCGGGATTGAATACAACAGTCACCATGCGCACTTTCCTCCAATGGGAGTAATTCTCAAACAGTCTATGCTTTGATCTTTCCCTGGAAGACCAGTAGTAGTTTCCGATGAACAACTGGAGGCATTCTATAATTTGTGGACTATCAGAGTGTTGATGAAACCCAGAAATTGCATCGGGATTGAATACAACAGTCACCATGCGCACTTTCCTCCATGGGAGTAATGTCTCAAACAGTATACGCTTTGATCGTTCCGTGGAAGACCAGTAGTAGTTTCCGATGCATATCTGGAGGCATTCTGTAGTCTGTGGACTATAAGAGTGTTGATGAAACACAGATATTGCATCGGGATTGAATACAACAGTCACCATGCGCAGATTCCTCCATGGGAGTAATGTCTCAAACATTATACGCTTTGATCGTTCCCTGTAAGACCAGTAGTAGTTTCCGATGCACATCTGAAGGCATTCTGTAATCTGTGGACTATCAGAGTGTTGATGAAACACAGAAATTGCATCGGGATTGAATACAATAGCCACTATGCGCACTTTCCGCCACGGGAGTAATGTCTCCGACAGTCTACGCTTTGATCTTTCCCTGGAAGACCTGTAGTAGTTTCCGATGCACATCTGGAGGCTTTCTGTTCTCTGTGGACTATCAGAGTGTTGATGAAACACAGAAATTGCATCGGGATTGAATACAACAGTCACCATGCGCAGATTCCTCCATGGGAGTAATGTCTCTAACAGGCTACGCTTTGATCTTTACCTGCAAGACCAGTGTTAGTTTCCGATGAACATCTGGTGGCATTCTGTAATCTGTGGCCTATCAGAGTGTTGATGAAACACAGAAATTGCATCGGGACTGAATACAACAGTCAGCATGCGCACTTTCCTCCATGGGAGTAATTCTCAAACGGTCTATGCTTTGATCGTTCCCTCTAAGACCAGTAGTAGTTTCCGATGCACATCTCGAGGCATTCTGTAATCTGTGGTCTATTAGAGTTTTGATGAAACACAGATATTGCATCGGGATTGAATACAACAGTCACCATGCGCACATTCCTCCATAAAAGTAATGTCTCAAACAGTCTACGTTTTGATCGTTCCCTGGAAGACCAGTAGCAGTTTCCGATTAACATCTGGAGGCATTCTGTAATTTGTGGACTATCAGAGTGTTGACGAAACACAGAAATTGCATCGGGATTGAATACAACAGTCACCATGCGCACTTTCCTCCACAGGAGTAATGTCTCAAACAATCTACGCTTTGATCGTTCCCTGGAAGACCAGTAGTAGTTTCCGACGCACATCTGGTGGCATTCTGTAATGTGTAGACTATCAGAGTGTTGATGAAACACAGTAATTGCATCGGGATTGAATACAACAGTCACCATGCGCACTCTCCATGGGAGTAATGTCTCTAACAGTCTACGCTTTGATCGTTCCCTGGGAGACCTCTAGTAGTTTCTGATGCACATCTGGAAGCATTCCGTAGTCTGTGGACTATCAGAGTGTTGATGAAACACAGAAATTGCATCGGGATTGAATACAACAGTCACCATGCGCACTATCCTCCATGGGAGTAATGTTTCAAGGAGTTTACGCTTTCATCGTTCCCTGGAAGACCAGTAGCAGTTTCCGATGCACATGTGGAGGCATTCTGTAATATGTGGAGTATCAGAGTGTTGATGAAACACAGAAATTGCATCGGGATTGAATACAACAGTCACCATGCGCACTTTCCTAAACGGGAGTATTGTCTCAAACAATCTACGCTTTGATCGTTCCCTGGAAGACCAGTAGTAGTTTCCGATGCACATCTGGTGGCATTTTGTAATCTGTGGATTATCAGAGTGTTGATGAAACACAAAAATTGCATCGGGATTGAATACAACAGTCACCATGCGCACTTTCCTCCATGGGAGTAATTCTCAAACAGTCTATGCTTTGATCGTTCCCTGTAAGACCAGTAGTAGTTTCCGATGCACATCTTGAGGCATTCTGTAATCTGTGGACTATTAGAGTGTTGATGAAACACAGATATTGCATCTTGATTGAATACAACAGTCACCATGCGCACTTTCCTCCACGGGAGTAATGTCTCAAACAATCTACGCTTTGATCGTTCCCAGGCAGACCAGTAGTAGTTTCCGATGCACATCTGGTGGCATTCTGTAATGTGCAGACTATCAGAGTGTTGATGAAACACAGTAATTGCATCGGGATTGAATACAACAGTCACCATGCGCACTTTCCTCCATGGGAGTAATGTCTCTAACAGGCTACGCTTTGATCTTTCCCTGGAAGACCAGTGGTAGTTTCCGATGAACATCTGGTGGCATTCTGTAATCTGTGGCCTATCAGAGTGTTGATGAAACAAAGAAATTGCATCGGGATTGAATACAACAGTCACCATGCGCACTTTCCTCCATGGGAGTAATTCTCAAACAGTCTATGCTTTGATCGTTCCCTGTAAGACCAGTAGTAGTTTCCGATGCACATCTCGAGGCATTGTGTAATCTGTGGACTATTACAGTGTTGATGAAACACAGAAATTGCATCGGGATTGAATGCAACAGTCACCATGCGCACTTTCCTCATTGGGAGTAATGTCTCTAACAGTCTACGATTTGATCGTTCCCTGGAACACCAGTAGTAGTTTCCGATGCACATCTGGAGGCTTTCTGTACTCTGTGGACTATCGGAGTGTTGATGAAACTCAGTAAATGCATCGGGATTGAATACAACAGTCACCTTGCGCACTTTCCTCATTGGGAGTAATGTCTCTAACAGTCTACGATTTGATCGTTCCCTGGAACACCAGTAGTAGTTTCCGATGCACATCTGGAGGCTTTCTGTACTCTGTGGACTATCAGAGTGTTGATGAAACTCAGTAATTGCATCGGGATTGAATACAACAGTCACCTTGCGCACTTTCCTCCATGGGAGTAATGTTTCTAACAGTCTACGCTTTGATCGTTCCCTGGAAGACCAGTAGTAGTATACGATGAACTTCTGGAGGCTTTCTGTACTCTGTGGACTGTCGGAGTGTTCATGAAAAAAATAAATTGCATCGGGATTGAATACAACAGTCTCCATGCGCACTTTCCTCCATGGGAGTAATTTTCAAACAGTCTATGCTTTGATCATTCCCTGTAAGACCAGTAGTAGTTTTCGATGCACATCTGAAGGCATTCTGTAATTTGTGGACTATCAGAGTGTATGATGAAACACAGAAATTGCATCGGGATTGAATACAAGAGTCTCCATGCGCACTTTCCTCCATGGGAGTAATGTCTCAAACAGTCTACGCTTCGATCGTTCCCTGGAAGGCCAGTAGAGGTTTACGATGAACATCTGGAGGCATTCTGTAATCTGTGGACTATCAGAATGTTGATGAAACACAGAAATTGCATCGGGATTGAATACAACAGTCACCATGCGCACTTTCCTCCATGGGAGTAATTCTCAAACAGTCTATGCTTTGATCGTACCCTGTAAGACCAGTAGTAGTTTCCGATGCACATCTGGAGGCATTCTGTTGACTATTAGAGTGTTGATGAAACACAGAAATTGCATCGGGATTGAATATAATAGTCACTATGCGCACTTTCCGCAATGGGAGTAATGTCTCAGACAGTCTACGCTTTGATCTTTCCCTGGATGACCAGTAGTAGGTTCCTATGCACATCTGGAGGCATTCTGTAATTTGTGGACTATCAGAGTGTTGATGAAACACAGAAATTGCATCGGGATTGAATACAACAGTCACCAGGCGCACTTTCCTCCATGGGAGTAATGTCTCAAACAGTCTACCCTTTGATCGTTCCCTGGAAGACCTCTAGTAGTTTCTGATGCACATCTGGTTGCATTCTGTAATGTGTAGTCTATCAGAGTGTTGATGAAACACAGTAATTCCATCGGGATTAAATACAACACTCACCATGCGCACTTTCCTCCATGGGAGTAATGTCTCTAACAGTCTACGCTTTGATCGTTCCCTGGAAGACCAGTAGTAGTTTCCGATGCACATTTGGAGGCTTTCTGTTCTCTGTGGACTATCAGAGTGTTGATGAAACACAGTAATTGCATCGGGATTGAATACAACAGTCTCCATGCGCAGTTTCCGCCATGGGAGTAATGTCTCCAACAGTCTACGCTTTGATCGTTCCCTGGAAGACCAGTAGTAGTTTCCGATGCACATCTGGAGGCATTCTGTAATCTGTGGACTATCAGAGTGTTGATGAAACACAGAAACTGCATCGGGATTGAATACAACAGTCACCATGCGCTCTATCCTCCATGCGATTAATATCTAAAACAGCCTACGCTTTGATCGTTCCCTGGAAGACCAGTAGTAGTTATTGATGCACATCTGAAGAAATTCTGTAATCTGTGGACTATCAGAGTGTTGATGAAACAGAGTAATTGCATCGGGATTGAATACAACAGTCACCATGCGCACTTTCCTCCATGGGAGTAATGTCTCTAACAGTCTACGCTTTGATCGTTCCCTGGAAGACCAGTAGTAGTTTCCGATGCACATCTGGAGGCTTTCTGTACTCTGTGGATTATCAGAGTGTTAATGAAACACAGAAATTGCATCGGGATTGAATACAACAGTCTCCATGCACAGTTTCCTTCATGGTAGTAATGTCTCAAACAGTCTACGCTTTGATTGTTCCCTTGAAGACCAGTAGTAGTTTCCGATGCACATCTGGAGTCATTCTGTAATCTGTGGACTATCAGACTGTTGATGAAACACAGAAATTGCATCGAGATTGAAAACAACAATCACCATGAGCACTTTCTTCCATGGGAGTAATGTCTCTAACAATCTAAGATTTGATCGTTCCATGGAAGGCCAGTAGTAGTTTCCGATGCACATCTGGTGGCACTCTGTAATCTGTGACTATCAGACTGTTGATGAAACATCGAAATTGCATCGAGATTGAATACAACAGTCACCATTCGCACTTTCCTATATGGGAGTAATGTCTCAAACAGTCTACGCATTGATCGTTCACTGGAAGACCAGTAGTAGTTTCTGATGCACATCTGGTAGGATTCTGTAATGTGTAGACTATCAGAGTGTTGATGAAACACAGTAATTCTATCGGGATTAAATACAACAATCACCATGCGCACTTTCCTCCATGGGAGTAATGTCTCTTACAGTCTACGCTTTGCTCGTCCCCTGGAAGCTCAGTAGTAGTTTCCGATGCACATCAGAAGGCATTCTGTAATCTGTGGACTATCAGAGTGTTGATGAAACACAGTAATTGCATCGGGATTGAATACAACAGTCACCATGCGCACTTTCCTCCATGGGAGTAATGTCTCTAACAGTCCTCGCTTTGATCTTTCCCTTGAAGACCAGTAGTAGTTTCCGATGCACATCTGGAGGCTTTCTGTACTCTGTGGACTATCAGAGTGTTCATGAAACCAATAAATTGCATCGAGATTGAATACAACTGTCTCCATGCGCAGTTTCCGCCATGGGAGTTATGTCTCAAACAGTCTACGCTTTGATCGTTCCCTGGGAGACCAGTAGTAGTTTCCGATGAACATATGGAGGCATTCTGTAATTTGTGGACTATCAGAGTGTTGACCAAACACAGAAATTGCATCGGGATTGAATGCAACAGTCACCATGCGCACTCTCCTCCACGGGAGTAATCTCTCAAACAATCTACGTTTAGATCGTTCCCTGGCAGACAAGTAGTAGTTTCCGAAGCACATCTGGTGGCATTCTGTAATGTGCAGACTATCAGAGTGTTGATGAAACACAGTAATTGCATCGGGATTGAATACAACAGTCACCATGCGCACTTTCCTCCATGGGAGTAATGTCTCTAACAGGCTACGCTTTGATCTTTCCCTGGAAGACCAGTGGTAGTTTCCGATGAACATCTGGTGGCATTCTGTAATCTGTGGCCTATCAGAGTGTTGATGAAACACAGAAATTGCATCGGGATTGAATACAACAGTCACCATGCGCACTTTCCTCCATGGGAGTAATTCTCAAACAGTCTATGCTTTGATCGTTCCCTGTAAGACCAGTAGTAGTTTCCGATGCACATCTCGAGGCATTGTGTAATCTGTGGACTATTACAGTGTTGATGAAACACAGAAATTGCATCGGGATTGAATGCAACAGTCACCATGCGCACTTTCCTCCATGGGAGTAATGTCTCTAACAGTCCTCGCTTTGATCTTTCCCTTGAAGACCAGTAGTAGTTTCCGATGCACATCTGGAGGCTTTCTGTACTCTGTGGACTATCAGAGTGTTCATGAAACCAATAAATTGCATCGAGATTGAATACAACTGTCTCCATGCGCAGTTTCCGCCATGGGAGTTATGTCTCAAACAGTCTACGCTTTGATCGTTCCCTGGGAGACCAGTAGTAGTTTCCGATGAACATATGGAGGCATTCTGTAATTTGTGGACTATCAGAGTGTTGACCAAACACAGAAATTGCATCGGGATTGAATGCAACAGTCACCATGCGCACTCTCCTCCACGGGAGTAATCTCTCAAACAATCTACGTTTAGATCGTTCCCTGGCAGACAAGTAGTAGTTTCCGATGCACATCTGGTGGCATTCTGTAATGTGCAGACTATCAGAGTGTTGATGAAACACAGTAATTGCATCGGGATTGAATACAACAGTCACCATGCGCACTTTCCTCCATGGGAGTAATGTCTCTAACAGGCTACGCTTTGATCTTTCCCTGGAAGACCAGTGGTAGTTTCCGATGAACATCTGGTGGCATTCTGTAATCTGTGGCCTATCAGAGTGTTGATGAAACACAGAAATTGCATCGGGATTGAATACAACAGTCACCATGCGCACTTTCCTCCATGGGAGTAATTCTCAAACAGTCTATGCTTTGATCGTTCCCTGTAAGACCAGTAGTAGTTTCCGATGCACATCTCGAGGCATTGTGTAATCTGTGGACTATTACAGTGTTGATGAAACACAGAAATTGCATCGGGATTGAATGCAACAGTCACCATGCGCACTTTCCTCATTGGGAGTAACGTCTCTAACAGTCTACGATTTGATCGTTCCCTGGAACACCAGTAGTAGTTTCCGATGCACATCTGGAGGCTTTCTGTACTCTGTGGACTATCAGAGTGTTGATGAAACTCAGTAAATGCATCGGGATTGAATACAACAGTCACCTTGCGCACTTTCCTCATTGGGAGTAATGTCTCTAACAGTCTGCGATTTGATCGTTCCCTGGAACACCAGTAGTAATTTCCGATGCACATCTGGAGGCTTTCTGTACTCTGTGGACTATCAGAGTGTTGATGAAACTCAGTAATTGCATCGGGATTGAATACAACAGTCACCTTGCGCACTTTCCTCCATGGGAGTAATGTCTCTAACAGTCTACGCTTTGATCGTTCCCTGGAAGACCAGTAGTAGTATACGATGAATATCTGGAGGCTTTCTGTACTCTGTGGACTGTCGGAGTGTTCATGAAACAAATAAATTGCATCGGGATTGAATACAACAGTCTCCATGCGCACTTTCCTCCATGGGAGTAATTTTCAAACAGTCTATGCTTTGATCATTCCCTGTAAGACCAGTAGTAGTTTTCGATGCACATCTGAAGGCATTCTGTAATTTTTGGACTATCAGAGTGTATGATGAAACACAGAAATTGCATCGGGATTGAATACAAGAGTCTCCATGCGCACTTTCCTCCATGGGAGTAATGTCTCAAACAGTCTACGCTTCGATCGTTCCCTGGAAGGCCAGCAGAGGTTTACGATGAACATCTGGAGGCATTCTGTAATCTGTGGACTATCAGAATGTTGATGAAACACAGAAATTGCATCGGGATTGAATACAACAGTCACCATGCGCACTTTCCTCCATGGGAGCAATTCTCAAACAGTCTATGCTTTGATCGTACCCTGTAAGACCAGTAGTAGTTTCCGATGCACATCTGGAGGCACTCTGTTGACTATTAGAGTGTTGATGAAACACAGAAATTGCATCGGGATTGAATATAATAGTCACTATGCGCACTTTCCGCCATGGGAGTAATGTCTCAGACAGTCTACGCTTTGATCTTTCCCTGGAAGACCAGTAGTAGTTTCCGATGCACATCTGGAGACATTCTGTAATTTGTGGACTATCAGAGTGTTGATGAAACACAGAAATTGCATCGGGATTGAATACAACAGTCACCAGGCGCACTTTCCTCCATGGGAGTAATGTCTCAAACAGTCTACGCTTTGTACGTTCCCTGGAAGACCTCTAGTAGCTTCTGATGCACATCTGGTTGCATTCTGTAATGTGTAGTCTATCAGAGTGTTGATGAAACACAGTAATTCCATCGGGATTAAATACAACACTCACCATGCGCACTTTCCTCCATGGGAGTAATGTCTCTAACAGTCTACGCTTTGATCGTTCCCTGGAAGACCAGTAGTAGTTTCCGATGCACATCTGGAGGCTTTCTGTTCTCTGTGGACTATCAGAGTGTTGATGAAACACAGTAATTGCATCGGGATTGAATACAACAGTCTCCATGCGCAGTTTCCGCCATGGGAGTAATGTCTCCAACAGTCTACGCTTTGATCGTTCCCTGGAAGACCAGTAGTAGTTTCCGATGCACATCTGGAGGCATTCTGTAATCTGTGGACTATCAGAGTGTTGATGAAACACAGAAACTGCATCGGGATTGAATACAACAGTCACCATGCGCTCTATCCTCCATGAGATTAATATCTAAAACAGCCTACGCTTTGATCGTTCCCTGGAAGACCAGTAGTAGTTATTGATGCACATCTAGAGAAATTCTGTAATCTGTGGACTATCAGAGTGTTGATGAAACACAGTAATTGCATCGGGATTGAATACAACAGTCACCATGCGCACTTTCCTCCATGGGAGTAATGTCTCTAACAGTCTACGCTTTGATCGTTCCCTGGAAGACCAGTAGTAGTTTCCGATGCACATCTGGAGGCTTTCTGTACTCTGTGGATTATCAGAGTGTTAATGAAACACAGAAATTGCATCGGGATTGAATACAACAGTCTCCATGCACAGTTTCCTTCATGGTAGTAATGTCTCAAACAGTCTACGCTTTGATTGTTCCCTTGAAGACCAGTAGTAGTTTCCGATGCACATCTGGAGTCATTCTGTAATCTGTGGACTATCAGACTGTTGATGAAACACAGAAATTGCATCGAGATTGAAAACAACAATCACCATGAGCACTTTCTTCCATGGGAGTAATGTCTCTAACAATCTAAGATTTGATCGTTCCATGGAAGACCAGTAGTAGTTTCCGATGCACATCTGGTGGCACTCTGTAATCTGTGACTATCAGACTGTTGATGAAACATCGAAATTGCATCGAGATTGAATACAACAGTCACCATTCGCACTTTCCTATATGGGAGTAATGTCTCAAACAGTCTACGCATTGATCGTTCACTGGAAGACCAGTAGTAGTTTCTGATGCACATCTGGTAGGATTCTGTAATGTGTAGACTATCAGAGTGTTGATGAAACACAGTAATTCTATCGGGATTAAATACAACAATCACCATGCGCACTTTCCTCCATGGGAGTAATGTCTCTTACAGTCTACGCTTTGATCGTTCCCTGGAAGACCACTAGTAGTTTCTGATGCACATCTGGTGGCATTATGTAATCTGTGGACTATCAGAGTGTTGATGAAACACAGAAATTGCATCGGGATTGAATACAATAGACTCCATGCGCTCTTTCCGCAATGGGATTAATGTCTCCAACAGTCTACTCTTTGATCGTTCCCTGGAAGACCAGTAGTGGTTTCCGATGCACATCTGGAGGCATTCTGTAATTTGTGGAGTATCAGAGTGTTGACCAAACACAGAAATAGCATCGGGATTGAATGCAACAGACACCATGCGAACTTTCCTCCATGGGAGTAATGTCTCAAACAATCTACGCTTTGATCGTTCCCTGGCACACCAGTAGTAGTTTCCGATGCACATCTGGTGGCATTCTGTAATGTGCAGACTATCAGAGTGTTGATGAAACACAGAAATTGCATCGGGATCGAATACCACAGTCACCATGCGCACTTTCCTCCATGGGAGTAATTCTCAAACAGTCTATGCTTTCATCGTTCCCTGGAAGACCAGTAGTAGTTTCCGATGAACATCTGGAGGCATTCTGTAATTTGTGGACTATCTGAGTGTTGACGAAACACAGAAATTTCATCGGGATTGAATACAACAGTCACCATGCGCACTTTCCTCCACGGGAGTAATGTCTCAAACAATGTACGCTTTGATCGTTCCCTGGCAGACCAGTAGTAGTTTCCGATGCACATCTGGTGGCATTCTGTAATGTGCAGACTATCAGAGTGTTGATGAAACACAGTAATTGCACCGGGATTGAATACCACAGTCACCATGCGCACTTTCCTCCATGGGAGTAATGTCTCTAACAGGCTACGCATTGATCTCTCCCTGGAAGACAAGTGGTAGTTTCCGATGAACATCTGGAGGCATTCGGTAATTTGTGGACTATCAGAGTGTTGATGAAACACAGAAATTGCATCGGAATTGAATACAACAGTCACCATGCGCACATTCCTCCATAAAAGTAATGACTCAAACAGTCTACGCTTTGATCGTTCCCTGGAAGACCAGTAGTAGTTTGCGATGAACATCTGGAGGCATTATGTAATTTGTGGACTACCAGAGTGTTGATGAAACACAGAAATTGCATCGGGATAGAATACAACAGTCACCAGGCGCACTTTCCTCCATGGGAGTAATGTCTCAAACAGTCTACGCTTTGATCGTTCCCTGGAAGACCACTAGTAGTTTCTGATGCACATCTGGTGGCATTCTGTAATGTGTAGACTATCAGAGTGTTGATGAAACACAGTAATTCTATCGGGATTAAATACAACAGTCACCATGCGCACTTTCTTCCATGGAAGTAATGTCTCTAACAGTCTACGCTTTGCTCGTTCCCTGGAAGACCAGTAGTAGTTTCCGATGCACATCTGGAGGCTTTCTGTTCTCTGTGGACTATCAGAGTGTTGATGATACACAGAAATTGCATCGGGATTGAATACACAAGTCACCATGCGCACTTTCCTCCATGGGAGTAATGTCTCAAACAGTCAACGCTTTGATCGTTCCCTGGAAGACCAGTAGTAGTTTCCGATGCACATCTGAAGGCATTCTGTAATCTGTGGACTATCAGAGTGTTGATGAAACACAGAAATTGCATCGGGATTGAATACAATAGTCACCATGCGCACTTTCCGCCATGGGAGTAATGTCTCCAACAGTCTACGCTTTGATCGTTCCCTGGAAGACCAGCAGTAGTTCCCGATGCACATATGGAGGCATTCTGTAATTTGTGGACTATCAGAGTGTTTATGAAACACAGAAATTGCATCGGGATTGAATACAACAGTCACCATGCGTACTATCCTCCATGCGAGTAATATCTAAAACAGCCTAGGCTTTGATCGTTCCCTGGAAGACCATAGTAGTTATTGATGCATATCTGAAGAAATTCTGTAATCTGTGGACTATCAGAGTGTTGATGAAACAGAGTAATTGCATCGGGATTGAATACAACAGTCACCATGCGCACTTTCCTCCATGGGAGTAATGTCTCTAACAGTCTACGCTTTGATCGTTCCCTGGAAGACCAGTAGTAGTTTCCGATGCACTCCTGGAGGCTTTCTGTACTCTGTGGACTATCATAGTGTTGATGAAACACAGAAATTGCATCTTGATTGAATACAACAGTCTCCATGCTCAGTTTCCTCCATGGGAGTAATGTCTCAAACAGTCTACGCTTTGATCGTTCCCTGGTAGACCAGTAGTAGTTTCAATTGCACATCTGGAGGCATTCTGTAATCTGTGGACTACCAGAGTGTTGATGAAACACAGAAATTGCATCGAGATTGAATACAACAGTCACCATGCGCAATTTACTAAATGGGAATAATGTCTCTAACAATCTACGGTTTGATCGTTCCCTGGAAGACCAGTAGTAGTTTCCGATGCACATATGGAGGCTTTCCGTAATCTGTGGACTATCAGAATGTTGTTGAAACACAGAAATTGCATCGGGATTGAATAAAACAGTCACCATGCGCACATTCCTCCATAAAAGTATTGTCTCAACAGTCTATGCTTTGATCGTTCCCTGGAAGACCAGTAGTAGTTTCCGATGCACATCTGGAGGCATTTTGTAATCTGTGGAATATCAGAGTGTTGATGAAACACAGAAATTGCATCGGGATTGAATACAACAGTCACCATGCGAACTTTCCTCCATGGGAGTAATGTATTAAACAGTCTACGCTTTGATCGTTCCCTGGAAGACCAGTAGTAGTTTCCGATGCACATCTGGAGGCATTTTGTAATCTGTGGAATATCAGAGTGTTGATGAAACACAGAAATTGCATCGGGATTGAATACAACAGTCACCATGCGCACTTTACTCCATGGGAGTAATGTATCAAACAGTCTATGCTTTGATCGTTCCCTGGAAGACCAGTAGTAGTTTCCGATGCACATCTGGAGGCATTCTGTAATCTGTGGAGTATCAGAGTGTTGATGAAACACAGAAATTGCTTCGGGATTGAATACAAGAGACTCCATGCGCAGTTTCCTCCATGGGAGTAATGTCTCAAACAGTCTACGCTTTGATCGTTCCCTGGAAGACCAGTAGAGGTTTACGATGAACATCTGGAGGCATTCTGTAATCTGTGGACTATCAGAATGTTGATGAAACACAGAAATTGCATCGGAATTGAATACAACAGTCCCCATGCGCACTTTCCTCCATGGGAGTAATTCACAAACAGTCTATGCTTTGATCGTTCCCTGTAAGACCAGTAGTAGTTTCCGATGCACATCTGGTGGCATTCTGTAATCTGTGGACTATCAGAGTGTTGATGAAACACAGAAATTGCATCGGGATTGAATACAACAGTCACCATGCGCTCTTTCCTCTATGGGAGTAATGTCTCTAACAGTCTACGAATTGATCGTTCCCTGGAAAACCAGTAGTAGTTTCCGATGCACATCTGGAGGCTTTCTGTACTCTGTGGGTTAACAGAGTGTTGATGAAACATAGTAATTGCATCGGGATTGAATACAACAGTCACCATGCGCACTTTCCTCCATGGGAGTAATTCTCAAACAGTCTATTCTTTGACCGTTCCCTGTAAGACCAGTAGTAGTTTCCGATGCACATCTGGTGGCATTCTGTAATCTGTGGACTATCAGAGTGTTGATGAAACACAGAAATTGCATCGGGAATGAATACAACAGACACCATGCGCACTTTCTTCCATGGGAGTAATGTCTCTAACAGTCTACGCTTTCCGCGTTCCCTGGAAGACCAGTAGTGGTTTCCGATACACATCTGGAGGCTTTCTGTTCTCTGTGGACTATCAGAGTGTTGATGAAACACAGAAATTTCATCGGGATTGAATACAACAGTCACCATGCGCACTTTCCTCCATGGGAGTAATATCTCAAACAGTCAACGCTTTGATCGTTCCCTGGAAGACCAGTAGTAGTTTCCGATGCACATCTGTAGGCATTCTGTAATCTGTGGACTATCAGAGTGTTGATGAAACGCAGAAATTGCATCGGGATTGAATACAATAGTCACCATGCGCACATTCCGCCATGGGAGTAATGTCTCCAACAGTCTACGCTTTGATCGTTCCCTGGAAGACCAGTAGTGGTTTCCGATGCACATCTGGAGGCATTCTGTAATCTGTGGACTATCAGAGTGTTGATGAAACACAGAAATTGCATCGGGATTGAATACAACAGTCACCATGCGCACTATCCTCCATGCGAGTAATATCTAAAACAGCCTACGCTTTGATCGTTCCCTGGAAGACCAGTAGTAGTTATTGATGCATATCTGAAGAAATTCTGTAATCTGTGGACTATCAGAGTGTTGATGAAACACAGTAATTGCATCGGGATTGAATACAACAGTCACCATGCGCACTTTCCTCCATGGGAGTAATGTCTCTAACAGTCTACGCTTTGATCGTTCCCTGGAAGACCAGTAGTAGTTTCCGATGCACATCTGGAGGCATTTGGTAATCTGTGGAATATCGGAGTGTTGATGAAACACAGAAATTGCATCGGGATTGAATACAAGAGTCTCCATGAGCAGTTTCCTCCATGGGAGTAATGTGTCAAACAGTCTACGGTTTGATCGTTCCCTGGAAGACCAGTAGAGGTTTACGATGAACATCTGGAGGCATTCTGTAATCTGTGGACTATCAGAATGTTGATGAAACACAGAAATTGCATCGGGATTGAATACAACAGTCACCATGCGCACTTTCCTCCATTGGAGTAATTCTCAAACAGTCTATGCTTTGATCGTTCCCTGGAAGACCAGTAGTAGATTCCGATGCACATCTGGTGGTATTCTGTAATCTGTGGACTATCAGAGTGTTGATGAAACACAGAAATTGCATCGGGATTGAATACAACAGTCAACATGCGCAGTTTCCTCCATGGGAGTAATGTCTCAAACAGTCGACGCTTTAATCGTTCCCTGGAAGACCAGTAGAGGTTTACGATGAACATCTGGAGGCATTCTGTAATCTGTGGACTATCAGAATGTTGATGAAACACAGAAATTGCATCGGGATTGAATACAACAGTCACCATGCGCACTTTCCTCCATGGGAGTAATTCTCAAACAGTCTATGCTTTGATCGTTCCCTGTAAGACCAGTAGTAGTTTCCGATGCACATCTGGTGGCACTCTGTAATCTGTGACTATCAGACTGTTGATGAAACACAGAAATTGCATCGAGATTGAATACAACAGTCACCATGCGCACTTTCCTCCATGGGAGTAATGTCTCAAACAGTCTACGCATTGATCGTTCACTGGAAGACCAGTAGAAGTTTCTGATGCACATCTGGTAGGATTCTGTAATGTGTAGACTATCAGAGTGTTGATGAAACACAGTAATTCTATCGGGATTAAATACAACAGTCACCATGCGCACTATCCTCCATGGGAGTAATGTCTCTAACAGTCTACGCTTTGCTCGTTCCCTGGTAGACCAGTAGTAGTTTCCGATGCACATCTGGAGGCTTTCTGTTCTCTGTGGACTATCAGAGTGTTGATGAAACACAGAAATTGCATCTGGATTGAATACAACAGTCACCATGCGCACTTTCCTCCATAAAAGTAATGTCTCAACGGTCTACGCTTTGATCGTTCCCTGGAAAACCAGTAGTAGTTTCCGATGCACATCTGAAGGCATTCTGTAATCTGTGGACTATCAGAGTGTTGATGAAACACAGTAATTCTATCGGGATTGAATACAACAGTCACCATGCGCACTTTCCTCCATGGGAGTAATGTCTCTAACAGTCTACGCTTTGCTCGCTTCCTGGGAGACCAGTAGTAGTTTCCGATGCACATCTGGAGGCTTTCTGTTCTCTGTGGACTATCAGAGTGTTGATGAAACACAGAAATTGCATCGGGATTGAATACAACAGTCACAATGCGCACTTTCCTCCATAAAAGTAATGTCTCAACAGTCTACGCTTTGATCGTTCCCTGGAAAACCAGTAGTAGTTTCCGATGCACATCTGGGGGCATTCTGTAATCTGTGGAATATCATAGTGTTGATGAAACACAGAAATTGCATCGGGATTGAATGCAACAGTCTCCATGTGCACTTTCCTCCATGGGAGTAATTCTCAAACAGTCTATGATTTGATCGTTCCCTGTAAGACCAGTAGTAGTTTCCGATGCACATCTGAAGGCATTCTGTAATCTGTGGACTATCAGAGTGTTGATGAAACACAGAAATTGCATCGGGATTGAATACAATAGTCACTATGCGCACTTTCCGCCATGGGAGTAATGTCTCAGACAGTCTACGCTTTGATCTTTCCCTGGAAGATCACTAGTAGTCTCCGATGCACATTTGGAGGCATTCTGTAATTTGTGGACTATCAGAGTGTATGATGAAACACAGAATTTGCATCGGGATTGAATACAACAGTCACCAGGCGCACTTTCCTCCATGGGAGTAATGTCTCAAACACTCTACGATTTGATCGTTCCCTGGAAGACCACTAGTAGTTTCTGATGCACATCTGGTGGCATTCTGTAATGTGTAGACTATCAGAGTGTTGATGAAACACAGTAATTCTATCGGGATTAAATACAACAGTCACCATGCGCACCTTCCTCCATGGGAGTAATGTCTCTAACAGTCTACGCTTTGCCCATTCCCTGGAAGACCAGTAGTAGTTTCCGATGCACATCTGGAGGCTTTCTGTTCTCTGTGAACTATCAGAGTGTTGATGAAACACAAAAATTGCATCGGGATTGAATACAACAGACACCATGCGCACTTTCCTCCAAGGGAATAATGTCTCAAACAGTCAACGCTTTGATCGTTCCCTGTGAGACCAGCAGTAGTTTCCGATGCACATCTGAAGGCATTCAGTAATCTGTGGACTATCAGAGTGTTGATGGAACACAGTAATTGCATCGGGATTGAATACAACAGTCACCATGCGCACTTTCCTCCATGGGAGTAATTTCTCTAACAGTCTACGCTTTGATCGTTCCCTGGAAGACCAGTAGTAGTTTCCGATGCACATCTGGAGGCTTTGTGTACTCTGTGGACTATCAGAGTGTTGATGAAACACAGAAATTGCATCTTGATTGAATACAACAGTCTCCATGCGCACATTCCTCCATAAAAGAAAGGTCTCAAACAGTCTACGCTTTGTTCGTTCCCTGGGAGACCAGTAGTAGTTTCCGATGAACATCTGGAGGCATACTGTAATTTGTGGACTGTCAGAGTGTTGACGAAACACAGAAATTGCATCGGGATTGAATACAACAGTCACCATGCGCACTTTCCTCCACGGGTGTAATGTCTCAAACAAACTACGCTTTGATCGTTCCCTGGAAGACCATTAGTAGTTTCCGATGCAGATCTGGTGGCAATCTGTAATGTGTAGACTATCAGATTGTTGATGAAAAACAGTAATTGCATCGGGATTGAATACCACAGTCACCATGCGCACTTTCCTCCATGGGAGTAATGTCTCTAACAGTCCTCGCTTTGATCTTTCCCTGGAAGACCAGTAGTAGTTTCCGATGCACATCTGGAGGCTTTCTGTACTTGGTGGACTATCAGTGTGTTGATGAAACACAGAAATTGCATCGGGAATGAATACAACAGACACCTTGCGCAGTTTCCTCCATGGGAGTGATGTCTCAAACAGTGTACGCTTTGATCGTTCCGTGGAAGACCAGTAGTAGTTTCCGATGGACATATGGAGGCTTTCTGTACTCTGTGGACTATCAGAGTGTTGATGAAACACAGAAATTGCATCTGGATTGAATACAATAGTCACTATGCGCACTTTCCGCCATGGGAGTAATGTCTCAGACAGTCTACGCTTTGATCGTTCCCTGGAAGACCAGTAGTAGTTTCCGATGCACATCTGGAGGCATTCTGGAATTTGTGGTCTATCAGAGTGTATGATGAAACACAGAAATTGCATCGGGATTGAATACAACAGTCACCAGGCGCACTTTACTCCATGGGAGTAATGTCTCAAACAGTCTACGATTTGATCGTTCCCTGTAAGACCAGTAGTAGTTTCCGATGCACATCTGGTGGCATTCTGTAATCTGTGGACTATCAGAGTGTTGATGAAACACAGAAATTGCATCGGGAATGAATACAACAGACACCATGCGCAGTTTCCTCCATGGGAGTGATGTCTCAAACAGTGTACGCTTTGATCGTTCCCTGGAAGACCAGTAGTAGTTTCCGATGCACATATGGAGGCTTTCTGTTCTCTGTAGACTATCAGAGTGTTGATGAAACACAGAAATTGCATCGGGATTGAATAGAACAGTCTCCATGCGCAGTTTCCGCCATGGGAGTAATGTCTCTAACAGTCCTCGCTTTGATCTTTCCCTGGAAGACCAGTAGTAGTTTCCGATGCACATCTGGAGGCTTTCTGTACTTGGTGGACTATCAGAGTGTTGATGAAACACAGAAATTGAATCGGGATTGAATAGAACAGTCACCATGCGCACTTTCCTCCAATGGGAGTAATTCTCAAAGAGTCTATGCTTTGATCTTTCCCTGGAAGACCAGTAGTAGTTTCCGATGAACATCTGAAGGCATTCTGTTCTTTGTGGACTATCAGAGTGTTGATGAAACACAGAAATTGCATCGGGATTGAATACAATAGTCACTATGCGCACTTTCCGCCATGGGAGCAATGTCTCAGACAGTCTACGCTTTGATCTTTCGCTGGAAGACCAGTAGTAGTTTCCGATGCACATCTGGATGCATTCTGTAATTTGTGGACTATCAGAGTGTATGATGAAACACAGAAATTGCATCGGGCTTGAATACAACAGTCACCAGGCGCACATTACTCCATGGGAGTAATGTCTCAAACAGTCTACGATTTGATCGTTCCCTGTAAGACCAGTAGTAGTTTCTGATGCACATCTGGTGGCACTCTGTAATCTGTGACTATCAGACTGTTGATAAAACACAGAAATTGCATCGAGATTGAATACAACAGTCACCATGCGCACTTTCCTCCATGGGAGTAATATCTCAAACAGTCTACGCATTGATCGTTCACTGGAAGACCAGTAGTAGTTTCTGATGCACATCTAGTAGGATTCTGTAATGTGTAGACTATCAGAGTGTTGATGAAACACAGTAATTCTATCGGGATTAAATACAACAGTCACCATGCGCACTATCCTCCATGGGTGTAATGTCTCTAACAGTCTACGCTTTGCTCGTTCCCTGGAAGACCAGTAGTAGTTTCCGATGCACATCTGAAGGCATTCTGTAATCTGTGGACTATCAGTGTGTTGATGAAACACAGTAATTCTATCGGGATTAAATACAACAGTCACCATGCGCACTTTCCTCCATGGGAGTAATGTCTCAAACAGTCTACGATTTGCTCGTTCCCTGGAAGACCAGTAGTAGTTTCCGATGCACATCTGGAGGCTTTCTGTTCTCAGTGGACTATCAGAGTGTTGATGAAACGCAGAAATTGCATCGGGATTGAATACAACAGTCACCATGCGCACTTTCCTCCATAAAAGTAATGTCTCAACAGTCCACGCTGTGATCGTTCCCTGGAAGACCAGTAGTAGTTTCCGATGCACATCTGGAGGCATTCTGTAATCTGTGGAATATCATAGTGTTGATGAAACACAGAAATTGCATCGGGATTGAATACAACAGTCACCAGGCGCACTTTACTCCATGGGAGTAATGTCTCAAACAGTCTACGATTTGATCGTTCCCTGGCAGACCACTAGTAGTTTCTGATGCACATCTGGTGGCATTCTGTAATGTGTAGACTATCAGAGTGTTGATGAAACACAGTAATTCTATCGGGATTAAATACAACAGTCACCATGCGCACCTTCCTCCATGGGAGTAATGTCTCTAACAGTCTACGCTTTGCCCATTCCCTGGAAGACCAGTAGTAGTTTCCGATGCACATCTGGAAGCTTTCTGTTCTCTGTGAACTATCAGAGTGTTGATGAAACACAAAAATTGCATCGGGATTGAATACAACAGTCACCATGCGCACTTTCCTCTAAGGGAATAATGTCTCAAACAGTCAACGCTTTGATCGTTCCCTGGAAGACCAGTAGTAGTTTCCGAAGCACATCTGAAGGCATTCTGTAATCTGTGGACTATCAGAGTGTTGATGAAACACAGAAATTGCATCGGGATTGAATACAATAGTCACTATGCGCACTTTCCGCCATGGGAGTAATGTCTCAGACAGTCTACGCTTTGATCTTTCCCTGGAAGACCAGTAGTAGTTTCCGATGCACAACTGGAGGCATTCTGTAATTTGTGGACTATCAGAGAGTATGATGAAACACAGAAATTGCATCGGGATTGAATACAACAGTCACCAGGCGCACTTTCCTCCATGGGAGTAATGTCTCAAACAGTCTACGATTTGATCGTTCCCTGTAAGACCAGTAGTAGTTTCCGATGCATATCTGGTGGCATTCTGTAATCTGTGGACTATCAGAGTGTTGATGAAACACAGAAATTGCATCGGGAATGAATACAACAGACACCATGCGCTGTTTCCTCCATGGGAGTGATGTCTCAAACAGTGTACGCTTTGATCGTTCCCTGGAAGGCCAGTAGTAGTTTCCGATGCACATATGGAGGCTTTCTGTTCTCTGTGGACTATCAGAGTGTTGATGAAACACAGAAATTGCATCGGGATTGAATACAACAGTCTCCATGCGCAGTTTCCGCCATGGGAGTAATGTCTCCAACAGTCAACGCTTTGATCGTTCCCTGGAAGACCAGTAGTAGTTTCCGATGCACATCTGGAGGCATTCTGTAATCTGTGGACTATCAGAGTGTTGATGAAACACAGAAACTGCATCGGGATTGAATACAACAGTCACCATGCGCATTATCCTCCATGCGATTAATATCTAAAGCAGCCTACGCTTTGATCGTTCCCTGGAAGACCAGTAGTAGTTATTGATGCACATCTGAAGAAATTCTGTAATCTGTGGACTATCAGAGTGTTGATGAAACACAGTAATTGCATCTGGAATGAATACAAGTCACCATGCGCACTTTCCTCCATGGGAGTAATGTCTCAAACAGTCTACGCATTGATCGTTCACTGGAAGACCAGTAGTAGTTTCTGATGCACATCTGGTGGCACTCTATAATCTGTGACTATCAGACTGTTGATGAAACACAGATATTGCATTGAGATTGAATACAACAGTCACCATGCGCACTTTCCTCCATGGGAGTAATGTCTCAAACAGTCTACGCATTGATCGTTCACTGGAAGACCAGTAGTAGTTTCTGATGCACATCTGGTAGGATTCTGTAATGTGTAGACTATCAGAGTGTTGATGAAACACAGTAATTCCATCGGGATTAAAATACAACAGACACCTTGCGCACTATCCTCCATGGGAGTAATGTCTCTAACAGTCTACGCTTTGCTCGTTCCCTGGAAGACCAGTAGTAGTTTCCGATGCACATCTGAAGGCATTCTGTAATCTGTGGACTATCAGTGTGCTGATGAAACACAGTAATTCTATCGGGATTAAATACAACAGTCACCATGCGCACTTTCCTCCATGGGAGTAATGTCTCAAACAGTCTACGCTTTGCTCGTTCCCAGGAAGACCAGTAGTAGTTTCCGATGCACATCTGGAGGCTTTCTGTTCTCTGTGGACTGTCAGAGTGTTGATGAAACACAGAAATTGCATCGGGATTGAATACAACAGTCACCATGCGCACTTTCCTCCATAAAAGTAATGTCTCAACAGTCCACGCTGTGATCGTTCCCTGGAAGACCAGTAGTAGTTTCCGATGCACATCTGGAGGCATTCTGTAATCTGTGGAATATCATAGTGTTGATGAAACACAGAAATTGCATCGGGATTGAATACAACAGTCACCAGGCGCACTTTACTCCATGGGAGTAATGTCTCAAACAGTCTACGATTTGATCGTTCCCTGGCAGACCACTAGTAGTTTCTGATGCACATCTGGTGGCATTCTGTAATGTGTAGACTATCAGAGTGTTGATGAAACACAGTAATTCTATCGGGATTAAATACAACAGTCACCATGCGCACCTTCCTCCATGGGAGTAATGTCTCTAACAGTCTACGCTTTGAACATTCCCTGGAAGACCAGTAGTAGTTTCCGATGCACATCTGGAAGCTTTCTGTTCTCTGTGAACTATCAGAGTGTTGATGAAACACAAAATTTGCATCGGGATTGAATACAACAGTCACCATGCGCACTTTCCTCTATGGGAATAATGTCTCAAACAGTCAACGCTTTATTCGTTCCCTGGAAGACCAGTAGTAGTTTCCGAGGCACATCTGAAGGCATTCTGTAATCTGTGGACTATCAGAGTGTTGATGAAACACAGAAATTGCGTCGGGATTGAATACAATAGTCACCATGCGCACTTTCCGCCATGGGTGTAATGTCTCCAACAGTCTACGCTTTGATCGTTGCCTGGAAGACCAGTAGTAGTTTCCGATGCACATCTGGAGGCATTCTGTATTTTGTGGACTATCAGAGTGTATGATGAAACACAGAAATTGCATCGGGATTGAATACAACAGTCACCACGCGCACTTTCCTCCATGGGAGTAATGTCTCAAACAGTCTACGATTTGATCGTTCCCTGGAAAACCACTAGTAGTTTCTGATGCACATCTGGTGGCATTCTGTAATGTGTAGACTATCAGAGTGTTGATGAAACACAGTAATTGCATCGGGATTGAATACCACAGTCACCATGCGCACTTTCCTCCATGGGAGTAATGTCTCTAACAGTCCTCGCTTTGATCTTTCCCTGGAAGACCAGTAGTAGTTTCCGATGCACATCTGGAGGCTTTCTGTACTTGGTGGACTATCAGAGTGTTGATGAAACACAGAAATTGAATCGGGATTGAATAGAACAGTCACCATGCGCACTTTCCTCCAATGGGAGTAATTCTCAAAGAGTCTATGCTTTGATCTTTCCCTGGAAGACTAGTAGTAGTTTCCGATGAACATCTGAAGGCATTCTGTTCTTTGTGGACTATCAGAGTGTTGATGAAACACGGAAATTGCATCGGGATTGAATACTATAGTCACTATGCGCACTTTCCGCCATGGGAGTAATGTCTCAAACAGTCTACGCTTTGCTCTTTCCCAGGAAGACCAGTAGTAGTTTCCGATGCACATCTGGAGGCTTTCTGTACTCAGTGGACTATCAGAGTGTTGATAAAACACAAAAATTGCATCGGGATTAAATACAACAGTCACCATGCGCACTTTCCTCCATAGGAATAATGTCTCAAACAGTCAACGCTTTGATCGTTCTTTGGAAGACCAGTAGTAGTTTCCGATGCACATCTGAAGGCATTCTGTAATCTGTGGACTATCAGTGTGTTGATGAAACACAGAAATTGCATCGGGATTGAATACAATAGTCACCATGCGCACTTTCCGCCATGGGAGTAATGTCTCCAACAGTCTACGCTTTGATCGTTGCCTGGAAGGCCAGTAGTAGTTTCCGATGCACATCTGGAGGCATTCTGTTATCTGTGGACTATCAGAAAGTTGATGAAACACAGAAATTGCTTCTTGATTGAATGCAACAGTCTCCATGCGCACATTCCTCCATAAAAGAAAGGTCTCAAACAGTCTACGCTTTGATCGTTCCCTGGGGGACCAGTGGTAGTTTCCGATGAACATCTGGAGGCATTCTGTAATTTGTGGACTATCAGAGTGTTGACGAAACACAGAAATTGCATCGGGATAGAATACAACAGTCCCCATGCGCACTTTCCTCCACGGGAGTAATGTCTCAAACAATCTACACTTTGATCGTTCCCTGGAAGACCAGTAGTAGTTTCCGATGCAGATCTGGTGGCATTCTGTAATGTGTAGACTATCAGAGTGTTGATGAAACACAGTAATTGCATCGGGATTGAATACCACAGTCACCATGCGCACTTTCCTCCATGGGAGTAATGTCTCTAACAGTCTTCGCTTTGATCTTTCCCTGCAAGACCAGTAGTAGTTTCCGATGCACATCTGGAGGCTTTCTGTACTCTGTGGACTATCAGAGAGTTGATGAAACACAGAAATTGAATCGGGATTGAATAAAACAGTCACCATGCGCACTTTCCTCCAATGGGAGTAATTCTCAAGAGTCTATGCTTTGATCTTTCCCTGGAAGCTCAGTAGTAGTTTCCGATGAACATCTGGAGGCATTCTATAATTTGTGGACTATCAGAGTGTTGATGAAACACAGAAATTGCATCGGGATTGAATACAACAGTCACCATGCGACTTTCCTCCATGGGAGTAATGTCTCAAAAAGTATACGCTTTGATCGTTCCATGGAAGACCAGTAGTAGTTTCCGATGCACATCTTGAGGCATTCTGTAGTCTGTGGACTATAAGAGTGTTGATGAAACACAGATATTGCATCGGGATTGAATACAACAGTCACCATGCGCACTTTCCTCAATGGGAGTAATGTCTCAAACAGTCTACGATTTGCTCGTTCCCTGGAAGACCAGTAGCAGTTACCGATGCACATCTGGAGGCTTTCTGTTCTCTGTGGACTATCAGAGTGTTGATGAAACACAGAAATTGCATCGGGATTGAATACAACAGTCACCATGCGCACTTTCCTCCATAAAAGTAATGTCTCAACAGTCTACGCTTTGATCGTTCCCTGGAAGACCACTAGTAGTTTCTGATGCACATCTGGAGGCATTCTATAATCTGTGGAATATCATAGTGTTGATGAAACACAGAAATTGCATCGGGATTGAATACAACAGTCTCCATGCGCACTTTCCTCCATGGGAGTAATACTCAAACAGTCTATCCTTTGATCGTTGCCTGGAAGACCAGTAGTAGTTTCCGATGCACATCTGGAGGCATTCTGTATTTTGTGGACTATCAGAGTGTATGATGAAACACAGAAATTGCATCGGGATTGAATACAACAGTCACCACGCGCACTTTCCTCCATGGGAGTAATGTCTCAAACAGTCTACGATTTGATTGTTCCCTGGAAAACCACTAGTAGTTTCTGATGCACATCTGGTGGCATTCTGTAATGTGTAGACTATCAGAGTGTTGATGAAACACAGTAATTGCATCGGGATTGAATACCACAGTCACCATGCGCACTTTCCTCCATGGGAGTAATGTCTCTAACAGTCCTCGCTTTGATCTTTCCCTGGAAGACCAGTAGTAGTTTCCGATGCACATCTGGAGGCTTTCTGTACTTGGTGGACTATCAGAGTGTTGATGAAACACAGAAATTGAATCGGGATTGAATAGAACAGTCACCAGGCGCACTTTACTCCATGGGAGTAATGTCTCAAACAGTCTACGATTTGATCGTTCCCTGGCAGACCACTAGTAGTTTCTGATGCACATCTGGTGGCATTCTGTAATGTGTAGACTATCAGAGTGTTGATGAAACACAGTAATTCTATCGGGATTAAATACAACAGTCACCATGCGCACCTTCCTCCATGGGAGTAATGTCTCTAACAGTCTACGCTTTGAACATTCCCTGGAAGACCAGTAGTAGTTTCCGATGCACATCTGGAAGCTTTCTGTTCTCTGTGAACTATCAGAGTGTTGATGAAACACAAAATTTGCATCGGGATTGAATACAACAGTCACCATGCGCACTTTCCTCCATGGGAGTAATGTCTCCAACAATCTATGCTTTGATCGTTCCCTGGAAGACCAGTAGTAGTTTCCGATGCACATCTGGAGGCATTCTGTAATCTGTGGACTATCAGAGTGTTGATGAAACACACAAATTGCATCGGGATTGAATACAACAGTCACCATGCGCACTTTCCTCCATGGGAGTAATGTCTCTAACAGTCTACGCTTTGATTGTTCCCTGGAAGACCCGTAGTAGTTTACGATGAACATCTGGAGGCTTTCTGTACTCTGTGGACTATCGGAGTGTTCATGAAACAAATAAATTGCATCGGGATTGAATACAACAGTCTCCATGCGCACTTTCCTCCATGGGAGTGATTCTCAAACAGTCTATGCTTTGATCGTTCCCTGTAAGACCAGTAGTAGTTTCCGATGCACATCTGAAGGCATTCTGTAAACTGTGGACTATCAGAGTGTTGATGAAACACAGAAATTGCATCGGGATTGAATACAATAGTCACTATGCGCACTTTCCGCCATGGGAGTAATGTCTCAGACTGTCTACGCTTTGATCTTTCCCTGGAAGACCAGTAGTAGTTTCCGATGCACATCTGGAGGCATTCTGTAATTTGTGGACTATCAGAGTGTATGATGAAACACAGAAATTGCATCGGGATTGAATACAACAGTCACCAGGCGCACTTTCCTCCATGGGAGTAATGTCTCAAACAGTCTACGCTTTTATCGTTCCCTGAAGACCACTAGTAGTTTCTGATGCACATCTGGTGGCATTCTGTAATGTGTAGACTATCAGAGTGTTGATGCAACACAGTAATTCTATCGGGATTAAATACAATAGTCACCATGCGCACTTTCCGCCATGGGAGTAATGTCTCCAACAATCTATGCTTTGATCGTTCCCTGGAAGACCAGTAGTAGTTTCCGATGCACATCTGGAGGCATTCTGTAATCTGTGGACTATCAGAGTGTTGATGAAACACAGAAATTGCATCGGGATTGAATACAACAGTCACCATGCGCACTATCCTACATGCGAGTAATATCTAAAACAGCCTACGCTTTGATCGTTCCCTGGAAGACCAGTAGTAATTATGGATTCATATCTGAAGAAATTTTGTAATCTGTGGACTATCAGAGTGATGATGAAACACAGTAATTGCATCGGGATTGAATTCAACAGTCACCATGCGCACTTTCCTCCATGGGAGTAATGTGTCTAACAGTCTACGCTTTGATCGTTCGCTGGAAGACCAGTAGTAGTTTCCGATGCACATCTGAAGGCTTTCTGTTCTCTGTGGACTATCAGAGTGTTGATGAAACACAGAAATTGCATCGGGATTGAATACAACAGTCACCATGCGTACTTTCCTCCATGGGAGTAATGTCTCAAACAGTCAACGCTTTGATCGTTCTCTAGAAGACCAGTAGTAGTTTCCGATGCAGATCTGGTGGCATTCTGTAATGTGTAGACTACCAGAGTGTTGATGAAACACAGCAATTGCATCGGCATTGAATACCACAGTCACCATGCGCACTTTCCTCCATGGGAGTAATGTCTCTATCAGTTCTCGCTTTGATCTTTCCCTGGAAGACCAGTAGTAGTTTCCGATGCCCATCTCGAGGCATTCTGTAATCTGTGGACTATTACAGTGTTGATGAAACACAGAAATTGCATCGGGATTGAATACAACACTCACCATGCGCACATTCCTCCATAAAAGTAATGTCTCAAACAGTCTACACTTTGATCGTTCCCTCGAAGACCAGTAGTAGTTTCCGATGAACATCTGGAGGCATTCTGTAGTTTGTGGACAATCAGAGTGTTGATGAAACACAGAAATTGCATCGGGATTGAATACAACAGTCACCATGCGCACTTTCCTCCATGGGAGTAATGTCTCAAACAGTCTACGCTTTGCTCGTTCCCTGGAAGACCAGTAGTAGTTTCCGATGCACATCTAAAGGCTTTCTGTTCTCTGTGGACTATCAGAGTGTTGACGAAACACAGAAATTGCATCGGGATTGAATACAACAGTCACCATGCGCACTTTCCTCCATGGGAGTAATGTCTCAAACAGTCTACGCTTTGATCGTTCCCTGGAAGACCACTAGTAGTTTCTGATGCACATCTGGTGGCATTCTGTAATGTGTAGACTATCAGAGTGTTGATGAAACACAGTAATTCTATCGGGATTAAATACAACAGTCACCATGCGCACTTTCCTCCATGGGAGTAATGTCTCTAACAGTCTACGCTTTGCTCGTTCCCTGGAAGACAGGTAGTAGTTTCCGATGCACATCTGGAGGCTTTCTGTTCTCTGTGGACTATCAGAGTGTTGATGAAACACAGAAATTGCATCGGGATTGAATACAACAGTCACCATGCGTACTTTCCTCCATGGGAGTAATGTCTCAAACAGTCAACGCTTTGATCGTTCTCTAGAAGACCTGTAGTAGTTTCCGATGCAGATCTGGTGGCATTCTGTAATGTGTAGACTACCAGAGTGTTGATGAAACACAGCAATTGCATCGGCATTGAATACCACAGTCACCATGCGCACTTTCCTCCATGGGAGTAATGTCTCTATCAGTCCTCGCTTTGATCTTTCCCTGGAAGACCAGCAGTAGTTTCCGATGCCCATCTCGAGGCATTCTGTAATCTGTGGACTATTACAGTGTTGATGAAACACAGAAATTGCATCGGGATTGAATACAACAGTCACCATGCGCACGTTCCTCCATAAAAGTAATGTTTCAAACAGTCTACACTTTGATCGTTCCCTCGAAGACCAGTAGTAGTTTCCGATTAACATCTGGAGGCATTCTGTAGTTTGTGGACAATCAGAGTGTTGATGAAACACAGAAATTTCATCTGGATTGAATACAACAGTCACCATGCGCACTTTCCTCCATGGGAGTAATGTCTCAAACAGTATACGCTTTGATCGTTCCGTGGAAGACCAGTAGTAGTTTCCGATGCACATCTGGAGGCATTCTGTAGTCTGTGGACTATAAGAGTGTTGATGAAACACAGATATTGCATCGGGATTGAATACAACAGTCACCATGCGCACTTTCCTCCATGGGAGTAATGTCTCAGACAGTCTACGCTTTGATCGTTCCCTGGAAGACCTGTAGTAGTTTACGATGAACATCTGGAGGCTTTCTGTTCTCCGTGGACTATCAGAGTGTTCATGAAACAAATAAATTGCATCGGGATTGAATACAACAGTCTCCATGCGCACTTTCCTCCATGGGGGTAATTCTCAAACAGTCTATGCTTTGATCGTTCCCTGTAAGACCAGTAGTAGTTTCCGATGCACATCTGAAGGCATTCTGTAATCTGTGGACTATCAGAGTGTTGATGAAACACAGAAATTGCATCGGGATTGAATACAATAGTCACTATGCGCACTTTCCGCCATGGGAGTAATGTCTCAGACAGTCTACGCTTTGATCTTTCCCTGGAAGACCAGTAGTAGTTTCCGATGCACATCTGGAGGCATTCTGTAATTTGTGGACTAACAGAGTGTATGATGAAACACAGAAATTGCATCGGGATTGAATACAACAGTCACCAGGCGCACTTTCCTCCATGGGAGTAATGTCTCAAACAGTCTACGCTTTGATCGTTCCCTGGAAGACCACTAGTAGTTTCTGATGCACATCTGGTGGCATTCTGTAATGTGTAGACTATCAGAGTGTTGATGAAACACAGTAATTCTATCGGGATTAAATACAACAGTCACCATGCGCACTTTCCTCCATGGGAGTAATGTCTCTAACAGTCTACGCTTTGCTCGTTCCCTGGAAGACCAGTAGTAGTTTCCGATGCACATCTAAAGGCTTTCTGTTCTCTGTGGACTATCAGAGTGTTGACGAAACACAGAAATTGCATCGGGATTGAATACAACAGTCACCATGCGCACTTTCCTCCATGGGAGTAATGTCTCAAACAGTCAACGCTTTAATCGTTCCCTGGAAGACCAGTAGTAGTTTCCGATCCACATCTGAAGGCATTCTGTAATCTGCGGACTATCAGAGTGTTGATGAAACACAGAAGTTGCATCGGGATTGAATACAATAGTCACCATGCGCACTTTCCGCCATGGGAGTAATGTCTCCAACAATCTACGCTTTGATCGTTCCCTGGAAGACCAGTAGTAGTTTCCGATGCACATCTGGAGGCATTCTGTAATCTGTGGACTATCAGAGTGTTGATGAAACACAGAAATTGCATCGGGATTGAATACAACAGTCACCATGCGCACTATCCTCCATGCGAGTAATATCTAAAACAGCCTACGCTTTGATCGTTCCCTGGAAGACCAGTAGTAATTATGGATGCATATCTGAAGAAATTTTGTAATCTGTGGACTATCAGAGTGATGATGAAACACAGTAATTGCATCGGGATTGAATACAACAGACACCATGCGCACTTTCCTCCATGGGAGTAATGTGTCTAACAGTCTACGCTTTGATCGTTCGCTGGAAGACCAGTAGTACTTTCCGATGCACATCTGGAGGCTTTCTGCTCTCTGTGGACTGTCAGAGTGTTGATGAAACACAGAAATTGCATCGGGATTGTATACAATAGTCACTATGCGCACTTTCCGCCATGGGAGTAATGTCTCAGACAGTCTACGCTTTGATCTTTCCCTGGAAGACCAGTAGTAGTTTCCGATGCACATCTGGAGGCATTCTGTAATTTGTGGACTATCAGAGTGTATGATGAAACACAGAAATTGCATCGGGATTGAATACAACAGTCACCTGGCGCACTTTCCTCCATGGGAGTAATGTCTCAAACAGTCTACGCTTTGATCGTTCCCTGGAAGACCACTAGTAGTTTCTGATGCACATCTGGTGGCATTCTGTAATGTGTAGACTATCAGAGTGTTGATGAAACACAGTAATTCTATCGGGATTAAATACAACAGTCACCATGCGCACTTTCCTCCATGGGAATAATGTCTCTAACAGTCTACGCTTTGCTCGTTCCCTGGAAGACCGGTAGTAGTTTCCGATGCACATCTGGAGGCTTTCTGTTCTCTGTGGACTATCAGAGTGTTGATGAAACACAGAAATTGCATCGGGATTGAATACAACAGTCACCATGCGCACTTTCCTCCATGGGAGTAATGTCTCAAACAGTCAACGCTTTGATCGTTCTCTAGAAGACCAGTAGTAGTTTCCGATGCAGATCTGGTGGCATTCTGTAATGTGTAGACTACCAGAGTGTTGATGAAACACAGCAATTGCATCGGCATTGAATACCACAGTCACCATGCGCACTTTCCTCCATGGAAGTAATGTCTCTATCAGTCCTCGCTTTGATCTTTCCCTGGAAGACCAGTAGTAGTTTCCGATGCACATCTCGAGGCATTCTGTAATCTGTGGACTATTACAGTGTTGATGAAACACAGAAATTGCATCGGGATTGAATACAACAGTCACCATGCGCACATTCCTCCATAAAAGTAATGTCTCAAACAGTCTACACTTTGATCGTTCCCTGGAAGACCAGTAGTAGTTTCCGATGAACATCTGAAGGCATTCTGTAGTTTGTGGACAATCAGAGTGTTGATGAAACACAGAAATTGCATCGGGATTGAATACAACAGTCACCATGCGCACTTTCCTCCATGGGAGTAATGTCTCAAACAGTATACGCTTTGATCGTTCCGTGGAAGACCAGTAGTAGTTTCCGATGCACATCTGGATGCATTCTGTAGTCTGTGGACTATAAGAGTGTTGATGAAACACAGATATTGCATCGGGATTGAATACAACAGTCACCATGCGCACTTTCCTCCATGGGAGTAATGTCTCAGACAGTCTACGCTTTGATCGTTCCCTGGAAGACCTGTAGTAGTTTACGATGAACATCTGGAGGTTTTCTGTTCTCTGTGGACTATCAGAGTGTTCATGAAACAAATAAATTGCATCGGGATTGAATACAACAGTCTCCATGCGCACTTTCCTCCATGGGAGTAATGTCTCAAACAGTCAACGCTTTGATCGTTCCCTGGAAGACCAGTAGTAGTTTCCGATCCACATCTGAAGGCATTCTGTAATCTGCGGACTATCAGAGTGTTGATGAAACACAGAAATTGCATCGGGATTGAATACAATAGTCACCATGCGCACTTTCCGCCATGGGAGTAATGTCTCCAACAATCTACGCTTTGATCGTTCCCTGGAAGACCAGTAGTAGTTTCCGATGCACATCTGGAGGCATTCTGTAATCTGTGGACAATCAGAGTGTTGATGAAACACAGAAATTGCATCGGGATTGAATACAACAGTCACCATGCGCACTATCCTCCATGCGAGTAATATCTAAAACAGCCTACGCTTTGATCGTTCCCTGGAAGACCAGTAGTAATAATGGATGCATATCTGAAGAAATTTTGTAATCTGTGGACTATCAGAGTGATGATGAAACACAGTAATTGCATCGGGATTGAATACAACAGTCACCATGCGCACTTTCCTCCATGGGAGTAATGTGTCTAACAGTCTACGCTTTGATCGTTCGCTGGAAGACCAGTAGTAGTTTCCGATGCACATCTGGAGGCTTTCTGTTCTCTGTGGACTATCAGAGTGTTGATGAAACACAGAAATTGCATCGGGATTGTATACAATAGTCACTATGCGCACTTTCCGCCATGATAGTAATGTCTCAGACAGTCTACGCTTTGATCTTTCCCTGGAAGACCAGTAGTAGTTTCCGATGCACATCTGGAGGCATTCTGTAATTTGTGGACTATCAGAGTGTATGATGAAACACAGAAATTGCATCGGGATTGAATACAACAGTCACCTGGCGCACTTTCCTCCATGGGAGTAATGTCTCAAACAGTCTACGCTTTGATCGTTCCCTGGAAGACCACTAGTAGTTTCTGATGCACATCTGGTGGCATTCTGTAATGTGTAGACTATCAGAGTGTTGATGAAACACAGTAATTCTATCGGGATTAAATACAACAGTCACCATGCGCACTTTCCTCCATGGGAATAATGTCTCTAACAGTCTACGCTTTGCTCGTTCCCTGGAACACCGGTAGTAGTTTCCGATGCACATCTGGAGGCTTTCTGTTCTCTGTGGACTATCAGAGTGTTGATGAAACACAGAAATTGCATCGGGATTGAATACAACAGTCACCATGCGCACTTTCCTCCATGGGAGTAATGTCTCAAACAGTCAACGCTTTGATCGTTCTCTAGAAGACCAGTAGTAGTTTCCGATGCAGATCTGGTGGCATTCTGTAATGTGTAGACTACCAGAGTGTTGATGAAACACAGCAATTGCATCGGCATTGAATACCACAGTCACCATGCGCACTTTCCTCCATGGGAGTAATGTCTCTATCAGTCCTCGCTTTGACCTTTCCCTGTAAGACCAGTAGTAGTTTCCGATGCACATCTCGAGGCATTCTGTAATCTGTGGACTATTACAGTGTTGATGAAACACAGAAATTGCATCGGGATTGAATACAACAGTCACCATGCGCACATTCCTCCATAAAAGTAATGTCTCAAACAGTCTACACTTTGATCGTTCCCTGGAAGACCAGTAGTAGTTTCCGATGAACATCTGGAGGCATTCTGTAGTTTGTGGACAATCAGAGTGTTGATGAAACACAGAAATTGCATCGGGATTGAATACAACAGTCTCCATGCGCACTATCCTCCATGTGAGTAATATCTAAAACAGCCTACGCTTTGATCGTTCCCTGGAAGACCAGTAGTAATAATGGATGCATATCTGAAGAAATTTTGTAATCTGTGGACTATCAGAGTGATGATGAAACACAGTAATTGCATCGGGATTGAATACAACAGTCACCATGCGCACTTTCCTCCATGGGAGTAATGTGTCTAACAGTCTACGCTTTGATCGTTCGCTGGAAGACCAGTAGTAGTTTCCGATGCACATCTGGAGGCTTTCTGTTCTCTGTGGACTATCAGAGTGTTGATGAAACACAGAAATTGCATCGGGATTGTATACAATAGTCACTATGCGCACTTTCCGCCATGATAGTAATGTCTCAGACAGTCTACGCTTTGATCTTTCCCTGGAAGACCAGTAGTAGTTTCCGATGCACATCTGGAGGCATTCTGTAATTTGTGGACTATCAGAGTGTATGATGAAACACAGAAATTGCATCGGGATTGAATACAACAGTCACCTGGCGCACTTTCCTCCATGGGAGTAATGTCTCAAACAGTCTACGCTTTGATCGTTCCCTGGAAGACCACTAGTAGTTTCTGATGCACATCTGGTGGCATTCTGTAATGTGTAGACTATCAGAGTGTTGATGAAACACAGTAATTCTATCGGGATTAAATACAACAGTCACCATGCGCACTTTCCTCCATGGGAGTAATGTCTCAGACAGTCTACGCTTTGATCGTTCCCTGGAAGACCTGTAGTAGTTTACGATGAACATCTGGAGGCTTTCTGTTCTCCGTGGACTATCAGAGTGTTCATGAAACAAATAAATTGCATCGGGATTGAATACAACAGTCTCCATGCGCACTTTCCTCCATGGGGGTAATTCTCAAACAGTCTATGCTTTGATCGTTCCCTGTAAGACCAGTAGTAGTTTCCGATGCACATCTGGAGGCATTCTGTAATCTGTGGACTATCAGAGTGTTGATGAAACACAGAAATTGCATCGGGATTGAATACAACAGTCTCCATGCGCACTATCCTCCATGTGAGTAATATCTAAAACAGCCTACGCTTTGATCGTTCCCTGGAAGACCAGTAGTAATTATGGATGCATATCTAAAGAAATTTTGTAATCTGTGGACTATCAGAGTGATGATGAAACACAGTAATTGCATCGGGATTGAATACAACAGTCACCATGCGCACTTTCCTCCATGGGAGTAATGTGTCTAACAGTCTACGATTTGATCGTTCGCTGGAAGACCAGTAGTAGTTTCCGATGCACATCTGGAGGCTTTCTGTTCTCTGTGGACTATCAGAGTGTTGATGAAACACAGAAATTGCATCGGGATTGTATACAATAGTCACTATGCGCACTTTCCGCCATGGGAGTAATGTCTCAGACAGTCTACGCTTTGATCTTTCCCTGGAAGACCAGTAGTAGTTTCCGATGCACATCTGGAGGCATTCTGTAATTTGTGGACTATCAGAGTGTATGATGAAACACAGAAATTGCATCGGGATTGAATACAACAGTCACCATGCGCACTTTCCTCCATGGGAGTAATGTCTCAAACAGTCTACGCTTTGATCGTTCCCTGGAAGACCACTAGTAGTTTCTGATGCACATCTGGTGGCATTCTGTAATGTGTAGACTATCAGAGTGTTGATGAAACACAGTAATTCTATCGGGATTAAATACAACAGTCACCATGCGCACTTTCCTCCATGGGAGTAATGTCTCTAACAGTCTACGCTTTGCTCGTTCCCTGGAAGACCGGTAGTAGTTTCCGATGCACATCTGGAGGCTTTCTGTTCTCTGTGGACTATCAGAGTGTTGATGAAACACAGAAATTGCATCGGGATTGAATACAACAGTCACCATGCGTACTTTCCTCCATGGGAGTAATGTCTCAAACAGTCAACGCTTTGATCGTTCTCTAGAAGACCAGTAGTAGTTTCCGATGCAGATCTGGTGGCATTCTGTAATGTGTAGACTACCAGAGTGTTGATGAAACACAGCAATTGCATCGGCATTGAATACCACAGTCACCATGCGCACTTTCCTCCATGGGAGTAATGTCTCTATCAGTCCTCGCTTTGATCTTTCCCTGGAAGACCAGTAGTAGTTTCCGATGCCCATCTCGAGGCATTCTGTAAACTGTGGACTATTACAGTGTTGATGAAACACAGAAATTGCATCGGGATTGAATACAACAGTCACCATGCGCACGTTCCTCCATAAAAGTAATGTTTCAAACAGTCTACACTTTGATCGTTCCCTCGAAGACCAGTAGTACTTTCCGATGAACATCTGGAGGCATTCTGTAGTTTGTGGACAATCAGAGTGTTGATGAAACACAGAAATTTCATCTGGATTGAATACAACAGTCACCATGCGCACTTTCCTCCATGGGAGTAATGTCTCAAACAGTATACGCTTTGATCGTTCCGTGGAAGACCAGTAGTAGTTTCCGATGCACATCTGGAGGCATTCTGTAGTCTGTGGACTATAAGAGTGTTGATGAAACACAGATATTGCATCGGGATTGAATACAACAGTCACCATGCGCACTTTCCTCCATGGGAGTAATGTCTCAGACAGTCTACGCTTTGATCGTTCCCTGGAAGACCTGTAGTAGTTTACGATGAACATCTGGAGGCTTTCTGTTCTCCGTGGACTATCAGAGTGTTCATGAAACAAATAAATTGCATCGGGATTGAATACAACAGTCTCCATGCGCACTTTCCTCCATGGGGGTAATTCTCAAACAGTCTATGCTTTGATCGTTCCCTGTAAGACCAGTAGTAGTTTCCGATGCACATCTGAAGGCATTCTGTAATCTGTGGACTATCAGAGTGTTGATGAAACACAGAAATTGCATCGGGATTGAATACAATAGTCACTATGCGCACTTTCCGCCATGGGAGTAATGTCTCAGACAGTCTACGCTTTGATCTTTCCCTGGAAGACCAGTAGTAGTTTCCGATGCACATCTGGAGGCATTCTGTAATTTGTGGACTAACAGAGTGTATGATGAAACACAGAAATTGCATCGGGATTGAATACAACAGTCACCAGGCGCACTTTCCTCCATGGGAGAAATGTCTCAAACAGTCTACGCTTTGATCGTTCCCTGGAAGACCACTAGTAGTTTCTGATGCACATCTGGTGGCATTCTGTAATGTGTAGACTATCAGAGTGTTGATGAAACACAGTAATTCTATCGGGATTAAATACAACAGTCACCATGCGCACTTTCCTCCATGGGAGTAATGTCTCTAACAGTCTACGCTTTGCTCGTTCCCTGGAAGACCAGTAGTAGTTTCCGATGCACATCTAAAGGCTTTCTGTTCTCTGTGGACTATCAGAGTGTTGACGAAACACAGAAATTGCATCGGGATTGAATACAACAGTCACCATGCGCACTTTCCTCCATGGGAGTAATGTCTCAAACAGTCAACGCTTTAATCGTTCCCTGGAAGACCAGTAGTAGTTTCCGATCCACATCTGAAGGCATTCTGTAATCTGCGGACTATCAGAGTGTTGATGAAACACAGAAGTTGCATCGGGATTGAATACAATAGTCACCATGCGCACTTTCCGCCATGGGAGTAATGTCTCCAACAATCTACGCTTTGATCGTTCCCTGGAAGACCAGTAGTAGTTTCCGATGCACATCTGGAGGCATTCTGTAATCTGTGGACTATCAGAGTGTTGATGAAACACAGAAATTGCATCGGGATTGAATACAACAGTCACCATGCGCACTATCCTCCATGCGAGTAATATCTAAAACAGCCTACGCTTTGATCGTTCCCTGGAAGACCAGTAGTATTTATGGATGCATATCTGAAGAAATTTTGTAATCTGTGGACTATCAGAGTGATGATGAAACACAGTAATTGCATCGGGATTGAATACAACAGTCACCATGCGCACTTTCCTCCATGGGAGTAATGTGTCTAACAGTCTACGCTTTGATCGTTCGCTGGAAGACCAGTAGTACTTTCCGATGCACATCTGGAGGCTTTCTGCTCTCTGTGGACTGTCAGAGTGTTGATGAAACACAGAAATTGCATCGGGATTGTATACAATAGTCACTATGCGCACTTTCCGCCATGGGAGTAATGTCTCAGACAGTCTACGCTTTGATCTTTCCCTGGAAGACCAGTAGTAGTTTCCGATGCACATCTGGAGGCTTTCTGTTCTCTGTGGACTATCAGAGTGTTGATGAAACACAGAAATTGCATCGGGATTGAATACAACAGTCACCATGCGCACTTTCCTCCATGGGAGTAATGTCTCAAACAGTCAACGCTTTGATCGTTCTCTAGAAGACCAGTAGTAGTTTCCGATGCAGATCTGGTGGCATTCTGTAATGTGTAGACTACCAGAGTGTTGATGAAACACAGCAATTGCATCGGCATTGAATACCACAGTCACCATGCGCACTTTCCTCCATGGAAGTAATGTCTCTATCAGTCCTCGCTTTGATCTTTCCCTGGAAGACCAGTAGTAGTTTCCGATGCACATCTCGAGGCATTCTGTAATCTGTGGACTATTACAGTGTTGATGAAACACAGAAATTGCATCGGGATTGAATACAACAGTCACCATGCGCACATTCCTCCATAAAAGTAATGTCTCAAACAGTCTACACTTTGATCGTTCCCTGGAAGACCAGTAGTAGTTTCCGATGAACATCTGAAGGCATTCTGTAGTTTGTGGACAATCAGAGTGTTGATGAAACACAGAAATTGCATCGGGATTGAATACAACAGTCACCATGCGCACTTTCCTCCATGGGAGTAATGTCTCAAACAGTATACGCTTTGATCGTTCCGTGGAAGACCAGTAGTAGTTTCCGATGCACATCTGGATGCATTCTGTAGTCTGTGGACTATAAGAGTGTTGATGAAACACAGATATTGCATCGGGATTGAATACAACAGTCACCATGCGCACTTTCCTCCATGGGAGTAATGTCTCAGACAGTCTACGCTTTGATCGTTCCCTGGAAGACCTGTAGTAGTTTACGATGAACATCTGGAGGTTTTCTGTTCTCTGTGGACTATCAGAGTGTTCATGAAACAAATAAATTGCATCGGGATTGAATACAACAGTCTCCATGCGCACTTTCCTCCATGGGAGTAATGTCTCAAACAGTCAACGCTTTGATCGTTCCCTGGAAGACCAGTAGTAGTTTCCGATCCACATCTGAAGGCATTCTGTAATCTGCGGACTATCAGAGTGTTGATGAAACACAGAAATTGCATCGGGATTGAATACAATAGTCACCATGCGCACTTTCCGCCATGGGAGTAATGTCTCCAACAATCTACGCTTTGATCGTTCCCTGGAAGACCAGTAGTAGTTTCCGATGCACATCTGGAGGCATTCTGTAATCTGTGGACTATCAGAGTGTTGATGAAACACAGAAATTGCATCGGGATTGAATACAACAGTCACCATGCGCACTATCCTCCATGCGAGTAATATCTAAAACAGCCTACGCTTTGATCGTTCCCTGGAAGACCAGTAGTAATTATGGATGCATATCTGAAGAAATTTTGTAATCTGTGGACTATCAGAGTGATGATGAAACACAGTAATTGCATCGGGATTGAATACAACAGTCACCATGCGCACTTTCCTCCATGGGAGTAATGTGTCTAACAGTCTACGCTTTGATCGTTCGCTGGAAGACCAGTAGTAGTTTCCGATGCACATCTGGAGGCTTTCTGTTCTCTGTGGACTATCAGAGTGTTGATGAAACACAGAAATTGCATCGGGATTGTATACAATAGTCACTATGCGCACTTTCCGCCATGGGAGTAATGTCTCAGACAGTCTACGCTTTGATCTTTCCCTGGAAGACCAGTAGTAGTTTCCGATGCACATCTGGAGGCATTCTGTAATTTGTGGACTATCAGAGTGTATGATGAAACACAGAAATTGCATCGGGATTGAATACAACAGTCACCTGGCGCACTTTCCTCCATGGGAGTAATGTCTCAAACAGTCTACGCTTTGATCGTTCCCTGGAAAACCACTAGTAGTTTCTGATGCACATCTGGTGGCATTCTGTAATGAGTAGACTATCAGAGTGTTGATGAAACACAGTAATTCTATCGGGATTAAATACAACAGTCACCATGCGCACTTTCCTCCATGGGAGTAATGTCTCTAACAGTCTACGCTTTGCTCGTTCCCTGGAAGACCGGTAGTAGTTTCCGATGCACATCTGGAGGCTTTCTGTTCTCTGTGGACTATCAGAGTGTTGATGAAACACAGAAATTGCATCGGGATTGAATACAACAGTCACCATGCGTACTTTCCTCCATGGGAGTAATGTCTCAAACAGTCAACGCTTTGATCGTTCTCTAGAAGACCAGTAGTAGTTTCCGATGCAGATCTGGTGGCATTCTGTAATGTGTAGACTACCAGAGTGTTGATGAAACACAGCAATTGCATCGGCATTGAATACCACAGTCACCATGCGCACTTTCCTCCATGGGAGTAATGTCTCTATCAGTCCTCGCTTTGATCTTTCCCTAGAAGACCAGTAGTAGTTTCCGATGCCCATCTCGAGGCATTCTGTAATCTGTGGACTATTACAGTGTTGATGAAACACAGAAATTGCATCGGGATTGAATACAACAGTCACCATGCGCACATTCCTCCATAAAAGTAATGTCTCAAACAGTCTACACTTTGATCGTTCCCTCGAAGACCAGTAGTAGTTTCCGATGAACATCTGGAGGCATTCTGTAGTTTGTGGACAATCAGAGTGTTGATGAAACACAGAAATTGCATCGGGATTGAATACAACAGTCGCCATGCGCACTTTCCTCCATGGGAGTAATGTCTCAAACAGTATACGCTTTGATCGTTCCGTGGAAGACCAGTAGTAGTTTCCGATGCACATCTGGAGGCATTCTGTAGTCTGTGGACTATAAGAGTGTTGATGAAACACAGATATTGCATCGGGATTGAATACAACAGTCAACATGCGCACTTTCCTCCATGGGAGTAATGTCTCAGACAGTCTACGCTTTGATCGTTCCCTGGAAGACCTGTAGTAGTTTACGATGAACATCTGGAGGCTTTCTGTTCTCTGTGGACTATCAGAGTGTTCATGAAACAAATAAATTGCATCGGGATTGAATACAACAGTCTCCATGCGCACTTTCCTCCATGGGGGTAATTCTCAAACAGTCTATGCTTTGATCGTTCCCTGTAAGACCAGTAGTAGTTTCCGATGCACATCTGAAGGCATTCTGTAATCTGTGGACTATCAGAGTGTTGATGAAACACAGAAATTGCATCGGGATTGAATACAATAGTCACTATGCGCACTTTCTGCCATGGGAGTAATGTCTCAGACAGTCTACGCTTTGATCTTTCCCTGGAAGACCAGTAGTAGTTTCCGATGCACATCTGGAGGCATTCTGTAATTTGTGGACTAACAGAGTGTATGATGAAACACAGAAATTGCATCGGGATTGAATACAACAGTCACCAGGCGCACTTTCCTCCATGGGAGTAATGTCTCAAACAGTCTACGCTTTGATCGTTCCCTGGAAGACCTCTAGTAGTTTCTGATGCACATCTGGTGGCATTCTGTAATGTGTAGACTATCAGAGTGTTGATGAAACACAGTAATTCTATCGGGATTAAATACAACAGTCACCATGCGCACTTTCCTCCATGGGAGTAATGTCTCTAACAGTCTACGCTTTGCTCGTTCCCTGGAAGACCAGTAGTAGATTCCGATGCACATCTAAAGGCTTTCTGTTCTCTGTGGACTATCAGAGTGTTGATGAAACACAGAAATTGCATCGGGATTGAATACAACAGTCACCATGCGTACTTTCCTCCATGGGAGTAATGTCTCAAACAGTCAACGCTTTGATCGTTCTCTAGAAGACCAGTAGTAGTTTCCGATGCAGATCTGGTGGCATTCTGTAATGTGTAGACTACCAGAGTGTTGATGAAACACAGCAATTGCATCGGCATTGAATACCACAGTCACCATGCGCACTTTCCTCCATGGGAGTAATGTCTCTATCAGTCCTCGCTTTGATCTTTCCCTAGAAGACCAGTAGTAGTTTCCGATGCCCATCTCGAGGCATTCTGTAATCTGTGGACTATTACAGTGTTGATGAAACACAGAAATTGCATCGGGATTGAATACAACAGTCACCATGCGCACATTCCTCCATAAAAGTAATGTCTCAAACAGTCTACACTTTGATCGTTCCCTCGAAGACCAGTAGTAGTTTCCGATGAACATCTGGAGGCATTCTGTAGTTTGTGGACAATCAGAGTGTTGATGAAACACAGAAATTGCATCGGGATTGAATACAACAGTCGCCATGCGCACTTTCCTCCATGGGAGTAATGTCTCAAACAGTATACGCTTTGATCGTTCCGTGGAAGACCAGTAGTAGTTTCCGATGCACATCTGGAGGCATTCTGTAGTCTGTGGACTATAAGAGTGTTGATGAAACACAGATATTGCATCGGGATTGAATACAACAGTCAACATGCGCACTTTCCTCCATGGGAGTAATGTCTCAGACAGTCTACGCTTTGATCGTTCCCTGGAAGACCTGTAGTAGTTTACGATGAACATCTGGAGGCTTTCTGTTCTCTGTGGACTATCAGAGTGTTCATGAAACAAATAAATTGCATCGGGATTGAATACAACAGTCTCCATGCGCACTTTCCTCCATGGGGGTAATTCTCAAACAGTCTATGCTTTGATCGTTCCCTGTAAGACCAGTAGTAGTTTCCGATGCACATCTGAAGGCATTCTGTAATCTGTGGACTATCAGAGTGTTGATGAAACACAGAAATTGCATCGGGATTGAATACAACAGTCACCATGCGCACTATCCTCCATGCGAGTAATATCTAAAACAGCCTACGCTTTGATCGTTCCCTGGAAGACCAGTAGTAATTATGGATGCATATCTGAAGAAATTTTGTAATCTGTGGACTATCAGAGTGATGATGAAACACAGTAATTGCATCGGGATTGAATACAACAGTCACCATGCGCACTTTCCTCCATGGGAGTAATGTGTCTAACAGTCTACGCTTTGATCGTTCGCTGGAAGACCAGTAGTAGTTTCCGATGCACATCTGGAGGCTTTCTGTTCTCTGTGGACTATCAGAGTGTTGATGAAACACAGAAATTGCATCGGGATTGTATACAATAGTCACTATGCGCACTTTCCGCCATGGGAGTAATGTCTCAGACAGTCTACGCTTTGATCTTTCCCTGGAAGACCAGTAGTAGTTTCCGATGCACATCTGGAGGCATTCTGTAATTTGTGGACTATCAGAGTGTATGATGAAACACAGAAATTGCATCGGGATTGAATACAACAGTCACCTGGCGCACTTTCCTCCATGGGAGTAATGTCTCAAACAGTCTACGCTTTGATCGTTCCCTGGAAAACCACTAGTAGTTTCTGATGCACATCTGGTGGCATTCTGTAATGTGTAGACTATCAGAGTGTTGATGAAACACAGTAATTCTATCGGGATTAAATACAACAGTCACCATGCGCACTTTCCTCCATGGGAGTAATGTCTCTAACAGTCTACGCTTTGCTCGTTCCCTGGAAGACCGGTAGTAGTTTCCGATGCACATCTGGAGGCTTTCTGTTCTCTGTGGACTATCAGAGTGTTGATGAAACACAGAAATTGCATCGGGATTGAATACAACAGTCACCATGCGTACTTTCCTCCATGGGAGTAATGTCTCAAACAGTCAACGCTTTGATCGTTCTCTAGAAGACCAGTAGTAGTTTCCGATGCAGATCTGGTGGCATTCTGTAATGTGTAGACTACCAGAGTGTTGATGAAACACAGCAATTGCATCGGCATTGAATACCACAGTCACCATGCGCACTTTCCTCCATGGGAGTAATGTCTCTATCAGTCCTCGCTTTGATCTTTCCCTAGAAGACCAGTAGTAGTTTCCGATGCCCATCTCGAGGCATTCTGTAATCTGTGGACTATTACAGTGTTGATGAAACACAGAAATTGCATCGGGATTGAATACAACAGTCACCATGCGCACATTCCTCCATAAAAGTAATGTCTCAAACAGTCTACACTTTGATCGTTCCCTCGAAGACCAGTAGTAGTTTCCGATGAACATCTGGAGGCATTCTGTAGTTTGTGGACAATCAGAGTGTTGATGAAACACAGAAATTGCATCGGGATTGAATACAACAGTCGCCATGCGCACTTTCCTCCATGGGAGTAATGTCTCAAACAGTATACGCTTTGATCGTTCCGTGGAAGACCAGTAGTAGTTTCCGATGCACATCTGGAGGCATTCTGTAGTCTGTGGACTATAAGAGTGTTGATGAAACACAGATATTGCATCGGGATTGAATACAACAGTCAACATGCGCACTTTCCTCCATGGGAGTAATGTCTCAGACAGTCTACGCTTTGATCGTTCCCTGGAAGACCTGTAGTAGTTTACGATGAACATCTGGAGGCTTTCTGTTCTCTGTGGACTATCAGAGTGTTCATGAAACAAATAAATTGCATCGGGATTGAATACAACAGTCTCCATGCGCACTTTCCTCCATAGGGGTAATTCTCAAACAGTCTATGCTTTGATCGTTCCCTGTAAGACCAGTAGTAGTTTCCGATGCACATCTGAAGGCATTCTGTAATCTGTGGACTATCAGAGTGTTGATGAAACACAGAAATTGCATCGGGATTGAATACAATAGTCACTATGCGCACTTTCTGCCATGGGAGTAATGTCTCAGACAGTCTACGCTTTGATCTTTCCCTGGAAGACCAGTAGTAGTTTCCGATGCACATCTGGAGGCATTCTGTAATTTGTGGACTAACAGAGTGTATGATGAAACACAGAAATTGCATCGGGATTGAATACAACAGTCACCAGGCGCACTTTCCTCCATGGGAGTAATGTCTCAAACAGTCTACGCTTTGATCGTTCCCTGGAAGACCTCTAGTAGTTTCTGATGCACATCTGGTGGCATTCTGTAATGTGTAGACTATCAGAGTGTTGATGAAACACAGTAATTCTATCGGGATTAAATACAACAGTCACCATGCGCACTTTCCTCCATGGGAGTAATGTCTCTAACAGTCTACGCTTTGCTCGTTCCCTGGAAGACCAGTAGTAGATTCCGATGCACATCTAAAGGCTTTCTGTTCTCTGTGGACTATCAGAGTGTTGACGAAACACAGAAATTGCATCGGGATTGAATACAACAGTCACCATGCGCACTTTCCTCCATGGGAGTAATGTCTCAAACAGTCAACGCTTTAATCGTTCCCTGGAAGACCAGTAGTAGTTTCCGATCCACATCTGAAGGCATTCTGTAATCTGCGGACTATCAGAGTGTTGATGAAACACAGAAATTGCATCGGGATTGTATACAATAGTCACTATGCGCACTTTCCGCCATGGGAGTAATGTCTCAGACAGTCTACGCTTTGATCTTTCCCTGGAAGACCAGTAGTAGTTTCCGATGCACATCTGGAGGCATTCTGTAATTTGTGGACTATCAGAGTGTATGATGAAACACAGAAATTGCATCGGGATTGAATACAACAGTCACCTGGCGCACTTTCCTCCATGGGAGTAATGTCTCAAACAGTCTACGCTTTGATCGTTCCCTGGAAAACCACTAGTAGTTTCTGATGCACATCTGGTGGCATTCTGTAATGTGTAGACTATCAGAGTGTTGATGAAACACAGTAATTCTATCGGGATTAAATACAACAGTCACCATGCGCACTTTCCTCCATGGGAGTAATGTCTCTAACAGTCTACGCTTTGCTCGTTCCCTGGAAGACCGGTAGTAGTTTCCGATGCACATCTGGAGGCTTTCTGTTCTCTGTGGACTATCAGAGTGTTGATGAAACACAGAAATTGCATCGGGATTGAATACAACAGTCACCATGCGTACTTTCCTCCATGGGAGTAATGTCTCAAACAGTCAACGCTTTGATCGTTCTCTAGAAGACCAGTAGTAGTTTCCGATGCAGATCTGGTGGCATTCTGTAATGTGTAGACTACCAGAGTGTTGATGAAACACAGCAATTGCATCGGCATTGAATACCACAGTCACCATGCGCACTTTCCTCCATGGGAGTAATGTCTCTATCAGTCCTCGCTTTGATCTTTCCCTAGAAGACCAGTAGTAGTTTCCGATGCCCATCTCGAGGCATTCTGTAATCTGTGGACTATTACAGTGTTGATGAAACACAGAAATTGCATCGGGATTGAATACAACAGTCACCATGCGCACATTCCTCCATAAAAGTAATGTCTCAAACAGTCTACACTTTGATCGTTCCCTCGAAGACCAGTAGTAGTTTCCGATGAACATCTGGAGGCATTCTGTAGTTTGTGGACAATCAGAGTGTTGATGAAACACAGAAATTGCATCGGGATTGAATACAACAGTCGCCATGCGCACTTTCCTCCATGGGAGTAATGTCTCAAACAGTATACGCTTTGATCGTTCCGTGGAAGACCAGTAGTAGTTTCCGATGCACATCTGGAGGCATTCTGTAGTCTGTGGACTATAAGAGTGTTGATGAAACACAGATATTGCATCGGGATTGAATACAACAGTCAACATGCGCACTTTCCTCCATGGGAGTAATGTCTCAGACAGTCTACGCTTTGATCGTTCCCTGGAAGACCTGTAGTAGTTTACGATGAACATCTGGAGGCTTTCTGTTCTCTGTGGACTATCAGAGTGTTCATGAAACAAATAAATTGCATCGGGATTGAATACAACAGTCTCCATGCGCACTTTCCTCCATGGGGGTAATTCTCAAACAGTCTATGCTTTGATCGTTCCCTGTAAGACCAGTAGTAGTTTCCGATGCACATCTGAAGGCATTCTGTAATCTGTGGACTATCAGAGTGTTGATGAAACACAGAAATTGCATCGGGATTGAATACAATAGTCACTATGCGCACTTTCTGCCATGGGAGTAATGTCTCAGACAGTCTACGCTTTGATCTTTCCCTGGAAGACCAGTAGTAGTTTCCGATGCACATCTGGAGGCATTCTGTAATTTGTGGACTAACAGAGTGTATGATGAAACACAGAAATTGCATCGGGATTGAATACAACAGTCACCAGGCGCACTTTCCTCCATGGGAGTAATGTCTCAAACAGTCTACGCTTTGATCGTTCCCTGGAAGACCACTAGTAGTTTCTGATGCACATCTGGTGGCATTCTGTAATGTGTAGACTATCAGAGTGTTGATGAAACACAGTAATTCTATCGGGATTAAATACAACAGTCACCATGCGCACTTTCCTCCATGGGAGTAATGTCTCTAACAGTCTACGCTTTGCTCGTTCCCTGGAAGACCAGTAGTAGATTCCGATGCACATCTAAAGGCTTTCTGTTCTCTGTGGACTATCAGAGTGTTGACGAAACACAGAAATTGCATCGGGATTGAATACAACAGTCACCATGCGCACTTTCCTCCATGGGAGTAATGTCTCAAACAGTATACGCTTTGATCGTTCCGTGGAAGACCAGTAGTAGTTTCCGATGCACATCTGGAGGCATTCTGTAATTTGTGGACTATCAGAGTGTATGATGAAACACAGAAATTGCATCGGGATTGAATACAACAGTCACCATGCGCACTTTCCTCCATGGGAGTAATGTCTCAAACAGTCAACGCTTTAATCGTTCCCTGGAAGACCAGTAGTAGTTTCCGATCCACATCTGAAGGCATTCTGTAATCTGCGGACTATCAGAGTGTTGATGAAACACAGAAATTGCATCGGGATTGAATACAATAGTCACCATGCGCACTTTCCGCCATGGGAGTAATGTCTCCAACAATCTACGCTTTGATCGTTCCCTGGAAGACCACTAGTAGTTTCCGATGCACATCTGGAGGCATTCTGTAATCTGTGGACTATCAGAGTGTTGATGAAACACAGAAATTGCATCGGGATTGAATACAACAGTCACCATGCGCACTATCCTCCATGCGAGTAATATCTAAAACAGCCTACGCTTTGCTCGTTCCCTGGAAGACCGGTAGTAGTTTCCGATGCACATCTGGAGGCTTTCTGTTCTCTGTGGACTATCAGAGTGTTGATGAAACACAGAAATTGCATCGGGATTGAATACAACAGTCACCATGCGCACTTTCCTCCATGGGAGTAATGTCTCAAACAGTCAACGCTTTGATCGTTCTCTAGAAGACCAGTAGTAGTTTCCGATGCAGATCTGGTGGCATTCTGTAATGTGTAGACTACCAGAGTGTTGATGAAACACAGCAATTGCATCGGCATTGAATACCACAGTCACCATGCGCACTTTCCTCCATGGGAGTAATGTCTCTATCAGTCCTCGCTTTGATCTTTCCCTGGAAGACCAGTAGTAGTTTCCGATGCACATCTCGAGGCATTCTGTAATCTGTGGACTATTACAGTGTTGATGAAACACAGAAATTGCATCGGGATTGAATACAACAGTCACCATGCGCACATTCCTCCATAAAAGTAATGGCTCAAACAGTCTACACTTTGATCGTTCCCTGGAAGACCAGTAGTAGTTTCCGATGAACATCTGGAGGCATTCTGTAGTTTGTGGACTATCAGAGTGTTGATGAAACACAGAAATTGCATCGGGATTGAATACAACAGTCACCATGCGCACTTTCCTCCATGGGAGTAATGTCTCAAACAGTATACGCTTTGATCGTTCCGTGGAAGACCAGTAGTAGTTTCCGATGCACATCTGGAGGCATTCTGTAGTCTGTGGACTATAAGAGTGTTGATGAAACACAGATATTGCATCTGGATTGAATACAACAGTCACCATGCACACTTTCCTCCATGGGAGTAATGTCTCAGACAGTCTACGCTTTGATCGTTCCCTGGAAGACCTGTAGTAGTTTACGATGAACATCTGGAGGTTTTCTGTTCTCTGTGGACTATCAGAGTGTTCATGAAACAAATAAATTGCATCGGGATTGAATACAACAGTCTCCATGCGCACTTTCCTCCATGGGTGTAATTCTCAAACAGTCTATGCTTTGATCGTTCCCTGTAAGACCAGTAGTAGTTTCCGATGCACATCTGAAGGCATTCTGTAATCTGTGGACTATCAGAGTGTTGATGAAACACAGAAATTGAATCGGGATTGAATTCAATAGTCACCATGCACATTTTCCGCCATGGGAGTAATGTCTCAAACAGTCTACGCTTTGATCGTTCCCTGGAAGACCAGTAGTAGTTTCCGATGCACATCTGGAGGCATTTTGTAATCTGTGGACTATCAGAGTGTTGATGAAACACAGAAATTGCACCGGGATTGAATACAACAGTCACCATGCGCACTATCCTCCATTCGAGTAATATCTATAACAGCCTACGCTTTGATCGTTCCCTGGAAGGCCAGAAGTAATTATTGATGCATATCTGAGGAAATTCTGTAATCTGTGGACTACCAGAGTGATGATGAAACACAGTAATTGCATCGGGATTGAATACAACAGTCACCATGCGCACTTTCCTCCATGGGAGTAATGTGTCTAACAGTCTATGCTTTGATCGTTCCCTGGAAGACCAGTAGTAGTTTTCGATGCACATCTGGAGGCTTTCTGTACTCTGTGAACTATCAGAGTGTTGATGAAACACAGAAATTGCATCTTGATTAAATACAACAGTCTCCATGCGCAGTTTCCTCCATGGGAGTAATGTCTCAAACAGTCTACGATTTGATCGTTCCCTGGTAGACCAGTAGTAGTTTCAATTGCACATCAGGAGACATTCTGTAATCTGGGGACTACCAGAGTGTTGATGAAACACAGAAATTGCATCGGGATTGAATACAACATTCAACATGCGCACTTTACTAAATGGGAATAATGTCTCTAACAGTCTACGCTTTGATCGTTCCCTGGTAGACCAGTAGTAGTTTCCGATGCACATATGGAGGCTTTCCGTAATCTGTGGACTATCAGAGTGTTGATGAAACACAGATATTGCATCAGGATTGAATACAACAGTCAACATGCGCACTTTCCTCCATGGGTGTAATGTTTCAAAGAGTTTACGCTTTGATCGTTCCCTGGAAGACCAGTAGCAGTTTCCGATGCACATGTGGAGGCATTCTGTAACCTGTGGAATATCAGAGTGTTGATGAAACACACAAATTGCATCGGGATTGAATACAACAGACACCATGCGCACATTCCTCCATAAAAGTAATGTCTCAACAGTCTACGCTTTGATCGATCCCTGGAAGACCAGTAGTAGTTTCCGATGCACATCTGGAGGCATTTTGTAATCTGTGGAATATCAGAGTGTTGCTGAAACACAGAGAATGCATCGGGATAGAATACAACAGTCACCATGCGCACTTTCCTCCATGGGAGTAATGTCTCAGACAGTCTACGCTTTGATCGTTCCCTGGAAGACCTGTAGTAGTTTACGATGAACATCTGGAGGTTTTCTGTTCTCTGTGGACTATCAGAGTGTTCATGAAACAAATAAATTGCATCGGGATTGAATACAACAGTCTCCATGCGCACTTTCCTCCATGGGAGTAATGTCTCAAAGAGTCTACGTTTTGATGGTTCCTTGGAAGACCAGTAGAGGTTTACGATGATCATCTGGAGGCAGTCTGTAATCTGTGGACTATCAGAATGTTGATGAAACACAGAAATTGCATCGGGATTGAATACAACAGTCACCATGCGCACTTTCCTCCATGGGAGTAATGTCTCAGACAGTCTACGCTTTGATCTTTCCCTGGAAGACCAGTAGTAGTTTCCGATGCACATCTGGAGGCATTCTGTAATTTGTGGACTATCAGAGTGTTGATGAAACACAGAAATTGCATCGGGATTGAATACAACAGTCACCAGGCGCACTTTCCTCCATGGGAGTAATGTCTCAAACAGTCTACGCTTTGATCGTTCCCTGGAAGACCACTAGTAGTTTCTGATGCACATCTGGTGGCATTCTGTAATGTGTAGACTATCAGAGTGTTGATGAAACACAGTAATTCCATCGGGATTAAATACAACAGTCATCATGCGCACTCTCCTCCATGGGATTAATGTCTCTAACAGTCTACGCTTTGATCGTTCCCTGGAAGACCAGTAGTGGTTCCCGATGCACATATGGAGGCTTTCTGTTCTCTGTGGACTATCAGAGTGTTGATGAAACACAGTAAATGCATCGGGATTGAATACAACAGTTTCCATGCGCAGTCTCCGCCATGGGAGTAATCTCTCCAACAGTCTACGCTTTGATCGTTCCCTGTAAGACCAGTAGTAGTTTCCGATGCACATCTCGAGGCATTCTGTAATCTGTGGACTATTACAGTGTTGATGAAACACAGAAATTGCATCGGGATTGAATACAACAGTCACTATGCGCACATTCCTCCATAAAAGTAATGCCTCAAACAGTCTACGCTTTGATCGTTCCCTGGAAGACCAGTAGTAGTTTCCGATGAACATCTGGAGGCATTCTGTAGTTTGTGGACAATCATAGTGTTGATGAAACACAGAAATTGCATCGGGATTGAATACAACAGCCACCATGCGCACTTTCCTACAATGGGAGTAATTCTCAAACAGTCTATGCTTTGATCTTTCCCTGGAAGATCAGTAGTAGTTTCCGATGAACATCTGGAGGCATTCTATAAATTGTGGACTATCAGAGTGTTGATGAAACACAGAAATTGCATCGGGATTGAATACAACAGTCACCATGCGCACTTTCCTACAATGGGAGTAATTCTCAAACAGTCTATGCTTTGATCTTTCCCTGGAAGACCAGTAGTAGTTTCCGATGAACATCTGGAGGCATTCTATAATTTGTGGACTATCAGAGTGTTGATGAAACACAGAAATTGCATCGGGATTGAATACAATAGTCACCATGCGCACTTTCCGCCATGGGAGTAATGTCTCTAACAGTCTACACTTTGATCGTTCCCTGGAAAACCAGTAGTAGTTTACGATTAACATCTGGAGGCTTTCTGTTCTCTGTGGACTATCAGAGTGTTCATGAAACAAATAAATTGCATCGGGATTGAATACAACAGTCTCCATGCGTAATTCTCAAACAGTCAATGCTTTGATCGTTCCCTGTAAGACCAGTAGTAGTTTCCGATGCACATCTGAAGGCATTCTGTAATCTGTGGACTATCAGAGTGTTGATGAAACACAGAAATTGCATCGGGATTGAATACAACAGTCACCATGCGCACTTTCCTCCATAAAAGTAATGTCTCAACAGTCTACGCTTTGATCGTTCCCTGGAAGACCACTAGTAGTTTCTGATGCACATCTGGAGGCATTCTATAATCTGTGGAATATCATAGTGTTGATGAAACACAGAAATTGCATCGGGATTGAATACAACAGTCTCCATGCGCACTTTCCTCCATGGGAGTAATTCTCAAACAGTCTATCCTTTGATCGTTCCCTGTAAGACCAGTTGTAGTTTCCGATGCACATCTGAAGGCATTCTGTAATCTGTGGACTATCAGAGTGTTGATGAAACACAGAAATTGCATCGGGATTGAATACAATAGTCACTATGCGCACTTTCCGCCATGGGAGTAATGTCTCAGACAGTCTACGCTTTGATCTTTCCCTGGAAGACCAGTAGTAGTTTCCGATGCACATCTGGAGGCATTCTGTAATTTGTGGACTATCAGAGTTTATGATGAAACACAGAAATTGCATCGGGATTGAATACAACAGTCACCTGGCGCACTTTCCTCCATGGGAGTAATGTCTCAAACAGTCTACGCTTTGATCGTTCCCTGGAAGACCACTAGTAGTTTCTGATGCACATCTGGTGGCATTCTGTAATGTGTAGACTATCAGAGTGTTGATGAAACACAGTAATTCTATCGGGATTAAATACAACAGTCACCATGCGCACTTTCCTCCATGGGAGTAATGTCTCTAACAGTCTACGCTTTGCTCGTTCCCTGGAAGACCGGTAGTAGTTTCCGATGCACATCTGGAGGCTTTCTGTTCTCTGTGGACTATCAGAGTGTTGATGAAACACAGAAATTGCATCGGGATTGAATACAACAGTCACCATGCAGACTTTCCTCCATAGGAGTAATGTCTCAAACAGTCAACGCTTTGATCGTTCTCTAGAAGACCAGTAGTAGTTTCCGATGCAGATCTGGTGCCATTCTGTAATGTGTAGACTATCATAGTGTTGATGAAACACAGTAATTGCATCGGGATTGAATACCACAGTCACCATGCGCACTTTCCTCCATGGGAGTAATGTCTCTAACAGTCCTCGCTTTGATCTTTCCCTGGAAGACCAGTAGTAGTTTCCGATGCACATCTGGAGGCTTTCTGTACTCTGTGGACTATCAGAGAGTTGATGAAACACAGAAATTGAATCGGGATTGAATAGAACAGTCACCATGCGCACTTTCCTCCAATGGGAGTAATTCTCAAAGAGTCTATGCTCTGATCTCTCCCTGGAAGACCAGTAGTAGTTTCCGATGAACATCTGGAGGCATTCTATAATTTGTGGACTATCAGAGTGTTGATGAAACACAGAAATTGCATCGGGATTGAATACAACAGTCACCATGCGCATTTTCCTCCATGGGAGTAATGTCTCAAACAGTATACGCTTTCATCGTTCCGTGGAAGACCAGTAGTAGTTTCCGATGCACATGTGGAGGCATTCTGTAGTCTGTGGACTATAAGAGTGTTGATGAAACACAGATATTGCATCGGGATTGAATACAACAGTCACCAGGCGCACTTTCCTCCATGGGAGTAATGTCTCAAACAGTCTACGCTTTGATCGTTCCCTGGAAGACCACTAGTAGTTTCTGATGCACATCTGGTGGCATTCTGTAATGTGTAGTCTATCAGAGTGTTGATGAAACACAGTAATTCTATCGGGATTAAATACAACAGTCACCATGCGCACTTTCCTCCATGGGAGTAATGTCTCTAACAGTCTACGCTTTGCTCGTTCCCTGGAAGACCAGTAGTAGTTTCCGATGCACATCTAAAGGCTTTCTGTTCTCTGTGGACTATCAGAGTGTTGATGAAACACAGAAATTGCATCGGGATTGAATACAACAGTCACCATGCGCACTTTCCTCCATGGGAGTAATGTCTCAAACAGTCAACGCTTTGATCGTTCCCTGGAAGACCAGTAGTAGTTTCCGATCCACATCTGAAGGCATTCTGTAATCTGCGGACTATCAGAGTGTTGATGAAACACAGAAATTGCATCGGGATTGAATACAATAGTCACCATGCGCACTTTCCGCCATGGGAGTAATGTCTCCAACAATCTACGCTTTGATCGTTCCCTGGAAGACCAGTAGTAGTTTCCGATGCACATCTGGAGGCATTCTGTAATCTGTGGACTATCAGAGTGTTGATGAAACACAGAAATTGCATCGGGATTGAATACAACAGTCATCATGCGCACTATCCCCCATGCTAGTAATATCTAAAACAGCCTACGCTTTGATCGTTCCCTGGAAGACCAGTAGTAATTATGGATGCATATCTGAAGAAATTTTGTAATCTGTGGACTATCAGAGTGATGATGAAACACAGTAATTGCATCGGGATTGAATACAACAGTCACCATGCGCACTTTCCTCCATGGGAGTAATGTGTCTAACAGTCTACGCTTTGATCGTTCGCTGGAAGACCAGTAGTAGTTTCCGATGCACATCTGGAGGCTTTCTGTTCTCTGTGGACTATCAGAGTGTTGATGAAACACAGAAATTGCATCGGGATTGTATACAATATTCACTATGCGCACTTTCCGCCATGGGAGTAATGTCTCAGACAGTCTACGCTTTGATCTTTCCCTGGAAGACCAGTAGTAGTTTCCGATGCACATCTGGAGGTATTCTGTAATTTGTGGACTATCAGAGTGTATGATGAAACACAGAAATTGCATCGGGATTGAATACAACAGTCACCATGCGCACTTTCCTCCATGGGAGTAATGTCTCAAACAGTCAACGCTTTGATCGTTCTCTAGAAGACCAGTAGTAGTTTCCGATGCAGATCTGGTGGCATTCTGTAATGTGTAGTCTACCAGAGTGTTGATGAAACACAGCAATTGCATCGGCATTGAATACCACAGTCACCAGGCGCACTTTCCTCCATGGGAGTAATGTCTCTATCAGTCCTCGCTTTGATCTTTCCCTGGAAGACCAGTAGTAGTTTCCGATGCACATCTCGAGGCATTCTGTAATCTGTGGACTATTACAGTGTTGATGAAACACAGAAATTGCATCGGGATTGAATACAACAGTCACCATGCGCACATTCCTCCATAAAAGTAATGTCTCAAACAGTCTACACTTTGATCGTTCCCTGGAAGACCAGTAGTAGTTTCTGATGAACATCTGGAGGCATTCTGTAGTTTGTGGACAATCAGAGTGTTGATGAAACACAGAAATTGCATCGGGATTGGATACAACAGTCACCATGCGCACTTTCCTCCATGGGAGTAATGTCTCAAACAGTATACGCTTTGATCGTTCCGTGGAAGACCAGTAGTAGTTTCCGATGCACATCTGGAGGCATTCTGTAGTCTGTGGACTATAAGAGTGTTGATGAAACACAGATATTGCATCGGGATTGAATACAACAGTCACCATGCGCACTTTCCTCCATGGGAGTAATGTCTCAGACAGTCTACGCTTTGATCGTTCCCTGGAAGACCTGTAGTAGTGTACGATGAACATCTGGAGGCTTTCTGTTCTCTGTGGACTATCAGAGTGTTCATGAAACAAATAAATTGCATCGGGATTGAATACAACAGTCTCCATGCGCACTTTCCTCCATGGGGGTAATTCTCAAACAGTCTATGATTTGATCGTTCCCTGTAAGACCAGTAGTAGTTTCCGATGCACATCTGAAGGCATTCTGTAATCTGTGGACTATCAGAGTGTTGATGAAACACAGAAATTGCATCGGGATTGAATACAATAGTCACTATGCGCACTTTCCGCCATGGGAGTAATGTCTCAGACAGTCTACGCTTTGATCTTTCCCTGGAAGACCAGTAGTAGTTTCCGATGCACATCTGGAGGCATTCTGTAATTTGTGGACTATCAGAGTGTATGATGAAACACAGAAATTGCATCGGGATTGAATACAACAGTCACCAGGCGCACTTTCCTCCATGGGAGTAATGTCTCAAACAGTCTACGCTTTGATCGTTCCCTGGAAGACCACTAGTAGTTTCTGATGCACATCTGGTGGCATTCTGTAATGTGTAGACTATCAGAGTGTTGATGAAACACAGTAATTCTCTCGGGATTAAATACAACAGTCAACATGCGCACTTTCCTCCATGGGAGTAATGTCTCTAACAGTCTACGCTTTGCTCGTTCCCTGGAAGACCAGTAGTAGTTTCCGATGCACATCTAAAGGCTTTCTGTTCTCTGTGGACTATCAGAGTGTTGATGAAACACAGAAATTGCATCGGGATTGAATACAACAGTCACCATGCGCACTTTCCTCCATGGGAGTAATGTCTCAAACAGTCAACGCTTTGATCGTTCCCTGGAAGACCGGTAGTAGTTTCCGATGCACATCTGGAGGCTTTCTGTTCTCTGTGGACTATCAGAGTGTTGATGAAACACAGAAATTGCATCGGGATTGAATACAACAGTCACCATGCGCACTTTCCTCCATGGGAGTAATGTCTCAAACAGTCAACGCTTTGATCGTTCTCTAGAAGACCAGTAGTAGTTTCCGATGCAGATCTGGTGGCATTCTGTAATGTGTAGACTACCAGAGTGTTGATGAAACACAGCAATTGCATCGGCATTGAATACCACAGTCACCATGCGCACTTTCCTCCATGGGAGTAATGTCTCTATCAGTCCTCGCTTTGATCTTTCCCTGGAAGACCAGTAGACGTTTCCGATGCACATCTCGAGGCATTCTGTAATCTGTGGACTATTACAGTGTTGATGAAACACAGAAATTGCATCGGGATTGAATACAACAGTCACCATGCGCACTTTCCTCCATGGGAGTAATGTCTCAAACAGTATACGCTTTGATCGTTCCGTGGAAGAGCAGTAGTAGTTTCCGATGCACATCTGGAGGCATTCTGTAGTCTGTGGACTATAAGAGTGTTGATGAAACATAGATATTGCATCGGGATTGAATACAACAGTCACCATGCGCACTTTCCTCCATGGGAGTAATGTCTCAGACAGTCTACGCTTTGATCGTTCCCCGGAAGACCTGTAGTAGTTTACGATGAACATCTGGAGGCTTTCTGTTCTCTGTGGACTATCAGAGTGTTCATGAAACAAATAAATTACATCGGGATTGAATACAACAGTCTCCATGCGCACTTTCCTCCATGGGGGTAATTCTCAAACAGTCTATGCTTTGATCGTTCCCTGTAATACCAGTAGTAGTTTCCGATGCTCATCTGAAGGCATTCTGTAATCTGTGGACTATCAGAGTGTTGATGAAACACAGAAATTGCATCGGGATTGAATACAATAGTCACTATGCGCACTTTCCGCCATGGGAGTAATGTCTCAGACAGTCTACGCTTTGATCTTTCCCTGGAAGACCAGTAGTAGTTTCCGATGCACATCTGGACGCATTCTGTAATTTGTGGACTATCAGAGTGTATGATGAAACACAGAAATTGCATCGGGATTGAATACAACAGTCACCAGGCGCACTTTCCTCCATGGGAGTAATGTCTCAAACAGTCAACGCTTTGATCGTTCCCTGGAAGACCACTAGTAGTTTCTGATGCACATCTGGTGGCATTCTGTAATGTGTAGACTATCAGAGTGTTGATGAAACACAGTAATTCTATCGGGATTAAATACAACAGTCACCATGCGCACTTTCCTCCATGGGAGTAATGTCTCTAACAGTCTACGCTTTGCTCGTTCCCTGGAAGACCAGTAGTAGTTCCCGATGCACATCTAAAGGCTTTCTGTTCTCTGTGGACTATCAGAGTGTTGATGAAACACAGAAATTGCATCGGGATTGAATACAACAGTCACCATGCGCACTTTCCTCCATGGGAGTAATGTCTCAAACAGTCTACGCTTTGATCGTTCCCTGGAAGACCACTAGTAGTTTCTGATGCACATCTGGTGGCATTCTGTAATGTGTAGACTATCAGAGTGTTGATGAAACACAGTAATTCTATCGGGATTAAATACAACAGTCACCATGCGCACTTTCCTCCATGGGAGTAATGTCTCTAACAGTCTACGCTTTGCTCGTTCCCTGGAAGACCGGTAGTAGTTTCCGATGCACATCTGGAGGCTTTCTGTTCTCTGTGGACTATCAGAGTGTTGATGAAACACAGAAATTGCATCGGGATTGAATACAACAGTCACCATGCGCACTTTCCTCCATGGGAGTAATGTCTCAAACAGTCAACGCTTTGATCGTTCTCTAGAAGACCAGTAGTAGTTTCCGATGCAGATCTGGTGGCATTCTGTAATGTGTAGACTACCAGAGTGTTGATGAAACACAGCAATTGCATCGGCATTGAATACCACAGTCACCATGCGCACTTTCCTCCATGGGAGTAATGTCTCTATCAGTCGTCGCTTTGATCTTTCCCTGGAAGACCAGTAGTAGTTTCCGATGCACATCTCGAGGCATTCTGTAATCTGTGGACTATTACAGTGTTGATGAAACACAGAAATTGCATCGGGATTGAATACAACAGTCACCATGCGCACATTCCTCCATAAAAGTAATGTCTCAAACAGTCTACACTTTGATCGTTCCCTGGAAGACCAGTAGTAGTTTCCGATGCACATCTAAAGGCTTTCTGTTCTCTGTGGACTATCAGAGTGTTGATGAAACACAGAAATTGCATCGGGATTGAATACAACAGTCACCATGCGCACTTTCCTCCATGGGAGTAATGTCTCAAACAGTATACGCTTTGATCGTTCCGTGGAAGACCAGTAGTAGTTTCCGATGCACATCTGGAGGCATTCTGTAATTTGTGGACTATCAGAGTGTATGATGAAACACAGAAATTGCATCGGGATTGAATACAACAGTCACCAGGCGCACTTTCCTCCATGGGAGTAATGTCTCAAACAGTCTACGCTTTGATCGTTCCCTGGAAGACCACTAGTAGTTTCTGATGCACATCTGGTGGCATTCTGAAATGTGTAGACTATCAGAGTGTTGATGAAACACAGTAATTCTATCGGGATTAAATACAACAGTCACCATGCGCACTTTCCTCCATGGGAGTAATGTCTCTAACAGTCTACGCTTTGCTCGTTCCCTGGAAGACCAGTAGTAGTTTCCGATGCACATCTAAAGGCTTTCCGTTCTCTGTGGACTATCAGAGTGTTGATGAAACACAGAAATTGCATCGGGATTGAATACAACAGTCACCATGCGCACTTTCCTCCATGGGAGTAATGTCTCAAACAGTCAACGCTTTGATCGTTCCCTGGAAGACCAGTAGTAGTTTCCGATCCACATCTGAAGGCATTCTGTAATCTGCGGACTATCAGAGTGTTGATGAAACACAGAAATTGCATCGGGATTGAATACAATAGTCACCATTCGCACTTTCCGCAATGGGAGTAATGTCTCCAACAATCTACGCTTTGATCGTTCCCTGGAAGACCAGTAGTAGTTTCCGATGCACATCTGGAGGCATTCTGTAATCTGTGGACTATCAGAGTGTTGATGAAACACAGAAATTTCATCGGGATTGAATACAACAGTCACCATGCGCACTATCCTCCATGCGAGTAATATCTAAAACAGCCTACGCTTTGATCGTTCCCTGGAAGACCAGTAGTAGTTTCCGATGCACATCTGGAGGCATTCTGTAATTTGTGGACTATCAGAGTGTATGATGAAACACAGAAATTGCATCGGGATTGAATACAACAGTCACCTGGCGCACTTTCCTCCATGGGAGTAATGTCTCAAACAGTCTACGCTTTGATCGTTCCCTGGAAGACCACTAGTAGTTTCTGATGCACATCTGGTGGCATTCTGTAATGTGTAGACTATCAGAGTGTTGATGAAACACAGTAATTCTATCGGGATTAAATACAACAGTCACCATGCGCACTTTCCTCCATGGGAGTAATGTCTCTAACAGTCTACGCTTTGCTCGTTCCCTGGAAGACCGGTAGTAGTTTCCGATGCACATCTGGAGGCTTTCTGTTCTCTGTGGACTATCAGAGTGTTGATGAAACACAGAAATTGCATCGGGATTGAATACAACAGTCACCATGCGCACTTTCCTCCATGGGAGTAATGTCTCAAACAGTCAACGCTTTGATCGTTCTCTAGAAGACCAGTAGTAGTTTCCGATGCAGATCTGGTGGCATTCTGTAATGTGTAGACTACCAGAGTGTTGATGAAACACAGCAATTGCATCGGCATTGAATACCACAGTCACCATGCGCACTTTCCTCCATGGAAGTAATGTCTCTATCAGTCCTCGCTTTGATCTTTCCCTGGAAGACCAGTAGTAGTTTCCGATGCACATCTCGAGGCATTCTGTAATCTGTGGACTATTATAGTGTTGATGAAACACAGAAATTGCATCGGGATTGAATACAACAGTCACCATGCGCACATTCCTCCATAAAAGTAATGTCTCAAACAGTCTACACTTTGATCGTTCCCTGGAAGACCAGTAGTAGTTTCCGATGAACATCTGGAGGCATTCTGTAGTTTGTGGACAATCAGAGTGTTGATGAAACACAGAAATTGCATCGGGATTGAAAACAACAGTCACCATGCGCACTTTCCTCCATGGGAGTAATGTCTCAAACAGTATACGCTTTGATCGTTCCGTGGAAGACCAGTAGTAGTTTCCGATGCACATCTGGAGGCATTCTGTAGTCTGTGGACTATAAGAGTGTTGATGAAACACAGATATTGCATCGGGATTGAATACAACAGTCACCATGCGCACTTTCCTCCATGGGAGTAATGTCTCAGACAGTCTACGCTTTGATCGTTCCCTGGAAGACCTGTAGTAGTTTACGATGAACATCTGGAGGTTTTCTGTTCTCTGTGGACTATCAGAGTGTTCATGAAACAAATAAATTGCATCGGGATTGAATACAACAGTCTCCATGCGCACTTTCCTCCATGGGTGTAATTCTCAAACAGTCTATGCTTTGATCGTTCCCTGTAAGACCAGTAGTAGTTTCCGATGCACATCTGAAGGCATTCTGTAATCTGTGGACTATCAGAGTGTTGATAAAACACAGAAATTGAATCGGGATTGAATACAATAGTCACCATGCGCATTTTCCGCCATGGGAGTAATGTTTCCAACAGTCTACGCTTTGATCGTTCCCTGGAAGACCAGTAGTAGTTTCCGATGCACATCTGGAGGCATTTTGTAATCTGTGGACTATCAGAGTGTTGATGAAACACAGAAATTGCATCGGGATTGAATACAACAGTCACCATGCGCACTATCCTCCATTCGAGTAATATCTATAACAGCCTACGCTTTGATCGTTCCCTGGAAGGCCAGTAGTAATTATTGATGCATATCTGAAGAAATTCTGTAATCTGTGGACTACCAGAGTGATGATGAAACACAGTAATTGCATCGGGATTGAATACAACAGTCACCATGCGCACTTTCCTCCATGGGAGTAATGTGTCTAACAGTCTATGCTTTGATCGTTCCCTGGAAGACCAGTAGTAGTTTTCGATGCACATCTGGAGGCTTTCTGTACTCTGTGAACTATCAGAGTGTTGATGAAACACAGAAATTGCATCTTGATTAAATACAACAGTCTCCATGCGCAGTTTCCTCCATGGGAGTAATGTCTCAAACAGTCTACGATTTGATCGTTCCCTGGTAGACCAGTAGTAGTTTCAATTGCACATCAGGAGACATTCTGTAATCTGTGGACTACCAGAGTGTTGATGAAACACAGAAATTGCATCGGGATTGAATACAACAGTCACCATGCGCACTTTACTAAATGGGAATAATGTCTCTAACAGTCTACGCTTTGATCGTTCCCTGGTAGACCAGTAGTAGTTTCCGATGCACATATGGAGGCTTTCCGTAATCTGTGGACAATCAGAGTGTTGATGAAACACAGAAATTGCATCAGGATTGAATACAACAGTCAACATGCGCACTTTCCTCCATGGGAGTAATGTTTCAAAGAGTTTACGCTTTGATCGTTCCCTGGAAGACCAGTAGCAGTTTCCGATGCACATGTGGAGGCATTCTGTAATCTGTGGAATATCAGAGTGTTGATGAAACACACAAATTGCATCGGGATTGAATACAACAGTCACCATGCGCACATTCCTCCATAAAAGTAATGTCTCAACAGTCTACGCTTTGATCGTTCCCTGGAAGACCAGTAGTAGTTTCCGATGCACATCTGGAGGCATTTTGTAATCTGTGGAATATCAGAGTGTTGCTGAAACACAGAGATTGCATCGGGATAGAATACAACAGTCACCATGCGCACTTTCCTCCGTGGGAGTAATGTATCAAACAGTCTACGGTTTGATCGTTCCCTGGAAGACCAGTAGTAGTTTCCGATGCACATCTGGAGGCATTCTGTAATCTGTGGAGTATCAGAGTGTTGATGAAACACAGAAATTGCATCGGGGTTGAATACAAGATTCTCCATGCGCAGTTTCCGCCATGGGAGTAATGTCTCAAAGAGTCTACGTTTTGATGGTTCCTTGGAAGACCAGTAGAGGTTTACGATGAACATCTGGAGGCAGTCTGTAATCTGTGGACTATCAGAATGTTGATGAAACACAGAAATTGCATCGGGATTGAATACAACAGTCACCATGCGCACTTTCCTCCATGGGAGTAATTCTCAAACAGTCTATGATTTGATCGTTCCCTATAAGACCAGTAGTAGTTTCCGATGCACATCTGGTGGCATTCTGTAATCTGTGGACTATCAGAGTGTTGATGAAACACAGAAATTGCATCGGGAATGAATACAACAGACACCATGCGCACTTTCCTCCATGGGAGTGATGTCTCAAACAGTCTACTCTTTGATCGTTCCCTGGAAGACTTGTAGTAGTTTCAGATGCACATCTGGGGGCTCTCTGTAATCTGTGGACTATCAGAGTGTTGATGAAACACAGAAATTGCCTCGGGATAGAATACAGCAGTCACCATGCGCACCTTCCTCCATGGCAGTGATTTTCTAACAGTCTATGCTTTGATCGTTCCCTGTAAGACCAGTAGTAGCTTCCGATGCACATCTCGAGGCATTCTGTACTCTGTGGGCTATCAGAGTGTTGATGAAACACAGAAATTGCATCGGGATTGAATACAACAGTCACCATGCGCTCTTTCCTCCATGGGAGTAATGTCTCTAACAGTCTACGCTTTGATCGTTCCCTGAAAGACCAGTAGTAGTTTCCGATGCACATCTGGAGGCATTCTGTAATTTGTGGACTATCAGAGTGTATGATGAAACACAGAAATTGCATCGGGATTGAATACAACAGTCACCTGGCGCACTTTCCTCCATGGGAGTAATGTCTCAAACAGTCTACGCTTTGATCGTTCCCTGGAAGACCACTAGTAGTTTCTGATGCACATCTGGTGGCATTCTGTAATGTGTAGACTATCAGAGTGTTGATGAAACACAGTAATTCTATCGGGATTAAATACAACAGTCACCATGCGCACTTTCCTCCATGGGAGTAATGTCTCTAACAGTCTACGCTTTGCTCGTTCCCTGGAAGACCGGTAGTAGTTTCCGATGCACATCTGGAGGCTTTCTGTTCTCTGTGGACTATCAGAGTGTTGATGAAACACAGAAATTGCATCGGGATTGAATACAACAGTCACCATGCGCACTTTCCTCCATGGGAGTAATGTCTCAAACAGTCAACGCTTTGATCGTTCTCTAGAAGACCAGTAGTAGTTTCCGATGCAGATCTGGTGGCATTCTGTAATGTGTAGACTACCAGAGTGTTGATGAAACACAGCAATTGCATCGGCATTGAATACCACAGTCACCATGCGCACTTTCCTCCATGGAAGTAATGTCTCTATCAGTCCTCGCTTTGATCTTTCCCTGGAAGACCAGTAGTAGTTTCCGATGCACATCTCGAGGCATTCTGTAATCTGTGGACTATTATAGTGTTGATGAAACACAGAAATTGCATCGGGATTGAATACAACAGTCACCATGCGCACATTCCTCCATAAAAGTAATGTCTCAAACAGTCTACACTTTGATCGTTCCCTGGAAGACCAGTAGTAGTTTCCGATGAACATCTGGAGGCATTCTGTAGTTTGTGGACAATCAGAGTGTTGATGAAACACAGAAATTGCATCGGGATTGAAAACAACAGTCACCATGCGCACTTTCCTCCATGGGAGTAATGTCTCAAACAGTATACGCTTTGATCGTTCCGTGGAAGACCAGTAGTAGTTTCCGATGCACATCTGGAGGCATTCTGTAGTCTGTGGACTATAAGAGTGTTGATGAAACACAGATATTGCATCGGGATTGAATACAACAGTCACCATGCGCACTTTCCTCCATGGGAGTAATGTCTCAGACAGTCTACGCTTTGATCGTTCCCTGGAAGACCTGTAGTAGTTTACGATGAACATCTGGAGGTTTTCTGTTCTCTGTGGACTATCAGAGTGTTCATGAAACAAATAAATTGCATCGGGATTGAATACAACAGTCTCCATGCGCACTTTCCTCCATGGGTGTAATTCTCAAACAGTCTATGCTTTGATCGTTCCCTGTAAGACCAGTAGTAGTTTCCGATGCACATCTGAAGGCATTCTGTAATCTGTGGACTATCAGAGTGTTGATAAAACACAGAAATTGAATCGGGATTGAATACAATAGTCACCATGCGCATTTTCCGCCATGGGAGTAATGTTTCCAACAGTCTACGCTTTGATCGTTCCCTGGAAGACCAGTAGTAGTTTCCGATGCACATCTGGAGGCATTTTGTAATCTGTGGACTATCAGAGTGTTGATGAAACACAGAAATTGCATCGGGATTGAATACAACAGTCACCATGCGCACTATCCTCCATTCGAGTAATATCTATAACAGCCTACGCTTTGATCGTTCCCTGGAAGGCCAGTAGTAATTATTGATGCATATCTGAAGAAATTCTGTAATCTGTGGACTACCAGAGTGATGATGAAACACAGTAATTGCATCGGGATTGAATACAACAGTCACCATGCGCACTTTCCTCCATGGGAGTAATGTGTCTAACAGTCTATGCTTTGATCGTTCCCTGGAAGACCAGTAGTAGTTTTCGATGCACATCTGGAGGCTTTCTGTACTCTGTGAACTATCAGAGTGTTGATGAAACACAGAAATTGCATCTTGATTAAATACAACAGTCTCCATGCGCAGTTTCCTCCATGGGAGTAATGTCTCAAACAGTCTACGATTTGATCGTTCCCTGGTAGACCAGTAGTAGTTTCAATTGCACATCAGGAGACATTCTGTAATCTGTGGACTACCAGAGTGTTGATGAAACACAGAAATTGCATCGGGATAGAATACAGCAGTCACCATGCGCACCTTCCTCCATGGCAGTGATTTTCTAACAGTCTATGCTTTGATCGTTCCCTGTAAGACCAGTAGTAGCTTCCGATGCACATCTCGAGGCATTCTGTACTCTGTGGGCTATCAGAGTGTTGATGAAACACAGAAATTGCATCGGGATTGAATACAACAGTCACCATGCGCTCTTTCCTCCATGGGAGTAATGTCTCTAACAGTCTACGCTTTGATCGTTCCCTGAAAGACCAGTAGTAGTTTCCGATGCACATCTGGAGGCATTCTGTAATTTGTGGACTATCAGAGTGTATGATGAAACACAGAAATTGCATCGGGATTGAATACAACAGTCACCTGGCGCACTTTCCTCCATGGGAGTAATGTCTCAAACAGTCTACGCTTTGATCGTTCCCTGGAAGACCACTAGTAGTTTCTGATGCACATCTGGTGGCATTCTGTAATGTGTAGACTATCAGAGTGTTGATGAAACACAGTAATTCTATCGGGATTAAATACAACAGTCACCATGCGCACTTTCCTCCATGGGAGTAATGTCTCTAACAGTCTACGCTTTGCTCGTTCCCTGGAAGACCGGTAGTAGTTTCCGATGCACATCTGGAGGCTTTCTGTTCTCTGTGGACTATCAGAGTGTTGATGAAACACAGAAATTGCATCGGGATTGAATACAACAGTCACCATGCGCACTTTCCTCCATGGGAGTAATGTCTCAAACAGTCAACGCTTTGATCGTTCTCTAGAAGACCAGTAGTAGTTTCCGATGCAGATCTGGTGGCATTCTGTAATGTGTAGACTACCAGAGTGTTGATGAAACACAGCAATTGCATCGGCATTGAATACCACAGTCACCATGCGCACTTTCCTCCATGGAAGTAATGTCTCTATCAGTCCTCGCTTTGATCTTTCCCTGGAAGACCAGTAGTAGTTTCCGATGCACATCTCGAGGCATTCTGTAATCTGTGGACTATTATAGTGTTGATGAAACACAGAAATTGCATCGGGATTGAATACAACAGTCACCATGCGCACATTCCTCCATAAAAGTAATGTCTCAAACAGTCTACACTTTGATCGTTCCCTGGAAGACCAGTAGTAGTTTCCGATGAACATCTGGAGGCATTCTGTAGTTTGTGGACAATCAGAGTGTTGATGAAACACAGAAATTGCATCGGGATTGAAAACAACAGTCACCATGCGCACTTTCCTCCATGGGAGTAATGTCTCAAACAGTATACGCTTTGATCGTTCCGTGGAAGACCAGTAGTAGTTTCCGATGCACATCTGGAGGCATTCTGTAGTCTGTGGACTATAAGAGTGTTGATGAAACACAGATATTGCATCGGGATTGAATACAACAGTCACCATGCGCACTTTCCTCCATGGGAGTAATGTCTCAGACAGTCTACGCTTTGATCGTTCCCTGGAAGACCTGTAGTAGTTTACGATGAACATCTGGAGGTTTTCTGTTCTCTGTGGACTATCAGAGTGTTCATGAAACAAATAAATTGCATCGGGATTGAATACAACAGTCTCCATGCGCACTTTCCTCCATGGGTGTAATTCTCAAACAGTCTATGCTTTGATCGTTCCCTGTAAGACCAGTAGTAGTTTCCGATGCACATCTGAAGGCATTCTGTAATCTGTGGACTATCAGAGTGTTGATAAAACACAGAAATTGAATCGGGATTGAATACAATAGTCACCATGCGCATTTTCCGCCATGGGAGTAATGTTTCCAACAGTCTACGCTTTGATCGTTCCCTGGAAGACCAGTAGTAGTTTCCGATGCACATCTGGAGGCATTTTGTAATCTGTGGACTATCAGAGTGTTGATGAAACACAGAAATTGCATCGGGATTGAATACAACAGTCACCATGCGCACTATCCTCCATTCGAGTAATATCTATAACAGCCTACGCTTTGATCGTTCCCTGGAAGGCCAGTAGTAATTATTGATGCATATCTGAAGAAATTCTGTAATCTGTGGACTACCAGAGTGATGATGAAACACAGTAATTGCATCGGGATTGAATACAACAGTCACCATGCGCACTTTCCTCCATGGGAGTAATGTGTCTAACAGTCTATGCTTTGATCGTTCCCTGGAAGACCAGTAGTAGTTTTCGATGCACATCTGGAGGCTTTCTGTACTCTGTGAACTATCAGAGTGTTGATGAAACACAGAAATTGCATCTTGATTAAATACAACAGTCTCCATGCGCAGTTTCCTCCATGGGAGTAATGTCTCAAACAGTCTACGATTTGATCGTTCCCTGGTAGACCAGTAGTAGTTTCAATTGCACATCAGGAGACATTCTGTAATCTGTGGACTACCAGAGTGTTGATGAAACACAGAAATTGCATCGGGATTGAATACAACAGTCACCATGCGCACATTCCTCCATAAAAGTAATGTCTCAACAGTCTACGCTTTGATCGTTCCCTGGAAGACCAGTAGTAGTTTCCGATGCACATCTGGAGGCATTTTGTAATCTGTGGAATATCAGAGTGTTGCTGAAACACAGAGATTGCATCGGGATAGAATACAACAGTCACCATGCGCACTTTCCTCCGTGGGAGTAATGTATCAAACAGTCTACGGTTTGATCGTTCCCTGGAAGACCAGTAGTAGTTTCCGATGCACATCTGGAGGCATTCTGTAATCTGTGGAGTATCAGAGTGTTGATGAAACACAGAAATTGCATCGGGGTTGAATACAAGATTCTCCATGCGCAGTTTCCGCCATGGGAGTAATGTCTCAAAGAGTCTACGTTTTGATGGTTCCTTGGAAGACCAGTAGAGGTTTACGATGAACATCTGGAGGCAGTCTGTAATCTGTGGACTATCAGAATGTTGATGAAACACAGAAATTGCATCGGGAATGAATACAACAGTCACCATGCGCAGTTTCCTCCATGGGAGTAATGTCTCAAACAGTCTACGCTTTGATCGTTCCCTGGAAGACTTGTAGTAGTTTCAGATGCACATCTGGGGGCTCTCTGTAATCTGTGGACTATCAGAGTGTTGATGAAACACAGAAATTGCCTCGGGATAGAATACAGCAGTCACCATGCGCACCTTCCTCCATGGCAGTGATTTTCTAACAGTCTATGCTTTGATCGTTCCCTGTAAGACCAGTAGTAGCTTCCGATGCACATCTCGAGGCATTCTGTACTCTGTGGGCTATCAGAGTGTTGATGAAACACAGAAATTGCATCGGGATTGAATACAACAGTCACCATGCGCTCTTTCCTCCATGGGAGTAATGTCTCTAACAGTCTACGCTTTGATCGTTCCCTGAAAGACCAGTAGTAGTTTCCGATGCACATCTGGAGGCTTTCTGTACTCTGTAGACTATCAGAGTGTTGATGAAACACAGTAATTGCATCGGGATTGAATACAACAGTCACCATGCGCACTTTCCTCCATGGGAGTAATTCTCAAACAGTCTATTCTTTGACCGTTCCCTGTAAGACCAGTAGTAGAGTCCGATGCACATCTGGAGGCATTCTGTTGATTATTAGAGTGTTGATGAAACACAGAAATTGCATCGGGATTGAATACAACAGTTACCAGGCGCACTTTCCTCCATGGGAGTAATGTCTCAAACAGTCTACGCTTTGATCGTTCCCTGGAAGACCACTAGTAGTTTCTGATGCACATCTGGTGGCATTCTGTAATGTGTAGACTATCAGAGTGTTGATGAAACACAGTAATTCCATCGGGATTAAATACAACAGTCATCATGCGCACTTTCCTCCATGGGAGTAATGTCTCTAACAGTCTACGCTTTGATCGTTCCCTGGAAGACCAGTAGTGGTTTCCGATGCACATCTGGAGGCTTTCTGTTCTCTGTGGACTATCAGAGTGTTGATGAAACACAGAAATTGCATCGGGATTGAATACAACAGTCTCCATGCGCAGTTTCCGCCATGGGAGTAATCTCTCCAACAGTCTACGCTTTGATCGTTCCCTGTAAGACCAGTAGTAGTTTCCGATGCACATCTCGAGGCATTCTGTAATCTGTGGACTATTACAGTGTTGATGAAACACAGAAATTGCATCGGGATTGAATACAACAGTCACCATGCGCACATTCCTCCATAAAAGTAATGCCTCAAACAGTCTACGCTTTGATCGTTCCCTGGAAGACCAGTAGTAGTTTCCGATGAACATCTGGAGGCATTCTGTAGTTTGTGGACAATCATAGTGTTGATGAAACACAGAAATTGCAACGGGATTGAATACAACAGCCACCATGCGCACTTTCCTACAATGGGAGTAATTCTCAAACAGTCTATGCTTTGATCTTTCCCTGGAAGATCAGTAGTAGTTTCCGATGAACATCTGGAGGCATTCTATAAATTGTGGACTATCAGAGTGTTGATGAAACACAGAAATTGCATCGGGATTGAATACAACAGTCACCATGCGCACTTTCCTACAATGGGAGTAATTCTCAAACAGTCTATGCTTTGATCTTTCCCTGGAAGACCAGTAGTAGTTTCCGATGAACATCTGGAGGCATTCTATAATTTGTGGACCATCAGAGTGTTGATGAAACACAGAAATTGCATCGGGATTGAATACAATAGTCACCATGCGCACTTTCCGCCATGGGAGTAATGTCTCTAACAGTCTACACTTTGATGGTTCCCTGGAAAACCAGTAGTAGTTTACGATTAACATATGGAGGCTTTCTGTTCTCTGTGGACTATCAGAGTGTTCATGAAACAAATAAATTGCATCGGGATTGAATACAACAGTCTCCATGCGTAATTCTCAAACAGTCAATGCTTTGATCGTTCCCTGTAAGACCAGTAGTAGTTTCCAATGCACATCTGAAGGCATTCTGTAATCTGTGGACTATCAGAGTGTTGATGAAACACAGAAATTGCATCGGGATTGAATTCAATAGTCACCATGCGCACTTTCCGCCATGGGAGTAATGTCTCCAACAGTCTACGCTTTGATCGTTCCCTGGGAGACCAGTAGTAGTTTCCGATGCACATCTGGAGGCATTCTGTAATCTGTGGACTATCAGAGTGTTGATGAAACACAGAAATTGCATCGGGATTGAATACAACAGTCACCATGCGCACTATCCTCCATTCGAGTAATATCTAAAACAGCCTACGCTTTGATGGTTCCCTGGAAGACCAGTAGTAATTATTGATGCATATCTGAAGAAATTCTGTAATCTGTGGACTATCAGAGTGATGATGAAACACAGTAATTGCATCGGGATTGAATACAACAGTCTCCATGCGCACATTCCTCCATGGGAGTAAAGAGTCCAACAGTCTACGCTTTGATCGTTCCCTGGAAGACCAGTAGTAGTTTCCGATGCACATCTGGAGGCTTTCTGTACTCTGTGAACTATCAGAGTGTTGATGAAACACAGAAATTGCATCTTGATTGAATACAACAGTCTCCATGCGCAGTTTCCTCCATGGGAGTAATGTCTCAAACAGTCTACGATTTGATCGTTCCCTGGTAGACCAGTAGTAGTTTCAATTGCACATCAGGAGGCATTCTGTAATCTGTGGACTACCTGAGTGTTGATGAAACACAGACATTGCATCGGGATTGAATACAACAGTCACCATGCGCACTTTACTAAATGGGAATAATGTCTCTAACAGTCTACGCTTTGATCGTTCCCTGGAAGACCAGTAGTAGTATCCGATGTACATAGGGAGGCTTTCCGTAATCTGTGGACTATCAGAGTGTTGATGAAACACAGAAATTGCATCGGGATTGAATACAACAGTCAACATACGCACTTTCCTCCATGGGAGTAATGTTTCAAAGAGTTTACGCTTTGATCGTTCCCTGGAAGACCAGTAGCAGTTTCCGATGCACATTTGGAGGCATTCTGTAATCTGTGGAGTATCAGAGTGTTGATGAAACACACAAATTGCATCGGGATTGAATACAACAGTCACCATGCGCACATTCCTCCATAAAAGTAATGTCTCAACAGTCTACGCTTTGATCGTTCCCTGGAAGACCAGTAGTAGTTTCCGATGCACATCTGGAGGCATTTTGTAATCTGTGGAATATCAGAGTGCTGCTGAAACACAGAGATTGCATCGGGATAGAATACAACAGTCACCATGCGCACTTTCCTCCATGGGAGTAATGTATCAAACAGTCTACGCTTTGATCGTTCCCTGGAAGACCAGTAGTAGTTTCCGATGCACATCTGGAGGCATTCTGTAATCTGTGGACTATCAGAATGTTCATGAAACACAGAAATTGCATCGGGATTGAATACAACAGTCACCATGCGCACTTTCTTTAAAGGGAGTAATTCTCAAATAGTCTATGCTTTGATCGTTCCCTGTAAGACCAGTAGTAGTTTCCGATGCACATCTGGTCTCATTCTGTAATCTGTGGACTATCAGAGTGTTGATGAAACACAGAAATTGCATCGGGATTGAATACAACAGTCACCATGCACAGTTTCCTCCATGGGAGTGATGTCTCAAACAGTCTACGCTTTGATCGTTCCCTGGAAGACCAGTAGTAGTTTCAGATGCACATCTGGGGGCTTTCTGTAATCTGTGGATTATCAGAGTGTTGATGAAACACAGAAATTGCCTCAGTATAGAATACAGCAGTCACCATGCGCACTTTCCTCCATCAGAGTAATTCTCAAACAGTCTATTCTTTGACCGTTCCCTGTAAGACCAGTAGTAGTTTCCGATTTTTATCTGGAGGCATTCTTTTGACTTTTAGAGTGTTGATGAAACACAGAAATTGCATCGGGATTGAATACAATAGTCACTATGCGCACTTTCCGCCATTGGAGTAATGTTTCAGACAGTCTACGCTTTGATCTCTCCCTGGAAGACCAGTAGTAGTTTCCGATGCACATCTGGAGGCATTCTGTAATTTGTGGACTATCAGAGTGTTGATGAAACACAGAAATTGCATCGGGATTGAATACAACAGTCACCAGGCGCACTTTCCTCCATGGGAGTAATGTCTCAAAGAGTCTACGCTTTGATCGTTAACTGGAAGACCACTAGTAGTTTCTGATGCACATCTGGTGCCATTCTGTAATGTGTTGACTATCAGAGTGTTGATGAAACACAGAAATTGCATCGGGATTGAATACAACAGTCACCACGAGTACTTCCCTCCATGGGAGTAATGTCTCAAACAGTCTACGCTTTGATCGTTCCCTGGAAGACCACTAGTAGTTTCTGATGCACATCTGGTGGCATTCTGTAATGTGTAGACTATCAGAGTGTTGATGAAACACAGTAATTCCATTGGGTTTAAATACAACAGTCACCATGCGCACTATCCTCCATGCGATTAATAACTAAAACAGCCTACGCTTTGATCGTTCCCTGGAAGACCAGTAGTAGTTATTGATCCACATCTGAAGAAATTCTGTAATCTGTGGACTATCAGAGTGTTGATGAAACTCAGTAATTGCATCGGGATTGAATACAACAGTCACCATGCACACTTTCCTCCATGGGAGTAATGTCTCTAACAGTCTACGCTTTGATCGTTCCCTGGAAGACCAGTAGTAGTTTCCGATGCACATCTGGAGGCTTTCTGTACTCTGTGGACTATCAGACTGTTGATGAAACACAGAAATTGCATCGAGATTGAAAACAACAGTCACCATAAGCACTTTCTTCCATGGAAGTAATGTCTCTAACATTCTACGATTTGATCGTTCCGTGGAAGACCAGTAGTAGTTTCCGATGCACATCTGGTGGCACTCTGTAATCTGTGACTATCAGACTGTTGATGAAACACAGAAATTGCATCGGGATTGAATACAACAGTCACCATGCGCACTTTCCTCCATGGGAGTAATGTATCAAACAGTCTACGCTTTGATCGTTCCCTGGAAGACCAGTAGTAGTTTCCGATGCACATCTGGAGGCATTCTGTAATCTGTGGAGTATCAGAGTGCTGATGAAACACAGAAATTGCATCGGGATTGAATACAAGATTCTCCATGCGCAGTTTCCTCCATGGGAGTAATGTCTCAAACGGTCTACGTTTTGATGGTTCCTTGGAAGACCAGTAGAGGTTTACGATGAACATCTGGAGGCTTTCTGTAATCTGTGGACTATCAGAATGTTGATGAAACACAGAAATTGCATCGGGATTGAATACAACAGTCACCATGCGCACTTTCCTCCATGGGAGTAATTCTCAAACAGTCTATGATTTGATCGTTCCCTGTAAGACCAGTAGTAGTTTCCGATGCACATCTGGTGGCATTCTGTAATCTGTGGACTATCAGAGTGTTGATGAAACACAGAAATTGCATCGGGAATGAATACAACAGACACCATTCGCAGTTTCCTCCATGGGAGTGATGTCTCAAACAGTCTACGCTTTGATCGTTCCCTGGAAGACTAGTAGTAGTTTCAGATGCACATCTGGGGGCTCTCTGTAATCTGTGGACTATCAGAGTGTTGATGAAACACAGAAATTGCATCGGGATAGAATACAACAGTCTCCATGCGCAGTTTCCTCCATGGGAGTAATGTCTCAAACAGTCTACGATTTGATCGTTCCCTGGTAGACCAGTAGTAGTTTCAATTGCACATCAGGAGGCACTCTGTAATCTGTGGACTACCAGAGTGTTGATGAAACACAGAAATTGCATCGGGATTGAATACAACAGTCACCAAGCGCACTTTACTAAATGGGAATAATGTCTCTAACAGTCTACGCTTTGATCGTTCCCTGGAAGACCAGTAGTAGTTTCTGATGCAGATATGGAGGCTTTCCGTAAACTGTGGAGTATCAGAGTGTTGATGAAACACAGAAATTGCATCGGGATTGAATACAACAGTCAACATGCCAACATTCCTCCAAAAAGTAATGACTCAACAGTCTACGATTTGATCGTTCCCTGGAAGACCAGTAGTAGTTTCCGATGCACTTCTGGAGGCATTTTGTAATCTGTGGAATATCAGAGTGTTGCTGAAACACAGAGATTGCATCGGGATAGAATACAACAGTCACCATGCGCACTTTCCTCCGTGGGAGTAATGTATCAAACAGTCTACGCTTTGATCGTTCCCTGGAAGACCAGTAGTAGTTTCTGATGCACTTCTGGAGGCATTCTGTAATCTGTGGAGTATCAGAGTGTTGATGAAACACAGAAATTGCATCGGGATTGAATACAAGATTCTCCATGCGCAGTTTCCTCCATGGGAGTAATGTCTCAAAGAGTCTACGTTTTGATGGTTCCTTGGAAGACCAGTAGAGGTTTACGATGAACATCTGGAGGCATTCTGTAATCTGTGGACTATCAGAATGTTGATGAAACACAGAAATTGCATCGGGAATGAATACAACAGACACCATGCGCAGTTTCCTCCATGGGAGGGATGTCTCAAACAGTCTACGCTTTGATCGTTCCCTGGAAGACTAGTAGTAGTTTCAGTTGCACATCTGGGGGCTCTCTGTAATCTGTGGACTATCAGAGTGTTGATGAAACACAGAAATTGCCTCGGGATAGAATACAGCAGTCACCATGCGCACCTTCCTCCATGGGAGTAATTCTCTAACAGTCTATGCTTTGATCGTTCCCTGTAAGACCAGTAGTAGTTTCCGATGCTCATCTCGAGGCATTCTGTACTCTGTGGTCTATCAGAGTGTTGATGAAACACAGAAATTGCATCGGGATTGAATACAACAGTCACCATGCGCTCTTTCCTCCATGGGAGTAATGTCTCTAACAGTCTACGCTTTGATCGTTCCCTGGAAGACCAGTAGTAGTTTCCGATGCACATCTGGAGGCTTTCTGTACTCTGTAGACTATCAGAGTGTTGATGAAACACAGTAATTGCACCGGGATTGAATACAACAGTCACCATGCGCACTTTTCTCCATGGGAGTGATTCTCAAACAGTCTATTCTTTGACCGTTCCCTGTAAGACCAGTAGCAGAGTCCGATGCACATCTGGAGGCATTCTGTTGATTATTAGAGTGTTGATGAAACACAGAAATTGCATCGGGATTGAATACAATAGTCACTATGCGCACTTTCCGCCATGGGAGTAATGTCTCAGACAGTCTACGCTTTGATCTTTCCCTGGAAGACCAGTAGTAGTTTCCGATGCACATCTAGAGGCATTCTGTAATTTGTGGACTATCAGAGTGTTGATGAAACACAGAAATTGCATCGGGATTGAATACAACAGTCACCAGACGCACTTTCCTCCATGGGAGTAATGTCTCAAACAGTCTACGCTTTGATCGTTCCCTGGAAGACCACTAGTAGTTTCTGATGCACATCTGGTGGCATTCTGTAATGTGTAGACTATCAGGGTGTCGATGAAACACAGTAATTCCATCGGGATTAAATACAACAGGCATCATGCACACTTTCCTCCTTGGGAGTAATGTCTCTAACAGTCTACGCTTTGATCGTTCCCTGGAAGACCAGTAGTAGTTTCCGATGCACATCTGGAGGCTTTCTGTTCTCTGTGGACTATCAGAGTGTTGATGAAACACAGAAATTGCATCGGTATTGAATACAACAGTCTCCATGCGCAGTTTCCTTCATGGGAGTATTGTCTCCAACAGTCTACGCTTTGATCGTTCCCCGTAAGACCAGTAGTAGTTTCCGATGCACATCTCGAGGCATTCTGTAATCTGTGGACTATTACAGTGTTGATGAAACACAGAAATTGCATCGGGATTGAATACAACAGTCACCATGCGCACATTCCTCCATAAAAGTAATGTCTCAAACAGTCTACGCTTTGATCGTTCCCTGGAAGACCAGTAGTAGTTTCCGATGAACATCTGGATGCATTCTGTAGTTTGTGGACAATCATAGTGTTGATGAAACACAGAAATTGCATCGGGATTGAATACAACAGTCACCATGCGCACTTTCCTACAATGGGAGTAATTCTCAAACAGTCTATGCTTTGATCTTTCCCTGGAAGACCAGTAGTAGTTTCCGATGAACATCTGGAGGCATTCTATAATTTGTGGACTATCAGAGTGTTGATGAAACACAGAAATTGCATCGGGATTGAATACAACAGTCACCATGCGCACTTTCCTACAATTGGAGTAATTTTCAAACTGTCTATGCTTTGATCTTTCCCTGGAAGACCAGTAGTAGATTCCGATGAACATCTGGAGGCATTCTATATTTTGTGGACTATCAGAGTGTTGATGAAACACAGAAATTGCATCGGGATTGAATACAACAGTCACCATGCGCACTTTCCTCCATGGGAGTAATATCTCAAACAGTATACGCTTTGATCGTTCCGTGGATGACCAGTAGTAGTTTCCGATGCTCATCTGGAGGCATTCTGTAGTCTGTGGACTATAAGGGTGTTGATGAAACACAGATATTGCATCGGGATTGAATACAACAGTCACCATGCCCACTTTCCTCCATGGGAGTAATGTCTCTAACAGTCCTCGCTTTGATCGTTCCCTGGAAAACCAGTAGTAGTTTACGATGAACATCTGGAGGCTTTCTGTTCTCTGTGGACTATCAGAGTGTTCATGAAACAAATAAATTGCATCGGGATTGAATACAACAGTCTCCATGCGTAATTCTCAAACAGTCTATGCTTTGATCGTTCCCTGTAAGACCAGTAGTAGTTTCCGATGCACATCTGAAGGCATTCTGTAATCTGTGGACTATCAGGGTGTTGATGAAACACAGAAATTGCATCGGGATTGAATACAATAGTCACCATGCGCACTTTCCTCCATGGGAGTAATGTCTCCAACAGTCTACGCTTTGATCGTTCCCTGGAAGACCAGTAGTAGTTTCCGATGCACATCTGGAGGCTTTCTGTAATCTGTGGACTGTCAGAGTGTTGATGAAACACAGAAATTGCATCGGGATTGAAGACAACAGTCACCATGCGCACTATCCTCAATTCGAGTAATATCTAAAACAGCCTACGCTTTGATCGTTCCCTGGAAGTCCAGTAGTAATTATTGATGCATATCTGAAGAAATTCTGTAATCTGTGGACTATCAGAGTGATGATGAAACACAGTAATTTCATCGGGATTGAATACAACAGTCTCCATGCGCACTTAACTAAATGGTAATAATGTCTCTAACAGTCTACGCTTTGATCGTTCCCTGGAAGACCAGTAGTAGTTTCCGATGCACATATGGAGGCTTTCCGTAATCTGTGGACTATCAGAGTGTTGATGAAACATAGTAATTGCATCGGGATAGAATACAACAGTCACCATGCGCACTTTCCTCCATGGGAGTAATTCTCAAACAGTCTATTCTTTGACCGTTCCCTGTAAGACCAGTAGTAGTTTCCGATTCACAACTGGAGGCATTCTTTTGACTTTTAGAGTGTTGATGAAACACAGAAATTGCATCGGGATTGAATACAATAGTCACTATGCGCACTTTCCGCCATGGGAGTAATGTCTCAGACAGTCTACGCTTTGATCTTTCCCTGGAAGACCAGTAGTAGTTTCCGATGCACATCTGGAGGCATTCTGTAATTTGTGAACTATCAGAGTGTTGATGAAACACAGAAATTGCATCGGGATTGAATACAACAGTCACCAGGCGCACTTTCCTCCATGGGAGTAATGTCTCAAACAGTCTACGCTTTGATCGTTTCCTGGAAGACCACTAGTAGTTTCTGATGCACATCTGGTGGCATTCTGTAATGTGTAGACTATCAGAGTGTTGATGAAACACAGTAATTCCATCGGGATTAAATACAACAGTCACCATGCGCACTTTCCTCCATGGTAGTAATGTCCCTAACAGTCTACGCTTTGATCGTTCCCTGGAAGACCAGTAGTAGTTTCCGATGCACATCTGGAGGCTTTCTGTTCTCTGTGGACTATCAGAGTGTTGATGAAACACAGAAATTGCATCGGGATTGAATACAACAGTCACCAGGCGCACTTTCCTCCATGGGAGTAATGTCTCAAACAGTCTACGCTTTGATCGTTCCCTGGAAGACCACTAGTAGTTTCTGATGCACATCTATTGGCATTCTGTAATGTGTAGACTATCAGAGTGTTGATGAAACACAGTAATTCCATCGGGATTAAATACAACAGTCACCATGCGCACTATCCTCCATGCGATTAATATCTAAAACAGCCTACGCTTTGATCGTTCCCTGGAAGACCAGTAGTAGTTATTGATCCACATCTGAAGAAATTCTGTAATCTGTGGACTATCAGAGTGTTGATGAAACACAGTAATTGCATCGGGATTGAATACAACAGTCACCATGCACACTTTCCTCCATGGGAGTAATGTCTCTAACAGTCTACGCTTTGATCGTTCCCTGGAAGACCAGTAGTAGTTTCCGATGCACATCTGGAGGCTTTCTGTACTCTGTGGACTATCAGACTGTTGATGAAACACTGAAATTGCATCGAGATTGAAAACAACAGTCACCATGAGCACTTTCTTCCATGGGAGTAATGTCTCTAACATTCTACGATTTGATCGTTCCGTGGAAGACCAGTAGTAGTTTCCGATGCACATCTGGTGGCACTCTGTAATCTGTGACTATCAGACTGTTGATGAAACACAGAAATTGCATCGAGATTGAATACAACAGTCACCATGCGAACTTTCCTCCATGGGAGTAATGTCTCAAACGGTCTACGCTTTGATCGTTCACTGGAAGACCAGTAGTAGTTTCTGATGCACATCTGGTGGCATTCTGTAATGTGTAGACTATCAGAGTGTTGATGAAACACAGTAATTCTATCAGGATTAAATACAACAGTCACCATGCGCACTTTCCTCCTTGGGAGTAATGTCTCTAACAGTCTACGATTTGCTCGTTCCCTGGAAGACCAGTAGTAGTTTCCGATGCACATCTGGTGGCTTTCTGTTCTCTGTGGACTATCAGAGTGTTGATGAAACACAGAAATTGCATTCGGATTGAATACAACAGTCACCTTGTGCACTTTCCTCCATAAAAGTAATGTCTCAACAGTCTACGCTTTGATCGTTCCCTGGAAGACCAGTAGTAGTTTCCGATGCACATCTGAAGGCATTCTGTAATCTGTGGACTATCAGAGTGTTGATGAAACACAGAAATTGCATCGGGATTGTATACAATTGTCACTATGCGCACTTTCCGCCATGGGAGTAATGTCTCAGACAGTCTACGCTTTGATCTTTCCCTGGAAGACCAGTAGTAGTTTCCGATGCACATCTGGAGGCATTCTGTAATTTGTGGACTATCAGAGTGTATGATGAAACACAGAAATTGCATCGGGATTGAATACAACAGTCACCAGGCGCCCTTTCCTCCATGGGAGTAATGTCTCAAACAGTCTACGCTTTGATCGTTCCCTGGAAGACCACTAGTAGTTTCTGATGCACATCTGGTGGAATTCTGTAATGTGTAGACTATCAGAGTGTTGATGAAACACAGTAATTCTATCGGGATTAAATACAACAGTCACCATGCGCACTTTCCTCCATGGGAGTAATGTCTCTAACAGTCTACGCTTTGCTCGTTCCCCGGAAGACCAGTAGTAGTTTCCGATGACATCTGGAGGCTTTCTGTTCTCTGTGGACTATCAGAGTGTTGATGAAACACAGAAATTGCATCGGGATTGAATACAACTGTCACCATGCGCACTTTCCTCCATGGGAGTAATGTCTCAAACAGTCAACGCTTTGATCGTTCCCTAGAAGACCAGTAGTAGTTTCTGATGCACATCTGAAGGCATTCTGTAATCTGTGGACTATCAGAGTGTTGATGAAACATAGAAATTGCATCATGATTGAATACAATAGTCACCATGCGCACTTTCCGCCATGGGAGTAATGTCTCCAACAGTCTACGCTTTGATCGTTCCCTGGAAGACCAGTAGTAGTTTCCGATGCACATCTGGAGGCATTCTGTAATCTGTGGACTATTAGAGTGTTGATGAAACACAGAAATTGCACCGGGATTGAATACAACAGTCACCATGCGCACTATCCTCCATGCGAGTAATATCTAAAACAGCCTACGCTTTGATCGTTCCCTAGCAGACCTGTAGTAGTTATTGATGCAAATCTGAAGAAATTCTGTAATCTGTGGACTATCAGAGTGTTGATGAAACACAGTAATTGCATCGGGATTGAATACAACAGTCACCATGCGCACTTTCCTCCATGGGAGTAATGTTTCTAACAGTCTACGCTTTGATCGTTCCCTTTAAGACCAGTAGCAGCTTCCGATGCACATGTGGAGGCATTCTGTAATCTGTGGAGTATCAGAGTGTTGATAGAACACAGAAATTGCATCGGCATTGAATACAACAGTCGCCATGCGCACTTTCCTCCATGGGAGTAATGTATCAAACAGTCTACGCTTTGATCGTTCCCTGGAAGACCAGTAGTAGTTTCCGATGCACATCTGGAGGCATTCTGTAATCTGTTGACTATCAGAGCGTTGATGAAACACAGAAATTGCACCGGGATTGAATACAACAGTCACCATGCGCACTATCCTCCATGCGAGTAATATCTAAAACAGCCTATGCTTTGATCGTTCCCTGGAAGACCTGTAGTAGTTATTGATGCATACCTGAAGAAATTCTGTAATCTGTGGACTATCAGAGTGCTGAAGAAACACAGAAATTGCATCGGGATTGAATACAACAGTCGCCATGAGCACTTTCCTCCATGGGATTAATGTATCAAACAGTCTATGCTTTGATCGTTCCCTGGAAGACCAGTAGTAGTTTCCGATGCACATCTGGAGGCATTCTGTAATCTGTGGAGTATCAGAGTGTTGATGAAACACAGAAATTGCATCGGGACTGAATACAAGATTCTCCATGCGCACTTTCCTCCATGGGATTAATGTATCAAACAGTCTACGCTTTGATCGTTCCCTGGAAGACCAGTAGTAGTTTCCGATGCACATCTGGAGGCATTCTGTAATCTGTGGAGTATCAGAGTGTTATTGAAACACAGAAATTGCATCGGGATTGAATACAACAGTCAACATGCGCACTTTCCTCCATGGGAGTAATGTTTCAAAGAGTTTACGCTTTGATCGTTCCCTGGAAGACCAGTAGCAGTTTCCGATGCACATGTGGAGGCATTCTGTAATCTGTGGAATATCAGAGTGTTGATGAAACACAGAAATTGCATCGGGATTGAATACAACAGTCGCCATGTGCACTTTCCTCCATGGGAGTAATGTCTCAAACAGTCTACGTTTTGATGGTTCCCTGGAAGACCAGTAGAGTTTTACGATGAACATCTGGAGGCATTCTGTAATCTGTGGACTATCAGAGTGTTGATGAAACACAGAAATTGCATCGGGATTGTATACAATAGTCAATATGCGCACTTTCCGCCATGGGAGTAATGTCTCAGACAGTCTACGCTTTGATCTTTCCCTGGAAGACCAGTAGTAGTTTCCGATGCACATCTGGAGGAATTCTGTAATCTGTGGAGTATCAGAGTGTTGATGAAACACAGAAATTGCATCGGGATTGAATACAAGAGTCTCCATGCGCAGTTTCCTCCATGGGAGTAATGTCTCAAACAGTCTACGTTTTGATGGTTCCCTGGAAGACCAGTAGTAGTTTCCGATGACATCTGAAGGCATTCTGTAATCTGTGGACTATCAGAGTGTTGATGAAACACAGAAATTGCATCGGGATTGTATAGAATAGTCACTATGCGCACTTTCCTCCATGGGAGTAATGTCTCAGACAGTCTACGCTTTGATCTTTCCCTGGAAGACCAGTAGTAGTTTCCGATGCACATCTGGAGGCATTCTGTAATCTGTGGACTATCAGAGTGTTGATGAAACACAGAAATTGCATCGGGATTGTATACAATAGTCACTATGCGCACTTTCCTCCATGGGAGTAATGTCTCAGACAGTCTACGCTTTTATCTTTCCCTGGAAGACCAGTAGTAGTTTCCGATGCACATCTGGAGGCATTCTGTAATTTGTGGACTATCAGAGTGTATGATGAAACACAGAAATTGCATCGGGATTGAATACAACAGTCACCATGCGCACATTCCTCCATAAAAGTAATGTCTCAACAGTCTACGCTTTGATCGTTCCCTGGAAGACCAGTAGTAGTTTCCGATGCACATCTGGAGGCATTCTGTAATCTGTGGAATATCAGAGTGTTGATGAAACACAGAAATTGCATGGGGATTGAATACAACAGTCGCCATGCGCATTTTCCTCCATGGGAGTAATGTATCAAACAGTCTACGCTTTGATCGTTCCCTGGAAGACCAGTAGTAGTTTCCGATGCACATCTGGAGGCATTCTGTAATCTGTGGAGTATCAGAGTGTTGATGAAACACAGAAATTGCATCGGGATTGAATACAAGATTCTCCATGCGCACATTCCTCCATGGGATTAATGTATCAAACAGTCTACGCTTTGATCGTTCCCTGGAAGACCAGTAGTAGTTTCCGATGCACATCTGGAGGCATTCTGTAATCTGTGGAGTATCAGAGTGTTGATGAAACAAAGAAATTGCATCGGGATTGAATACAACAGTCTCCATGCGCAGTTTCCTCCATGGGAGTAATGTCTCAAACTGTCTACGTTTTGATGGTTCCCTGGAAGACCAGTAGTGGTTTACGATGAACATCTGGAGGCATTCTGTAATCTGTGTACTATCAGAGTGTTGATGAAACACAGAAATTGCATCGGGATTGTATACAATAGTCACTATGCGCACTTTCCACCATGGGAGTAATGTCTCAGACAGTCTACGCTTTGATCTTTCCCTGGAAGACCAGTAGTAGTTTCCGATGCACATCTGGAGGCATTCTGTAATTTGTGGACTATCTGAGTGTATGATGAAACACAGAAATTGCATCGGGATTGAATACAACAGTCACCATGCGCACATTCCTCCATAAAAGTAATGTCTCAACAGTCTACGCTTTGATCGTTCCCTGGAAGACCAGTAGTAGTTTCCGATGCACATCTGGAGGCATTCTGTAATCTGTGGAATATCAGAGTGTTGATGAAACACAGAAATTGCATCGGGATTGAATACAACAGTCGCCATGTGCACTTTCCTCCATGGGAGTAATGTATCAAACAGTCTACGCTTTGATCGTTCCCTGGAAGACCAGTAGTAGTTTCCGATGCACATATGGAGGCTTTCCGTAATCTGTGGACTATCAGAGTGTTATTGAAACACAGAAATTGCATCGGAATTGAATACAACAGTCAACATGCGCACTTTCCTCCATGGGAGTAATGTTTCAAAGAGTTTACGCTTTGATCGTTCCCTGGAAGACCAGTAGCAGTTTCCGATGCACATGTGGAGGCATTCTGTAATCTGCGGAGTATCAGAGTGTTGATGAAACACAGAAATTGCATCGGGATTGAATACCAGAGTCTCCATGCGCAGTTTCCTCCATGGGAGTAATGTCTCAAACAGTCTACGTTTTGATGGTTCCCTGGAAGACCAGTAGACGTTTACGATGAACATCTGGAGGCATTCTGTCATCTGTGGACTATCAGAGTGTTGATGAAACATAGAAATTGCATCGGGATTGTATACAATAGTCACTATGCGCACTTTCCGCCATGGGAGTAATGTCTCAGACAGTCTACGCTTTGATCTTTCCCTGGAAGACCAGTAGTAGTTTCCGATGCACATCTGGAGGAATTCTGTAATCTGTGGAGTATCAGAGTGTTGATGAAACACAGAAATTGCATCGGGATTGAATACAAGAGTCTCCATGCGCAGTTTCCTCCATGGGAGTAATGTCTCAAACAGTCTACGTTTTGATGGTTCCCTGGAAGACCAGTAGTAGTTTCCGATGACATCTGAAGGCATTCTGTAATCTGTGGACTATCAGAGTGTTGATGAAACACAGAAATTGCATCGGGATTGTATAGAATAGTCACTATGCGCACTTTCCTCCATGGGAGTAATGTCTCAGACAGTCTACGCTTTGATCTTTCCCTGGAAGACCAGTAGTAGTTTCCGATGCACATCTGGACGCATTCTGTAATCTGTGGACTATCAGAGTGTTGATGAAACACAGAAATTGCATCGGGATTGAATACAACAGTCACCATGCGCACATTCCTCCATAAAAGTAATGTCTCAACAGTCTACGCTTTGATCGTTCCCTGGAAGACCAGCAGTAGTTTCCGATGCACATATGGAGGCATTCTGTAATCTGTGGAATATCAGAGTGTTGATGAAACACAGAAATTGCATCGGGATTGAATACAACAGTCGCCATGCGCACTTTCCTCCATGGGAGTAATGTATCAAACAGTCTACGCTTTGATCGTTCCCTGGAAGACCAGTAGTAGTTTCCGATGAACATCTGGAGGCATTCTGTAATCTGTGGAGTATCAGAGTGTTAATGAAACACAGAAATTGCATCGGGATTGAATACAAGATCCTCCATGCGCAGTTTCCTCCACGGGAGTAATGTCTCAAACAATCTACGTTTTGATGGTTCCCTGGAAGACCAGTAGAGGTTTACGATGAACACCTGGAGGCATTATGTAATCTGTGGACTATCAGAGTGTTGATGAAACACAGTAATTGCATCGGGATTGTATACAATAGTCACTATGCGCACTTTCCACCATGGGAGTAATGTCTCAGACAGTCTACACTTTGATCTTTCCCTGGAAGACCAGTAGTAGATTCCGATGCACATGTGGAGGCATTCTGTAATCTGTGGAGTATCAGAGTGTTGATGAAACACAGAAATTGCATCGGGATTGAATACAACAGTCACCATGCGCACTTTCCTCCATGGGAGTAATTCTCAAACAGTCTATGCTTTGATCGTTCCCTGTAAGACCAGTAGTAGTTTCCGATGCACATCTGGTGGCATTCTGTAATCTGTGGACTATCAGAGTGTTGATGAAACACAGAAATTGCATCTGGAATGAATACAACAGACACCATGCGCAGTTTCCTCCATGGGAGTGATGTCTCAAACAGTCTACGCTTTGATCGTTCCCTGGAAGACCAGTAGTAGTTTCAGATGCACATCTGGGGGCTTTCTGTAATCTGTGGAGTATCAGAGTGTTGATGAAACATAGAAATTGCATCGGGATTGAATACAAGAGTCTCCATGTGCAGTTTCCTCCATGGGAGTAATGTCTCAAACAGTCTACGTTTTAATGGTTCCCTGGAAGACCAGTAGAGGTTTACGATGAACATCTGGATGCATTCTGTAATCTGTGGACTATCAGAATGTTGATGAAACACAGAAATTGCATCGGGATTGAATACAACAGTCACCATGCGCACTTTCCTCCATGGGAGTAATTCTCAAACAGACTATGCTTTGATCGTTCCCTGTAAGACCAGTAGTAGTTTCCGATGCACATCTGGTGGCATTCTGTAATCTGTGGACTATCAGAGTGTTGATGAAACACAGAAATTGCATCGTGAATGAATACAACAGACACCATGCGCAGTTTTCTCCATGGGAGTGATGTCTCAGACAGTCTACGCTTTGATCATTCCCTGGAAGAGCAGTAGTAGTTTCCGATGCACATCTGGAGGCATTCTGTAATCTGTGGAGTATCAGAGTGTTGATAAAACACAGAAATTGCATCGGGATTGAATACAAGAGTCTCCATGCGCAGTTTCCTCCATGGGAGTAATGTCTCAAACAGTCTACGTTTTGATGGTTCCCTGGAAGACCAGTAGTAGTTTCCGATGCACATCTGAAGGCATTCTGTAATCTGTGGACTATCAGAGTGTTGATGAAACACAGAAATTGCATCGGGATTGTATACAATAATCACTATGCGCACTTTCCGCCATGGGAGTAATGTCTCAGACAGTCTACGCTTTGATCTTTCCCTGGAAGACCACTAGTAGTTTCTGATGCACATCTGGTGGCATTCTGTAATGTGTAGACTATCAGAGTGTTGATGAAACACAGTAATTCAATCGGGATTAAATACAACAGTCACCATGCGCACTTTCCTCCATGGGAGTAATGTTTCTAACAGTCTACGCTTTGATCGTTTCCTGGAAGACCAGTAGTAGTTTCCGATGCACATCTGGAGGCTTTCTGTACCCTGTGGACTATCAGAGTGTTGATGAAACACAGAAATTGCATCTTGATTTAATACAACAGTCTCCATGCGCAGTTTCCTCCATGGGAGTAATGTCTCAAACAGTCTACGCTTTGATCGTTCCCTGGTAGACCAGTAGTAGTTTCAATTGCACATCTGGAGGCATTCTGTAATCTGTGGACTACCAGAGTGTTGATTAAACACAGAAATTGCATCGGGATTGAATACAACAGTCACCATGCGCACTTTCCTCCATGGGAGTAATTCTCAAACAGTCTACGCTTTGATCGTTCCCAGGAAGACCAGTAGTAGTTTCAGATGCACATCTGGGGGCTTTCTGTAATCTGTGGACTATCAGAGTGTTGATGAAACACAGAAATTGCCTCGGGATAGAATACAGCAGTCACCATGCGCACTTTCCTCCATGGGAGTAATTCTCAAACTGTCTATGCTTTGATCGTTCCCGGTAAGACCAGTAGTAGTTTCCGATGCACATCTCGAGGCATTCTGTACTCTGTGGACTATCAGAGTGTTGACGAAACACAGAAATTGCATCGGGATTGAATACAACAGTCACCATGCGCTCTTTCCTCCATGGGAGTAATGTCTCTAACAGTCTACGTTTTGATCGTTCCCTGGAAGACCAGTAGTGGTTTCCGATGCACATCTGGAGGCTTTCTGTACTCTGTAGACTATCAGAGTGTTGATGAAACACAGTAATTGCATCGGGATTGAATACAACAGTCACCATGCGCACATTCCTCCATGGGAGTAATTCTCAAACCGTCTATTCTTTGACCGTTCCCTGTAAGACCAGTAGTAGAGTCCGATGCACATCTGGATTCATTCTGTTGATTATTAGAGTGTTGATGAAACACAGAAATTGCATCGGGATTGAATACAATAGTCACTATGCGCACTTTCCGCCATGGGAGTAATGTCTCAGACAGTCTACGCTTTGATCTTTCCCTGGAAGACCAGTAGTAGTTTCCAATGCACACCTGGAGGCATTCTGTAATTTGTGGACTATCAGAGTGTTGATGAAACACAGAAATTGCATCGGGATTGAATACAACAGTCACCAGGCGCACTTTCCTCCATAGGAGTAATGTCTTAAACAGTCTACGCTTTGATCGTTCCCTGGAAGACCACTAGTAGTTTCTGATGCACATCTGGTGGCATGCTAATATGTAGACTATCAGAGTGTTGATGAAACACAGTAATTCCATCGGGATTAAATACAACAGTCACCATGCGCACTTTCCTCTATGGGAGTAACGTCTCTAACAGTCTACGCTTTGATCGTTCCCTGGAATACCAGTAGTAGTTTCCGATGCACTTCTGGAGGCTTTCTTTTCTCTGTGGACTATCAGAGTGTTGATGAAACACAGAAATTGCATCGGGATTGAATACAACAGTCTCCATGCGCAGTTTCCGCCATGGGAGTAATGTCTCCAACAGTCTACGCTTTGATCGTTCCCTGGAAGATCAGTAGTAGCTTCCGATTCACATCTGGAGGCATTCTGTAATCTGTGGACTATCAGAGTGTTGATGAAACACAGAAACTGCATCGGGATTGAATACAACAGTCACCATGCGCACTATCCTCCATGCGATTAATATCTAAAACAGCCTACGCTTTGATCGTTCCCTGGAAGACGAGTAGTAGTTATTGATGCACATCTGAAGAAATTCTGTAATCTGTGGACTATCAGAGTGTTGATGAAACACAGTAATTGCATCGGGATTGAATACAACAGTCACCATGCGCACTTTCCTCCATGGGAGTAATGTCTCTAACAGTCTACGATTTGATCGTTTCCTGGAAGACCAGTAGTAGTATCCGATGCACATCTGGAGGCTTTCTGTACTCTGTGGACTATCAGAGTGTTGATGAAACACAGAAATTGCATCGGGATTGAATACAACAGTCTCCATGCGCAGTTTCCTTCATGTTAGTAATGTCTCAAACAGTCTACGCTTTGATGGTTCCCTGGTAGACCAGTAGTAGTTTCAATTGCACATCTGGAGGCATTCTGCAATCTGTGGACTACGAGAGTGTTGATGAAACACAGAAATTGCATCGTGATTGAATACAACAGTCACCATGCGCACTTTACTCCATGGGAGTAATTTTTTTAACAGTCTACGCTTTGATCGTTCCCTGGAAGAGAAGTAGTAGTTTCCGATGCACATCTGGAGGCATTCTGTAATCTGTGGAATATCAGAGTGTTGATGAAACACAGAAATTGCATCGGGATTGAATACAACAGTCACCATGCGCACTTGCCTCCATGGGAGTAATGTATCAAACAGTCTACGCTTTGATCGTTCCCTGGAAGACCAGTAGTAGTTTCCGATGCACTTCTGGAGGCATTCTGTAATCTGTGGAGTATCAGAGTGTTGATGAATCACACAAATTGCATCGGGATTGAATACAACAGTCACCATGCGCAGTTTCCTCCATGGCAGTGATGTCTCAAACAGTCTACGCTTTGATCGTTCCCTGGAAGACCAGTAGTAGTTTCAGATGCACATCTGGGGGCTTTCTGTAATCTGTGGACTATCAGAGTGTTGATGAAACACAGAAATTGCCTCGGGATAGAATACAGCAGTCACCATGCGCACTTTCCTCCATGGGAGTAATTCTCAAACAGTCTATGCTTTGATCGTTCCCTGTACGACCAGTAGTAGTTTCCGATGCACATCTCGAGGCATTCTGTAATTTGTGGACTATCAGAGTGTTGATGAAACACAGAAATTGCATCGGGATTGAATACAACAGTCACCAGGCGCACTTTCCTCCATAGGAGTAATGTCTCAAAGAGTCTACGCTTTGATCGTTCCCTGGAAGACCAATAGTAGTTTCTGATGCACATCTGGTGGCATGCTGTAATGTGTAGACTATCAGAGTGTTGATGAAACACAGTAATTCCATCGGGATTAAATACAAGAGTCACCATGCGCAATTTCCTCCATGGGAGTAATGTCTCTAAGAGTCTACGCTTTGATCGTTCCCTGGAAGACCAGTAGTAGTTTCCGATGCACATCTGGAGGCATTCTGTAATCTGTGGACTATCAGAGTGTTGATGAAACACAGAAACTGCATCGGGATTGAATACAACAGTCACCATGCGCACTATCCTCCATGCGATTAATATCTAAAACAGCCTACGCTTTGATCGTTCCCTGGAAGACCAGTAGTAGTTATTGATGCACATCCCGAAGAAATTCTGTAATCTGTGGACTATCAGAGTGTTGATGAAACACAGTAATTGCATCGGGATTGAATACAACAGTCACCATGCGCACTTTCCTCCATGGGAGTAATGTCTCAAACAGTCTACGCTTTGATCGTTCCCTGGGAGACCAGTAGTAGTTTCCGATGCACATCTGGAGGCATTCTGTAATCTGTGGAATATCAGAGTGTTGATGAAACACAGAAATTGCATCGGGATTGAATACAACAGTCACCATGCGCACTTTCCTCCATGGGAGTAATGTATCAAGAGTGTACGCTTTGATCGTTCCCTGGAAGACCAGTAGTAGTTTCTGATGCACATCTGGAGGCTTTCTGTACTCTGTGGACTATCAGAGTGATGATGAAACACAGTAATTGCATCGGGATTGAATACAACAGCGACCATGCGCACTTTCCTCCGTGGGAGTAATGCTCAAACAGTCTATTCTTCGATCGTTCCCTGTAAGACCAGTAGTAGTTTCCGATGCACATCTGGAGGCATTCTGTTGACTATTAGAGTGTTGATGAAACACAGAAATTGCATCGGGATTGTATACAATAGTCACTATGCGCATTTTCCACCATGGGAGCAACGTCTCAGACAGTCTACGCTTTGATCTTTCCCTGGAAGACCAGTAGTAGTTTCCGATGCACATCTGGAGGCATTCTGTAATTTGTGGACTATCAGAGTGTTGATGAAACACAGATATTGCATCGGGATTGAATACAACAGTCACCAGGCGCACTTTCCTCCATGGGAGTAAGGTCTCAAACAGTCTACGCTTTGATCGTTCCCTGGAAGACCACTAGTAGCTTCTGATGCACATCTGGTGGCATTATGTAATGTGTAGACTATCAGAGTGTTGATGAAACACAGTAATTCCATCGGGATTAAATACAACAGTCACCATGCGCACTTTCCTCCATGGGAGTAATGTCTCTAACAGTCTACGTTTGATCGTTCCCTGGAAGACCAGTAGTAGTTTCCGATGCACATCTGGAGGCTTTCTGTTCTTTGTGGACTATCAGAGAGTTGATGAAACACAAAATTGCATCGGGATTGAATACAACAGTCACCATGCGCACTTTCCTCCATGGGAGTAATGTCTCAAACAGTCAACGCTTTGATCGTTCCCTTGAAGACCAGTAGTAGTTTCCGATGAACATCTGAAGGCATTCTGTAATCTGTGGACTATCAGAGAGTTGATGAAACACAGAAATTGCATCGGGATTGAATACAATAGTCACCATGCGCACGTTCCGCCATGGGAGTTATGTCTCCAGCAGCCTACGCTTTGATCGTTCCCTGGAAGACCAGTAGTAGTTATTGATGCACATCTGAAGAAATTCTGTAATCTGTGGACTATCAGAGTGTTGATGAAACACAGTAATTGCATCGGGATTGAATACAACAGTAACCATGCGCACTTTCCTCCATGGGACTAATGTCTCTAACAGTCTACGCTTTGATCTTTCCCTGGAAGAATAGTAGTAGTTTCCGATGCACATCTGGTGGCGTTCTGTACTCTGTGGACTATCAGAGTGTTGATGAAACACAGAAATTGCATCGGGATTGAATACAACAGTCTCCATGCGCAGTTTCCTCCATGGGAGTAATGTCTCAAACAGTCTACGCTTTGATCATCCCCTGGTAGACCTGTAGTAGTTTCAATTGCACATCTGGAGGCATTCTGTAATCTGTGGACTACCAGAGTGTTGATGAAACACAGATATTGCATCGGGATTGAATACAACAGTCACCTTGCGCACTTTTCTCCATGGGAGTAATGTCTCTAACAGTCTACGCTTTGATCGTTCCCTGGAAGACCAGTAGTAGTTTCCCATGCACATATGGAGGGTTTCCGTAATCTGTGGACTATCATAGTGTTGATGAAACACAGAAATTGCATCGGGATTGAATACAACAATCACCATGCGCACTTTCCTCCACGGGAGTAATGTTTCAAAGAGTTTACGCTTTGATCGTTCCCTGGAAGACCAGTAGCAGTTTCCGATGCACATGAGGAGGCATTCTGTAATCTGTGGAGTATCAGAGTGTTGATGAAACACAGAAATTGCATCGGGATTGAATACAACAGTCACCATGCGCACATTCCTCCATAAAAGTAATGTCTCAAGAGTCCACGCTTTGATCGTTCCCTGGAATACCAGTAGTAGTTTCCGATGCACATCTGGAGGCATTCTGTAATCTGTGGAATATCAGAGTGTTGATGAAACACAGAAATTGCAACGGGATTGAATACAACAGTCACCATGCGCACTTTCCTCCATGGGAGTAATGTATCAGACAGCCTACGCTTTGGTCGTTCCCTGGAAGACCAGTAGTAGTTTCTGATGCACATCTGGAGGCATTCTGTAATCTGTGGAGTATCAGAGTGTTGATGAAACACTGAAATTGCATCGGGATTGAATACAACAGTCACCATGCGCACTTTCCTACACGGGAGTAATGTCTCAAACAGTCTACGTTTTGATCGTTACCTGGAAGACCAGTAGTAGTTTCCGATGCACATCTGGAGGCATTCTGTAATTTGTGGACTATCAGAGTGTTGATGAAACACAGAAATTGCATCGGGATTGAATACAACAGTCACCAAGCGCACTTTCCTCCATGGGAGTAATGTCTCAAACAGTCTACGCTTTGATCGTTCCCTGGAAGACCACTAGTAGTTTCTGATGCACATCTGGTGGCATTATGTAATGTGTAGACTATCAGAGTGTTGATGGAACACAGTAATTCCATCGGGATTATATACAACAGTCACCATGCGCACTTTCCTCCATGGGAGTAATGTCTCTAACAGTCTACGTTTGATCGTTCCCTGGAAGACTAGTAGTAGCTTCCGATGCACATCTGGAGGCTTTCTGTTCTTTGTGGACTATCAGACTGTTGATGAAACACAGTAATTGCATCGGGATTGAATACAACAGTGACCATGCGCACTTTCCTCTGTGGGAGTAATTCTCAAACAGTCTATTCTTTGATCGTTCCCTGTAAGGCCAGTAGTAGTTTCCGATGCACATCTGGAGGCATTCTGTTGACTATTAGAGTGTTGATGAAACACAGAAATTGCATCGGGATTGAATACAATAGTCACTATGCGCATTTTCCGCCATGGGAGCAATGTTTCAGACAGTCTACGCTTTGATCTTTCATTGGAAGACCAGTAGTAGTTTCCGATGCACATCTGGAGGCATTCTGTAATTTGTGGACTATCAGAGTGTTGATGAAACACAGAAATTGCATCGGGATTGAATACAACAGTCACCAGGCGCACTTTCCTCCATGGGAGTAATGTCTCAAACAGTCTACGCTTTGATCGTTCCCTGGAAGACCACTAGTAGTTTCTGATGCACATCTGGTGGCATTATGTAATGTGTAGACTATCAGAGTGTTGATGAAACACAGTAATTCCATCGGGATTAAATACAACAGTCACCATGCGCACTTTCCTCCATGGGAGTAATGTCTCTAACAGTCTATGTTTGATCGTTCCCTGGAAGACCAGTAGTAGTTTCCGATGCACATCTGGAGGCTTTCTGTTCTTTGTGGACTATCAGAGTGTTGATGAAACACAGAAATTGCATCGGGATTGAATACAACAGTCACCATGCGCACTTTCCTCCATGGGAGTAATGTCTCAAACAGTCAACGCTTTGATCGTTCCCTGGAAGACCAGTAGTAGTTTCCGATGCACATCTGAAGGCATTCTGTAATCTGTGGACTATCAGAGTGTTGATGAAACACAGAAATTGCATCGGGATTGAATACAATAGTCACCATGCGCACTTTCCGCCATGGGAGTTATGTCTCCAACAGTCTACGCTTTGATCGTTCCCTGGAAGACCAGTAGTAGTTTCCGGTGCACATCTGGACGCATTCTGTAATCTGTGGACTATCAGAGTGTTGATGAAACACAGAAACTGCATCGGGATTGAATACAACAGTCACCATGAGCACTATCCTCCATGGGAGTAATGTCTCAAACAGTCTACGCTTTGATCGTTCCCTGGTAGACCAGTAGTTGTTTCAATTGCACATCTGGAGGCATTCTGTAATCTGTGGACTACCAGAGTGTTGATGAAACACAGAAATTGCATCGGGATTGAATACAACAGTCACCAGGCGCACTTTCCTCTGTGGGAGTAATGTCTAAAACAGTCTACGCTTTGATCGTTCCCTGGAAGACCACTAGTAGTTTCTGATGCACATCTGGTGGCATTATGTAATGTGTAGACTATCAGAGTGTTGATGAAACACAGTAATTCCATCGGGATTAAATACAACAGTCACCATGCGCACTTTCCTCAGTGGGAGTAATGTCTCTAACAGTCTATGTTTGATCGTTCCCTGGAAGACCAGTAGTAGTTTCCGATGCACATCTGGAGGCTTTCTGTTCTTTGTGGACTATCAGAGTGTTGATGAAACACAGAAATTGCATCGGGATTGAATACAACAGTCACCATGCGCACTTTCCTCCATGGGAGTAATGTCTCAAACAGTCAACGCTTTGATCGTTCCCTGGAAGACCAGTAGTAGTTTCCGATGCACATCTGGAGGCATTCTGTAATCTGTGGACTACCAGAGTGTTGATGAAACACAGAAATTGCATCGGGATTGAATACAACAGTCACCATGCGCACTTTTCTCCATGGGAGTAATGTCTCTAACAGTCTACGCTTTGATCGTTCCCTGGAAGACCAGTAGTAGTTTCCGAAGCACATATGGAGTGTTTCCGTAATCTGTGGAATATCAGAGTGTTGATGAAACACAGAAATTGCAACGGGATTGAATACAACAGTCACCATGCGCACTTTCCACCATGGGAGTAATGTATCAAACAGTCTACGCTTTGATCGTTCCCTGGAAGACCAGTAGTAATTTCCGATGCACATCTGGAGGCATTCTGTAATCTGCGGAGTATCAGAGTGTTGATGAAACACTGAAATTGCATCGGGATTGAATACAACAGTCACCATGCGCACTTTCCTACACGGGAGTAATGTCTCAAACAGTCTACGTTTTGATCGTTCCCTGGAAGACCAGTAGTAGTTTCCGATGCACATGTGTAGGCTTTCCGTAATCTGTGGACTATCAGAGTGTTGATGAAACACAGAAATTGCATCGGGATTGAATACAACAGTCACCATTCGCACTTTCCTCCATGGGAGTAATGTTTCAATTAGTTTACGCTTTGATCGTTCCCTGGAAGACCAGTAGCAGTTTCAGATGCACATGTGGAGGCATTCTGTAATATGTGGAGTATCAGAGTGTTGATGAAACACAGAAATTGCAACGGGATTGAATACAACAGTCACCATGCGCACTTTCCGCCATGGGAGTTATGTCTCCCACAGTCTACGCTTTGATCGTTCCCTGGAAGACCAGTAGTAGTTTCCGGTGCACATCTGGACGCATTCTGTAATCTGTGGACTATCAGAGTGTTGATGAAACACAGAAACTGCATCGGGATTGAATACAACAGTCACCATGCGCACTATCCTCCATGCGATTAATATCTAAAACCGCCTACGCTTTGATCGTTCCCTGGAAGACCAGTAGTAGTTATTGATGCACATCTGAAGAAATTCTGTAATCTGTGGACTATCAGAGTGTTGATAAAACACAGTAATTGCATCGGGATTGAATACAACAGTCACCATGCGCACTTTCCTCCATGGGAGTAATGTCTCTAACAGTCTACGATTTGATCGTTCCCTGGATGACCAGTAGTAGTTTCCGATGCACATCTGGAGGCTTTCTGTTCTCTGTGGACTATCAGATTGTTGATGAAACACAGAAATTGCATCGGGATTGAATACAACAGTCTCCATGCGCAGTTTCCGCCATGGGAGTAATGTCTCCAACAGTCTACGCTTTGATCGTTCCCTGGAAGACCAGTAGTAGCTTCCGATGCACATCTGGAGGCATTCTGTAATCTGTGGACTATCAGAGTGTTGATGAAACACTGAAACTGCATCGGGATTGAATACAACAGCCACCATGCGCAATATCCTCCATGCGATTAATATCTAAAACAGCCTACGCTTTGATCGTTCCCTGGAAGACCAGTAGTAGTTATTGATGCACATCTGAAGAAATTCTGTAATCTGTGGACTATCAGAGTGTTGAAGAAACACAGTAATTGCATCGGGATTGAATACAACAGTCACCATGCGCACTTTCCTCCATGGGAGTAATGTCTCTAACAGTATACGATTTGATCGTTCCCTGGAAGACCAGTAGAAGTTTCCGATGCACATCTGGAGGCTTTCTGTAGTCTGTGGACTATCAGAGTGTTGATGAAACACAGAAATTGCATCGGGATTGAATACAACAGGCTCCATGCGCAGTTTCCTTCATGGTAGTAATGTCTCAAACAGTCTACGCTTTGATCGTTCCCTGGTAGACCAGTAGTAGTTTCAATTGCACATCTGGAGGCATTCTGTAATCTGTGGACTACCAGAGTGTTGATGAAACACAGAAATTGCATCGTGATTGAATACAACAGTCACCATGCGCACTTTACTCCATGGGAGTAATTTCTCTAACAGTCTACGCTTTGATCGTTCCCTGGAAGAGAAGTAGTAGTTTCCGATGCACATATGGAGGCTTTCCGTAATTTGTGGACTATCAGAGTGTTGATGAAACTCACAAATTGCATCGGGATTGAATACAACAGTCACCATGCGCACTTTCCTCCATGGGAGTAATGTTTCAAAGAGTTTACGCTTTGATCGTTCCCTGGAAGACCAGTAGCAGTTTCCGATGCACATATGGAGCATTCTGTAATCTGTGGAGTATCAGAGTGTTGATGAAACACAGAAATTGCATCGGGATTGAATACAACAGTCACCATGAGCACATTCCTCCATAAAAGTAATGTCTCAACAGTCTACGATTTGGTCGTTCCCTGGAAGACCAGTAGTAGTTTCCGATGCACATCTGGAGGCATTCTGTAATCTGTGGAATATCAGAGTGTTGATGAAACACAGATATTGCATCGGGATTGAATACAACAGTCACCATGCGCACTTGCCTCCATGGGAGTAATGTAACAAACAGTCTACGCTTTGATCGTTCGATGGAAGACCAGTAGTAGTTTCCGATGCACATCTGGGGGCTTTCTGTAATCTGTGGACTATCAGAGTGTTGATGAAACACAGAAATTGCCTCGGGATAGAATACAGCAGTCACCATGAGCACTTTCCTCCATGGGAGTAATTCTCAAACAGTCTATGATTTGATCGTTCCCTGTACGACCAGTAGTAGTTTCCGATGCACATCTCGAGGCATTCTGTACTCTGTGGACTATCAGAGTGTTGATGAAACACAGTAATTGCATCGGGATTGAATACAACAGTGACCATGCGCACTTTCCTCCGTGGGAATAATGCTCAAACAGTCTATTCTTCGATCGTTCCCTGTAAGACCAGTAGTAGTTTCCGATGCACATCTGGAGGCATTCTGTTGACTATTAGAGTGTTGATGAAACACAGAAATTGCATCGGGATTGTATACAATAGTCACTATGCGCATTTTCCGCCATGGGAGCAATGTCTCAGACAGTCTACGCTTTGATCTTTCCCTGGAAGACCAGTAGTAGTTTCCGATGCACATCTGGAGGCATTCTGTAATTTGTGGACTATCAGAGTGTTGATGAAACACAGATATTGCATCGGGATTGAATACAACAGTCACCAGGCGCACTTTCCTCCATGGGAGTAATCTCTCAAACAGTCTACGCTTTGATCGTTCCCTGGAAGACCACTAGTAGTTTCTGATTCACATCTGGTGGCATTATGTAATGTGTAGACTATCAGAGTGTTGATGAAACACAGTAATTCCATCGGGATTAAATACAACAGTCACCATGCGCACTTTCCTCCATGGGAGTAATGTCTCTAACAGTCTACGTTTGATCGTTCCCTGGAAGACCAGTAGTAGTTTCCGATGCACATCTGGAGGCATTCTGTTCTTTGTGGACTATCAGAGTGTTGATGAAACACAGAAATTGCATCGGGATTGAATACAACAGTCACCATGCGCACTTTCCTCCATGGGAGTAATGTCTCAAACAGTCAACGCTTTGATCGTTCCCTGGAAGACCAGTAGTAGTTTCCGATGCACATCTGAAGGCATTCTGTAATCTGTGGACTATCAGAGTGTTGATGAAACACAGAAATTGCATCGGGATTGAATACAATAATCACCATGCGCACTTTCCGCCATGGGAGTTATGTCTCCAACAGCCTACGCTTTGATCGTTCCCTGGAAGACCAGTAGTAGTTATTGATGCACATCTGAAGAAATTCTGTAACCTGTGGACTATCAGAGTGTTGATGAAACACAGTAATAGCATCGGGATTGAATACAACAGTAACCATGCGCACTTTCCTCCATGGGACTAATGTCTCTAACAGTCTACGCTTTGATCTTTCCCTGGAAGACCAGTAGTAGTTTCCGATGCACATCTGGAGGCTTTCTGTACTCTGTGGACTATCAGAGTGTTGATGAAACACAGAAATTGCATCGGGATTGAATACAACAGTCTCCATGCGCAGTTTCCTCCATGGGAGTAATGTCTCAAACAGTCTACGCTTTGATCATCAGCTGGTAGACCAGTAGTAGTTTCAATTGCTCATCTGGAGGCATTCTGTAATCTGTGGACTACCAGAGTGTTGATGAAACACAGAAATTGCATCGGGATTGAATACAACAGTCACCATGCGCACTTTCCTCCATGGGAGAAATGTATCAAACAGTCTACGCTTTGATCGTTCCCTGGAAGACCAGTAGTAGTTTCCGATGCACATATGGAGGGTTTCCGTAATCTGTTGACTATCATAGTGTTGATGAAACACAGTAATTGCATCGGGATTGAATACAACGATCACCATAGGCACTTTCTTCCACGGGAGTAATGTTTCAAAGAGTTTACGCTTTGATCGTTCCCTGGAAGACCAGTAGCAGTTTCCGATGCACATGTGGAGGCATTCTGTAATCTGTGGAGTATCAGAGTGTTGATGAAACACAGAAATTGCATCGGGATTGAATACAACAGTCACCATGCGCACATTCCTCCATAAAAGTAATGTCTCAACAGTCTACGCTTTGATCGTTCCCTGGAATACCAGTAGTAGTTTCCGGTGCACATCTGGAGGCATTCTGTAATCTGTGGAATATCAGAGTGTTGATGAAACACAGAAATTGCAACGGGATTGAATACAACAGTCACCATGCGCACTTTCCTCCATGGGAGAAATGTATCAAACAGTCTACGCTTTGATCGTTCCCTGAAAGACCAGTAGTAGTTTCCGATGCACATCTGGAGGCATTCTGTAATCTTTGGAGTATCAGAGTGTTGATGAAACACTGAAATTGCGTCGGGATTGAATACTACAGTCACCATGCGCACTTTCCTCCATGGGAGTAACGTCTAAAACAGTCTACGCTTTGATCGTTCCCTGGAAGACCACTAGTAGTTTCTGATGCACATCTGGTGGCATTATGTAATGTGTAGGTTATCAGAGTGTTGATGAAACACAGTAATTCCATCGGGATTAAATACAACAGTCACCATGCGCACTTTCCTCCATGGGAGTAATGTCTCTAACAGTCTACGTTTGATCGTTCCCTGGAAGACCAGTAGTAGTTTCCGATGCACATCTGGAGGCTTTCTGTTCTTTGTGGACTATCAGAGTGTTGATGAAACACTGAAATTGCGTCGGGATTGAATACAACAGTCACCATGCGCACTATCCTCCATGCGAGTAATATCTAAAACAGCCTACGCTTTGATCGTTCCCTGGAAGACCAGTAGTAGTTATTGATGCACATCTGAAGAAATTCTATAATCTGTGGAGTATCAGAGTGTTGATGAAACACAGTCATTGTATCGGGATTGAATACAACAGTCACCATGCGCACTTTCCTCCGTGGGAGTAGTGTCTCAAACAGTCTACGCTTTGATCGTTCCCTGGAAGACCAGTAGTAGTTTCCGATGCACATCTGGAGGCTTTCTGTACTCTGTGGACTATCAGAGTGTTGATGAAACACAGAAATTGCATCGGGATTGAATACAATAGTTACTATGCGCATTTTCCGCCATGGGAGCAATGTCTCAGACAGTCTACGCTTTGATCTTTCATTGGAAAACCAGTAGTAGTTTCCGATGCACATCTGGAGGCATTCTTTAATTTGTGGACTATCAGAGTTTTGATGAAACACAGAAATTGCATCGGGATTGAATACAACAGTCACCATGCGCACTTTCCTCCATGGGAGTAATGTATCAAGAGTCTACGCTTTGATCGTTCCCTGGAAGACCAGTAGTAGTTTCTGATGCACATCTGGAGGCTTTCTGTACTCTGTGGACTATCAGAGTGTTGATGAAACACAATAATTGCATCGGGATTGAATACAACAGTGACCATGCGCACTTTCCTCCGTGGGAGTAATGCTCAAACAGTCTATTCTTCGATCGTTCCCTGTAAGACCAGTAGTAGTTTCCGATGCACATCTGGAGGCATTCTGTTGACTATTAGAGTGTTGATGAAACACAGTAATTCCATCGGGATTAAATACAACAGTCACCATGCGCACTTTCCTCCATGGGAGTAATGTCTCTAACAGTCTACGTTTGATCGTTCCCTGGAAGACCAGTAGTAGTTTCCGATGCACATCTGGAGGCTTTCTGTTCTTTGTGGACTATCAGAGTGTTGATGAAACACAGAAATTGCATCGGGATTGAATACAACAGTCACCATGCGCACTTTCCTCCATGGGAGTAATGTCTCAAACAGTCAACGCTTTGATCGTTCCCTGGAAGACCAGTAGTAGTTTCCGATGCACATCTGAAGGCATTCTGTAATCTGTGGACTATCAGAGTGTTGATGAAACACAGAAATTGCATCGGGATTGAATACAATAATCACCATGCGCACTTTCCGCCATGGGAGTTATGTCTCCAACAGCCTACGCTTTGATCGTTCCCTGGAAGACCAGTAGTAGTTATTGATGCACATCTGAAGAAATTCTGTAATCTGTGGACTATCAGAGTGTTGATGAAACACAGTAATAGCATCGGGATTGAATACAACAGTAACCATGCGCACTTTCCTCCATGGGACTAATGTCTCTAACAGTCTACGCTTTGATCTTTCCCTGGAAGACCAGTAGTAGTTTCCGATGCACATCTGGAGGCTTTCTGTACTCTGTGGACTATCAGAGTGTTGATGAAACACAGAAATTGCATCGGGATTGAATACAACAGTCTCCATGCGCAGTTTCCTCCATGGGAGTAATGTCTCAAACAGTCTACGCTTTGATCATCCCCTGGTAGACCAGTAGTAGTTTCAATTGCTCATCTGGAGGCATTCTGTAATCTGTGGACTACCAGAGTGTTGATGAAACACAGAAATTGCATCGGGATTGAATACAACAGTCACCATGCGCACTTTTCTCCATGGGAGTAATGTCTCTAACAGTCTACGCTTTGATCGTTCCCTGGAAGACCAGTAGTAGTTTCCGATGCACATATGGAGGGTTTCCGTAATCTGTGGACTATCATAGTGTTGATGAAACACAGAAATTGCATCGGGATTGAATACAACAATCACCATAGGCACTTTCTTCCACGGGAGTAATGTTTCAAAGAGTTTACGCTTTGATCGTTCCCTGGAAGACCAGTAGCAGTTTCCGATGCACATGTGGAGGCATTCTGTAATCTGTGGAGTATCAGAGTGTTGATGAAACACAGAAATTGCATCGGGATTGAATACAACAGTCACCATGCGCACATTCCTCCATAAAAGTAATGTCTCAACAGTCTACGCTTTGATCGTTCCCTGGAATACCAGTAGTAGTTTCCGATGCACATCTGGAGGCATTCTGTAATCTGTGGAATATCAGAGTGTTGATGAAACACAGAAATTGCAACGGGATTGAATACAACAGTCACCATGCGCACTTTCCTCCATGGGAGTAATGTATCAAACAGTCTACGCTTTGATCGTTCCCTGAAAGACCAGTAGTAGTTTCCGATGCACATCTGGAGGCATTCTGTAATCTGTGGAGTATCAGAGTGTTGATGAAACACTGAAATTGCGTCGGGATTGAATACTACAGTCACCATGCGCACTTTCCTCCATGGGAGTAATGTCTCAAACAGTCTACGCTTTGATCGTTCCCTGGAAGACCACTAGTAGTTTCTGATGCACATCTGGTGGCATTATGTAATGTGTAGGTTATCAGAGTGTTGATGAAACACAGTAATTCCATCGGGATTAAATACAACAGTCACCATGCGGACTTTCCTCCATGGGAGTAATGTCTCTAACAGTCTACGTTTGATCGTTCCCTGGAAGACCAGTAGTAGTTTCCGATGCACATCTGGAGGCTTTCTGTTCTTTGTGGACTATCAGAGTGTTGATGAAACACTGAAATTGCGTCGGAATTGAATACAACAGTCACCATGCGCACTATCCTCCATGCGAGTAATATCTAAAACAGCCTACGCTTTGATCGTTCCCTGGAAGACCAGTAGTAGTTAGTGATGCACATCTGAAGAAATTCTATAATCTGTGGAGTATCAGAGTGTTGATGAAACACAGTAATTGTATCGGGATTGAATACAACAGTCACCATGCGCACTTTCCTCCGTGGGAGTAGTGTCTCAAACAGTCTACGCTTTGATCGTTCCCTGGAAGACCAGTAGTAGTTTCCGATGCACATCTGGAGGCTTTCTGTACTCTGTGGACTATCAGAGTGTTGATGAAACACAGAAATTGCATCGGGATTGAATACAACAGTCTCCATGCGCAGTTTCCTCCATGGGAGTAATGTCTCAAACAGTCTACGCTTTGATCGTTCCCTGGAAGACCACTAGTAGTTTCTGATGCACATCTGGTGGCATTATGTAATGTGTAGACTATCAGAGTGTTGATGAAACACAGTAATTCCATCGGGATTAAATACAACAGTCACCATGCGCACTTTCCTCCATGGGAGTAATGTCTCTAACAGTCTACGTTTGATCGTTCCCTGGAAGACCAGTAGTAGCTTCCGATGCACATCTGGAGGCTTTCTGTTCTTTGTGGACTATCAGACTGTTGATGAAACACAGTAATTGCATCGGGATTGAATACAACAGTGACCATGCGCACTTTCCTCCGTGGGAGTAATTCTCAAACAGTCTATTCTTTGATCGTTCCCTGTAAGGCCAGTAGTAGTTTCCGATGCACATCTGGAGGCATTCTGTTGACTATTAGAGTGTTGATGAATCACAGAAATTGCATCGGGATTGAATACAATAGTTACTATGCGCATTTTCCGCCATGGGAGCAATGTCTCAGACAGTCTACGCTTTGATCTTTCATTGGAAGACCAGTAGTAGTTTCCGATGCACATCTGGAGGCATTCTTTAATTTGTGGACTATCAGAGTTTTGATGAAACACAGAAATTGCATCGGGATTGAATACAACAGTCACCATGCGCACTTTCCTCCATGGGAGTAATGTCTCTAACAGTCTATGTTTGATCGTTCCCTGGAAGACCAGTAGTAGTTTCCGATGCACATCTGGAGGCTTTCTGTTCTTTGTGGACTATCAGACCGTTGATGAAACACAGAAATTGCATCGGGATTGAATACAACAGTCACCATGCGCACTTTCCTCCATAAAAGTAATGTCTCTAACAGTCTACGCTTTGATCGTTCCCTGGAAGACCAGTAGTAGTTTCCGATGCACATCTGGAGGCTTTCTGTACTCTGTGGACTATCAGAGTGTTGATGAAACACAGAAATTGCATCGGGATTGAATACAACAGTCTCTATGCGCAGTTTCCTCCATGGGAGTAATGTCTCAAACAGTCTACGCTTTGATCGTTCCCTGGTAGACCAGTAGTAGTTTCAATTGCACATCTGGAGGCATTCTGTAATCTGTGGACTACCAGAGTGTTGATGAAACACAGAAATTGCATCGGGATTGAATACAACAGTCACCATGCGCACTTTTCTTCATGGGAGTAATGTCTCTAACAGTCTACGATTTGATCGTTCCCTGGAAGACCAGTAGTAGTTTCCGATGCACATATGGAGTGTTTCCGTAATCTGTGGACTATCATAGTGTTGATGAAACACAGAAATTGCATCAGGATTGAATACAACAATCACCATGCGCACTTTCCTCCATGGGAGTAATGTTTCAAAGAGTTTACGCTTTGATCTTTCCCTGGAAGACCAGTAGCAGTTTCCGATGCACATGTGGAGGCATTCTGTAATCTGTGTAGTATCAGAGTGTTGATGAATCACAGAAATTGCATCGGGAATGAATACAACAGTCACCATGCGCACATTCCTCCATAAAAGTAATGTCTCAACAGTCTACGCTTTGATCCTTCCCTGGAAGACCAGTAGTAGTTTCCGATGCACATCTGGAGGCATTCTGTAATCTGTGGAGTATCAGAGTGTTGATGAAACACAGATATTGCATCGGGATTGAATACAACAGTCTCCATGCGCACTTTCCTCCATGGGAGTAATGTATCAAACAGTCTACGCTTTGATCGTTCCCTGGAAGACCAGTAGTAGTTTCCGATGCACATCTGGAGGCTTTCTGTACTCTGATGAATATCTGAGTGTTGATGAAACACTGAAATTGCATCGGGATTGAATACAACAGTCACCATGCGCACTTTCCTACACGGGAGTAATGTTTCAAACAGTCTACGTTTTGATCGTTCCCTGGAAGACCAGTAGTAGTTTCCGATGCACATGTGTAGGCTTTCCGTAATCTGTGGACTATCAGAGTGTTGATGAAACACAGAAATTGCATCGGGATTGAATACAACAATCACCATGCGCACTTTCCTCCATGGGAGTAATGTTTCAAAGAGTTTACGCTTTGATCGTTCCCTGGAAGACCAGTAGCAGTTTCCGATGCACATGAGGAGGCATTCTGTAATCTGTGGAGTATCAGAGTGTTGATGAAACACAGAAATTGCATCGGGATTGAATACAACAGTCACCATGCGCACATTCCTCCATAAAAGTAATGTCTCAACAGTCTACGCTTTGATCGTTCCCTGTAGGACCAGTAGTAGATTCAATTGCACATCTGGAGGCATTCTGTAATCTGTGGACTACCAGAGTGTTGATGAAACACAGAAATTGCATCGGGATTGAATACAACAGTCACCATGCGCACTTTTCTCCATGGGAGTAATGTCTCTAACAGTCTACGCTTTGATCGTTCCCTGGAAGACCAGTAGTAGTTTCCGAAGCACATATGGAGTGTTTCCGTAATCTGTGGAATATCAGAGTGTTGATGAAACACAGAAATTGCAACGGGATTGAATACAACAGTCACCATGCGCACTTTCCACCATGGGAGTAATGTATCAAACAGTCTACGCTTTGATCGTTCCCTGGAAGACCAGTAGTAATTTCCGATGCACATCTGGAGGCATTCTGTAATCTGTGGAGTATCAGAGTGTTCATGAAACACTGAAATTGCATCGGGATTGAATACAACTGTCACCATGCGCACATTCCTACACGGGAGTAATGTCTCAAACAGTCTACGTTTTGATCGTTCCCTGGAAGACCAGTAGTAGTTTCCGATGCACATGTGTAGGCTTTCCGTAATCTGTGGACTATCAGAGTGTTGATGAAACACAGAAATTGCATCGGGATTGAATACAATAGTCACCATTCGCACTTTCCTCCATGGGAGTAATGTTTCAATTAGTTTACGCTTTGATCGTTCCCTGGAAGACCAGTAGCAGTTTCAGATGCACATGTGGAGGCATTCTGTAATCTGTGGAGTATCAGAGTGTTGATGAAACACAGAAATTGCAACGGGATTGAATACAACAGTCACCATGCGCACTTTCCGCCATGGGAGTTATGTCTCCCACAGTCTACGTTTTGATCGTTCCCTGGAAGACCAGTAGTAGTTTCCGGTGCACATCTGGACGCATTCTGTAATCTGTGGACTATCAGAGTGTTGATGAAACACAGAAACTGCATCGGGATTGAATACAACAGTCACCATGCGCACTATCCTCCATGCGATTAATATCTAAAACCGCCTACGCTTTGATCGTTCCCTGGAAGACCAGTAGTAGTTATTGATGCACATCTGAAGAAATTCTGTAATCTGTGGACTATCAGAGTGTTGATAAAACACAGTAATTGCATCGGGATTGAATACAACAGTCACCATGCGCACTTTCCTCCATGGGAGTAATGTCTCTAACAGTCTACGATTTGATCGTTTCCTGGATGACCAGTAGTAGTTTCCGATGCACATCTGGAGGCTTTCTGTTCTCTGTGGACTATCAGATTGTTGATGAAACACAGAAATTGCATCGGGATTGAATACAACAGTCTCCATGCGCAGTTTCCGCCATGGGAGTAATGTCTCCAACAGTCTACGCTTTGATCGTTCCCTGGAAGACCAGTAGTAGCTTCCGATGCACATCTGGAGGCATTCTGTAATCTGTGGACTATCAGAGTGTTGATGAAACACTGAAACTGCATCGGGATTGAATACAACAGCCACCATGCGCACTATCCTCCATGCGATTAATATCTAAAACAGCCTACGCTTTGATCGTTCCCTGGAAGACCAGTAGTAGTTATTGATGCACATCTGAAGAAATTCTGTAATCTGTGGACTATCAGAGTGTTGAAGAAACTCAGTAATTGCATCGGGATTGAATACAACAGTCACCATGCGCACTTTCCTCCATGGGAGTAATGTCTCTAACAGTATACGATTTGATCGTTCCCTGGAAGACCAGTAGAAGTTTCCGATGCACATCTGGAGGCTTTCTGTAGTCTGTGGACTATCAGAGTGTTGATGAAACACAGAAATTGCATCGGGATTGAATAGAACAGGCTCCATGCGCAGTTTCCTTCATGGTAGTAATGTCTCAAACAGTCTACGCTTTGATCGTTCCCTGGTAGACCAGTAGTAGTTTCAATTGCACATCTGGAGGCATTCTGTAATCTGTGGACTACCAGAGTGTTGATGAAACACAGAAATTGCATCGTGATTGAATACAACAGTCACCATGCGCACTTTACTCCATGGGAGTAATTTCTCTAACAGTCTACGCTTTGATCGTTCCCTGGAAGAGAAGTAGTAGTTTCCGATGCACATATGGAGGCTTTCCGTAATTTGTGGACTATCAGAGTGTTGATGAAACTCACAAATTGCATCGGGATTGAATACAACAGTCACCATGCGCACTTTCCTCCATGGGAGTAATGTTTCAAAGAGTTTACGCTTTGATCGTTCCCTGGAAGACCAGTAGCAGTTTCCGATGCACATATGGAGCATTCTGTAATCTGTGGAGTATCAGAGTGTTGATGAAACACAGAAATTGCATCGGGATTGAATACAACAGTCACCATGCGCACATTCCTCCATAAAAGTAATGTCTCAACAGTCTACGATTTGATCGTTCCCTGGAAGACCAGTAGTAGTTTCCGATGCACATCTGGAGGCATTCTGTAATCTGTGGAATATCAGAGTGTTGATGAAACACAGATATTGCATCGGGATTGAATACAACAGTCACCATGCGCACTTGCCTCCATGGGAGTAATGTAACAAACAGTCTACGCTTTGATCGTTCGATGGAAGACCAGTAGTAGTTTCCGATGCACATCTGGGGGCTTTCTGTAATCTGTGGACTATCGGAGTGTTGATGAAACACAGAAATTGCCTCGGGATAGAATACAGCAGTCACCATGAGCACTTTCCTCCATGGGAGTAATTCTCAAACAGTCTATGATTTGATCGTTCCCTGTACGACCAGTAGTAGTTTCCGATGCACATCTCGAGGCATTCTGTACTCTGTGGACTATCAGAGTGTTGATGAAACACAGAAATTGCATCGGGATTGAATACAACAGTCACCATGCGCACTTTCCTCCATGGGAGTAATGTATCAAGAGTCTACGCTTTGATCGTTCCCTGGAAGACCAGTAGTAGTTTCTGATGCACATCTGGAGGCTTTCTGTACTCTGTGGACTATCAGAGTGTTGATGAAACACAGTAATTGCATCGGGATTGAATACAACAGTGACCATGCGCACTTTCCTCCGTGGGAGTAATGCTCAAACAGTCTATTCTTCGATCGTTCCCTGTAAGACCAGTAGTAGTTTCCGATGCACATCTGGAGGCATTCTGTTGACTATTAGAGTGTTGATGAAACACAGAAATTGCATCGGGATTGTATGCAATAGTCACTATGCGCATTTTCCGCCATGGGAGCAATGTCTCAGACTGTCTACGCTTTGATCTTTCCCTGGAAGACCAGTAGTAGTTTCCGATGCACATCTGGAGGCATTCTGTAATTTGTGGACTATCAGAGTGTTGATGAAACACAGATATTGCATCGGGATTGAATACAACAGTCACCAGGCGCACTTTCCTCCATGGGAGTAATCTCTCAAACAGTCTACGCTTTGATCGTTCCCTGGAAGACCACTAGTAGTTTCAGATGCACATCTGGTGGCATTATGTAATGTGTAGACTATCAGAGTGTTGATGAAACACAGTAATTCCATCGGGATTAAATACAACAGTCACCATGCGCACTTTCCTCCATGGGAGTAATGTCTCTAACAGTCTACGTTTGATCGTTCCCTGGAAGACCAGTAGTAGTTTCCGATGCACATCTGGAGGCTTTCTGTTCTTTGTGGACTATCAGAGTGTTGATGAAACACAGAAATTGCATCGGGATTGAATACAACAGTCACCATGCGCACTTTCCTCCATGGGAGTAATGTCTCAAACAGTCAACGCTTTGATCGTTCCCTGGAAGACCAGTAGTGGTTTCCGATGCACATCTGAAGGCATTCTGTAATCTGTGGACTATCAGAGTGTTGATGAAACACAGAAATTGCATCGGGATTGAATACAATAATCACCATGCGCACTTTCCGCCATGGGAGTTATGTCTCCAACAGCCTACGCTTTGATCGTTCCCTGGAAGACCAGTAGTAGTTATTGATGCACATCTGAAGAAATTCTGTAATCTGTGGACTATCAGAGTGTTGATGAAACACAGTAATAGCATCGGGATTGAATACAACAGTAACCATGCGCACTTTCCTCCATGGGACTAATGTCTCTAACAGTCTACGCTTTGATCTTTCCCTGGAAGACCAGTAGTAGTTTCCGATGCACATCTGGAGGCTTTCTGTACTCTGTGGACTATCAGAGTGTTGATGAAACACAGAAATTGCATCGGGATTGAATACAACAGTCTCCATGCGCAGTTTCCTCCATGGGAGTAATGTCTCAAACAGTCTACGCTTTGATCATCCCCTGGTAGACCAGTAGTAGTTTCAATTGCTCATCTGGAGGCATTCTGTAATCTGTGGACTACCAGAGTGTTGATGAAACACAGAAATTGCATCGGGATTGAATACAACAGTCACCATGCGCACTTTTCTCCATGGGAGTAATGTCTCTAACAGTCTACGCTTTGATCGTTCCCTGGAAGACCAGTAGTAGTTTCCGATGCACATATGGAGGGTTTCCGTAATCTGTGGACTATCATAGTGTTGATGAAACACAGAAATTGCATCGGGATTAAATACAACAGTCACCATGCGCACTTTCCTCCATGGGAGTAATCTCTCTAACAGTCTACGTTTGATCGTTCCCTGGAAGACCAGTAGTAGTTTCCGATGCACATCTGGAGGCTTTCTGTTCTTTGTGGACTATCAGAGTGTTGATGAAACACAGAAATTGCATCGGGATTGAATACAACAGTCACCATGCGCACTTTCCTCCATGGGAGTAATGTCTCAAACAGTCAACGCTTTGATCGTTCCCTGGAAGACCAGTAGTGGTTTCCGATGCACATCTGAAGGCATTCTGTAATCTGTGGACTATCAGAGTGTTGATGAAACACAGAAATTGCATCGGGATTGAATACAATAATCACCATGCGCACTTTCCGCCATGGGAGTTATGTCTCCAACAGCCTACGCTTTGATCGTTCCCTGGAAGACCAGTAGTAGTTATTGATGCACATCTGAAGAAATTCTGTAATCTGTGGACTATCAGAGTGTTGATGAAACACAGTAATAGCATCGGGATTGAATACAACAGTAACCATGCGCACTTTCCTCCATGGGACTAATGTCTCTAACAGTCTACGCTTTGATCTTTCCCTGGAAGACCAGTAGTAGTTTCCGATGCACATCTGGAGGCTTTCTGTACTCTGTGGACTATCAGAGTGTTGATGAAACACAGAAATTGCATCGGGATTGAATACAACAGTCTCCATGCGCAGTTTCCTCCATGGGAGTAATGTCTCAAACAGTCTACGCTTTGATCATCCCCTGGTAGACCAGTAGTAGTTTCAATTGCTCATCTGGAGGCATTCTGTAATCTGTGGACTACCAGAGTGTTGATGAAACACAGAAATTGCATCGGGATTGAATACAACAGTCACCATGCGCACTTTTCTCCATGGGAGTAATGTCTCTAACAGTCTACGCTTTGATCGTTCCCTGGAAGACCAGTAGTAGTTTCCGATGCACATATGGAGGGTTTCCGTAATCTGTGGACTATCATAGTGTTGATGAAACACAGAAATTGCATCGGGATTGAATACAACAATCACCATAGGCACTTTCTTCCACGGGAGTAATGTTTCAAAGAGTTTACGCTTTGATCGTTCCCTGGAAGACCAGTAGCAGTTTCCGATGCACATGTGGAGGCATTCTGTAATCTGTGGAGTATCAGAGTGTTGATGAAACATAGAAATTGCATCGGGATTGAATACAACAGTCACCATGCGCACATTCCTCCATAAAAGTAATGTCTCAACAGTCTACGCTTTGATCGTTCCCTGGAATACCAGTAGTAGTTTCCGATGCACATCTGGAGGCATTCTGTAATCTGTGGAATATCAGAGTGTTGATGAAACACAGAAATTGCAACGGGATTGAATACAACAGTCACCATGCGCACTTTCCTCCATGGGAGAAATGTATCAAACAGTCTACGCTTTGATCGTTCCCTGAAAGACCAGTAGTAGTTTCCGATGCACATCTGGAGGATTTCTGTAATCTGTGGAGTATCAGAGTGTTGATAAAACACTGAAATTGCGTCGGGATTGAATACTACAGTCACCATGCGCACTTTCCTCCATGGGAGTAATGTCTCAAACAGTCTACGCTTTGATCGTTCCCTGGAAGACCACTAGTAGTTTCTGATGCACATCTGGTGGCATTATGTAATGTGTAGGTTATCAGAGTGTTGATGAAACGCAGTAATTCCATCGGGATTAAATACAACAGTCACCATGCGCACTTTCCTCCATGGGAGTAATGTCTCTAACAGTCTACGTTTGATCGTTCCCTGGAAGACCAGTAGTAGTTTCCGATGCACATCTGGAGGCTTTCTGTTCTTTGTGGACTATCAGAGTGTTGATGAAACACTGAAATTGCGTCGGGATTGAATACAACAGTCACCATGCGCACTATCCTCCATGCGAGTAATATCTAAAACAGCCTACGCTTTGATCGTTCCCTGGAAGACCAGTAGTAGTTATTGATGCACATCTGAAGAAATTCTATAATCTGTGGAGTATCAGAGTGTTGATGAAACACAGTAATTGTATCGGGATTGAATACAACAGTCACCATGCGCACTTTCCTCCGTGGGAGTAGTGTCTCAAACAGTCTACGCTTTGATCGTTCCCTGGAAGACCAGTAGTAGTTTCCGATGCACATCTGGAGGCTTTCTGTACTCTGTGGACTATCAGAGTGTTGATGAAACTCAGAAATTGCATCGGGATTGAATACAATAGTTACTATGCGCATTTTCCGCCATGGGAGCAATGTCTCAGACAGTCTACGCTTTGATCTTTCATTGGAAGACCAGTAGTAGTTTCCGATGCACATCTGGAGGCATTCTTTAATTTGTGGACTATCAGAGTTTTGATGAAACACAGAAATTGCATCGGGATTGAATACAACAGTCACCATGCGCACTTTCCTCCAGGGGAGTAATGTATCAAGAGTCTACGCTTTGATCGTTCCCTGGAAGACCAGTAGTAGTTTCTGATGCACATCTGGAGGCTTTCTGTACTCTGTGGACTATCAGAGTGTTGATGAAACACAGTAATTGCATCGGGATTGAATACAACAGTGACCATGCGCACTTTCCTCCGTGGGAGTAATGCTCAAACAGTCTATTCTTCGATCGTTCCCTGTAAGACCAGTAGTAGTTTCCGATGCACATCTGGAGGCATTCTGTTGACTATTAGAGTGTTGATGAAACACAGAAATTGCATCGGGATTGTATACAATAGTCACCATGCGCACTTTCCTACACGGGAGTAATGTCTCAAACAGTCTACGTTTTGATCGTTCCCTGGAAGACCAGTAGTAGTTTCCGATGCACATGTGTAGGCTTTCCGTAATCTGTGGACTATCAGAGTGTTGATGAAACACAGAAATTGCATCGGGATTGAATACAACAGTCACCATTCGCACTTTCCTCCATGGGAGTAATGTTTCAATTAGTTTACGCTTTGATCGTTCCCTGGAAGACCAGTAGCAGTTTCAGATGCACATGTGGAGGCATTCTGTAATCTGTGGAGTATCAGAGTGTTGATGAAACACAGAAATTGCAACGGGATTGAATACAACAGTCACCATGCGCACTTTCCGCCATGGGAGTTATGTCTCCCACAGTCTACGCTTTGATCGTTCCCTGGAAGACCAGTAGTAGTTTCCGGTGCACATCTGGACGCATTCTGTAATCTGTGGACTATCAGAGTGTTGATGAAACACAGAAACTGCATCGGGATTGAATACAACAGTCACCATGCGCACTATCCTCCATGCGATTAATATCTAAAACCGCCTACGCTTTGATCGTTCCCTGGAAGACCAGTAGTAGTTATTGATGCACATCTGAAGAAATTCTGTAATCTGTGGACTATCAGAGTGTTGATAAAACACAGTAATTGCATCGGGATTGAATACAACAGTCACCATGCGCACTTTCCTCCATGGGAGTAATGTCTCTAACAGTATACGATTTGATCGTTCCCTGGAAGACCAGTAGAAGTTTCCGATGCACATCTGGAGGCTTTCTGTAGTCTGTGGACTATCAGAGTGTTGATGAAACACAGAAATTGCATCGGGATTGAATACAACAGGCTCCATGCGCAGTTTCCTTCATGGTAGTAATGTCTCAAACAGTCTACGCTTTGATCGTTCCCTGGTAGACCAGTAGTAGTTTCAATTGCACATCTGGAGGCATTCTGTAATGTGTGGACTACCAGAGTGTTGATGAAACACAGAAATTGCATCGTGATTGAATACAACAGTCACCATGCGCACTTTACTCCATGGGAGTAATGTTTCAAAGAGTTTACGCTTTGATAGTTCCCTGGAAGACCAGTAGCAGTTTCCGATGCACATATGGAGCATTCTGTAATCTGTGGAGTATCAGAGTGTTGATGAAACACAGAAATTGCATCGGGATTGAATACAACAGTCACCATGCGCACATTCCTCCATAAAAGTAATGTCTCAACAGTCTACGATTTGATCGTTCCCTGGAAGACCAGTAGTAGTTTCCGATGCACATCTGGAGGCATTCTGTAACCTGTGGAATATCAGAGTGTTGATGAAACACAGATATTGCATCGGGATTGAATACAACAGTCACCATGCGCACTTGCCTCCATGGGAGTAATGTAACAAACAGTCTACGCTTTGATCGTTCGATGGAAGACCAGTAGTAGTTTCCGATGCACATCTGGGGGCTTCCTGTAATCTGTGGACTATCAGAGTGTTGATGAAACACAGAAATTGCCTCGGGATAGAATACAGCAGTCACCATGAGCACTTTCCTCCATGGGAGTAATCCTCAAACAGTCTATGATTTGATCGTTCCCTGTACGACCAGTAGTAGTTTCCGATGCACATCTCGAGGCATTCTGTACTCTGTGGACTATCAGAGTGTTGATGAAACACAGAAATTGCATCGGGATTGAATACAACAGTCACCATGCGCACTTTCCTCCATGGGAGTAATGTATCAAGTGTCTACGCTTTGATCGTTCCCTGGAAGACCAGTAGTAGTTTCTGATGCACATCTGGAGGCTTTCTGTACTCTGTGGACTATCAGAGTGTTGATGAAACACAGTAATTGCATCGGGATTGAATACAACAGTGACCATGCGCACTTTCCTCCGTGGGAGTAATGCTCAAACAGTCTATTCTTCGATCGTTCCCTGTAAGACCAGTAGTAGTTTCCGATGCACATCTGGAGGCATTCTGTTGACTATTAGAGTGTTGATGAAACACAGAAATTGCATCGGGATTGTATACAATAGTCACTAAGCGCATTTTCCGCCATGGGAGCAATGTCTCAGACAGTCTACGCTTTGATCTTTCCCTGGAAGACCAGTAGTAGTTTCCGATGCACATCTGGAGGCATTCTGTAATTTGTGGACTATCAGAGTGTTGATGAAACACAGATATTGCATCGGGATTGAATACAACAGTCACCAGGCGCACTTTCCTCCATGGGAGTAATCTCTCAAACAGTCTACGCTTTGATCGTTCCCTGGAAGACCACTAGTAGTTTCTGATGCACATCTGGTGGCATTATGTAATGTGTAGACTATCAGAGTGTTGATGAAACACAGTAATTCCTTCGGGATTAAATACAACAGTCACCATGCGCACTTTCCTCCATGGGAGTAATGTCTCTAACAGTCTACGTTTGATCGTTCCCTGGAAGACCAGTAGTAGTTTCCGATGCACATCTGGAGGCTTTCTGTTCTTTGTGGACTATCAGAGTGTTGATGAAACACAGAAATTGCATCGGGATTGAATACAACAGTCACCATGCGCACTTTCCTCCATGGGAGTAATGTCTCAAACAGTCAACGCTTTGATCGTTCCCTGGAAGACCAGTAGTAGTTTCCGATGCACATCTGAAGGCATTCTGTAATCTGTGGACTATCAGAGTGTTGATGAAACACAGAAATTGCATCGGGATTGAATACAATAATCACCATGCGCACTTTCCGCCATGGGAGTTATGTCTCCAACAGCCTACGCTTTGATCGTTCCCTGGAAGACCAGTAGTAGTTATTGATGCACATCTGAAGAAATTCTGTAATCTGTGGACTATCAGAGTGTTGATGAAACACAGTAATAGCATCGGGATTGAATACAACAGTAACCATGCGCACTTTCCTCCATGGGACTAATGTCTCTAACAGTCTACGCTTTGATCTTTCCCTGGAAGACCAGTAGTAGTTTCCGATGCACATCTGAAGGCTTTCTGTACTCTGTGGACTATCAGAGTGTTGATGAAACACAGAAATTGCATCGGGATTGAATACAACAGTCTCCTTGCGCAGTTTCCTCCATGGGAGTAATGTCTCAAACAGTCTACGCTTTGATCATCCCCTGGTAGACCAGTAGTAGTTTCAATTGCTCATCTGGAGGCATTCTGTAATCTGTGGACTACCAGAGTGTTGATGAAACACAGAAATTGCATCGGGATTGAATACAACAGTCACCATGCGCACTTTTCTCCATGGGAGTAATGTCTCTAACAGTCTACGCTTTGATCGTTCCCTGGAAGACCAGTAGTAGTTTCCGATGCACATATGGAGGGTTTCCGTAATCTGTGGACTATCATAGTGTTGATGAAACACAGAAATTGCATCGGGATTGAATACAACAATCACCATAGGCACTTTCTTCCACGGGAGTAATGTTTCAAAGAGTTTACGCTTTGATCGTTCCCTGGAAGACCAGTAGCAGTTTCCGATGCACATGTGGAGGCATTCTGTAATCTGTGGAGTATCAGAGTGTTGATGAAACACAGAAATTGCATCGGGATTGAATACAACAGTCACCATGCGCACATTCCTCCATAAAAGTAATGTCTCAACAGTCTACGCTTTGATCGTTCCCTGGAATACCAGTAGTAGTTTCTGATGCACATCTCGAGGCATTCTGTAATCTGTGGAATATCAGAGTGTTGATGAAACACAGAAATTGCAACGGGATTGAATACAACAGTCACCATGCGCACTTTCCTCCATGGGAGAAATGTATCAAACAGTCTACGCTTTGATCGTTCCCTGAAAGACCAGTAGTAGTTTCCGATGCACATCTGGAGGCATTCTGTAATCTGTGGAGTATCAGAGTGTTGATGAAACACTGAAATTGCGTCGGGATTGAATACTACAGTCACCATGCGCACTTTCCTCCATGGGAGTAATGTCTCAAACAGTCTACGCTTTGATCGTTCCCTGGAAGACCACTAGTAGTTTCTGATGCACATCTGGTGGCATTATGTAATGTGTAGGTTATCAGAGTGTTGATGAAACATAGTAATTCCATCGGGATTAAATACAACAGTCACCATGCGCACTTTCCTCCATGGGAGTAATGTCTCTAACAGTCTACGTTTGATCGTTCCCTGGAAGACCAGTAGTAGTTTCCGATGCACATCTGGGGGCTTCCTGTAATCTGTGGACTATCAGAGTGTTGATGAAACACAGAAATTGCCTCGGGATAGAATACAGCAGTCACCATGAGCACTTTCCACCATGGGAGTAATTCTCAAACAGTCTATGATTTGATCGTTCCCTGTACGACCAGTAGTAGTTTCCGATGCACATCTCGAGGCATTCTGTACTCTGTGGACTATCAGAGTGTTGATATAACACAGAAATTGCATCGGGATTGAATACAACAGTCACCATGCGCACTTTCCTCCATGGGAGTAATGTATCAAGTGTCTACGCTTTGATCGTTCCCTGGAAGACCAGTAGTAGTTTCTGATGCACATCTGGAGGCTTTCTGTACTCTGTGGACTATCAGAGTGTTGATGAAACACAGTAATTGCATCGGGATTGAATACAACAGTGACCATGCGCACTTTCCTCCGTGGGAGTAATGCTCAAACAGTCTATTCTTCGATCGTTCCCTGTAAGACCAGTAGTAGTTTCCGATGCACATCTGGAGGCATTCTGTTGACTATTAGAGTGTTGATGAAACACAGAAATTGCATCGGGATTGTATACAATAGTCACTAAGCGCATTTTCCGCCATGGGAGCAATGTCTCAGACAGTCTACGCTTTGATCTTTCCCTGGAAGACCAGTAGTAGTTTCCGATGCACATCTGGAGGCATTCTGTAATTTGTGGACTATCAGAGTGTTGATGAAACACAGATATTGCATCGGGATTGAATACAACAGTCACCAGGCGCACTTTCCTCCATGGGAGTAATCTCTCAAACAGTCTACGCTTTGATCGTTCCCTGGAAGACCACTAGTAGTTTCTGATGCACATCTGGTGGCATTATGTAATGTGTAGACTATCAGAGTGTTGATGAAACACAGTAATTCCTTCGGGATTAAATACAACAGTCACCATGCGCACTTTCCTCCATGGGAGTAATGTCTCTAACAGTCTACGTTTGATCGTTCCCTGGAAGACCAGTAGTAGTTTCCGATGCACATCTGGAGGCTTTCTGTTCTTTGTGGACTATCAGAGTGTTGATGAAACACAGAAATTGCATCGGGATTGAATACAACAGTCACCATGCGCACTTTCCTCCATGGGAGTAATGTCTCAAACAGTCAACGCTTTGATCGTTCCCTGGAAGACCAGTAGTAGTTTCCGATGCACATCTGAAGGCATTCTGTAATCTGTGGACTATCAGAGTGTTGATGAAACACAGAAATTGCATCGGGATTGAATACAATAATCACCATGCGCACTTTCCGCCATGGGAGTTATGTCTCCAACAGCCTACGCTTTGATCGTTCCCTGGAAGACCAGTAGTAGTTATTGATGCACATCTGAAGAAATTCTGTAATCTGTGGACTATCAGAGTGTTGATGAAACACAGTAATAGCATCGGGATTGAATACAACAGTAACCATGCGCACTTTCCTCCATGGGACTAATGTCTCTAACAGTCTACGCTTTGATCTTTCCCTGGAAGACCAGTAGTAGTTTCCGATGCACATCTGAAGGCTTTCTGTACTCTGTGGACTATCAGAGTGTTGATGAAACACAGAAATTGCATCGGGATTGAATACAACAGTCTCCTTGCGCAGTTTCCTCCATGGGAGTAATGTCTCAAACAGTCTACGCTTTGATCATCCCCTGGTAGACCAGTAGTAGTTTCAATTGCTCATCTGGAGGCATTCTGTAATCTGTGGACTACCAGAGTGTTGATGAAACACAGAAATTGCATCGGGATTGAATACAACAGTCACCATGCGCACTTTTCTCCATGGGAGTAATGTCTCTAACAGTCTACGCTTTGATCGTTCCCTGGAAGACCAGTAGTAGTTTCCGATGCACATATGGAGGGTTTCCGTAATCTGTGGACTATCATAGTGTTGATGAAACACAGAAATTGCATCGGGATTGAATACAACAATCACCATAGGCACTTTCTTCCACGGGAGTAATGTTTCAAAGAGTTTACGCTTTGATCGTTCCCTGGAAGACCAGTAGCAGTTTCCGATGCACATGTGGAGGCATTCTGTAATCTGTGGAGTATCAGAGTGTTGATGAAACACAGAAATTGCATCGGGATTGAATACAACAGTCACCATGCGCACATTCCTCCATAAAAGTAATGTCTCAACAGTCTACGCTTTGATCGTTCCCTGGAATACCAGTAGTAGTTTCTGATGCACATCTCGAGGCATTCTGTAATCTGTGGAATATCAGAGTGTTGATGAAACACAGAAATTGCAACGGGATTGAATACAACAGTCACCATGCGCACTTTCCTCCATGGGAGAAATGTATCAAACAGTCTACGCTTTGATCGTTCCCTGAAAGACCAGTAGTAGTTTCCGATGCACATCTGGAGGCATTCTGTAATCTGTGGAGTATCAGAGTGTTGATGAAACACTGAAATTGCGTCGGGATTGAATACTACAGTCACCATGCGCACTTTCCTCCATGGGAGTAATGTCTCAAACAGTCTACGCTTTGATCGTTCCCTGGAAGACCACTAGTAGTTTCTGATGCACATCTGGTGGCATTATGTAATGTGTAGGTTATCAGAGTGTTGATGAAACATAGTAATTCCATCGGGATTAAATACAACAGTCACCATGCGCACTTTCCTCCATGGGAGTAATCTCTCAAACAGTCTACGCTTTGATCGTTCCCTGGAAGACCACTAGTAGTTTCTGATGCACATCTGGTGGCATTATGTAATGTGTAGACTATCAGAGTGTTGATGAAACACAGTAATTCCTTCGGGATTAAATACAACAGTCACCATGCGCACTTTCCTCCATGGGAGTAATGTCTCTAACAGTCTACGTTTGATCGTTCCCTGGAAGACCAGTAGTAGTTTCCGATGCACATCTGGAGGCTTTCTGTTCTTTGTGGACTATCAGAGTGTTGATGAAACACAGAAATTGCATCGGGATTGAATACAACAGTCACCATGCGCACTTTCCTCCATGGGAGTAATGTCTCAAACAGTCAACGCTTTGATCGTTCCCTGGAAGACCAGTAGTAGTTTCCGATGCACATCTGAAGGCATTCTGTAATCTGTGGACTATCAGAGTGTTGATGAAACACAGAAATTGCATCGGGATTGAATACAATAATCACCATGCGCACTTTCCGCCATGGGAGTTATGTCTCCAACAGCCTACGCTTTGATCGTTCCCTGGAAGACCAGTAGTAGTTATTGATGCACATCTGAAGAAATTCTGTAATCTGTGGACTATCAGAGTGTTGATGAAACACAGTAATAGCATCGGGATTGAATACAACAGTAACCATGCGCACTTTCCTCCATGGGACTAATGTCTCTAACAGTCTACGCTTTGATCTTTCCCTGGAAGACCAGTAGTAGTTTCCGATGCACATCTGAAGGCTTTCTGTACTCTGTGGACTATCAGAGTGTTGATGAAACACAGAAATTGCATCGGGATTGAATACAACAGTCTCCTTGCGCAGTTTCCTCCATGGGAGTAATGTCTCAAACAGTCTACGCTTTGATCATCCCCTGGTAGACCAGTAGTAGTTTCAATTGCTCATCTGGAGGCATTCTGTAATCTGTGGACTACCAGAGTGTTGATGAAACACAGAAATTGCATCGGGATTGAATACAACAGTCACCATGCGCACTTTTCTCCATGGGAGTAATGTCTCTAACAGTCTACGCTTTGATCGTTCCCTGGAAGACCAGTAGTAGTTTCCGATGCACATATGGAGGGTTTCCGTAATCTGTGGACTATCATAGTGTTGATGAAACACAGAAATTGCATCGGGATTGAATACAACAATCACCATAGGCACTTTCTTCCACGGGAGTAATGTTTCAAAGAGTTTACGCTTTGATCGTTCCCTGGAAGACCAGTAGCAGTTTCCGATGCACATGTGGAGGCATTCTGTAATCTGTGGAGTATCAGAGTGTTGATGAAACACAGAAATTGCATCGGGATTGAATACAACAGTCACCATGCGCACATTCCTCCATAAAAGTAATGTCTCAACAGTCTACGCTTTGATCGTTCCCTGGAATACCAGTAGTAGTTTCTGATGCACATCTCGAGGCATTCTGTAATCTGTGGAATATCAGAGTGTTGATGAAACACAGAAATTGCAACGGGATTGAATACAACAGTCACCATGCGCACTTTCCTCCATGGGAGAAATGTATCAAACAGTCTACGCTTTGATCGTTCCCTGAAAGACCAGTAGTAGTTTCCGATGCACATCTGGAGGCATTCTGTAATCTGTGGAGTATCAGAGTGTTGATGAAACACTGAAATTGCGTCGGGATTGAATACTACAGTCACCATGCGCACTTTCCTCCATGGGAGTAATGTCTCAAACAGTCTACGCTTTGATCGTTCCCTGGAAGACCACTAGTAGTTTCTGATGCACATCTGGTGGCATTATGTAATGTGTAGGTTATCAGAGTGTTGATGAAACATAGTAATTCCATCGGGATTAAATACAACAGTCACCATGCGCACTTTCCTCCATGGGAGTAATGTCTCTAACAGTCTACGTTTGATCGTTCCCTGGAAGACCAGTAGTAGTTTCCGATGCACATCTGGAGGCTTTCTGTTCTTTGCGGACTATCAGAGTGTTGATGAAACACTGAAATTGCGTCGGGATTGAATACAACAGTCACCATGCGCACTATCCTCCATGCGAGTAATATCGAAAACAGCCTACGCTTTGATCGTTCCCTGGAAGACCAGTAGTAGTTATTGATGCACATCTGAAGAAATTCTATAATCTGTGGAGTATCAGAGTGTTGATGAAACACAGTAATTGTATCGGGATTGAATACAACAGTCACCATGCGCACTTTCCTCCGTGGGAGTAGTGTCTCAAACAGTCTACGCTTTGATCGTTCCCTGGAAGACCAGTAGTAGTTTCCTATGCACATCTGGAGCCTTTCTGTACTCTGTGGACTATCAGAGTGTTGATGAAACACAGAAATTGCATCGGGATTGAATACAATAGTTACTATGCGCATTTTCCGCCATGGGAGCAATGTCTCAGACAGTCTACGCTTTGATCTTTCATTGGAAGACCAGTAGTAGTTTCCGATGCACATCTGGAGGCATTCTTTAATTTGTGGACTATCAGAGTTTTGATGAAACACAGAAATTGCATCGGGATTGAATACAGCAGTCACCATGCGCACTTTCCTCCATGGGAGTAATGTATCAAGAGTCTACGCTTTGATCGTTCCCTGGAAGACCAGTAGTAGTTTCTGATGCACATCTGGAGGCTTTCTGTACTCTGTGGACTATCAGAGTGTTGATGAAACACAGTAATTGCATCGGGATTGAATACAACAGTGACCATGCGCACTTTCCTCCGTGGGAGTAATGCTCAAACAGTCTATTCTTCGATCGTTCCCTGTAAGACCAGTAGTAGTTTCCGATGCACATCTGGAGGCATTCTGTTGACTATTAGAGTGTTGATGAAACACAGAAATTGCATCGGGATTGTATACAATAGTCACTATGCGCATTTTCCGCCATGGGAGCAATGTCTCAGACAGTCTACGCTTTGATCTTTCCCTGGAAGACCAGTAGTAGTTTCCGATGCACATCTGGAGGCATTCTGTAATTTGTGGACTATCAGAGTGTTGATGAAACACAGATATTGCATCGGGATTGAATACAACAGTCACCAGGCGCACTTTCCTCCATGGGAGTAATCTCTCAAACAGTCTACGCTTTGATCGTTCCCTGGAAGACCACTAGTAGTTTCTGATGCACATCTGGTGGCATTATGTAATGTGTAGACTATCAGAGTGTTGATGAAACACAGTAATTCCATCGGGATTAAATACAACAGTCACCATGCGCACTTTCCTCCATGGGAGTAATGTCTCTAACAGTCTACGTTTGATCGTTCCCTGGAAGACCAGTAGTAGTTTCCGATGCACATCTGGAGGCTTTCTGTTCTTTGTGGACTATCAGAGTGTTGATGAAACACAGAAATTGCATCGGGATTGAATACAACAGTCACCATGCGCACTTTCCTCCATGGGAGTAATGTCTCAAACAGTCAACGCTTTGATCGTTCCCTGGAAGACCAGTAGTAGTTTCCGATGCACATCTGAAGGCATTCTGTAATCTGTGGACTATCAGAGTGTTGATGAAACACAGAAATTGCATCGGGATTGAATACAATAATCACCATGCGCACTTTCCGCCATGGGAGTTATGTCTCCAACAGCCTACGCTTTGATCGTTCCCTGGAAGACCAGTAGTAGTTATTGATGCACATCTGAAGAAATTCTGTAATCTGTGGACTATCAGAGTGTTGATGAAACACAGTAATAGCATCGGGATTGAATACAACAGTAACCATGCGCACTTTCCTCCATGGGACTAATGTCTCTAACAGTCTACGCTTTGATCTTTCCCTGGAAGACCAGTAGTAGTTTCCGATGCACATCTGGAGGCTTTCTGTACTCTGTGGACTATCAGAGTGTTGATGAAACACAGAAATTGCATCGGGATTGAATACAACAGTCTCCATGCGCAGTTTCCTCCATGGGAGTAATGTCTCAAACAGTCTACGCTTTGATCATCCCCTGGTAGACCAGTAGTAGTTTCAATTGCTCATCTGGAGGCATTCTGTAATCTGTGGACTACCAGAGTGTTGATGAAACACAGAAATTGCATCGGGATTGAATACAACAGTCACCATGCGCACTTTTCTCCATGGGAGTAATGTCTCTAACAGTCTACGCTTTGATCGTTCCCTGGAAGACCAGTAGTAGTTATTGATGCACATCTGAAGAAATTCTGTAATCTGTGGACTATCAGAGTGTTGATGAAACACAGAAATTGCATCGGGATTGAATACAACAATCACCATAGGCACTTTCTTCCACGGGAGTAATGTTTCAAAGAGTTTACGCTTTGATCGTTCCCTGGAAGACCAGTAGCAGTTTCCGATGCACATGTGGAGGCATTCTGTAATCTGTGGAGTATCAGAGTGTTGATGAAACACAGAAATTGCATCGGGATTGAATACAACAGTCACCATGCGCACATTCCTCCATAAAAGTAATGTCTCAACAGTCTACGCTTTGATCGTTCCCTGGAATACCAGTAGTAGTTTCCGATGCACATCTGGAGGCATTCTGTAATCTGTGGAATATCAGAGTGTTGATGAAACACAGAAATTGCAACGGGATTGAATACAACAGTCACCATGCGCACTTTCCTCCATGGGAGTAATGTATCAAACAGTCTACGCTTTGATCGTTCCCTGAAAGACCAGTAGTAGTTTCCGATGCACATCTGGAGGCATTCTGTAATCTGTGGAGTATCAGAGTGTTGATGAAACACTGAAATTGCGTCGGGATTGAATACTACAGTCACCATGCGCACTTTCCTCCATGGGAGTAATGTCTCAAACAGTCTACGCTTTGATCGTTCCCTGGAAGACCACTAGTAGTTTCTGATGCACATCTGGTGGCATTATGTAATGTGTAGGTTATCAGAGTGTTGATGAAACACAGTAATTCCATCGGGATTAAATACAACAGTCACCATGCGCACTTTCCTCCATGGGAGTAATGTCTCTAACAGTCTACGTTTGATCGTTCCCTGGAAGACCAGTAGTAGTTTCCGATGCACATCTGGAGGCTTTCTGTTCTTTGTGGACTATCAGAGTGTTGATGAAACACTGAAATTGCGTCGGGATTGAATACAACAGTCACCATGCGCACTATCCTCCATGCGAGTAATATCTAAAACAGCCTACGCTTTGATCGTTCCCTGGAAGACCAGTAGTAGTTATTGATGCACATCTGAAGAAATTCTATAATCTGTGGAGTATCAGAGTGTTGATGAAACACAGTAATTGTATCGGGATTGAATACAACAGTCACCATGCGCACTTTCCTCCGTGGGAGTAGTGTCTCAAACAGTCTACGCTTTGATCGTTCCCTGGAAGACCAGTAGTAGTTTCCGATGCACATCTGGAGGCTTTCTGTACTCTGTGGACAATCAGAGTGTTGATGAAACACAGAAATTGCATCGGGATTGAATACAACAGTCTCCATGCGCAGTTTCCTCCATGGGAGTAATGTCTCAAACAGTCTACGCTTTGATCGTTCCCTGGAAGACCACTAGTAGTTTCTGATGCACATCTGGTGGCATTATGTAATGTGTAGACTATCAGAGTGTTGATGAAACACAGTAATTCCATCGGGATTAAATACAACAGTCACCATGCGCACTTTCCTCCATGGGAGTAATGTCTCTAACAGTCTACGTTTGATCGTTCCCTGGAAGACCAGTAGTAGCTTCCGATGCACATCTGGAGGCTTTCTGTTCTTTGTGGACTATCAGACTGTTGATGAAACACAGTAATTGCATCGGGATTGAATACAACAGTGACCATGCGCACTTTCCTCCGTGGGAGTAATTCTGAAACAGTCTATTCTTTGATCGTTCCCTGTAAGGCCAGTAGTAGTTTCCGATGCACATCTGGAGGCATTCTGTTGACTATTAGAGTGTTGATGAATCACAGAAATTGCATCGGGATTGAATACAATAGTTACTATGCGCATTTTCCGCCATGGGAGCAATGTCTCAGACAGTCTACGCTTTGATCTTTCATTGGAAGACCAGTAGTAGTTTCCGATGCACATCTGGAGGCATTCTTTAATTTGTGGACTATCAGAGTTTTGATGAAACACAGAAATTGCATCGGGATTGAATACAACAGTCACCAGGCGCACTTACCTCCATGGGAGTAATGTCCCAAACAGTCTACGCTTTGATCGTTCCCTGAAAGACCACTAGTAGTTTCTGATGCACATCTGGTGGCATTATGTAATGTGTAGACTATCAGAGTGTTGATGAAACACAGTAATTCCATCGGGATTAAATACAACAGTCACCATGCGCACTTTCCTCCATGGGAGTAATGTCTCTAACAGTCTATGTTTGATCGTTCCCTGGAAGACCAGTAGTAGTTTCCGATGCACATCTGGAGGCATTCTGTTCTTTGTGGACTATCAGACTGTTGATGAAACACAGAAATTGCATCGGGATTGAATACAACAGTCACCATGCGCACTTTCCTCCATGGGAGTAATGTCTCAAACAGTCAACGCTTTGATCGTTCCCTGGAAGACCAGTAGTAGTTTCCGATGCACATCTGAAGGCATTCTGTAATCTGTGGACTATCAGAGTGTTGATGAAACACAGAAATTGCATCGGGATTGAATACAATAGTCACCATGCGCACTTTCCGCCATGGGAGTTATGTCTCCAACAGTCTACGCTTTGATCGTTCCCTGGAAGACCAGTAGTAGTTTCCGGGGCACATCTGGACGCATTCTGTAATCTGTGGACTATCAGAGTGTTGATGAAACACAGAAATTGCATCGGGATTGAATAGAATAATCACCATGCGCACTTTCCGCCATGGGAGTTATGTCTCCAACAGCCTACGCTTTGATCGTTCCCTGGAAGACCAGTAGTAGTTATTGATGCACATCTGAAGAAATTCTGTAATCTGTGGACTATCAGAGTGTTGATGAAACACAGTAATAGCATCGGGATTGAATACAACAGTAACCATGCGCACTTTCCCTAATGGGACTAATGTCTCAAACAGTCTACGCTTTGATCTTTCCCTGGAAGACCAGTAGTAGTTTCCGATGCACATCTGGAGGCTTTCTGTACTCTGTGGACTATCAGAGTGTTGATGAAACACAGAAATTGCATCGGGATTGAATACAACAGTCTCCATGCGCAGTTTCCTCCATGGGAGTAATGTCTCAAACAGTCTACGCTTTGATCATCCCCTGGTAGACCAGTAGTAGTTTCAATTGCTCATCTGGAGGCATTCTGTAATCTGTGGACTACCAGAGTGTTGATGAAACACAGAAATTGCATCGGGATTGAATACAACAGTCACCATGCGCACTTTTCTCCATGGGAGTAATGTCTCTAACAGTCTACGCTTTGATCGTTCCCTGGAAGACCAGTAGTAGTTATTGATGCACATCTGAAGAAATTCTGTAATCTGTGGACTATCAGAGTGTTGATGAAACACAGAAATTGCATCGGGATTGAATACAACAATCACCATAGGCACTTTCTTCCACGGGAGTAATGTTTCAAAGAGTTTACGCTTTGATCGTACCCTGGAAGACCAGTAGCAGTTTCCGATGCACATGTGGAGGCATTCTGTAATCTGTGGAGTATCAGAGTGTTGATGAAACACAGAAATTGCATCGGGATTGAATACAACAGTCACCATGCGCACATTCCTCCATAAAAGTAATGTCTCAACAGTCTACGCTTTGATCGTTCCCTGGAATACCAGTAGTAGTTTCCGATGCACATCTGGAGGCATTCTGTAATCTGTGGAATATCAGAGTGTTGATGAAACACAGAAATTGCAACGGGATTGAATACAACAGTCACCATGCGCAATTTCCTCCATGATAGTAATGTATCAAACAGTCTACGCTTTGATCGTTCCCTGAAAGACCAGTAGTAGTTTCCGATGCACATCTGGAGGCATTCTGTAATCTGTGGAGTATCAGAGTGTTGATGAAACACTGAAATTGCGTCGGGATTGAATACTACAGTCACCATGCGCACTTTCCTCCATGGGAGTAATGTCTCAAACAGTCTACGCTTTGATCGTTCCCTGGAAGACCACTAGTAGTTTCTGATGCACATCTGGTGGCATTATGTAATGTGTAGGTTATCAGAGTGTTGATGAAACACAGTAATTCCATCGGGATTAAATACAACAGTCACCATGCGCACTTTCCTCCATGGGAGTAATGTCTCTAACAGTCTACGTTTGATCGTTCCCTGGAAGACCAGTAGTAGTTTCCGATGCACATCTGGAGGCTTTCTGTTCTTTGTGGACTATCAGAGTGTTGATGAAACACTGAAATTGCGTCGGGATTGAATACAACAGTCACCATGCGCACTATCCTCCATGCGAGTAATATCTAAAACAGCCTACGCTTTGATCGTTCCCTGGAAGACCAGTAGTAGTTATTGATGCACATCTGAAGAAATTCTATAATCTGTGGAGTATCAGAGTGTTGATGAAACACAGTAATTGTATCGGGATTGAATACAACAGTCACCATGCGCACTTTCCTCCGTGGGAGTAGTGTCTCAAACAGTCTACGCTTTGATCGTTCCCTGGAAGACCAGTAGTAGTTTCCGATGCACATCTGGAGGCTTTCTGTACTCTGTGGACTATCAGAGTGTTGATGAAACACAGAAATTGCATCGGGATTGAATACAACAGTCTCCATGCGCAGTTTCCTCCATGGGAGTAATGTCTCAAACAGTCTACGCTTTGATCGTTCCCTGGAAGACCACTAGTAGTTTCTGATGCACATCTGGTGGCATTATGTAATGTGTAGACTATCAGAGTGTTGATGAAACACAGTAATTCCATCGGGATTAAATACAACAGTCACCATGCGCACTTTCCTCCATGGGAGTAATGTCTCTAACAGTCTACGTTTGATCGTTCCCTGGAAGACCAGTAGTAGCTTCCGATGCACATCTGGAGGCTTTCTGTTCTTTGTGGACTATCAGACTGTTGATGAAACACAGTAATTGCATCGGGATTGAATACAACAGTGACCATGCGCACTTTCCTCCGTGGGAGTAATTCTGAAACAGTCTATTCTTTGATCGTTCCCTGTAAGGCCAGTAGTAGTTTCCGATGCACATCTGGAGGCATTCTGTTGACTATTAGAGTGTTGATGAATCACAGAAATTGCATCGGGATTGAATACAATAGTTACTATGCGCATTTTCCGCCATGGGAGCAATGTCTCAGACAGTCTACGCTTTGATCTTTCATTGGAAGACCAGTAGTAGTTTCCGATGCACATCTGGAGGCATTCTTTAATTTGTGGACTATCAGAGTTTTGATGAAACACAGAAATTGCATCGGGATTGAATACAACAGTCACCAGGCGCACTTACCTCCATGGGAGTAATGTCTCAAACAGTCTACGCTTTGATCGTTCCCTGAAAGACCACTAGTAGTTTCTGATGCACATCTGGTGGCATTATGTAATGTGTAGACTATCAGAGTGTTGATGAAACACAGTAATTCCATCGGGATTAAATACAACAGTCACCATGCGCACTTTCCTCCATGGGAGTAATGTCTCTAACAGTCTATGTTTGATCGTTCCCTGGAAGACCAGTAGTAGTTTCCGATGCACATCTGGAGGCATTCTGTTCTTTGTGGACTATCAGACTGTTGATGAAACACAGAAATTGCATCGGGATTGAATACAACAGTCACCATGCGCACTTTCCTCCATGGGAGTAATGTCTCAAACAGTCAACGCTTTGATCGTTCCCTGGAAGACCAGTAGTAGTTTCCGATGCACATCTGAAGGCATTCTGTAATCTGTGGACTATCAGAGTGTTGATGAAACACAGAAATTGCATCGGGATTGAATACAATAGTCACCATGCGCACTTTCCGCCATGGGAGTTATGTCTCCAACAGTCTACGCTTTGATCGTTCCCTGGAAGACCAGTAGTAGTTTCCGGGGCACATCTGGACGCATTCTGTAATCTGTGGACTATCAGAGTGTTGATGAAACACAGAAATTGCATCGGGATTGAATACAATAATCACCATGCGCACTTTCCGCCATGGGAGTTATGTCTCCAACAGCCTACGCTTTGATCGTTCCCTGGAAGACCAGTAGTAGTTATTGATGCACATCTGAAGAAATTCTGTAATCTGTGGACTATCAGAGTGTTGATGAAACACAGTAATAGCATCGGGATTGAATACAACAGTAACCATGCGCACTTTCCTCCATGGGACTAATGTCTCAAACAGTCTACGCTTTGATCTTTCCCTGGAAGACCAGTAGTAGTTTCCGATGCACATCTGGAGGCTTTCTGTACTCTGTGGACTATCAGAGTGTTGATGAAACACAGAAATTGCATCGGGATTGAATACAACAGTCTCCATGCGCAGTTTCCTCCATGGGAGTAATGTCTCAAACAGTCTACGCTTTGATCATCCCCTGGTAGACCAGTAGTAGTTTCAATTGCTCATCTGGAGGCATTCTGTAATCTGTGGACTACCAGAGTGTTGATGAAACACAGAAATTGCATCGGGATTGAATACAACAGTCACCATGCGCACTTTTCTCCATGGGAGTAATGTCTCTAACAGTCTACGCTTTGATCGTTCCCTGGAAGACCGGTAGTAGTTATTGATGCACATCTGAAGAAATTCTGTAATCTGTGGACTATCAGAGTGTTGATGAAACACAGAAATTGCATCGGGATTGAATACAACAATCACCATAGGCACTTTCTTCCACGGGAGTAATGTTTCAAAGAGTTTACGCTTTGATCGTACCCTGGAAGACCAGTAGCAGTTTCCGATGCACATGTGGAGGCATTCTGTAATCTGTGGAGTATCAGAGTGTTGATGAAACACAGAAATTGCATCGGGATTGAATACAACAGTCACCATGCGCACATTCCTCCATAAAAGTAATGTCTCAACAGTCTACGCTTTGATCGTTCCCTGGAATACCAGTAGTAGTTTCCGATGCACATCTGGAGGCATTCTGTAATCTGTGGAATATCAGAGTGTTGATGAAACACAGAAATTGCAACGGGATTGAATACAACAGTCACCATGCGCAATTTCCTCCATGATAGTAATGTATCAAACAGTCTACGCTTTGATCGTTCCCTGAAAGACCAGTAGTAGTTTCCGATGCACATCTGGAGGCATTCTGTAATCTGTGGAGTATCAGAGTGTTGATGAAACACTGAAATTGCGTCGGGATTGAATACTACAGTCACCATGCGCACTTTCCTCCATGGGAGTAATGTCTCAAACAGTCTACGCTTTGATCGTTCCCTGGAAGACCACTAGTAGTTTCTGATGCACATCTGGTGGCATTATGTAATGTGTAGGTTATCAGAGTGTTGATGAAACACAGTAATTCCATCGGGATTAAATACAACAGTCACCATGCGCACTTTCCTCCATGGGAGTAATGTCTCTAACAGTCTACGTTTGATCGTTCCCTGGAAGACCAGTAGTAGTTTCCGATGCACATCTGGAGGCTTTCTGTTCTTTGTGGACTATCAGAGTGTTGATGAAACACTGAAATTGCGTCGGGATTGAATACAACAGTCACCATGCGCACTATCCTCCATGCGAGTAATATCTAAAACAGCCTACGCTTTGATCGTTCCCTGGAAGACCAGTAGTAGTTATTGATGCACATCTGAAGAAATTCTATAATCTGTGGAGTATCAGAGTGTTGATGAAACACAGTAATTGTATCGGGATTGAATACAACAGTCACCATGCGCACTTTCCTCCGTGGGAGTAGTGTCTCAAACAGTCTACGCTTTGATCGTTCCCTGGAAGACCAGTAGTAGTTTCCGATGCACATCTGGAGGCTTTCTGTACTCTGTGGACTATCAGAGTGTTGATGAAACACAGAAATTGCATCGGGATTGAATACAACAGTCTCCATGCGCAGTTTCCTCCATGGGAGTAATGTCTCAAACAGTCTACGCTTTGATCGTTCCCTGGAAGACCACTAGTAGTTTCTGATGCACATCTGGTGGCATTATGTAATGTGTAGACTATCAGAGTGTTGATGAAACACAGTAATTCCATCGGGATTAAATACAACAGTCACCATGCGCACTTTCCTCCATGGGAGTAATGTCTCTAACAGTCTACGTTTGATCGTTCCCTGGAAGACCAGTAGTAGCTTCCGATGCACATCTGGAGGCTTTCTGTTCTTTGTGGACTATCAGACTGTTGATGAAACACAGTAATTGCATCGGGATTGAATACAACAGTGACCATGCGCACTTTCCTCCGTGGGAGTAATTCTGAAACAGTCTATTCTTTGATCGTTCCCTGTAAGGCCAGTAGTAGTTTCCGATGCACATCTGGAGGCATTCTGTTGACTATTAGAGTGTTGATGAATCACAGAAATTGCATCGGGATTGAATACAATAGTTACTATGCGCATTTTCCGCCATGGGAGCAATGTCTCAGACAGTCTACGCTTTGATCTTTCATTGGAAGACCAGTAGTAGTTTCCGATGCACATCTGGAGGCATTCTTTAATTTGTGGACTATCAGAGTTTTGATGAAACACAGAAATTGCATCGGGATTGAATACAACAGTCACCAGGCGCACTTACCTCCATGGGAGTAATGTCTCAAACAGTCTACGCTTTGATCGTTCCCTGAAAGACCACTAGTAGTTTCTGATGCACATCTGGTGGCATTATGTAATGTGTAGACTATCAGAGTGTTGATGAAACACAGTAATTCCATCGGGATTAAATACAACAGTCACCATGCGCACTTTCCTCCATGGGAGTAATGTCTCTAACAGTCTATGTTTGATCGTTCCCTGGAAGACCAGTAGTAGTTTCCGATGCACATCTGGAGGCATTCTGTTCTTTGTGGACTATCAGACTGTTGATGAAACACAGAAATTGCATCGGGATTGAATACAACAGTCACCATGCGCACTTTCCTCCATGGGAGTAATGTCTCAAACAGTCAACGCTTTGATCGTTCCCTGGAAGACCAGTAGTAGTTTCCGATGCACATCTGAAGGCATTCTGTAATCTGTGGACTATCAGAGTGTTGATGAAACACAGAAATTGCATCGGGATTGAATACAATAGTCACCATGCGCACTTTCCGCCATGGGAGTTATGTCTCCAACAGTCTACGCTTTGATCGTTCCCTGGAAGACCAGTAGTAGTTTCCGGGGCACATCTGGACGCATTCTGTAATCTGTGGACTATCAGAGTGTTGATGAAACACAGAAACTGCATCGGGATTGAATACAACAGCCACCATGCGCACATTCCTCCATAAAAGTAATGTCTCTAACAGTCTACGCTTTGATCGTTCCCTGGAAGGCCAGTAGTAGCTTCCGATGCACATCTGGAGGCTTTCTGTACTCTGTGGACTATCAGAGTGTTGATGAAACACAGAAATTGCATCGGGATTGAATACAACAGTCTCTATGCGCAGTTTCCTCCATGGGAGTAATGTCTCAAACAGTCTACGCTTTGATCGTTCCCTGGTAGACCAGTAGTAGTTTCAATTGCACATCTGGAGGCATTCTGTAATCTGTGGACTACCAGAGTGTTGATGAAACACAGAAATTGCATCGGGATTGAATACAACAGTCACCATGCGCACTTTTCTCCATGGGAGTAATGTCTCTAACAGTCTACGATTTGATCGTTCCCTGGAAGACCAGTAGTAGTTTCCGATGCACATATGGAGTGTTTCCGTAATCTGTGGACTATCATAGTGTTGATGAAACACAGAAATTTCATCGGGATTGAATACAACAATCACCATGCGCACTTTCCTCCATGGGAGTAATGTTTCAAAGAGTTTACGCTTTGATCTTTCCCTGGAAGACCAGTAGCAGTTTCCGATGCACATGTGGAGGCATTCTGTAATCTGTGTAGTATCAGAGTGTTCATGAATCACAGAAATTGCATCGGGAATGAATACAACAGTCACCATGCGCACATTCCTCCATAAAAGTAATGTCTCAACAGTCTACGCTTTGATCCTTCCCTGGAAGACCAGTAGTAGTTTCCGATGCACATCTGGAGGCATTCTGTAATCTGTGGAGTATCAGAGTGTTGATGAAACACAGATATTGCATCGGGATTGAATACAACAGTCTCCATGCGCACTTTCCTCCATGGGAGTAATGTCTCAAACAGTCTACGCTTTGATCGTTCCCTGGAAGACCAGTAGTAGTTTCCGATGCACATCTGGAGGCTTTCTGTACTCTGATGAATATCTGAGTGTTGATGAAACACTGAAATTGCATCGGGATTGAATACAACAGTCACCATGCGCACTTTCCTACACGGGAGTAATGTCTCAAACAGTCTACGTTTTGATCGTTCCCTGGAAGACCAGTAGTAGTTTCCGATGCACATGAGTAGGCTTTCCGTAATCTGTGGACTATCAGAGTGTTGATGAAACACAGAAATAGCATCGGGATTGAATACAACAGTCACCATGCGCTCTTTCCTCCATGGGAGTAATGTTTCAAATAGTTTACGCTTTGATCGTTCCCTGGAAGACCAGTAGCAGTTTCAGATGCACATGTGGAGGCATTCTGTAATCTGTGGAGTATCAGAGTGTTGATGAAACACAGATATTGCAACGGGATTGAATACAACAGTCCCCATGCGCACTATCCTCCATGCGAGTAATATCTAAAACACCCTACGCTTTGATCGTTCCCTGGAAGACCAGTAGTAGTTATTGATGCACATCTGAAGAAATTCTGTAATCTGTGGACTATCAGAGTGTTGATGAAACACAGTAGTTGCATCGGGATTGAATACAACAGTCACCATGCGCACTTTCCTCCATGGGACTAATGTCTCTAACAGTCTACGCTTTGATCGTTCCCTGGAAGACCAGTAGTAGTTTCCGATGCACATCTGGAGGCTTTCTGTACTCTTTGGACTATCAGAGTGTTGATGAAACACAGAAATTGCATCGGGATTGAATACAACAGTCTCCATGCGCAGTTTCCTCCATGGGAGTAATGTCTCAAACAGTCTACGCTTTGATCGTTCCCTGGAAGATCACTAGTAGTTTCTGATGCACATCTGGTGGCATTATGTAATGTGTAGACTATCAAAGTGTTGATGAAACACAGTAATTCCATCGGGATTAAATACAACAGTCACCATGCGCACTTTCCTCCATGGGAGTAATGTCTCTAACAGTCTACGTTTGATCGTTCCCTGGAGGACCAGTAGTAGTTTCCGATGCACATCTGGAGGCTTTCTGTTCTTTGTGGACTATCAGAGTGTTGATGAAAGACAGAAATTACATCGGGATTGAATACAACAGTCACCATGCGCACTTTCCTCCATGGGAGTAATGTCTCAAACAGTCAACGCTTTGATCGTTCCCTGGAAGACCAGTAGTAGTTTCCGATGCACATCTGAAGGCATTCTGTAATCTGTGGACTATCAGAGTGTTGATGAAACACAGAAATTGCATCGGGATTGAATACAATACTCTCCATGCGCACTTTCCGCCATGGGAGTTATGTCTCCAACAGTCTACGCTTTGATCGTTCCCTGGAAGACCAGTAGTAGTTTCCGGTGCACATCTGGACGCATTCTGTAATCTGTGGACTATCAGAGTGTTGATGAAACACAGAAACTGCATCGGGATTGAATACAACAGTCACCATGCGCACTATCCTCCATGCGAGTAACATCTAAAACAGCCTACGCTTTGATCGTTCCCTGGAAGACCAGTAGTAGTTTCCGATGCACATCTGGAGGCTTTCTGTCCTTTGTGGACTATCAGAGTGTTGATGAAACACAGAAATTGCATCGGGATTGAATACAAGAGTCACCATGCGCACTTTCCTCCATGGGAGTAATGTCTCAAACAGTCAACGCTTTGATGGTTCCCTGGAAGACCAGTAGTAGTTTCCGATGCACATGTGTAGGCTTTCCGTAATCTGTGGACTATCAGAGTGTTGATGAAACACAGAAATTGCATCGGGATTGAAAACAACAGTCACCATGCGCACTTTCCTCCATGGGAGTAATGTTTCAAATAGTTTACGCTTTGATCGTTCCCTGGAAGACCAGTAGCAGTTTCAGATGCACATGTGGAGGCATTCTGTAATCTGTGGAGTATCAGAGTGTTGATGAAACACAGAAATTGCAACGGGATTGAATACAACAGTCACCATGCGCACTTTCCGCCATGGAAGTTATGTCTCCCACAGTCTACGCTTTGATCGTTCCCTGGAAGACCAGTAGTAGTTTCCGGTGCACATCTGGACGCATTCTGTAATCTGTGGACTATCAGAGTGTTGATGAAACACAGAAACTGCATCGGGATTGAATACAACAGTCACCATGCGCACTATCCTCCATGCAAGTAATATCTAAAACAGCCTACGCTTTGATCGTTCCCTGGAAGACCAGTAGTAGTTATTGATGCACATCTGAAGAAATTCTGTAATCTGTGGACTATCAGTGTGTTGATGAAACACAGTAATTGCATCGGGATTGAATACAACAGTCACCATGCGCACTTTCCTCCATGGGACTAATGTCTCTAACAGTCTACGCTTTGATCGTTCCCTGGAAGACCAGTAGTAGTTGCCGATGCACATCTGGAGGCTTTCTGTACTCTGTGGACTATCAGAGTGTTGATGAAACACAGAAATTGCATCGGGATTGAATACAACAGTCTCCATGCGCAGTTTCCTCCATGGGAGTAATGTCTCAAACAGTCTACGCTTTGATCTTCCCCTGGAAGACCACTAGTAGTTTCTGATGCACATCTGGTGGCATTATGTAATGTGTAGACTATCAGAGTGTTGATGAAACACAGTAATTCCATCGGGATTAAATACAACAGTCACCATGCGCACTTTCCTCCATGGGAGTAATGTCTCTAACAGTCTACGTTTGATCGTTCCCTGGAAGGCCAGTAGTAGTTTCCGATGCACATCTGGAGGCTTTCTGTTCTTTGTGGACTATCAGAGTGTTGATGAAACACAGAAACTGCATCGGGATTGAATACAACAGTCACCATGCGCACTATCCTCCATGCAAGTAATATCTAAAACAGCCTACGCTTTGATCGTTCCCTGGAAGACCAGTAGTAGTTATTGATGCACATCTGAAGAAATTCTATAATCTGTGGAGTATCAGAGTGTTGATGAAACACAGTAATTGTATCGGGATTGAATACAACAGTCACCATGCGCACTTTCCTCCGTGGGAGTAGTGTCTCAAACAGTCTACGCTTTGATCGTTCCCTGGAAGACCAGTAGTAGTTTCCTATGCACATCTGGAGCCTTTCTGTACTCTGTGGACTATCAGAGTGTTGATGAAACACAGAAATTGCATCGGGATTGAATACAATAGTTACTATGCGCATTTTCCGCCATGGGAGCAATGTCTCAGACAGCCTACGCTTTGATCTTTCATTGGAAGACCAGTAGTAGTTTCCGATGCACATCTGGAGGCATTCTTTAATTTGTGGACTATCAGAGTTTTGATGAAACACAGAAATTGCATCGGGATTGAATACAGCAGTCACCATGCGCACTTTCCTCCATGGGAGTAATGTATCAAGAGTCTACGCTTTGATCGTTCCCTGGAAGACCAGTAGTAGTTTCTGATGCACATCTGGAGGCTTTCTGTACTCTGTGGACTATCAGAGTGTTGATGAAACACAGTAATTGCATCGGGATTGAATACAACAGTGACCATGCGCACTTTCCTCCGTGGGAGTAATGCTCAAACAGTCTATTCTTCGATCGTTCCCTGTAAGACCAGTAGTAGTTTCCGATGCACATCTGGAGGCATTCTGTTGACTATTAGAGTGTTGATGAAACACAGAAATTGCATCGGGATTGTATACAATAGTCACTATGCGCATTTTCCGCCATGGGAGCAATGTCTCAGACAGTCTACGCTTTGATCTTTCCCTGGAAGACCAGTAGTAGTTTCCGATGCACATCTGGAGGCATTCTGTAATTTGTGGACTATCAGAGTGTTGATGAAACACAGATATTGCATCGGGATTGAATACAACAGTCACCAGGCGCACTTTCCTCCATGGGAGTAATCTCTCAAACAGTCTACGCTTTGATCGTTCCCTGGAAGACCACTAGTAGTTTCTGATGCACATCTGGTGGCATTATGTAATGTGTAGACTATCAGAGTGTTGATGAAACACAGTAATTCCATCGGGATTAAATACAACAGTCACCATGCGCACTTTCCTCCATGGGAGTAATGTCTCTAACAGTCTACGTTTGATCGTTCCCTGGAAGACCAGTAGTAGTTTCCGATGCACATCTGGAGGCTTTCTGTTCTTTGTGGACTATCAGAGTGTTGATGAAACACAGAAATTGCATCGGGATTGAATACAACAGTCACCATGCGCACTTTCCTCCATGGGAGTAATGTCTCAAACAGTCAACGCTTTGATCGTTCCCTGGAAGACCAGTAGTAGTTTCCGATGCACATCTGAGGGCATTCTGTAATCTGTGGACTATCAGAGTGTTGATGAAACACAGAAATTGCATCGGGATTGAATACAATAATCACCATGCGCACTTTCCGCCATGGGAGTTATGTCTCCAACAGCCTACGCTTTGATCGTTCCCTGGAAGACCAGTAGTAGTTATTGATGCACATCTGAAGAAATTCTGTAATCTGTGGACTATCAGAGTGTTGATGAAACACAGTAATAGCATCGGGATTGAATACAACAGTAACCATGCGCACTTTCCTCCATGGGACTAATGTCTCTAACAGTCTACGCTTTGATCTTTCCCTGGAAGACCAGTAGTAGTTTCCGATGCACATCTGGAGGCTTTCTGTACTCTGTGGATTATCAGAGTGTTGATGAAACACAGAAATTGCATCGGGATTGAATACAACAGTCTCCATGCGCAGTTTCCTCCATGGGAGTAATGTCTCAAACAGTCTACGCTTTGATCATCCCCTGGTAGACCAGTAGTAGTTTCAATTGCTCATCTGGAGGCATTCTGTAATCTGTGGACTACCAGAGTGTTGATGAAACACAGAAATTGCATCGGGATTGAATACAACAGTCACCATGCGCACTTTTCTCCATGGGAGTAATGTCTCTAACAGTCTACGCTTTGATCGTTCCCTGGAAGACCAGTAGTAGTTATTGATGCACATCTGAAGAAATTCTGTAATCTGTGGACTATCAGAGTGTTGATGAAACACAGAAATTGCATCGGGATTGAATACAACAATCACCATAGGCACTTTCTTCCACGGGAGTAATGTTTCAAAGAGTTTACGCTTTGATCGTTCCCTGGAAGACCAGTAGCAGTTTCCGATGCACATGTGGAGGCATTCTGTAATCTGTGGAGTATCAGAGTGTTGATGAAACACAGAAATTGCATCGGGATTGAATACAACAGTCACCATGCGCACATTCCTCCATAAAAGTAATGTCTCAACAGTCTACGCTTTGATCGTTCCCTGGAATACCAGTAGTAGTTTCCGATGCACATCTGGAGGCATTCTGTAATCTGTGGAATATCAGAGTGTTGATGAAACACAGAAATTGCAACGGGATTGAATACAACAGTCACCATGCGCACTTTCCTCCATGGGAGTAATGTATCAAACAGTCTACGCTTTGATCGTTCCCTGAAAGACCAGTAGTAGTTTCCGATGCACATCTGGAGGCATTCTGTAATCTGTGGAGTATCAGAGTGTTGATGAAACACTGAAATTGCGTCGGGATTGAATACTACAGTCACCATGCGCACTTTCCTCCATGGGAGTAATGTCTCAAACAGTCTACGCTTTGATCGTTCCCTGGAAGACCACTAGTAGTTTCTGATGCACATCTGGTGGCATTATGTAATGTGTAGGTTATCAGAGTGTTGATGAAACACAGTAATTCCATCGGGATTAAATACAACAGTCACCATGCGCACTTTCCTCCATGGGAGTAATGTCTCTAACAGTCTACGTTTGATCGTTCCCTGGAAGACCAGTAGTAGTTTCCGATGCACATCTGGAGGCTTTCTGTTCTTTGTGGACTATCAGAGTGTTGATGAAACACTGAAATTGCGTCGGGATTGAATACAACAGTCACCATGCGCACTATCCTCCATGCGAGTAATATCTAAAACAGCCTACGCTTTGATCGTTCCCTGGAAGACCAGTAGTAGTTATTGATGCACATCTGAAGAAATTCTATAATCTGTGGAGTATCAGAGTGTTGATGAAACACAGTAATTGTATCGGGATTGAATACAACAGTCACCATGCGCACTTTCCTCCGTGGGAGTAGTGTCTCAAACAGTCTACGCTTTGATCGTTCCCTGGAAGACCAGTAGTAGTTTCCGATGCACATCTGGAGGCTTTCTGTACTCTGTGGACAATCAGAGTGTTGATGAAACACAGAAATTGCATCGGGATTGAATACAACAGTCTCCATGCGCAGTTTCCTCCATGGGAGTAATGTCTCAAACAGTCTACGCTTTGATCGTTCCCTGGAAGACCACTAGTAGTTTCTGATGCACATCTGGTGGCATTATGTAATGTGTAGACTATCAGAGTGTTGATGAAACACAGTAATTCCATCGGGATTAAATACAACAGTCACCATGCGCACTTTCCTCCATGGGAGTAATGTCTCTAACAGTCTACGTTTGATCGTTCCCTGGAAGACCAGTAGTAGCTTCCGATGCACATCTGGAGGCTTTCTGTTCTTTGTGGACTATCAGACTGTTGATGAAACACAGTAATTGCATCGGGATTGAATACAACAGTGACCATGCGCACTTTCCTCCGTGGGAGTAATTCTGAAACAGTCTATTCTTTGATCGTTCCCTGTAAGGCCAGTAGTAGTTTCCGATGCACATCTGGAGGCATTCTGTTGACTATTAGAGTGTTGATGAATCACAGAAATTGCATCGGGATTGAATACAATAGTTACTATGCGCATTTTCCGCCATGGGAGCAATGTCTCAGACAGTCTACGCTTTGATCTTTCATTGGAAGACCAGTAGTAGTTTCCGATGCACATCTGGAGGCATTCTTTAATTTGTGGACTATCAGAGTTTTGATGAAACACAGAAATTGCATCGGGATTGAATACAACAGTCACCAGGCGCACTTACCTCCATGGGAGTAATGTCCCAAACAGTCTACGCTTTGATCGTTCCCTGAAAGACCACTAGTAGTTTCTGATGCACATCTGGTGGCATTATGTAATGTGTAGACTATCAGAGTGTTGATGAAACACAGTAATTCCATCGGGATTAAATACAACAGTCACCATGCGCACTTTCCTCCATGGGAGTAATGTCTCTAACAGTCTATGTTTGATCGTTCCCTGGAAGACCAGTAGTAGTTTCCGATGCACATCTGGAGGCATTCTGTTCTTTGTGGACTATCAGACTGTTGATGAAACACAGAAATTGCATCGGGATTGAATACAACAGTCACCATGCGCACTTTCCTCCATGGGAGTAATGTCTCAAACAGTCAACGCTTTGATCGTTCCCTGGAAGACCAGTAGTAGTTTCCGATGCACATCTGAAGGCATTCTGTAATCTGTGGACTATCAGAGTGTTGATGAAACACAGAAATTGCATCGGGATTGAATACAATAGTCACCATGCGCACTTTCCGCCATGGGAGTTATGTCTCCAACAGTCTACGCTTTGATCGTTCCCTGGAAGACCAGTAGTAGTTTCCGGGGCACATCTGGACGCATTCTGTAATCTGTGGACTATCAGAGTGTTGATGAAACACAGAAATTGCATCGGGATTGAATACAATAATCACCATGCGCACTTTCCGCCATGGGAGTTATGTCTCCAACAGCCTACGCTTTGATCGTTCCCTGGAAGACCAGTAGTAGTTATTGATGCACATCTGAAGAAATTCTGTAATCTGTGGACTATCAGAGTGTTGATGAAACACAGTAATAGCATCGGGATTGAATACAACAGTAACCATGCGCACTTTCCTCCATGGGACTAATGTCTCAAACAGTCTACGCTTTGATCTTTCCCTGGAAGACCAGTAGTAGTTTCCGATGCACATCTGGAGGCTTTCTGTACTCTGTGGACTATCAGAGTGTTTATGAAACACAGAAATTGCATCGGGATTGAATACAACAGTCTCCATGCGCAGTTTCCTCCATGGGAGTAATGTCTCAAACAGTCTACGCTTTGATCATCCCCTGGTAGACCAGTAGTAGTTTCAATTGCTCATCTGGAGGCATTCTGTAATCTGTGGACTACCAGAGTGTTGATGAAACACAGAAATTGCATCGGGATTGAATACAACAGTCACCATGCGCACTTTTCTCCATGGGAGTAATGTCTCTAACAATCTACGCTTTGATCGTTCCCTGGAAGACCAGTAGTAGTTATTGATGCACATCTGAAGAAATTCTGTAATCTGTGGACTATCAGAGTGTTGATGAAACACAGAAATTGCATCGGGATTGAATACAACAATCACCATAGGCACTTTCTTCCACGGGAGTAATGTTTCAAAGAGTTTACGCTTTGATCGTACCCTGGAAGACCAGTAGCAGTTTCCGATGCACATGTGGAGGCATTCTGTAATCTGTGGAGTATCAGAGTGTTGATGAAACACAGAAATTGCATCGGGATTGAATACAACAGTCACCATGCGCACATTCCTCCATAAAAGTAATGTCTCAACAGTCTACGCTTTGATCGTTCCCTGGAATACCAGTAGTAGTTTCCGATGCACATCTGGAGGCATTCTGTAATCTGTGGAATATCAGAGTGTTGATGAAACACAGAAATTGCAACGGGATTGAATACAACAGTCACCATGCGCAATTTCCTCCATGATAGTAATGTATCAAACAGTCTACGCTTTGATCGTTCCCTGAAAGACCAGTAGTAGTTTCCGATGCACATCTGGAGGCATTCTGTAATCTGTGGAGTATCAGAGTGTTGATGAAACACTGAAATTGCGTCGGGATTGAATACTACAGTCACCATGCGCACTTTCCTCCATGGGAGTAATGTCTCAAACAGTCTACGCTTTGATCGTTCCCTGGAAGACCACTAGTAGTTTCTGATGCACATCTGGTGGCATTATGTAATGTGTAGGTTATCAGAGTGTTGATGAAACACAGTAATTCCATCGGGATTAAATACAACAGTCACCATGCGCACTTTCCTCCATGGGAGTAATGTCTCTAACAGTCTACGTTTGATCGTTCCCTGGAAGACCAGTAGTAGTTTCCGATGCACATCTGGAGGCTTTCTGTTCTTTGTGGACTATCAGAGTGTTGATGAAACACTGAAATTGCGTCGGGATTGAATACAACAGTCACCATGCGCACTATCCTCCATGCGAGTAATATCTAAAACAGCCTACGCTTTGATCGTTCCCTGGAAGACCAGTAGTAGTTATTGATGCACATCTGAAGAAATTCTATAATCTGTGGAGTATCAGAGTGTTGATGAAACACAGTAATTGTATCGGGATTGAATACAACAGTCACCATGCGCACTTTCCTCCGTGGGAGTAGTGTCTCAAACAGTCTACGCTTTGATCGTTCCCTGGAAGACCAGTAGTAGTTTCCGATGCACATCTGGAGGCTTTCTGTACTCTGTGGACTATCAGAGTGTTGATGAAACACAGAAATTGCATCGGGATTGAATACAACAGTCTCCATGCGCAGTTTCCTCCATGGGAGTAATGTCTCAAACAGTCTACGCTTTGATCGTTCCCTGGAAGACCACTAGTAGTTTCTGATGCACATCTGGTGGCATTATGTAATGTGTAGACTATCAGAGTGTTGATGAAACACAGTAATTCCATCGGGATTAAATACAACAGTCACCATGCGCACTTTCCTCCATGGGAGTAATGTCTCTAACAGTCTACGTTTGATCGTTCCCTGGAAGACCAGTAGTAGCTTCCGATGCACATCTGGAGGCTTTCTGTTCTTTGTGGACTATCAGACTGTTGATGAAACACAGTAATTGCATCGGGATTGAATACAACAGTGACCATGCGCACTTTCCTCCGTGGGAGTAATTCTGAAACAGTCTATTCTTTGATCGTTCCCTGTAAGGCCAGTAGTAGTTTCCGATGCACATCTGGAGGCATTCTGTTGACTATTAGAGTGTTGATGAATCACAGAAATTGCATCGGGATTGAATACAATAGTTACTATGCGCATTTTCCGCCATGGGAGCAATGTCTCAGACAGTCTACGCTTTGATCTTTCATTGGAAGACCAGTAGTAGTTTCCGATGCACATCTGGAGGCATTCTTTAATTTGTGGACTATCAGAGTTTTGATGAAACACAGAAATTGCATCGGGATTGAATACAACAGTCACCAGGCGCACTTACCTCCATGGGAGTAATGTCTCAAACAGTCTACGCTTTGATCGTTCCCTGAAAGACCACTAGTAGTTTCTGATGCACATCTGGTGGCATTATGTAATGTGTAGACTATCAGAGTGTTGATGAAACACAGTAATTCCATCGGGATTAAATACAACAGTCACCATGCGCACTTTCCTCCATGGGAGTAATGTCTCTAACAGTCTATGTTTGATCGTTCCCTGGAAGACCAGTAGTAGTTTCCGATGCACATCTGGAGGCATTCTGTTCTTTGTGGACTATCAGACTGTTGATGAAACACAGAAATTGCATCGGGATTGAATACAACAGTCACCATGCGCACTTTCCTCCATGGGAGTAATGTCTCAAACAGTCAACGCTTTGATCGTTCCCTGGAAGACCAGTAGTAGTTTCCGATGCACATCTGAAGGCATTCTGTAATCTGTGGACTATCAGAGTGTTGATGAAACACAGAAATTGCATCGGGATTGAATACAATAGTCACCATGCGCACTTTCCGCCATGGGAGTTATGTCTCCAACAGTCCACGCTTTGATCGTTCCCTGGAAGACCAGTAGTAGTTTCCGGGGCACATCTGGACGCATTCTGTAATCTGTGGACTATCAGAGTGTTGATGAAACACAGAAATTGCATCGGGATTGAATACAATAATCACCATGCGCACTTTCCGCCATGGGAGTTATGTCTCCAACAGCCTACGCTTTGATCGTTCCCTGGAAGACCAGTAGTAGTTATTGATGCACATCTGAAGAAATTCTGTAATCTGTGGACTATCAGAGTGTTGATGAAACACAGTAATAGCATCGGGATTGAATACAACAGTAACCATGCGCACTTTCCTCCATGGGACTAATGTCTCAAACAGTCTACGCTTTGATCTTTCCCTGGAAGACCAGTAGTAGTTTCCGATGCACATCTGGAGGCTTTCTGTACTCTGTGGACTATCAGAGTGTTGATGAAACACAGAAATTGCATCGGGATTGAATACAACAGTCTCCATGCGCAGTTTCCTCCATGGGAGTAATGTCTCAAACAGTCTACGCTTTGATCGTTCCCTGGAAGACCACTAGTAGTTTCTGATGCACATCTGGTGGCATTATGTAATGTGTAGACTATCAGAGTGTTGATGAAACACAGTAATTCCATCGGGATTAAATACAACAGTCACCATGCGCACTTTCCTCCATGGGAGTAATGTCTCTAACAGTCTACGTTTGATCGTTCCCTGGAAGACCAGTAGTAGCTTCCGATGCACATCTGGAGGCTTTCTGTTCTTTGTGGACTATCAGACTGTTGATGAAACACAGTAATTGCATCGGGATTGAATACAACAGTGACCATGCGCACTTTCCTCCGTGGGAGTAATTCTGAAACAGTCTATTCTTTGATCGTTCCCTGTAAGGCCAGTAGTAGTTTCCGATGCACATCTGGAGGCATTCTGTTGACTATTAGAGTGTTGATGAATCACAGAAATTGCATCGGGATTGAATACAATAGTTACTATGCGCATTTTCCGCCATGGGAGCAATGTCTCAGACAGTCTACGCTTTGATCTTTCATTGGAAGACCAGTAGTAGTTTCCGATGCACATCTGGAGGCATTCTTTAATTTGTGGACTATCAGAGTTTTGATGAAACACAGAAATTGCATCGGGATTGAATACAACAGTCACCAGGCGCACTTACCTCCATGGGAGTAATGTCTCAAACAGTCTACGCTTTGATCGTTCCCTGAAAGACCACTAGTAGTTTCTGATGCACATCTGGTGGCATTATGTAATGTGTAGACTATCAGAGTGTTGATGAAACACAGTAATTCCATCGGGATTAAATACAACAGTCACCATGCGCACTTTCCTCCATGGGAGTAATGTCTCTAACAGTCTATGTTTGATCGTTCCCTGGAAGACCAGTAGTAGTTTCCGATGCACATCTGGAGGCATTCTGTTCTTTGTGGACTATCAGACTGTTGATGAAACACAGAAATTGCATCGGGATTGAATACAACAGTCACCATGCGCACTTTCCTCCATGGGAGTAATGTCTCAAACAGTCAACGCTTTGATCGTTCCCTGGAAGACCAGTAGTAGTTTCCGATGCACATCTGAAGGCATTCTGTAATCTGTGGACTATCAGAGTGTTGATGAAACACAGAAATTGCATCGGGATTGAATACAATAGTCACCATGCGCACTTTCCGCCATGGGAGTTATGTCTCCAACAGTCCACGCTTTGATCGTTCCCTGGAAGACCAGTAGTAGTTTCCGGGGCACATCTGGACGCATTCTGTAATCTGTGGACTATCAGAGTGTTGATGAAACACAGAAATTGCATCGGGATTGAATACAATAATCACCATGCGCACTTTCCGCCATGGGAGTTATGTCTCCAACAGCCTACGCTTTGATCGTTCCCTGGAAGACCAGTAGTAGTTATTGATGCACATCTGAAGAAATTCTGTAATCTGTGGACTATCAGAGTGTTGATGAAACACAGTAATAGCATCGGGATTGAATACAACAGTAACCATGCGCACTTTCCTCCATGGGACTAATGTCTCAAACAGTCTACGCTTTGATCTTTCCCTGGAAGACCAGTAGTAGTTTCCGATGCACATCTGGAGGCTTTCTGTACTCTGTGGACTATCAGAGTGTTGATGAAACACAGAAATTGCATCGGGATTGAATACAACAGTCTCCATGCGCAGTTTCCTCCATGGGAGTAATGTCTCAAACAGTCTACGCTTTGATCATCCCCTGGTAGACCAGTAGTAGTTTCAATTGCTCATCTGGAGGCATTCTGTAATCTGTGGACTACCAGAGTGTTGATGAAACACAGAAATTGCATCGGGATTGAATACAACAGTCACCATGCGCACTTTTCTCCATGGGAGTAATGTCTCTAACAGTCTACGCTTTGATCGTTCCCTGGAAGACCAGTAGTAGTTATTGATGCACATCTGAAGAAATTCTGTAATCTGTGGACTATCAGAGTGTTGATGAAACACAGAAATTGCATCGGGATTGAATACAACAATCACCATAGGCACTTTCTTCCACGGGAGTAATGTTTCAAAGAGTTTACGCTTTGATCGTACCCTGGAAGACCAGTAGCAGTTTCCGATGCACATGTGGAGGCATTCTGTAATCTGTGGAGTATCAGAGTGTTGATGAAACACAGAAATTGCATCGGGATTGAATACAACAGTCACCATGCGCACATTCCTCCATAAAAGTAATGTCTCAACAGTCTACGCTTTGATCGTTCCCTGGAATACCAGTAGTAGTTTCCGATGCACATCTGGAGGCATTCTGTAATCTGTGGAATATCAGAGTGTTGATGAAACACAGAAATTGCAACGGGATTGAATACAACAGTCACCATGCGCAATTTCCTCCATGATAGTAATGTATCAAACAGTCTACGCTTTGATCGTTCCCTGAAAGACCAGTAGTAGTTTCCGATGCACATCTGGAGGCATTCTGTAATCTGTGGAGTATCAGAGTGTTGATGAAACACTGAAATTGCGTCGGGATTGAATACTACAGTCACCATGCGCACTTTCCTCCATGGGAGTAATGTCTCAAACAGTCTACGCTTTGATCGTTCCCTGGAAGACCACTAGTAGTTTCTGATGCACATCTGGTGGCATTATGTAATGTGTAGGTTATCAGAGTGTTGATGAAACACAGTAATTCCATCGGGATTAAATACAACAGTCACCATGCGCACTTTCCTCCATGGGAGTAATGTCTCTAACAGTCTACGTTTGATCGTTCCCTGGAAGACCAGTAGTAGTTTCCGATGCACATCTGGAGGCTTTCTGTTCTTTGTGGACTATCAGAGTGTTGATGAAACACTGAAATTGCGTCGGGATTGAATACAACAGTCACCATGCGCACTATCCTCCATGCGAGTAATATCTAAAACAGCCTACGCTTTGATCGTTCCCTGGAAGACCAGTAGTAGTTATTGATGCACATCTGAAGAAATTCTATAATCTGTGGAGTATCAGAGTGTTGATGAAACACAGTAATTGTATCGGGATTGAATACAACAGTCACCATGCGCACTTTCCTCCGTGGGAGTAGTGTCTCAAACAGTCTACGCTTTGATCGTTCCCTGGAAGACCAGTAGTAGTTTCCGATGCACATCTGGAGGCATTCTGTTGACTATTAGAGTGTTGATGAATCACAGAAATTGCATCGGGATTGAATACAATAGTTACTATGCGCATTTTCCGCCATGGGAGCAATGTCTCAGACAGTCTACGCTTTGATCTTTCATTGGAAGACCAGTAGTAGTTTCCGATGCACATCTGGAGGCATTCTTTAATTTGTGGACTATCAGAGTTTTGATGAAACACAGAAATTGCATCGGGATTGAATACAACAGTCACCAGGCGCACTTACCTCCATGGGAGTAATGTCCCAAACAGTCTACGCTTTGATCGTTCCCTGAAAGACCACTAGTAGTTTCTGATGCACATCTGGTGGCATTATGTAATGTGTAGACTATCAGAGTGTTGATGAAACACAGTAATTCCATCGGGATTAAATACAACAGTCACCATGCGCACTTTCCTCCATGGGAGTAATGTCTCTAACAGTCTATGTTTGATCGTTCCCTGGAAGACCAGTAGTAGTTTCCGATGCACATCTGGAGGCATTCTGTTCTTTGTGGACTATCAGACTGTTGATGAAACACAGAAATTGCATCGGGATTGAATACAACAGTCACCATGCGCACTTTCCTCCATGGGAGTAATGTCTCAAACAGTCAACGCTTTGATCGTTCCCTGGAAGACCAGTAGTAGTTTCCGATGCACATCTGAAGGCATTCTGTAATCTGTGGACTATCAGAGTGTTGATGAAACACAGAAATTGCATCGGGATTGAATACAATAGTCACCATGCGCACTTTCCGCCATGGGAGTTATGTCTCCAACAGTCTACGCTTTGATCGTTCCCTGGAAGACCAGTAGTAGTTTCCGGGGCACATCTGGACGCATTCTGTAATCTGTGGACTATCAGAGTGTTGATGAAACACAGAAATTGCATCGGGATTGAATACAATAATCACCATGCGCACTTTCCGCCATGGGAGTTATGTCTCCAACAGCCTACGCTTTGATCGTTCCCTGGAAGACCAGTAGTAGTTATTGATGCACATCTGAAGAAATTCTGTAATCTGTGGACTATCAGAGTGTTGATGAAACACAGTAATAGCATCGGGATTGAATACAACAGTAACCATGCGCACTTTCCTCCATGGGACTAATGTCTCAAACAGTCTACGCTTTGATCTTTCCCTGGAAGACCAGTAGTAGTTTCCGATGCACATCTGGAGGCTTTCTGTACTCTGTGGACTATCAGAGTGTTGATGAAACACAGAAATTGCATCGGGATTGAATACAACAGTCTCCATGCGCAGTTTCCTCCATGGAAGTAATGTCTCAAACAGTCTACGCTTTGATCATCCCCTGGTAGACCAGTAGTAGTTTCAATTGCTCATCTGGAGGCATTCTGTAATCTGTGGACTACCAGAGTGTTGATGAAACACAGAAATTGCATCGGGATTGAATACAACAGTCACCATGCGCACTTTTCTCCATGGGAGTAATGTCTCTAACAATCTACGCTTTGATCGTTCCCTGGAAGACCAGTAGTAGTTATTGATGCACATCTGAAGAAATTCTGTAATCTGTGGACTATCAGAGTGTTGATGAAACACAGAAATTGCATCGGGATTGAATACAACAATCACCATAGGCACTTTCTTCCACGGGAGTAATGTTTCAAAGAGTTTACGCTTTGATCGTACCCTGGAAGACCAGTAGCAGTTTCCGATGCACATGTGGAGGCATTCTGTAATCTGTGGAGTATCAGAGTGTTGATGAAACACAGAAATTGCATCGGGATTGAATACAACAGTCACCATGCGCACATTCCTCCATAAAAGTAATGTCTCAACAGTCTACGCTTTGATCGTTCCCTGGAATACCAGTAGTAGTTTCCGATGCACATCTGGAGGCATTCTGTAATCTGTGGAATATCAGAGTGTTGATGAAACACAGAAATTGCAACGGGATTGAATACAACAGTCACCATGCGCAATTTCCTCCATGATAGTAATGTATCAAACAGTCTACGCTTTGATCGTTCCCTGAAAGACCAGTAGTAGTTTCCGATGCACATCTGGAGGCATTCTGTAATCTGTGGAGTATCAGAGTGTTGATGAAACACTGAAATTGCGTCGGGATTGAATACTACAGTCACCATGCGCACTTTCCTCCATGGGAGTAATGTCTCAAACAGTCTACGCTTTGATCGTTCCCTGGAAGACCACTAGTAGTTTCTGATGCACATCTGGTGGCATTATGTAATGTGTAGGTTATCAGAGTGTTGATGAAACACAGTAATTCCATCGGGATTAAATACAACAGTCACCATGCGCACTTTCCTCCATGGGAGTAATGTCTCTAACAGTCTACGTTTGATCGTTCCCTGGAAGACCAGTAGTAGTTTCCGATGCACATCTGGAGGCTTTCTGTTCTTTGTGGACTATCAGAGTGTTGATGAAACACTGAAATTGCGTCGGGATTGAATACAACAGTCACCATGCGCACTATCCTCCATGCGAGTAATATCTAAAACAGCCTACGCTTTGATCGTTCCCTGGAAGACCAGTAGTAGTTATTGATGCACATCTGAAGAAATTCTATAATCTGTGGAGTATCAGAGTGTTGATGAAACACAGTAATTGTATCGGGATTGAATACAACAGTCACCATGCGCACTTTCCTCCGTGGGAGTAGTGTCTCAAACAGTCTACGCTTTGATCGTTCCCTGGAAGACCAGTAGTAGTTTCCGATGCACATCTGGAGGCTTTCTGTACTCTGTGGACTATCAGAGTGTTGATGAAACACAGAAATTGCATCGGGATTGAATACAACAGTCTCCATGCGCAGTTTCCTCCATGGGAGTAATGTCTCAAACAGTCTACGCTTTGATCGTTCCCTGGAAGACCACTAGTAGTTTCTGATGCACATCTGGTGGCATTATGTAATGTGTAGACTATCAGAGTGTTGATGAAACACAGTAATTCCATCGGGATTAAATACAACAGTCACCATGCGCACTTTCCTCCATGGGAGTAATGTCTCTAACAGTCTACGTTTGATCGTTCCCTGGAAGACCAGTAGTAGCTTCCGATGCACATCTGGAGGCTTTCTGTTCTTTGTGGACTATCAGACTGTTGATGAAACACAGTAATTGCATCGGGATTGAATACAACAGTGACCATGCGCACTTTCCTCCGTGGGAGTAATTCTGAAACAGTCTATTCTTTGATCGTTCCCTGTAAGGCCAGTAGTAGTTTCCGATGCACATCTGGAGGCATTCTGTTGACTATTAGAGTGTTGATGAATCACAGAAATTGCATCGGGATTGAATACAATAGTTACTATGCGCATTTTCCGCCATGGGAGCAATGTCTCAGACAGTCTACGCTTTGATCTTTCATTGGAAGACCAGTAGTAGTTTCCGATGCACATCTGGAGGCATTCTTTAATTTGTGGACTATCAGAGTTTTGATGAAACACAGAAATTGCATCGGGATTGAATACAACAGTCACCAGGCGCACTTACCTCCATGGGAGTAATGTCTCAAACAGTCTACGCTTTGATCGTTCCCTGAAAGACCACTAGTAGTTTCTGATGCACATCTGGTGGCATTATGTAATGTGTAGACTATCAGAGTGTTGATGAAACACAGTAATTCCATCGGGATTAAATACAACAGTCACCATGCGCACTTTCCTCCATGGGAGTAATGTCTCTAACAGTCTATGTTTGATCGTTCCCTGGAAGACCAGTAGTAGTTTCCGATGCACATCTGGAGGCATTCTGTTCTTTGTGGACTATCAGACTGTTGATGAAACACAGAAATTGCATCGGGATTGAATACAACAGTCACCATGCGCACTTTCCTCCATGGGAGTAATGTCTCAAACAGTCAACGCTTTGATCGTTCCCTGGAAGACCAGTAGTAGTTTCCGATGCACATCTGAAGGCATTCTGTAATCTGTGGACTATCAGAGTGTTGATGAAACACAGAAATTGCATCGGGATTGAATACAATAGTCACCATGCGCACTTTCCGCCATGGGAGTTATGTCTCCAACAGTCTACGCTTTGATCGTTCCCTGGAAGACCAGTAGTAGTTTCCGGGGCACATCTGGACGCATTCTGTAATCTGTGGACTATCAGAGTGTTGATGAAACACAGAAACTGCATCGGGATTGAATACAACAGCCACCATGCGCACATTCCTCCATAAAAGTAATGTCTCTAACAGTCTACGCTTTGATCGTTCCCTGGAAGGCCAGTAGTAGCTTCCGATGCACATCTGGAGGCTTTCTGTACTCTGTGGACTATCAGAGTGTTGATGAAACACAGAAATTGCATCGGGATTGAATACAACAGTCTCTATGCGCAGTTTCCTCCATGGGAGTAATGTCTCAAACAGTCTACGCTTTGATCGTTCCCTGGTAGACCAGTAGTAGTTTCAATTGCACATCTGGAGGCATTCTGTAATCTGTGGACTACCAGAGTGTTGATGAAACACAGAAATTGCATCGGGATTGAATACAACAGTCACCATGCGCACTTTTCTCCATGGGAGTAATGTCTCTAACAGTCTACGATTTGATCGTTCCCTGGAAGACCAGTAGTAGTTTCCGATGCACATATGGAGTGTTTCCGTAATCTGTGGACTATCATAGTGTTGATGAAACACAGAAATTTCATCGGGATTGAATACAACAATCACCATGCGCACTTTCCTCCATGGGAGTAATGTTTCAAAGAGTTTACGCTTTGATCTTTCCCTGGAAGACCAGTAGCAGTTTCCGATGCAAATGTGGAGGCATTCTGTAATCTGTGTAGTATCAGAGTGTTCATGAATCACAGAAATTGCATCGGGAATGAATACAACAGTCACCATGCGCACATTCCTCCATAAAAGTAATGTCTCAACAGTCTACGCTTTGATCCTTCCCTGGAAGACCAGTAGTAGTTTCCGATGCACATCTGGAGGCATTCTGTAATCTGTGGAGTATCAGAGTGTTGATGAAACACAGATATTGCATCGGGATTGAATACAACAGTCTCCATGCGCACTTTCCTCCATGGGAGTAATGTCTCAAACAGTCTACGCTTTGATCGTTCCCTGGAAGACCAGTAGTAGTTTCCGATGCACATCTGGAGGCTTTCTGTACTCTGATGAATATCTGAGTGTTGATGAAACACTGAAATTGCATCGGGATTGAATACAACAGTCACCATGCGCACTTTCCTACACGGGAGTAATGTCTCAAACAGTCTACGTTTTGATCGTTCCCTGGAAGACCAGTAGTAGTTTCCGATGCACATGAGTAGGCTTTCCGTAATCTGTGGACTATCAGAGTGTTGATGAAACACAGAAATAGCATCGGGATTGAATACAACAGTCACCATGCGCTCTTTCCTCCATGGGAGTAATGTTTCAAATAGTTTACGCTTTGATCGTTCCCTGGAAGACCAGTAGCAGTTTCAGATGCACATGTGGAGGCATTCTGTAATCTGTGGAGTATCAGAGTGTTGATGAAACACAGATATTGCAACGGGATTGAATACAACAGTCCCCATGCGCACTATCCTCCATGCGAGTAATATCTAAAACACCCTACGCTTTGATCGTTCCCTGGAAGACCAGTAGTAGTTATTGATGCACATCTGAAGAAATTCTGTAATCTGTGGACTATCAGAGTGTTGATGAAACACAGTAGTTGCATCGGGATTGAATACAACAGTCACCATGCGCACTTTCCTCCATGGGACTAATGTCTCTAACAGTCTACGCTTTGATCGTTCCCTGGAAGACCAGTAGTAGTTTCCGATGCACATCTGGAGGCTTTCTGTACTCTTTGGACTATCAGAGTGTTGATGAAACACAGAAATTGCATCGGGATTGAATACAACAGTCTCCATGCGCAGTTTCCTCCATGGGAGTAATGTCTCAAACAGTCTACGCTTTGATCGTTCCCTGGAAGATCACTAGTAGTTTCTGATGCACATCTGGTGGCATTATGTAATGTGTAGACTATCAAAGTGTTGATGAAACACAGTAATTCCATCGGGATTAAATACAACAGTCACCATGCGCACTTTCCTCCATGGGAGTAATGTCTCTAACAGTCTACGTTTGATCGTTCCCTGGAGGACCAGTAGTAGTTTCCGATGCACATCTGGAGGCTTTCTGTTCTTTGTGGACTATCAGAGTGTTGATGAAAGACAGAAATTACATCGGGATTGAATACAACAGTCACCATGCGCACTTTCCTCCATGGGAGTAATGTCTCAAACAGTCAACGCTTTGATCGTTCCCTGGAAGACCAGTAGTAGTTTCCGATGCACATCTGAAGGCATTCTGTAATCTGTGGACTATCAGAGTGTTGATGAAACACAGAAATTGCATCGGGATTGAATACAATACTCTCCATGCGCACTTTCCGCCATGGGAGTTATGTCTCCAACAGTCTACGCTTTGATCGTTCCCTGGAAGACCAGTAGTAGTTTCCGGTGCACATCTGGACGCATTCTGTAATCTGTGGACTATCAGAGTGTTGATGAAACACAGAAACTGCATCGGGATTGAATACAACAGTCACCATGCGCACTATCCTCCATGCGAGTAACATCTAAAACAGCCTACGCTTTGATCGTTCCCTGGAAGACCAGTAGTAGTTTCCGATGCACATCTGGAGGCTTTCTGTCCTTTGTGGACTATCAGAGTGTTGATGAAACACAGAAATTGCATCGGGATTGAATACAACAGTCACCATGCGCACTTTCCTCCATGGGAGTAATGTCTCAAACAGTCAACGCTTTGATGGTTCCCTGGAAGACCAGTAGTAGTTTCCGATGCACATGTGTAGGCTTTCCGTAATCTGTGGACTATCAGAGTGTTGATGAAACACAGAAATTGCATCGGGATTGAAAACAACAGTCACCATGCGCACTTTCCTCCATGGGAGTAATGTTTCAAATAGTTTACGCTTTGATCGTTCCCTGGAAGACCAGTAGCAGTTTCAGATGCACATGTGGAGGCATTCTGTAATCTGTGGAGTATCAGAGTGTTGATGAAACACAGAAATTGCAACGGGATTGAATACAACAGTCACCATGCGCACTTTCCGCCATGGAAGTTATGTCTCCCACAGTCTACGCTTTGATCGTTCCCTGGAAGACCAGTAGTAGTTTCCGGTGCACATCTGGACGCATTCTGTAATCTGTGGACTATCAGAGTGTTGATGAAACACAGAAACTGCATCGGGATTGAATACAACAGTCACCATGCGCACTATCCTCCATGCAAGTAATATCTAAAACAGCCTACGCTTTGATCGTTCCCTGGAAGACCAGTAGTAGTTATTGATGCACATCTGAAGAAATTCTGTAATCTGTGGACTATCAGTGTGTTGATGAAACACAGTAATTGCATCGGGATTGAATACAACAGTCACCATGCGCACTTTCCTCCATGGGACTAATGTCTCTAACAGTCTACGCTTTGATCGTTCCCTGGAAGACCAGTAGTAGTTGCCGATGCACATCTGGAGGCTTTCTGTACTCTGTGGACTATCAGAGTGTTGATGAAACACAGAAATTGCATCGGGATTGAATACAACAGTCTCCATGCGCAGTTTCCTCCATGGGAGTAATGTCTCAAACAGTCTACGCTTTGATCTTCCCCTGGAAGACCACTAGTAGTTTCTGATGCACATCTGGTGGCATTATGTAATGTGTAGACTATCAGAGTGTTGATGAAACACAGTATTTCCATCGGGATTAAATACAACAGTCACCATGCGCACTTTCCTCCATGGGAGTAATGTCTCTAACAGTCTACGTTTGATCGTTCCCTGGAAGGCCAGTAGTAGTTTCCGATGCACATCTGGAGGCTTTCTGTTCTTTGTGGACTATCAGAGTGTTGATGAAACACAGTAATTGCATCGGGATCGAATACAACAGTGACCATGCGCACTTTCCTCCGTGGGAGTAATTCACAAACAGTCTATTCTTTGATCATTCCCTGTAAGACCAGTAGTAGTTTCCGATGCACATCTCGAGGCATTCTGTTGACTATTAGAGTGTTGATGAAACACAGAAATTGCATCGGGATTGAATACAATAGTCACTATGCGCATATTCCGCCATGGGAGCAATGTCTCAGACAGTCTACGCTTTGATCTTTCATTGGAAGACCAGTAGTAGTTTCCGATGCACATCTGGAGGCATTCTGTAATTTGTGGACTATCAGAGTGTTGATGAAACACTGTAATTCCATCGGGATTAAATACAACAGTCACCATGCGCACTTTCCTCCATGGGAGTAATGTCTCTAACAGTCTACGTTTGATCGTTCCCTGGAAGACCAGTAGTAGTTTCCGAAGCACATCTGGAGGCTTTCTGTTCTTTGTGGACTATCAGAGTGTTGATGAAACACAGAAATTGCATCGGGATTGAATACAACAGTCACCATGCGCACTTTCCTCCATGGGAGTAATGTCTCCAACAGTCTACGCTTTGATCGTTCCCTGGAAGACCAGTCGTAGCTTCCGATGCACATCTGGAGGCATTCTGAAATCTGTGGACTATCAGAGTGTTGATGAAACACTGAAACTAAATCGGGATTGATACGACAGTCACCGTGCGCACTATCCTCCATTCGATTAATATCTAAAACAGCCTACGCTTTGATCGTTCCCTTGAAGACCAGTAGTAGTTATTGATGCACATCTGAAGAAATTCTGTAATCTGTGGACTATCAGAGTGTTGATGAAACACAGTAATTGCATCGGGATTGAATACAACAGTCACCATGCGCACTTTCCTTCATGGGAGTAATGTCTCAAACAGTCTACGCTTTGATCGTTCCCTGGAAGACCAGTAGTAGTTTCCGATGCACATCTGGAGGCTTTCTGTACTCTGTGGACTATCAGATTGTTGATGAAACACAGAAATTGCATCGGGATTGAATACAACATTCTCCATGCGCAGTTTCCCTCATGGTAGTAATGTCTCAAACAGTCTACGCTTTGATCGTTCCCTGGTAGACCAGTAGTAGTTTCAATGGCACATCTGGAGGCATTCTGTAGTCTGTGGACTACCAGAGTGTTGATGAAACACAGAAATTGCATCGTGATTGAATACAACAGTCACCAAGCGCACTTTACTCCATGGGAGTAATTTCTCTAACAGTCTACGCTTTGATCGTTCCCTGGAAGAGAAGTAGTAGTTTCCGATGCACATATGGAGGCTTTCCGTAATTTGTGGACTATCAGAGTGTTGATGAAACTCACAAATTGCATCAGGATTGAATATAACAGTCACCATGCGCACTTTCCTCCATGGGAGTAATGTTTCAAAGAGTTTACGCTTTGATCGTTCCCTGGAAGACCAGTAGCAGTTTCCGATGCACATATGGAGCATTCTGTAATCTGTGGAGTATCAGAGTGTTGATGAAACACAGAAATTGCATCGGGATTGAATACAACAGTCACCATGCGCACATTCCTCCATAAAAGTAATATCTCAACAGTCTACGCTTTGATCGTTCCCTGGAAGACCAGTAGTAGTTTCCGATGCACATCTGGAGGCATTCTGTAATCTGTGGAATATCAGAGTGTTGATGAAACACAGAAATTGCATCGGGATTGAATACAACAGTCACCATGCGCACTTGCCTCCATGGGAGTAATGTAACAAACAGTCTACGCTTTGATCGTTCCCTGGAACACCAGTAGTAGTTTCCGATGCACTTCTGGAGGCATTCTGTAATCTGTGGAGTATCAGAGTGTTGATGGAACACAGAAATTGCATCGGGATTGAATACAACAGTCACCATGCGCAGTTTCCTCCTTGGGAGTGATGTCTCAAACAGTCTACGCTTTGATCGTTCCCTGGAAGACCAGTAGTAGTTTCAGATGCACATCTGGGGGCTTTCTGTAATCTGTGGACTATCAGAGTGTTGATGAAACACAGAAATTGCCTCGGGATAGAATACAGCAGTCACCATGCGCACTTTCCTCCATGGGAGTAATTCTCAAACAGTCTATGCTTTGATCGTTCCCTGTACGACCAGTAGTAGTTTCCGATGCACTTCTCGATGCATTCTGAACTCTGTGGACTATCAGAGTGTTGGTGAAACACAGAAATTGCATCGGGATTGAATACAACAGTCACCATGCGCACTTTCCTCCATGGGAGTAATGTATCAAGAGTCTACGCTTTGATCGTTCCCTGGAAGACCAGTAGTAGTTTCTGATGCACATCTGGAGGCTTTCTGTACTCTGTGGACTATCAGAGTGTTGATGAAACACAGTAATTGCATCGGGATTGAATACAACAGTGACCATGCGCACTTTCCTCCGTGGGAGTAATGCTCAAACAGTCTATTCTTCGATCGTTCCCTGTAAGACCAGTAGTAGTTTCCGATGCACATCTGGAGGCATTCTGTTGACTATTAGAGTGTTGATGAAGCACAGAAATTGCATCGGGATTGTATACAATAGTCACTATGCGCATTTTCCGCCATGGGAGCAATGTCTCAGACAGTCTACGCTATGATCTTTCCCTGGAAGACCAGTAGTAGTTTCCGATACACATCTGGAGGCATTCTGTAATTTGTGGACTATCAGAGTGTTGATGAAACACAGATATTGCATCGGGATTGAATACAACAGTCACCAGGCGCACTTTCCTCCATGGGAGTAATGTCTCAAACAGTCTACGCTTTGATCGTTCCCTGGAAGACCACTAGTAGTTTCTGATGCACATCTGGTGGCATTATGTAATGTGTAGACTATCAGAGTGTTGATGAAACACAGTAATTCCATCGGGATTAAATACAACAGTCACCATGCGCACTTTCCTCCATGGGAGTAATGTCTCTAACAGTCTACGTTTGATCGTTCCCTGGAAGACCAGTAGTAGTTTCCGATGCACATCTGGAGGCTTTCTGTTCTTTGTGGACTATCAGAGTGTTGATGAAACACAGAAATTGCATCGGGATTGAATACAACAGTCACCATGCGCGTTTTCCTCCATGGGAGTAATGTCTCAAACAGTCAACGATTTGATCGTTCCCTGGAAGACCAGTAGTAGTTTCCGATGCACATCTGAAGGCATTCTGTAATCTGTGGACTATCAGAGTGTTGATGAAACACAGAAATTGCATCGGGATTGAATACAATAGTCATCATGCGCACTTTCCGCCATGGGAGTTATGTCTCCAACAGCCTACGCTTTGATCGTTCCCTGGAAGACCAGTAGTAGTTATTGATGCACATCTGAAGAAATTCTGTAATCTGTGGACCATCAGAGTGTTGATGAAACACAGTAATTGCATCGGGATTGAATACAACAGTAACCATGCGCACTTTCCTCCATGGGACTAATGTCTCTAACAGTCTACGCTTTGATCTTTCCCTGGAAGACCAGTAGTAGTTTCCGATGCACATCTGGAGGCTTTCTGTACTCTGTGGACTATCAGAGTGTTGATGCAACACAGAAATTGCATCGGGATTGAACACAACAGTCTCCATGCGCAGTTTCCTCCATGGGAGTGATGTCTCAAACAGTCTACGCTTTGATCATCCCCTGGTAGACCAGTAGTAGTTTCAATTGCACATCTGGAGGCATTCTGTAATCTGTGGACTACCAGAGTGTTGATGAAACACAGAAATTGCATCGGCATTGAATACAATAGTCACTATGCGCATTTTTCGCCATGGGAGCAATGTCTCAGACAGTCTACGCTTTGATCTTTCATTGGAAGACCAGTAGTAGTTTCCGATGCACATCTGGAGGCATTCTGTAATTTGTGGACTATCAGAGTGTTGATGAAACACAGAAATTGCATCGGGATTGAATACAACAGTCACCAGGCGCACTTTCTTCCATGGGAGTAATGTCTCAAACAGTCTACGCTTTGATCGTTTCCTGAAAGACCACTAGTAGTTTCTGATGCACATCTGGTGGCATTATGTAATGTGTAGACTATCAGAGTGTTGATGAAACACAGTAATTCCATCGGGATTAAATACAACAGTCACCATGCGCACTTTCCTCCATGGGAGTAATGTCTCTAACAGTCTATGTTTGATCGTTCCCTGGAAGACCAGTAGTAGTTTCCGATGCACATCTGGAGGCTTTCTGTTCTTTGTGGACTATCAGAGTGTTGATGAAACACAGAATTTGCATCGGGATTGAATACAACAGTCACCATGCGCACTTTCCTCCATGGGAGTAATGTCTCAAACAGTCAACGCTTTGATCGTTCCCTGGAAGGCCAGTAGTAGTTTCCGATGCACATCTGAAGGCATTCTGTAATCTGTGGACTATCAGAGTAATGATGAAACACAGAAATTGCATCGGGATTGAATACAATAGTCACCATGCGCACTTTCCGCCATGGGAGTTATGTCTCCAACAGTCTACGCTTTGATCGTTCCCTGGAAGACCAGTAGTAGTTTCCGGGGCACATCTGGACGCATTCTGTAATCTGTGGACTATCAGAGTGTTGATGAAACACTCTAACTGCATCGGGATTGAATACAACAGTCACCATGCGCACTATCCTAAATGCGAGTAATATCTAAAACAGCCTACGCTTTGATCGTTCCCTGGATGACCAGTAGTAGTTATTGATGCACATCTGAAGAAATTCTGTAATCTGTGGACTATCAGAGTGTTGATGAAACACAGTAATTGCATAGGGATTGAATACAACAGCCACCATGCGCACTTTCCTCCATGGGACTAATGTCTCTAACAGTCTACGCTTTGATCGTTCCCTGGAAGACCAGTAGTAGTTTCCGATGCACATCTGGAGGCTTTCTGTACTCTGTGGACTATCAGAGTGTTTATGAAACACAGAAATTGCATCGGGATTGAATACAACAGTCTCCATGCGCAGTTTCCTCCATGGGAGTAATGTCTCAAACAGTCTACGCTTTGAACGTTGCCTGGTAGACCAGTAGTAGTTTCAATTGCACATCTGGAGGCATTCTGTAATCTGTGGACTACCAGAGTGTTGATGAAACACAGAACTTGCATCTTGATTGAATACAACAGTCACCATGCGCAGTTTCCTCCATGGGAGTAATGTCTCAAACAGTCTACGCTTTGATCGTTCCCTGGAAGAGAAGTAGTAGTTTCCGATGCACATATGGAGGCTTTCCGTAATTTGTGGACTATCAGAGTGTTGATGAAACTCACAAATTGCATCGGGATTGAATATAACAGTCACCATGCGCACTTTCCTCCATGGGAGTAATGTTTCAAAGAGTTTACGCTTTGATCGTTCCCTGGAAGACCAGTAGCAGTTTCCGATGCACATATGGAGCATTCTGTAATCTGTGGAGTATCGGAGTGTTGATGAAACACAGAAATTGCATCGGGATTGAATACAACAGTCACCATGCGCACATTCCTCCATAAAAGTAATATCTCAACAGTCTACGCTTTGATCGTTCCCTGGAAGACCAGTAGTAGTTTCCGATGCACATCTGGAGGCATTCTGTAATCTGTGGAATATCAGAGTGTTGATGAAACACAGAAATTGCATCGGGATTGAATACAACAGTCACCATGCGCACTTGCCTCCATGGGAGTAATGTAACAAACAGCCTACGCTTTGATCGTTCCCTGGAACACCAGTAGTAGTTTCCGATGCACTTCTGGAGGCATTCTGTAATCTGTGGAGTATCAGAGTGTTGATGGAACACAGAAATTGCATCGGGATTGAATACAACAGTCACCATGCGCAGTTTCCTCCTTGGGAGTGATGTCTCAAACAGTCTACGCTTTGATCGTTCCCTGGAAGACCAGTAGTAGTTTCAGATGCACATCTGGGGGCTTTCTGTAATCTGTGGACTATCAGAGTGTTGATGAAACACAGAAATTGCCTCGGGATAGAATACAGCAGTCACCATGCGCACTTTCCTCCATGGGAGTGATATCTCAAATAGTCTACGCTTTGATCGTTCTCTGGAATGCAGTAGTAGTTTCCGATGCACTTCTCGAGGCATTCTGAACTCTGTGGACTATCAGAGTGTTGGTGAAACACAGAAATTGCATCGGGATTGAATACAACAGTCACCATGCGCACTTTCCTCCATGGGAGTAATGTATCAAGAGTCTACGCTTTGATCGTTCCCTGGAAGACCAGTAGTAGTTTCTGATGCACATCTGGAGGCTTTCTGTACTCTGTGGACTATCAGAGTGTTGATGAAACACAGTAATTGCATCGGGATTGAATACAACAGTGACCATGCGCACTTTCCTCCGTGGGAGTAATGCTCAAACAGTCTATTCTTCGATCGTTCCCTGTAAGACCAGTAGTAGTTTCCGATGCACATCTGGAGGCATTCTGTTGACTATTAGAGTGTTGATGAAACACAGAAATTGCATCGGGATTGTATACAATAGTCACTATGCGCATTTTCCGCCATGGGAGCAATGTCTCAGACAGTCTACGCTATGATCTTTCCCTGGAAGACCAGTAGTAGTTTCCGATACACATCTGGAGGCATTCTGTAATTTGTGGACTATCAGAGTGTTGATGAAACACAGATATTGCATCGGGATTGAATACAACAGTCACCAGGCGCACTTTCCTCCATGGGAGTAATGTCTCAAACAGTCTACGCTTTGATCGTTCCCTGGAAGACCACTAGTAGTTTCTGATGCACATCTGGTGGCATTATGTAATGTGTAGACTATCAGAGTGTTGATGAAACACAGTAATTCCATCGGGATTAAATACAACAGTCACCATGCGCACTTTCCTCCATGGGAGTAATGTCTCTAACAGTCTACGTTTGATCGTTCCCTGGAAGACCAGTAGTAGTTTCCGATGCACATCTGGAGGCTTTCTGTTCTTTGTGGACTATCAGAGTGTTGATGAAACACAGAAATTGCAGCGGGATTGAATACAACAGTCACCATGCGCGTTTTCCTCCATGGGAGTAATGTCTCAAACAGTCAACGATTTGATCGTTCCCTGGAAGACCAGTAGTAGTTTCCGATGCACATCTGAAGGCATTCTGTAATCTGTGGACTATCAGAGTGTTGATGAAACACAGAAATTGCATCGGGATTGAATACAATAGTCATCATGCGCACTTTCCGCCATGGGAGTTATGTCTCCAACAGCCTACGCTTTGATCGTTCCCTGGAAGACCAGTAGTAGTCATTGATGCACATCTGAAGAAATTCTGTAATCTGTGGACCATCAGAGTGTTGATGAAACACAGTAATTGCATCGGGATTGAATACAACAGTAACCATGCGCACTTTCCTCCATGGGACTAATGTCTCTAACAGTCTACGCTTTGATCTTTCCCTGGAAGACCAGTAGTAGTTTCCGATGCACATCTGGAGGCTTTCTGTACTCTGTGGACTATCAGAGTGTTGATGAAACACAGAAATTGCATCGGGATTGAACACAACAGTCTCCATGCGCAGTTTCCTCCATGGGAGTGATGTCTCAAACAGTCTACGCTTTGATCATCCCCTGGTAGACCAGTAGTAGTTTCAATTGCACATCTGGAGGCATTCTGTAATCTGTGGACTACCAGAGTGTTGATGAAACACAGAAATTGCATCGGGATTGAATACAATAGTCACTATGCGCATTTTTCTCCATGGGAGCAATGTCTCAGACAGTCTACGCTTTGATCTTTCATTGGAAGACCAGTAGTAGTTTCCGATGCACATCTGGAGGCATTCTGTAATTTGTGGACTATCAGAGTGTTGATGAAACACAGAAATTGCATCGGGATTGAATAAAACAGTCACCAGGCGCACTTTCTTCCATGGGAGTAATGTCTCAAACAGTCTACGCTTTGATCGTTTCCTGAAAGACCACTAGTAGTTTCTGATGCACATCTGGTGGCATTATGTAATGTGTAGACTATCAGAGTGTTGATGAAACACAGTAATTCCATCGGGATTAAATACAACAGTCACCATGCGCACTTTCCTCCATGGGAGTAATGTCTCTAACAGTCTACGTTTGATCGTTCCCTGGAAGACCAGTAGTAGTTTCCGATGCACATCTGGAGGCTTTCTGTTCTTTGTGGACTATCAGAGTGTTGATGAAACACAGAAATTGCAGCGGGATTGAATACAACAGTCACCATGCGCGTTTTCCTCCATGGGAGTAATGTCTCAAACAGTCAACGATTTGATCGTTCCCTGGAAGACCAGTAGTAGTTTCCGATGCACATCTGAAGGCATTCTGTAATCTGTGGACTATCAGAGTGTTGATGAAACACAGAAATTGCATCGGGATTGAATACAATAGTCATCATGCGCACTTTCCGCCATGGGAGTTATGTCTCCAACAGCCTACGCTTTGATCGTTCCCTGGAAGACCAGTAGTAGTTATTGATGCACATCTGAAGAAATTCTGTAATCTGTGGACCATCAGAGTGTTGATGAAACACAGTAATTGCATCGGGATTGAATACAACAGTAACCATGCGCACTTTCCTCCATGGGACTAATGTCTCTAACAGTCTACGCTTTGATCTTTCCCTGGAAGACCAGTAGTAGTTTCCGATGCACATCTGGAGGCTTTCTGTACTCTGTGGACTATCAGAGTGTTGATGAAACACAGAAATTGCATCGGGATTGAACACAACAGTCTCCATGCGCAGTTTCCTCCATGGGAGTGATGTCTCAAACAGTCTACGCTTTGATCATCCCCTGGTAGACCAGTAGTAGTTTCAATTGCACATCTGGAGGCATTCTGTAATCTGTGGACTACCAGAGTGTTGATGAAACACAGAAATTGCATCGGGATTGAATACAATAGTCACTATGCGCATTTTTCGCCATGGGAGCAATGTCTCAGACAGTCTACGCTTTGATCTTTCATTGGAAGACCAGTAGTAGTTTCCGATGCACATCTGGAGGCATTCTGTAATTTGTGGACTATCAGAGTGTTGATGAAACACAGAAATTGCATCGGGATTGAATAAAACAGTCACCAGGCGCACTTTCTTCCATGGGAGTAATGTCTCAAACAGTCTACGCTTTGATCGTTTCCTGAAAGACCACTAGTAGTTTCTGATGCACATCTGGTGGCATTATGTAATGTGTAGACTATCAGAGTGTTGATGAAACACAGTAATTCCATCGGGATTAAATACAACAGTCACCATGCGCACTTTCCTCCATGGGAGTAATGTCTCTAACAGTCTATGTTTGATCGTTCCCTGGAAGACCAGTAGTAGTTTCCGATGCACATCTGGAGGCTTTCTGTTCTTTGTGGACTATCAGAGTGTTGATGAAACACAGAATTTGCATCGGGATTGAATACAACAGTCACCATGCGCACTTTCCTCCATGGGAGTAATGTCTCAAACAGTCAACGCTTTGATCGTTCCCTGGAAGGCCAGTAGTAGTTTCCGATGCACATCTGAAGGCATTCTGTAATCTGTGGACTATCAGAGTAATGATGAAACACAGAAATTGCATCGGGATTGAATACAATAGTCACCATGCGCACTTTCCGCCATGGGAGTTATGTCTCCAACAGTCTACGCTTTGATCGTTCCCTGGAAGACCAGTAGTAGTTTCCGGGGCACATCTGGACGCATTCTGTAATCTGTGGACTATCAGAGTGTTGATGAAACACTCTAACTGCATCGGGATTGAATACAACAGTCACCATGCGCACTATCCTAAATGCGAGTAATATCTAAAACAGCCTACGCTTTGATCGTTCCCTGGATGACCAGTAGTAGTTATTGATGCACATCTGAAGAAATTCTGTAATCTGTGGACTATCAGAGTGTTGATGAAACACAGTAATTGCATAGGGATTGAATACAACAGCCACCATGCGCACTTTCCTCCATGGGACTAATGTCTCTAACAGTCTACGCTTTGATCGTTCCCTGGAAGACCAGTAGTAGTTTCCGATGCACATCTGGAGGCTTTCTGTACTCTGTGGACTATCAGAGTGTTGATGAAACACAGAAATTGCATCGGGATTGAATACAACAGTCTCCATGCGCAGTTTCCTCCATGGGAGTAATGTCTCAAACAGTCTACGCTTTGATCGTTGCCTGGTAGACCAGTAGTAGTTTCAATTGCACATCTGGAGGCATTCTGTAATCTGTGGACTACCAGAGTGTTGATGAAACACAGAACTTGCATCTTGATTGAATACAACAGTCACCATGCGCACTTTTCTCCATCGGAGTAATGTCTCTAACAGTCTACGCTTTGATCGTTCCCTGGAAGACCAGTAGTAGTTTCCGATGCACATATGGAGTGTTTCCGTAATCTGTGGACTATCATAGTGTTGATGAAACACAGAAATTGCATCGGGATTGAATACAACAGCCACCATGCGCACTTTCCTCCATGGGACTAATGTCTCTAACAGTCTACGCTTTGATCGTTCCCTGGAAGACCAGTAGAAGTTTCCGATGCACATCTGGAGGCTTTCTGTTCTCTGTGGACTATCAGAGTGTCGATGAAACACAGAAATTGCATCGGGATTGAATACAACAGTCTCCATGCGCAGTTTCCTCCATGGGGGTAATGTCTCAAACAGTCTACGCTTTGATCGTTCCCTGGTAGACCAGTAGTAGTTTCAATTGCACATCTGGAGGCATTCTGTAATCTGTGGACTACCAGAGTGTTGATGAAACACAGAAATTGCATCGGGATTGAATACAACAGTCACCATGCGCACTTTTCTCCATGGGAGTAATGTCTCTAACAGTCTACGCTTTGATCGTTCCCTGGAAGACCAGTAGCAGTTTCCGATGCACATGTGGAGGCATTCTGTAATCTGTGGAGTATCAGAGTGTTGATGAAACACAGAAATTGCATCGGGATTGAATACAACAGTCATCATGCACACATTCCTCCATAAAAGTAATGTCTCAACAGTCTACGCTTTGATCGTTCCCTGGAAGACCAGTAGTAGTTTCCGATGCACATCTGGAGGCATTCTGTAATCTGTGGAATATCAGAGTGTTGATGAAACACAGAAATTGCAACGGGATTGAATACAACAGTCACCATGCGCACTTTCCGCCATGGAAGTTATGTCTCCCACAGTCTACGCTTTGATCGTTCCCTGGAAGACCAGTAGTAGTTTCCGGTGCACATCTGGACGCATTCTGTAATCTGTGGACTATCAGAGTGTTGATGAAACACAGAAACTGCATCGGGATTGAATACAACAGTCACCATGCGCACTATCCTCCATGCGAGTAATATCTAAAACAGCCTACGCTTTGATCGTTCCCTGGAAGACCAGTAGTAGTTATTGATGCACATCTGAAGAAATTCTGTAATCTGTGGACTATCAGAGTGTTGATGAAACACAGTAATTGCATCGGGATTGAATACAACAGTCACCATGCGCACTTTCCTCCATGGGACTAATGTCTCTAACAGTCTACGCTTTGATCGATCCCTGGAAGACCAGTAGTAGTTTCCGATGCACATCTGGAGGCTTTGTGTACTCTGTGGACTATCAGAGTGTTCATGAAACACAGAAATTGCATCGGGATTGAATACAACAGTCTCCATGCGCAGTTTCCTCCATGGGAGTAATGTCTCAAACAGTCTACGCTTTGATCGTTCCCTGGAAGACCACTAGTAGTTTCTGATGCACATCTGGTGGCATTATGTAATGTGTTGACTATCAGAGTGTTGATGAAACACAGTAATTCCATCGGGATTAAATACAACAGTCACTATGCGCACTTTCCTCCATGGGAGTAATGTCTGTAACAGTCTACGTTTGATCGTTCCCTGGAAGACCAGTAGTAGTTATTAATGCACATCTGAAGAAATTCTGTAATCTGTGGACTATCAGAGTGTTGATGAAACACAGTAATTGCATCGGGATTGAATACAACAGTCACCATGCGCACTTTCCTCCATGGGAGTAATGTCTCAAACAGTCAACGCTTTGATCGTTCCCTGGAAGACCAGTAGTAGTTTCCGATGCACATCTGAAGGCATTCTGTAATCTGTGGAATATCAGAGTGTTGATGAAACACAGAAATTGCAACGGGATTGAATACAACAGTCATCATGCGCACTTTCCTCCATGGGAGTAATGTATCAAACAGTCTACGCTTTGATCGTTCCCTGGAAGACCAGTAGTAGTTTCCGATGCACATCTGGAGGCATTCTGTAATCTGTGGAGTATCAGAGTGTTGATGAAACACTGAAATTGCATCGGGATTGAATACAACAGTCACCATGCGCACTTTCCTACACGGGAGTAATGTCTCAAACAGGCTACGTTTTGATCGTTCCCTGGAAGACCAGTAGTAGTTTCCGATGCACATGTGTAGGCTTTCCGTAATCTGTGGACTATCAGAGTGTTGATGAAACACAGAAATTGCATCGGGATTGAATACAACAGTCACCATGCGCACTTTCCTCCACGGGAGTAATGTTTCAAATAGTTTACGCTTTGATCGTTCCCTGGAAGACCAGTAGCAGTTTCAGATGCACATGTGGAGGCATTCTGTAATCTGTGGAGTATCAGAGTGTTGATGAAACACAGAAATTGCAACGGGATTGAATACAACAGTCACCATGCGCACTTTCCGCCATGGAAGTTATGTCTTCCACAGTCTACGCTTTGATCGTTCCCTGGAAGACCAGTAGTAGTTTCCGGTGCACATCTGGACGCATTCTGTAATCTGTGGACTATCAGAGTGTTGATGAAACACAGAAACTGCATCGGGATTGAATACAACAGTCACCATGCGCACTATCCTCCATGCGAGTAATATCTAAAACAGCCTACGCTTTGATCGTTCCCTGGAAGACCAGTAGCAGTTTCCGATGCACATGTAAAGGCATTCTGTAATCTGTGGACTATCAGAGTGTTGATGAAACACAGAAACTGCATCGGGATTGAATACAACAGTCACCATGCGCACTATCCTCCATGCGAGTAATATCTAAAACAGCCTACGCTTTGATCGTTCCCTGGAAGACCAGTAGTAGTTATTGATGCACATCTGAAGAAATTCTGTAATCTGTGGACTATCAGAGTGTTGATGAAACACAGTAATTGCATCGGGATTGAATACAACAGTCACCATGCGCACTTTCCTCCATGGGACTAATGTCTCTAACAGTCTACGCTTTGATCGTTCCCTGGAAGACCAGTAGTAGTTTCCGATGCACATCTGGAGGCTTTGTGTACTCTGTGGACTATCAGAGTGTTCATGAAACACAGAAATTGCATCGGGATTGAATACAACAGTCTCCATGCGCAGTTTCCTCCATGGGAGTAATGTCTCAAACAGTCTACGCTTTGATCGTTCCCTGGAAGACCACTAGTAGTTTCTGATGCACATCTGGTGGCATTATGTAATGTGTTGACTATCAGAGTGTTGATGAAACACAGTAATTCCATCGGGATTAAATACAACAGTCACTATGCGCACTTTCCTCCATGGGAGTAATGTCTGTAACAGTCTACGTTTGATCGTTCCCTGGAAGACCAGTAGTAGTTATTAATGCACATCTGAAGAAATTCTGTAATCTGTGGACTATCAGAGTGTTGATGAAACACAGTAATTGCATCGGGATTGAATACAACAGTCACCATGCGCACTTTCCTCCATGGGAGTAATGTCTCAAACAGTCAACGCTTTGATCGTTCCCTGGAAGACCAGTAGTAGTTTCCGATGCACATCTGAAGGCATTCTGTAATCTGTGGAATATCAGAGTGTTGATGAAACACAGAAATTGCAACGGGATTGAATACAACAGTCATCATGCGCACTTTCCTCCATGGGAGTAATGTATCAAAGAGTCTACGCTTTGATCGTTCCCTGGAAGACCAGTAGTAGTTTCCGATGCACATCTGGAGGCATTCTGTAATCTGTGGAGTATCAGAGTGTTGATGAAACACTGAAATTGCATCGGGATTGAATACAACAGTCACCATGCGCACTTTCCTACACGGGAGTAATGTCTCAAACAGGCTACGTTTTGATCGTTCCCTGGAAGACCAGTAGTAGTTTCCGATGCACATGTGTAGGCTTTCCGTAATCTGTGGACTATCAGAGTGTTGATGAAACACAGAAATTGCATCGGGATTGAATACAACAGTCACCATGCGCACTTTCCTCCACGGGAGTAATGTCTCAAACAGTCAACGCTTTGATCGTTCCCTGGAAGACCAGTAGTAGTTTCCGATGCACATCTGAAGGCATTCTGTAATCTGTGGAATATCAGAGTGTTGATGAAACACAGAAATTGCAACGGGATTGAATACAACAGTCACCATGCGCACTTTCCTCCACGGGAGTAATGTTTCAAATAGTTTACGCTTTGATCGTTCCCTGGAAGACCAGTAGCAGTTTCAGATGCACATGTGGAGGCATTCTGTAATCTGTGGAGTATCAGAGTGTTGATGAAACACAGAAATTGCAACGGGATTGAATACAACAGTCACCATGCGCACTTTTCTCCATGGGAGTAATGTCTCTAACAGTCTACGCTTTGATCGTTCCCTGGAAGACCAGTAGCAGTTTCCGATGCACATGTGGAGGCATTCTGTAATCTGTGGAGTATCAGAGTGTTGATGAAACACAGAAATTGCATCGGGATTGAATACAACAGTCATCATGCACACATTCCTCCATAAAAGTAATGTCTCAACAGTCTACGCTTTGATCGTTCCCTGGAAGACCAGTAGTAGTTTCCGATGCACATCTGGAGGCATTCTGTAATCTGTGGAATATCAGAGTGTTGATGAAACACAGAAATTGCAACGGGATTGAATACAACAGTCACCATGCGCACTTTCCGCCATGGAAGTTATGTCTCCCACAGTCTACGCTTTGATCGTTCCCTGGAAGACCAGTAGTAGTTTCCGGTGCACATCTGGACGCATTCTGTAATCTGTGGACTATCAGAGTGTTGATGAAACACAGAAACTGCATCGGGATTGAATACAACAGTCACCATGCGCACTATCCTCCATGCGAGTAATATCTAAAACAGCCTACGCTTTGATCGTTCCCTGGAAGACCAGTAGTAGTTATTGATGCACATCTGAAGAAATTCTGTAATCTGTGGACTATCAGAGTGTTGATGAAACACAGTAATTGCATCGGGATTGAATACAACAGTCACCATGCGCACTTTCCTCCATGGGACTAATGTCTCTAACAGTCTACGCTTTGATCGATCCCTGGAAGACCAGTAGTAGTTTCCGATGCACATCTGGAGGCTTTGTGTACTCTGTGGACTATCAGAGTGTTCATGAAACACAGAAATTGCATCGGGATTGAATACAACAGTCTCCATGCGCAGTTTCCTCCATGGGAGTAATGTCTCAAACAGTCTACGCTTTGATCGTTCCCTGGAAGACCACTAGTAGTTTCTGATGCACATCTGGTGGCATTATGTAATGTGTTGACTATCAGAGTGTTGATGAAACACAGTAATTCCATCGGGATTAAATACAACAGTCACTATGCGCACTTTCCTCCATGGGAGTAATGTCTGTAACAGTCTACGTTTGATCGTTCCCTGGAAGACCAGTAGTAGTTATTAATGCACATCTGAAGAAATTCTGTAATCTGTGGACTATCAGAGTGTTGATGAAACACAGTAATTGCATCGGGATTGAATACAACAGTCACCATGCGCACTTTCCTCCATGGGAGTAATGTCTCAAACAGTCAACGCTTTGATCGTTCCCTGGAAGACCAGTAGTAGTTTCCGATGCACATCTGAAGGCATTCTGTAATCTGTGGAATATCAGAGTGTTGATGAAACACAGAAATTGCAACGGGATTGAATACAACAGTCATCATGCGCACTTTCCTCCATGGGAGTAATGTATCAAACAGTCTACGCTTTGATCGTTCCCTGGAAGACCAGTAGTAGTTTCCGATGCACATCTGGAGGCATTCTGTAATCTGTGGAGTATCAGAGTGTTGATGAAACACTGAAATTGCATCGGGATTGAATACAACAGTCACCATGCGCACTTTCCTACACGGGAGTAATGTCTCAAACAGGCTACGTTTTGATCGTTCCCTGGAAGACCAGTAGTAGTTTCCGATGCACATGTGTAGGCTTTCCGTAATCTGTGGACTATCAGAGTGTTGATGAAACACAGAAATTGCATCGGGATTGAATACAACAGTCACCATGCGCACTTTCCTCCACGGGAGTAATGTTTCAAATAGTTTACGCTTTGATCGTTCCCTGGAAGACCAGTAGCAGTTTCAGATGCACATGTGGAGGCATTCTGTAATCTGTGGAGTATCAGAGTGTTGATGAAACACAGAAATTGCAACGGGATTGAATACAACAGTCACCATGCGCACTTTCCGCCATGGAAGTTATGTCTTCCACAGTCTACGCTTTGATCGTTCCCTGGAAGACCAGTAGTAGTTTCCGGTGCACATCTGGACGCATTCTGTAATCTGTGGACTATCAGAGTGTTGATGAAACACAGAAACTGCATCGGGATTGAATACAACAGTCACCATGCGCACTATCCTCCATGCGAGTAATATCTAAAACAGCCTACGCTTTGATCGTTCCCTGGAAGACCAGTAGCAGTTTCCGATGCACATGTGAAGGCATTCTGTAATCTGTGGACTATCAGAGTGTTGATGAAACACAGAAACTGCATCGGGATTGAATACAACAGTCACCATGCGCACTATCCTCCATGCGAGTAATATCTAAAACAGCCTACGCTTTGATCGTTCCCTGGAAGACCAGTAGTAGTTATTGATGCACATCTGAAGAAATTCTGTAATCTGTGGACTATCAGAGTGTTGATGAAACACAGTAATTGCATCGGGATTGAATACAACAGTCACCATGCGCACTTTCCTCCATGGGACTAATGTCTCTAACAGTCTACGCTTTGATCGTTCCCTGGAAGACCAGTAGTAGTTTCCGATGCACATCTGGAGGCTTTGTGTACTCTGTGGACTATCAGAGTGTTCATGAAACACAGAAATTGCATCGGGATTGAATACAACAGTCTCCATGCGCAGTTTCCTCCATGGGAGTAATGTCTCAAACAGTCTACGCTTTGATCGTTCCCTGGAAGACCACTAGTAGTTTCTGATGCACATCTGGTGGCATTATGTAATGTGTTGACTATCAGAGTGTTGATGAAACACAGTAATTCCATCGGGATTAAATACAACAGTCACTATGCGCACTTTCCTCCATGGGAGTAATGTCTGTAACAGTTTACGTTTGATCGTTCCCTGGAAGACCAGTAGTAGTTATTAATGCACATCTGAAGAAATTCTGTAATCTGTGGACTATCAGAGTGTTGATGAAACACAGTAATTGCATCGGGATTGAATACAACAGTCACCATGCGCACTTTCCTCCATGGGAGTAATGTCTCAAACAGTCAACGCTTTGATCGTTCCCTGGAAGACCAGTAGTAGTTTCCGATGCACATCTGAAGGCATTCTGTAATCTGTGGAATATCAGAGTGTTGATGAAACACAGAAATTGCAACGGGATTGAATACAACAGTCATCATGCGCACTTTCCTCCATGGGAGTAATGTATCAAAGAGTCTACGCTTTGATCGTTCCCTGGAAGACCAGTAGTAGTTTCCGATGCACATCTGGAGGCATTCTGTAATCTGTGGAGTATCAGAGTGTTGATGAAACACTGAAATTGCATCGGGATTGAATACAACAGTCACCATGCGCACTTTCCTACACGGGAGTAATGTCTCAAACAGGCTACGTTTTGATCGTTCCCTGGAAGACCAGTAGTAGTTTCCGATGCACATGTGTAGGCTTTCCGTAATCTGTGGACTATCAGAGTGTTGATGAAACACAGAAATTGCATCGGGATTGAATACAACAGTCACCATGCGCACTTTCCTCCACGGGAGTAATGTTTCAAATAGTTTACGCTTTGATCGTTCCCTGGAAGACCAGTAGCAGTTTCAGATGCACATGTGGAGGCATTCTGTAATCTGTGGAGTATCAGAGTGTTGATGAAACACAGAAATTGCAACGGGATTGAATACAACAGTCACCATGCGCACTTTCCGCCATGGAAGTTATGTCTTCCACAGTCTACGCTTTGATCGTTCCCTGGAAGACCAGTAGTAGTTTCCGGTGCACATCTGGACGCATTCTGTAATCTGTGGACTATCAGAGTGTTGATGAAACACAGAAACTGCATCGGGATTGAATACAACAGTCACCATGCGCACTATCCTCCATGCGAGTAATACCTAAAACAGCCTACGCTTTGATCGTTCCCTGGAAGACCAGTAGCAGTTTCCGATGCACATGTGAAGGCATTCTGTAATCTGTGGAGTATCAGAGTGTTGATGAAACACAGAAATTGCATCGGGATTGAATACAACAGTCACCATTCGCACATTCCTCCATAAAAGTAATGTCTCAACAGTCTACGCTTTGATCGTTCCCTGGAAGACCAGTAGTAGTTTCCGATGCACATCTGGTGGCATTATGTAATGTGTAGACTATCAGAGTGTTGATGAAACACAGTAATTCCATCGGGATTAAATACAACAGTCACCATGCGCACTTTCCTCCATGATAGTAATGTCTCTAACAGTCTACGTTTGATCGTTCCCTGGAAGGCCAGTAGTAGTTTCCGATGCACATCTGGAGGCTTTCTGTTCTTTGTGGACTATCAGAGTGTTGATGAAACACAGTAATTGCATCGGGATTGAATACAACAGTGACCATGCGCACTTTCCTCCGTGGGAGTAATTCTCAAACAGTCTATTCTTTGATCATTCCCTGTAAGACCAGTAGTAGTTTCCGATGCACATCTGGAGGCATTCTGTTGACTATTAGAGTGTTGATGAAACACAGAAATTTCACCGGGATTGAATACAATAGTCACTATGCGCATATTCCGCCATGGGAGCAATGTCTCAGACAGTCTACGCTTTGATCTTTCATTGGAAGACCAGTAGTAGTTTCCGATGCACATCTTTAGGCATTCTGTAATTTGTGGACTATCAGAGTGTTGATGAAACACAGAAATTGCATCGGGATTGAATACAACAGTCACCAGGCGCACTTTCCTCCATGGGAGTAATGTCTCAAACAGTCTACGCTTTGATCGTTCCCTGGAAGACCACTAGTAGTTTCTGATGCACATCTGGTGGCATTATGTAATGTGTAGGCTATCAGAGTGTTGATGAAACACAGTAATTCCATCGGGATTAAATACAACAGTCACCATGCGCACTTTCCTCCATGGGAGTAATGTCTCTAACAGTCTACGTTTGATCGTTCCCTGGAAGACCAGTAGTAGTTTCCGATGCACATCTGAAGGCATTCTGTAATCTGTGGACTATCAGAGTAATGATGAAACACAGAAATTGCATCGGGATTGAATACAATAGTCACCATGCGCACTTTCCGCCATGGGAGTTATGTCTCCAACAGTCTACGCTTTGATCGTTCCCTGGAAGACCAGTAGTAGTTTCCGGGGCACATCTGGACGCATTCTGTAATCTGTGGACTATCAGAGTGTTGATGAAACACAGAAATTGCATCGGGATTGAATACAACAGTCTCCATGCGCAGTTTCCTCCATGGGAGTAATGTCTCAAACAGTCTACGCTTTGATCGTTGCCTGGTAGACCAGTAGTAGTTTCAGTTGCACATCTGGAGGCATTCTGTAATCTGTGGACTACCAGAGTGTTGATGAAACACAGAACTTGCATCTTGATTGAATACAACAGTCACCATGCGCACTTTTCTCCATCGGAGTAATGTCTCTAACAGTCTACGCTTTGATCGTTCCCTGGAAGACCAGTAGTAGTTTCCGATGCACATATGGAGTGTTTCCGTAATCTGTGGACTATCATAGTGTTGATTAAACACAGAAATTGCATCGGGATTGAATACAACAGCCACCATGCGCACTTTCCTCCATGGGACTAATGCCTCTAACAGTCTACGCTTTGATCGTTCCCTGGAAGACCAGTAGAAGTTTCCGATGCACATCTGGAGGCTTTCTGTTCTCTGTGGACTATCAGAGTGTCGATGAAACACAGAAATTGCATCGAGATTGAATACAACAGTCTCCATTCGCAGTTTCCTCCATGGGAGTAATGTCTCAAACAGTCTACGCTTTGATCGTTCCCTGGTAGACCACTAGTAGTTTCAATTGCACATCTGGAGGCATTCTGTAATCTGTGGACTACCAGAGTGTTGATGAAACACAGAAATTGCATCGGGATTGAATACAACAGTCACCATGCGCACTTTTCTCCATGGGAGTAATGTCTCTAACAGTCTACGCTTTGATCGTTCCCTGGAAGACCAGTAGTAGTTTCCGATGCACATATGGAGTGTTTCCGTAATCTGTGGACTATCATAGTGTTGATGAAACACAGAAATTGCATCGGGATTGAATACAACAATCACCATGCGCACTTTCGTCCATGGGAGTAATGTTTCAAAGAGTTTACGCTTTGATCGTTCCCTGGAAGACCAGTAGCAGTTTCCGATGCACATGTGGAGGCATTCTGTAATCTGTGGAGTATCAGAGTGTTGATGAAACACAGAAATTGCATCGGGATTGAATACAACAGTCACCATGCACACATTCCTCCATAAAAGTAATGTCTCAACAGTCTACGCTTTGATCGTTCCCTGGAATACCAGTAGTAGTTTCCGATGCACATCTGGAGGCATTCTGTAATCTGTGGAATATCAGAGTGTTGATTAAACACAGAAATTGCAACGGGATTGAATACAACAGTCACCATGCGCACTTTCCGCCATGGAAGTTATGTCTCCCACAGTCTACGCTTTGATCGTTCCCTGGAAGACCAGTAGTAGTTTCCGGTGCACATCTGGACGCATTCTGTAATCTGTGGACTATCAGAGTGTTGATGAAACACAGAAACTGCATCGGGATTGAATACAACAGTCACCATGCGCACTATCCTCCATGCGAGTAATATCTAAAACAGCCTACGCTTTGATCGTTCCCTGGAAGACCAGTAGTAGTTATTGATGCACATCTGAAGAAATTCTGTAATCTGTGGACTTTCAGAGTGTTGATGAAACACAGTAATTGCATCGGGATTGAATACAACAGTCACCATGCGCACTTTCCTCCATGGGACTAATGTCTCTAACAGTCTACGCTTTGATCGTTACCTGGAAGACCAGTAGTAGTTTCCGATACACATCTGGAGGCTTTCTGTACTCTGTGGACTATCAGAGTGTTGATGAAACACAGAAATTGCATCGGGATTGAATACAAATGTCTCCATGCGCAGTTTCCTCCATGGGAGTAATGTCTCAAACAGTCTACGCTTTGATCGTTCCCTGGAAGACCACTAGTAGTTTCTGATGCACATCTGGTGGCATTATGTAATGTGTTGACTATCAGAGTGTTGATGAAACACAGTAATTCCATCGGGATTAAATACAACAGTCACTATGCGCACTTTCCTCCATGGGAGTAATGTCTGTAACAGTCTACGTTTGATCGTTCCCTGGAAGACCAGTAGTAGTTATTGATGCACATCTGAAGAAATTCTGTAATCTGTGGACTATCAGAGTGTTGATGAAACACAGTAATTGCATCGGGATTGAATACAACAGTCACCATGCGCACTTTCCTCCATGGGAGTAATGTCTCAAACAGTCAACGCTTTGATCGTTCCCTGGAAGACCAGTAGTAGTTTCCGATGCACATCTGAAGGCATTCTGTAATCTGTGGAATATCAGAGTGTTGATGAAACACAGAAATTGCAACGGGATTGAATACAACAGTCATCATGCGCACTTTCCTCCATGGGAGTAATGTATCAAACAGTCTACGCTTTGATCGTTCCCTGGAAGACCAGTAGTAGTTTCCGATGCACATCTGGAGGCATTCTGTAATCTGTGGAGTATCAGAGTGTTGATGAAACACTGAAATTGCATCGGGATTGAATACAACAGTCACCATGCGCACTTTCCGATATGGAAGTTATGTCTTCCACAGTCTACGCTTTGATCGTTCCCTGGAAGACCAGTAGTAGTTTCCGGTGCACATCTGGACGCATTCTGTAATCTGTGAACTATCAGAGTGTTGATGAAACACAGAAACTGCATCGGTATTGAATACAACAGTCACCATGCGCACTATCCTTTATGCGAGTAATATCTAAAACAGCCTACGCTTTGATCGTTCCCTGGAAGACCAGTAGCAGTTTCCGATGCACATGTGGAGGCATTCTGTAATCTGTGGAGTATCAGAGTGTTGATGAAACACAGAAATTGCATCGGGATTGAATACAACAGTCACCATTCGCACATTCCTCCATAAAAGTAATGTCTCAACAGTCTACGCTTTGATCGTTCCCTGGAAGACCAGTAGTAGTTTCCGATGCACATCTGGTGGCATTATGTAATGTGTAGACTATCAGAGTGTTGATGAAACACAGTAATTCCATCGGGATTAAATACAACAGTCACCATGCGCACTTTCCTCCATGATAGTAATGTCTCTAACAGTCTACGTTTGATCGTTCCCTGGAAGGCCAGTAGTAGTTTCCGATGCACATCTGGAGGCTTTCTGTTCTTTGTGGACTATCAGAGTGTTGATGAAACACAGTAATTGCATCGGGATTGAATACAACAGTGACCATGCGCACTTTCCTCCGTGGGAGTAATTCTCAAACAGTCTATTCTTTGATCATTCCCTGTAAGACCAGTAGTAGTTTCCGATGCACATCTGGAGGCATTCTGTTGACTATTAGAGTGTTGATGAAACACAGAAATTTCACCGGGATTGAATACAATAGTCACTATGCGCATATTCCGCCATGGGAGCAATGTCTCAGACAGTCTACGCTTTGATCTTTCATTGGAAGACCAGTAGTAGTTTCCGATGCACATCTTTAGGCATTCTGTAATTTGTGGACTATCAGAGTGTTGATGAAACACAGAAATTGCATCGGGATTGAATACAACATTCACCAGGCGCACTTTCCTCCATGGGAGTAATGTCTCAAACAGTCTACGCTTTGATCGTTCCCTGGAAGACCACTAGTAGTTTCTGATGCACATCTGGTGGCATTATGTAATGTGTAGGCTATCAGAGTGTTGATGAAACACAGTAATTCCATCGGGATTAAATACAACAGTCACCATGCGCACTTTCCTCCATGGGAGTAATGTCTCTAACAGTCTACGTTTGATCGTTCCCTGGAAGACCAGTAGTAGTTTCCGATGCACATCTGGAGGCTTTCTGTTCTTTGTGGACTATCAGAGTATTGATGAAACACAGAAATTGCATCGGGATTGAATACAACAGTCACCATGCGCACTTTCCTCCATGGGAGTAATGTCTCAAACAGTCAACGCTTTGATCGTTCCCTGGAAGACCAGTAGTAGTTTCCGATGCACATCTGAAGGCATTCTGTAATCTGTGGACTATCAGAGTGTTGATGAAACACAGAAATTGCATCGGGATTGAATACAATAGTCACCATGCGCACTTTCCGCCATGGGAGTTATGTCTCCAACAGTCTACGCTTTGATCGTTCCCTGGAAGACCAGGAGTAGTTTCCGGTGCACATCTGGACGCATTCTGTAATCTGTGGACTATCAGAGTGTTGATGAAACACAGAAACTGCATCGGGATTGAATACAACAGTCACCATGCGCACTATCCTCCATGCGAGTAATATCTAAAACAGCCTACGCTTTGATCGTTCCCTGGAAGACCAGTAGTAGTTATTGATGCACATCTGAAGAAATTCTGTAATCTGTGGACTATCAGAGTGTTGATGAAACACAGTAATTGCATCGGGATTGAATACAACAGTCACCATGCGCACTTTCCTCCATGGGACTAATGTCTCTAACATTCTACGCTTTGATCGTTCCCTGGAAGACCAGTAGAAGTTTCCGATGCACATCTGGAGGCTTTCTGTACTCTGTGGACTATCAGAGTGTTGATGAAACACAGAAATTGCATCGGGATTGAATACAACAGTCTCCATGCGCAGTTTCCTCCATGGGAGTAATGTCTCAAACAGTCTACGCTTTGATCGTTGCCTGGTAGACCAGTAGTAGTTTCAATTGCACATCTGGAGGCATTCTGTAATCTGTGGACTACCAGAGTGTTGATGAAACACAGAACTTGCATCTTGATTGAATACAACAGTCACCATGCGCACTTTTCTCCATCGGAGTAATGTCTCTAACAGTCTACGCTTTGATCGTTCCCTGGAAGACCAGTAGTAGTTTCCGATGCACATATGGAGTGTTTCCGTAATCTGTGGACTATCATAGTGTTGATGAAACACAGAAATTGCATCGGGATTGAATACAACAGCCACCATGCGCACTTTCCTCCATGGGACTAATGTCTCTAACAGTCTACGCTTTGATCGTTCCCTGGAAGACCAGTAGAAGTTTCCGATGCACATCTGGAGGCTTTCTGTTCTCTGTGGACTATCAGAGTGTCGATGAAACACAGAAATTGCATCGGGATTGAATACAACAGTCTCCATGCGCAGTTTCCTCCATGGGAGTAATGTCTCAAACAGTCTACGCTTTGATCGTTCCCTGGTAGACCAGTAGTAGTTTCAATTGCACATCTGGAGGCATTCTGTTCTTTGTGGACTATCAGAGTGTTGATGAAACACAGAAATTGCATCGGGATTGAATATAACAGTCACCATGCGCACTTTCCTCCATGGGAGTAATGTCTCAAACAGTCAACGCTTTGATCGTTCCCTGGAGGACCAGTAGTAGTTTCCGATGCACATCTGAAGGCATTCTGTAATCTGTGGACTATCAGAGTGTTGATGAAACACAGAAATTGCATCGGGATTGAATACAATAGTCACCATGCGCACTTTCCGCCATGGGAGTTATGTCTCCAACAGTCTACGCTTTGATCGTTCCCTGGAAGGCCAGTAGTAGTTTCCGATGCACATCTGAAGGCATTCTGTAATCTGTGGACTATCAGAGTAATGATGAAACACAGAAATTGCATCGGGATTGAATAAAATAGTCACCATGCGCACTTTCCTCCATGGGAGTTATGTCTCCAACAGTCTACGCTTTGATCGTTCCCTGGAAGACCAGTAGTAGTTTCCGGGGCACATCTGGACGCATTCTGTAATCTGTCTACTATCAGAGTGTTGATGAAACACTCTAACTGCATCGGGATTGAATACAACAGTCACCATGCGCACTATCCTAAACGCGAGTAATATCTAAAACAGCCTACGCTTTGATCGTTCCCTGGATGACCAGTAGTAGTTATTGATGCACATCTGAAGAAATTCTGTAATCTGTGGACTATCAGAGTGTTGATGAAACACAGTAATTGCATAGGGATTGAATACAACAGCCACCATGCGCACTTTCCTCCATGGGACTAATGTCTCTAACAGTCTACGCTTTGATCGTTCCCTGGAAGACCAGTAGTAGTTTCCGATGCACATCTGGAGGCTTTCTGTACTCTGTGGACTATCAGAGTGTTGATGAAACACAGAAATTGCATCGGGATTGAATACAACAGTCTCCATGCGCAGTTTCCTCCATGGGAGTAATGTCTCAAACAGTCTTCGCTTTGATCGTTGCCTGGTAGACCAGTAGTAGTTTCAGTTGCGCATCTGGAGGCATTCTGTAATCTGTGGACTACCAGAGTGTTGATGAAACACAGAACTTGCATCTTGATTGAATACAACAGTCACCATGCGCACTTTTATCTATCGGAGTAATGTCTCTAACAGTCTACGCTTTGATCGTTCCCTGGAAGACCAGTAGTAGTTTCCGATGCACATATGGAGTGTTTCCGTAATCTGTGGACTATCATAGTGTTGATGAAACACAGAAATGGCATCGGGATTGAATACAACAGCCACCATGCGCACTTTCCTCCATGGGACTAATGTCTCTAACAGTCTACTCTTTGATCGTTCCCTGGAAGACCAGTAGAAGTTTCCGATGCACATCTGGAGGCTTTCTGTTCTCTGTGGACTATCAGAGTGTCGATGAAACACAGAAATTGCATCGGGATTGAATACAACAGTCTCCATGCGCAGTTTCCTCCATGGGAGTAATGTCTCAAACAGTCTACGCTTTGATCGTTCCCTGGTAGACCAGTAGTAGTTTCAATTGCACATCTGGAGGCATTCTGTAATCTGTGGACTACCAGAGTGTTGATGAAACACAGATATTGCATCGGGATTGAATACAACAGTCACCATGCGCACTTTTCTCCATGGGAGTAATGTCTCTAACAGTCTACGCTTTGATCGTTCCCTGGAAGACCAGTAGTAGTTTCCGATGCACATATGGAGTGTTTCCGTAATCTGTGGACTATCATAGTGTTGATGAAACACAGAGATTGCATCGGGATTGAATACAACAATCACCATGCGCACTTTCGTTCATGGGAGTAATGTTTCAAAGAGTTTACGCTTTGATCGTTCCTTGGAAGACCAGTAGCAGTTTCCGATGCACATGTGGAGGCATTCTGTAATCTGTGGAGTATCAGAGTGTTGATGAAACACAGAAATTGCATCGGGATTGAATACAACAGTCACCATGCACACATTCCTCCATAAAAGTAATGTCTCAACAGTCTACGCTTTGATCGTTCCCTGGAAGACCAGTAGTAGTTTCCGATGCACATCTGGAGGCATTCTGTAATCTGTGGAATATCAGAGTGTTGATGAAACACAGAAATTGCAACGGGATTGAATACAACAGTCACCATGCGCACTTTCCGCCATGGAAGTTATGTCTCCCACAGTCTACGCTTTGATCGTTCCCTGGAAGACCAGTAGTAGTTCCCGGTGCACATCTGGACGCATTCTGTAATCTGTGGACTATCAGAGTGTTGATGAAACACAGAAACTGCATCGGGATTGAATACAACAGTCACCATGCGCACTATCCTCCATGCGAGTAATATCTAAAACAGCCTACGCTTTGATCGTTCCCTGGAAGACCAGTAGTAGTTATTGATGCACATCTGAAGAAATTCTGTAATCTGTGGACCTTCAGAGTGTTGATGAAACACAGTAATTGCATCGAGATTGAATACAACAGTCACTATGCGCACTTTCCTCCATGGGAGTAATGTCTGTAACAGTCTACGTTTGATCGTTCCCTGGAAGACCAGTAGTAGTTATTGATGCACATCTGAAGAAATTCTGTAATCTGTGGACTATCAGAGTGTTGATGAAACACAGTAATTGCATCGGGATTGAATACAACAGTCACCATGCGCACTTTCCTCCATGGGAGTAATGTCTCAAACAGTCAACGCTTTGATCGTTCCCTGGAAGACCAGTAGTAGTTTCCGATGCACATCTGAAGGCATTCTGTAATCTGTGGAATATCAGAGTGTTGATGAAACACAGAAATTGCAACGGGATTGAATACAACAGTCATCATGCGCACTTTCCTCCATGGGAGTAATGTATCAAACAGTCTACGCTTTGATCGTTCCCTGGAAGACCAGTAGTAGTTTCCGATGCACATCTGGAGGCATTCTGTAATCTGTGGAGTATCAGAGTGTTGATGAAACACTGAAATTGCATCGGGATTGAATACAACAGTCACCATGCGCACTTTCCTACACGGGAGTAATGTCTCAAACAGTCTACGTTTTGATCGTTCCCTGGAAGACCAGTAGTAGTTTCCGATGTACATGTGTAGGCTTTCCGTAATCTGTGGACTATCAGAGTGTTGATGAAACACAGAAATTGCATCGGGATTGAATACAACAGTCACCATGCGCACTTTCCTCCATGGGAGTAATGTTTCAAATAGTTTACGCTTTGATCGTTCCCTGGAAGACCAGTAGCAGTTTCAGATGCACATGTGGAGGCATTCTGTAATCTGTGGAGTATCAGAGTGTTGATGAAACACAGAAATTGCAACAGGATTGAATACAACAGTCACCATGCGCACTTTCCGATATGGAAGTTATGTCTTCCACAGTCTACGCTTTGATCGTTCCCTGGAAGACCAGTAGTAGTTTCCGGTGCACATCTGGACGCATTCTGTAATCTGTGGACTATCAGAGTGTTGATGAAACACAGAAACTGCATCGGGATTGAATACAACAGTCACCATGCGCACTATCCTCCATGCGAGTAATATCTAAAACAGCCTACGCTTTGATCGTTCCCTGGAAGACCAGTAGCAGTTTCCGATGCACATGTGGAGGCATTCTGTAATCTGTGGAGTATCAGAGTGTTGATGAAGCACAGAAATTGCATCGGGATTGAATACAACAGTCACCATTCGCACATTCCTCCATAAAAGTAATGTCTCAACAGTCTACGCTTTGATCGTTCCCTGGAAGACCAGTAGTAGTTTCCGATGCACATCTGGTGGCATTATGTAATGTGTAGACTATCAGAGTGTTGATGAAACACAGTAATTCCATCGGGATTAAATACAACAGTCACCATGCGCACTTTCCTCCATGATAGTAATGTCTCTAACAGTCTACGTTTGATCGTTCACTGGAAGGCCAGTAGTAGTTTCCGATGCACATCTGGAGGCTTTCTGTTCTTTGTGGACTATCAGAGTGTTGATGAAACACAGTAATTGCATCGGGATTGAATACAACAGTGACCATGCACACTTTCCTCCGTGGGAGTAATTCTCAAACAGTCTATTCTTTGATCATTCCCTGTAAGACCAGTAGTAGTTTCCGATGCACATCTGGAGGCATTCTGTTGACTATTAGAGTGTTGATGAAACACAGAAATTTCACCGGGATTGAATACAATAGTCACTATGCGCATATTCCGCCATGGGAGCAATGTCTCAGACAGTCTACGCTTTGATCTTTCATTGGAAGACCTGTAGTAGTTTCCGATGCACATCTTTAGGCATTCTGTAATTTGTGGACTATCAGAGTGTTGATGAAACACAGAAATTGCATCGGGATTGAATACAACAGTCACCAGGCGCACTTTCCTCCATGGGAGTAATGTCTCAAACAGTCTACGCTTTGATCGTTCCCTGGAAGACCGCTAGTAGTTTCTGATGCACATCTGGTGGCATTATGTAATGTGTAGGCTATCAGAGTGTTGATGAAACACAGTAATTCCATCGGGATTAAATACAACAGTCACCATGCGCACTTTCCTCCATGGGAGTAATGTCTCTAACAGTCTACGTTTGATCGTTCCCTGGAAGACCAGTAGTAGTTTCCGATGCACATCTGGAGGCTTTCTGTTCTTTGTGGACTATCAGAGTGTTGATGAAACACAGAAATTGCATCGGGATTGAATACAACAGTCACCATGCGCACTTTCCTCCATGGGAGTAATGTCTCAAACAGTCTACGCTTTGATCGTTCCCTGGAAGACCAGTAGTAGTTTCCGATGCACATCTGAAGGCATTCTGTAATCTGTGGACTATCAGAGTGTTGATGAAACACAGAAATTGCATCGGGATTGAATACAATAGTCACCATGCGCACTTTCCGCCATGGGAGTTATGTCTCCAACAGTCTACGCTTTGATCGTTCCCTGGAAGACCAGTAGTAGTTTCCGGTGCACATCTGGACGCATTCAGTAATCTGTGGACTATCAGAGTGTTGATGAAACACAGAAATTGCATCGGGATTGAATACAACAGTCTCCATGCGCAGTTTCCTCCATGGGAGTAATGTCTCAAACAGTCTACGCTTTGATCGTTCCCTGGAAGACCACTAGTAGTTTCTGATGCACATCTGGTGGCATTATGTAATGTGTTGACTATCAGAGTGTTGATGAAACACAGTAATTCCATCGGGATTAAATACAACAGTCACTATGCGCACTTTCCTCCATGGGAGTAATGTCTGTAACAGTCTACGTTTGATCGTTCCCTGGAAGACCAGTAGTAGTTATTGATGCACATCTGAAGAAATTCTGTAATCTGTGGACTATCAGAGTGTTGATGAAACACAGTAATTGCATCGGGATTGAATACAACAGTCACCATGCGCACTTTCCTCCATGGGAGTAATGTCTCAAACAGTCAACGCTTTGATCGTTCCCTGGAAGACCAGTAGTAGTTTCCGATGCACATCTGAAGGCATTCTGTAATCTGTGGAATATCAGAGTGTTGATGAAACACAGAAATTGCAACGGGATTGAATACAACAGTCATCATGCGCACTTTCCTCCATGGGAGTAATGTATCAAACAGTCTACGCTTTGATCGTTCCCTGGAAGACCAGTAGTAGTTTCCGATGCACATCTGGAGGCATTCTGTAATCTGTGGAGTATCAGAGTGTTGATGAAACACTGAAATTGCATCGGGATTGAATACAACAGTCACCATGCGCACTTTCCTACACGGGAGTAATGTCTCAAACAGTCTACGTTTTGATCGTTCCCTGGAAGACCAGTAGTAGTTTCCGATGCACATGTGTAGGCTTTCCGTAATCTGTGGACTATCAGAGTGTTGATGAAACACAGAAATTGCATCGGGATTGAATACAACAGTCACTATGCGCACTTTCCTCCATGGGAGTAATGTTTCAAATAGTTTACGCTTTGATCGTTCCCTGGAAGACCAGTAGCAGTTTCAGATGCACATGTGGAGGCATTCTGTAATCTGTGGAGTATCAGAGTGTTGATGAAACACAGAAATTGCAACAGGATTGAATACAACAGTCACCATGCGCACTTTCCGATATGGAAGTTATGTCTTCCACAGTCTACGCTTTGATCGTTCCCTGGAAGACCAGTAGTAGTTTCCGGTGCACATCTGGACGCATTCTGTAATCTGTGGACTATCAGAGTGTTGATGAAACACAGAAACTGCATCGGGATTGAATACAACAGTCACCATGCGCACTATCCTCCATGCGAGTAATATCTAAAACAGCCTACGCTTTGATCGTTCCCTGGAAGACCAGTAGCAGTTTCCGATGCACATGTGGAGGCATTCTGTAATCTGTGGAGTATCAGAGTGTTGATGAAGCACAGAAATTGCATCGGGATTGAATACAACAGTCACCATTCGCACATTCCTACATAAAAGTAATGTCTCAACAGTCTACGCTTTGATCGTTCCCTGGAAGACCAGTAGTAGTTTCCGATGCACATCTGGTGGCATTATGTAATGTGTAGACTATCAGAGTGTTGATGAAACACAGTAATTCCATCGGGATTAAATACAACAGTCACCATGCGCACTTTCCTCCATGATAGTAGTGTCTCTAACAGTCTACGTTTGATCGTTCCCTGGAAGGCCAGTAGTAGTTTCCGATGCACATCTGGAGGCTTTCTGTTCTTTGTGGACTATCAGAGTGTTGATGAAACACAGTAATTGCATCGGGATTGAATACAACAGTGACCATGCACACTTTCCTCCGTGGGAGTAATTCTCAAACAGTCTATTCTTTGATCATTCCCTGTAAGACCAGTAGTAGTTTCCGATGCACATCTGGAGGCATTCTGTTGACTATTAGAGTGTTGATGAAACACAGAAATTTCACCGGGATTGAATACAATAGTCACTATGCGCATATTCCGCCATGGGAGCAATGTCTCAGACAGTCTACGCTTTGATCTTTCATTGGAAGACCAGTAGTAGTTTCCGATGCACATCTTTAGGCATTCTGTAATTTGTGGACTATCAGAGTGTTGATGAAACACAGAAATTGCATCGGGATTGAATACAACAGTCACCAGGCGCACTTTCCTCCATGGGAGTAATGTCTCAAACAGTCTACGCTTTGATCGTTCCCTGGAAGACCACTAGTAGTTTCTGATGCACATCTGGTGGCATTATGTAATGTGTAGGCTATCAGAGTGTTGATGAAACACAGTAATTCCATCGGGATTAAATACAACAGTCACCATGCGCACTTTCCTCCATGGGAGTAATGTCTCTAACAGTCTACGTTTGATCGTTCCCTGGAAGACCAGTAGTAGTTTCCGATGCACATCTGGAGGCTTTCTGTTCTTTGTGGACTATCAGAGTGTTGATGAAACACAGAAATTGCATCGGGATTGAATACAACAGTCACCATGCGCACTTTCCTCCATGGGAGTAATGTCTCAAACAGTCTACGCTTTGATCGTTCCCTGGAAGACCAGTAGTAGTTTCCGATGCACATCTGAAGGCATTCTGTAATCTGTGGACTATCAGAGTGTTGATGAAACACAGAAATTGCATCGGGATTGAATACAATAGTCACCATGCGCACTTTCCGCCATGGGAGTTATGTCTCCAACAGTCTACGCTTTGATCGTTCCCTGGAAGACCAGTAGTAGTTTCCGGTGCACATCTGGACGCATTCAGTAATCTGTGGACTATCAGAGTGTTGATGAAACACAGAAACTGCATCGGGATTGAATACAACAGTCACCATGCGCACTATCCTCAATGCGAGTAATATCTAAAACAGCCTACGCTTTGATCGTTCCCTGGAAGACCAGTAGTAGTTATTGATGCACATCTGAAGAAATTCTGTAATCTGTGGACTATCAGAGTGTTGATGAAACACAGTAATTGCATCGGGATTGAATACAACAGTCACCATGCGCACTTTCCTCCATGGGACTAATGTCTCTAACAGTCTACGATTTGATCGTTCCCTGGAAGACCAGTAGTAGTTTCCGATGCACATCTGGAGGCTTTCTGTAATCTGTGGACTATCATAGTGTTGATGAACCACAGAAATTGCATCGGGATTGAATACAACAATCACCATGCGCACTTTCCTCCATGGGAGTAATGTCTCAAACAGTCTACGCTTTGATCGTTCCCTGGTAGACCAGTAGTAGTTTCAATTGCACATCTGGAGGCATTCTGTAATCTGTGGACTACCAGAGTGTTGATGAAACACAGAAATTGCATCGGGATTGAATACAACAGTCACCATGCGCACTTTTCTCCATGGGAGTAATGTCTCTAACAGTCTACGCTTTGATCGTTCCCTGGAAGACCAGTAGTAGTTTCCGATGCACATATGGAGGGTTTCCGTAATGTGTGGACTATCATAGTGTTGATGAAACACAGATATTGCAACGGGATTGAATACAACAGTCACCATGCGCACTTTCCTCCATGGGAGTAATGTATCAAACAGTCTACGCTTCGATCGTTCCCTGGAAGACCAGTAGTAGTTTCCGATGCACATCTGGAGGCATTCTGTAGTCTGTGGAGTATCAGAGTATTGATGAAACACTGAAATTTATCGGGATTGAATACAACAGTCACCATGCGCACTTTCCTACACGGGAGTAATGTCTCAAACAGTCTACGTTTTGATCGTTCCCTGGAAGACCAGTAGTAGTTTCCGATGCACATGTGTAGGCTTTCCGTAATCTGTGGACTATCAGAGTGTTGATGAAACACAGAAATTGCATCGGGATTGAATACAACAGTCACCATGCGCACTTTCCACCATGGGAGTAATGTTTCAAATAGTTTACGCTTGATCGTTCCCTGGAAGACCAGTAGCAGTTTCCGATGCACATGTGGAGGCATTCTGTAATCTGTGGAGTATCAGAGTGTTGATGAAACACAGAAATTGCATCGGGATTGAATACAACAGTCACCATGCGCACTTTCCACCATGGGAGTAATGTTTCAAATAGTTTACGCTTGATCGTTCCCTGGAAGACCAGTAGCAGTTTCCGATGCACATGTGGAGGCATTCTGTAATCTGTGGACTATCAGAGTGTTGATGAAACACAGAAATTGCATCGGGATTGAATACAACAGTCACCATGCGCACTTTCCTCCATGGGAGTAATGTATCAAACAGTCTACGCTTTGACCGTTCCCTGGAAGACCAGTAGTAGTTTCCGATGCAATTCTGGAGGCATTCTGTAATCTGTGGAGTATCAGAGTGTTGATGAAACACAGAAATTGCATCGGGATTGAATACAACAGTCACCATGCGCACTTTTCTCCATGGGAGTAATGTCTCTAACAGTCTACGCTTTGATCGTTCCCTGGAAGACCAGTAGTAGTTTCCGATGCACATATGGAGGGTTTCCGTAATGTGTGGACTATCATAGTGTTGATGAAACACAGATATTGCATCGGGATTGCATACAACAATCACCATGCGCACTTTCCACCATGGGAGTAATGTTTCAAAGAGTCTACGCTTTGACCGTTCCCTGGAAGACCAGTAGTAGTTTCCGATGCAATTCTGGAGGCATTCTGTAATCTGTGGAGTATCAGAGTGTTGATGAAACACAGAAATTGCATCGGGATTTAATACAACAGTCACCATGCGCACATTCCTCCATAAAAGTAATGTCTCTACAGTCTACGCTTTGATCGTTCCCTGGAAAACCAGTAGTAGTTTCCGATGCACATCTGGAGGCATTCTGTAATCTGTGGAATATCAGAGTGTTGATGAAACACAGAAATTGCATCGGGATTGAATACAACAGTCACCATGCGCACATTCCTCCATAAAAGTATTGTTTCAACAGTCTACGCTTTGGTCGTTCCCTGGAAGACCTGTAGTAGTTTCCGATGCACATCTGGAGGCATTCTGTAATCTGTGGAATATCAGAGTGTTGATGAAACACAGAAATTGCATCGGGATTGAATACAACAGTCACCATGCGCACTTTCCTCCATGGGAGTAATGTATCAAACAGTCTACGCTTTGACCGTTCCCTGGAAGACCAGTAGTAGTTTCCGATGCAATTCTGGAGGCATTCTGTAATCTGTGGAGTATCAGAGTGTTGATGAAACACAGAAATTGCATCGGGATTGAATACAACAGTCACCATGCGCAGTTTCCTCCATTTGAGTGATGTCTCAAACAATCTACGCTTTGATCGTTCCCTGGAAGACCAGTAGTAGTTTCAGATGCACATCTGGGGGCTTTCTGTAATCTGTGGACTATCAGAGTGTTGATGAAACACAGAAATTGCCTCGGGATAGAATACAGCAGTCACAATGCGCATTTTCCTACATTGGAGTAATTCACAAACAGTCTATTCTTTGATAGTTCCCTGTTAGACCAGTAGAAGTTTCCGATGCACATCTGGAATCATTCTGTTGACTATTAGAGTGTTGATGAAACACAGAAATTGCATCGGGATTGAATACAATAGTCACTATGCGCACTTTCCGCCATGGGAGTAATGTCTCAGACAGTCTACGCTTTGATCTTTCCCTGGAAGACCAGTAGTAGTTTCCGATGCACATCTGGAGGCTTTCTGTACTCTGTGGAATATCAGAGTTTTGATGAAACACAGAAAGTGCATCGGGATTGAATACAACAGTCACCATGCGCACTTTCCTCCATGGGAGTAATGTCTCAAACAGTCTACGCTTTGATCGTTCCCTGGAAGACCAGTAGTAGTTTCCGATGCACATCTGGAGGCTTTCTGTACTCTGTGGAATATCAGAGTGTTGATGAAACACAGTAATTGCATCGGGATTGAATACAACAGCCACCATGCGCACTTTCCTCCATGGGAGTAATTCATAAACAGTCTATTCTTTGATAGTTCCCTGTTAGACCAGTAGAAGTTTCCGATGCACATCTGGAGGCATTCTGTTGACTATTAGAGTGTTGATGAAACACAGAAATTGCATCGGGATTGAATACAATAGTCACTATGCGCACTTTCCGCCATGGGAGTAATGTCTCAGACAGTCTACGCTTCGATCGTTCCCTGGAAGACCAGTAGTAGTTTCCGATGCACATCTGGAGGCATTCTGTAACCTGTGGAATATCAGAGTGTTGATGAAACACAGAAATTGCATCGGGATTGAATACAACAGTCACCATGCGCACTTTCCTCCATGGGAGTAATTCTCAAAGAGTCTATGCTTTGATCGTTCCCTGTAAGACCAGTAGTAGTTTCCGATGCACATCTGGTGGCATTCTGTAATCTGTGGACTATCAGAGTGTTGATGAAACTTAGAAATTGCATCGGGAATGAATACAACAGTCACCATGCGCAGTTTCCTCCATGGGAGTAATGTCTCAAACAGTCTACGCTTTGATCGTTCTCTGGAAGACCAGTAGTAGTTTCAGATGCACATCTAAGGGCTTTCTGTAATCTGTGGACTATCAGAGTGTTGATGAAACACAGTAATTGCCTCGGGATAGAACACAACAATCACCATGCGCACTTTCCTCCATGGGAGTAATTCTCAAACAGTCTATGCTTTGATCGTTCCCTGTAAGACCAGTAGTAGTTTCCGATGCACATCTCGAGGCATTCTGTACTCTGTGGTCTATCAGAGTGTTGATGAAACGCAGAAATTGCATCGGAATTGAATACAACAGTCACCATGAGCACTTTCCTCCATGGGAGTAATGTCTCTAACAGTCTACGCTTTGATCGTTCCCTGGAAGACCAGTAGTAGTTTCCGATGCACATCTGGAGGCATTCTGTACCCTGTGGACTATCAGAGTGTTGATGAAACAAAGTAATTGCATCGGGATTGAATACAACAGTCACCATGCGCACTTTCCTCCATGGGAGTAATTCTCAAACAGTCTATTCTTTGATCGTTCCCTGTAAGACCAGTAGTAGTTTCCGATGCACATCTGGAGGCATTCTGTTGACTATTAGAGTGTTGATGAAACATAGAAATTGCATCGGGATTGAGTACAACAGTCACCATGCGCACATTCCTCCAAAAAGTAATGTCTGAAACAGTCTACGATTTGATCGTTCCCTGGAAGACCAGTAGTAGATTCCGATAAACATCTGGAGGCATTCTGTAATCTGCGGACTATCAGAGTGATGATGAAACACAGAAATTGCATCGGGATGGAATACAACAGTCACCATGCGCACTTTTCCTCCATTGGAGTAATGTCTCAAACAGTCTACGCTTTGATCGTTCCCTGGAAGACCAGTAGTAGTTTCCGATGCACATTTGGCGGCATTCTGTAATTTGTGGACTATCAGGGAGTTGATGAAACACAGAAATTGCATCGGGATTGAATACAACAGTCACCATGCGCACATTCCTCCATGGGAGTAAACTCTCAAACAGTCTACGCTTTGATCGTCCCCTGGAGGACCAGTAGTAGTTTCCGATGAACATCTGGTGGCATTCTGTAAACTGTGGCCTATCAGAGTGTTGATGAAACACAGAAATTGCATCGGGATTGAATACAACAGTCACCATGCGCACTTTCCTCCACGGGAGGTATGTCTCAAACAGTCTACGCTTTGATCGTTCCCTGGAAGACCAGTAGTAGTTTCCGATGCACATCTGGCGGCATTCTGTAATCTGTGGACTATCAGAGTGTTGATGGAACACAGAAATTGCATCGGGATTGAATACAACACTCACCATGCGCACTTTCCTGCATGGGAGTAATGTCTCTAACAGTCTACGCTTTGATCGTTCCCCAGAAGACCACTAGTAGTTTCGTATGCGCATCTGGAGGATTTCTGTACACTGTGGACTATCAGAGTGTTGATGAAAGACAGAAATCGCATCGGAATTGAATACAACAGTCACCATCCGCACTTTCCTCCATGGGAGTAATCCTCACACAGTCTATGCTTTGACCGTTCCCTGTAAGACCAGTAGTAGTTTCCGATGCTCATCTGGTGGCATTGTGTAATATGTGGACTATCAGAGTGTTGATGAAACACAGAAATTGCATCGGGAATGAATACAACAGTCATCATGTGCAGTTTCCTCCATTTGAGTGATGTCTCAAACAGTCTACGCTTTGATCGTTCCCTGGAAGACCAGTAGTAGTTTCAGATGCACATCTGGGTGTTTTCTGTAATCTGTGGACTATCAGAGTGTTGATGAAACACAGAAATTGCCTCGGGATTGAATACAACAGTCACCATGCGCACTTTCCTCCATGGGAGTAATGTCTCTAACAGTCTACACTTTGATCGTTCCCTGGAAGACCAGTAGTAGTTTCCGATGCACATCTGGAGGCATTCTGTTGACTATTAGAGTGTTGATGAAACACAGAAATTGCATCGGGATTGAATACAATAGTCACTATGCGCACTTCCCGCCATGGGAGTAATGTCTCAGACAGTCTACGCTTTGATCGTTCCCTGGAAGACCAGTTGTAGTTTCCGATGCACATCTGGAGGCATTCTGTAACCTGTGGAATATCAGAGTGATGATGAAACACAGAAATTGCATCGGGATTGAATACAACAGTCACCTTGCGCACTTTCCTCCATGGGAGTAATTCTCAAAGAGTCTATGCTTTGATCGTTCCCTGTAAGACCAGCAGTAGTTTCCGATGCACATCTGGTGGCATTCTGTAATCTGTGGACTATCAGAGTGTTGATGAAACACAGAAATTGCATCGGGATTGAATACAACAGTCACCAGGCGCACTTTCCTCCATGGGAGTAATGTCTCAAACAGTCTACGCTTTGATCGTTCCCTGGAAGACCACTAGTAGTTTCTGATGCACATATGGTGGCATTATGTAATGTGTAGACTATCAGAGTGTTGATGAAACACAGTAATTCCATCGGGATTAAATTCAACAGTCACCATGCGCACTTTCCTCCATGGGAGTAATGTCTCTAACAGTCTACGTTTGATCGTTCCCTGGAAGACCAGTAGTAGTTTCCGATGCACATCTGGAGGCTTTCTGTTTTTTGTGGACTATCAGAGTGTTGATGAAACACAGAAATTGCATCGGGATTGAATACAACAGTCACCATGCGCACTTTCCTCCATGGGAGTAATGTCTCAAACAGTCAACGCTTTGATCGTTCCCTGGAAGACCAGTAGTAGTTTCCGATGCACAACTGAAGGCATTCTGTAATCTGTGGACCATCAGAGTGTTGATGAAACACAGAAATTGCATCGGGATTGAATACAATAGTCACCATGCGCACTTTCCGCCATGGGAGTTATGTCTCCAACAGTCTACGCTTTGATCGTTCCCTGGAAGACCAGTAGTAGTTTCCGGTGCACATCTGGACGCATTCTGTAATCTGTGGACTATCAGGGTGTTGATGAAACACGGAAACTGCATCGGGATTGAATACAACAGTCACCATGCGCACTATCCTCCAAGCGAGTAATATCTAAAACAGCCTACGCTTTGATCGTTCCCTGGAAGACCAGTAGTAGTTATTGATGCACATCTGAAGAAATTCTGTAATCTGTGGACTATCAGAGTGTTGATGAAACACAGTAATTGCATCGGGATTGAATACAACCGTCACCATGCGCACTTTCCTCCATGGGAGTAAATCTCAAAGAGTCTATGCTTTGATCGTTCCCTGTAAGACCAGTAGTAGTTTCCGATGCACATCTGGTGGCATTCTGTAATCTGTGGACTATCAGAGTGTTGACGAAACACAGAAATTGCATCGGGATTGAATACAACAGTCACCATGCGCACATTCCTCCATAAAAGTAATGTCTCAACAGTCTACGCTTTGATCGTTCCCTGGAAGACCAGTAGTAGTTTCCGATGCACATCTGGTGGCATTATGTAATGTGTAGACTATCAGAGTGTTGATGAAACACAGTAATTCCATCGGGATTAAATAGAACAGTCACCATGCGCACTTTCCTCCATGGGAGTAATGTCTCTAACAGTCTACGTTTGATCGTTCCCTGGAAGGCCAGTAGTAGTTTCCGATGCACATCTGGAGGCTTTCTGTTCTTTGTGGACTATCAGAGTGTTGATGAAACACAGTAATTGCATCGGGATTGAATACAACAGTGACCATGCGCACTTTCCTCCGTGGGAGTAATTGTCAAACAGTTTATTCATTGATCATTCCCTGTAAGACCAGTAGTAGTTTCCGATGCACATCTGGAGGCATTCTGTTGACTATTAGAGAGTTGATGAAACACAGAAATTTCACCGTGATTGAATACAATAGTCACTATGCGCATATTCCGCCATGGGAGCAATGTCTCAGACAGTCTACGCTTTGGTCTTTCATTGGAAGACCAGTAGTAGTTTCCGATGCACATCTTTAGGCATTCTGTAATTTGTGGACTATCAGAGTGTTGATGAAACACAGAAATTGCATCGGGATTGAATACAACAGTCACCAGGCGCACTTTCCTCCATGGGAGTAATGTCTCAAACAGTCTACGCTTTGATCGTTCCCTGGAAGACCACTAGTAGTTTCTGATGCACATCTGGTGGCATTATGTAATGTGTAGACTATCAGAGTGTTGATGAAACACAGTAATTCCATCGGGATTAAATACAACAGTCACCATGCGCACTTTCCTCCATGGGAGTAATGTCTCTAACAGTCTACGTTTGATCGTTCCCTGGAAGACCAGTAGTAGTTTCCGATGCACATCTGGAGGCTTTCTGTTCTTTGTGGACTATCAGAGTGTTGATGAAACACAGAAATTGCATCGGGATTGAATACAACAGTCACCATGCGCACTTTCCTCCATGGGAGTAATGTCTCAAACAGTCAACGCTTTGATCGTTCCCTGGAAGACCAGTAGTAGTTTCCGATGCACATCTGAAGGCATTCTGTAATCTGTGGACTATCAGAGTGTTGATGAAACACAGAAATTGCATCGGGATTGAATACAATAGTCACCATGCGCACTTTCCGCCATGTGAGTTATGTCTCCAACAGTCTACGCTTTGATCGTTCCCTGGAAGACCAGTAGTAGTTTCCGGTGCACATCTGGACGCATTCTGTAATCTGTGCACTATCAGAGTGTTGATGAAACACAGAAACTGCATCGGGATTGAATACAACAGTCACCATGCGCACTATCCTCCATGCGAGTAATATCTAAAACAGCTTACGCTTTGATCGTTCCCTGGAAGACCAGTAGTAGTTATTGATGCACATCTGAAGAAATTCTGTAATCTGTGGACTATCAGAGTGTTGATGAAACACAGTAATTGCATCGGGATTGAATACAACAGTCACCATGCGCACTTTCCTCCATGGGACTAATGTCTCTAACAGTCTACGATTTGATCGTTCCCTGGAAGACCAGTAGTAGTTTCCGATGCACATCTGGAGGCTTTCTGTAATCTGTGGACTATCATAGTGTTGATGAAACACAGAAATTGCATCGGGATTGAATACAACAATCACCATGCGCACTTTCCTCCATGGGAGTAATGTCTCAAACAGTCTACGCTTTGATCGTTCCCTGGTAGACCAGTAGTAGTTTCAATTGCACATCTGGAGGCATTCTGTAATCTGTGGACTACCAGAGTGTTGATGAAACACAGAAATTGCATCGGGATTGAATACAACAGTCACCATGCGCACTTTTCTCCATGGGAGTAATGTCTCTAACAGTCTACGCTTTGATCGTTCCCTGGAAGACCAGTAGTAGTTTCCGATGCACATATGGAGGGTTTCCGTAATGTGTGGACTATCATAGTGTTGATGAAACACAGATATTGCATCGGGATTGAATACAACAATCACCATGCGCACTTTCCACCATGGGAGTAATGTTTCAAAGAGTTTACGCTTTGATCGTTCCCTGGAAGACCAGTAGCAGTTTCCGATGCACATGTGGAGGCATTCTGTAATCTGTGGAGTTTCAGAGTGTTGATGAAACACAGAAATTGCATCGGGATTGAATACAACAGTCACCATGCGCACATTCCCCCATAAAAGTAATGTCTCAACAGTCTACGCTTTGATCGTTCCCTGGAAAACCAGTAGTAGTTTCCGATGCACATCTGGAGGCATTCTGTAATCTGTGGAATATCAGAGTGTTGATGATACACAGAAATTGCAAGGGGATTGAATACAACAGTCACCATGCGCACTTTCCTCCATGGGAGTAATGTATCAAACAGTCTACGCTTTGATCGTTCCCTGGAAGACCAGTAGTAGTTTCCGATGCACATCTGGAGGCATTCTGTAGTCTGTGGAGTATCAGAGTGTTGATGAAACACTGAATTTGCATCGGGACTGAATACAACAGTCACCATGCGCACTTTCCTACACGGGAGTAATGTCTCAAACAGTCTACATTTGATCGTTCCCTGGAAGACCAGTAGTAGTTTCCGATGCACATGTGTAGGCTTTCCGTAATCTGTGGACTATCAGAGTGTTGATGAAACACAGAAATTGCATCGGGATTGAATACAACAGTCACCATGCGCACTTTCCACCATGGGAGTAATGTTTCAAATAGTTTACGCTTGATCGTTCCCTGGAAGACCAGTAGCAGTTTCCGATGCACATGTGGAGGCATTCTGTAATCTGTGGACTATCAGAGTGTTGATTAAACTCAGAAATTGCATCGGGATTGAATACAACAGTCACCATGCGCACATTCCCCCATAAAAGTAATGTCTCAACAGTCTACGCTTTGATCGTTCCCTGGAAAACCAGTAGTAGTTTCCGATGCACATCTGGAGGCATTCTGTAATCTGTGGAATATCAGAGTGTTGATGATACACAGAAATTGCAAGGGGATTGAATACAACAGTCACCATGCGCACTTTCCTCCATGGGAGTAATGTATCAAACAGTCTACGCTTTGATCGTTCCCTGGAAGACCAGTAGTAGTTTCCGATGCACATCTGGAGGCATTCTGTAATCTGTGGACTACCAGAGTGTTGATGAAACACAGAAATTGCATCGGGATTGAATACAACAGTCACCATGCGCACTTTTCTCCATGGGAGTAATGTCTCTAACAGTCTACGCTTTGATCGTTCCCTGGAAGACCAGTAGTAGTTTCCGATGCACATATGGAGGGTTTCCGTAATGTGTGGACTATCATAGTGTTGATGAAACACAGATATTGCATCGGGATTGAATACAACAATCACCATGCGCACTTTCCACCATGGGAGTAATGTTTCAAAGAGTTTACGCTTTGATCGTTCCCTGGAAGACCAGTAGCAGTTTCCGATGCACATGTGGAGGCATTCTGTAATCTGTGGAGTTTCAGAGTGTTGATGAAACACAGAAATTGCATCGGGATTGAATACAACAGTCACCATGCGCACATTCCCCCATAAAAGTAATGTCTCAACAGTCTACGCTTTGATCGTTCCCTGGAAAACCAGTAGTAGTTTCCGATGCACATCTGGAGGCATTCTGTAATCTGTGGAATATCAGAGTGTTGATGATACACAGAAATTGCAAGGGGATTGAATACAACAGTCACCATGCGCACTTTCCTCCATGGGAGTAATGTATCAAACAGTCTACGCTTTGATCGTTCCCTGGAAGACCAGTAGTAGTTTCCGATGCACATCTGGAGGCATTCTGTAGTCTGTGGAGTATCAGAGTGTTGATGAAACACTGAATTTGCATCGGGACTGAATACAACAGTCACCATGCGCACTTTCCTACACGGGAGTAATGTCTCAAACAGTCTACATTTGATCGTTCCCTGGAAGACCAGTAGTAGTTTCCGATGCACATGTGTAGGCTTTCCGTAATCTGTGGACTATCAGAGTGTTGATGAAACACAGAAATTGCATCGGGATTGAATACAACAGTCACCATGCGCACTTTCCACCATGGGAGTAATGTTTCAAATAGTTTACGCTTGATCGTTCCCTGGAAGACCAGTAGCAGTTTCCGATGCACATGTGGAGGCATTCTGTAATCTGTGGACTATCAGAGTGTTGATTAAACTCAGAAATTGCATCGGGATTGAATACAACAGTCACCATGCGCACATTCCTCCATAAAAATATTGTTTCAACAGTCTACGCTTTGGTCGTTCCCTGGAAGACCTGTAGTAGTTTCCGATGCACATCTGGAGGCATTCTGTAATCTGTGGCATATCAGAGTGTTAATGAAACACAGAAATTGCATCGGGATTGAATACAACAGTCACCATGCGCACTTTCCTCCATGGGAGTAATGTATCAAAGAGTCTACGCTTTGATCGTTCCCTGGAAGACCAGTAGTAGTTTCCGATGCAATTCTGGAGGCATTTTGTAATCTGTGGAGTATCAGAGTGTTGATGAAACACAGAAATTGCATCGGGATTGAATACAACAGTCACCATGCGCACTTTTCTCCATGGGAGTAATTCTCAAACAGTCTATGCTTTGATCGTTCCCTGTAAGACCAGTAGTAGTTTCCGATGCTCATCTGGTGGCATTGTGTAATATGTGGAGTATCAGAGTGTTAATGAAACACAGAAGTTGCATCGGGAATGAATACAACAGTCACCATGCGCAGTTTCCTCCATTTGAGTGATGTCTCAAACAATCTACGCTTTGATCGTTCCCTGGAGGACCAGTGGTAGTTTCAGATGCACATCTGGGGGCTTTCTGTAATCTGTGGACTATCAGAGTGTTGATGAAACACAGAAATTGCCTCGGGATAGAATACAGCAGTCACAATGCGCACTTTCCTACATGGGAGTAATTCTCAAACAGTCTATGCTTTGATCGTTCCCTGTAAGACCCATAGTAGTTTCCGATGCACATCTCGAGGCATTCTGTACTCTGTGGACTATCAGAGTTTTGATGAAACACAGAAAGTGCATCGGGATTGAATACAACAGTCACCATGCGCACTTTCCTCCATGGGAGTAATGTCTCAAACTGTCTACGCTTTGATCGTTTCCTGGAAGACCAGTAGTAGTTTCCCATGCACATCTGGAGGCTTTCTGTACTCTGTGGAATATCAGAGTGTTGATGAAACACAGTAATTGCATCGGGATTGAATACAACAGTCACCATGCGCACTTTCCTCCATGGCAGTAATTCACAAACAGTCTATTCTTTGATAGTTCCCTGTTAGACCAGTAGAAGTTTCCGATGCACATCTGGAGGCATTCTGTTGACTATTAGAGTGTTGATGAAACACAGAAATTGCATCGGGATTGAATACAATAGTCACTATGCGCACTTTCCGCCATGGGAGTAATGTCTCAGACAGTCTACGCTTTGATCGTTCCCTGGAAGACCAGTAGTAGTTTCCGATGCACATCTGGAGGCATTCTGTAACCTGTGGAATATCAGAGTGTTGATGAAACACAGAAATTGCATCGGGATTGAATATAACAGTCACCATGCGCACTTTCCTCCATGGGAGTAATTCTCAAAGAGTCTAAGCTTTGATCGTTCCCTGTAAGACCAGTAGTAGTTTCCGATGCACATCTGGTGGCATGCTGTAATCTGTGGACTATCAGAGTGTTGATGAAACACAGAAATTGTATCGGGAATGAATACAACAGTCACCATGCGCAGTTTCCTCCTTGTGAGTAATGTCTCAAACAGTCTACGCTTTGATCGTTCCCTGGAAGACCAGTAGTAGTTTCAGATGCACATCTAAGGGCTTTCTGTAATCTGTGGACTATCAGAGTGTTGATGAAACACAGTAATTGCCTCGGGATAGAATACAACAGTCACCATGCGACCTTTCCTCCATGGGAGTAATTCTCAAACAGTCTATGCTTTGATCGTTCCCTGTAAGACCAGTAGTAGTTTCCGATGCACATCTCGAGGGATTCTGTACTCTGTGGTCTATCAGAGTTTTGATGAAACGCAGAAATTGCATCGGAATTGAATACAACAGTCACCATGAGCACTTTCCTCCATGGGAGTAATGTCTCTAACAGTCTACGCTTTGATCGTTCCCTGGAAGACCAGTAGTAGTTTCCGATGCACATCTGGAGGCATTCTGTACCCTGTGGACTATCAGAGTGTTGATGAAACACAGTAATTGCATCGGGATTGAATACAACAGTCACCATGCGCACTTTCCTCCATGGGAGTAATTCTCAAACAGTCTATTCTTTGATCGTTCCCTGTAAGACCAGTAGTAGTTTCCGATGCACATCTGGAGGCATTCTGTTGACTATTAGAGTGTTGATGAAACACAGAAATTGCATCGGGATTGAGTACAACAGTCACCATGCGCACATTCCTCCAAAAAGTAATGTCAGAAACAGTCTACGATTTGATCGTTCCCTGGAAGACCAGTAGTAGATTCCGATAAACATCTGGAGGCATTCTGTAATCTGCGGACTATCAGAGTGATGATGAAACACAGAAATTGCATCGGGATGGAATACAACAGTCACCATGCGCACTTTCCTCCATTGGAGTAATGTCTCAAACAGTCTACGCTTTGATCGTTCCCTGGAAGACCAGTAGTAGTTTCCGATGCACATCTGGCGGCATTCTGTAATTTGTGGACTATCAGGGAGTTGATGAAACACAGAAATTGCATCGGGATTGAATACAACAGTCACCATGCGCACATTCCTCCATGGGAGTAAAGTCTCAAACAGTCTACGCTTTGATCGTCCCCTGGAGGACCAGTAGTAGTTTCCGATGAACATCTGGTGGCATTCTGTAATCCGTGGCCTATCAGAGTGTTGATGAAACACAGAAATTGCATCGGGATTGAATACAACAGTCACCATGCGCACTTTCCTCCACGGGAGGTTTGTCTCAAACAGTCTACGCTTTGATCGTTCCCTGGAAGACCAGTAGTAGTTTCCGATGCACATCTGGCGGCATTCTGTAATCTGTGGACTATCAGAGTGTTGATGGAACACAGAAATTGCATCGGTATTGAATACAACAGTCACCATGCGCACTTTCTTGCATGGGAGTAATGTCTCTAACAGTCTACGCTTTGATCGTTCCCCAGAAGACCACTAGTAGTTTCCTATGCACATCTGGAGGATTTCTGTACACTGTGGACTATCAGAGTGTTGATGAAAGACAGAAATCGCATCGGAATTGAATACAACAGTCACCATCCGCACTTTCCTCCATGGGAGTAATTCTCACACAGTCTATGCTTTGATCGTTCCCTGTAAGACCAGTAGTAGTTTCCGATGCTCATCTGGTGGCATTGTGTAATATGTGGACTATCAGAGTGTTGATGAAACACAGAAATTGCATCGGGAATGAATACAACAGTCACCATGTGCAGTTTCCTCCATTTGAGTGATGTCTCAAACAGTCTACGCTTTGATCGTTCCCTGGAAGACCAGTAGTAGTTTCAGATGCACATCTGGGGGCTTTCTGTAATCTGTGGACTATCAGAGTGTTGATGAAACACAGAAATTGCCTCGGGATAGAATACAGCAGTCACAATGCGCACTTTCCTACATGGGAGTAATTCTCAAACAGTCTATGCTTTGATCGTTCCCTGTAAGACCCATAGTAGTTTCCGATGCACATCTCGAGGCACTCTGTACTCTGTGGACTATCAGAGTTTTGATGAAACACAGAAATTGCATCGGGATTGAATACAACAGTCACCATGCGCACTTTCCTCCATGGGAGTAATGTCCCTAACAGTCTACACTTTGATCGTTCCCTGGAAGACCAGTAGTAGTTTCCGATGCACATCTGGAGGCTTTCTGTACTCTGTGGAATATCAGAGTGTTGATGAAACACAGTAATTGCATCGGGATTGAATACAACAGTCACCATGCGCACGTTCCTCCATGGGAGTAATTCACAAACTGTCTATTCTTTGATAGTTCCCTGTTAGACCAGTAGTAGTTTCCGATGCACATCTGGAGGCATTCTGTTGACTATTAGAGTGTTGATGAAACACAGAAATTGCATCGGGATTGAATACAATATTCACTATGCGCACTTCCCGCCATGGGAGTAATGTCTCAGACAGTCTACGCTTTGATCGTTCCCTGGAAGACCAGTTGTAGTTTCCGATGCACATCTGGAGGCATTCTGTAACCTGTGGAATATCAGAGTGTTGATGAAACACAGAAATTGCATCGGGATTGAATACAACAGTCACCATGCGCACTTTCCTCCATGGGAGTAATTCTCAAAGAGTCTATGCTTTGATCGTTCCCTGTAAGACCAGTAGTAGCTTCCGATGCACATCTGGTGGCATTCTGTAATCTGTGGACTATCAGAGTGTTGATGAAACACAGAAATTGCATCGGGATTGAATACAACAGTCACCAGTCGCCACTTTCCTCCATGGGAGTAATGTCTCAAACAGTCTACGCTTTGATCGTTCCCTGGAAGACCACCAGTAGTTTCTGATGCACATCTGGTGGCATTATGTAATGTGTAGACTATCAGAGTGTTGATGAAACACAGTAATTCCATCGGGATTAAATACAACAGTCACCATGCGCACTTTCCTCCATGGGAGTAATGTCTCAAACTGTCTACGCTTTGATCGTTTCCTGGAAGACCAGTAGTAGTTTCCCATGCACATCTGGAGGCTTTCTGTACTCTGTGGAATATCAGAGTGTTGATGAAACACAGTAATTGCATCGGGATTGAATACAACAGTCACCATGCGCACTTTCCTCCATGGCAGTAATTCACAAACAGTCTATTCTTTGATAGTTCCCTGTTAGACCAGTAGAAGTTTCCGATGCACATCTGGAGGCATTCTGTTGACTATTAGAGTGTTGATGAAACACAGAAATTGCATCGGGATTGAATACAATAGTCACTATGCGCACTTTCCGCCATGGGAGTAATGTCTCAGACAGTCTACGCTTTGATCGTTCCCTGGAAGACCAGTAGTAGTTTCCGATGCACATCTGGAGGCATTCTGTAACCTGTGGAATATCAGAGTGTTGATGAAACACAGAAATTGCATCGGGATTGAATATAACAGTCACCATGCGCACTTTCCTCCATGGGAGTAATTCTCAAAGAGTCTAAGCTTTGATCGTTCCCTGTAAGACCAGTAGTAGTTTCCGATGCACATCTGGTGGCATGCTGTAATCTGTGGACTATCAGAGTGTTGATGAAACACAGAAATTGTATCGGGAATGAATACAACAGTCACCATGCGCAGTTTCCTCCTTGTGAGTAATGTCTCAAACAGTCTACGCTTTGATCGTTCCCTGGAAGACCAGTAGTAGTTTCAGATGCACATCTAAGGGCTTTCTGTAATCTGTGGACTATCAGAGTGTTGATGAAACACAGTAATTGCCTCGGGATAGAATACAACAGTCACCATGCGACCTTTCCTCCATGGGAGTAATTCTCAAACAGTCTATGCTTTGATCGTTCCCTGTAAGACCAGTAGTAGTTTCCGATGCACATCTCGAGGGATTCTGTACTCTGTGGTCTATCAGAGTTTTGATGAAACGCAGAAATTGCATCGGAATTGAATACAACAGTCACCATGAGCACTTTCCTCCATGGGAGTAATGTCTCTAACAGTCTACGCTTTGATCGTTCCCTGGAAGACCAGTAGTAGTTTCCGATGCACATCTGGAGGCATTCTGTACCCTGTGGACTATCAGAGTGTTGATGAAACACAGTAATTGCATCGGGATTGAATACAACAGTCACCATGCGCACTTTCCTCCATGGGAGTAATTCTCAAACAGTCTATTCTTTGATCGTTCCCTGTAAGACCAGTAGTAGTTTCCGATGCACATCTGGAGGCATTCTGTTGACTATTAGAGTGTTGATGAAACACAGAAATTGCATCGGGATTGAGTACAACAGTCACCATGCGCACATTCCTCCAAAAAGTAATGTCAGAAACAGTCTACGATTTGATCGTTCCCTGGAAGACCAGTAGTAGATTCCGATAAACATCTGGAGGCATTCTGTAATCTGCGGACTATCAGAGTGATGATGAAACACAGAAATTGCATCGGGATGGAATACAACAGTCACCATGCGCACTTTCCTCCATTGGAGTAATGTCTCAAACAGTCTACGCTTTGATCGTTCCCTGGAAGACCAGTAGTAGTTTCCGATGCACATCTGGCGGCATTCTGTAATTTGTGGACTATCAGGGAGTTGATGAAACACAGAAATTGCATCGGGATTGAATACAACAGTCACCATGCGCACATTCCTCCATGGGAGTAAAGTCTCAAACAGTCTACGCTTTGATCGTCCCCTGGAGGACCAGTAGTAGTTTCCGATGAACATCTGGTGGCATTCTGTAATCCGTGGCCTATCAGAGTGTTGATGAAACACAGAAATTGCATCGGGATTGAATACAACAGTCACCATGCGCACTTTCCTCCACGGGAGGTTTGTCTCAAACAGTCTACGCTTTGATCGTTCCCTGGAAGACCAGTAGTAGTTTCCGATGCACATCTGGCGGCATTCTGTAATCTGTGGACTATCAGAGTGTTGATGGAACACAGAAATTGCATCGGTATTGAATACAACAGTCACCATGCGCACTTTCTTGCATGGGAGTAATGTCTCTAACAGTCTACGCTTTGATCGTTCCCCAGAAGACCACTAGTAGTTTCCTATGCACATCTGGAGGATTTCTGTACACTGTGGACTATCAGAGTGTTGATGAAAGACAGAAATCGCATCGGAATTGAATACAACAGTCACCATCCGCACTTTCCTCCATGGGAGTAATTCTCACACAGTCTATGCTTTGATCGTTCCCTGTAAGACCAGTAGTAGTTTCCGATGCTCATCTGGTGGCATTGTGTAATATGTGGACTATCAGAGTGTTGATGAAACACAGAAATTGCATCGGGAATGAATACAACAGTCACCATGTGCAGTTTCCTCCATTTGAGTGATGTCTCAAACAGTCTACGCTTTGATCGTTCCCTGGAAGACCAGTAGTAGTTTCAGATGCACATCTGGGGGCTTTCTGTAATCTGTGGACTATCAGAGTGTTGATGAAACACAGAAATTGCCTCGGGATAGAATACAGCAGTCACAATGCGCACTTTCCTACATGGGAGTAATTCTCAAACAGTCTATGCTTTGATCGTTCCCTGTAAGACCCATAGTAGTTTCCGATGCACATCTCGAGGCACTCTGTACTCTGTGGACTATCAGAGTTTTGATGAAACACAGAAATTGCATCGGGATTGAATACAACAGTCACCATGCGCACTTTCCTCCATGGGAGTAATGTCCCTAACAGTCTACACTTTGATCGTTCCCTGGAAGACCAGTAGTAGTTTCCGATGCACATCTGGAGGCTTTCTGTACTCTGTGGAATATCAGAGTGTTGATGAAACACAGTAATTGCATCGGGATTGAATACAACAGTCACCATGCGCACGTTCCTCCATGGGAGTAATTCACAAACTGTCTATTCTTTGATAGTTCCCTGTTAGACCAGTAGTAGTTTCCGATGCACATCTGGAGGCATTCTGTTGACTATTAGAGTGTTGATGAAACACAGAAATTGCATCGGGATTGAATACAATATTCACTATGCGCACTTCCCGCCATGGGAGTAATGTCTCAGACAGTCTACGCTTTGATCGTTCCCTGGAAGACCAGTTGTAGTTTCCGATGCACATCTGGAGGCATTCTGTAACCTGTGGAATATCAGAGTGTTGATGAAACACAGAAATTGCATCGGGATTGAATACAACAGTCACCATGCGCACTTTCCTCCATGGGAGTAATTCTCAAAGAGTCTATGCTTTGATCGTTCCCTGTAAGACCAGTAGTAGCTTCCGATGCACATCTGGTGGCATTCTGTAATCTGTGGACTATCAGAGTGTTGATGAAACACAGAAATTGCATCGGGATTGAATACAACAGTCACCAGTCGCCACTTTCCTCCATGGGAGTAATGTCTCAAACAGTCTACGCTTTGATCGTTCCCTGGAAGACCACCAGTAGTTTCTAATGCACATCTGGTGGCATTATGTAATGTGTAGACTATCAGAGTGTTGATGAAACACAGTAATTCCATCGGGATTAAATACAACAGTCACCATGCGCACTTTCCTCCATGGGAGTAATGTCTCTAACAGTCTACGTTTGATCGTTCCCTGGAAGACCAGTAGTAGTTTCCGATGCACATCTGGAGGCTTTCTGTTTTTTGTGGACTATCAGAGTGTTGATGAAACACAGAAATTGCATCGGGATTGAATACAACAGTCACCATGCGCACTTTCCTCCATGGGAGTAATGTCTCAAACAGTCAACGCTTTGATCGTTCCCTGGAAGACCAGTTGTAGTTTCCGATGCACATCTGAAGGCATTCTGTAATCTGTGGATCATCAGAGTGTTGATGAAACACAGAAATTGCATCGGGATTGAATACAATAGTCACCATGCGCACTTTCCGCCATGGGAGTTATGTCACCAACAGTCTACGCTTTGATCGTTCCCTGGAAGACCAGTAGTAGATTCCGGTGCACATCTGGGGGCTTTCTGTAATCTGTGGACTATCAGAGTGTTGATGAAACACAGAAACTGCATCGGGATTGAATACAACAGTCACCATGCGCACTATCCTCCAAGCGAGTAATATCTAAAACAGCCTACGATTTGATCGTTCCCTGGAAGACCAGTAGTAGTTATTGATGCACATCTGAAGAAATTCTGTAATCTGTGGACTATCAGAGTGTTGATGAAACACAGTAATTGCATCGGGATTGAATACAACAGTCACCATGCGCACTTCCCTCCATGGGACTAATGTCTCTAACAGTCTACGCTTTGATCGTTCCCTGGAAGACCAGTAGTAGTTTCCGATGCACATCTGGAGGCTTTCTGCAATCTGTGGACTATCATAGTGTTGATTAAACACAGAAATTGCATCGGGATTGAATACAACAACACCATGCGCAATTTCCTCCATGGGAGTAATGTCTCAAACAGTCTACGCTTTGATCGTTCCCTGGTAGACCAGTAGTAGTTTCAATTGCACATCTGGAGGCATTCTGTAATCTGTGGACTACCAGAGTGTTGATGAAACACAGAAATTGCATCGGGATTGAATACAACAATCACCATGCGCACTTTCCTCCATGGGAGTAATGTCTCAAACAGTCAACGCTTTGATCGTTCCCTGGAAGACCAGTAGTAGTTTCCGATGCACATCTGAAGGCATTCTGTAATCTGTGGATCATCAGAGTGTTGATGAAACACAGAAATTGCATCGGGATTGAATACAATAGTCACCATGCGCACTTTCCGCCATGGGAGTTATGTCTCCAACAGTCTACGCTTTGATCGTTCCCTGGAAGACCAGTAGTAGATTCCGGTGCACATCTGGGGGCTTTCTGTAATCTGTGGACTATCAGAGTGTTGATGAAACACAGAAATTGCATCGGGATTGAATACAATAGTCACCATGCGCACTTTCCGCCATGTGAGTTATGTCTCCAACAGTCTACGCTTTGATCGTTCCCTGGAAGACCAGTAGTAGTTTCCGGTGCACATCTGGACGCATTCTGTAATCTGTGCACTATCAGAGTGTTGATGAAACACAGAAACTGCATCGGGATTGAATACAACAGTCACCATGCGCACTATCCTCCATGCGAGTAATATCTAAAACAGCTTACGCTTTGATCGTTCCCTGGAAGACCAGTAGTAGTTATTGATGCACATCTGAAGAAATTCTGTAATCTGTGGACTATCAGAGTGTTGATGAAACACAGTAATTGCATCGGGATTGAATACAACAGTCACCATGCGCACTTTCCTCCATGGGACTAATGTCTCTAACAGTCTACGATTTGATCGTTCCCTGGAAGACCAGTAGTAGTTTCCGATGCACATCTGGAGGCTTTCTGTAATCTGTGGACTATCATAGTGTTGATGAAACACAGAAATTGCATCGGGATTGAATACAACAATCACCATGCGCACTTTCCTCCATGGGAGTAATGTCTCAAACAGTCTACGCTTTGATCGTTCCCTGGTAGACCAGTAGTAGTTTCAATTGCACATCTGGAGGCATTCTGTAATCTGTGGACTACCAGAGTGTTGATGAAACACAGAAATTGCATCGGGATTGAATACAACAGTCACCATGCGCACTTTTCTCCATGGGAGTAATGTCTCTAACAGTCTACGCTTTGATCGTTCCCTGGAAGACCAGTAGTAGTTTCCGATTCACATATGGAGGGTTTCCGTAATGTGTGGACTATCATAGTGTTGATGAAACACAGATATTGCATCGGGATTGAATACAACAATCACCATGCGCACTTTCCACCATGGGAGTAATGTTTCAAAGAGTTTACGCTTTGATCGTTCCCTGGAAGACCAGTAGCAGTTTCCGATGCACATGTGGAGGCATTCTGTAATCTGTGGAGTTTCAGAGTGTTGATGAAACACAGAAATTGCATCGGGATTGAATACAACAGTCACCATGCGCACATTCCCCCATAAAAGTAATGTCTCAACAGTCTACGCTTTGATCGTTCCCTGGAAAACCAGTAGTAGTTTCCGATGCACATCTGGAGGCATTCTGTAATCTGTGGAATACCAGAGTGTTGATGAAACACAGAAATTGCAAGGGGATTGAATACAACAGTCACCATGCGCACTTTCCTCCATGGGAGTAATGTATCAAACAGTCTACGCTTTGATCGTTCCCTGGAAGACCAGTAGTAGTTTCCGATGCACATCTGGAGGCATTCTGTAGTCTGTGGAGTATCAGAGTGTTGATGAAACACTGAATTTGCATCGGGACTGAATACAACAGTCACCATGCGCACTTTCCTACACGGGAGTAATGTCTCAAACAGTCTACGTTTTGATCGTTCCCTGGAAGACCAGTAGTAGTTTCCGATGCACATGTGTAGGCTTTCCGTAATCTGTGGACTATCAGAGTGTTGATGAAACACAGAAATTGCATCGGGATTGAATACAACAGTCACCATGCGCACTTTCCACAATGGGAGTAATGTTTCAAATAGTTTACGCTTGATCGTTCCCTGGAAGACCAGTAGCAGTTTCCGATGCACATGTGAAGGCATTCTGTAATCTGTGGACTATCAGAGTGTTGATTAAACTCAGAAATTGCATCGGGATTGAATACAACAGTCACCATGCGCACATTCCTCCATAAAAATATTGTTTCAACAGTCTACGCTTTGGTCGTTCCCTGGAAGACCTGTAGTAGTTTCCGATGCACATCTGGAGGCATTCTGTAATCTGTGGAATATCAGAGTGTTAATGAAACACAGAAATTGCATCGGGATTGAATACAACAGTCACCATGCGCACTTTCCTCCATGGGAGTAATGTATCAAAGAGTCTACGCTTTGATCGTTCCCTGGAAGACCAGTAGTAGTTTCCGATGCAATTCTGGAGGCATTCTGTAATCTGTGGAGTATCAGAGTGTTGATGAAACACAGAAATTGCATCGGGATTGAATACAATAGTCACCATGCGCACTTTCCGCCATGGGAGTTATGTCTCCAACAGTCTACGCTTTGATCGTTCCCTGGAAGACCAGTAGTAGATTCCGGTGCACATCTGGGGGCTTTCTGTAATCTGTGGACTATCAGAGTGTTGATGAAACACAGAAATTGCATCGGGATTGAATACAATAGTCACCATGCGCACTTTCCGCCATGTGAGTTATGTCTCCAACAGTCTACGCTTTGATCGTTCCCTGGAAGACCAGTAGTAGTTTCCGGTGCACATCTGGACGCATTCTGTAATCTGTGCACTATCAGAGTCTTAATGAAACACAGAAATTGCATCGGGATTGAATACAACAGTCACCATGCGCACTTTTCTCCATGGGAGTAATTCTCAAACAGTCTATGCTTTGATCGTTCCCTGTAAGACCAGTAGTAGTTTCCGATGCTCATCTGGTGGCATTGTGTAATATGTGGAGTATCAGAGTGTTAATGAAACACAGAAATTGCATCGGGAATGAATACAACAGTCACCATGCGCAGTTTCCTCCATTTGAGTGATGTCTCAAACAATCTACGCTTTGATCGTTCCCTGGAAGACCAGTGGTAGTTTCAGATGCACATCTGGGGGCTTTCTGTAATCTGTGGACTATCAGAGTGTTGATGAAACACAGAAATTGCCTCTGGATAGAATACAGCAGTCACAATGCGCACTTTCCTACATGGGAGTAATTCTCAAACAGTCTATGCTTTGATCGTTCCCTGTAAGACCCATAGTAGTTTCCGATGCACATCTCGAGGCATTCTGTACTCTGTGGACTATCAGAGTTTTGATGAAACACAGAAAGTGCATCGGGATTGAATACAACAGTCACCATGCGCACTTTCCTCCATGGGAGTAATGTCTGAAACTGTCTACGCTTTGATCGTTCCCTGGAAGACCAGTAGTAGTTTCCCATGCACATCTGGAGGCTTTCTGTACTCTGTGGAATATCAGAGTGTTGATGAAACACAGTAATTGCATCGGGATTGAATACAACAGTCACCATGCGCACTTTCCTCCATGGCAGTAATTCACAAACAGTCTATTCTTTGATAGTTCCCTGTTAGACCAGTAGAAGTTTCCGATGCACATCTGGAGGCATTCTGTTGACTATTAGAGTGTTGATGAAACACAGAAATTGCATCGGGATTGAATACAATAGTCACTATGCGCACTTTCCGCCATGGGAGTAATGTCTCAGACAGTCTACGCTTTGATCGTTCCCTGGAAGACCAGTAGTAGTTTCCGATGCACATCTGGAGGCATTCTGTAACCTGTGGAATATCAGAGTGTTGATGAAACACAGAAATTGCATCGGGATTGAATATAACAGTCACCATGCGCACTTTCCTCCATGGGAGTAATTCTCAAAGAGTCTAAGCTTTGATCGTTCCCTGTAAGACCAGTAGTAGTTTCCGATGCACATCTGGTGGCATGCTGTAATCTGTGGACTATCAGAGTGTTGATGAAACACAGAAATTGTATCGGGAATGAATACAACAGTCACCATGCGCAGTTTCCTCCTTGTGAGTAATGTCTCAAACAGTCTACGCTTTGATCGTTCCCTGGAAGACCAGTAGTAGTTTCAGATGCACATCTAAGGGCTTTCTGTAATCTGTGGACTATCAGAGTGTTGATGAAACACAGTAATTGCCTCGGGATAGAATACAACAGTCACCATGCGACCTTTCCTCCATGGGAGTAATTCTCAAACAGTCTATGCTTTGATCGTTCCCTGTAAGACCAGTAGCAGTTTCCGATGCACATCTCGAGGGATTCTGTACTCTGTGGTCTATCAGAGTGTTGATGAAACGCAGAAATTGCATCGGAATTGAATACAACAGTCACCATGAGCACTTTCCTCCATGGGAGTAATGTCTCTAACAGTCTACGCTTTGATCGTTCCCTGGAAGACCAGTAGTAGTTTCCGATGCACATCTGGAGGCATTCTGTACCCTGTGGACTATCAGAGTGTTGATGAAACACAGTAATTGCATCGGGATTGAATACAACAGTCACCATGCGCACTTTCCTCCATGGGAGTAATTCTCAAACAGTCTATTCTTTGATCGTTCCCTGTAAGACCAGTAGTAGTTTCCGATGCACATCTGGAGTCATTCTGTTGACTATTAGAGTGTTGATGAAACACAGAAATGCATCGGGATTGAGTACAACAGTCACCATGCGCACATTCCTCCAAAAAGTAATGTCTGAAACAGTCTACGATTTGATCGTTCCCTGGAAGACCAGTAGTAGATTCCGATAAACATCTGGAGGCATTCTATAATCTGCGGACTATCAGAGTGATGATGAAACACAGAAATTGCATCGGGATGGAATACAACAGTCACCATGCGCACTTTCCTCCATTGGAGTAATGTCTCAAACAGTCTACGCTTTGATCGTTCCCTGGAAGACCAGTAGTAGTTTCCGATGCACATCTGGCGGCATTCTGTAATTTGTGGACTATCAGGGAGTTGATGAAACACAGAAATTGCATCGGGATTGAATACAACAGTCACCATGCGCACATTCCTCCATGGGAGTAAAGTCTCAAACAGTCTACGCTTTGATCGTCCCCTGGAGGACCAGTAGTAGTTTCCGATGAACATCTGGTGGCATTCTGTAATCCGTGGCCTATCAGAGTGTTGATGAAACACAGAAATTGCATCGGGATTGAATACAACAGTCACCATGCGCACTTTCCTCCACGGGAGGTTTGTCTCAAACAGTCTACGCTTTGATCGTTCCCTGGAAGACCAGTAGTAGTTTCCGATGCACATCTGGCGGCATTCTGTAATCTGTGGACTATCAGAGTGTTGATGGAACACAGAAATTGCATCGGTATTGAATACAACAGTCACCATGCGCACTTTCTTGCATGGGAGTAATGTCTCTAACAGTCTACGCTTTGATCGTTCCCCAGAAGACCACTAGTAGTTTCCTATGCACATCTGGAGGATTTCTGTACACTGTGGACTATCAGAGTGTTGATGAAAGACAGAAATCGCATCGGAATTGAATACAACAGTCACCATCCGCACTTTCCTCCATGGGAGTAATTCTCACACAGTCTATGCTTTGATCGTTCCCTGTAAGACCAGTAGTAGTTTCCGATGCTCATCTGGTGGCATTGTGTAATATGTGGACTATCAGAGTGTTGATGAAACACAGAAATTGCATCGGGAATGAATACAACAGTCACCATGTGCAGTTTCCTCCATTTGAGTGATGTCTCAAACAGTCTACGCTTTGATCATTCGATGGAAGACCAGTAGTAGTTTCAGATGCACATCTGGGGGCTTTCTGTAATCTGTGGACTATCAGATTGTTGATGAAACACAGAAATTGCCTCGGGATAGAATACAGCAGTCACAATGCGCACTTTCCTACATGGGAGTAATTCTCAAACAGTCTATGCTTTGATCGTTCCCTGTAAGACCCATAGTAGTTTCCGATGCACATCTCGAGGCACTCTGTACTCTGTGGACTATCAGAGTTTTGATGAAACACAGAAATTGCATCGGGATTGAATACAACAGTCACCATGCGCACTTTCCTCCATGGGAGTAATGTCCCTAACAGTCTACACTTTGATCGTTCCCTGGAAGACCAGTAGTAGTTTCCGATGCACATCTGGAGGCTTTCTGTACTCTGTGGAATATCAGAGTGTTGATGAAACACAGAAATTGCATCGGGATTGAATACAACAGTCACCATGCGCACGTTCCTCCATGGGAGTAATTCACAAACTGTCTATTCTTTGATAGTTCCCTGTTAGACCAGTAGTAGTTTCCGATGCACATCTGGAGGCATTCTGTTGACTATTAGAGTGTTGATGAAACACAGAAATTGCATCGGGATTGAATACAATATTCACTATGCGCACTTCCCGCCATGGGAGTAATGTCTCAGACAGTCTACGCTTTGATCGTTCCCTGGAAGACCAGTAGTAGTTTCCTATGCACATCTGGAGGCTTTCTGTAATCTGTGGAGTATCAGAGTGTTGATGAAACACAGAAATTGCGTCGGCATTGAATACAACAGTCACCATGCGCACTTTCCTCCAAGGGAGTAGTGTCTCAAACAGTCTATTCTTTGATCGTTCCCTGGAAGACCAGTAGTAGTTTCCGATGAACATCTGGAGGCATTCTGTAATCTGTGGACTATCAGAGTGTTGATGAAACACAGAAATTGCATTGGGATTGAATACAACTGTCACCATGCGCACTTTCCTCCATGGGAGTAATTCTCAAAGAGTCTATGCTTTGATCGTTCCCTGTAAGACCAGTAGTAGCTTCCGATGCACATCTGGTGGAATTCTGTAATCTGTGGACTATCAGAGTGTTGATGAAACACTGAAATTGCATCGGGATTGAATACAACAGTCACCAGTCGCCACTTTCCTCCATGGGAGTAATGTCTCAAACAGTCTACGCTTTGATCGTTCCCTGGAAGACCACTAGTAGTTTCTGATGCACATCTGGTGGCATTATGTAATGTGTAGACTATCAGAGTGTTGATGAAACACAGTAATTCCATCGGGATTAAATACAACAGTCACCATGCGCACTTTCCTCCATGGGAGTAATGTCTCTAACAGTCTACGTTTGATCGTTCCCTGGAAGACCAGTAGTAGTTTCCGTTGCACATCTGGAGGCTTTCTGTTTTTTCTGGACTATCAGAGTGTTGATGAAACACAGAAATTGCATCGGGATTGAATACAACAGTCACCATGCGCACTTTCCTCCATGGGAGTAATGTCTCAAACAGTCAACGCTTTGATCGTTCCCTGGAAGACCAGTAGTAGTTTCCGATGCACATCTGAAGGCATTCTGTAATCTGTGGATCATCAGAGTGTTGATGAAACACAGAAATTGCATCGGGATTGAATACAATAGTCACCATGCGCACTTTCCGCCATGGGAGTTATGTCTCCAACAGTCTACGCTTTGATCGTTCCCTGGAAGACCAGTAGTAGTTTCCGATGCACATCTGGAGGCTTTCTGCAATCTGTGGACTATCATAGTGTTGATGAAACACAGAAATTGCATCGGGATTGAATACAACAACCCAATGCGCAATTTCCTCCATGGGAGTAATGTCTCAAACAGTCTACGCTTTGATCGTTCCCTGGTAGACCAGTAGTAGTTTCAATTGCACATCTGGAGGCATTCTGTAATCTGTGGACTACCAGAGTGTTGATGAAACACAGAAATTGCATCAGGATTGAATACAACAGTCACCATGCGCACTTTTCTCCATGGGAGTAATGTCTCTAACAGTCTACGCTTTGATCGTTCCCTGGAAGACCAGTAGTAGTTTCCGATGCACATATGGAGGGTTTCCGTAATGTGTGGACTATCATAGTGTTGATGAAACACAGAAATTGCATCGGGATTGAATACAAACAACCACCATGCGCACTTTCCACCATGGAAGTAATGTTTCAAAGAGTTTACGCTTTGATCGTTCCCTGGAAGACCAGTAGCAGTTTCCGATGCACATGTGGAGGCACTCTGTAATCAGTGGAGTTTCAGAGTGTTGATGAAACCTCGAAATTGCATCGGCATTGAATACAACAGTCACCATGCGCACATTCCTCCATAAAAGTAATGTCTCAACAGTCTACGCTTTGATCGTGCCCTGGAAAACCAGTAGTAGTTTCCGATGCACATCTGGAGGCATTCTGTAATCTGTGGAATATCAGAGTGTTGATGAAACACAGAAATTGCAACGGGATTGAATACAACAGTCACCATGCGCACTTTCCTCCATGGGAGTAATGTATCAAACAGTCTACGCTTTGATCGTTCCCTGGAAGACCAGTAGTAGTTTCCGATGCACATCTGGAGGCATTCTGTAGTCTGTGGAGTATCAGAGTGTTGATGAAACACTGAAATTGCATCGGGATTGAATACAACAGTCACCATGCGCACTTTCCTACACGGGAGTAATGTCTCAAACAGTCTACGCTTTGATCGTTCCCTGGAAGACCAGTAGTAGTTTCCGATGCACATGTGTAGGCTTTCCGTAATCTGTGGACTATCAGAGTGTTGATGAAACACAGAAATTGCATCGGGAATGAATACAACAGTCACCATGCGCAGTTTCCTCCATTTGAGTGATGTCTCAAACAATCTACGCTTTGATCGTTCCCTGGAAGACGCGCACTTTCCTCCATGGGGGTAATTCACAAACAGTCTATTCTTTGATAGTTCCCTGTTAGACCAGTAGAAGTTTCCGATGCACATCTGGAGGCATTCTGTTGACTATTAGAGTGTTGATGAAACACAGAAATTGCATCGGGATGGAATACAATAGTCACTATGCGCACTTTCCGCCATGGGAGTAATGTCTCAGACAGTCTACGCTTTGATCGTTCCCTGGAAGACCAGTAGTAGTTTCCGATGCACATCTGGAGGCATTCTGTAACCTGTGGAATATCAGAGTGTTGATGAAACACAGAAATTGCATCGGGATTGAATACAACAGTAACCATGCGCACTTTCCTCCATGGGAGTAATTCTCAAAGAGTCTATGCTTTGATCGTTCCCTGTAAGACCAGTAGTAGTTTCCGATGCACATCTGGTGGCATTCTGTAATCTGTGGACTATCAGAGTGTTGATGAAACACAGAAATTGCATCGGGAATGAATACAACAGTCACCATGAGCACTTTCCTCCATGGGAGTAATGTCTCTAACAGTCTACGCTTTGATCGTTCCCTGGAAGACCAGTAGTAGTTTCCGATGCACATCTGGAGGCATTCTGTACCCTGTGGACTATCAGAGTGTTGATGAAACACAGTAATTGCATCGGGCTTGAATACAACAGTCACCATGCGCACTTTCCTCCATGGGAGTAATTCTCAAACAGTCTATTCTTTGATCGTTCCCTGTAAGGCCAGTAGTAGTTTCCGATGCACATCTGGAGGCATTCTGTTGACTATTAGAGTGTTGATGAAACACAGAAATTGCATCGGGATTGAGTACAACAGTCACCATGCGCACATTCCTCCAAAAAGTAATGTCTGAAACAGTCTACGATTTGATCGTTCCCTGGAAGACCAGTAGTAGATTCCGATAAACATCTGGAGGCATTCTGTAATCTGCGGACTATCGGAGTGATGATAAAACACAGAAATTGCATCGGGATGGAATACAACAGTCACCATGCGCACTTTCCTCCATTGGAGTAATGTCTCAAACAGTCTACGCTTTGATCGTTCCCTGGAAGACCAGTAGTAGTTTCCGATGCACATCTGGCGGCATTCTGTAATTTGTGGACTATCAGGGAGTTGATGAAACACAGAAATTGCATCGGGATTGAATACAACAGTCACCATGCGCACATTCCTCCATGGGAGTAAAGTCTCAAACAGTCTACGCTTTGATCGTCCCCTGGAGGACCAGTAGTAGTTTCCGATGAACATCTGGTGGCATTCTGTAATCTGTGGCCTATCAGAGTGTTGATGAAACACAGAAATTGCATCGGCATTGAATACAACAGTCACCATGCGCACTTTCCTCCACGGGAGGTATGTCTCAAACAGTCTACGCTTTGATCGTTCCCTGGAAGACCAGTAGTAATTTCCGATGCACATCTGGCGGCATTCTGTAATCTGTGGACTATCAGAGTGTTGATGGAACACAGAAATTGCATCGGGATTGAATACAACAGTCACCATGCGCACTTTCCTGCATGGGAGTAATGTCTCTAACAGTCTACGCTTTGATCGTTCCCCAGAAGACCACTAGTAGTTTCCTATGCACATCTGGAGGATTTCTGTACACTGTGGACTATCAGAGTGTTGATGAAAGACAGAAATCGCATCGGAATTGAATACAACAGTCACCACCCGCACTTTCCTCCATGGGAGTAATTCTCACACAGTCTATGCTTTGATCGTTCCCTGTAAGACCAGTAGTAGTTTCCGATGCTCATCTGGTGGCATTGTGTAATATGTGGACTATCAGAGTGTTGATGAAACACAGAAATTGCATCGGGAATGAATACAACAGTCACCATGTGCAGTTTCCTCCATTTGAGTGATGTCTCAAACAGTCTACGCTTTGATCGTTCCCTGGAAGACCAGTAGTAGTTTCAGATGCACATCTGGGGGCTTTCTGTAATCTGTGGACTATCAGAGTGTTGATGAAACACGGAAATTGCCTCGGGATAGAATACAGCAGTCACAATGCGCACTTTCCTACATGGGAGTAATTCTCAAACAGTCTATGCTTTGATCGTTCCCTGTATGACCCATAGTAGTTTCCGATGCACATCTCGAGGCATTCTGTACTCTGTGGACTATCAGAGTTTTGATGAAACACAGAAATTGCATCGGGATTGAATACAACAGTCACCATGCGCACTTTCCTCCATGGGAGTAATGTCTCTAACAGTCTACACTTTGATCGTTCCCTGGAAGACCAGTAGTAGTTTCCGATGCACATCTGGAGGCTTTCTGTACTCTGTGGAATATCAGAGTGTTGATGAAACACAGTAATTGCATCGGGATTGAATACAACAGTCACCATGCGCACTTTCCTCCATGGGAGTAATTCACAAACAGTCTATTCTTTGATAGTTCCCTGTTAGACCAGTAGTAATTTCCGATGCACATCTGGAGGCATTCTGTTGACTATTAGAGTGTTGATGAAACACAGAAATTGCATCGGGATTGAATACAATAGTCACTATGCGCACTTCCCGCCATGGGAGTAATGTCTCAGACAGTCTACGCTTTGATCGTTCCCTGGAAGACCAGTTGTAGTTTCCGATGAACATCTGGAGGCATTCTGTAACCTGTGGAATATCAGAGTGTTGATGAAACACAGAAATTGCATCGGGATTGAATACAACAGTCACCATGCGCACTTTCCTCCATGGGAGTAATGTATCAAACAGTCTACGCTTTGATCGTTCCCTGGAAGACCAGTAGTAGTTTCCGATGCACATCTGGAGGCAATCTGTAATCTGTGGACTATCAGAGTGTTGATGAAACACAGAAATTGCATCGGGATTGAATACAACAGTCACCATGCGCACTTTCCTACATGGGAGTAATGTCTCAAACAGTCTACGTTTTGATCGTTCACTGGAAGACCAGTACTAGTTTCCGATGCACATCTGGTGGCATTCTGTAATCTGTGGACTATCAGAGTGTTGATGAAACACAGAAATGGCATCGGGATTGAATACAACAGTCACCATCCGCACTCTCCTCCATGGGAGTAATGTCTGAAACAGTCTACGATTTGATCGTTCCCTGGAAGACCAGTAGTTGTTCCCGATGCACATCTGGGGGCATTCTGTAATCTGTGGACTATCACAGTGTTGATGAAACACAGAAATTGCATAGGGAATGAATACAACAGTCACCATTCGCACTTTCCTCCACGGGAGGTGTGTCTCAAACAGTCTACGCTTTGATCGTTCCCTGGAAGACCAGTAGTAGTTTCCGATGCACATCTGGTGGCATTCTGTAATCTGTGGCCTATCAGAGTGTTGATGAAACACAGAAATTGCATCGGGATTGAATACAACAGTCACCATGAGCACATTCCTATATAAAAGTAATGTCTGAAACAGTCTACGATTTGATCGTTGCCTGGAAGACCAGTAGTAGATTCCGATAAACATCTGGCGGCATTCTGTAATCTGCGGACTATCAGAGTGATGATGAAACACAGAAATTGCATCGGGAATGAATACAACAGTCACCATGCGCAGTTTCCTCCATGGGAGTGATGTCTCAAACAGTCTACGCTTTGATTGTTCCCTGGAAGACCAGTAGTAGTTTCAGATGCACATCTAAGAGCTGTCTGTAATCTGTGGACTATCAGAGTGTTGATGAAACACAGTAATTGCCACAGGATACAATACAACAGTCACCATGCGCACTTTCCTCCATGGGAGTAATTCTCAAACAGTCTATTCTTTGATCGTTCCCTGTAAGACCAGTAGTAGTTTCCGATGCACATCTCGAGGCATTCTGTACTCTGTGGTTTATCAGAGTGTTGATGAAACGCAGAAATTGCATCGGGATTGAATACAACAGTCACCATGAGCACTTTCCTCCATGGGAGTAATGTCTCTAACAGTCTACGCTTTGATCGTTCCCTGGAAGACCAGTAGTAGTTTCCGATGCACATCTGGAGGCATTCTGTACCCTGTAGACTATCAGAGTGTTGATGAAACACAGTAATTGCATCGGGATTGAATACAACAGTCACCATGCGCACTTTCCTCCATGGGAGTAATTCTCAAACAGTCTATTCTTTGATCGTTCCCTGTAAGACCAGTAGTAGTTTCCGATGCACATCTGGAGGCATTCTGTTGACTATTAGAGTGTTGATGAAACACAGAAATTGCATCGGGATTGAGTACAACAGTCACCATGCGCACATTCCTCCATAAAAGTAATGTCTGAAACAGTCTACGATTTGATCGTTCCCTGGAAGACCAGTAGTAGATTCCGATAAACATCTGGAGGCATTCTGTAATCTGCGGACTATCAGAGTGATGATGAAACACAGAAATTGCATCGGGATTGAATACAACAGTCACCATGCGCGCTTTCCTCCATTGGAGTAATGTCTCAAACAGTCTACGCTTTGATCGTTCCCTGGAAGACCAGTAGTAGTTTCCGATGCACATCTGGCAGCATTCTGTAATTTGTGGACTATCAGAGAGTTGATGAAACACAGAAATTGCATCGGGATTGAATACAACAGTCACCATTCGCACTTTCCTCCACGGGAGGTATGTCTCAAACAGTCTACGCTTTGATCGTTCCCTGGAAGACCAGTAGTAGTTTCCGATGCACATCTGGCGGCATTCTGTAATCTGTGGACTATCAGAGTGTTGATGGAACACAGATATTGCATCGGGATTGAATACAACAGTCTCCATGCGCAGTTTCCTCCATGGGCGTAATGTCTCAAACAGTCTACGCTTTCATCGTTCCCTGTAAGACCAGTAATAGTTTACGATGAAGATCTGGATTCATTCTGTAATCTGTGGACTATCAGAATGTTGATGAAACACAGAAATTGTATCGGGATTGAATACAACAGTCACCATGCGCACTTTCCTGCATGGGAGTAATGTCTCCAACAGTCTACGCTTTGATCGTTCCCCAGAAGACCAGTAGTAGTGTCCTATGCACATCTGGAGGATTTCTGTACACTGTGGACTATCAGTGTGTTGATGAAAGACAGAAATTGCATCGGAATTGAATACAACAGTCACCATCCGCACTTTCCTCCATGGGAGTAATTCTCAAACAGTCTATGTTTTGATCGTTCCCTGTAAGACCAGTAGTAGTTTCCGATGCACATCTGGTGGCATTCTGTAATCTGTGGACTATCAGAGTGTTGATGAAACACAGAAATTGCATCGGGAATGAATACAACAGTCACCATGCGCAGTTTCCTAAATGGGAGTGATGTTTCAAACAGTCTACGCTTTGATCGTTCCCTGGAAGACCAGTAGTAGTTTCCTATGCACATCTGGGGGCTTTCTGTAGTCTGTGGACTATCAGAGTGTTGATGAAACACAGATATTTCCTCGGGATAGAATACAACAGTCACCATGCGCACTTTCCTCCATGGGAGTAATTCTCAAACAGTCTATGACTTGATCGTTCCCTGTAAGACCAGTAGTAGTTTCCGATGCACATCTCGAGGCATTCTGTACTCTGTGGACTATCAGAGTGTTGATGAAACACAGAAATTGCATCGGGATTGAATACAACAGTCACCATGAGCACTTTCCTCCATGGGAGTAATGTCTTTAACAGTCTACGCTTTGATCGTTCCCTGGAAGACCAGTAGTAGTTTCCGATGCACATCTGGAGGCTTTCTGTACTCTGTGGACTATCAGAGTGTTGATGAAACACAGTAATAGCATCGGGACTGAATACAACAGTCACCATGCGCACTTTCCTCCATGGGAGTAATTCTCAAACAGTCTATTCTTTGATCGTTCCCTGTAAGACCAGTAGTAGTTTCCAATGCACATCTGGAGGCATTCTGTTGACTATTAGAGTGTTGATGAAACACAGAAATTGCATCGGGATTGAGTACAACAGTCACCATGCGCCCATTCCTCCATAAAAGTAATGTCTGAAACAGTCTACGATTTGATCGTTCCCTGGAAGACCAGTAGTAGATTCCGATGAACATCTGAAGGCATTATGTAATCTGCGGACTATCAGAGTGATGATGAATCACAGAAATTGCATCGGGATTGAATACAACAGTCACCATGCGCACTTTCCTCCATTGGAATAATGTCTCAAACAGTCTACGCTTTGATCGTTCCCTGGAAGACCAGTAGTAGTTTCCGATGCACATCTGGAGGCATTCTGTAATATGTGGACTTTCAGAGTGTTGATGAAACACAGAAATTGCATCGGGATTGAATACAACAGTCACCATGCGCACATTCCTCCATGGGAGTAAAGTCTCAAACAGTCTACGCTTTGATCGTCCCCTGGAAGTCCAGTAGTAGTTTCCGATGAACATCTGGAGGCATTCTGTAATCTGTGGACTATCAGAATGTTGATGAAACACAGAAATTGCATCGGGATTGAATACAACAGTCACCATGCGCACTTTCCTCCACGGGAGGTATGTCTCAAACAGTCTACTCTTTGATCGTTCCCTGGAAGACCAGCAGTAGTTTCCGATGCACATCTGGCGGCATTCTGTAATCTGTGGACTATCAGAATGTTGATGAAACTCAGAAATTGCATCGGGATTGAATACAACAGTTACTATGCGCACTTTCCTCCACGGGAGGTATGTCTCAAACAGTCTACGCTTTGATCGTTCCCTGGAAGACCAGTAGTAGTTTCCTATTCACATCTGGCGGCATTCTGTAATCTGTGGACTATCAGAGTGTTGATGGAACACAGAAATTGCATCGGGACTGAATACAACAGTCTCCATGCGCAGTTTCCTCCATGGGAGTAATGTCTCAAACAGTCTACGCTTTGATCGTTCCCTTGAAGACCAGTAGTAGTTTCCGATGCACATCTGGTGGCATTCTGTAATCTGTGGCCTATCAGAGTGTTGATGAAACACAGAAATTGCATCGGGACTGAATACAACAGTCACCATGCGGACTTTCCTCCATGCGAGTAATGTCTCTAACAGTCTACGTTTTGATCGTTCCCCAGATGACCAGTAGTAGTTTCCTATGCACATCTGGAGGCTTTCTGTACACTGTGGAATATCAGAGTGTTGAAACACAGAAATTGCATCGGGGTTGAATACAACAGTCTCCATGCGCTGTTTCCTCCATGGGACTAATGTCCCAAACAGTCTACGCTTTCATCGTTCCCTAGAAGACCAGTAATAGTTTACGATGAACATCTGGAGGCATTCTGTAATCTGTGGACTATCAGAATGTTGATGAAATACAGAAATTGCATCGGGGTTGAATACAACAGTCTCCATGTGCAGTTTCCTCCATGGAAGTAATGTCTCAAACAGTGTACGCTTTCATCGTTCCCTGGAAGACCAGTAATAGATTACGATGAACATCTGGAGGCATTCTGTAATCTGTGGACTTTCAGAATGTTGATGAAACACAGAAATTGCATCGGGATTGAATACAAGAGTCACCATGCGCTCTTACCTCCATGGGAGTAATGTCTCTAACAGTCTACGCTTTGATCGTTCCCCAGAAGACCAGTAGTAGTTTCCTATGCACATCTGGTGGCATTCTGCAATCTGTGGCCTATCAGATTGTTGATGAAACACAGAAATTGCATCGGGATTGAATACGACAGTCACCATGCGGACTTTCCTCCATGTGAGTAATGTCTCTAACAGTCTACGCTTTGATCGTTCCACAGAAGACCAGTAGTAGTTTCCTATGCACATCTGGAGGCTTTCTGTACACTTTGGACTATCAGAGTGTTGATGAAACACAGAAATTGCATCGGGGTTGAATACAACAGTCTCCATGCGCAGTTTCCTCCATGGGAGTAATGTCTCAAACAGTCTACGCATTCATCGTTCCCTGGAAGACCAGTAATAGTTTACGATGAACATCTGGAGGCATTCTGTAATCTGTGGACTATCAGAATGTTGATGAAATACAAAAATTGCATCGGGGTTGAATACAACTGTCTCCATGCGCAGTTTCCCCAAAGGGAGTAATGTCTCAAACAGTCTACGCTTTCATCGTTCCCTGGAAGACCAGTAATAGTTTACGATGAACATCTGGAGGCATTCTGTAATCTGTGGACTATCAGAATGTTGATGAAACACAAAAATTGCATCGGGATTGAATACAACAGTCACCATGCGCACTTTCCTCCATGGGAGTAATGTCTCTAACAGTTTACGCTTTGATCGTTCCCTAGAAGACCAGTAGTGGTTTCCTGTGCACATCAGGAGGATTTCTGTACACTGTGGACTATCAGAGTGTTGATGAAAGACAGAAATTGCATCGGGGTTGAATACAACAGTCTCCATTTGCAGTTTCCTCCATGGGAGTAATGTCTCAAACAGTCTACGCTTTGATCGTTCCCTTGAAGACCAGTAGTAGTTTCCGATGCACATCTCGAGGCATTCTGTACTCTGTGGACTATCAGAGTGTTGATGAAACACAGAAATTGCATCGGGATTGAATACAACAGTCACCATGAGCACTTTCCTCCATGGGAGTAATGTCTCTAACAGTCTACGCTTTGATCTTTCCCTGGAAGACCAGTAGTAGTTTCCGATGCAAATCTAGAGGCTTTCTGTACTCTGTGGACTATCAGAGTGTTGATGAAACACAGTAATTGCATCGGGATTGAATACAACAGTCACCATGCGCAATTTCCTCCATGGGAGTAATTCTCAAACAGTCTATTCTTTGATCGTTCCCTGTAAGACCAGTAGTAGTTTCCGATGCACATCTGGAGGCATTCTGTTGACTATTAGAGTGTTGATGAAACACAGAATTTGTGTCGGGATTGAATACAACAGTCACCATGCGCACTTTCCTCCACGGGAGTACTGTCTCAAACAGTCTACGATTTGATCGTTTCCTCGACGACCAGTAGTAGTTTCCGATGCACATCTGGTGGCATTCTGTAATGTGTAGACTATCAGAGTGTTGATGAAACACAGTAATTGGATCGGGATTGAATACAACAGTCACCATGCGCAGTTTCCTCCATGGGAGTAATGTCTCTAACAGTCTACGATTTTAACGTTCCCTGGAAGACCAGTAGTAGTTTCCTATGCACATCTGGAGGCTTTCTGTACAATGTGGACTATCAGAGTGCTGATGAAAGACAGAAATTGCATCGGGGTGTAATACAAGAGTCTCCATGCGCAGTTTCCTCCATGGGAGTAAAGTTCTAACAGTTTACGCTTTGACCGTTCCCAGGAAGACCAGTAGTAGTTACCGATGCACATCTGGAGGCTTTCTGTTCTCTGTGGACTATCAGAGTGTTGATGAAACACAGAAATTGCATCGGGATTGAATACAACAGTCACCATGCGCACTTTGCTCCATGGGAGTAATTCTCAAACAGTCTATGCTTTGATCGTTTCCTGTAAGACCAGTAGTTGTTTCCGATGCACATCTCGAGGCATTCTGTACTCTGAGGACTATTAGAGTGTTGATGAAACACAGAAACTGCATTGGGATTGAATACAACAGTCACTATGCGCACTTTCCTCCATGGGAGTAATGTCTCTAACAGTCTACGCTTTGATCGTTCCTGGTTGACCAGAAGTTGTTTCCGATGCACATCTGGAGGCATTCTGTAGTCTGTGGACTATCAGAGTGTTGATGAAACACAGAAATTGCGTCGGGATTGAATACAACAGTCACCATGCGCACTTCACTGCATGGGAGTAATGTCTCTAACAGTCTACGCTTTGATTGTTCCCTGGAAGACCAGTAGTAGTTTCAATTGCACATCTGGAGGCATTCTGTAATCTGTGGACTAAAAGAGTGTCGGTGAAACACAGAAATTGCATCGGAATTGAATACAACAGTCACCATGCGCACTTTACTCCATCGGAGTAATGTTTCAAAGAGTTTACGCTTTGATCGTTCCCTGGAAGACCAGTAGCAGTTTCCGATGCACATCTGTGGAGTATCAGAGTATTGATGAAACACAGAAATTGCGTCGGGATTGAATACAACAGTCTCCATGCGCAGTTTCCTCCATGGGAGTAATGTCTCAAACAGTCTACGCTTTGATCGTTCCCTTGAAGACCAGTAGTAGTTTCCGATGCACATCTGGTGGCATTCTGTAATCTGTGGCCTATCAGAGTGTTGATGAAACACAGAAATTGCATCGGGACTGAATACAACAGTCACGATGCGGACTTTCCTCCATGCGAGTAATGTCTCTAACAGTCTACGTTTTGATCGTTCCCCAGAAGACCAGTAGTAGTTTCCTATGCACATCTGGAGGCTTTCTGTACACTGTGGAATATCAGAGTGTTGAAACACAGAAATTGCATCGGGGTTGAATACAACAGTCTCCATGCGCTGTTTCCTCCATGGGACTAATGTCCCAAACAGTCTACGCTTTCATCGTTCCCTAGAAGACCAGTAATAGTTTACGATGAACATCTGGAGGCATTCTGTAATCTGTGGACTATCAGAATGTTGATGAAATACAGAAATTGCATCGGGGTTGAATACAACAGTCTCCATGTGCAGTTTCCTCCATGGGAGTAATGTCTCAAACAGTGTACGCTTTCATCGTTCCCTGGAAGACCAGTAATAGATTACGATGAACATCTGGAGGCATTCTGTAATCTGTGGACTTTCAGAATGTTGATGAAACACAGAAATTGCATCGGGATTGAATACAAGAGTCACCATGCGCTCTTTCCTCCATGGGAGTAATGTCTCTAACAGTCTACGCTTTGATCGTTCCCCAGAAGACCAGTAGTAGTTTCCTATGCACATCTGGTGGCATTCTGCAATCTGTGGCCTATCAGATTGTTGATGAAACACAGAAATTGCATCGGGATTGAATACAACAGTCACCATGCGGACTTTCCTCCATGTGAGTAATGTCTCTAACAGTCTACGCTTTGATCGTTCCACAGAAGACCAGTAGTAGTTTCCTATGCAAATCTGGAGGCTTTCTGTACACTGTGGACTATCAGAGTGTTGATGAAACACAGAAATTGCATCGGGGTTGAATACAACAGTCTCCATGCGCAGTTTCCTCCATGGGAGTAATGTCTCAAACAGTCTACGCATTCATCGTTCCCTGGAAGACCAGTAATAGTTTACGATGAACATCTGGAGGCATTCTGTAATCTGTGGACTATCAGAATGTTGATGAAATACAAAAATTGCATCGGGGTTGAATACAACAGTCTCCATGCGCAGTTTCCTCAAAGGGAGTAATGTCTCAAACAGTCTACGCTTTCATCGTTCCCTGGAAGACCAGTAATAGTTTACGATGAACATCTGGAGGCATTCTGTAATCTGTGGACTATCAGAATGTTGATGAAACACAAAAATTGCATCGGGATTGAATACAACAGTCACCATGCGCACTTTCCTCCATGGGAGTAATGTCTCTAACAGTTTACGCTTTGATCGTTCCCTAGAAGACTAGTAGTGGTTTCCTGTGCACATCAGGAGGATTTCTGTACACTGTGGACTATCAGAGTGTTGATGAAAGACAGAAATTGCATCGGGGTTGAATACAACAGTCTCCATTTGCAGTTTCCTCAAAGGGAGTAATGTCTCAAACAGTCTACGCTTTCATCGTTCCCTGGAAGACCAGTAGTAGTTTCCGATGCAAATCTAGAGGCTTTCTGTACTCTGTGGACTATCAGAGTGTTGATGAAACACAGTAATTGCATCGGGATTGAATACAACAGTCACCATGCGCAATTTCCTCCATGGGAGTAATTCTCAAACAGTCTATTCTTTGATCGTTCCCTGTAAGACCAGTAGTAGTTTCCGATGCACATCTGGAGGCATTCTGTTGACTATTAGAGTGTTGATGAAACACAGAATTTGTGTCGGGATTGAATACAACAGTCACCATGCGCACTTTCCTCCACGGGAGTACTGTCTCAAACAGTCTACGATTTGATCGTTCCCTCGACGACCAGTAGTAGTTTCCGATGCACATCTGGTGGCATTCTGTAATGTGTAGACTATCAGAGTGTTGATGAAACACAGTAATTGGATCGGGATTGAATACAACAGTCACCATGCGCAGTTTCCTCCATGGGAGTAATGTCTCTAACAGTCTACGATTTTAACGTTCCCTGGAAGACCAGTAGTAGTTTCCTATGCACATCTGGAGGCTTTCTGTACAATGTGGACTATCAGAGTGCTGATGAAAGACAGAAATTGCATCGGGGTGTAATACAAGAGTCTCCATGCGCAGTTTCCTCCATGGGAGTAAAGTTCTAACAGTTTACGCTTTGACCGTTCCCAGGAAGACCAGTAGTAGTTACCGATGCACATCTGGAGGCTTTCTGTTCTCTGTGGACTATCAGAGTGTTGATGAAACACAGAAATTGCATCGGGATTGAATACAACAGTCACCATGCGCACTTTGCTCCATGGGAGTAATTCTCAAACAGTCTATGCTTTGATCGTTTCCTGTAAGACCAGTAGTTGTTTCCGATGCACATCTCGAGGCATTCTGTACTCTGAGGACTATTAGAGTGTTGATGAAACACAGAAACTGCATTGGGATTGAATACAACAGTCACTATGCGCACTTTCCTCCATGGGAGTAATGTCTCTAACAGTCTACGCTTTGATCGTTCCTGGTTGACCAGAAGTTGTTTCCGATGCACATCTGGAGGCATTCTGTAGTCTGTGGACTATCAGAGTGTTGATGAAACACAGAAATTGCGTCGGGATTGAATACAACAGTCACCATGCGCACTTCACTGCATGGGAGTAATGTCTCTAGCAGTCTACGCTTTGATCGTTCCCTGGAAGACCAGTAGTAGTTTCAATTGCACATATGGAGGCATTCTGTAATCTGTGGACTAAAAGAGTGTCGGTGAAACACAGAAATTGCATCGGAATTGAATACAACAGTCACCATGCGCACTTTACTCCATCGGAGTAATGTTTCAAAGAGTTTACGCTTTGATCGTTCCCTGGAAGACCAGTAGCAGTTTCCGATGCACATCTGTGGAGTATCAGAGTATTGATGAAACACAGAAATAGCATCGGGATTCACTACAACAGTCACCATGCGCTCATTCCTCCATAAAAGTAATGTCTCAACAGTCTACGCTTTGATCGTTCCCTGGAAGACCAGTAGTAGTTTCCGATGCACATCTGGAGGCATTCTGTAATCTGTGGAATATCAGAGTGTTGATGAAACACAGAAATTTTATCGGGATTGAATACAACAGTCACCATGCGCACTTTCCTACATGGGAGTAATGTCTCAAACAGTCTACGCTTTGATCGTTCCCTGGAAGACCAGTAGTAGTTTCCGATGCACATCTGGAGGCTTTCTGTTCTCTGTGGACTATCAGAGTGTTGATGAAACACAGAAATTGCATCGGGATTGAATACAACAATCACCATGCGCACTTTTCTCCATTGGAGTAATTCTCAAACAGTCTATGCTTTGATCGTTCCCTGTAAGACCAGTAGTAGTCTCCGATGCACATCTCAATTCATTCTGTACCCTGTGGACTATCAGAGTGTTGATGAAACACAGAAACTGCTTCGGCATTGAATACAACAGTCACCATGCGCACTTTCCTCCATGGGAGTAAAGTCTCAAACAGTCTACGCTTTGATCGTTTCCTGGAAGACCAGTAGTAGTTTCCGATGAACATCTGGAGGCATTCTGTAATCAGTGGACTATCAGAGTGTTGATGAAACACAGAAATTGCATCGGGATTGAATACAACAGTCACCATGCGCACTTTCCTCCATGGGAGTAATTCTCAAACAGTCTACGCTTTGATCGTTCCCTGGAAGACCAGTAGTAGTTTCCGATGCACATCTGGGGGCTTTCTGTAATCTGTGGACTATCAGAGTGTTGATGAAACACAGAAATAGCCTCGGGATTGAATACAACAGTCAACATGCCCACTTACCTCCATGGGAGTAATTCTCAAACAGTCTATGCTTTGATCGTTCCCTGTAAGACCAGTAGTAGTTTCCGATGCACATCTGGTTTGCATTCTGTAATCTGTGGACTATCAGAGTGTTGATGAAACACAGAAATTGCATCGGGAATGAATACAACAGTCACCATGCGCAGTTTCCTCCATGGGAGTAATGTCTCAAACAGTATACGCTTTGATCGTTCCCTGGAAGACCAGTAGTAGTTTCCGATGCACATCTGGGGGCTTTTTGTAATCTGTGGACTATCAGAGTGTTGATGAAACACAGAAATTTCCTCGGGATTGAATACAACAGTCACCATGCGCAGTTTCCTCCTTGGGAGTAATGTCTCAAACAGTCTACGCTTTGATCGTTCCTGGAAGACCAGAAGTTGTTTCCGATGCACATCTGGAGGCATTCTGTAGTCTGTGGACTATCAGAGTGTTGATGAAACACAGAACTTGCGGTCGGGATTGAATACAACAGTCACCATGAGCACTTTACTCCATGGGAGTAATGTCTCTAACAGTCTACGCTTTGATCGTTCCCTGGAAGACCAGTAGTAGTTTCAATTGCACATCTGGAGGCATTCTGTAATCTGTGGACTAAAAGAGTGTTGATGAAACACAGAAATTGCATCGGAATTGAATACAACAGTCACCATGCGCACTTTACTCCATCGGAGTAATGTTTCAAAGAGTTTACGCTTTGATCGTTCCCTGGAAGACCAGTAGCAGTTTCCGATGCACATCTGGAGGCATTCTGTAAACGGTGGAGCATCAGAGTATTGATGAAACACAGAAATTGCATCGGTATTGAATACAACAGTCACCATGCGCTCATTCCTCCATAAAAGTAATGTCTCAACAGTCTACGCTTTGATCGTTCCCTGGAAGACCAGTAGTAGTTTCCGATGTACATCTGGAGGCATTCTGTAATCTGTGGAATATCAGAGTGTTGATGAAACACAGAAATTGCATCGGGATTGAATACAACAGTCACCATGCGCACTTTCCTCCATGGGAGTAAAGTCTCAAACAGTCTACGCTTTGATCGTTCCCTGGAAGACCAGTAGTAGTTTCCGATGCACATCTGGAGGCTTTCTGTTCTCTGTGGACTATCAGAGTGTTGATGAAACACAAAAATTGCATCGGGATTGAATACAACAGTCAACATTCGAACTTTCCTCCATGGGAGTAATTCTCAAACAGTCTATGCTTTGATCGTTCCCTGTAAGACCAGTAGTAGTTTCCGATGCACATCTGGTGGCATTCTGTAATCTGTGGATAAGAGTGTTGATGAAACACAAAAATTGCCTCGGGATTGAATACAACAGTCACCATGCGCACTTTCCTCCATGGGAGTAATGTCTCTAACTGTTTACGCTTTTATCGTTCCCCAGAAGACCAGTAGTAGTTTCCTATGCACATCTGGAGGTTTTTGTACACTGTGGACTATCAGAGTGTTGATGAAACACAGAAATTGCATCGGGATTGAATACAACAGTCACCATGCCCCCTTTCCTCAGTGGGAGTAATTCTCAAACAGTCTACGCTTTGATCGTTCCCTGGAAGACCAGTAGTAGTTTCCGATGCACATCTGGAGGCTTTCTGTACACTGTGGACTATCAGAGTGTTGATGAAAGACAGATATTGCATCGGGGTGTAATACAAGAGCCTCCATGCGCAGTTTCCTCCATGGGAGTAAAGTTCTAACAGTTTACGCTTTGACCGTTCCCAGGAAGACCAGTAGTAGTTACCGATGCACATCTGGAGGCTTTCTGTTCTCTGTGGACTATCAGAGTGTTGATGAAACACAGAAATTGCATCGGGACTGAATAGAACAGTCACCATGCGCACTTTGCTCCATTGGAGTAATTCTCAAACAGTCTATGCTTTGATCGTTCCCTGGAAGACCAGTAGTAGTTTCAATTGCACATCTGGAGGCATTCTGTAATCTGTGGACTAAAAGAGTGATGATGAAACACAGAAATTGCATCGGGATTGAATGCAACAGTCACCATGCGCACTTTACTCCATCGGAGTAATGTTTCAAAGAGTTTACGCTTTGATCGTTCCCTGGAAGACCAGTAGCAGTTTCCGATGCACATCTGGAGGCATTCTGTAATCTGTGGAGTATCAGAGTATTGATGAAACACAGAAATTGCATCGGGATTGAATACAACAGTCACCATGCGCTCATTCCTCCATAAAAGTAATGTCTCAACAGTCCAAGCTTTGATCGTTCCCTGCAAGACCAGTAGTAGTTTCCGATGCACATCTGGAGGCATTCTGTAATCTGTGGAATATGAGAGTGTTGATGAAACACAGAAATTGCGTCGGGATTGAATACAACAGTCACCATGCGCACTTTCCTCCATGGGAGTAATGTCTCAAACAGTCTACGCTTTGATCGTTCCCTGAAAGACCAGTAGTAGTTTCCGATGCACATCTGGAGGCTTTCTGTTCTCTGTGGACTATCAGAGTGTTGATGAAACACAGAAATTGCATCGGGATTGAATACAACAGTCACCATGCGCACTTTCCTACATTGGAGTAATTCTCAAACAGTCTACGCTTTGATCGTTCCCTGGAAGACCAGTAGTAGTTTCCGATGCACATCTGGGGGCTTTCTGTAATCTGTGGACTATCAGAGTGTTGATGAAACACAGAAATAGCCTCGGGATTGAATACAACAGTCAAAATGCCCACTTTCCTCCATGGGAGTAATTCTCAAACAGTCTATGCTTTGATCGTTCCCTGTAAGACCAGTAGTAGTTTCCGATGCACATCTGGTTTGCATTCTGTACTCTGTGGACTATCAGAGTATTGATGAAACACAGAAATTGCATCGGGAATGAATACAACAGTCACCATGCGCAGTTTCCTCCATGGGAGTAATGTCTCAAACAGTCTACGCTTTGATCGTTCCCTGGAAGACCAGTAGTAGTTTCCGATGCACATCTGGAGGCATTCTGTAATCTGTGGACTAAAAGAGTGTTGATGAAACACAGAAATTGCATCGGGATTGAATACAACAGCCACCATGCGCACTTTACTCCATGGGAGTAATGTCTCTAACAGTCTACGCTTTGATCGTTTCCTGGACGACCAGTAGTAGTTTCAATAGCACATCTGGAGGCATTCTGTAATCTGTGGACTAAAAGAGTGTTGATGAAACACAGAAATTGCATCGGGATTGAATACAACAGTCACCACGCGCACTTTACTCCATCGGAGTAATGTTTCAAAGAGTTTACGCTTTGATCGTTCCCTGGAAGACCAGTAGCAGATTCCGATGCACATCTGGAGGCATTCTGTAATCTGTGGAGTATCAGAGTATTGATGATACACAGAAATTGCATCGGGATTGAATACAACAGTCACCATGCGCACTTTCCTCCATAAAAGTAATGTCTCACTAGTCTACGCTTTGATCGTTCCCTGGAAGACCAGTAGTAGTTTCCGATGCACATCTGGAGGCATTCTGTAATCTGTGGAATATCAGAGTGTTGATGAAACACAGAAATTGCATCGGGATTGAATACAACAGTCACCATGCGCACTTTCCTCCATGGGAGTAATGCCTCACACAGTCTACGCTCTGATCGTTCCCTGGAAGACCAGTAGTAGTTTCCGATGCACATCTGGAGGCTTTCTGTTCTCTGTGGACTATCAGAGTGTTGATGAAACACAGAAATTGCATCGGGATTGAATACAACAGTCACCATGCGCACTTTCCTCCATGGGAGTAATTCTCAAACAGTCTATGCTTTGATCGTTCCCTGTAATACCATTAGTAGTTTCTGATGCACATCTCGAAACATTCTGTACCCTGTGGACTATCAGAGTGTTGATGAAACACAGAAACTGCATCGGGATTAAATACAACAGTCACCATGCGCACATTCCTCCGTGGGAGTAATGTCTCAAACAGTCAACGCTTTGATCGTTCCCTGGAAGACCAGTAGTAGTTTCCGATGAACATCTGGAGGCATTCTGTAATCAGTGGACTATCAGAGTGTTGATGAAACACAGAAATTTCATCGGGATTGAATACAACAGTCACCATGCGCACTTTCCTCCATGGGAGTAATTCTCAAACAGTCTACGTTTTGATCGTTCCCGGTAAGACCAGTAGTAGTTTCCGATGCACATCTGGAGGCATTCTGTAGCCTGTGGACTATCAGAGTGTTGATGAAACACAGAAATTGCGTCGGGATTGAATACAACAGTCACCATGCGCACATTCCTCCGTGGGAGTAATGTCTCAAACAGTCAACGCTTTGATCGTTCCCTGGAAGACCAGTAGTAGTTTCCGATGAACATCTGGAGGCATTCTGTAATCTGTGGACTATCAGAGTGTTGATGAAACACAGAAATTGCATCGGGATTGAATACAACAGTCTCCATGCGCAGTTTCCTCCATGGAAGTAATGTCTCAAACAGTCTACGATTTGATCGTTGCCTGGAAGACCAGTAGTAGTTTCCGATGCACATCTGGGGGCTTTCTGTAATCTGTGGACTATCAGAGTGTTGATGAAACACAGAAATTGCCTCGGGATTGAATACAACAGTCAACATTCGAACTTTCCTCCATGGGAGTAATTCTCAAACAGTCTATGCTTTGATCGTTCCCTGTAAGACCAGTAGTAGTTTCCGATGCACATCTGGTGGCATTCTGTAATCTGTGGATCAGAGTGTTGATGAAACACAAAAATTGACTCGGGATTGAATACAACAGTCACCATGCGCACTTTCCTCCATGGGAGTAATGTCTCTAACAGTCTACGCTTTTATCGTTCCCCAGAAGACCAGTAGTAGTTTCTTATTCACATCTGGAGGCTTTCTGTACACTGTGGACTATCAGAGTGTTGATGAAAGACAGAAATTGCATCGTTGTGTAATACAAGAGTCTCCATGCGCAGTTTCCTCCATGCGAGTAAAGTCTCTAACAGTTTACGCTTTGACCGTACCCAGGAAGACCAGTAGTAGTTTCCGATGCACATCTGGAGGCTTTCTGTTCTCTGTGGACTATCAGAGTGTTGATGAAATACAGAAAGTGCATCGGGATTGAATACAACAGTCACCATGCGCACTTTGCTCCATGGGAGTAATTCTCAAACAGTCTATGCTTTGATCATTCCCTGTAAGACCAGTAGTAGCTTCCGATGCACATCTCGAGGCATTCTGTACTCTGTGGTCTATCAGAGTGTTGATGAAACACAGAAGTTGCATCGGGATTGAATACAACAGTCACTATGCGCACTTTCCTCCATGGGAGTAATGAGTCTAACAGTCTACGCTTTGATCGTTCCCGGAAGACCAGAAGTTGTTTCCGATGCACATCTGGAGGCATTCTGTTGACTATTAGAGTGTTGATGAAACACAGAAATTGCGTCGGGATTGAATACAACAGTCACCATGCGCACTTTCCTCCACGGGAGTACTGTCTCAAACAATCTACGCTTTGATCGTTCCCTCGACGACCAGTAGTAGTTTCCGATGCACATCTGGTGGCATTCTGTATTGTGCAGACTATCAGAGTGTTGATGAAACACAGTAATTGGATCGGGATTGAATACAACAGTCACCATGGGTAGTTTCCTCCATGGGAGTAATTGTCAAACAGACTATTCTTTGATCGTTCCCTGTAAGACCAGTAGTAGTTTCCGATGCACATCTGGAGGCATTCTGTTGACTATTAGAGTGTTGATGAAACACAGAAATTGCGTCGGGATTGAATACAACAGTCACCATTCGCACTTTGCTCCATGGGAGTAATTCTCAAACAGTCTATGCTTTGATCCTTCCCTGTAAGACCAGTAGTAGTTTCCGATGCACATCTGGAGGCTTTCTGTTCTCTGTGGACTATCAGAGTGTTGATGAAATACAGAAAGTGCATCGGGATTGAATACAACAGTCACCATGCGCACTTTGCTCCATGGGAGTAATTCTCAAACAGTCTATGCTTTGATCCTTCCCTGTAAGACCAGTAGTAGCTTCCGATGCACATCTCGAGGCATTCTGTACTCTGTGGTCTATCAGAGTGTTGATGAAACACAGAAGTTGCATCGGGATTGAATACAACAGTCACTATGCGCACTTTCCTCCATGGGAGTAATGAGTCTAACAGTCTACGCTTTGATCGTTCCCGGAAGACCAGAAGTTGTTTCCGATGCACATCTGGAGGCATTCTGTTGACTATTAGAGTGTTGATGAAACACAGAAATTGCGTCGGGATTGAATACAACAGTCACCATGCGCACTTTCCTCCACGGGAGTACTGTCTCAAACAATCTACGCTTTGATCGTTCCCTCGACGACCAGTAGTAGTTTCCGATGCACATCTGGTGGCATTCTGTATTGTGCAGACTATCAGAGTGTTGATGAAACACAGTAATTGGATCGGGATTGAATACAACAGTCACCATGGGTAGTTTCCTCCATGGGAGTAATTGTCAAACAGACTATTCTTTGATCGTTCCCTGTAAGACCAGTAGTAGTTTCCGATGCACATCTGGAGGCATTCTGTTGACTATTAGAGTGTTGATGAAACACAGAAATTGCGTCGGGATTGAATACAACAGTCACCATGCGCACTTTCCTCCACGGGAGTACTGTCTCAAACAATCTACGCTTTGATCGTTCCCTCGACGACCAGTAGTAGTTTCCGATGCACATCTGGTGGCATTCTGTAATGTGTAGACTATCAGAGTGTTGATGAAACACAGTAATTGCATCGGGGTGTAATACAAGAGTCTCCATGCGCAGTTTCCTCCATGGGAGTAAAGTTCTAACAGTTTACGCTTTGACCGTTCCCAGGAAGACCAGTAGTAGTTACCGATGCACATCTGGAGGCTTTCTGTTCTCTGTGGACTATCAGAGTGTTGATGAAACACAGAAATTGCATCGGGATTGAATACAACAGTCACCATGCGCACTTTGCTCCATGGGAGTAATTCTCAAACAGTCTATGCTTTGATCGTTTCCTGTAAGACCAGTAGTTGTTTCCGATGCACATCTCGAGGCATTCTGTACTCTGTGGACTATTAGAGTGTTGATGAAACACAGAAATTGCATTGGGATTGAATACAACAGTCACTATGCGCACTTTCCTCCATGGGAGTAATGTCTCTAACAGTCTACGCTTTGATCGTTCCTGGAAGACCAGAAGTTGTTTCCGATGCACATCTGGAGGCATTCTGTAGTCTGTGGACTATCAGAGTGTTGATGAAACACAGAAATTGCGTCGGGATTGAATACAACAGTCACCATGCGCACTTCACTGCATGGGAGTAATGTCTCTAACAGTCTACGCTTTGATCGTTCCCTGGAAGACCAGTAGTAGTTTCAATTGCACATCTGGAGGCATTCTGTAATCTGTGGACTAAAAGAGTGTCGGTGAAACACAGAGATTGCATCGGGATTGAATACAACAGTCACCATGCGCACTTTACTCCATCGGAGTAATGTTTCAAAGAGTTTACGCTTTGATCGTTCCCTGGAAGACCAGTAGCAGTTTCCGATGCACATCTGGAGGCATTCTGTAATCTGTGGAGTATCAGAGTATTGATGAAACACAGAAATTGCATCGGGATTCACTACAACAGTCACCATGCGCTCATTCCTCCATAAAAGTAATGTATCAACAGTCTACGCTTTGATCGTTCCCTGGAAGACCAGTAGTAGTTTCCGATGCACATCTGGAGGCATTCTGTAATCTGTGGAATATCAGAGTGTTGATGAAACACAGAAATTTTATCGGGATTGAATACAACAGTCACCATGCGCACTTTCCTACATGGGAGTAATGTCTCAAACAGTCTACGCTTTGATCGTTCCCTGGAAGACCAGTAGTAGTTTCCGATGCACATCTGGAGGCTTTCTGTTCTCTGTGGACTATCAGAGTGTTGATGAAACACAGAAATTGCATCGGGATTGAATACAACAGTCACCATGCGCACTTTTCTCCATTGGAGTAATTCTCAAACAGTCTATGCTTTGATCGTTCCCTGTAAGACCAGTAGTAGTCTCCGATGCACATCTCAAGGCATTCTGTACCCTGTGGACTATCAGAGTGTTGATGAAACACAGAAACTGCTTCGGCATTGAATACAACAGTCACCATGCGCACTTTCCTCCATGGGAGTAAAGAGTCAAACAGTCTACGCTTTGATCGTTTCCTGGAAGACCAGTAGTAGTTTCCGATGAACATCTGGAGGCATTCTGTAATCAGTGGACTATCAGAGTGTTGATGAAACACAGAAATTGCATCGGGATTGAATACAACAGTCACCATGCGCACTTTCCTCCATGGGAGTAATTCTCAAACAGTCTACGCTTTGATCGTTCCCTGGAAGACCAGTAGTAGTTTCCGATGCACATCTGGGGGCTTTCTGTAATCTATGGACTATCAGAGTGTTGATGAAACACAGAAATAGCCTCGGGATTGAATACAACAGTCAACATGCCCACTTTCCTCCATGGGAGTAATTCTCAAACAGTCTATGCTTTGATCGTTCCCTGTAAGACCAGTAGTAGTTTCCGATGCACATCTGGTTTGCATTCTGTAATCTGTGGACTATCAGAGTGTTGATAAAACACAGAAATTGCATCGGGAATGAATACAACAGTCACCATGCGCAGTTTCCTCCATGGGAGTAATGTCTCAAACAGTATACGCTTTGATCGTTCCCTGGAAGACCAGTAGTAGTTTCCGATGCACATCTGGGGGCTTTCTGTAATCTGTGGACTATCAGAGTGTTGATGAAACACAGAAATTTCCTCGGGATTGAATACAACAGTCACCATGCGCACTTTCCTCCTTGGGAGTAATGTCTCAAACAGTCTACGCTTTGATCGTTCCTGGAAGACCAGAAGTTGTTTCCGATGCACATCTGGAGGCATTCTGTAGTCTGTGGACTATCAGAGTGTTGATGAAACACAGAAATTGCGTCGGGATTGAATACAACAGTCACCATGCGCACTTTACTCCATGGGAGTAATGTCTAACAGTCTACGCTTTGATCGTTCCCTGGAAGACCAGTAGTAGTTTCAATTGCACATCTGGAGGCATTCTGTAATCTGTGGACTAAAAGAGTGTTGATGAAACACAGAAATTGCATTGGAATTGAATACAACAGTCACCATGCGCACTTTACTCCATCGGAGTAATGTTTCAAAGAGTTTACGCTTTGATCGTTCCCTGGAAGACCAGTAGCAGTTTCCGATGCACATCTGGAGGCATTCTGTAAACGGTGGAGCATCAGAGTATTGATGAAACACAGAAATTGCATCGGGATTGAATACAACAGTCACCATGCGCTCATTCCTCCATAAAAGTAATGTCTCAACAGTCTACGCTTTGATCGTTCCCTGGAAGACCAGTAGTAGTTTCCGATGCACATCTGGAGGCATTCTGTAATCTGTGGAATATCAGAGTGTTGATGAAACACAGAAATTGCATCGGGATTGAATACAACAGTCACCATGCGCACTTTCCTCCATGCGAGTAAAGTCTCAAACAGTCTACGCTTTGATCGTTCCCTGGAAGACCAGTAGTAGTTTCCGATGCACATCTGGAGGCTTTCTGTTCTCTGTGGACTATCAGAGTGTTGATGAAACACAGAAATTGCATCGGGATTGAATACAACAGTCAACATTCGAACTTTCCTCCATGGGAGTAATTCTCAAACAGTCTATGCTTTGATCGTTCCCTGTAAGACCAGTAGTAGTTTCCGATGCACATCTGGTGGCATTCTGTAATCTGTGGATAAGAGTGTTGATGAAACACAAAAATTGCCTCGGGATTGAATACAACAGTCACCATGCGCACTTTCCTCCATGGGAGTAATGTCTCTAACAGTTTACGCTTTTATCGTTCCCCAGAAGACCAGTAGTAGTTTCTTATGCACATCTGGAGGCTTTCTGTACACTGTGGACTATCAGAGTGTTGATGAAACACAGAAATTGCATCGGGATTGAATACAACAGTCACCATGCCCCCTTTCCTCAGTGGGAGTAATTCTCAAACAGTCTACGCTTTGATCGCTCCCTGGAAGACCAGTAGTAGTTTCAATTGCACATCTGGAGGCATTCTGTAATCTGTGGACTAAAAGAGTGATGATGAAACACAGAAATTGCATCGGGATTGAATGCAACAGTCACCATGCGCACTTTACTCCATCGGAGTAATGTTTCAAAGAGTTTACGCTTTGATCGTTCCCTGGAAGACCAGTAGCAGTTTCCGATGCACATCTGGAGGCATTCTGTAATCTGTGGAGTATCAGAGTATTGATGAAACACAGAAATTGCATCGGGATTGAATACAACAGTCACCATGCGCTCATTCCTCCATAAAAGTAATGTCTCAACAGTCCAAGCTTTGATCGTTCCCTGCAAGACCAGTAGTAGTTTCCGATGCACATCTGGAGGCATTCTGTAATCTGTGGAATATGAGAGTGTTGATGAAACACAGAAATTGCGTCGGGATTGAATACAACAGTCACCATGCGCACTTTCCTCCATGGGAGTAATGTCTCAAACAGTCTACGCTTTGATCGTTCCCTGAAAGACCAGTAGTAGTTTCCGATGCACATCTGGAGGCTTTCTGTTCTCTGTGGACTATCAGAGTGTTGATGAAACACAGAAATTGCATCGGGATTGAATACAACAGTCACCATGCGCACTTTCCTCCATTGGAGTAATTCTCAAACAGTCTACGCTTTGATCGTTCCCTGGAAGACCAGTAGTAGTTTCCGATGCACATCTGGGGGCTTTCTGTAATCTGTGGACTATCAGAGTGTTGATGAAACACAGAAATAGCCTCGGGATTGAATACAACAGTCAAAATGCCCACTTTCCTCCATGGGAGTAATTCTCAAACAGTCTATGCTTTGATCGTTCCCTGTAAGACCAGTAGTAGTTTCCGATGCACATCTGGTTTGCATTCTGTACTCTGTGGACTATCAGAGTATTGATGAAACACAGAAATTGCATCGGGAATGAATACAACAGTCACCATGCGCAGTTTCCTCCATGGGAGTAATGTCTCAAACAGTCTACGCTTTGATCGTTCCCTGGAAGACCAGTAGTAGTTTCCGATGCACATCTGGGGGTTTTCTGTAATCTGTGGACTATCAGAGTGTTGATGAAACACAGAAATTGCCTCGGGATTGAATACAACAGTCACCATGCGTACTTTCTTCCAAGGGAGTAATGTCTCAAACAGTCTACGCTTTGATCGTTCCCTGGAAGACCAGTAGTAGTTTCCGATGCACATCTGGAGGCATTCTGTAATCTGTGGACTAAAAGAGTGTTGATGAAACACAGAAATTGCATCGGGATTGAATACAACAGCCACCATGCGCACTTTACTCCATGGGAGTAATGTCTCTAACAGTCTACGCTTTGATCGTTCCCTGGAAGACCAGTAGTAGTTTCAATAGCACATCTGGAGGCATTCTGTAATCTGTGGACTAAAAGAGTGTTGATGAAACACAGAAATTGCATCGGGATTGAATACAACAGTCACCACGCGCACTTTACTCCATCGGAGTAATGTTTCAAAGAGTTTACGCTTTGATCGTTCCCTGGAAGACCAGTAGCAGATTCCGATGCACATCTGGAGGCATTCTGTAATCTGTGGAGTATCAGAGTATTGATGATACACAGAAATTGCATCGGGATTGAATACAACAGTCACCATGCGCACTTTCCTCCATAAAAGTAATGTCTCACTAGTCTACGCTTTGATCGTTCCCTGGAAGACCAGTAGTAGTTTCCGATGCACATCTGGAGGCATTCTGTAATCTGTGGAATATCAGAGTGTTGATGAAACACAGAAATTGCATCGGGATTGAATACAACAGTCACTATGCGCACTTTCCTCCATGGGAGTAATGCCTCACACAGTCTACGCTCTGATCGTTCCCTGGAAGACCAGTAGTAGTTTCCGATGCACATCTGGAGGCCTTCTGTTCTCTGTGGACTATCAGAGTGTTGATGAAACACAGAAATTGCATCGGGATTGAATACAACAGTCACCATGCGCACTTTCCTCCATGGGAGTAATTCTCAAACAGTCTATGTTTTGATCGTTCCCTGTAATACCATTAGTAGTTTCCGATGCACATCTCGAAACATTCTGTACCCTGTGGACTATCAGAGTGTTGATGAAACACAGAAACTGCATCGGGATTAAATACAACAGTCACCATGCGCACTTTCCTCCATGGGAGTAAATTCTCAAACAGTCTACGCTTTGATCGTTTCCTGCAAGACCAGTAGTAGTTTCCGATGAACATCTGGAGGCATTCTGTAATCAGTGGACTATCAGAGTGTTGATGAAACACAGAAATTGCATCGGGATTGAATACAACAGTCACCATGCGCACTTTCCCCCATGGGAGTAATTCTCAAACAGTCTACGCTTTGATCGTTCCCTGTAAGACCAGTAGTAGTTTCCGATGCACATCTGGAGGCATTCTGTAGCCTGTGGACTATCAGAGTGTTGATGAAACACAGAAATTGCGTCGGGATTGAATACAACAGTCACCATGCGCACATTCCTCCGTGGGAGTAATGTCTCAAACAGTCAACGCTTTGATCGTTCCCTGGAAGACCAGTAGTAGTTTCCGATGAACATCTGGAAGCATTCTGTAATCTGTGGACTATCAGAGTGTTGATGAAACACAGAAATTGCATCGGGATTGAATACAACTGTCTCCATGCGCAGTTTCCTCCATGGCAGTAATGTCTGAAACAGTCCACCCTCTGATCGTTCCCTGGAAGACCAGTAGTAGTTTCCGATGCACATCTGGTGGCATTCTGTAATCTGTGGACTATCAGAGTGTTGATGAAACACAGAAACTGCATCGGGATTAAATACAACAGTCACCATGCGCACTTTCCTCCATGGGAGTAAATTCTCAAACAGTCTACGCTTTGATCGTTTCCTGCAAGACCAGTAGTAGTTTCCGATGCACATCTGGGGGCTTTCTGTAATCTGTGGACTATCAGAGTGTTGATGAAACACAGAAATTGCCTCGGGATTGAATACAACAGTCAACATTCGAACTTTCCTCCATGGGAGTAATTCTCAAACAGTCTATGCTTTGATCGTTCCCTGTAAGACCAGTAGTAGTTTCCGATGAACATCTGGTGGCATTCTGTAATCTGTGGATCAGAGTGTTGATGAAACACAAAAATTGCCTCGGGATTGAATACAACAGTCACCATGCGCACTTTCCTCCATGGGAGTAATGTCTCTAACAGTCTACGCTTTTATCGTTCCCCAGAAGACCAGTAGTAGTTTCTTATTCACATCTGGAGGCTTTCTGTACACTGTGGACTATCAGAGTGTTGATGAAAGACAGAAATTGCATCGTTGTGTAATACAAGAGTCTCCATGCGCAGTTTCCTCCATGCGAGTAAAGTCTCTAACAGTTTACGCTTTGACCGTACCCAGGAAGACCAGTAGTAGTTTCCGATGCACATCTGGAGGCTTTCTGTTCTCTGTGGACTATCAGAGTGTTGATGAAACACAGAAAGTGCATCGGGATTGAATACAACAGTCACCATGCGCACTTTGCTCCATGGGAGTAATTCTCAAACAGTCTATGCTTTGATCCTTCCCTGTAAGACCAGTAGTAGCTTCCGATGCACATCTCGAGGCATTCTGTACTCTGTGGTCTATCAGAGTGTTGATGAAACACAGAAGTTGCATCGGGATTGAATACAACAGTCACTATGGGCACTTTCCTCCATGGGAGTAATGAGTCTAACAGTCTACGCTTTGATCGTTCCCGGAAGACCAGAAGTTGTTTCCGATGCACATCTGGAGGCATTCTGTTGACTATTAGAGTGTTGATGAAACACAGAAATTGCGTCGGGATTGAATACAACAGTCACCATGCGCACTTTCCTCCACGGGAGTACTGTCTCAAACAATCTACGCTTTGATCGTTCCCTCGACGACCAGTAGTAGTTTCCGATGCACATCTGGTGGCATTCTGTATTGTGCAGACTATCAGAGTGTTGATGAAACACAGTAATTGGATCGGGATTGAATACAACAGTCACCATGGGCAGTTTCCTCCATGGGAGTAATTCTCAAACAGACTATTCTTTGATCGTTCCCTGTAAGACCAGTAGTAGATTCCGATGCACATCTGGAGGCATTCTGTTGACTATTAGAGTGTTGATGAAACACAGAAATTGCGTCGGGATTGAATACAACAGTCACCATGCGCACTTTCCTCCACGGGAGTACTGTCTCAAACAATCTACGCTTTGATCGTTCCCTCGACGACCAGTAGTAGTTTCCGATGCACATCTGGTGGCATTCTGTAATGTGTAGACTATCAGAGTGTTGATGAAACACAGTAATTGCATCGGGGTGTAATACAAGAGTCTCCATGCGCAGTTTCCTCCATGGGAGTAAAGTTCTAACAGTTTACGCTTTGACCGTTCCCAGGAAGACCAGTAGTAGTTACCGATGCACATCTGGAGGCTTTCTGTTCTCTGTGGACTATCAGAGTGTTGATGAAACACAGAAATTGCATCGGGATTGAATACAACAGTCACCATGCGCAGTTTCCTCCATGGGAGTAATTCTCAAACAGTCTATTCTTTGATCGTTCCCTGTAGGACCAGTAGTTGTTTCCGATGCACATCTCGAGTCATTCTGTACTCTGTGGACTATTAGAGTGTTGATGAAACACAGAAATTGCATTGGGATTGAATACAACAGTCACTATGCGCACTTTCCTCCATGGGAGTAATGTCTCTAACAGTCTACGCTTTGATCGTTCCTGGAAGACCAGAAGTTGTTTCCGATGCACATCTGGAGGCATTCTGTAGTCTGTGGACTATCAGAGTGTTGATGAAACACAGATATTGCGTCGTGATTGAATACAACAGTCACCATGCGCACTTTACTCCATCGGAATAATGTTTCAAAGAGTTTACGCTTTGATCGTTCCCTGGAAGACCAGTAGCAGTTTCCGATGCACATGTGGAGGCATTCTGTAATCTGTGGAGTATCAGAGTATTGATTAAACACAGAAATTGCATCGGGATTGAATACAACAGTCACCATGCGCACTTTCCTCCGTGGGAGTAATTCTCAAACAGTATACGCTTTGATCGTTCCCTGGAAGACCAGTAGTAGTTTCCGATGCACATCTGGAGGCTTTCTGTACACTGTGGACTATCAGAGTGTTGATGAAACACAGAAATTGCATCGGGGTGTAATACAAGAGTCTCCATGCGCAGTTTCCTCCATGGGAGTAAATTTCTAACAGTTTACGCTTTGACCGTTCCCAGGAAGACCAGTAGTAGTTACCGATGCACATCTGGAGGCTTTCTGTTCTCTGTGGACTATCAGAGTGCTGATGAAACACAGAAATTGCATCGGGACTGAATAGAACAGTCACCATGCGCACTTTGCTCCATGGGAGTAGTTCTCAAACAGTCTACGCTTTGATCGTTCCCTGGAAGACCATTAGTAGTTTCCGATGCACATCTGGAGGCTTTCTGTACTCTGTGGACTATCAGAGTGTTGAAGAAACACAGAAATTGCATCGCGATTGAATACAACATTCACCATGCCTACTTTCCTCCATGGGAGTAATTTCTCAAATAGTCTACGCTTTGATCGTTCCCTGGAAGACTAGTAGTAGTTTCCGATGCACATCTGGTGGCATTCTGTAATGTGTAGACTATCAGAGTGTTGATGAAACACAGTAATTGCTTCGGGATTGAATACAACAGTCACCATGCGCACTTCCCTCCACGGGAGTAATTCTCAAACAGTCTATGCTTTGATCGTTCCCTGTAAGAACCAGTAGTAGTTTCCGATGCACATCTCGAGGCATTCTGTACTCTGTGGACTATCAGAGTGTTGATGAAACACAAAAATTGCCTCGGGATTGAATACAACAGTCACCATGCGCACTTTCCTCCATGGGAGTAATGTCTCTAACAGTCTACGCTTTTATCGTTCCCCAGAAGACCAGTAGTAGTTTCCGATGCACATCTGGAGGCTTTCTGTTCTCTGTGGACTATCAGAGTGTTGATGAAACACAGAAAGTGCATCGGGATTGAATACAACAGTCACCATGCGCACTTTGCTCCATGGGAGTAATTCTCAAACAGTCTATGCTTTGATCGTTCCCTGTAAGACCAGTAGTAGCTTCCGAGGCACATCTCGAGGCATTCTGTACTCTGTGGTCTATCAGAGTGTTGATGAAACACAGAAATTGCATCGGGATTGAATACAACAGTCACTATGCGCACTTTCCTCCATGGGAGTAATGAGTCTAACAGTCTACGCTTTGATCGTTCCCGGAAGACCAGAAGTTGTTTCCGATGCACATCTGGAGGCATTCGTTGACTATTAGAGTGTTGATGAAACACAGAAATTGCGTCGGGATTGAATACAACAGTTACCATGCGCACTTTCCTATACAGGAGTACTGTCTCAAACAATCTACGCATTGATCGTTCCCTCGACGACCAGTAGTAGTTTCCGATGCACATCTGGTGGCATTCTGTAATGTGTAGACTATCAGAGTGTTGATGAAACACAGTAATTGGATCGGGATTGAATATAACAGTCACCATGGGCAGTTTCCTCCATGGGAGTAATTCTCAAACAGACTATTCTTTGATCGTTCCCTGTAAGACCAGTAGTAGTTTCCGATGCACATCTGGAGGCATTCTGTTGACTATTAGAGTGTTGATGAAACACAGAAATTGCGTCGGGATTGAATACAACAGTCACCATGCGCACTTTCCTCCACGGGAGTACTGTCTCAAACAATCTACGCTTTGATCGTTCCCTCGACGACCAGTAGTAGTTTCCGATGCACATCTGGTGGCATTCTGTAATGTGTAGACTATCAGAGTGTTGATGAAACACAGTAATTGCATCGGGGTGTAATACAAGAGTCTCCATGCGCAGTTTCCTCCATGGGAGTAGAGTTCTAACAGTTTACGCTTTGACCGTTCCCAGGAAGACCAGTAGTAGTTACCGATGCACATCTGGAGGCTTTCTATTCTCTGTGGACTATCAGAGCGTTGATGAAACACAGAAATTGCATCGGGATTGAATACAACAGTCACCATGCGCACTTTGCTCCATGGGAGTAATTCTCAAACAGTCTATGCTTTGATCGTTCCCTGTAGGACCAGTAGTTGTTTCCGATGCACATCTCGAGGCAAACTGTACTCTGTGGACTATTAGAGTGTTGATGAAACACAGAAATTGCATTGGGATTGAATACAACAGTCACTATGCGCACTTTCCTCCATGGGAGTAATGTCTCTAACAGTCTATGCTTTGATCGTTCCTGGAAGACCAGAAGTTGTTTCCGATGCACATCTGGAGGCATTCTGTAGTCTGTGGACTATCAGAGTGTTGATGAAACACAGAAATTGCGTCGGGATTCAATACAACAGTCACCATGCGCACTTTACTCCATCGGAGTAATGTTTCAAAGAGTTTACGCTTTGATCGTTCCCTGGAAGACCAGTAGCAGTTTCCGATGCACATGTGGAGGCATTCTATAATCTGTGGAGTATCAGAGTATTGATGAAACACAGAAATTGCATCGGGATGGAATACAACAGTCACCATGCGCTCATTCCTCCATAAAAGTAATGTCTCAACAGTCTACGCTTTGATCGTTCCCTGGAAGACCAGTAGTAGTTTCCGATGCACATCTGGAGGCATTCTGTGATCTGTGGAATATCAGAGTGTTGATGAAACACAGAAATTGCATCGGGATTGAATACAACAGTCACCATGCCCACTTTCCCCCATGGGAGTAATTCTCAAACAGTCTACGCTTTGATCGTTCCCTGTAAGACCAGTAGTAGTTTCCGATGCACATCTGGAGGCATTCTGTAGCCTGTGGACTATCAGAGTGTTGATGAAACACAGAAATTGCGTCGGGATTGAATACAACAGTCACCATGCGCACATTCCTCCGTGGGAGTAATGTCTCAAACAGTCTACGCTTTGATCGTTTCCTGGAAGACCAGTAGTAGTTTCCGATGAACATCTGGAGGCATTCTGTAATCAGTGGACTATCAGAGTGTTGATGAAAGACAGAAATTGCATCGGGATTGAATACAACAGTCACCATGCGCACTTTCCCCCATGGGAGTTATTCTCAAACAGTCTACGCTTTGATCGTTCCCTGTAAGACCAGTAGTAGTTTCCGATGCACATCTGGAGGCATTCTGTAGCCTGTGGACTATCAGAGTGTTGATGAAACACAGAAATTGCGTCGGGATTGAATACAACAGTCACCATGCGCACATTCCTCCGTGGGAGTAATGTCTCAAACAGTCAACGCTTTGATCGTTCCCTGGAAGACCAGTAGTAGTTTCCGATAAACATCTGGAGGCATTCTGTAATCTGTGGACTATCAGAGTGTTGATGAAACACAGAAATTGCATCGGGATTGAATACAACAGTCTCCATGCGCAGTTTCCTCCATGGAAGTAATGTCTCAAACAGTCTACGATTTGATCGTTCCCTGGAAGACCAGTAGTAGTTTCCGATGCACATCTGGGGGCTTTCTGTAATCTCTGGACTATCAGAGTGTTGATGAAACACAGAAATTGCCTCGGGATTGAATACAACAGTCAACATTCGAACTTTCCTCCATGGGAGTAATTCTCAAACAGTCTATGCTTTGATCGTTCCCTGTAAGACCAGTAGTAGTTTCCGATGCACATCTGGTGGCATTCTGTAATGTGTAGACTATCAGAGTGTTGATGAAACACAGTAATTGCTTCGGGATTGAATACAACAGTCACCATGCGCACTTCCCTCCACGGGAGTCATTCTCAAACAGTCTATGCTTTGATCGTTCCCTGTAAGAACCAGTAGTAGTTTCCGATGCACATCTCGAGGCATTCTGTACTCTGTGGACTATCAGCGTGTTGATGAAACAGAGAAATTGCATCGGGATTGAATACAACAGTCACCATGCGCACATTCCTCCGTGGGAGTAATGTCTCAAACAGTCAACGCTTTGATCGTTCCCTGGAAGACCAGTAGTAGTTTCCGATGAACATCTGGAGGCATTCTGTAATCTGTGGACTATCAGAGTGTTGATGAAACACAGAAATTGCATCGGGATTGAATACAACAGTCTCCATGCGCAGTTTCCTCCATGGAAGTAATGTCTCAAACAGTCTACGATTTGATCGTTCCCTGGAAGACCAGTAGTAGTTTCCGATGCACATCTGGGGGCTTTCTGTAATCTGTGGACTATCAGAGTGTTGATGAAACACAGAAATTGCCTCGGGATTGAATACAACAGTCAACATTCGAACTTTCCTCCATGGGAGTAATTCTCAAACAGTCTATGCTTTGATCGTTCCCTGTAAGACCAGTAGTAGTTTCCGATGCACATCTGGTGGCATTCTGTAATCTGTGGAGCAGAGTGTTGATGAAACACAAAAATTGCCTCGGGATTGAATACAACAGTCACCATGCGCACTTTCCTCCATGGGAGTAATGTCTCTAACAGTCTACGCTTTTATCGTTCCCCAGAAGACCAGTAGTAGTTTCCTATGCACATCTGGAGGCTTTCTGTACACTGTGGACTATCAGAGTGTTGATGAAAGACAGAAATTGCATCGTTGTGTAATACAAGAGTCTCCATGCGCAGTTTCCTCCATGCGAGTAAAGTCTCGAACAGTTTACGCTTTGACCGTACCCAGGAAGACCAGTAGTAGTTTCCGATGCACATCTGGAGGCTTTCTGTTCTCTGTGGACTATCAGAGTGTTGATGAAACACAGAAAGTGCATCGGGATTGAATACAACAGTCACCATGCGCACTTTGCTCCATGGGAGTAATTCTCAAACAGTCTATGCTTTGATCGTTCCCTGTAAGACCAGTAGTAGCTTCCGATGCACATCTCGAGGCATTCTGTACTCTGTGGTCTATCAGAGTGTTGATGAAACACAGAAATTGCATCGGGATTGAATACAACAGTCACTATGCGCACTTTCCTCCATGGGAGTAATGAGTCTAACAGTCTACGCTTTGATCGTTCCCGGAAGACCAGAAGTTGTTTCCGATGCACATCTGGAGGCATTCTGTTGACTATTAGAGTGTTGATGAAACACAGAAATTGCGTCGGGATTGAATACTACAGTCACCATGCGCACTTTCCTATACGGGAGTACTGTCTCAAACAATCTACGCTTTGATCGTTCCCTCGACGACCAGTAGTAGTTTCCGATGCACATCTGGTGGCATTCTGTAATGTGTAGACTATCAGAGTGTTGATGAAACACAGTAATTGGATCGGGATTGAATACAACAGTCACCATGGGCAGTTTCCTCCATGGGAGTAATTCTCAAACAGACTATTCTTTGATCGTTCCCTGTAAGACCAGTAGTAGTTTCCGATGCACATCTGGAGGCATTCTGTTGACTATTAGAGTGTTGATGAAACACAGAAATTGCGTCGGGATTGAATACAACAGTCACCATGCGCACTTTCCTCCACGGGAGTACTGTCTCAAACAATCTACGCTTTGATCGTTCCCTCGACGACCAGTAGTAGTTTCCGATGCACATCTGGTGGCATTCTGTAATGTGTAGACTATCAGAGTGTTGATGAAACACAGTAATTGCATCGGGGTGTAATACAAGAGTCTCCATGCGCAGTTTCCTCCATGGGAGTAGAGTTCTAACAGTTTACGCTTTGACCGTTCCCAGGAAGACCAGTAGTAGTTACCGATGCACATCTGGAGGCTTTCTGTTCTCTGTGGACTATCAGAGCGTTGATGAAACACAGAAATTGCATCGGGACTGAATAGAACAGTCACCATGCGCACTTTGCTCCATGGGAGTAGTTCTCAAACAGTCTACGCTTTGATCGTTCCCTGGAAGACCAGTAGTAGTTTCCGATGCACATCTGGTGGCATTCGGTAATGTGTAGACTATCAGAGTGTTGATGAAACACAGTAATTGCTTCGGGATTGAATACAACAGTCACCATGCGCACTTCCCTCCACGGGAGTCATTCTCAAACAGTCTATGCTTTGATCGTTCCCTGTAAGAACCAGTAGTAGTTACCGATGCACATCTGGAGGCTTTCTGTTCTCTGTGGACTATCAGAGTGCTGATGAAACACAGAAATTGCATCGGGACTGAATAGAACAGTCACCATGCGCACTTTGCTCCATGGGAGTAGTTCTCAAACAGTCTACGCTTTGATCGTTCCCTGGAAGACCATTAGTAGTTTCCGATGCACATCTGGAGGCTTTCTGTACTCTGTGGACTATCAGAGTGTTGAAGAAACACAGAAATTGCATCGCGATTGAATACAACATTCACCATGCCTACTTTCCTCCATGGGAGTAATTTCTCAAATAGTCTACGCTTTGATCGTTCCCTGGAAGACTAGTAGTAGTTTCCGATGCACATCTGGTGGCATTCTGTAATGTGTAGACTATCAGAGTGTTGATGAAACACAGTAATTGCTTCGGGATTGAATACAACAGTCACCATGCGCACTTCCCTCCACGGGAGTAATTCTCAAACAGTCTATGCTTTGATCGTTCCCTGTAAGAACCAGTAGCAGTTTCCGATGCACATCTCGAGGCATTCTGTACTCTGTGGACTATCAGAGTGTTGATGAGACACAAAAATTGCCTCGGGATTGAATACAACAGTCACCATGCGCACTTTCCTCCATGGGAGTAATGTCTCTAACAGTCTACGCTTTTATCGTTCCCCAGAAGACCAGTAGTAGTTTCCGATGCACATCTGGAGGCTTTCTGTTCTCTGTGGACTATCAGAGTGTTGATGAAACACAGAAAGTGCATCGGGATTGAATACAACAGTCACCATGCGCACTTTGCTCCATGGGAGTAATTCTCAAACAGTCTATGCTTTGATCGTTCCCTGTAAGACCAGTAGTAGCTTCCGAGGCACATCTCGAGGCATTCTGTACTCTGTGGTCTATCAGAGTGTTGATGAAACACAGAAATTGCATCGGGATTGAATACAACAGTCACTATGCGCACTTTCCTCCATGGGAGTAATGAGTCTAACAGTCTACGCTTTGATCGTTCCCGGAAGACCAGAAGTTGTTTCCGATGCACATGTGGAGGCATTCGTTGACTATTAGAGTGTTGATGAAACACAGAAATTGCGTCGGGATTGAATACAACAGTCACCATGCGCACTTTCATATACAGGAGTACTGTCTCAAACAATCTACGCTTTGATCGTTCCCTCGACGACCAGTAGTAGTTTCCGATGCACATCTGGTGGCATTCTGTAATGTGTAGACTATCAGAGTGTTGATGAAACACAGTAATTGGATCGGGATTGAATATAACAGTCACCATGGGCAGTTTCCTCCATGGGAGTAATTCTCAAACAGACTATTCTTTGATCGTTCCCTGTAAGACCAGTAGTAGTTTCCGATGCACATCTGGAGGCATTCTGTTGACTATTAGAGTGTTGATGAAACACAGAAATTGCGTCGGGATTGAATACAACAGTCACCATGCGCACTTTCCTCCACGGGAGTACTGTCTCAAACAATCTACGCTTTGATCGTTCCCTCGACGACCAGTAGTAGTTTCCGATGCACATCTGGTGGCATTCTGTAATGTGTAGACTATCAGAGTGTTGATGAAACACAGTAATTGCATCGGGGTGTAACACAAGAGTCTCCATGCGCAGTTTCCTCCATGGGAGTAGAGTTCTAACAGTTTACGCTTTGACCTTTCCCAGGAAGACCAGTAGTAGTTACCGATGCACATCTGGAGGCTTTCTGTTCTCTGTGTACTATCAGAGCGTTGATGAAACACAGAAATTGCATCGGGATTGAATACAACAGTCACCATGCGCACTTTGCTCCATGGGAGTAATTCTCAAACAGTCTATGATTTGATCGTTCCCTGTAGGACCAGTAGTTGTTTCCGATGCACATCTCGAGGCAAACTGTACTCTGTGGACTATTAGAGTGTTGATGAAACACTGAAATTGCATTGGGATTGAATACAACAGTCACTATGCGCACTTTCCTCCATGGGAGTAATGTCTCTAACAGTCTATGCTTTGATCGTTCCTGGAAGACCAGAAGTTGTTTCCGATGCACATCTGGAGGCATTCTGTAGTCTGTGGACTATCAGAGTGTTGATGAAACACAGAAATTGCGTCGGGATTCAATACAACAGTCACCATGCGCACTTTACTCCATCGGAGTAATGTTTCAAAGAGTTTACGCTTTGATCGTTCCCTGGAAGACCAGTAGCAGTTTCCGATGCACATGTGGAGGCATTCTATAATCTGTGGAGTATCAGAGTATTGATGAAACACAGAAATTGCATCGGGATGGAATACAACAGTCACCATGCGCTCATTCCTCCATAAAAGTAATGTCTCAACAGTCTACGCTTTGATCGTTCCCTGGAAGACCAGTAGTAGTTTCCGATGCACATCTGGAGGCATTCTGTGATCTGTGGAATATCAGAGTGTTGATGAAACACAGAAATTGCATCGGGATTGAATACAACAGTCACCATGCCCACTTTCCCCCATGGGAGTAATTCTCAAACAGTCTACGCTTTGATCGTTCCCTGTAAGACCAGTAGTAGTTTCCGATGCACATCTGGAGGCATTCTGTAGCCTGTGGACTATCAGAGTGTTGATGAAACACAGAAATTGCGTCGGGATTGAATACAACAGTCACCATGCGCACATTCCTCCGTGGGAGTAATGTCTCAAACAGTCTACGCTTTGATCGTTTCCTGGAAGACCAGTAGTAGTTTCCGATGAACATCTGGAGGCATTCTGTAATCAGTGGACTATCAGAGTGTTGATGAAAGACAGAAATTGCATCGGGATTGAATACAACAGTCACCATGCGCACTTTCCCCCATGGGAGTTATTCTCAAACAGTCTACGCTTTGATCGTTCCCTGTAAGACCAGTAGTAGTTTCCGATGCACATCTGGAGGCATTCTGTAGCCTGTGGACTATCAGAGTGTTGATGAAACACAGAAATTGCGTCGGGATTGAATACAACAGTCACCATGCGCACATTCCTCCGTGGGAGTAATGTCTCAAACAGTCAACGCTTTGATCGTTCCCTGGAAGACCAGTAGTAGTTTCCGATAAACATCTGGAGGCATTCTGTAATCTGTGGACTATCAGAGTGTTGATGAAACAAAGAAATTGCATCGGGATTGAATACAACAGTCTCCATGCGCAGTTTCCTCCATGGAAGTAATGTCTCAAACAGTCTACGATTTGATCGTTCCCTGGAAGACCAGTAGTAGTTTCCGATGCACATCTGGGGGCTTTCTGTAATCTGTGGACTATCAGAGTGTTGATGAAACACAGAAATTGCCTCGGGATTGAATACAACAGTCAACATTCGAACTTTCCTCCATGGGAGTAATTCTCAAACAGTCTATGCTTTGATCGTTCCCTGTAAGACCAGTAGTAGTTTCCGATGCACATCTGGTGGCATTCTGTAATGTGTAGACTATCAGAGTGTTGATGAAACACAGTAATTGCTTCGGGATTGAATACAACAGTCACCATGCGCACTTCCCTCCACGGGAGTCATTCTCAAACAGTCTATGCTTTGATCGTTCCCTGTAAGAACCAGTAGTAGTTTCCGATGCACATCTCGAGGCATTCTGTACTCTGTGGACTATCAGAGTGTTGATGAAACAGAGAAATTGCATCGGGATTGAATACAACAGTCACCATGCGCACATTCCTCCGTGGGAGTAATGTCTCAAACAGTCAACGCTTTGATCGTTCCCTGGAAGACCAGTAGTAGTTTCCGATGAACATCTGGAGGCATTCTGTAATCTGTGGACTATCAGAGTGTTGATGAAACACAGAAATTGCATCGGGATTGAATACAACAGTCTCCATGCGCAGTTTCCTCCATGGAAGTAATGTCTCAAACAGTCTACGATTTGATCGTTCCCTGGAAGACCAGTAGTAGTTTCCGATGCACATCTGGGGGCTTTCTGTAATCTGTGGACTATCAGAGTGTTGATGAAACACAGAAATTGCCTCGGGATTGAATACAACAGTCAACATTCGAACTTTCCTCCATGGGAGTAATTCTCAAACAGTCTATGCTTTGATCGTTCCCTGTAAGACCAGTAGTAGTTTCCGATGCACATCTGGTGGCATTCTGTAATCTGTGGAGCAGAGTGTTGATGAAACACAAAAATTGCCTCGGGATTGAATACAACAGTCACCATGCCCACTTTCCTCCATGGGAGTAATGTCTCTAACAGTCTACGCTTTTATCGTTCCCCAGAAGACCAGTAGTAGTTTCCTATGCACATCTGGAGGCTTTCTGTACACTGTGGACTATCAGAGTGTTGATGAAAGACAGAAATTGCATCGTTGTGTAATACAAGAGTCTCCATGCGCAGTTTCCTCCATGCGAGTAAAGTCTCGAACAGTTTACGCTTTGACCGTACCCAGGAAGACCAGTAGTAGTTTCCGATGCACATCTGGAGGCTTTCTGTTCTCTGTGGACTATCAGAGTGTTGATGAAACACAGAAAGTGCATCGGGATTGAATACAACAGTCACCATGCGCACTTTGCTCCATGGGAGTAATTCTCAAACAGTCTATGCTTTGATCGTTCCCTGTAAGACCAGTAGTAGCTTCCGATGCACATCTCGAGGCATTCTGTACTCTGTGGTCTATCAGAGTGTTGATGAAACACAGAAATTGCATCGGGATTGAATACAACAGTCACTATGCGCACTTTCCTCCATGGGAGTAATGAGTCTAACAGTCTACGCTTTGATCGTTCCCGGAAGACCAGAAGTTGTTTCCGATGCACATCTGGAGGCATTCTGTTGACTATTAGAGTGTTGATGAAACACAGAAATTGCGTCGGGATTGAATACTACAGTCACCATGCGCACTTTCCTATACGGGAGTACTGTCTCAAACAATCTACGCTTTGATCGTTCCCTCGACGACCAGTAGTAGTTTCCGATGCACATCTGGTGGCATTCTGTAATGTGTAGACTATCAGAGTGTTGATGAAACACAGTAATTGGATCGGGATTGAATACAACAGTCACCATGGGCAGTTTCCTCCATGGGAGTAATTCTCAAACAGACTATTCTTTGATCGTTCCCTGTAAGACCAGTAGTAGTTTCCGATGCACATCTGGAGGCATTCTGTTGACTATTAGAGTGTTGATGAAACACAGAAATTGCGTCGGGATTGAATACAACAGTCACCATGCGCACTTTCCTCCACGGGAGTACTGTCTCAAACAATCTACGCTTTGATCGTTCCCTCGATGACCAGTAGTAGTTTCCGATGCACATCTGGTGGCATTCTGTAATGTGTAGACTATCAGAGTGTTGATGAAACACAGTAATTGCATCGGGGTGTAATACAAGAGTCTCCATGCGCAGTTTCCTCCATGGGAGTAGAGTTCTAACAGTTTACGCTTTGACCGTTCCCAGGAAGACCAGTAGTAGTTACCGATGCACATCTGGAGGCTTTCTGTTCTCTGTGGACTATCAGAGCGTTGATGAAACACAGAAATTGCATCGGGATTGAATACAACAGTCACCATGCGCACTTTGCTCCATGGGAGTAATTCTCAAACAGTCTATGCTTTGATCGTTCCCTGTAGGACCAGTAGTTGTTTCCGATGCACATCTCGAGGCATTCTGTACTCTGTGGACTATTAGAGTGTTGATGAAACACAGAAATTGCATTGGGATTGAATACAACAGTCACTATGCGCACTTTCCTCCATGGAAGTAATGTCTCTAACAGTCTACGCTTTGATCGTTCCTGGAAGACCAGAAGTTGTTTCCGATGCACATCTGGAGGCATTCTGTAGTCTGTGGACTATCAGAGTGTTGATGAAACACAGAAATTGCGTCGGGATTGAATACAACAGTCACCATGCGCACTTTACTCCATCGGAGTAATGTTTCAAAGAGTTTACGCTTTGATCGTTCCCTGGAAGACCAGTAGCAGTTTCCGATGCACATGTGGAGGCATTCTGTAATCTGTGGAGTATCAGAGTATTGATGAAACACAGAAATTGCATCGGGATTGAATACAACAGTCACCGTGCGCTCATTCCTCCATAAAGGTAATGTCTCAACAGTCTACGCTTTGATCGTTCCCTGGAAGACCAGTAGTAGTTTCCGATGCACATCTGGAGGCATTCTGTAATCTGTGGAATATCAGAGTGTTGATGAAACACAGAAATTGCGTCGGGATTGAATACAACAGTCACCATGCGTACATTCCTCCGTGGGAGTAATGTCTCAAACAGTCTACGCTTTGATCGTTTCCTGGAAGACCAGTAGTAGTTTCCGATGAACATCAGGAGGCATTCTGTAATCAGTGGACTATCAGAGTGTTGATGAAACACAGAAATTGCATCGGGATTGAATACAACAGTCACCATGCGCACTTTCCCCCATGGGAGTAATTCTCAAACAGTCTACGCTTTGATCGTTCCCTGTAAGACCAGTAGTAGTTTCCGATGCACATCTGGAGGCATTCTGTAGCCTGTGGACTATCAGAGTGTTGATGAAACACAGAAATTGCGTCGGGATTGAATACAACAGTCACCATGCGCACATTCCTCCGTGGGAGTAATGTCTCAAACAGTCAACGCTTTGATCGTTCCCTGGAAGACCAGTAGTAGTTTCCGATGAACATCTGGAGGCATTCTGTAATCTGTGGACTATCAGAGTGTTGATGAAACACAGATATTGCATCGGGATTGAATACAACAGTCTCCATGCGCAGTTTCCTCCATGGAAGTAATGTTTCAAACAGTCTACGATTTGATCGTTCCCTGGAAGACCAGTAGTAGTTTCCGATGCGCATCTGGGGGCTTTCTGTAATCTGTGGACTATCAGAGTGTTGATGAAACACAGAAATTGCCTCGGGATTGAATACAACAGTCAACATTCGAACTTTCCTCCATGGGAGTAATTCTCAAACAGTCTATGCTTTGATTGTTCCCTGTAAGACCAGTAGTAGTTTCCGATGCACATCTGGTGGCATTCTGTAATCTGTGGATCAGAGTGTTGATGAAACACAAAAATTGCCTCGGGATTGAATACAACAGTCACCATGCGCACTTTCCTCCATGGGAGTAATGTCTCTAACAGTCTACGCTTTTATCGTTCCCCAGAAGACCAGTAGTAGTTTCTTATGCACATCTGGAGGCTTTCTGTACACTGTGGACTATCAGAGTGTTGATGAAAGACAGAAATTGCATCGTTGTGTAATACAAGAGTCTCCATGCGCAGTTTCCTCCATGCGAGTAAAGTCTCTAACAGTTTACGCTTTGACCGTACCCAGGAAGACCAGTAGTAGTTTCCAATGCACATCTGGAGGCTTTCTGTTCTCTGTGGACTATCAGAGTGTTGATGAAACACAGAAAGTGCATCGGGATTGAATACAACAGTCACCATGCGCACTTTGCTCCATGGGAGTAATTCTCAAACAGTCTATGCTTTGATCGATCCCTGTAGGACCAGTAGTTGTTTCCGATGCACATCTCGAGGCATTCTGTACTCTGTGGACTATTAGAGTGTTGATGAAACACAGAAATTGCATTGGGATTGAATACAACAGTCACTATGCGCACTTTCCTCCATGGGAGTAATGTCTCTAACAGTCTACGCTTTGATCGTTCCTGGAAGACCAGAAGTTGTTTCCGATGCACATCTGGAGGCATTCTGTAATCTGTGGAGTATCAGAGTATTGATGAAACACAGAAATTGCATCGGGATTGAATACAACAGTCACCATGCGCTCATTCCTCCATAAAAGTAATGTCTCAACAGTCTACGCTTTGATCGTGCCCTGGAAGACCAGTAGTAGTTTCCGATGGACATCTGGAGGCATTCTGTAATCTGTGGACTATCAGAGTGTTGATGAAACACAGAAATTGCATCGGGATTGAATACAACAGTCACCATGCGCACTTTCCTCCATGGGAGTAAAGTCTCAAACAGTCTACGCTTTGATCGTTCCCTGGAAGACCTGTAGTAGTTTCCGATGCACATATGGAGGCTTTCTGTCCTCTGTGGACTATCAGAGTGTTGATGAAACACAGAAATTGCATCGGGATTGAATACAACAGTCAACATTCGAACTTTCCTCCATGGGAGTAATTCTCAAACAGTCTATGCTTTGATCGTTCCCTGTAAGACCAGTAGTAGTTTCCGATGCACATCTGGTGGCATTCTGTAATCTGTGGATCAGAGTGTTGATGAAACACAAAAATTGCCTCGGGATTGAATACAACAGTCACCATGCGCACTTTCCTCCATGGGAGTAATGCCTCTAACAGTCTACGCTTTTATCGTTCTCCAGAAGACCAGTAGTAGTTTCCTATGCACATCTGGAAGCTATCTGTACACTGTGGACTATCAGAGTGTTGATGAAACACAGAAATTGCATCGGGATTGAATACAACAGTCACCATGCGCAGTTTCCTCCGTGGGAGTAATTCTCAAACAGTCTACGCTTTGATCGTTCCCTGGAAGACCAGTAGTAGTTTCCGATGCACATCTGGAGGCTTTCTGTACACTGTGGACTATCAGAGTGTTGATGAAACGCAGAAATTGCATCGGGGTGTAATACAAGAGTCTCCATGCGCAGTTTTCTCCATGGGAGTAAAGTTCTAACAGTTTACGCTTTGACCGTTCCCAGGAAGACCAGTAGTAGTTACCGATGCACATCTGGAGGCTTTCTGTTCTCTGTGGACTATCAGAGTGTTGATGAAACACAGAAATTGCATCGGGACTGAATAGAACAGTCACCATACGCACTTTGCTCCATGGGAGTAATTCTCAAACAGTCTACGCTTTGATCGTTCCCTGGAAGACCATTAGTAGTTTCCGATGCACATCTGGAGGCTTTCTGTACTCTGTGGACTATCAGAGTGTTGAAGAAACACAGAAATTGCATCGCGATTGAATACAACAGTCACCATGCCTACTTTCCTCCATGGGAGTAATTTCTCAAATAGTCTACGCTTTGGTCGTTCCCTGGAAGACCAGTAGTTGTTTCCGATGCACATCTGGTGGCATTCTGTAATGTGTAGACTATCAGAGTGTTGATGAAACACAGTAATTGCTTTGGGATTGAATACAACAGTCACCATGCGCACTTCCCTCCACGGGAGTAATTCTCAAACAGTCTATGCTTTGATCGTTCCCTGTAAGAACCAGTAGTAGTTTCCGATGCACATCTCGAGGCAAATTGTACTCTGTGGACTATCAGAGTGTTGATGAAACAGAGAAATTGCATCGGGATTGAATACAACAGTCACCATGCGCACATTCCTCCGTGGGAGTAATGTCTCAAACAGTCGACGCTTTGATCGTTCCCTGGAAGACCAGTAGTAGTTTCCGATGAACATCTGGAGGCATTCTGTAATCTGTGGACTATCAGAGTGTTGATGAAACACAGAAATTGCATCGGGATTGAATACAACAGTCTCCATGCGCAGTTTCCTCCATGGAAGTAATGTCTCAAACAGTCTACGATTTGATCGTTCCCTGGAAGACCAGTAGTAGTTTCCGATGCACATCTGGGGGCTTTCTGTAATCTGTGGACTATCAGAGTGTTGATGAAACACAGAAATTGCCTCGGGATTGAATACAACAGTCAACATTCGAACTTTCCTCCATGGGAGTAATTCTCAAACAGTCTATGCTTTGATCGTTCCCTGTAAGACCAGTAGTAGTTTCCGATGCACATCTGGTGGCATTCTGTAATCTGTGGATCAGAGTGTTGATGAAACACAAAAATTGCCTCGGGATTGAATACAACAGTCACCATGCGCACTTTCCTCCATGGGAGTAATGTCTCTAACAGTCTACGCTTTTATCGTTCCCCAGAAGACCAGTAGTAGTTTCCTATGCACATCTGGAGGCTTTCTGTACACTGTGGACTATCAGAGTGTTGATGAAAGACAGAAATTGCATCGTTGTGTAATACAAGAGTCTCCATGCGCAGTTTCCTCCATGCGAGTAAAGTCTCTAACAGTTTACGCTTTGACCGTACCCAGGAAGACCAGTAGTAGTTTCCGATGCACATCTGGAGGCTTTCTGTTCTCTGTGGACTATCAGAGTGTTGATGAAACACAGAAAGTGCATCGGGATTGAATACAACAGTCACCATGCGCACTTTGCTCCATGGGAGTAATTCTCAAACAGTCTATGCTTTGATCGATCCCTGAAGGACCAGTAGTTGTTTCCGATGCACATCTCGAGGCATTCTGTACTCTGTGGACTATTAGAGTGTTGATGAAACACAGAAATTGCATTGGGATTGAATACAACAGTCACTATGCGCACTTTCCTCCATGGGAGTAATGTCTCTAACAGTCTACGCTTTGATCGTTCCTGGAAGACCAGAAGTTGTTTCCGATGCACATCTGGAGGCATTCTGTAACCTGTGGAGTATCAGAGTATTGATGAAACACAGAAATTGCATCGGGATTGAATACAACAGTCACCATGCGCTCATTCCTCCATAAAAGTAATGTCTCAACAGTCTACGCTTTGATCGTGCCCTGGAAGACCAGTAGTAGTTTCCGATGGACATCTGGAGGCATTCTGTAATCTGTGGACTATCAGAGTGTTGATGAAACACAGAAATTGCATCGGGATTGAATACAACAGTCACCATGCGCACTTTCCTCCATGGGAGTAAAGTCTCAAACAGTCTACGCTTTGATCGTTCCCTGGAAGACCTGTAGTAGTTTCCGATGCACATATGGAGGCTTTCTGTCCTCTGTGGACTATCAGAGTGTTGATGAAACACAGAAATTGCATCGGGATTGAATACAACAGTCAACATTCGAACTTTCCTCCATGGGAGTAATTCTCAAACAGTCTATGCTTTGATCGTTCCCTGTAAGACCAGTAGTAGTTTCCGATGCACATCTGGTGGCATTCTGTAATCTGTGGATCAGAGTGTTGATGAAACACAAAAATTGCCTCGGGATTGAATACAACAGTCACCATGCGCACTTTCCTCCATGGGAGTAATGCCTCTAACAGTCTACGCTTTTATCGTTCTCCAGAAGACCAGTAGTAGTTTCCTATGCACATCTGGAAGCTATCTGTACACTGTGGACTATCAGAGTGTTGATGAAACACAGAAATTGCATCGGGATTGAATACAACAGTCACCATGCGCAGTTTCCTCCGTGGGAGTAATTCTGAAACAGTCTACGCTTTGATCGTTCCCTGGAAGACCAGTAGTAGTTTCCGATGCACATCTGGAGGCTTTCTGTACACTGTGGACTATCAGAGTGTTGATGAAACACAGAAATTGCATCGGGGTGTAATACAAGAGTCTCCATGCGCAGTTTTCTCCATGGGAGTAAAGTTCTAACAGTTTACGCTTTGACCGTTCCCAGGAAGACCAGTAGTAGTTACCGATGCACATCTGGAGGCTTTCTGTTCTCTGTGGACTATCAGAGTGTTGATGAAACACAGAAATTGCATCGGGACTGAATAGAACAGTCACCATACGCACTTTGCTCCATGGGAGTAATTCTCAAACAGTCTACGCTTTGATCGTTCCCTGGAAGACCATTAGTAGTTTCCGATGCACATCTGGAGGCTTTCTGTACTCTGTGGACTATCAGAGTGTTGAAGAAACACAGAAATTGCATCGCGATTGAATACAACAGTCACCATGCCTACTTTCCTCCATGGGAGTAATTTCTCAAATAGTCTACGCTTTGGTCGTTCCCTGGAAGACCAGTAGTAGTTTCCGATGCACATCTGGTGGCATTCTGTAATGTGTAGACTATCAGAGTGTTGATGAAACACAGTAATTGCTTTGGGATTGAATACAACAGTCACCATGCGCACTTCCCTCCACGGGAGTAATTCTCAAACAGTCTATGCTTTGATCGTTCCCTGTAAGAACCAGTAGTAGTTTCCGATGCACATCTCGAGGCAAATTGTACTCTGTGGACTATCAGAGTGTTGATGAAACAGAGAAATTGCATCGGGATTGAATACAACAGTCACCATGCGCACATTCCTCCGTGGGAGTAATGTCTCAAACAGTCAACGCTTTGATCGTTCCCTGGAAGACCAGTAGTAGTTTCCGATGAACATCTGGAGGCATTCTGTAATCTGTGGACTATCAGAGTGTTGATGAAACACAGAAATTGCATCGGGATTGAATACAACAGTCTCCATGCGCAGTTTCCTCCATGGAAGTAATGTCTCAAACAGTCTACGATTTGATCGTTCCCTGGAAGACCAGTAGTAGTTTCCGATGCACATCTGGGGGCTTTCTGTAATCTGTGGACTATCAGAGTGTTGATGAAACACAGAAATTGCCTCGGGATTGAATACAACTGTCAACATTCGAACTTTCCTCCATGGGAGTAATTCTCAAACAGTCTATGCTTTGATCGTTCCCTGTAAGACCAGTAGTAGTTTCCGATGCACATCTGGTGGCATTCTGTAATCTGTGGATCAGAGTGTTGATGAAACACAAAAATTGCCTCGGGATTGAATACAACAGTCACCATGCGCACTTTCCTCCATGGGAGTAATGTCTCTAACAGTCTACGCTTTTATCGTTCCCCAGAAGACCAGTAGTAGTTTCCTATGCACATCTGGAGGCTTTCTGTACACTGTGGACTATCAGAGTGTTGATGAAAGACAGAAATTGCATCGTTGTGTAATACAAGAGTCTCCATGCGCAGTTTCCTCCATGCGAGTAAAGTCTCTAACAGTTTACGCTTTGACCGTACCCAGGAAGACCAGTAGTAGTTTCCGATGCACATCTGGAGGCTTTCTGTTCTCTGTGGACTATCAGAGTGTTGATGAAACACAGAAAGTGCATCGGGATTGAATACAACAGTCACCATGCGCACTTTGCTCCATGGGAGTAATTCTCAAACAGTCTATGCTTTGATCGTTCATTGTAAGACCAGTAGTAGCTTCCGATGCACATCTCGAGGCATTCTGTACTCTGTGGTCTATCAGAGTGTTGATGAAACACAGAAATTGCATCGGGATTGAATACAACAGTCACTATGCGCACTTTCCTCCATGGGAGTAATGAGTCTAACAGTCTACGCTTTGATCGTTCCCGGAAGACCAGAAGTTGTTTCCGATGCACATCTGGAGGCATTCTGTTGACTATTAGAGTGTTGATGAAACACAGAAATTGCGTCGGGATTGAATACAACAGTCATCATGCGCACTTTCCTATACGGGAGTACTGTCTCAAACAATCTACGGTTTGATCGTTCCCTCGACGACCAGTAGTAGTTTCCGATGCACATCTGGTGGCATTCTGTAATGTGTAGACTATCAGAGTGTTGATGAAACACAGTAATTGGATCGGGATTGAATACAACAGTCACCATGGGCAGTTTCCTCCATGGGAGTAATTCTCAAACAGACTATTCTTTGATCGTTCCCTGTAAGACCAGTAGTAGTTTCCGATGCACATCTGGAGGCATTCTGTTGACTATTAGAGTGTTGATGAAACACAGAAATTGCGTCGGGATTGAATACAACAGTCACCATGCGCACTTTCCTCCATGGGAGTAATGTCTCTAACAGTCTACGCTTTTATCGTTCCCCAGAAGACCAGTAGTAGTTTCTTATGCACATCTGGAGGCTTTCTGTACACTGTGGACTATCAGAGTGTTGATGAAAGACAGAAATTGCATCGTTGTGTAATACAAGAGTCTCCATGCGCAGTTTCCTCCATGCGAGTAAAGTCTCTAACAGTTTACGCTTTGACCGTACCCAGGAAGACCAGTAGTAGTTTCCGATGCACATCTGGAGGCTTTCTGTTCTCTGTGGACTATCAGAGTGTTGATGAAACACAGAAAGTGCATCGGGATTGAATACAACAGTCACCATGCGCACTTTGCTCCATGGGAGTAATTCTCAAACAGTCTATGCTTTGATCGATCCCTGTAGGACCAGTAGTTGTTTCCGATGCACATCTCGAGGCATTCTGTACTCTGTGGACTATTAGAGTGTTGATGAAACACAGAAATTGCATTGGGATTGAATACAACAGTCACTATGCGCACTTTCCTCCATGGGAGTAATGTCTCTAACAGTCTACGCTTTGATCGTTCCTGGAAGACCAGAAGTTGTTTCCGATGCACATCTGGAGGCATTCTGTAGTCTGTGGCCTATCAGAGTGTTGATGAAAAACAGAAATTGGGTCGTGATTGAATACAACAGTCACCATGCGCACTTTACTCCATCGGAGTAATATTTCAAAGAGTTTACGCTTTGATCGTTCCCTGGAAGACCAGTAGCAGTTTCCGATGCACATGTGGAGGCATTCTGTAATCTGTGGAGTATCAGAGTATTGATGAAACACAGAAATTGCATCGGGATTGAATACAACAGTCACCATGCGCTCATTCCTCCATGAAAGTAATGTCTCAACAGTCTACGCTTTGATCGTGCCCTGGAAGACCAGTAGTAGTTTCCGATGCACATCTGGAGGCATTCTGTAATCTGTGGAATATCAGAGTGTTGATGAAACACAGAAATTGCATCGGGATTGAATACAACAGTCACCATGCGCACTTTCCTCCATGGGAGTAAAGTCTCAAACAGTCTACGCTTTGATCGTTCCCTGGAAGACCTGTAGTAGTTTCCGATGCACATATGGAGGCTTTCTGTCCTCTGTGGACTATCAGAGTGTTGATGAAACACAGAAATTGCATCGGGATTGAATACAACAGTCAACATTCGAACTTTCCTCCATGGGAGTAATTCTCAAACAGTCTATGCTTTGATCGTTCCCTGTAAGACCAGTAGTAGTTTCCGATGCACATCTGGTGGCATTCTGTAATCTGTGGATCAGAGTGTTGATGAAGCACAAAAATTGCCTCGGGATTGAATACAACAGTCACCATGCGCACTTTCCTCCATGGGAGTAATGCCTCTAATAGTCTACGCTTTTATCGTTCCCCAGAAGACCAGTAGTAGTTTCCTATGCACATCTGGAAGCTATCTGTACACTGTGGACTATCAGAGTGTTGATGAAACACAGAAATTGCATCGGGATTGAATACAACAGTCACCATGCGCAGTTTCCTCCGTGGGAGTAATTCTCAAACAGTCTACGCTTTGATCGTTCCCTGGAAGGCCAGTAGTAGTTTCCGATGCACATCTGGAGGCTTTCTGTACACTGTGGACTATCAGAGTGTTGATGAAGCACAGAAATTGCATCGGGGTGTAATACAAGAGTCTCCATGCGCAGTTTCCTCCATGGGAGTAAAGTTCTAATAGTTTACGCTTTGACCGTTCCCAGGAAGACCAGTAGTAGTTACCGATGCACATCTGGAGGCTTTCTGTTCTCTGTGGACTATCAGAGTGTTGATGAAACACAGAAATTGCATCGGGACTGAATAGAACAGTCACCATACGCACTTTGCTCCATGGGAGTAATTCTCAAACAGTCTACGCTTTGATCGTTCCCTGGAAGACCATTAGTAGTTTCCGATGCACATCTGGAGGCTTTCTGTACTCTGTGGACTAACAGAGTGTTGAAGAAACACAGAAATTGCATCGCGATTGAATACAACAGTCACCATGCCTACTTTCCTCCATGGGAGTAATTTCTCAAATAGTCTACGCTTTGATCGTTCCCTGGAAGACCAGTAGTAGTTTCCGATGCACATCTGGTGGCATTCTGTAATGTGTAGACTATCAGAGTGTTGATGAAACACAGTAATTGCTTTGGGATTGAATACAACAGTCACCATGCGCACTTCCCTCCACGGGAGTAATTCTCAAACAGTCTATGCTTTGATCGTTCCCTGTAAGAACCAGTAGTAGTTTCCGATGCACATCTCGAGGCAAACTGTACTCTGTGGACTATCAGAGTGTTGATGAAACAGAGAAATTGCATCGGGATTGAATACAACAGTCACCATGCGCACATTCCTCCGTGGGAGTAATGTCTTAAACAGTCAACGCTTTGATCGTTCCCTGGAAGACCAGTAGTAGTTTCCGATGAACATCTGGAGGCATTCTGTAATCTGTGGACCATCAGAGTGTTGATGAAACACAGAAATTGCATCGGGATTGAATACAACAGTCTCCATGCGCAGTTTCCTCCATGGAAGTAATGTCTCAAACAGTCTACGATTTGATCGTTCCCTGGAAGACCAGTAGTAGTTTCCGATGCACATCTGGGGGCTTCTGTAATCTGTGGACTATCAGAGTGTTGATGAAACACAGAAATTGCCTCGGGATTGAATACAACAGTCAACATTCGAACTTTCCTCCATGGGAGTAATTCTCAAACAGTCTATGCTTTGATCGTTCCCTGTAAGACCAGTAGTAGTTTCCGATGCACATCTGGTGGCATTCTGTAATCTGTGGATCAGAGTGTTGATGAAACACAAAAATTGCCTCGGGATTGAATACAACAGTCACCATGCGCACTTTCCTCCATGGGAGTAATGTCTCTAACAGTCTACGCTTTTATCGTTCCCCAGAAGACCAGTAGTAGTTTCCTATGCACATCTGGAGGCTTTCTGTACACTGTGGACTATCAGAGTGTTGATGAAAGACAGAAATTGCATCGTTGTGTAATACAAGAGTCTCCATGCGCAGTTTCCTCCATGCGAGTAAAGTCTCTAACAGTTTACGCTTTGACCGTACCCAGGAAGACCAGTAGTAGTTTCCGATGCACATCTGGAGGCTTTCTGTTCTCTGTGGACTATCAGAGTGTTGATGAAACACAGAAAGTGCATCGGGATTGAATACAACAGTCACCATGCGCACTTTGCTCCATGGGAGTAATTCTCAAACAGTCTATGCTTTGATCGTTCATTGTAAGACCAGTAGTAGCTTCCGATGCACATCTCGAGGCATTCTGTACTCTGTGGTCTATCAGAGTGTTGATGAAACACAGAAATTGCATCGGGATTGAATACAACAGTCACTATGCGCACTTTCCTCCATGGGAGTAATGAGTCTAACAGTCTACGCTTTGATCGTTCCCAGAAGACCAGAAGTTGTTTCCGATGCACATCTGGAGGCATTCTGTTGACTATTAGAGTGTTGATGAAACACAGAAATTGCGTCGGGATTGAATACAACAGTCACCATGCGCACTTTCCTCCACAGGAGTACTGTCTCAAACAATCTACGCTTTGATCGTTCCCTCGACGACCAGTAGTAGTTTCCGATGCACATCTGGTGGCATTCTGTAATGTGTAGACTATCAGAGTGTTGATGAAACACAGTAATTGCATCGGGGTGTAATACAAGAGTCTCCATGCGCAGTTTCCTCCATGGGAGTAGAGTTCTAACAGTTTACGCTTTGACCGTTCCCAGGAAGACCAGTAGTAGTTACCGATGCACATCTGGAGGCTTTCTGTTCTCTGTGGACTATTAGAGTGTTGATGAAACACAGAAATTGCATTGGGATTGAATACAACAGTCACTATGCGCACTTTCCTCCATGGGAGTAATGTTTCAAAGAGTTTACGCTTTGATCGTTCCCTGGAAGACCAGTAGCAGTTTCCGATGCACATGTGGAGGCATTCTGTAATCTGTGGAGTATCAGAGTATTGATGAAACACAGAAATTGCATCGGGATTGAATACAACAGTCACCATGCGCTCATTCCTCCATAAAAGTAATGTCTCAACAGTCTACGCTTTGATCGTTCCCTGGAAGACCAGTAGTAGTTTCCGATGCACATCTGGAGGCATTCTGTAATCTGTGGAATATCAGAGTGTTGATGAAACACAGTAATTGCATCGGGATTGAATACAACAGTCACCATGCGCACTTTCCTCCATGGGAGTAAAGTCTCAAACAGTCTACGCTTTGATCGTTCCCTGGAAGACCTGTAGTAGTTTCCGATGCACATATGGAGGCTTTCTGTCCTCTGTGGTCTATCAGAGTGTTGATGAAACACAGAAATTGCATCGGGATTGAATACAACAGTCAACATTCGAACTTTCCTCCATGGGAGTAATTCTCAAACAGTCTATGCTTTGATCGTTCCCTGTAAGACCAGTAGTAGCTTCCGATGCACATCTGGTGGCATTCTGTAATCTGTGGATCAGAGTGTTGATGAAACACAAAAATTGCCTCGGGATTGAATACAACAGTCACCATGCGCACTTACCTCCATGGGAGTAATGCCTCTAACAGTCTACGCTTTTATCGTTCCCCAGAAGACCAGTTGTAGTTTCCTATGCACATCTGGAAGCTTTCTGTACACTGTGGACTATCAGAGTGTTGATGAAACACAGAAATTGCATCGGGATTGAATACAACAGTCACCATGCGCACTTTCCTCCGTGGGAGTAATTCTCAAACAGTCTACGCTTTGATCGTTCCCTGGAAGACCAGTAGTAGTTACCGATGCACATCTGGAGGCTTTCTGTTCTCTGTGGACTATCAGAGTGTTGATGAAACACAGAAATTGCATCGGGACTGAATAGAACAGTCACCATGCGCACTTTGCTCCATGGGAGTAATTCTCAAACAGTCTACGCTTTGATCGTTCCCTGGAAGACCAGTAGTAGTTTCCGATGCACATCTGGGGGCTTACTGTAATCTGTGGACTATCAGAGTGTTGATGAAACACAGAAATAGCCTCGGGATTGAATACAACAGTCAACATGCCCACTTTCCTCCATGGGAGTAATTCTCAAACAGTCTATGCTTTGATCGTTCCCTGTAAGACCAGTAGTAGTTTCCGATGCACATCTGGTTTGCATTCTGTAATCTGTGGACTATCAGAGTGTTGATGAAACACAGAAATTGCATCGGGAATGAATACAACAGTCACCATGCGCAGTTTCCTCCATGGGAGTAATGTCTCAAACAGTCTACGTTTTGATCGTTCCCTGGAAGACCAGTAGTAGTTTCCGATGCGCATCTGGGGGTTTTCTGTAATCTGTGGACTATCAGAGTGTTGATGAAACACAGAAATTGCCTCGGGATTGAATACAACAGTCACCATGCGCAGTTTCCTGCAAGGGAGTAATGTCTCAAACAGTCTACGCTTTGATCGTTCCCTGGAAGACCAGTAGTAGTTTCCGATGCACATCTGGAGGCATTATGTAATCTGTGGACTAAAAGAGTGTTGATGAAACACAGAAATTGCATCGGGATTGAATACAACAGCCACCATGCGCCCTTTACTCCATGGGAGTAATGTCTCTAACAGTCTACGCTTTGATCTTTCCCTGGAAGACCAGTAGTAGTTTCAATAGCACATCTGGAGGCATTCTGTAATCTGTGGACTAAAAGAGTGTTGATGAAACACAGAAATTGCATCGGGATTGAATACAACAGTCACCATGCGCACTTTACTCCATCGGAGTAATGTTTCAAAGAGTTTACGCTTTGATCGTTCCCTGGAAGACCAGTAGCAGATTCCGATGCACATCTGGAGGCATTCTGTAATCTGTGGAGTATCAGAGTATTGATGAAACACAGAAATTGCATCGGGATTGAATACAACAGTCACGATGCGCACATTGCTCCATAAAAGTAAAGTCTCACTAGTCTACGCCTTGATCGTTCCCTGGAAGACCAGTAGTAGTTTCCGATGCACATCTGGAGGCATTCTGTAATCTGTGGAATATCAGAGTGTTGATGAAACACAGAAATTGCATCGGGATTGAATACAACAGTCACCATGCGCACTTTCCTCCATGGGAGTAAATTCTCAAACAGTCTACGCTTTGATCGTTTCCTGGAAGACCAGTAGTAGTTTCCGATGAACATCTGGAGGCATTCTGTAAAAAGTGGACTATCAGAGTGTTGATGAAACACAGAAATTGCATCGGGATTGAATACAACAGTTACCATGCGCACTTACCTCCATGGGAGTAATTCTCAAACAGTCTACGCTTTGATCGTTCCCTGTAAGACCAGTAGTAGTTTCCGATGCACATCTCGAGGCATTCTGTACTCTGTGGACTATCAGAGTGTTGATGAAACACAGAAATTGCATCGGGATTGAATACAAAAGTCACCATGCGCACTTTCCTCCATGGGAGTAATGTCTCGAACAGTCTACGCTTTGATCGTTCCCTGTATGACCATTAGTAGTTTCCGAGGCACATCTGGAGGCTTTCTGTACTCTGTGGACTATCAGAGTGTTGATGAAACACAGAAATTGCGTCGGGATTGAATACAACAGTCACCATGCGCACTTCCCTCCATGGGAGTAATGTCTCTAACAGTCTACGCTTTGATCGTTCCCTAGAAGACCAGTAGTAGTTTCCGATGCACATCTGGAGGCTTTCTGTTCTCTGTGGACTATCAGAGTGTTGATGAAACACAGAAATTGCATCGGGATTGAATACAACAGTCACCATGCGCACATTCCTCCATGGGAGTAATTCTCAAACAGTCTATGCTTTGATCGTTCCCTGTAAGAACCAGTAGTAGTTTCCGATGCACATCTCGAGGCATTCTGTACTCTGTGGACTATCAGAGTGTTGATGAAACAGAGAAATTGCATCGGAATTGAATACAACAGTCACCATGCGCACATTCCTACGTGGGAGTAAAGTCTCAAACAGTCAACGCTTTGATCGTTCCCTGGAAGACCAGTAGTAGTTTCCGATGAACATCTGGAGGCATTCTGTAATCTGTGGACTATCAGAGTGTTGATGAAACACAGAAATTGCATCGGGATTGAATACAACAGTCTCCATGCGCAGTTTCCTCCATGGAAGTAATGTCTCAAACAGTCTACGATTTGATCGTTCCCTGGAAGACCAGTAGTAGTTTCCGATGCACATCTGGGGGCTTTCTGTAATCTGTGGACTATCAGAGTCTTGATGAAACACAGAAATTGCCTCGGGATTGAATACAACAGTCAACATTCGAACTTTGCTCCATGGGAGTAATTCTCAAACATTCTATGCTTTGATCGTTCCCTGTAAGACCAGTAGTAGCTTCCGATGCACATCTCGAGGTATTCTGTACTCTGTGGTCTATCAGAGTGTTGATGAAACACAAAAATTGCCTCGGGATTGAATACAACAGTCACCATGCGCACTTTCCTCCATGGGAGTAATGCCTCTAACAGTCTACGCTTTTATCGTTCCCCAGAAGACCAGTAGTAGTTTCCTATGCACATCTGGAGGCTTTCTGTACACTGTGGACTATCAGAGTGTTGATGAAAGACAGAAATTGCATCGTTGTGTAATACAAGAGTCTCCATGCGCAGTTTCCTCCATGGGAGTAATGTCTCTAACAGTTTACGCTTTGACCGTACCCAGGAAGACCAGTAGTAGTTTCCGATGCATATCTGGAGTCTTTCTTTTCTCTGTGGACTATCAGAGTGTTGATGAAACACAGAAAGTGCATCGGGATTGAATACAACAGTCACCATGCGCACTTTGCTCCATCTGAATAATTCTCAAACAGTCTATGCTTTGATCGTTCCCTGTAAGACCAGTAGTAGCTTCCGATGCACATCTCGAGGCATTCTGTACTCTGTGGTCTATTAGAGTGTTGATGAAACACAGAAATTGCAACGGGATTGAATACAACAGTCACTATGCGCACTTTCCTCCATGGGAGTTATGTGTCTAACAGTCTACGCATTGATCGTTCCCGGAAGACCAGAAGTTGTTTCCGATGCACATCTGGAGGCATTCTGTTGACTATTAGAGTGTTGATGAAACACAGAAATTGCGTCGGGATTGAATACAACAGTCACCATGCGCACTTTCCTCCACGGGAGTACTGTCTCAAACAATCTACGCTTTGATCGTTCCCTCGACGACCAGTAGTAGTTTCCGATGCACATCTGGTGGCATTCTGTAATGTGTAGACTATCAGAGTGATGATGAAACACAGTAATTGGATCGGGATTGAATACAACAGTCACCATGGGCAGTTTACTCCATGGGAGTAATTCTCAAACAGTCTATTCTTTGATCGTTCCCTGTAAGACCAGTAGTAGGTTCCGATGCACATCTGGAGGCATTCTGTTGACTATTAGAGTGTTGATGAAACACAGAAATTGCGTCGGGATTGAATACAACAGTCACCATGCGCACTTTCCTCCACGGGAGTACTGTCTCAAACAATCTACGCTTTGATCGTTCCCTCGACGACCAGTAGTAGTTTCCGATGCACATCTGGAGGCATTCTGTAATGTGCAGACTATCAGAGTGTTGATGAAACACAGTAATTGCATCGGGGTGTAATACAAGAGTCTCCATGCGCAGTTTCCTCCATGGGAGTAAAGTTCTAACAGTTTACGCTTTGATCGTTCCCTAGAAGACCAGTAGTAGTTTCCGATGCACATCTGGAGGCTTTCTGTTCTCTGTGGACTATCAGAGTGTTGATGAAACACAGAAATTGCATCGGGATTGAATACAACAGTCACCATGCGCACTTTCCTCCATGGGAGTAATTCTCAAACAGTCTACGCTTTGATCGTTCCCTGTAAGAACCAGTAGTAGTTTCCGATGCACATCTCGAGGCATTCTGTACTCTGTGGACTATCAGAGTGTTGATGAAACAGAGAAATTGCATCGGAATTGAATACAACAGTCACCATGCGCACATTCCTACGTGGGAGTAAAGTCTCAAACAGTCAACGCTTTGATCGTTCCCTGGAAGACCAGTAGTAGTTTCCGATGAACATCTGGAGGCATTCTGTAATCTGTGGACTATCAGAGTGTTGATGAAACGCTGAAATTGCATCGGGATTGAATACAACAGTCTCCATGCGCAGTTTCCTCCATGGAAGTAATGTCTCAAACAGTCTACGATTTGATCGTTCCCTGGAAGACCAGTAGTAATTTCCGATGCACATCTGGGGGCTTTCTGTAATCTGTGGACTATCAGAGTGTTGATGAAACACAGAAATTGCCTCGGGATTGAATACAACAGTCAACATTCGAACTTTGCTCCATGGGAGTAATTCTCAAGCATTCTATGCTTTGATCGTTCCCTGTAAGACCAGTAGTAGCTTCCGATGCACATCTCGAGGCATTCTGTACTCTGTGGTCTATCAGAGTGTTGATGAAACACAAAAATTGCCTCGGGATTGAATACAACAGTCACCATGCGCACTTTCCTCCATTGGAGTAATGTCTCTAACAGTCTACGCTTTTATCGTTCCCCAGAAGACCAGTAGTAGTTTCCTATGCACATCTGGAGGCTTTCTGTACACTGTGGACTATCAGAGTGTTGATGAAAGACAGAAATTGCATCGTTGTGTAATACAAGAGTCTCCATGGGCAGTTTCCTCCATGGGAGTAAAGTCTCTAACAGTTTACGCTTTGACCGTACCCAGGAAGACCAGTAGTAGTTTCCGATGCACATCTGGAGGCTTTCTTTTCTCTGTGGACTATCAGAGTGTTGATGAAACACAGAAAGTGCATCGGGATTGAATACAACAGTCACCATGCGCACTTTGCTCCATCTGAGTAATTCTCAAACAGTCTATGCTTTGATCGTTCCCTGTAAGACCAGTAGTAGCTTCCGATGCACATCTCGAGGCATTCTGTACTCTGTGGTCTATCAGAGTGTTGATGAAACACAGAAATTGCATCGGGATTGAATACAACAGTCACTATGCGCACATTCCTCCATGGGAGTTATGTGTCTAACAGTCTACGCATTGATCGTTCCCGGAAGACCAGAAGTTGTTTCCGATGCACATCTGGAGGCATTCTGTTGACTATTAGAGTGTTGATGAAACACAGAAATTGCGTCGGGATTGAATACAACAGTCACCATGCGCACTTTCCTCCACGGGAGTACTGTCTCAAACAATCTACGCTTTGATCGTTCCCTCGACGACCAGTAGTAGTTTCCGTTGCACATCTGGTGGCATTCTGTAATGTGTAGACTATCAGAGTGTTGATGAAACACAGTAATTGGATCGGGATTGAATACAACAGTCACCATGGGCAGTTTCCTCCATGGGAGTAATTCTCAAACAGTCTATTCTTTGATCGTTCCCTGTAAGACCAGTAGTAGGTTCCGATGCACATCTGGAGGCATTCTGTTGACTATTAGAGTGTTGATGAAACACAGAAATTGCGTCGGGATTGAATACAACAGTCACCATGCGCACTTTCCTCCACGGGAGTACTGTCTCAAACAATCTACGCTTTGATCGTTCCCTCGACGACCAGTAGTAGTTTCCGATGCACATCTGGAGGCATTCTGTAATGTGTAGACTATCAGAGTGTTGATGAAACACAGTAATTGCATCGGGGTGTAATACAAGAGTCTCCATGCGCAGTTTCCTCCATGGGAGTAAAGTTCTAACAGTTTACGATTTGACCGTTCCCAGGAAGACCAGTAGTAGATACCGATGCACATCAGGAGGCTTTCTGTTCTCTGTGGACTATCAGAGTGTTGATGAAACACAGAAATTGCATCGGGATTGAATACAACAGTCACCACGCGCACTTTGCTCCATGGGAGTAATTCTCAAACAGTCTATGCTTTGATCGTTCCCTGTAAGACCAGTAGTGTTTTCCGATGCACATCTCGAGGCATTCTGTACTCTGTGGACTATTAGAGTGTTGATGAAACACAGAAATTGCTTTGGGATTGAATACAACAGTCACCATGCGCACTTTCCTCCATGGGAGTAATGTCTCTAACAGTCTACGCTTTGATCGTTCCTGGAAGACCAGAAGTTGTTTCCGATGCACATCAGGAGGCATTCTGTAGTCTGTGGACTATCAGAGTGTTGATGAAACACAGAAATTGCGTCGGGATTGAATACAACAGTCACCATGCGCACTTTACTCCATCGGAGTAATGTTTCAAAGATTTTACGTTTTGATCGTTCCCTGGAAGACCAGTAGCAGTTTCCGTTGCACATCTGGAGGCATTCTGTAATCTGTGGAGTATCAGAATATTGATGAAACACAGAAATTGCATCGGGATTGAATACAACAGTCACCATGCGCTCATTCCTCCATAAAAGTAATGTCTCAACAGTCGACGCTTTGATCGTTCCCTGGAAGACCAGTAGTAGTTTCCGATGCACATCTGGAGGCATTCAGTAATCTGTGGAATATCAGAGTGTTGATGAAACACAGAAATTGCATCGGGATTGAATACAACAGTCACCATGCGCACTTTCCTCCATGGGAGTAATGTCTCAAACAGTCTACGCTTTGATCGTTCCCTGGAAGACAAGTAGTAGTTTCCGATGCACATCTGGAGGCTTTCTGTTCTCTGTGGACTATCAGAGTGTTGATGAAACACAGAAATTGCATCGGGATTGAATACAACAGTCACCATGCGCACTTTTCTCCATTGGAGTAATTCTCAAACAGTCTATGCTTTGATCGTTCCCTGTAAGACCAGTAGTAGTTTCCGATGCACATCTCGAGGCATTCTGTACCCTGTGGACTATCAGAGTGTTGATGAAACACAGAAACTGCATCGGGATTGAATACAACAGTCACCATGCGCACTTTTCTCCATTGGAGTAATTCTCAAACAGTCTATGCTTTGATCGTTCCCTGTAAGACCAGTAGTAGTTTCCGATGCACATCTGGTTTGCATTCTGTAATCTGTGGACTATCAGAGTGTTGATGAAACAAAGAAATTGCATCGGGAATGAATACAACAGTCACCATGCGCAGTTTCCTCCATGGGAGTAATGTCTCAAACAGTCTACGCTTTGATCGTTCCCTGGAAGACCAGTAGTAGTTTCCGATGCACATCTGGAGGCATTCTGTAATCTGTGGACTAAAAGAGTGTTGATGAAACACAGAAATTGCATCGGGATTGAATACAACAGCCACCATGCGCACTTTACTCCACTGGAGTAATGTCTCTAACAGTCTACGCTTTGATCGTTCCCTGGAAGACCAGTAGTAATTTCAATAGCACATCTGGAGGCATTCTGTAATCTGTGGACTAAAAGAGTGTTGATGAAACACAGAAATTGCATCGGGATTGAATACAACTGTCACCATGCGCACTTTACTCCATCGGAGTAATGTTTCAAAGAGTTTACGCTTTGATCGTTCGCTGGAAGACCAGTAGCAGTTTCCGATGCACAGCTGGAGGCATTCTGTAATCTTTGGAGTATCAGAGTATTGATGAAACACTGAAATTGCATCGGGATTGAATACAACAGTCACCATGCGCACATTCCTCCATAAAATTAATGTCTCAACAGTCTACGCTTTGATCGTTCCCTGGAAGACCAGTAGTAGTTTCCGATGAACATCTGGAGGCATTCTGTAATCTGTGGACTATCAGAGTGTTGATGAAACACAGAAATTGCCTCGGGATTGAATACAACAGTCAACATTCGAACTTTCCTCCATGGGAGTAATTCTCAAACAGTCTATGCTTTGATCGTTCCCTGTAAGACCAGTAGTAGTTTCCGATGCACATCTGGTGGCATTCTGTAATCTGTGGATCAGAGTGTTGATGAAACACAAAAATTGCCTCGGGATTGAATAAAACAGTCACCATGCGCACTTTCCTCCATGGGAGTAATGTCTCTAACAGTCTACGCTTTTATCGTTCCCCAGAAGACCAGTAGTAGTTTCCTATGCACATCTGGAGGCTTTCTGTACACTGTGGACTATCAGAGTGTTGATGAAAGACAGAAATTGCATCGGGGTGTAATACAAGAGTCTCCATACGCAGTTTCCTCCATGGGAGTAAAGTCTCTAACAGTTTACGCTTCGACCGTACCCAGGAAGACCAGTAGTAGTTTCCGATGCACATCTGGTGGCATTCTGTAATGTGTAGACTATCAGAGTGTTGATGAAACACAGTAATTGCATCGGGATTGAATACAACAGTAACCATGCGCACTTCCATCCATGGGAGTAATGTCCTAACAGCCTCGCTTTGATCGTTCCCTAGAAGACCAGTAGTAGTTTCCGATGCACATCTGGAGGCTTTCTGTACTCTGTGGACTATCAGAGTGTTGATGAAACACAGAAATTGCATCGGGATTGAATACAACAGTCACAATGCGCACATTCCTTCATGGGAATAATGTCTCAAACAGTCTACGTTTGATCGTTCCCTGGAAGACCAGTAGAAATATCCGATGCACATCTGGAGGCATTCTGTAATCTGTGGAGTATCAGAGTATTGATGAAATACAGAAATTGCATCGGGATTAAATACAACAGTCACCATGCGCACATTCCTCCATAAAAGTAATGTCTCAACAGTCTACGCTTTGATCGTTCCCTGGAAGACCAGTAGTAGTTTCCGATGCACATCTGGAGGCATTCTGTAATCTGTGGAATATCAGAGTGTTGATGAAACACAGAAATTGCATCGGGATTGAATACAAGAGTCACCATGCGAACTTTCCTCCATTGGAGTAATGTCTCAAACAGTCTACGCTTTGATCGTTCCCTGGAAGACCAGTAGTAGTTTCAATTGCACATCTGGATTCATTCTGTAATCTGTGGACTAAAAGAGTGTTGATGAAACACAGAAATTGCATCGGGATTGAATACAACAGTCACCATGCGCACTTTCCTCCACGGGAGTACTGTCTCAAACAATCTACGCTTTGATCGTTCCCTGGATGACCAGTAGTAGTTTCCGATGCACATCTGGTGGCATTCTGTAATGTGTAGACTATCAGAGTGTTGATGAAACACAGAAATTGCATCGGGATTGAATACAACAGTCACCATGCGCACTTTGCTCCATGGGAGTAATTCTCAAACAGTCTATGCTTTGATCGTTCCCTGTAAGACCAGTAGTTGTTTCCGATGCATATCTGGAGGCATTCTGTTGACTATTAGAGTGTTGATGAAACACAGAAATTGCTTTGGGATTGAATACAACAGTCACTATGCGCACTTTCCTCCATGGGAGTAATGTCTCTAACAGTCTACGCTTTGATCGTTCCTGGAAGACCAGAAGTTGTTTCCGATGCACGTCTGGAGGCATTCTGTAGTCTGTGGACTATCAGAGTGTTGATGAAACACAGAAATTGCGTCGGGATTGAATACAACAGTCACCATGCGCTTTTTACTCCATCGGAGTAATGTTTCAAAGATTTTACGCTTTGATCGTTCCCTGGAAGACCAGTAGCAGTTTCCGATGCACATCTGGAGGCATTCTGTAATCTGTGGAGTATCAGAGTATTGATGAAACACTGAAATTGCATCGGGATTGAATACAACAGTCACCATGCGCACATTCCTCCATAAAAGTAATGTCTCAACAGTCTACGCTTTGATCGTTCCCTGGAAGACCAGTAGTAGTTTCCGATGAACATCTGGAGGCATTCTGTAATCTGTGGACTATCAGAGTGTTGATGAAACACAGAAATTGCCTCGGGATTGAATACAACAGTCAACATTCGAACTTTCCTCCATGGGAGTAATTCTCAAACAGTCTATGCTTTGATCGTTCCCTGTAAGACCAGTAGTAGTTTCCGATGCACATCTGGTGGCATTCTGTAATCTGTGGATCAGAGTGTTGATGAAACACAAAAATTGCCTCGGGATTGAATAAAACAGTCACCATGCGCACTTTCCTCCATGGGAGTAATGTCTCTAACAGTCTACGCTTTTATCGTTCCCCAGAAGACCAGTAGTAGTTTCCTATGCACATCTGGAGGCTTTCTGTACACTGTGGACTATCAGAGTGTTGATGAAAGACAGAAATTGCATCGGGGTGTAATACAAGAGTCTCCATGCGCAGTTTCCTCCATGGGAGTAAAGTCTCTAACAGTTTACGCTTTGACCGTACCCAGGAAGACCAGTAGTAGTTTCCGATGCACATCTGGAGGCTTTCTGTTCTCTGTGGACTATCAGAGTGTTGATGAAACACAGAAATTGCATCGCGATTCAATACAACAGTCACCATGCGCACTTTCCTCCACGGGAGTACTGTCTCAATTAATCTACGCTTTGATCGTTCCCTGGAAGACCAGTAGTAGTTTCCGATGCACATCTGGTGGCATTCTGTAATGTGTAGACTATCAGAGTGTTGATGAAACACAGTAATTGCATCGGGATTGAATACTACAGTCACCATGCGCACTTCCATCCATGGGAGTAATGTGTTAACAGTCTACGCTTTGATCGTTCCCTAGAAGACCAGTAGTAGTTTCCGATGCACATCTGGAGGCTTTCTGTACTCTGTGGACTATCAGAGTGTTGATGAAACACAGAAATTGCATCGGGATTGAATACAACAGTGTCCATGCGCAGTTTCCTCCATGGGAATAATGTCTCAAACAGTCTACGCTTTGATCGTTCCCTGGAAGACCAGTAGTAGTTTCAATTGCACATCTGGAGGCATTCTGTAATCTGTGGACTATCAGAGTGTTGATGAAACACAGAAATTGCCTCGGGATTGAATACATCAGTCACAATGCGCACATTCCTTCATGGGAATAATGTCTCAAACAGTCTACGCTTTGATCGTTCCCTGGAAGACCAGTAGTAATATCCGATGCACATCTGGAGGCACTCTGTAATCTGTGGAGTATCAGAGTATTGATGAAATACAGAAATTGCATCGGGATTGAATACAACAGTCACCATGCGCACTTTCCTCCATTGGAGTAATGTCTCAAACAGTCTACGCTTTGATCGTTCCCTGGAAGACCAGTAGTAGTTTCAATTGCACATCTGGATTCATTCTGTAATCTGTGGACTAAAAGAGTGTTGATGAAACACAGAAATTGCATCGGGATTGAATACAACAGTCACCATGCGCACTTTCCTCCACGGGAGTACTGTCTCAAACAATCTACGCTTTGATCGTTCCCTGGAAGACCAGTAGTAGTTTCCGATGCACATCTGGTGGCATTCTGTAATGTGTAGACTATCAGAATGTTGATGAAACACAGAAATTGCATCGGGATTGAATACAACAGTCACCATGCGCACTTTGCTCCATGGGAGTAATTCTCAAACAGTCTATGCTTTGATCGTTCCCTGTAAGACCAGTAGTTGTTTCCCATGCACATCTGGAGGCATTCTGTTGACTATTAGAGTGTTGATGAAACACAGAAATTGCTTTGGGATTGAATACAACAGTCACTATGCGCACTTTCCTCCATGGGAGTAATGTCTCTAACAGTCTACGCTTTGATCGTTCCTGGAAGACCAGAAGTTGGTTCCGATGCACATCTGGAGGCATTCTGTAGTCTGTGGACTATCAGAGTGTTGATGAAACACAGAAATTGCGTCGGGATTGAATACAACAGTCACCATGCGCACTTTACTCCATTGGAGTAATGTTTCAAAAATTTTACGCTTTGATCGTTCCCTGGAAGACCAGTATCAGTTTCCGATGCACATCTGGAGGCATTCTGTAATCTGTGGAGTATCAGAGTATTGATGAAACACAGAAATTGCATCGGGATTGAATACAACAGTCACCATGCGCTCATTCCTCCATAAAAGTAATGTCTCAACAGTCTACGCTTTGATCGTTCCCTGGAAGACCAGTAGTAGTTTCCGATGCACATCTGGAGGCATTCAGTAATCTGTGGAATATCAGAGTGTTGATGAAACACAGAAATTGCATCGGGATTGAATACAACAGTCACCATGCGCACTTTCCTCCATGGGAGTAATGTCTCAAACAGTCTACGCTTTGATCGTTCCCTGGAAGACCAGTAGTAGTTTCCGATGCACATCTGGAGGCTTTCTGTTCTCTTTCCTCCATTGGAGTAATGTCTCAAACAGTCTACGCTTTGATCGTTCCCTGGAAGACCAGTAGTAGTTTCAATTGCACATCTGGATTCATTCTGTAATCTGTGGACTAAAAGAGTGTTGATGAAACACAGAAATTGCATCGGGATTGAATACAACAGTCACCATGCGCACTTTCCTCCACGGGAGTACTGTCTCAAACAATCTACGCTTTGATCGTTCCCTGGAAGACCAGTAGTAGTTTCCGATGCACATCTGGTGGCATTCTGTAAAGTGTAGACTATCAGAGTGTTGATGAAACACAGAAATTGCATCGGGATTGAATACAACATTCACCATGCGCACTTTCCTTCATGGGAGTAATGTCTCAAACAGTCTACGCTTTGATCGTTCCCTGGAAGACCAGTAGTAGTTTCCGATGCACATCTGGAGGCTTTCTGTTCTCTGTGGACTATCAGAGTGTTGATGAAACACAGAAATTGCATCGGGATTGAATACAACAGTCACCATGCGCACTTTTCTCCATTGGAGTAATTCTCAAACAGTCTATGCTTTAATCGTTCCCTGTAAGACCAGTAGTTGTTTCCGATGCACATCTGGTTTGCATTCTGTAATCTCTGGACTATCAGAGTGTTGATGAAACAAAGAAATTGCATCGGGAATGAATACAACAGTCACCATGCGCAGTTTCCTCCATGGGAGTAATGTCTCAAACAGTCTACGCTTTGATCGTTCCCTGGAAGACCAGTAGTAGTTTCCGATGCACATCTGGGGGCTTTCTGTAATCTGTGGACTATCAGAGTGTTGATGAAACACAGAAATTGCCTCGGGATTGAATACAACAGTCACCATGCGCAGTTTCCTCCATGGGAGTAATGTCTCAAACAGTCTACGCTTTTATCGTTCCCTGGAAGATCAGTAGTAGTTTCCGATGCACATCTGGAGGCATTCTGTAATCTGTGGACTAAAAGAGTGTTGATGAAACACAGAAATTCCATCGGGATTGAATACAACAGTCACCATGCGCACATTCCTCCATAAAAGTAATGTCTCAACAGTCTACGCTTTGATCGTTCCCTGGAAGACCAGTAGTAGTTTCCGATGAACATCTGGAGGCATTCTGTAATCTGTGGACTATCAGAGTGTTGATGAAACACAGAAATTGCCTCGGGATTGAATACAACAGTCAACATTCGAATTTTCCTCCATGGGAGTAATTCTCAAACAGTCTATGCTTTGATCGTTCCCTGTAAGACCAGTAGTAGTTTCCGATGCACATCTGGTGGCATTCTGTAATCTGTGGATCAGAGTGTTGATGAAACACAAAAATTGCCTCGGGATTGAATAAAACAGTCACCATGCGCACTTTCCTCCATGGGAGTAATGTCTCTAACAGTCTACGCTTTTATCGTTCCCCAGAAGACCAGTAGTAGTTTCCTATGCACATCTGGAGGCTTTCTGTACACTGTGGACTATCAGAGTATTGATGAAAGACAGAAATTGCATAGGGGTGTAATACAAGAGTCTCCATGCGCAGTATCCTCCATGGGAGTAAAGTCTCTAACAGTTTACGCTTTGACCGTACCCAGGAAGACCAGTAGTAGTTTCCGATGCACATCTGGAGGCTTTCTGTTCTCTGTGGACTAAAAGAGTGTTGATGAAACACAGAAATTGCATCGGGATTGAATACAACAGTCACCATGCGCACTTTCCTCCACGGGAGTACTGTCTCAAACAATCTACGCTTTGATCGTTCCCTGGAAGACCAGTAGTAGTTTCAATTGCACATCTGGAGGCATTCTGTAATCTGTGGGCTATAAGAGTGTTGATGAAACACAGAAATTGCATCGGGATTGAATACAACAGTCACCATGCGCTTTTCACTCCATGGGAGTAATGTCTCTAACAGTCTACGCTTTGATCGTTCCCTGGAAGACCAGTAGTAGTTTTCGATTCACATATGGAGGCTTTTCGAAATCTGTGGACTATCAGAGTGTTGATGAAACACAGAAATTGCATCGGGATTGAATACAACAGTCACCATGCGCACTTTCCTCCATCGGAGTAATGTTTCAATGAGTTCACGCTTTGATCGTTCTCTGGAAGACCAGTAGCAGTTTCCGATGCACATCTGGAGGCATTCTGTAATCTGTGGAGTATCAGAGTATTGATGAAATACAGAAATTGCATCGGGATTGAATACAACAGTCACCATGCGCACATTCCTCCATAAAAGTAATGTCTCAACAGTCTACGTTTTGATCGTTCCCTGGAAGACCAGTAGTAGTTTCCGATGCACATCTGGAGGCATTCTGTAATCTGTGGAATATCAGAGTGTTGATGAAACACAGAAATTGCATCGGGATTGAATACAAGAGTCACCATGCGCACTTTCCTCCATTGGAGTAATGTCTCAAACAGTCTACGCTTTGATCGTTCCCTGGAAGACCAGTAGTAGTTTCAATTGCACATCTGGATTCATTCTGTAATCTGTGGACTAAAAGAGTGTTGATGAAACACAGAAATTGCATCGGGATTGAATACAACAGTCACCATGCGCTTTTCACTCCATGGGAGTAATGTCTCTAACAGTCTACGCTTTGATCGTTCCCTGGAAGACCAGTAGTAGTTTCCGATTCACATATGGAGGCTTTTCGAAATCTGTGGACTATCAGAGTGTTGATGAAACACAGAAATTGCATCGGGATAGAATACAACAGTCACCATGCGCACTTTCCTCCATCGGAGTAATGTTTCAATGAGTTCACGCTTTGATCGTTCTCTGGAAGACCAGTAGCAGTTTCCGATGCACATCTGGAGGCATTCTGTAATCTGTGGAGTATCAGAGTATTGATGAAATACAGAAATTGCATCGGGATTGAATACAACAGTCACCATGCGCACATTCCTCCATAAAAGTAATGTCTCAACAGTCTACGTTTTGATCGTTCCCTGGAAGACCAGTAGTAGTTTCCGATGCACATCTGGAGGCATTCTGTAATCTGTGGAATATCAGAGTGTTGATGAAACACAGAAATTGCATCGGGATTGAATACAAGAGTCACCATGCGCACTTTCCTCCATTGGAGTAATGTCTCAAACAGTCTACGCTTTGATCGTTCCCTGGAAGACCAGTAGTAGTTTCAATTGCACATCTGGATTCATTCTGTAATCTGTGGACTAAAAGAGTGTTGATGAAACACAGAAATTGCATCGGGATTGAATACAACAGTCACCATGCGCACTTTCCTCCACGGGAGTACTGTCTCAAACAATCTACGCTTTGATCGTTCCCTGGAAGACCAGTAGTAGTTTCTGATGCACATCTGGTGGCATTCTGTAAAGTGTAGACTATCAGAGTGTTGATGAAACACAGAAATTGCATCGGGATTGAATACAACAGTCACCATGCGCACTTTCCTTCATGGGAGTAATGTCTCAAACAGTCTACGCTTTAATCGTTCCCTGGAAGACCAGTAGTAGTTTCCGATGCACATCTGGTTTGCATTCTGTAATCTGTGGACTATCAGAGTGTTGATGAAACAAAGAAATTGCATCGGGAATGAATACAACAGTCACCATGCGCAGTTTCCTCCATGGGAGTAATGTCTCAAACAGTCTACGCTTTGATCGTTCCCTGGAAGACCAGTAGTAGTTTCCGATGCACATCTGGGGGCTTTCTGTAATCTGTGGACTATCAGAGTGTTGATGAAACACAGAAATTACCTCGGGATTGAATACAACAGTCACCATGCGTAGTTTCCTCCATGGGAGTAATGTCTCAAACAGTCTACGCTTTCATCGTTCCCTGGAAGACCAGTAGTAGTTTCCGATGCACATCTGGAGGCATTCTGTAATCTGTGGACTAAAAGAGTGTTGATGAAACACAGAAATTGCATCGGGATTGAATTCAACAGCCACCATGCGCACTTTATTCCACTGGAGTAATGTCTCTAACAGTCTACGCTTTGATCGTTCCCTGGAAGACCAGTAGTAATTTCAATGGCACATCTGGAGGCATTCTGTAATCTGTGGACTAAAAGAGTGTTGATGAAACACAGAAATTGCATCGGGATTGAATACAACAGTCACCATGCGCACTTTACTCCATCGGAGTAATGTTTCAAAGAGTTTACGCTTTGATCGTTCCCTGTAAGACCAGTAGCAGTTTCCGATGCACATCTGGAGGCATTCTGTAATCTGTGGAGTATCAGAGTATTGATGAAACACAGAAATTGCATCGGGATTGAATACAACAGTCACCATGCCCTCATTCCTCCATAAAAGTAATGTCTCAACAGTCTACGCTTTGATCGTTCCCTGGAAGACCAGTAGTAGTTTCCGATGAACATCTGGAGGCATTCTGTAATCTGTGGACTATCAGAGTGTTGATGAAACACAGAAATTGCATCGGGATTGAATACAACAGTCACCATGCGCACTTTACTCCATCGGAGTAATGTTTCAAAGAGTTTACGCTTTGATCGTTCCCTGGAAGACCAGTAGCAGTTTCCGATGCACATCTGGAGGCATTCTGTAATCTGTGGAGTATCAGAGTATTGATGAAACACAGAAATTGCATCGGGATTGAATACAACAGTCACCATGCCCTCATTCCTCCATAAAAGTAATGTCTCAACAGTCTACGCTTTGATCGTTCCCTGGAAGACCAGTAGTAGTTTCCGATGAACATCTGGAGGCATTCTGTAATCTGTGGACTATCAGAGTGTTGATGAAACACAGAAATTGCATCGGGATTGAATACAACAGTCAACATTCGAACTTTCCTCCATGGGAGTAATTCTCAAACAGTCTATGCTTTGATCGTTCCCTGTAAGACCAGTAGTAGTTTGCGATGCACATCTGGTGGCATTCTGTAATCTGTGGATCAGAGTGTTGATGAAACACAAAAATTGCCTCGGGATTGAATACAACAGTCACCATGCGCGCTTTCCTCCATGGGAGTAATGTCTCTAACAGTCTACGCTTTTATCGTTCCCCAGAAGACCAGTAGTAGTTTCCTATGCACATCTGGAGGCTTTCTGTACACTGTGGACTATCAGAGTGTTGATGAAAGACAGAAATTGCATCGGGGTGTAATACAAGAGTCTCCATGCGCAGTTTCCTCCATGGGAGTAAAGTCTCTAACAGTTTACGCTTTGACCGTACCCAGGAAGACCAGTAGTAGTTTCCGATGCACATCTGGAGGCTTTCTGTTCTCTGTGGACTATCAGAGTGTTGATGAAACACAGAAAGTGCATCGGGATTGAATACAACAGTCACCATGCGCACTTAGCTCCATGGGAGTAATTCTCAAACAGTCTATGCTTTGATCGTTCCCTGTAAGACCAGTAGTAGCTTCCGATGCACATCTCGAGGCATTCTGTACTCTGTGGACTATCAGAGTGTTGATGAAACACAGAAATTGCATCGCGATTCAATACAACAGTCACCATGCGCACTTTCCTCCACGGGAGTACTGTCTCAATTAATCTACGCTTTGATCGTTCCCTGGAAGACCAGTAGTAGTTTCCGATGCACATTTGGTGGCATTCTGTAATGTGTAGACTATCAGAGTGTTGATGAAACACAGTAATTGCATCGGGATTGAATACAACAGTCACCATGCGCACTTCCATCCATGGGAGTAATGTCCTAACAGTCTACGCTTTGATCGTTCCCTAGAAGACCAGTAGTAGTTTCCGATGCACATCTGGAGGCATTCTGTACTCTGTGGACTATCCGAGTGTTGATGAAACACAGAAATTGCATCGGGATTGAATACAACAGTCTCCATGCGCAGTTTCATCCATGGGAATAATGTCTCAAGCAGTCTACGCTTTGATCGTTCCCTGGAAGACCAGTAGTAGTTTCAATTGCACATCTGGAGGCATTCTGTAATCTGTGGGCTATAAGAGTGTTGATGAAACACAGAAATTGCATCGGGATTGAATACAACAGTCACCATGCGCTTTTCACTCCATGGGAGTAATGTCTCTAACAGTTTACGCTTTGACCGTACCCAGGAAGACCAGTAGTAGTTTCCGATGCACATCTGGAGGCTTTCTGTTCTCTGTGGACTAAAAGAGTGTTGATGAAACACAGAAATTGCATCGGGATTGAATACAACAGTCACCATGCGCACTTTCCTCCACGGGAGTACTGTCTCAAACAATCTACGCTTTGATCGTTCCCTGGAAGACCAGTAGTAGTTTCAATTGCACATCTGGAGGCATTCTGTAATCTGTGGGCTATAAGAGTGTTGATGAAACACAGAAATTGCATCGGGATTGAATACAACAGTCACCATGCGCTTTTCACTCCATGGGAGTAATGTCTCTAACAGTCTACGCTTTGATCGTTCCCTGGAAGACCAGTAGTAGTTTTCGATTCACATATGGAGGCTTTTCGAAATCTGTGGACTATCAGAGTGTTGATGAAACACAGAAATTGCATCGGGATTGAATACAACAGTCACCATGCGCACTTTCCTCCATCGGAGTAATGTTTCAATGAGTTCACGCTTTGATCGTTCTCTGGAAGACCAGTAGCAGTTTCCGATGCACATCTGGAGGCATTCTGTAATCTGTGGAGTATCAGAGTATTGATGAAATACAGAAATTGCATCGGGATTGAATACAACAGTCACCATGCGCACATTCCTCCTTAAAAGTAATGTCTCAACAGTCTACGTTTTGATCGTTCCCTGGAAGACCAGTAGTAGTTTCCGATGCACATCTGGAGGCATTCTGTAATCTGTGGAATATCAGAGTGTTGATGAAACACAGAAATTGCATCGGGATTGAATACAAGAGTCACCATGCGCACTTTCCTCCATTGGAGTAATGTCTCAAACAGTCTACGCTTTGATCGTTCCCTGGAAGACCAGTAGTAGTTTCAATTGCACATCTGGATTCATTCTGTAATCTGTGGACTAAAAGAGTGTTGATGAAACACAGAAATTGCATCGGGATTGAATACAACAGTCACCATGCGCTTTTCACTCCATGGGAGTAATGTCTCTAACAGTCTACGCTTTGATCGTTCCCTGGAAGACCAGTAGTAGTTTCCGATTCACATATGGAGGCTTTTCGAAATCTGTGGACTATCAGAGTGTTGATGAAACACAGAAATTGCATCGGGATAGAATACAACAGTCACCATGCGCACTTTCCTCCATCGGAGTAATGTTTCAATGAGTTCACGCTTTGATCGTTCTCTGGAAGACCAGTAGCAGTTTCCGATGCACATCTGGAGGCATTCTGTAATCTGTGGAGTATCAGAGTATTGATGAAATACAGAAATTGCATCGGGATTGAATACAACAGTCACCATGCGCACATTCCTCCATAAAAGTAATGTCTCAACAGTCTACGTTTTGATCGTTCCCTGGAAGACCAGTAGTAGTTTCCGATGCACATCTGGAGGCATTCTGTAATCTGTGGAATATCAGAGTGTTGATGAAACACAGAAATTGCATCGGGATTGAATACAAGAGTCACCATGCGCACTTTCCTCCATTGGAGTAATGTCTCAAACAGTCTACGCTTTGATCGTTCCCTGGAAGACCAGTAGTAGTTTCAATTGCACATCTGGATTCATTCTGTAATCTGTGGACTAAAAGAGTGTTGATGAAACACAGAAATTGCATCGGGATTGAATACAACAGTCACCATGCGCACTTTCCTCCACGGGAGTACTGTCTCAAACAATCTACGCTTTGATCGTTCCCTGGAAGACCAGTAGTAGTTTCTGATGCACATCTGGTGGCATTCTGTAAAGTGTAGACTATCAGAGTGTTGATGAAACACAGAAATTGCATCGGGATTGAATACAACAGTCACCATGCGCACTTTCCTTCATGGGAGTAATGTCTCAAACAGTCTACGCTTTAATCGTTCCCTGGAAGACCAGTAGTAGTTTCCGATGCACATCTGGTTTGCATTCTGTAATCTGTGGACTATCAGAGTGTTGATGAAACAAAGAAATTGCATCGGGAATGAATACAACAGTCACCATGCGCAGTTTCCTCCATGGGAGTAATGTCTCAAACAGTCTACGCTTTGATCGTTCCCTGGAAGACCAGTAGTAGTTTCCGATGCACATCTGGGGGCTTTCTGTAATCTGTGGACTATCAGAGTGTTGATGAAACACAGAAATTACCTCGGGATTGAATACAACAGTCACCATGCGTAGTTTCCTCCATGGGAGTAATGTCTCAAACAGTCTACGCTTTCATCGTTCCCTGGAAGACCAGTAGTAGTTTCCGATGCACATCTGGAGGCATTCTGTAATCTGTGGACTAAAAGAGTGTTGATGAAACACAGAAATTGCATCGGGATTGAATTCAACAGCCACCATGCGCACTTTATTCCACTGGAGTAATGTCTCTAACAGTCTACGCTTTGATCGTTCCCTGGAAGACCAGTAGTAATTTCAATGGCACATCTGGAGGCATTCTGTAATCTGTGGACTAAAAGAGTGTTGATGAAACACAGAAATTGCATCGGGATTGAATACAACAGTCACCATGCGCACTTTACTCCATCGGAGTAATGTTTCAAAGAGTTTACGCTTTGATCGTTCCCTGGAAGACCAGTAGCAGTTTCCGATGCACATCTGGAGGCATTCTGTAATCTGTGGAGTATCAGAGTATTGATGAAACACAGAAATTGCATCGGGATTGAATACAACAGTCACCATGCCCTCATTCCTCCATAAAAGTAATGTCTCAACAGTCTACGCTTTGATCGTTCCCTGGAAGACCAGTAGTAGTTTCCGATGAACATCTGGAGGCATTCTGTAATCTGTGGACTATCAGAGTGTTGATGAAACACAGAAATTGCATCGGGATTGAATACAACAGTCACCATGCGCACTTTACTCCATCGGAGTAATGTTTCAAAGAGTTTACGCTTTGATCGTTCCCTGGAAGACCAGTAGCAGTTTCCGATGCACATCTGGAGGCATTCTGTAATCTGTGGAGTATCAGAGTATTGATGAAACACAGAAATTGCATCGGGATTGAATACAACAGTCACCATGCCCTCATTCCTCCATAAAAGTAATGTCTCAACAGTCTACGCTTTGATCGTTCCCTGGAAGACCAGTAGTAGTTTCCGATGAACATCTGGAGGCATTCTGTAATCTGTGGACTATCAGAGTGTTGATGAAACACAGAAATTGCATCGGGATTGAATACAACAGTCAACATTCGAACTTTCCTCCATGGGAGTAATTCTCAAACAGTCTATGCTTTGATCGTTCCCTGTAAGACCAGTAGTAGTTTGCGATGCACATCTGGTGGCATTCTGTAATCTGTGGATCAGAGTGTTGATGAAACACAAAAATTGCCTCGGGATTGAATACAACAGTCACCATGCGCACTTTCCTCCATGGGAGTAATGTCTCTAACAGTCTACGCTTTTATCGTTCCCCAGAAGACCAGTAGTAGTTTCCTATGCACATCTGGAGGCTTTCTGTACACTGTGGACTATCAGAGTGTTGATGAAAGACAGAAATTGCATCGGGGTGTAATACAAGAGTCTCCATGCGCAGTTTCCTCCATGGGAGTAAAGTCTCTAACAGTTTACGCTTTGACCGTACCCAGGAAGACCAGTAGTAGTTTCCGATGCACATCTGGAGGCTTTCTGTTCTCTGTGGACTATCAGAGTGTTGATGAAACACAGAAAGTGCATCGGGATTGAATACAACAGTCACCATGCGCACTTAGCTCCATGGGAGTAATTCTCAAACAGTCTATGCTTTGATCGTTCCCTGTAAGACCAGTAGTAGCTTCCGATGCACATCTCGAGGCATTCTGTACTCTGTGGACTATCAGAGTGTTGATGAAACACAGAAATTGCATCGCGATTCAATACAACAGTCACCATGCGCACTTTCCTCCACGGGAGTACTGTCTCAATTAATCTACGCTTTGATCGTTCCCTGGAAGACCAGTAGTAGTTTCCGATGCACATTTGGTGGCATTCTGTAATGTGTAGACTATCAGAGTGTTGATGAAACACAGTAATTGCATCGGGATTGAATACAACAGTCACCATGCGCACTTCCATCCATGGGAGTAATGTCCTAACAGTCTACGCTTTGATCGTTCCCTAGAAGACCAGTAGTAGTTTCCGATGCACATCTGGAGGCATTCTGTACTCTGTGGACTATCCGAGTGTTGATGAAACACAGAAATTGCATCGGGATTGAATACAACAGTCTCCATGCGCAGTTTCCTCCATGGGAATAATGTCTCAAGCAGTCTACGCTTTGATCGTTCCCTGGAAGACCAGTAGTAGTTTCAATTGCACATCTGGAGGCATTCTGTAATCTGTGGGCTATAAGAGTGTTGATGAAACACAGAAATTGCATCGGGATTGAATACAACAGTCACCATGCGCTTTTCACTCCATGGGAGTAATGTCTCTAACAGTCTACGCTTTGATCGTTCCCTAGAAGACCAGTAGTAGTTTCCGATGCACATCTGGAGGCTTTCTGTTCTCTGTGGACTATCAGAGTGTTGATGAAACACAGAAATTGCATCGGGATTGAATACAACAGTCACCATGCGCACATTCCTCCATGGGAGTAATGTCCTAACAGTCTACGCTTTGATCGTTCCCTGGAAGACCAGTAGTAGTTTCCGATGCACATCTGGGGGCTTTCTGTAATCTGTGGACTATCAGAGTGTTGATGAAACACAGAAATTACCTCGGGATTGAATACAACAGTCACCATGCGTAGTTTCCTCCATGGGAGTAATGTCTCAAACAGTCTACGCTTTCATCGTTCCCTGGAAGACCAGTAGTAGTTTCCGATGCACATCTGGAGGCATTCTGTAATCTGTGGACTAAAAGAGTGTTGATGAAACACAGAAATTGCATCGGGATTGAATTCAACAGCCACCATGCGCACTTTATTCCACTGGAGTAATGTCTCTAACAGTCTACGCTTTGATCGTTCCCTGGAAGACCAGTAGTAATTTCAATGGCACATCTGGAGGCATTCTGTAATCTGTGGACTAAAAGAGTGTTGATGAAACACAGAAATTGCATCGGGATTGAATACAACAGTCACCATGCGCACTTTACTCCATCGGAGTAATGTTTCAAAGAGTTTACGCTTTGATCGTTCCCTGGAAGACCAGTAGCAGTTTCCGATGCACATCTGGAGGCATTCTGTAATCTGTGGAGTATCAGAGTATTGATGAAACACAGAAATTGCATCGGGATTGAATACAACAGTCACCATGCCCTCATTCCTCCATAAAAGTAATGTCTCAACAGTCTACGCTTTGATCGTTCCCTGGAAGACCAGTAGTAGTTTCCGATGAACATCTGGAGGCATTCTGTAATCTGTGGACTATCAGAGTGTTGATGAAACACAGAAATTGCATCGGGATTGAATACAACAGTCACCATGCGCACTTTACTCCATCGGAGTAATGTTTCAAAGAGTTTACGCTTTGATCGTTCCCTGGAAGACCAGTAGCAGTTTCCGATGCACATCTGGAGGCATTCTGTAATCTGTGGAGTATCAGAGTATTGATGAAACACAGAAATTGCATCGGGATTGAATACAACAGTCACCATGCCCTCATTCCTCCATAAAAGTAATGTCTCAACAGTCTACGCTTTGATCGTTCCCTGGAAGACCAGTAGTAGTTTCCGATGAACATCTGGAGGCATTCTGTAATCTGTGGACTATCAGAGTGTTGATGAAACACAGAAATTGCATCGGGATTGAATACAACAGTCAACATTCGAACTTTCCTCCATGGGAGTAATTCTCAAACAGTCTATGCTTTGATCGTTCCCTGTAAGACCAGTAGTAGTTTGCGATGCACATCTGGTGGCATTCTGTAATCTGTGGATCAGAGTGTTGATGAAACACAAAAATTGCCTCGGGATTGAATACAACAGTCACCATGCGCACTTTCCTCCATGGGAGTAATGTCTCTAACAGTCTACGCTTTTATCGTTCCCCAGAAGACCAGTAGTAGTTTCCTATGCACATCTGGAGGCTTTCTGTACACTGTGGACTATCAGAGTGTTGATGAAAGACAGAAATTGCATCGGGGTGTAATACAAGAGTCTCCATGCGCAGTTTCCTCCATGGGAGTAAAGTCTCTAACAGTTTACGCTTTGACCGTACCCAGGAAGACCAGTAGTAGTTTCCGATGCACATCTGGAGGCTTTCTGTTCTCTGTGGACTATCAGAGTGTTGATGAAACACAGAAAGTGCATCGGGATTGAATACAACAGTCACCATGCGCACTTAGCTCCATGGGAGTAATTCTCAAACAGTCTATGCTTTGATCGTTCCCTGTAAGACCAGTAGTAGCTTCCGATGCACATCTCGAGGCATTCTGTACTCTGTGGACTATCAGAGTGTTGATGAAACACAGAAATTGCATCGCGATTCAATACAACAGTCACCATGCGCACTTTCCTCCACGGGAGTACTGTCTCAATTAATCTACGCTTTGATCGTTCCCTGGAAGACCAGTAGTAGTTTCCGATGCACATTTGGTGGCATTCTGTAATGTGTAGACTATCAGAGTGTTGATGAAACACAGTAATTGCATCGGGATTGAATACAACAGTCACCATGCGCACTTCCATCCATGGGAGTAATGTCCTAACAGTCTACGCTTTGATCGTTCCCTAGAAGACCAGTAGTAGTTTCCGATGCACATCTGGAGGCATTCTGTACTCTGTGGACTATCCGAGTGTTGATGAAACACAGAAATTGCATCGGGATTGAATACAACAGTCTCCATGCGCAGTTTCCTCCATGGGAATAATGTCTCAAGCAGTCTACGCTTTGATCGTTCCCTGGAAGACCAGTAGTAGTTTCAATTGCACATCTGGAGGCATTCTGTAATCTGTGGGCTATAAGAGTGTTGATGAAACACAGAAATTGCATCGGGATTGAATACAACAGTCACCATGCGCTTTTCACTCCATGGGAGTAATGTCTCTAACAGTCTACGCTTTGATCGTTCCCTGGAAGACCAGTAGTAGTTTCCGATTCACATATGGAGGCTTTTCGTAATCTGTGGACTATCAGAGTGTTGATGAAACACAGAAATTGCATCGGGATTGAATACAACAGTCACCATGCGCACTTTCCTCCATCGGAGTAATGTTTCAATGAGTTCACGCTTTGATCGTTCTCTGGAAGACCAGTAGCAGTTTCCGATGCACATCTGGAGGCATTCTGTAATCTGTGGAGTATCAGAGTATTGATGAAATACAGAAATTGCATCGGGATTGAATACAACAGTCACCATGCGCACATTCCTCCATAAAAGTAATGTCTCAACAGTCTACGTTTTGATCGTTCCCTGGAAGACCAGTAGTAGTTTCCGATGCACATCTGGAGGCATTCTGTAATCTGTGGAATATCAGAGTGTTGATGAAACACAGAAATTGCATCGGGATTGAATACAAGAGTCACCATGCGCACTTTCCTCCATTGGAGTAATGTCTCAAACAGTCTACGCTTTGATCGTTCCCTGGAAGACCAGTAGTAGTTTCAATTGCACATCTGGATTCATTCTGTAATCTGTGGACTAAAAGAGTGTTGATGAAACACAGAAATTGCATCGGGATTGAATACAACAGTCACCATGCGCACTTTCCTCCACGGGAGTACTGTCTCAAACAATCTACGCTTTGATCGTTCCCTGGAAGACCAGTAGTAGTTTCCGATGCACATCTGGTGGCATTCTGTAAAGTGTAGACTATCAGAGTGTTGATGAAACACAGAAATTGCATCGTTATTGAATACAACAGTCACCATGCGCACTTTCCTTCATGGGAGTAATGTCTCAAACAGTCTACGCTTTGATCGTTCCCTGGAAGACCAGTAGTAGTTTCCGATGCACATCTGGAGGCTTTCTGTTCTCTGTGGACTATCAGGGTGTTGATGAAACACAGAAATTGCATCGGGATTGAATACAACAGTCACCATGCGCACTTTTCTCCATTGGAGTAATTCTCAAACAGTCTATGCTTTGATCGTTCCCTGTAAGACCAGTAGTTGTTTCCGATGCACATCTGGTTTGCATTCTGTAATCTCTGGACTATCAGAGTGTTGATGAAACACAGAAATTGCCTCGGGATTGAATACAACAGTCAACATTCGAATTTTCCTCCATGGGAGTAATTCTCAAACAGTCTATGCTTTGATCGTTCCCTGTAAGACCAGTAGTAGTTTCCGATGCACATCTGGTGGCATTCTGTAATCTGTGGATCAGAGTGTTGATCAAACACAAAAATTTCCTCGGGATTGAATAAAACAGTCACCATGTGCACTTTCCTCCATGGGAGTAATGTCTCTAACAGTCTACGCTTTGATCGTTCCCCAGAAGACCAGTAGTAGTTTCCTATGCACATCTGGAGGCTTTCTGTACACTGTGGACTATCAGAGTATTGATGAAAGACAGAAATTGCATAGGGGTGTAATACAAGAGTCTCCATGCGCAGTATCCTCCATGGGAGTAAAGTCTCTAACAGTTTACGCTTTGACCGTACCCAGGAAGACCAGTAGTAGTTTCCGATGCACATCTGGAGGCTTTCTGTTCTCTGTGGACTATCAGAGTGTTGATGAAACACAGAAAGTGCATCGGGATTGAATACAACAGTCACCATGCGCACTTAGCTCCATGGGAGTAATTCTCAAACAGTCTATGCTTCGATCGTTCCCTGTAAGACCAGTAGTAGCTTCCGATGCACATCTCGAGGCATTCTGTACTCTGTGGACTATCAGAGTGTTGATGAAACACAGAAATTGCATCGCGATTCAATACAACAGTCACCATGCGCACTTTCCTCCACGGGAGTACTGTCTCAATTAATCTACGCTTTGATCGTTCCCTGGAAGACCAGTAGCAGATTCCGATGCACATCTGGTGGCATTCTGTAATGTGTAGACTATCAGAGTGTTGATGAAACACAGTAATTGCATCGGGATTGAATACAACAGTCACCATGCGCACTTCCATCCATGGGAGTAATGTCCTAACAGTCTACGCTTTGATCGTTCCCTAGAAGACCAGTAGTAGTTTCCGATGCACATCTGGAGGCTTTCTGTACTCTGTGGACTATCAGAGTGTTGATGAAACACAGAAATTGCATCGGGATTGAATACAACAGTGTCCATGAGGAGTTTCCTCCATGGGAATAGTGTCTCAGACAGTCTACGCTTTGATCGATCCCTGGAAGACCAGTAGTAGTTTCAATTGCACATCTGGAGGCATTCTGTAATCTGTGGACTATCAGAGTGTTGATGAAACACAGAAATTGCCTCGGGATTGAATACAACAGTCACAATGCGCACATTCCTTCATGGGAATAATGTCTCAAACAGTCTACGCTTTGATCGTTCCCTGGAAGACCAGTAGTAATATCCGATGCACATCTGGAGGCATTCTGTAATCTGTGGAGTATCAGAGTATTGATGAAATACAGAAATTGCATCGGGATTGAATACAACAGTCACCATGCGCACATTCCTCCATAAAAGTAATGTCTCAACAGTCTACGCTTTGATCGTTCCCTGGAAGACCAGTAGTAGTTTCCGATGCACATCTGGAGGCATTCTGTAATCTGTGGAATATCAGAGTGTTGATGAAACACAGAAATTGCATCGGGATTGAATACAAGAGTCACCATGCGCACTTTCCTCCATTGGAGTAATGTCTCAAACAGTCTACGCTTTGATCGTTCCCTGGAAGACCAGTAGTAGTTTCAATTGCACATCTGGATTCATTCTGTAATCTGTGGACTAAAAGAGTGTTGATGAAACACAGAAATTGCATCGGGATTGAATACAACAGTCACCATGCGCACTTTCCTCCACGGGAGTACTGTCTCAAACAATCTACGCTTTGATCGTTCCCTGGAAGACCAGTAGTAGTTTCCGATGCACATCTGGTGGCATTCTGTAATGTGTAGACTATCAGAGTGTTGATGAAACACAGAAATTGCTTTGGGATTGAATACAACAGTCACCATGCGCACTTTGCTCCATGGGAGTAATTCTCAAACAGTCTATGCTTTGATCGTTCCCTGTAAGACCAGTAGTTGTTTCCGATGCACATCTGGAGGCATTCTGTTGACTATTAGAGTGTTGATGAAACACAGAAATTGCTTTGGGATTGAATACAACAGTCACTATGCGCACTTTCCTCCATAGGAGTATTGTCTCTAACAGTCTACGCTTTGATCGTTCCTGGAAGACCAGAAGTTGTTTCCGATGCACATCTGGAGGCATTCTGTAGTCTGTGGACTATCAGAGTGTTGATGAAACACAGAAATTGCGTCGGGATTGAATACAACAGTCACCATGCGCACTTTACTCCATCGGAGTAATGTTTCAAAAATTTTACGCTTTGATCGTTCCCTGGAAGACCAGTAGCAGTTTCCGATGCACATCTGGAGGCATTCTGTAATCTGTGGAGTATCAGAGTATTGATGAAACACAGAAATTGCATCGGGATTGAATACAACAGTCACCATTCGCTCATTCCTCCATAAAAGTAATGTCTCAACAGTCTACGCTTTGATCGTTCCCTGGAAGACCAGTAGTAGTTTCCGATGCAAATCTGGAGGCATTCAGTAATCTGTGGAATATCAGAGTGTTGATGAAACACAGAAATTGCATCGGGATTGAATACAACAGTCACCATGCGCACTTTCCTCCATGGGAGTAATGTCTCAAACAGTCTACGCTTTGATCGTTCCCTGGAAGACCAGTAGTAGTTTCCGATGCACATCTGGAGGCTTTCTGTTCTCTGTGGACTATCAGAGTGTTGATGAAACACAGAAATTGCATCGGGATTGAATACAACAGTCACCATGCGCACTTTTCTCCATTGGAGTAATTCTCAAACAGTCTATGCTTTGATCGTTCCCTGTAAGACCAGTAGTAGTTTCCGATGCACATCTGGTTTGCATTCTGTAATCTGTGGACTATCAGAGTGTTGATGAAACAAAGAAATTGCATCGGGAATGAGTACAACAGTCACCATGCGCAGTTTCCTCCATGGGAGTAATGTCTCAAACAGTGTACGCTTTGATCGTTCCCTGGAAGACCAGTAGTAGTTTCCGATGCACATCTGGGGGCTTTCTGTAATCTGTGGACTATCAGAGTGTTGATGAAATACAGAAATTACCTCGGGATTGAATACAACAGTCACCATGCGCAGTTTCCTCCATGGGAGTAATGTCTCAAACAGTCTACGCTTTGATCGTTCCCTGGAAGACCAGTAGTAGTTTCCGATGCACATCTGGAGGCATTCTGTAATCTGTGGACTAAAAGAGTGTTGATGAAACACAGATATTGCATCGGGATTGAATACAACAGCCACCATGCGCACATTACTCCACTGGAGTAATGTCTCTAACAGTCTACGCTTTGATCGTTCCCTGGAAGACCAGTATCAATTTCAATAGCACATCTGGAGGCATTCTGTAATCTGTGGACTAAAAGAGTGTTGATGAAACACAGAAATTGCATCGGTATTGAATACAACAGTCACCATGCGCACTTTACTCCATCGGAGTAATGTTTCAAAGAGTTTACGCTTTGATCGTTCCCTGGAAGACCAGTAGCAGTTTCCGATGCACATCTGGAGGCATTCTGTAATCTGTGGAGTATCAGAGTATTGATGAAACACAGAAATTGCATCGGGATTGAATACAACAGTCACCATGCCCTCATTCCTCCATAAAAGTAATGTCTCAACAGTCTACGATTTGATCGTTCCCTGGAAGACCAGTAGTAGTTTCCGATGAACATCTGGAGGCATTCTGTAATCTGTGGACTATCAGAGTGTTGATGAAACACAGAAATTGCATCGGGATTGAATACAACAGTCACCATGCGCACTTTACTCCATCGGAGTAATGTTTCAAAGAGTTTACGCTTTGATCGTTCCCTGGAAGACCAGTAGTAGTTTCCGATGAACATCTGGAGTCATTCTGTAATCTGTGGACTATCAGAGTGTTGATGAAACACAGAAATTGCATCGGGATTGAATACAACAGTTAACATTCGAACTTTCCTCCATGGGAGTAATTCTCAAACAGTCTATGCTTTGATCGTTCCCTGTAAGACCAGTAGTAGTTTCCGATGCACATCTGGTGGCATTCTGTAATCTGTGGATCAGAGTGTTGATGAAACACAAAAATTGCCTCGGGATTGAATACAACAGTCACCATGCGCACTTTCCTCCATGGGAGTAATGTCTCTAACAGTCTACGCTTTTATCGTTCCCCAGAAGACCAGTAGTAGTTTCCTATGCACATCTGGAGGCTTTCTGTACACTGTGGACTATCAGAGTGTTGATGAAAGACAGAAATTGCATCGGGGTGTAAAACAAGAGTCTCCATGCGCAGTTTCCTCCATGGGAGTAAAGTCTCTAACAGTTTACGCTTTGACCGTACCCAGGAAGACCAGTAGTAGTTTTCGATGCACATCTGGAGGCTCTCTGTTCTCTGTGGACTATCAGAGTGTTGATGAAACACAGAAAGTGCATCGGGATTGAATACAACAGTCACAATGCGCACTTAGCTCCATGGGAGTAATTCTCAAACAGTCTATGCTTTGATCGTTCCCTGTAACACCAGTAGTAGCTTCCGATGCACATCTCGAGGCATTCTGTACTCTGTGGACTATCAGAGTGTTGATGAAACACAGAAATTGCATCGCGATTCAATACAACAGTCACCATGCGCACTTTCCTCCACGGGAGTACTGTCTCAATTAATCTACGCTTTGATCGTTCCCTGGAAGACCAGTAGTAGTTTCCGATGCACATCGGGTGGCATTCTGTAATGTGTAGACTATCAGAGTGTTGATGAAACACAGTAATTGCATCGGGATTGAATACAACAGTCACCATGCGCACTTCCATCCATGGGAGTAATGTCCTAACAGTCTACGCTTTGATCGTTCCCTAGAAGACCAGTAGTAGTTTCCGATGCACATCTGGAGGCTTTCTGTACTCTGTGGACTATCAGAGTGTTGATGAAACACAGAAATTGCATCGGGATTGAATACAACAGTCTCCATGCGCAGTTTCCTCCATGGGAATAATGTCTCAAACAGTCTACGCTTTGATCGTTCCCTGGAAGACCAGTAGTAGTTTCAATTGCACATCTGGAGGCATTCTGTAATCTGTGGGCTAAAAGAGTGTTGATGAAACACAGAAATTGCATCGGGATTGAATACAACAGTCACCATGCGCTTTTCACTCCATGGGAGTAATGTCTCTAACAGTCTACGCTTTGATCGTTCCCTGGAAGACCAGTAGTAGTTTCCGATTCACATATGGAGGCTTTTCGTAATCTGTGGACTATCAGAGTGTTGATGAAACACAGAAATTGCATCGGGATTGAATACAACAGTCACCATGCGCACTTTCCTCCATCGGAGTAATGTTTCAATGAGTTCACGCTTTGATCGTTCTCTGGAAGACCAGTAGCAGTTTCCGATGCACATCTGGAGGCATTCTGTAATCTGTGGAGTATCAGAGTATTGATGAAATACAGAAATTGCATCGGGATTGAATACAACAGTCACCATGCGCACATTCCTCCATAAAAGTAATGTCTCAACAGTCTACGCTTTGATCGTTCCCTGGAAGACCAGTAGTAGTTTCCGATGCACATCTGGAGGCATTCTGTAATCTGTAGACTATCAGAGTGTTGATGAAACACAGAAATTGCATCGGGATTGAATACAACAGTCACCATGCGCACTTTCCTCCATGGGAGTAATGTCTCAAACAGTCTACGCTTTGATCGTTCCCTGGAAGACCAGTAGTAGTTTCCGATGCTCTTCTGGAGGCTTTCTCTTCTCTGTGGACTATCAGAGTGTTGATGAAACACAGAAATTGCATCGGGATTGAATACAACAGTCACCATGCGCACTTTTCTCCATTGGAGTAATTCTCAAACAGTCTATGCTTTGATCGTTCCCTGTAAGACCAGTAGTAGTTTCCGATGCACATCTGGTTTGCATTCTGTAATCTGTGGACTATCAGAGTGTTGATGAAACAAAGAAATTGCATCGGGAATGAATACAACAGTCACCATGCGCAGTTTCCTCCATGGGAGTAATGTCTCAAACAGTCTACGCTTTGATCGTTCCCTGGAAGACCAGTAGTAGTTTCCGATGCACATCTGGGGGCTTTCTGTAATCTGTGGACTATCAGAGTGTTGATGAAACACAGAAATTGCCTCGGGATTGAATACAACAGTCACCATGCGCCGTTTCCTCCATGGGAGTAATGTCTCAAAGAGTCTACGCTTTCATCGTTCCCTGGAAGATCAGTAGTAGTTTCCGATGCACAACTGGAGGCATTCTGTAATCTGTGGACTAAAAGAGTGTTGATGAAACACAGAAATTGCATCGGGATTGAATACAACAGCCACCATGCGCACTTTACTCCACTGGAGTAATGTCTCTAACAGTCTACGCTTTGATCGTTCCCTGGAAGACCAGTAGTAATTTCAATAGCACATCTGGAGGCATTCTGTAAACTGTGGACTAAAAGAGTGTTGATGAAACACAGAAATTGCATCGGGATTGAATACAACAGTCACCATGCGCACTTTACTCCATCGGAGTAATGTTTCAAAGAGTTTACGCTTTGATCGTTCCCTGGAAGACCAGTAGCAGTTTCCGATGCACATCTGGAGGCATTCTGTAATCTGTGGAGTATCAGAGTGTTGATGAAACACAAAAATTGCCTCGGGATTGAATACAACAGTCACCATGCGCCGTTTCCTCCATGGGAGTAATGTCTCAAAGAGTCTACGCTTTCATCGTTCCCTGGAAGATCAGTAGTAGTTTCCGATGCACATCTGGAGGCATTCTGTAATCTGTGGACTATCAGAGTGTTGATGAAACACAGAAATTGCTTCGGGATTGAATACAACAGTCAACATTCGAACTTTCCTCCATGGGAGTAATTCTCAAACTGTCTATGCTTTGATCTTTCCCTGTAAGACCAGTAGTAGTTTCCGATGCACATCTGGTGGCATTCTGTAATCTGTGGATCAGAGTGTTGAAGAAACACAAAAATTGCCTCGGGATTGAATACAACAGTCACCATGCGCACTTTCCTCCATGGGAGTAATGTCTCTAACAGTCTACGCTTTTATCATTCCCCAGAAGACCAGTAGTAGTTTCCTATGCACATCTGGAGGCTTTCTGTACACTGTGGACTATCAGAGTGTTGATGAAAGACAGAAATTGCATCGGGGTGTAATACAAGAGTCTCCATGCGCAGTTTCCTCCATGGGAGTAAAGTCTCTAACAGTTTACGCTTTGACCGTACCCAGGAAGACCAGTAGTAGTTTCCGATGCACATCTGGAGGCTTTCTGTTCTCTGTGGACTATCAGAGTGTTGATGAAACACAGAAAGTGCATCGGGATTGAATACAACAGTCACCATGCGCACTTAGCTCCATGGGAGTAATTCTCAAACAGTCTTTGCTTTGATCGTTCCCTGTAAGACCAGTAGTAGCTTCCGATGCACATCTCGAGGCATTCTGAACTCTGTGGACTATCAGAGTGTTGATGAAACACAGAAATTGCATCGCGATTCAATGCAACAGTCACCATGCGCACTTTCCTCCACGGGAGTACTGTCTCATTTAATCTACGCTTTGATCGTTCCCGTGAAGACCAGTAGTAGTTTCCGATGTACATCTGGTGGCTTTCTGTAATGTGTAGACTATCAGAGTGTTGATGAAACACAGTAATTTAATCGGGATTGAATACAACAGTCACCATGCGCACTTCCATCCATGGGAGTAATGTCCTAACAGTCTACGCTTTGATCGTTCCCTAGAAGACCAGTAGTAGTTTCCGATGCACATCTGGAGGCTTTCTGTACTCTGTGGACTATCAGAGTGTTGATGAAACACAGAAATTGCATCGGGATTGAATACAACAGTCAAAATGCGCTTTTCACTCCATGGGAGTAATGTCTCTAACAGTCTACGCTTTGATCGTTCCCTGGAAGACCAGTAGTAGTTTCCGATTCACATATGGAGGCTTTTCGTAATCTGTGGACTATCAGAGTGTTGATGAAACACAGAAATTGCATCGGGATTGAATACAACAGTCACCATGCGCACTTTCCTCCATCGGAGTAATGTTTCAATGAGTTCACGCTTTGATCGTTCTCTGGAAGACCAGTAGCAGTTTCCGATGCATATCTGGAGGCATTCTGTAAGCTGTGGAGTATCAGAGTATTGATGAAATACAGAAATTGCATCGGGATTGAATACAACAGTCACCATGCGCACATTCCTCCATAAAAGTAATGTCTCAACAGTCTACGCTTTGATCGTTCCCCGGAAGACCAGTAGTAGTTTCCGATGCACATCTGGAGGCATTCTGTAATCTGTGGAATATCAGAGTGTTGATGGAACACAGAAATTGCATCGGGATTGAATACAAGAGTCACCATGCGCACTTTCCTTCATTTGAGTAATGTCTCAAACAGTCTACGCTTTGATCGTTCCCTGGAAGACCAGTAGTAGTTTCAATTGCACATCTGGATTCACTCTGTAACCTGTGGACTAAAAGAGTGTTGATGAAACACAGAAATTGCATCGGGATTGAATACAACAGTCACCAAGCGCACTTTCCTCCACGGGAGTACTGTCTCAAACAATCTACGCTTTGATGGTTCCCTGGAAGACCAGTAGTAGTTTCCGATGCACATGTGGTGGCATTCTGTAATGTGTAGACTATCAGAGTGTTGATGAAACACAGTAATTGCATCGGGATTGAATACAACAGTCACCATGCGCACTTCCCTCCATGGGAATAATGTCATAACAATCTACGAATTGATCGTTCACTAGAAGACTAGTAGTAGTTTCCGATGCACATCTGGAGGCTTTCTGTACTCTGTGGACTATCAGAGTGTTGATGAAACACAGAAATTGCATCGGGATTGAATACAACAGTCTCCATGCGCAGTTTCCTCCATGGGAGTAATGTCTCAAATAGTCTACACTTCGATCGTTCCCTGGAAGTCCAATAGTTGTTTCAATTGCACATCTGGAGGCATTCCGTAATCTGTGGACTAAAAGAGTGTTGATAAAACACAGAAATTGCATCGGGATTGAATACAACAGTCACCATGCGCACTTTACACCATGGGAGTAATGTCTCCAACAGTCTATGCTTTGATCGTTCCCTGGAAGACCAGTAGTAGTTTCCGATGCACATATGGAGGTTTTCCGTAATCTGTGGACTATCAGAGTGTTGATGAAGCACAGAAATTGCATCGGGATTGAATACAACAGTTACCATGCGCACTTTCCTCCATCGGAGTAATGTTTCAAAGAGTTTACGATTTGATCGTTCCCTGGAAGACCAGTAGCAGTTTCCGATGCACATCTGGAGGCATTATGTAATCTGTGGAGTATCAGAGTATTCATGAAACACTGAAATTGCATCGGGATTGAATACAACAGTCACCATGCGCACATACCTACATAAAAGTAATGTCTCAACAGTATACGCTTTGATCGTTCCCTAGAAGACCAGTAGTAGTTTCCGATGCACATTTGGAGGCATTCTGTAATCTGTGGAATATCAGAGTGTTGATGAAACACAGAAATTGCATCGGGATTGAATACAACAGACATCATGCGCACTTTCCTCCATGGGAGTAATTCTCAAACAGTCAATGCTTTGATCGTTCCCTGTAAGACCAGTAGTAGTTTCCGATGCACATCTCGGGGCATTCTGTACCCTGTGGACTATCAGAGTGTTGATGAAACACAGAAACTGCATCGGGATTGAATACAACAGTCACCATGCGCACTTTCCTCCATGGGAGTAAAGTCTCAAACAGTCTACCCCTTGATCGTTCCCTGGAAGACCAGTAGTAGTTTCCGATGAACATCTGGAGGCATTCTGTAATCTGTGGAGTATCAGAGTGTTGATGAAACACAGAAATTGCATCGGGATTGAATACAACAGTCTCCATGCGCAGTTTCCTCCATGGGAGTAATGTCTCAAACAGTCTACGCTTTGATCGTTCCCTGGGAGACCAGTAGTAGTTCCCGATGCACATCTGGGGGCTTTCTGTAGTCTGTGGACTATGAGAGTGTTGATGAAACACAGAAATAGCCTCGGGATTGAATACAACAGTCAAATGCCCACTTTCCTCCATGGGAGTAATGTCTCAAACAGTCTACGCTTTGATCGTTCCCTGGGAGACCAGTAGTAGTTTCCGATGCACATCTGGAGGCATTCTGTAATCTGTGGAATATCAGAGTGTTGATGAAACACAGAAATTGCATCGGGATTGAATACAAGAGTCACCATGCGCACTTTCCTCCATGGGAGTAATGTCTCAAACAGTCTACGCTTTGATCGTTCCCTGGAAGACCAGTAGTAGTTTCAATTGCACATCTGGAAGCATTCTGTAATCTGTGGACTAAAAGAGTGTTGATGAAACACAGAAATTGCATCGGGATTGAATACAACAGTCACCATGCGCACTTTCCTCCACGGGAGTACTGTCTCAAACAATCTACGCTTTGATCGTTCCCTGGAAGACCAGTAGTAGTTTCCGATGCACATCTGGTGGTATTCTGTAATGTGTAGACTATCAGAGTGTTGATGAAACACAGTAATTACATCGGGATTGAATACAACAGTCACCATGCGCAGTTCCCTCCATGGGAGTAATGTCCTAACAATCTACGCATTGATCGTTCACTAGAAGACCAGTAGTAGTTACCGATGCACATCTGGAGGCTTTCTGTACTCTGTGGACTATCTGAGTGTTGATGAAACACAGAAATTGCATCGGGATTGAATACACCAGTCACCATGCGCACTTTCCTATATGGGAGTAATGTCTCGAACTGTCTACGCTTTGATCGATCCCTGGAAGACCAGTAGTAGTTTCCCATGCACATCTGGAGGCATTCACTAGTCTGTGGACTATCAGAGTGTTGATGAAACACAGAAATTGCGTCGGGATTGAATACAACAGTCACCATGCGCACTTTCCTCCTCGGGAATACTGTCTCAAACAATCTACGCTTTGATCGCTCACTGGAAGACCAGTAGTAGTTTCCGATGAACATCTGGGGGCATTCTGTGATCTGTGGACTATCAGAGTGTTGATGAAACACAGAAATTGCATCGGGATTGAATACAACAGTCACCATGCGCACTTTCCTCCATGGGAGTAATGTCTCTAACAATCTACGCTTTGATCGTTCCCTAGAAGACCAGTAGTAGTTTCCGATGCACATCTGGAGGCTTTCTGTACTCTGTGGAATATCAGAGTGTTGGTGAAACAGAGAAATTGCATCGTGATTGAATACAACAGTCTCCATGCGCAGTTTCCTCCATGGGGGTAATTCACAAACAGTCTTCGCTTTGATAGTTCCCTGGAAGACCAGTAGTAGTTTCAATTGCACATCTGGAGGCATTCTGTAATCTGTGGACTACCAGAGTGTTGATGAAACACAGAAATTGCATCGGGATTGAATACAACAGTCACCATGCGCACTTTACTCCATGGGAGTAAAGTCTCTAACAGTCTACGCTTTGATCGTTCCCTGGAAGACCAGTAGTAGTTTCCGATGCACATATGGAGGCTTTCCGTAATCTGTGGACTATCAGAGTGTTGATGAAACACAGAAATTGCATCGGGATTGAATACAACAGACACCATGCCCACTTGTCTTCCTTGGGAGTAATGTTTCAAAGAGTTTACGCTTTGATCGTTACCTGGGAGGCCAGTAGCAGTTTCCGATGCACATCTGGAGGCATTCTGTAATCTTTGGAGTATCAGAGTGTTGATGAAACAACAAATTGCATCGGGATTTAATACAACAGTCACCATGCGCACATTCCTCTATAAAATTAATGTCTCACCAGTCTACGCTTTGATCGTTCGCTGGAAGGCCAGTAGTAGTTTCCGATGCACATCTGGAGGCATTCTGTAATCTGTGGAATATCAGAGTGTTGATTAAACACAGAAATTGCATCGGGATTGAATACAAGAGTCACCATGCGCACTTTCCTCCATGGGAGTACTGTCTCAATCAATCTACGCTTTGATCGTTCCCTGGAAGACCAGTAGTAGTTTCCGATGCAAATCTGGTGGCATTCTGTAATGTGTAGACTATCAGAGTGTTGATGAAACACAGTAATTGCATCGGGATTGAATACAACAGTCACCATGCGCACTTCCCTCCATGGGAGTAATGTCCTAACAATCTACGCAGTGATCGTTCACTAGAAGACCAGTAGTAGTTTCCGATGCACTTCTGAAGGCTTTCTGTACTCTGTGGACTATCAGAGTGTTGATGAAACACAGAAATTGCATCAGGATTGAATACAACAGTCTCCATGCGTAGTTTCCTCCATGGGAGTAATGTCTCAAATAGTCTAAGCTTTGATCGTTCCCTGGAAGACCAATAGTTGTTTCAATTGCACATCTGGAGGCATTCTGTAATCTGTGGACTAAGAGTGTTGATAAAACACAGAAATTGCATCGGGATTGAATACATCAGTCACCATGCGCAGTTTCCTCCATCGCAGTAATGTTTCAAAGAGTTTACGCTTTGATCGTTCCCTGGAAGACCAGTAGCAGTTTCCGATGCACATCTGGAGGCATTCTTTAATCTGTGGAGTATCAGAGTATTCGTGAAACACAGAAATTGCATCGGGATTGAATACAACAGTCACCATGCGCACATACCTACATAAAAGTAATGTCTCAACAGTCTACGATTTGATCGTTCCCTGGAAGACCAGTTGTAGTTTCCGATGCACATCTGGAGGCATTCTGTAATCTGTGGAATATCAGAGTGTTGATGAAACACAGAAATTGCATCGGGATTGAATACACCAGTCACCATGCGCACTTTCCTCCATGGGAGTAATGTCTCAAACAGTCTACGCTTTGATCGTTCCCTGGAAGACCAGTAGTAGTTTCCGATGCACATCTGGAGGCTTTCTGTTCTCTGTGGACTACCAGAGTGTTGATGAAACACAGAAATTGCATCGGGATTGAATACAACAGTCGTCATGCACACTTTTCTCCATGGGAGTAATTCTCAAACAGTCAATGCTTTGATCGTTCCCTGTAAGACCTGTAGTAGTTTCCGATGCACATCTCGGGGCATTCTGTACCCTGTGGACTATCAGAGTGTTGATGAAACACAGAAACTGCATCGGGATTGAATACAACAGTCACCATGCGCAGTTTCCTCCATGGGAGTAATGTCTCAAACAGTCTACGCTTTGATCGTTCCCTGGAAGACCAGTAGTAGTTCCCGATGCACATCTGGGGGCTTTCTGTAATCTGTGGACTATCAGAGTGTTGATGAAACACAGAAATAGCCTCGGGATTGAATACAACAGTCAACATGCCCACTTTATTCCATGGGAGTAATTCTCAAACAGTCTATGCTTTGATCGTTCCCTGTAAGACCAGTAGTAGTTTCCGATGCACATCTGGTGGCATTCTGTAATCTGTGGACTATCAGAGTGTTGATGAAACACAGAAATTGCATCGGGAATGAATACAACAGTCACCATGCGCAGTTTCTTCCATGGGAGTAATGTCTCAAACAGTCTACGCTTTGATCGTTCCCTGGAAGACCAGTAGTAGTTTCCGTTGCACATCTGGAGGCTTTCTGTACTCTGTGGACTATCAGAGTGTTGATGAAACACAGAAATTGCATCAGGATTGAATACAACAGTCTCCATGCGCAGTTTCCTCCATGGGAGTAATGTCTCAAATAGTCTAAGCTTTGATCGTTCCCTGGAAGACCAATAGTTGTTTCAATTGCACATCTGGAGGCATTCTGTAATCTGTGGACTAAGAGTGTTGATAAAACACAGAAATTGCATCGGGATTGAATACATCAGTCACCATGCGCAGTTTCCTCCATCGCAGTAATGTTTCAAAGAGTTTACGCTTTGATCGTTCCCTGGAAGACCAGTAGCAGTTTCCGATGCACATCTGGAGGCATTCTGTAATCTGTGGAGTATCAGAGTATTCGTGAAACACAGAAATTGCATCGGGATTGAATACAACAGTCACCATGCGCACATACCTACATAAAAGTAATGTCTCAACAGTCTACGATTTGATCGTTCCCTGGAAGACCAGTAGTAGTTTCCGATGCACATCTGGAGGCATTCTGTAATCTGTAGAATATCAGAGTGTTGATGAAACACAGAAATTGCATCGGGATTGAATACAACAGTCACCATGCCCACTTTCCTCCATGGGAGTAAGGTCTCAAACAGTCTACGCTTTGATCGTTCCCTGGAAGACCAGTAGTAGTTTCCGATGCACATCTGGAGGCTTTCTGTTCTCTGTGGACTACCAGAGTGTTGATGAAACACAGAAATTGCATCGGGATTGAATACAACAGTCGTCATGCGCACTTTCCTCCATGGGAGTAATTCTCAAACAGTCAATGCTTTGATCGTTCCCTGTAAGACCTGTAGTAGTTTCCGATGCACATCTCGGGGCATTCTGTACCCTGTGGACTATCAGAGTGTTGATGAAACACAGAAACTGCATCGGGATTCAATACAACAGTCACCATGCGCAGTTTCCTCCATGGGAGTAATGTCTCAAACAGTCTACGCTTTGATCGTTCCCTGGAGGACCAGTAGTAGTTCCCGATGCACATCTGGGGGCTTTCTGTAATCTGTGGACTATCAGAGTGTTGATGAAACACAGAAATAGCCTCGGGATTGAATACAACAGTCAACATGCCCACTTTATTCCATGGGAGTAATTCTCAAACAGTCTATGCTTTGATCGTTCCCTGTAAGACCAGTAGTAGTTTCCGATGCACATCTGGTGGCATTCTGTAATGTGTAGACTATCAGAGTGTTGATGAAACACAGTAATTGCATCGGGATTGAATACAACAGTCACCATGCGCACTTCCCTCCATGGGAGTAATGTCCTAACAATCTACGCATTGATCGTTCACTAGAAGACCAGTAGTAGTTTCCGATGCACATCTGGAGGCTTTCTGTACTCTGTGGACTATCAGAGTGTTGATGAAACACATAAATTGCATCGGGATTGAATACAACAGTCTCAATGCGCAGTTTCCTCCATGGGAGTAATGTCTCAAATAGTCTACGCTTTGATCGTTCCCTGGAAGACCAATAGTTGTTTCAATTGCACATCTGGAGGCATTCTGTAATCTGTGGACCAAAAGAGTGTTGATAAAACACAGAAATTGCATCGGGATTGAATACAACAGTCACCATGCGCACTTTACTCCATGGGAGTAATGTCTCCAACAGTCTACGCTTTGATCGTTCCCTGGAAGACCAGTAGTAGTTTTCGATGCACATATGGAGGTTTACCGTAAATTGTGGACTATCAGAGTGTTGATGAAACACAGAAATTGCATAGGGATTGAATACAACAGTTACCATGCGCACTTTCCTCCATCGGAGTAAAGTTTCAAAGAGTTTACGCTTTGATCGTTCCCTGGAAGACCAGTAGCAGTTTCCGATGCACATCCTGAGGCATTCTGTAATCTGTGGAGTATCAGAGTATTCATGAAACACAGAAATTGCATCGGGATTGAATACAACAGTCACCATGCGCACTTTACTCCATGGGAGTAATGTCTCTAACAGTCTACGCTTTGATCGTTCCCTGGAAGACCAGTAGTAGTTTCCGATGCACATATGGAGGCTTTCCGTAATCTGTGGACTATCAGAGTGTTGATGAAACACAGAAATTGCATCGGGATTGAATACAACAGTCACCATGCCCACTTGTCTTCCTTGGGAGTAATGTTTCAAAGAGTTTACGCTTTGATCGTTACCTGGAAGACCAGTAGCAGTTTCCGATGCACATCTGGAGGCATTCTGTAATCTTTGGAGTATCAGAGTGTTGATGAAACACAGAAATTGCATCGGGATTGAATACAACAGTCACCATGCGCACATACCTACATAAAAGTAATGTCTCAACAGTCTACCATTTGATCGTTCCCTGGAAGACCAGTAGTAGTTTCCGATGCACATCTGGAGGCTTTCTGTTCTCTGTGGACTACCAGAGTGTTGATGAAACACAGAAATAGCCTCGGGATTGAATACAACAGTCAACATGCCCACTTTATTCCATGGGAGTAATTCTCAAACAGTCTATGCTTTGATCGTTCCCTGTAAGACCAGTAGTAGTTTCCGATGCACATCTGGTGGCATTCTGTAATCTGTGGACTATCAGAGTGTTGATGAAACACAGAAATTGCATCGGGAATGAATACAACAGTCACCATGCGCAGTTTCTTCCATGGGAGTAATGTCTCAAACAGTCTACGCTTTGATCGTTCCCTGGAAGACCAGTAGTAGTTTCCGTTGCACATCTGGAGGCTTTCTGTACTCTGTGGACTATCAGAGTGTTGATGAAACACAGAAATTGCATCAGGATTGAATACAACAGTCTCCATGCGCAGTTTCCTCCATGGGAGTAATGTCTCAAATAGTCTAAGCTTTGATCGTTCCCCGGAAGACCAATAGTTGTTTCAATTGCACATCTGGAGGCATTCTGTAATCTGTGGACTAAGAGTGTTGATAAAACACAGAAATTGCATCGGGATTGAATACATCAGTCACCATGCGCAGTTTCCTCCATCGCAGTAATGTTTCAAAGAGTTTACGCTTTGATCGTTCCCTGGAAGACCAGTAGCAGTTTCCGATGCACATCTGGAGGCATTCTGTAATCTGTGGAGTATCAGAGTATTCGTGAAACACAGAAATTGCATCGGGATTGAATACAACAGTCACCATGCGCACATACCTACATAAAAGTAATGTCTCAACAGTCTACGATTTGATCGTTCCCTGGAAGACCAGTAGTAGTTTCCGATGCACATCTGGAGGCATTCTGTACCCTGTGGACTATCAGAGTGTTGATGAAACACAGAAACTGCATCGGGATTGAATACAACAGTCACCATGCGCAGTTTCCTCCATGGGAGTAATGTCTCAAACAGTCTACGCTTTGATCGTTCCCTGGAAGACCAGTAGTAGTTTCCGATGCACATCTCGGGGCATTCTGTACCCTGTGGACTATCAGAGTGTTGATGAAACACAGAAACTGCATCGGGATTGAATACAACAGTCACCATGCGCAGTTTCCTCCATGGGAGTAATGTCTCAAACAGTCTACGCTTTGATCGTTCCCTGGAAGACCAGTAGTAGTTCCCGATGCACATCTGGGGGCTTTCTGTAATCTGTGGACTATCAGAGTGTTGATGAAACACAGAAATAGCCTCGGGATTGAATACAACAGTCAACATGCCCACTTTATTCCATGGGAGTAATTCTCAAACAGTCTATGCTTTGATCGTTCCCTGTAAGACCAGTAGTAGTTTCCGATGCACATCTGGTGGCATTCTGTAATCTGTGGACTATCAGAGTGTTGATGAAACACAGAAATTGAATCGGGAATGAATACAACAGTCACCATGCGCAGTTTCTTCCATGGGAGTAATGTCTCAAACAGTCTACGCTTTGATCGTTCCCTGGAAGACCAGTAGTAGTTTCCGTTGCACATCTGGAGGCTTTCTGTACTCTGTGGACTATCAGAGTGTTGGTGAAACAGAGAAATTGCTTTGGGATTGAATACAACAGTCTCCATGCGCAGTTTCCTCCATGGGGGTAATTCTCAAACAGTCTTCGCTTTGATAGTTCCCTGGGAGACCAGTAGTAGTTTCCGATGCACATATGGAGGCTTTCCGTAATCTGTGGACTATCAGAGTGTTGATGAAACACAGAAATTGCATCGGGATTGAATACAACAGTCACCATGCCCACTTGTCTCCCTTGGGAGTAATGTTTCAAAGAGTTTACGCTTTGATCGTTACCTGGAAGACCAGTAGCAGTTTCCGATGCACATCTGGAGGCATTCTGTAATCTTTGGAGTATCAGAGTGTTGATGAAACACAGATATTGCATCGGGATTGAATACAACAGTCACCATGCGCACATTCCTCTATAAAAGTAATGTCTCAACAGTCTACGCTTTGATCGTTCCCTGGGAGACCAGTAGTAGTTTCCGATGCACATCTGGAGGCATTCTGTAATCTGTGGAATATCAGAGTGTTGATGAAACACAGAAATTGCATCGGGATTGAATACAACAGTCACCATGCGCACATTCCTCCACGGGAGTACTGTCTCAAACAATCTACGCTTTGATCGTTCCCTGGAAGACCAGTAGTAGTTTCCGATGCACATCTGGTGGCATTCTGTAATGTGTAGACTATCAGAGTGTTGATGAAACACAGTAATTGCATCGGGATTGAATACAACAGTCACCATGCGCACTTCCCTCCATGGGAGTAATGTCCTAACAATCTACGCATTGATCGTTCACTAGAAGACCAGTAGTAGTTTCCGATGCACATCTGGAGGCTTTCTGTACTCTGTGGACTATCAGAGTGTTGATGAAACACATAAATTGCATCGGGATTGAATACAACAGTCTCAATGCGCAGTTTCCTCCATGGGAGTAATGTCTCAAATAGTCTACGCTTTGATCGTTCCCTGGAAGACCAATAGTTGTTTCAATTGCACATCTGGAGGCATTCTGTAATCTGTGGACCAAAAGAGTGTTGATAAAACACAGAAATTGCATCGGGATTGAATACAACAGTCACCATGCGCACTTTACTCCATGGGAGTAATGTCTCCAACAGTCTACGCTTTGATCGTTCCCTGGAAGACCAGTAGTAGTTTTCGATGCACATATGGAGGTTTACCGTAAATTGTGGACTATCAGAGTGTTGATGAAACACAGAAATTGCATAGGGATTGAATACAACAGTTACCATGCGCACTTTCCTCCATCGGAGTAAAGTTTCGAAGAGTTTACGCTTTGATCGTTCCCTGGAAGACCAGTAGCAGTTTCCGATGCACATCCTGAGGCATTCTGTAATCTGTGGAGTATCAGAGTATTCATGAAACACAGAAATTGCATCGGGATTGAATACAACAGTCACCATGCGCACTTTACTCCATGGGAGTAATGTCTCTAACAGTCTACGCTTTGATCGTTCCCTGGAAGACCAGTAGTAGTTTCCGATGCACATATGGAGGCTTTCCGTAATCTGTGGACTATCAGAGTGTTGATGAAACACAGAAATTGCATCGGGATTGAATACAACAGTCACCATGCCCACTTGTCTTCCTTGGGAGTAATGTTTCAAAGAGTTTACGCTTTGATCGTTACCTGGAAGACCAGTAGCAGTTTCCGATGCACATCTGGAGGCATTCTGTAATCTTTGGAGTATCAGAGTGTTGATGAAACACAGAAATTGCATCGGGATTGAATACAACAGTCACCATGCGCACATACCTACATAAAAGTAATGTCTCAACAGTCTACCCTTTGATCGTTCCCTGGAAGACCAGTAGTAGTTTCCGATGCACATCTGGAGGCTTTCTGTTCTCTGTGGACTACCAGAGTGTTGATGAAACACAGAAATTGCATCGGGATTGAATACAACAGTCGTCATGCGCTCTTTCCTCCATGGGAGTAATTCTCAAACAGTCAATGCTTTGATCGTTCCCTGTAAGACCAGTAGTAATTTCCGAATTACATCTCGGGGCATTCTGTACCCTGTGGACTATCAGAGTGTTGATGAAACACAGAAACTGCATCGGGATTGAATACAACAGTCACCATGCGCAGTTTCCTCCATGGGAGTAATGTCTCAAACAGTCTTTGCTTTGATCGTTCCCTGGAAGACCAGTAGTAGTTCCCGATGCACATCTGGAGGTTTTCTGTACTCTGTGGACTATCAGAGTGTTGATGAAACACAGAAATTGCATCGGGATTAAATACAACAGTCACCATACGCACTTTCCTCCATTGGAGTAATTCTCAAACAGTCTATGCTTTGATCGTTCCCTGTAAGACCAGTAGTAGTTTCCGATGCACATCTCGAGGCATTCTGTACTCTGTGGACTATCTGAGTGTTGATGAAACACAGAAATTGCATCGGGATTGAATACACCAGTCACCATGCGCACTTTCCTCCATGGGAGTAATTTCTCGAACTGTCTACGCTTTGATCGATCCCTGGAAGACCAGTAGTTGTTTCCGATGCACATCTGTAGGCATTCAGTAGTCTGTGGCCTTTCAGAGTGTTGATGAAACACAGAAATTGCGTCGGGATTGAATACAACAGTCACCATGCGCACTTTCCTCCACGGGAGTACTGTCTCAAACAATCTACGCTTTGATCGTTCCCTGGAAGACCAGTAGTAGTTTCCGATGAACATCTGGAGGCATTCTGTAATCTGTGGACTATCAGAGTGTTGATGAAACACAGAAATTGCATCGGGATTGAATACAACAGTCACCATGCGCACTTTCCTCCATGGGAGTAATGTCTCTAACAGTCTACGCTTTGATCGATCCCTGGAAGACCAGTAGTAGTTTCCCATGCACATCTGGAGGCATTGAGTAGTCTGTGGACTATCAGAGTGTTGATGAAACACAGAAGTTGCTTCGGGATTGAATACAACAGTCACCATGCGCACTTTCCTCCATGGGAGTACTGTCTCAAACAATCTACGCTTTGATCGTTCCCTGGAAGACCAGTAGTAGTTTCCGATGAACATCTGGAGGCATTCTGTAATCTGTGGACTATCAGAGTGTTGATGAAACATAGAAATTGCATCGGGATTGAATACAACAGTCACCATGCGCACTTTCCTCCATGGGAGTAATGTCTCTAACAGTCTACGCTTTGATCGTTCCCTAGAAGACCAGTAGTAGTTTCCGATGCACATCTGGAGGCTTTCTGTACTGTGTGGACTATCAGAGTGTTGGTGAAACAGAGAAATTGCTTTGGGATTGAATACAACAGTCTCCATGCGCAGTTTCCTCCATGGGGGTAATTCTCTAACAGTCTTCGCTTTGATAGTTCCCTGGAAGACCAGTAGTAGTTTCTATTGCACATCTGGAGGCATTCTGTAATCTGTGGACCACCAGAGTGTTGATGAAACACAGAAATTGCATCGGGATTGAATACAACAGTCACCATGCGCCTTTTCCTCCATAGGAGTAATGTCTCTAACAGTCTACGCTTTGATCGCTCCCTGGAAGACCAGTAGTAGTTTCCGATGCACATATGGAGGCTTTCCGTAATCTGTGGACTATCAGAGTGTTGATGAAACACAGAAATTGCATCGGGATTGAATACAACAGTCACCATGCCCACTTGTCTTCCTTGGGAGTAATGTTTCAAAGAGTTTACGCTTTGATCGTTACCTGGAAGACCAGTAGCAGTTTCCGATGCACATCTGGAGGCATTCTGTAATCTTTGGAGTATCAGAGTGTTGATGAAACACAGATATTGCATTGGGATTGAATACAACAGTCACCATGCGCACATTCCTCTATAAAAGTAATGTCTCAACAGTCTACGCTTTGATCGTTCCCTGGAAGACCAGTAGTAGTTTCCGATGCACATCTGGAGGCATTCTGTAATCTGTGGAATATCAGAGTGTTGATGAAACACAGAAATTGCATCGGGATTGAATACAAGAGTCACCATGCGCACTTTCCTCCATGGGAGTAATGTCCCAAACAGTCTACGCTTTGATCGTTCCCTGGAAGACCAGTAGTAGTTTCAATTGCACATCTGGAAGCATTCTGTAATCTGTGGACTAAAAGAGTGTTGATGAAACACAGAAATTGCATCGGGATTGAATACAACAGTCACCATGCGCACTTTCCTCCACGGGAGTACTGTCTCAAACAATCTACGCTTTGATCGTTCCCTGGAAGACCAGTAGTAGTTTCCGATGCACATCTGGAGGCATTCTGTAATGTGTAGACTATCAGAGTGTTGATGAAACACAGATATTGCATCGGAATTGAATACAACAGTCACCATGCGCACTTCCCTCCATGGGAGTAATGTCCTAACAATCTACGAACTGATCGTTCACTAGAAGACCAGTAGTAGTTTCCGATGCACATCTGGAGGCTTTCTGTACTCTGTGGACTATCAGAGTGTTGATGAAACACAGAAATTGCATCGGGATTGAATACAACAGTCTCCATGCGCAGTTTCCTCCATGGGAGTAATGTCTCAAATAGTCTACGCTTTGATCGTTCCCTGGAAGACCAATAGTTGTTTCAATTGCACATCTGGAGGCATTCTGTAATCTGTGGACCAAAAGAGTGTTGATAAAACACAGAAATTGCATCGGGATTGAATACAACAGTCACCATGCGCACTTTACTCCATGGGAGTAATGTCTCCAAAAGTCTACGCTTTGATCGTTCCCTGGAAGACCAGTAGTAGTTTCCGATGCACATATGGAGGCTTTCCGTAATCTGTGGACTATCAGAGTGTTGATGAAACACAGAAATTGCATCGGGATTGAATACAACAGTCACCATGCCCACTTGTCTTCCTTGGGAGTAATGTTTCAAAGAGTTTACGCTTTGATCGTTACCTGGAAGACCAGTAGCAGTTTCCGATGCACATCTGGAGGCATTCTGTAATCTTTGGAGTATCAGAGTGTTGATGAAACACAGAAATTGCATCGGGATTGAATACAACAGTCACCATGCGCACATACCTACATAAATGTAATGTCTCAACAGTCTACCCTTTGATCGTTCCCTGGAAGACCAGTAGTAGTTTCCGATGCACATCTGGAGGCTTTCTGTTCTCTGTGGACTACCAGAGTGTTGATGAAACACAGAAATTGCAGCGGGATTGAATACAACAGTCGTCATGCGCTCTTTCCTCCATGGGAGTAATTCTCAAACAGTCGATGCTTTGATCGTTCCCTGTAAGACCAGTAGTAATTTCCGAATTACATCTCGGGGCATTCTGTACCCTGTGGACTATCAGAGTGTTGATGAAACACAGAAACTGCATCGGGATTGAATACAACAGTCACCATGCGCAGTTTCCTCCATGGGAGTAATGTCTCAAACAGTCTTTGCTTTGATCGTTCCCTGGAAGACCAGTAGTAGTTCCCGATGCACATCTAGGGGCTTCCTGTAATCTGTGGACTATCAGAGTGTTGATGAAACACAGAAATAGCCTCGGGATTGAATACAACAGTCAACATGCCCACTTTCCTCCATGGGAGTAATTCTCAAACAGTCTATGCTTTGATCGTTCCCTGTAAGACCAGTAGAAGTTTCCGATGCACATCTGGTGGTATTCTGTAATCTGTGGACTATCAGAGTGTTGATGAAACACAGAAATTGCATCGGGAATAAATACAACAGTCACCATGCGCAGTTTCCTCCATGGGAGTAATGTCTCTAACAGTCTACGCATTGATCGTTCCCTAGAAGACCAGTAGTAGTTTCCGATGCACATCTGGAGGCTTTCTGTACTGTGTGGACTATCAGAGTGTTGGTGAAACAGAGAAATTGCTTTGGGATTGAATACAACAGTCTCCATGCGCAGTTTCCTCCATGGGGGTAATTCTCAAACAGTCTTCGCTTTGATAGTTCCCTGGAAGACCAGTAGTAGTTTCAATTGCACATCTGGAGGCATTCTGTAATCTGTGGACCACCAGAGTGTTGATGAAACACAGAAATTGCATCGGGATTGAATACAACAGTCACCATGCGCCTTTTACTCCATAGGAGTAATGTCTCTAACAGTCTACGCTTTGATCGCTCCCTGGAAGACCAGTAGTAGTTTCCGATGCACATATGGAGGCTTTCCGTAATCTGTGGACTATCAGAGTGTTGATGAAACACAGAAATTGCATCGGGATTGAATACAACAGTCACCATGCCCACTTGTCTTCCTTGGGAGTAATGTTTCAAAGAGTTTACGCTTTGATCGTTACCTGGAAGACCAGTAGCAGTTTCCGATGCACATCTGGAGGCATTCTGTAATCTTTGGAGTATCAGAGTGTTGATGAAACACAGATATTGCATCGGGATTGAATACAACAGTCACCATGCGCACATTCCTCTATAAAAGTAATGTCTCAACAGTCTACGCTTTGATCGTTCCCTGGAAGACCAGTAGTAGTTTCCGATGCACATCTGGAGGCATTCTGTAATCTGTGGAATATCAGAGTGTTGATGAAACACAGAAATTGCATCGGGATTGAATACAAGAGTCACCATGCGCACTTTCCTCCATGGGAGTAACGTCTCAAACAGTCTACGCTTTGATCGTCCCCTGGAAGACCAGTAGTAGTTTCAATTGCACATCTGGAAGCATTCTGTAATCTGTGGACTAAAAGAGTGTTGATGAAACACAGAAATTGCATCGGGATTGAATACAACAGTCACCATGCGCACTTTCCTCCACGGGAGTACTGTCTCAAACAATCTACGCTTTGATCGTTCCCTGGAAGACCAGTAGTAGTTTCCGATGCACATCTGGTGGCATTCTGTAATGTGTGGACTATCAGAGTGTTGATGAAACACAGTAATTGCATCGGGATTGAATACAACAGTCACCATGCGCACTTCCCTCCATGGGAGTAATGTCCTAACAATCTACGCACTGATCGTTCACTAGAAGACCAGTAGTAGTTTCCGATGCACATCTGGAGGCTCTCTGTACTCTTTGGACTATCAGAGTGTTGATGAAACACAGAAATTGCATCGGGATTGAATACAACAGTCTCCATGCGCAGTTTCCTCCATGGGAGTAATGTCTCAAATAGTCTACGCTTTGATCGTTCCCTGGAAGACCAATAGTTGTTTCAATTGCACATCTGGAGGCATTCTGTAATCTGTGGACCAAAAGAGTGTTGATAAAACACAGAAATTGCATCGGGATTGAATACAACAGTCACCATGCGCACTTTACTCCATGGGAGTAATGTCTCCAACAGTCTACGCTTTGATCGTTCCCTGGAAGACCAGTAGTAGTTTTCGATGCACATATGGAGGTTTACCGTAAATTGTGGACTATCAGAGTGTTGATGAAACACAGAAATTGCATCGGGATTGAATACAACAGTCACCATGCCCACTTGTCTTCCTTGGGAGTAATGTTTCAAAGAGTTTACGCTTTGATCGTTACCTGGAAGACCAGTAGCAGTTTCCGATGCACATCTGGAGGCATTCTGTAATCTTTGGAGTATCAGAGTGTTGATGAAACACAGAAATTGCATCGGGATTGAATACAACAGTCACCATGCGCACATACCTACATAAAAGTAATGTCTCAACAGTCTACCCTTTGATCGTTCCCTGAAAGACCAGTAGTAGTTTCCGATGCACATCTGGAGGCTTTCTGTTCTCTGTGGACTACCAGAGTGTTGATGAAACACAGAAATTGCATCGGGATTGAATACAACAGTCGTCATGCGCTCTTTCCTCCATGGGAGTAATTCTCAAACAGTCGATGCTTTGATCGTTCCCTGTAAGACCAGTAGTAATTTCCGAATTACATCTCGGGGCATTCTGTACCCTGTGGACTATCAGAGTGTTGATGAAACACAGAAACTGCATCGGGATTGAATACAACAGTCACCATGCGCAGTTTCCTCCATGGGAGTAATGTCTCAAACAGTCTTCGCTTTGATCGTTCCCTAAAAAAACCAGTAGTAGTTCCCGATGCACATCTAGGGGCTTTCTGTAATCTGTGGACTATCAGAGTGTTGATGAAACACAGAAATAGCCTCGGGATTGAATACAACAGTCAACTTGCCCACTTTCCTCCATGGGAGTAATTCTCAAACGGTCTATGCTTTGATCGTTCCCTGTAAGACCAGTAGAAGTTTCCGATGCACATCTGGTGGTATTCTGTAATCTGTGGACTATCAGAGTGTTGATGAAACACAGAAATTGCATCGGGAATGAATACAACATTCACCATGCCCACTTGTCTTCCTTGGGAGTAATGTTTCAAAGAGTTTACGCTTTGATCGTTACCTGGAAGACCAGTAGCAGTTTCCGATGCACATCTGGAGGCATTCTGTAATCTTTGGAGTATCAGAGTGTTGATGAAACACAGAAATTGCATCGGGATTGAATACAACAGACACCATGCGCACATATCTACATAAAAGTAATGTCTCAACAGTCTACCCTTTGATCGTTCCCTGGAAGACCAGTAGTAGTTTCCGATGCACATCTGGAGGCTTTCTGTTCTCTGTGGACTACCAGAGTGTTGATGAAACACAGAAATTGCATCGGGATTGAATACAACAGTCACCATGCCCACTTGTCTTCCTTGGGAGTAATGTTTCAAAGAGCTTACGCTTTGATCGTTACCTAAAAGACCAGTAGCAGTTTCCGATGCACATCTGGAGACATTCTGTAATCTGTGGACTATCAGAGTGTTGATGAAACTCAGAAATGGCATCGGGAATGAATACAACAGTCACCATGCGCAGTTTCCTCCATGGGAGTAATGTCTCAAACAGTCTACGATTTGATCGTACCCTGGAAGACCAGTAGTAGTTTCCGATGCACATCTGGGGGCTTTCTGTAATCTGTGGACTATCAGAGTGTTGATGAAACACAGAAATTGCCTCGGGATTAAATACAACAGTCACCATGCGCGCTTTCCTCCATGGGAGTAATGTCTCTAACAGTCTACGCTGTGATCGTTCCCCAGAAGACCAGTAGTAGTTTCCTATGCACATCTGGAGGCTTTCTGTACACTGTGGACTATCAGAGTGTTGATGAAACACAGAAATTGCATCGGGGTGTAATACAATAGTCTCCATGCGCAGTTTCCTCCGTGGGAGTAATGTCTCTAACAGTTTACGCTTTGATCGTTCCCAGGAAGACCAGTAGTAGTTTAGGATGCACATCTGGAGGCTTTCTGTTCTCTGTGGACTATCAGAGTGTTGATGAAACACAGAAATTGCATCGGGATTGAATACAACAGTCACCATGCGCACTTTCCTCCATGGGAGTAATTCTCAAACGGTCTATGCTTTGATCGTTCCCTGTAAGACCAGTAGCAGTTTCCGATGCACATCTGGAGACATTCTGTAATCTGTGGACTATCAGAGTGTTGATGAAACTCAGAAATGGCATCGGGAATGAATACAACAGTCACCATGCGCAGTTTCCTCCATGGGAGTAATGTCTCAAACAGTCTACGATTTGATCGTACCCTGGAAGACCAGTAGTAGTTTCCGCTGCACATCTGGAGGCATTCAGTTGTCTGTGGACTATCAGAGTGTTGATGAAACACAGAAATTGCGTCGGGATTGAATACAACAGTCACCATGCGCACTTTCCTCCACGGGAGTACTGTCTCAAACAATCTACGCTTTTATCGTTCCCTGGAAGACCAGTAGTAGTTTCCGATGAACATCTGGAGGCATTCTGTAAACTGTGGACTATCAGAGTGTTGATGAAACACAGAAATTGCATCGGGATTGAATACTACAGTCACCATGCGCATTTTCCTCCATGGGAGTAATGTCTCTAACAGTCTACGCTTTGATCGTTCCCTAGAAGACCTGTAGTAGTTTCCGATGCACATCTGGAGGCTTTCTATACTCTGTGGACTATCAGAGTGTTGGTGAAACAGAGAAATTGCATCGTAATAGAATACAACAGTCTCCATGCGCAGCTTCCTCCATGGGGGTATTTCTCAAACAGTCTACGCTTTGATTGTTCCCTGGAAGACCAGTAGTAGTTTCAATTGCACATCTGGAGGCATTATGTAATCTGTGGAGTACCAGAGTGTTGATGAAACACAGAAATTGCATCGGGATTGAATACAACAGTCACCATGCGCACTTTACTCCAGGGGAGTAATGTCTCTAACAGTCTACGCTTTGATCGTTCCCTGGAAGACCAGTAGTAGTTTCCGATGCACATACGGAGGCTTTCCGTAATCTGTGGACTATCAGAGTGTTGGTGAAACAGAGAAATTGCATCGGGATTGAATACAACAGTCTCCATGCGCAGCTTCCTCCATGGGGGTAATTCTCAAACAGTCTACGCTTTGATAGTTCCCTGGAAGACCAGTATTAGTTTCAATTGCACATCTGGAGACATTCTGTAATCTGTGGACTACCAGAGTGTTGATGAAACACAGAAATTGCATCGCGATTGAATACAACAGTCACCATGTGCACTTTCCTCCATGGGGGTAATGTCTCAAATAGTCTACGCTTTGATCGTTCCCTGGAAGACCAGTAGTAGTTTCCGATGCCCATATGGTGGCATTCTGTAATGTGTAGACTATCAGAGTGTTGATGAAACACAGTAATTGCATCGGGATTGAATACAACAGTCACCATGCGCACTTTCCTCCATGGGAGTAATGTCTCTTACAGTATACGCTTTGATCGTTCCCTAGAAGACCAGTAGTAGTTTCCGATTCACATCAGGAGGCTTTCAGTACTCTGTGGACTATCAGAGTGTTGTTGAAACACAGAAATTGCATCGGGATTGAATACAACAGTCTCCAAGTACAGTTTCCTCCATGGGTGTAATGTCTCAAACAGTCTACGCTTTGATCGTTCCCTGGAAGACCAGTAGTAGTTTCAATTGCACATCTGGAGGCATTCTGTAATCTGTGGACTACTAGTGTGTTGATGAAACACAGAAATTGCATCGGGATTGAATACAACAGTCACCATGCGCACTTTACTCCATGGGAGTAATGTCTCTGACAGTCTACTCTTTGATCCTTCTCTGGAAGACCAGTAGTAGTTTCCGATGCACATATGGAGGCTTTCCTCAATCTGTGGACTATCAGTGTGTTGATGAAACACAGATATTGCATCGGGATTGAATACAACAGTCACCATGCGCACTTTGCTCCATGGGAGTAATGTTTCAAAGAGTTTACGCTTTGATCGTTACCTGGAAGACCAGTAGCAGTTTCCGATGCACATCTGGAGGCATTCTGTAATCTATGGACTATCATAGTGTTGATGAAACACAGAAATTGCATCGGGATTGAATACAACAGTCACAATGCGCACTTTCCTCCATTGGACTAAAGTCTCAAACAGTCTACGTTTTCATCGTTCCCTGGAAGACCAGTAGTAGTTTTCGATGCACATCTGGAGGCATTCTGTAAAATGTGGACTATCATAGTGTTGATGAAACACAGAAATGGCATCCGGATTGAATACAACAGTCACCATGCGCACTTTCCTCCACGGGAGTACTGTCTCAAACAATCTACGCTTTGATCGTTCCCTGGAAGACCAGTAGTAGTTTCCGATGCACATCTGGTGGCATTCTGTAATGTGTAGACTATCAGAGTGTTGATGAAACACAGTAATTGCATCGGGATTGAATACAACAGTCACCATGCGCTCTTCCCTCCATGGGAGTAATGTCCTAACAATCTACGCATTGATCGTTCACTAGAAGACCAGTAGTAGTTTCCGATGCACATCTGCAGGCTTTCTGTACTCTGTGGACTATCAGTGTTGATGAAACACAGAAATTGCATCGGGATTGAATACAACAGTCTCCATGCGCAGTTTCCTCCATGGGAGTAATGTCTCAAATAGTCTACGCTTTGATCGTTCCCTGGAAGACCAATAGTTGTTTCAATTGCACATCTGGAGGCATTCTGCAATCTGTGGACTAAAAGAGTGATGATAGAACACAGACATTGCATCGGGATTGAATACTACAGTTACCATGCGCACATTCCTCCATCGGAGTAATGTTTCAAAGAGTTTACGCTTTGATCGGTCCCTGGAAGACCAGTAGCAGTTTCCGATGCACATCTGAAGGCATTCTGTAATCTGTGGAGTATCAGAGTATTCATGAAACACAGAAATTGCATCGGGTTTGAATACAACAGTCACCATGCGCACATACCTACATAAAAGTAATGTCTCAACAGTCTACGTTTTGATCGTTCCCTGGAAGACCAGTAGTAGTTTCCGATGAACATCTGGAGGCATTCTGTAATCTGTGGACTATCAGAGTGTTGATGAAACACAGAAATTGCATCGGGATTGAATACTACAGTCACCATGCGCATTTTCCTCCATGGGAGTAATGTCTCTAACAGTCTACGCTTTGATCGTTCCCTAGAAGACCTGTAGTAGTTTCCGATGCACATCTGGAGGCTTTCTGTACTCTGTGGACTATCAGAGTGTTGGTGAAACAGAGAAATTGCATCGTAATAGAATACAACAGTCTCCATGCGCAGCTTCCTCCATGGGGGTAATTCTCAAACAGTCTACGCTTTGATTGTTCCCTGGAAGACCAGTAGTAGTTTCAATTGCACATCTGGAGGCATTATGTAATCTGTGGACTACCAGAGTGTTGATGAAACACAGAAATTGCATCGGGATTGAATACAACAGTCACCATGCGCACTTTACTCCATGGGAGTAATGTCTCTAACAGTCTACGCTTTGATCGTTCCCTGGAAGACCAGTAGTAGTTTCCGATGCACATATGGAGGCTTTCCGTAATCTGTGGACTATTAGAGTGTTGGTGAAACAGAGAAATTGCATCGGGATTGAATACAACAGTCTCCATGCGCAGCTTCCTCCATGGGGGTAATTCTCAAACAGTCTACGCTTTGATAGTTCCCTGGAAGACCAGTATTAGTTTCAATTGCACATCTGGAGGCATTCTGTAATCTGTGGACTACCAGAGTGTTGATGAAACACAGCAATTGCATCGGGATTGAATACAACAGTCACCATGCGCACTTTACTCCATGGGAGTAATGTCTCTAACAGTCTACGCATTGATCGTTACCTGGAAGACCAGTAGCAGTTTCCGATGCACATCTGGAGGCATTCTGTAATCTGTGGAGTATCAGAGTGTTGATGAAACGCAGAAATTGCATCGCGATTGAATACAACAGTCACCATATGCACTTTCCTCCATGGGGGTAATGTCTCAAATAGTCTACGCTTTGATCGTTCCCTGGAAGACCAGTAGTAGTTTCCGATGCACATCTGGAGGCATTCTGTAGTCTGTCGTCTATCAGAGTGTTGATGAAACACAGATATTGCGTCGGGATTGAATACGACAGTCACCATTCGCACTTTCCTCAACGGGAGTACTGTCTCAAACAATCTACGCTTTGATCGTTCCCTGGAAGACCAGTAGTAGTTTCCGATGCCCATATGGTGGCATTCTGTAATGTGTAGACTATCAGAGTGTTGACGAAACACAGTAATTGCATCGGGATTGAATACAACAGTCACCATGCGCACTTTCCTCCATGGGAGTAATGTCTCTTACAGTATACGCTTTGATCGTTCCCTAGAAGACCAGTAGTAGTTTCCGATTCACATCAGGAGGCTTTCAGTACTCTGTGGACTATCAGAGTGTTGTTGAAACACAGAAATTGCATCGGGATTGAATACAACAGTCTCCAAGCACAGTTTCCTCCATGGGTGTAATGTCTCAAACAGTCTACGCTTTGATCGTTCCCTGGAAGACAAGTAGTAGTTTCAATTGCACATCTGGAGGCATTCTGTAATCTGTGGACTACTAGTGTGTTGATGAAACACAGAAATTGCATCGGGATTGAATACAACAGTCACCATGCGCACTTTACTCCATGGGAGTAATGTCTCTGACAGTCTACTCTTTGATCCTTCTCTGGAAGACCAGTAGTAGTTTCCGATGCACATATGGAGGCTTTCCTTAATCTGTGGACTATCAGTGTGTTGATGAAACACAGAAATTGCATCGGGGTGTAATACAAGAGTCTCCATGCGCAGTTTCCTCCATGGGAGTAAAGTTCTAACAGTTTACGCTTTGACCGTTCCCAGGAAGACCAGTAGTAGTTACCGATGCACATCTGGAGGCTTTCTGTTCTCTGTGGACTATCAGAGTGTTGATGAAACACAGAAATTGCATCCGGATTGAATACAACAGTCACCATGCGCACTTTCCTTCACGGGAGTACTGTCTCAAACAATCTACGCTTTGATCGTTCCCTGGAAGACCAGTAGTAGTTTCCGATGCACATCTGGTGGCATTCTGTAATGTGTAGACCATCAGAGTGTTGATGAAACACAGTAATTGCATCGGGATTGAATACAACAGTCACCATGCGCTCTTCCCTCCATGGGAGTAATGTCCTAACAATCTACGCATTGATCGTTCACTAGAAGACCAGTAGTAGTTTCCGATGCACATCTGGAGGCTTTCTGTACTCTGTGGACTATCAGAGTGTTGATGAAAGACAGAAATTGCATCGGGATTGAATACAACAGTCTCCATGCGCAGTTTCCTCCATGGGAGTAATGTCTCAAATAGTCTACGCTTTGATCGTTCCCTGGAAGACCAATAGTTGTTTCAATTGCACATCTGGAGGCATTCTGCAATCTGTGGACTAAAAGAGTGATGATAGAACACAGAAATTGCATCGGGATTGAATACTACAGTTACCATGCGCACATTCCTCCATCGGAGTAATGTTTCAAAGAGTTTACGCTTTGATCGTTCCCTGGAAGACCAGTAGCAGTTTCCGATGCACATCTGAAGGCATTCTGTAATCTGTGGAGTATCAGAGTATTCATGAAACACAGAAATTGCATCGGGTTTGAATACAACAGTCACCATGCGCACATACCTACATAAAAGTAATGTCTCAACAGTCTACGTTTTGATCGTTCCCTGGAAGACCAGTACTAGTTTCCGATGCACATCTGGAGGCATTCTGTAATCTGTGGAATATGAGAGTGTTGATGAAACACAGAAATTGCATCGGGATTGAATACAACAGTCACCATGCGCACTTTCCTCCATGGGATTAATGTCTCAAACAGTCTACGCTTTGATCGTTCCCTGGAAGACCAGTAGTAGTTTCCGATGCACATCTGGATTCTTTCTGTTCTCTGTGGACTACCAGAGTGTTGATGAAACACAGAAATTGCATCGGGATTGAATACAACAGTCACCATGCGCGCTTTCCTCCATGGGAGTAAAGTCTCAAACAGTCTACCCCTTGATCGTTCCTTGGAAGACCAGTAGAGGTTTCCGATGAACATCTGGAGGCATTCTGTAATCTGTGGACTATCAGAGTGTTGATGAAACACAGAAATTGCATCGGGATTGAATACAACAGTCTCCATGCGCAGTTTCCTCCATGGGAGTAATGTCTCAAACAGTCTACGCTTTGATCGTTCCCTGGAAGACCAGTAGTAGTTCCCGATGCACATCTGGGGGCTTTCTGTAATCTGTGGACTATCAGAGTGTTGATGAAACACAGAAATAGCCTCGGGATTGAATACAACAGTCAACATGCCCACTTTCCTCCATGGGAGTAATTCTCAAACAGTCTATGCTTTGATCGTTACCTGTAAGACCAGTAGTAGTTTCCGATGCACATCTGGTGGCATTCTGTAATCTGTGGACTATCAGAGTGTTGATGAAACACAGAAATTGCATCGGGAATGAATACAACAGTCACCATGCGCAGTTTCCTCCATGGGAGTAACGTCTCAAACAGTCTACGCTTTGATCGTTCCCTGGAAGACCAGTAGTAGTTTCCGATGCACATCTGGGGGCTTTCTGTAATCTGTGGACTATCAGAGTGTTGATGAAACACAGAAATTGCCTCGGGATTGAATACAACAGTCACCATGCGCACTTTCCTCCATGGGAGTAATGTCTCTAACAGTCTACGCTGTGATCGTTCCCCAGAAGACCAGTAGTAGTTTCCTATGCACATCTGGAGGCTTTCTGTACACTGTGGACTATCAGAGTGTTGATGAAACACAGAAATTGCATCGGGGTGTAATACAATAGTCTCCATGCGCAGTTTCCTCCGTGGGAGTAATGTCTCTAACAGTTTACGCTTTGATCGTTCCCAGGAAGACCAGTAGTAGTTTAGGATGCACATCTGGAGGCTTTCTGTTCTCTGTGGACTATCAGAGTGTTGATGAAACACAGAAATTGCATCGGGATTGAATACAACAGTCACCATGCGCACTTTCCTCCATGGGAGAAATTCTCAAACAGTCTATGCTTTGATCGTTCCCTGTAAGACCAGTAGTGGTTTCCGATGCATATCTCGAGGCATTCTGTACTCTGTGGACTATCTGAGTGTGGATAAAACATAGAAATTGCATCGGGATTGAATACACCAGTCACCATGCGCAGTTTCCTCCATGGGAGTAATGTCTCGAACTGTCTACGCTCTGATCGATCCCTGGAAGGCCAGTAGTAGTTTCCGATGCACATCTGGAGGCATTCAGTAGTCTGTGGACTATCAGAGTGTTGATGAAACACAGAAATTGCGTCGGGATTGAATACAACAGTCACTATGCGCACTTTCCTCCACGGGAGTACTGTCTCAAACAATCTACACTTTGATCGTTCCCTGTAAGACCAGTAGTAGTTTCCGATGCACATCTGGTGGCATTCTGTAATCTGTGGACTATCAGAGTGTTGATGAAACACAGAAATTGCATCGGGAATGAATACAACAGTCACCATGCAGAGTTTCCTCCATGGGAGTAGTGTCTCAAACAGTCTACGCTTTGATCGTTCCCTGGAAGACCAGTAGTAGTTTCCGATGCACATCTGGGGGCTTTCTGTAATCTGTGGACTATCAGAGTGTTGATGAAACACAGAAATTGCCTCGGGATTGAATACAACAGTCACCATGCGCACTTTCCTCCATGGGAGTAATGTCTCTAACAGTTTACGCTTTAATCGTTCCCAGGAAGACCAGTAGTAGTTTAGGATGCACATCTGGAGGCTTTCTGTTCTCTGTGGACTATCAGAGTGTTGATGAAACACAGAAAATTCATCGGGATTGAATACAACAGTCTATATGCGTAGTTTCCTCCATGGGGTTAATTCTCAAACAGTCTACGCTTTGATAGGTCCCTGGAAGACCAGTAGTAGTTTCAATTGCACATCTGGAGTCATTCTGTAATCTGTGGACTACCAGAGTGTTGATGAAACACAGAAATTGCATCGGGATTGAATACAACTGTCACCATGCGCACTTTACTCCATGGGAGTAATGTCTCTAACAGTCTACGTTCGATCGTTCCCTGGAAGACCAGTAGTAGTTTCCGATGCACATATGGAGGCTTTCCGTAATCTGTGGAATATCAGAGTGTTGATGAAACACGGAAATTGCATCGGGATTGAATACAACAGTCACCATGCCCACTTGTCTTCCTTGGGTGTAATGTTTCAAAGTGTTTACGCTTTGATCGTTACCTTGAAGACCAGTAGCAGTTGCTGATGCACATCTGGAGGCATTCTTTAATCTGTGGAGTATCAGAGTGTTGATGAAACACAGAAATTGCATCGGGATTGAATACAACAGTCACCATGCTCACATTCCTCTATAAAAGTAAAGTCTCAACAGTCTACGCTTTGATCGTTCCCTGGAAGACCAGTAGTAGTTTCCGATGCACATATGGAGGCTTTCCGTAATCTGTGGAATATCAGAGTGTTGATGAAACACGGAAATTGCATCGGGATTGAATACAACAGTCACCATGCCCACTTGTCTTCCTTGGGAGTAATGTTTCAAAGAGTTTACGCTTTGATCGTTACCTGGAAGACCAGTAGCAGTTGCCGATGCACATCTGGAGGCATTCTTTAATCTGTGGAGTATCAGAGTGTTGATGAAACACAGAAATTGCATCGGGATTGAATACAAAAGTCAACATGGTCACATTCCTCTATAAAAGTAATGTCTCAACAGTCTACGCTTTGATCGTTCCCAGGAAGACCAGTAGTAGTTTAGGATGCACATCTGGAGGCTTTCTGTTCTTTGTGGACTATCAGAGTGTTGATGAAACACAGAAATTGCATCGGGATTGAATACAACAGTCTCCATGCGCAGTTTCCTCCATGGGGGTAATTCTCAAACAGTCTACGCTTTGATAGTTCCCTGGAAGACCAGTAGTAGTTTAAATTGCACATCTGGCGTCATTCTGTAATCTGTGGACTACCAGAGTGTTGATGAAACACAGAAATTGCATCGGGATTGAATACAACAGTCACCATGCGCACTTTACTCCATGGGAGTAATGTCTCTAACAGTCTACGTTTGATCGTTCCCTGGAAGACCAGTAGTAGTTTCCGATGCACATCTGGAGGCATTCTGTAATCTGTGGAATATCAGAGTGTTGATGAAACACAGAAATTGCATCGGGATTGAATACAACAGTCTCCATGCGCAGTTTCCTCCATGGGAGTAATGTCTCAAACAGTCTACGCTTTGATCGTTCCCTGGAAGACCAGTAGTAGTTCCCGATGCACATCTGGGGGCTTACTGTAATCTGTGGACTATCAGAGTGTTCATGAAACACAGAAATAGCCTCGGGATTGAATATAACAGTCAAAATGCCCACTTTCCTCCATGGGAGTAATTCTCAAACAGTCTATGCTTTGATCGTTACCTGTAAGACCAGTAGTAGTTTCCTATGCACATCTGGTGGCATTCTGTAATCTGTTGACTATCAGAGTGTTGATGAAACACAGAAATTGCATCGGGAATGAATACAACAGTCACCATGCGCAGTTTCCTCCATGGGAGTAATGTCTCAAACAGTCTACGCTTTGATCGTTCCCTGGAAGACCTGTAGTAGTTTCCGATGCACATCTGGGGGCTTTCTGTAATCTGTGGACTATCAGAGTGTTGATGAAACACAGAAATGGCCTTGGGATTAAATACTACAGTCACCATGCGCACTTTCCTCCATGGGAGTAATGTCTCTAAAAGTCTACGCTGTGATCGTTTCCCAGAAGACCAGTAGTAGTTTCCTATGCACATCTGGAGGCTTTCTGTACACTGTGGACTATCAGAGTGTTGATGAAACACAGAAATTGCATCGGGGTGTAATACAATAGTCTCCATGCGCAGTTTCCTCCGTGGGAGTAATGTCTCTAACAGTTTACGCTTTGATCGTTCCCAGGAAGACCAGTAGTAGTTTAGGATGCACATCTGGAGGCTTTCTGTTCTCTGTGGACTATCAGAGTGTTGATGAAACACAGAAATTGCATCGGGATTGAATACAACAGTCACCATGCGCACTTTCCTCCATGGGAGATATTCTCAAACAGTCTATGCTTTGATCGTTCCCTGTAAGACCAGTAGTAGTTTCCGATGCACATCTCGAGGCATTCTGTACTCTGTGGACTATCTGAGTGTTGATGAAACACAGAAATTGCCTCGGGATTGAATACAACAGTCACCATGTGCACTTTCCTCCATGGGAGTAATGTCTCTAACTGTCTACGCTGTGATCGTTCCCCAGAAGACCAGTAGTAGTTTCCTATGCACATCTGGAGGCTTTCTGTACACTGAGGACTATCAGAGTGTTGATGAAACACAGAAATTGCATCGGGGTGTAATACAATAGTCTCCATGCGCAGTTTCCTCCGTGGGGGTAATGTCTCTAACAGTTTACGCTTTGATCGTTCCCAGGAAGACCAGTAGTAGTTTAGGATGCACATCTGGAGGCTTTCTGTTCTCTGTGGACTACCAGAGTGTTGATGAAACACAGAAAGTGCATCGGGATTGAATACAACAGTCTCCATGCGCAGTTTCCTCCATGGGGGTAATTCTCAAACAGTCTACGCTTTGATAGTTCCCTGGAAGACCAGTAGTAGTCTCAATTGCACATCTGGAGTCATTCTGTAATCTGTGGACTACCAGAGTGTTGATGAAACACAGAAATTGCATCGGGATTGAATACAACAGTCACCATGCGCACTTTCCTCCATGGGAGTAATGTCTCGAACTGTCTACGCTTTGATCGATCCCTGGAAGACCAGTAGTAGTTTCCGATGCACATATGGAGGCATTCAGTAGTCTGTGGACTATCAGAGTGTTGATGAAACACAGAAATTGCGTCGGGATTGAATACAACAGTCACTATGCGCACTTTCCTCCACGGGAGTACTGTCTCAAACAATCTACGCTTTGATCGTTCCCTGTAAGACCAGTAGTATTTTCCGATGCACATCTGGTGGCATTCTGTAATCTGTGGACTATCAGAGTGTTGATGAAACACAGAAATTGCATCGGAAATGAATACAACAGTCACCATGCAGAGTTTCCTCCATGGGAGAAATGTCTCAAACAGTCTACGCTTTGATCGTTCCCTGGAAGACCAGTAGTAGTTTCCGATGCACATCTGGGGGCTTTCTGTAATCTGTGGACTATCAGAGTGTTGATGAAACACAGAAATTATCTCGGGATTGAATACAACTGTCACCATGCGCAATTTCCTCCATGGGAGTAATTCTCAAACAGTCTATGCTTTGATCGTTACCTGTAAGACCAGTAGTAGTTTCCGATGCACATCTGGAGGCATTCTGTAGTCTGTCGTCTATCAGAGTGTTGATGAAACACAGAAATTGCGTCGGGATTGAATACGACAGTCACCATTCGCACTTTCCTCAACGGGAGTACTGTCTCAAACAATCTACGCTTTGATCGTTCCCTGGAAGACCAGTAGTAGTTTCCGATGCACATATGGTGGCATTCTGTAATGTGTAGACTATCAGAGTGTTGATGAAACACAGTAATTGCATCGGGATTGAATACAACAGTCACCATGCGCACTTTCCTCCATGGGAGTAATGTCTCTAACAGTACACGCTTTGATCGTTCCCTAGATGACCAGTAGTATTTTCCGATGCACATCTGGAGGCTTTCAGTACTCTGTGGACTATCAGAGTGTTGTTGAAACACAGAAATTGCATCGGGATTGAATACAACAGTCTCCAAGCACAGTTTCCTCCATGGGTGTAATGTCTCAAACAGTCTACGCTTTGATCGAACCCTGGAAGACCAGTAGTAGTTTCAATTGCACATCTGGAGGCATCCTGTAATCTGTGGACTACCAGAGTGTTGATGAAACACAGAAATTGCATCGGGATTGAATACAACAGTCACCATGCGCACTTTACTCCATGGGAGTAATGTCTCTGACAGTCTACTCTTTGATCCTTCTCTGGAAGACCAGTAGTAGTTTCCGATGCACATATGGAGGCTTTCCTTAATCTGTGGACTATCATTGTGTTGATGAAACACAGAAATTGCATCGGGATTGAATACAACAGTCACCATGCGCACTTTCCTCCATGGGAGTAATGTTTCAAAAAGTTTACGCTTTGATCGTTACCTGGAAGACCAGTAGCAGTTTCCGATGCACATCTGGAGGCATTCTGTAATCTATGGACTATCATAGTGTTGATGAAACACAGAAATTGCATCGGGATTGAATACAACAGTCACAATGCGCACTTTCCTCCATTGGACTAATGTCTCAAACAGTCTACGCTTTCATCGTTCCCTGGAAGACCAGTAGTAGTTTTCGATGCACATCTGGAGGCATTCTGTAAAATGTGGACTATCATAGTGTTGATGAAACACAGAAATTGCATCCAGATTGAATACAACAGTCACCATGCGCACTTTCCTCCACGGGAGTACTGTCTCAAACAATCTACGCTTTGATCGTTCCCTGGAAGACCAGTAGTAGTTTCCGATGCACATCTGGTGGCATTCTGTAATGTGTAGACTATCAGAGTGTTGATGAAACACAGTAATTGCATCGGGATTGAATACAACAGTCACCATGCGCACTTCCCTCCATAGGAGTAATGTCCTAAAAATCTACGCATTGATCGTTCACTAGAAGACCAGTAGTAGTTTCCGATGCACATCTGGAGGCTTTCTGTACTCTGTGGACTATCAGAGTGTTGATGAAACACAGAAATTGCATCGGGATTGAATACAACAGTCTCCATGCGCAGTTTCCTCCATGGGAGTAATGTCTCAAATAGTCTACGCTTTGATCGTTCCCTGGAAGACCAATAGTTGTTTCAATTGCACATCTGGAGGCATTCTGCAATCTGTGGACTAAAAGAGTGATGATAACACACAGAAATTGCATCGGGATTGAATACAACAGTTACCATGCGCACATTCCTCCATCGGAGTAATGTTCCAAAGAGTTTACGCTTTGATCGTTCCCTAGGAGACCAGTAGCAGTTTCCGATGCACAACTGAAGGCATTCTGTAATCTGTGGAGTATCAGAGTATTCATGAAACACAGAAATTGCATCGGGATTGAATACAACAGTCACCATGCGCACATACCTACATAAAAGTAATGTCTCAACAGTCTACGTTTTGATCGTTCCCTGGAAGACCAGTACTAGTTTCCGATGCACACCTGGAGGCATTCTGTAATCTGTGGAATATCAGAGTGTTGATGAAACACAGAAATTGCATCGGGATTGAATACAACAGTCACCATGCGCACTTTCCTCCATGGGAGTAATGTCTCAAACAGTCTACGCTTTGATCGTTCCCTGGAAGACCAGTAGTAGTTTCCGATGCACATCTGGAGTCTTTCTGTTCTCTGTGGACTACCAGAGTGTTGATGAAACACAGAAATTGCATCGGGATTGAATACAACAGTCACCATGCGCGCTTTCCTACATGGGAGTAAAGTCTCAAACAGTCTACCCCTTGATCGTTCCTTGGAAGACCAGTAGAGGTTTCCGATGAACATCTGGAGGCATTCTGTAATCTGTGGACTATCAGAGTGTTGATGAAACACAGAAATTGCATCGGGATTGAATACAACAGTCTCCATGCGCAGTTTCCTCCATGGGAGTAATGTCTCAAACAGTCTACGCTTTGATCGTTCCCTGGAAGACCAGTAGTAGTTCCCGATGCACATCTGGGGGCTCTCTGTAATCTGTGGACTATCAGAGTGTTGATGAAACACAGAAATAGCCTCGGGATTGAATACAACAGTCAACATGCCCACTTTCCTCCATGGGAGTAATTCTCAAACAGTCTATGCTTTGATCGTTACCTGTAAGACCAGTAGTAGTTTCCTATGCACATCTGGTGGCATTCTGTAATCTGTGGACTATCAGAGTGTTGATGAAACACAGAAATTGCCTCGGGATTGAATACTACAGTCACCATGCGCACTTTCCTCCATGGGAGTAATGTCTCTAAAAGTCTACGCTGTGATCGTTCCCCAGAAGACCAGTAGTAGTTTCCGATGCACATCTCGAGGCATTCTGTACTCTGTGGACTATCTGAGTGTTGATGAAACACAGAAATTGCATCGGGATTGAATACACCAGTCACCATGCGCACTTTCCTCCATGGGAGTAATGTCTCGAACTGTCTACGCTTTGATCGATCCCTGGAAGACCAGTAGTATTTTCCGATGCACATCTGGAGGCATTCAGTAGTCTGTGGACTATCAGAGTGTTGATGATACACAGAAATTGCGTCGGGATGGAATACAACAGTCACCATGCACAGTTTCCTCCATGGGAGTTATGTCTCAAACAGTCTACGCTTTGATCGTTCCCTGGAAGACCAGTAGTAGTTTCCGATGCACATCTGGGGGCTTTCTGTAATCTGTTGAATACCAGAGTGTTGATGAAACACAGAAATTGCCTCGGGATTGAATACAACAGTCACCATGTGCACTTTCCTCCATGGTAGTAATGTCTCTAACAGTCTACGCTGTGATCGTTCCCCAGAAGACCAGTAGTAGTTTCCTATGCACATCTGGAGGCTTTCTGTACACTGAGGACTATCAGAGTGTTGATGAAACACAGAAATTGCATCAGGGTGTAATACAATAGTCTCCATGCGCAGTTTGCTCCGTGGGAGTAATGTCTCTAACAGTTTACGCTTTGATCGTTCCCAGGAAGACCAGTAGTAGTTTAGGATGCACATCTGGAGGCTTTCTGTTCTCTGCGGACTACCAGAGTGTTGATGAAACACAGAAATTGCATCGGGATTGAATACAACAGTCTCCATGCACAGTTTCCTCCATGGGGGTAATTCTCAAACAGTCTACGCTTTGATAGTTCCCTGGAAGACCAGTAGTAGTTTCAATTGCACATCTGGAGTCATTCTGTAATCTGTGGACTACCAGAGTGTTGATGAAACACAGAAATTGCATCGGGATTGAATACAACAGTCACCATGCGCACTTTCCTCCATGGGAGAAATTCTCAAACAGTCTATGCTTTGATCGTTCCCTGTAAGACCAGTAGTAGTTTCCGATGCACATCTCGAGGCATTCTGTACTCTGTGGACTATCTGAGTGTTGATGAAACACAGAAATTGCATCGGGATTGAATACACCAGTCACCATGCGCACTTTCCTCCATGGGAGTAATGTCTCGAACTGTCTACGATTTGATCGATCCCTGGAAGACCAGTAGTAGTTTCCGATGCACATCTGGAGGCATTCAGTAGTCTGTGGACTATCAGAGTGTTGATGAAACACAGAAATTGCGTCGGGATTGAATACAACAGTCACTATGCGCACTTTCCTCCACGGGAGTACTGTCTCAAACAATCTACGCTTTGATCGGTCCCTGTAAGACCAGTAGTAGTTTCCGATGCACATCTGGTGGCATTCTGTGATCTGTGGACTATCAGAGTGTTGATGAAACACCGAAATTGCATCGGAAATGAATACAACAGTCACCATGCATAGTTACCTCCATGGGAGTAATGTCTCAAACAGTCTACGCTTTGATCGTTCCCTGGAAGACCAGTAGTAGTTTCCGATGCACATCTGGGGGCTTTCTGTAATCTGTGGACTATCAGAGTGTTGATGAAACACAGAAATTGCCTCGGGATTGAATACAACAGTCACCATGCGCACTTTCCTCCATGGGAGTAATGTCTCTAGCAGTCTACGCTGTGATCGTTCCCCAGAAGACCAGTAGTAGTTTCCTATGCACATCTGGAGGCTTTCTGTACACTGAGGACTATCAGAGTGTTGATGAAACACAGAAATTGCATCGGGGTGTAATACAATAGTCTCCATGCGCAGTTTCCTCCGTGGGAGTAATGTCTCTAACAGTTTACGCTTTGATCGTTCCCAGGAAGACCAGTAGTAGTTTAGGATGCACATCTGGAGGCTTTCTGTTCTCTGTGGACTATCAGAGTGTTGATGAAACACAGAAATTGCATCGGGATTGAATACAACAGTCTCCATGCGCAGTTTCCTCCATGGGGGTAATTCTCAAACAGTCTACGCTTTGATAGTTCCCTGGAAGACCAGTAGTAGTTTCAATTGCACATCTGGATTCATTCTGTAATCTGTGGACTACCAGAGTGTTGATGAAACACAGAAATTGCATCGGGATTGAATACAACAGTCACCATGCGCACTTTACTCCATGGGAGTAATGTCTCTAACAGTCTACGTTTGATCGTTCCCTGGAAGACCAGTAGTAGTTTCCGATGCACATATGGAGGCTTTCCGTAATCTGTGGAATATCAGAGTGTTGATGAAACACGGAAATTGCATCGGGATTGAATACAACAGTCACCATGCCCACTTGTCTTCCTTGGGAGTAATGTTTCAAAGAGTTTACGCTTTGATCGTTACCTGGAAGACCAGTAGCAGTTGCCGATGCACATCTGGAGGCATTCTTTAATCTGTGGAGTATCAGAGTGTTGATGAAACACAGAAATTGCATCGGGATTGAATACAACAGTCACCATGCTCACATTCCTCTATAAAAGTAATGTCTCAACAGTCTACGCTTTGATCGTTCCCTGGAAGACCAGTAGTAGTTTCCGATGCACATATGGAGGCTTTCCGTAATCTGTGGAATATCAGAGTGTTGATGAAACACGGAAATTGCATCGGGATTGAATACAACAGTCACCATGCCCACTTGTCTTCCTTGGGAGTAATGTTTCAAAGAGTTTACGCGTTGATCGTTACCTGGAAGACCAGTAGCAGTTGCCGATGCACATCTGGAGGCATTCTTTAATCTGTGGAGTATCAGAGTGTTGATGAAACACATAAATTGCATCGGGATTGAATACAACAGTCACCATGCTCACATTCCTCTATAAAAGTAATGTCTCAACAGTCTACGCTTTAATCGTTCCCAGGAAGACCAGTAGTAGTTTAGGATGCACATCTGGAGGCTTTCTGTTCTCTGTGGACTATCAGAGTGTTGATGAAACACAGAAATTGCATCGGGATTGAATACAACAGTCACCATGCGCACTTTCCTACATGGGAGAAATTCTCAAACAGTCTATGCTTTGATCGTTCCCTGTAAGACCAGTAGTAGTTTCCGATGCACATCTCGAGGCATTCTGTACTCTGTGGACTATCTGAGTGTTGATGAAACACAGAAATTGCATCGGGATTGAATACACCAGTCACCATGCGCACTTTCCTCCATGGGAGTAATGTCTCGAACTGTCTACGCTTTGATCGATCCCTGGAAGACCAGTAGTATTTTCCGATGCACATCTGGAGGCATTCAGTAGTCTATGGACTATCAGAGTGTTGATGAAACACAGAAATTGCGTCGGGATTGAATACAACAGTCACCATGCACAGTTTCCTCCATGGGAGTTATGTCTCAAACAGTCTACGCTTTGATCGTTCCCTGGAAGACCAGTAGTAGTTTCCGATGCACATCTGGGGGCTTTCTGTAATCTGTGGACTATCAGAGTGTTGATGAAACACAGAAATTGCCTCGGGATTGAATACAACAGTCACCATGTGCACTTTCCTCCATGGGAGTAATGTCTCTAACAGTCTACGCTGTGATCGTTCCCCAGAAGACCAGTAGTAGTTTCCGATGCACATCTGGAGGCTTTCTGTACACTGAGGACTATCAGAGTGTTGATGAAACACAGAAATTGCATCGGGGTGTAATACAATAGTCTCCATGCGCAGTTTGCTCCGTGGGAGTAATGTCTCTAACAGTTTATGCTTTGATCGTTCCCAGGAAGACCAGTAGTAGTTTAGGATGCACATCTGGAGGCTTTCTGTTCTCTGTGGACTATCAGAGTGTTGATGAAACACAGAAATTGCATCGGGATTGAATACAACAGTCTCCATGCTCAGTTTCCTCCATGGGGGTAATTCTCAAACAGTCTACGCTTTGATAGTTCCCTGGAAGACCAGTAGTAGTTTCAATTGCACATCTGGAGTCATTCTGTAATCTGTGGACTACCAGAGTGTTGATGAAACACAGAAATTGCATCGGGATTGAATACAACAGTCACCATGCGCACTTTCCTCCATGGGAGAAATTCTCAAACAGTCTATGCTTTGATCGTTCCCTGTAAGACCAGTAGTAGTTTCCGATGCACATCTCGAGGCATTCTGTACTCTGTGGACTATCTGAGTGTTGATGAAACACAGAAATTGCATCGGGATTGAATACACCAGTCACCATGCGCACTTTCCTCCATGGGAGTAATGTCTCAAACTGTCTACGCTTTGATCGATCCCTGGAAGACCAGTAGTAGTTTCCGATGCACATCTGGAGGCATTCAGTAGTCTGTGGACTATCAGAGTGTTGATGAAACACAGAAATTGCGTCGGGATTGAATACAACAGTCACTATGCGCACTTTCCTCCACGGGAGTACTGTCTCAAACAATCTACGCTTTGATCGTTCCCTGTAAGACCAGTGGTAGTTTCCGATGCACATCTGGTGGCATTCTGTAATCTGTGGACTATCAGAGTGTTGATGAAACACAGAAATTGCATCGGAAATGAATACAACAGTCACCATGCAGAGTTTCCTCCATGGGAGTAATGTCTCAAACAGTCTACGCTTTGATAGTTCCCTGGAAGACCAGTAGTAGTTTCCGATGCACATCTGGGGGCTTTTTGTAATCTGTGGACCTTCAAAGTGTTGATGATCCACAGAATTTGCATCGGGATTGAATACAACAGTCACCATGCGCACTTTCCTCCATGTTAGTAATGTCTCAAAGAGTCTACGCTTTGATCGTTCCCTGGAAGAACAGTGGTAGTTTCCGATGCACATCTGGAGGCATTCTGTAATCTGTGGACTATCAGAGTGTTGATGAAACACAGACATTGCATGGGGGTTAAATACAACAGTCACTATACGCACTTTCGTCCATGCGAGTAATGTCTCTAACAGTCTACGCTTTAATCGTTCCCTGGAAGACCAGTAGTAGTTTCCGATGCACATCTGGAGGCATTCTGTAATCTGCGGATAATCAGAGTGTTGATGAAACACAGAAATTGCATCGGGATTGAATACAACAGTCACCATGGGCACTTTCCTCCACGGGAGTAATGTCTCAAACAGTCTACGCTTTGATCGTTCCCAGGAAGACCAGTAGTAGTTTCCGATGCACATCTGTAGTCATTCTGTAGTCTGTGGACTACCAGAGTGTTGATGAAACACAGAAATTGCATCGGGATTGAATACAACAGTCACCATGCGCACTTTACTCCATGGGAGTAATGTCTCTAACAGTCTACGTTTGATCGTTCCCTGGAAGACCAGTAGTAGTTTCTGATGCACATCTGGAGGCTTTCCGTAATCTGAGGAATATCAGAGTGTTGATGAAACACGGAAATTGCATCGGGATTGAATACAACAGTCACCATGCCCACTTGTCTTCCTTGTGAGTAATGTTTCAAAGAGTTTACGCTTTGATCGTTACCTGGAAGACCAGTAGCAGTTGCCGATGCACATCTGGAGGCATTCTTTAATCTGTGGAGTATCAGAGTGTTGATGAAACACAGAAATTGCATCGGGATTGAATACAACAGTCACCATTCTCACATTCCTCTATAAAAGTAATGTCTCAACAGTCTACGCTTTGATCGTTCCCTGGAAGACCAGTAGTAGTTTCCGATGCACATCTGGAGGCATTCTGTACTCTGTGGACTATCTGAGTGTTGATGAAACACAGAAATTGCATCGGGATTGAATACACCAGTCACCATGCGCACTTTCCTCCATGGGAGTAATGTCTCGAACTGTCTACGCTTTGATCGATCCCTGGAAGACCAGTAGTAGTTTCCGATGCACATCTGGAGGCATTCAGTAGTCTGTGGAATATCAGAGTGTTGATGAAACACAGAAATTGCGTCGGGATGGAATACAACAGACACTATGCGCACTTTCCTCCACGGGAGTACTGTCTCAAACAATCTACGCTTTGATCGTTCCCTGTAAGACCAGTAGTAGTTTCCGATGCACATCTGGTGGCATTCTGTAATCTGTGGACTATCAGAGTGTTGATGAAACACAGAAATTGCATCGGAAATGAATACAACAGTCACAATGCGCACTTTACTCCATGGGAGTAATGTCTCTAACAGTCTACGTTTGATCGTTCCCTGGAAGACCAGTAGTAGTTTCCGATGCACATATGGAGGCTTTCCGTAATCTGTGGAATATCAGAGTGTTGATGAAACACGGAAATTGCATCGGGATTGAATACAACAGTCACCATGCCCACTTGTCTTCCTTGGGAGTAATGTTTCAAAGAGTTTACGCTTTGATCGTTACCTGGAAGACCAGTAGCAGTTGCCGATGCACATCTGGAGGCATTCTTTAATCTGTGGAGTATCAGAGTGTTGATGAAACACAGAAATTACATCGGGATTGAATACAACAGTCACCATGCTCACATTCCTCTATAAATGTAATGTCTCAACAGTCTACGCTTTGATCGTTCCCTGGAACACCAGTAGTAGTTTCCGATGCACATATGGAGGCTTTCCGTAATCTGTGGAATATCAGAGTGTTGATGAAACACGGAAATTGCATCGGGATTGAATACAACAGTCACCATGCCCACTTGTCTTCGTTGGGAGTAATGTTTCAAAGAGTTTACGCTTTGATCGTTACCTGGAAGACCAGTAGCGGTTGCCGATGCACATCTGGAGGCATTATTTAATCTGTGGAGTATCAGAGTGTTGATGAAACACAGAAATTGCATCGGGATTGAATACAACAGTCACCATGCTCACATTCCTCTATAAAAGTAATGTCTCAACAGTCTACGCTTTGATCGTTCCCAGGAAGACCAGTAGTAGTTTAGGATGCACATCTGGAGGCTTTCTGTTCTCTGTGGACTATCAGAGTGTTGATGAAACACAGAAATTGCATCGGGATTGAATACAACAGTCTCCATGCGCAGTTTCCTCCATGGGGGTAATTCTCAAACAGTCTACGCTTTGATAGTTCCCTGGAAGACCAGTAGTAGTTTCAATTGCACATCTGGAGTCATTCTGTAATCTGTGGACTACCAGAGTGTTGATGAAACACAGAAATTGCATCGGGATTGAATACAACAGTCACCATGCGCACTTTACTCCATGGGAGTAATGTCTCTAACAGTCTACGTTTGATCGTTCCCTGGAAGACCAGTAGTAGTTTCCGATGCACATCTGGAGGCATTCTGTAATCTGTGGAATATCAGAGTGTTGATGAAACACAGAAATTGCATCGGGATTGAATACAACAGTCACCATGCGCACTTTCCTCCATGGGAGTAATGTCTCAAACAGTCTACGCTTTGATCGTTCCCTGGAAGACCAGTAGTAGTTTCCAATGCACATCTGGAGTCTTTCTGTTCTCTGTGGACTACCAGAGTGTTGATGAAACACAGAAATTGCATCGGGATTGAATACAACAGTCACCATGCGCGCTTTCCTCCATGGGAGTAAAGTCTCAAACAGTCTACCACTTGATCGTTCCTTGGAAGACCAGTAGAGGTTTCCGAAGAACATCTGGAGGCATTCTGTAATCTGTGGACTATCAGAGTGTTGATGAAACACAGAAATTGCATCGGGATTGAATACAACAGCCTCCATGCGCAGTTTCCTCCATGGGAGTAATGTCTCAAACAGTCTACGCTTTGATCGTTCCCTGGAAGACCAGTAGTAGTTCCCGATGCACATCTGGGGGCTTTCTGTAATCTGTGGACTATCAGAGTGTTGATGAAACACAGAAATAGCCTCGGGATTGAATACAACAGTCAACATGCGCACTTTCCTCCATGGGAGTAATTCTCAAACAGCCTATGCTTTGATCGTTACCTGTAAGACCAGTAGTAGTTTCCGATGCACATCTGGTGGCATTCTGTAATCTGTGGACTATCAGAGTGTTGATGAAACACAGAAATTGCATCGGGAATGAATACAACAGTCACCATGCGCAGTTTCCTCCATGGGAGTAATGTCTCAAACAGTCTACGCTTTGATCGTTCCCTGGAAGACCAGTAGTAGTTTCCGATGCACATCTGGGGGCTTTCTGTAGTCAGTGGACTATCAGAGTGTTGATGAAACACAGAAATTGCCTCGGGATTGAATACAACAGTCACCATGCGCACTTTCCTCCATGGGAGTAATGTCTCTAACAGTCTACGCTGTGATCGTTCCCCAGAAGACCAGTAGTAGTTTCCTATGCACATCTGGAGGCTTTCTGTACTCTGTGGACTATCAGAGTGTTGATGAAACACAGAAATTGCATCGGGGTGTAATACAATAGTCTCCATGCGCAGTTTCCTCCGTGGGAGTAATGTCTCTAACAGTTTACGCTTTGATCGTTCCCAGGAAGACCAGTTGTAGTTTAGTATGCACATCTGGAGGCTTTCTGTTCTCTGTGGACTACCAGAGTGTTGATGAAACACAGATATTGCATCGGGATTGAATACAACAGTCACCATGCGCACTTTCCTCCATGGGAGAAATTCTCAAACAGTCTATGCTTTGATCGTTCCCTGTAAGACCAGTAGTAGTTTCCGATGCACATCTCGAGGCATTCTGTACTCTGTGGACTATCTGAGTGTTGATGAAACACAGAAATTGCATCGGGATTGAATACACCAGTCACCATGCGCACTTTCCTCCATGGGAGTAATGTCTCGAACTGTCTACGCTTTGATCGATCCCTGGAAGACCAGTAGTAGTTTCCGATGCACATCTGGAGGCATTCAGTAGTCTGTGGACTATCAGAGTGTTGATGAAACACAGAAATTGCGTCGGGATTGAATACAACAGTCACTATGCGCACTTTCCTCCACGGGAGTACTGTCTCAAACAATCTACGCTTTGATCGTTCCCTGTAAGACCAGTAGTAGTTTCCGATGCACATCTGGTGGCATTCTGTAATCTGTGGACTATCAGAGTGTTGATGAAACACAGAAGTTGCATCGGGAATGAATACAACAGTCACCATGCACAGTTTCCTCCATGGGAGTAATGTCTCAAACAGTCTACGCTTTGATCGTTCCCTGGAAGACCAGTAGTAGTTTCCGATGCACATCTGGGGGCTTTCTGTAATCTGTGGACTATCAGAGTGTTGATGAAACACAGAAATTGCCTCGGGATTGAATACAACAGTCACCATGCGCACTTTCCTCCGTGGGAGTAATGTCTCTAACAGTCTACGCTGTGATCTTTCCCCAGAAGACCAGTAGTAGTTTCCTATGCACATCTGGAGGCTTTCTGTACACTGAGGACAATCAGAGTGTTGATGAAACACAGAAATTGCATCGGGGTGTAATACAATAGTCTCCATGCGCAGTTTCCTCCGTGGGAGTAATGTCTCAAACAGTTTACGCTTTGATCGTTCCCAGGAAGACCAGTAGTAGTTTAGGATGCACATCTGGAGGCTTTCTGTTCTCTGTGGACTAACAGAGTGTTGATGAAAAACAGAAATTGCATCGGGATTGAATACAACAGTCTCCATGCGCAGTTTCCTCCATGGGGGTAATTCTCAAACAGTCTACGCTTTGATAGTTCCCTGGAAGACCAGTAGTAGTTTCAATTGCACATCTGGAGTCATTCTGTAATCCGTGGACTACCAGAGTGTTGATGAAACACAGAAATTGCATCGGGATTGAATACAACAGTCACCATGCTCACTTTCCTCCATGGGAGAAATTCTCAAACAGTTTATGCTTTGATCGTTCCCTGTAAGACCAGTAGTAGTTTCCGATGCACATCTCGAGGCATTATGTACTCTGTGGACTATCTGAGTGTTGATGAAACACAGAAATTGCATCGGGACTGAATACACCAGTCACCATGCGCACTTTCCTCCATGGGAGTAATGTCTCTAACTGTCTACGCTTTTATCGATCCCTGGAAGACCAGTAGTAGTTTCCGATGCACATCTGGAGGCATTCAGTAGTCTGTGGACTATCAGAGTGTTGATGAAACACAGACATTGCGTCGGGATTGAATACAACAGTCACTATGCGCACTTTCCTCCACGGGAGTACTGTCTCAAACAATCTACGCTTTGATCGTTCCCTGTAAGACCAGTAGTAGTTTCCGATGCACATCTGGTGGCATTCTGTAATCTGTGGACTATCAGAGTGTTGATGAAACACAGAAATTGCATCCGGATTGAATACAACAGTCACCATGCACAGTTTCCTCCATGGGAGTAATGTCTCAAACAGTCTACGCTTTGATCGTTCCCTGGAAGACCAGTAGTAGTTTCCGATGCACATCTGGCGGCTTTCTGTAATCTGTGGACTATCAGAGTGTTGATGAAACACAGAAATTGCCTCGGGATTGAATACAACAGTCACCATGCGCACTTTCCTCCATGGGAGTAATGTCTCGAACTGTCTACGCTTTTATCGATCCCTGGAAGACCAGTAGTAGTTTCCGATGCACATCTGGAGGCATTCAGTAGTCTGTGGACTATCAGAGTGTTGATGAAACACAGACATTGCGTCGGGATTGAATACAACAGTCACTATGCGGACTTTCCTCCACGGGAGTACTGTCTCAAACAATCTACGCTTTGATCGTTCCCTGTAAGACCAGTAGTAGTTTCCGATGCACATCTGGTGGCATTCTGTAATCTGTGGACTATCAGAGTGTTGATGAAACACAGAAATTGCATCGGGAATGAATACAACAGTCACCATGCACAGTTTCCTCCATGGGAGTAATGTCTCAAACAGTCTACGCTTTGATCGTTCCCTGGAAGACCAGTAGTAGTTTAGGAAGCACATCTGGAGGCTTTCTGTTCTCTGTGGACTATCAGAGTGTTGATGAAACACAGAAATTGCATCGGGATTGAATACAACATTCTCCATGCGCAGTTTCCTCCATGGGGGTAATTCTCAAACAGTCTACGCCTTGATAGTTCCCTGGAAGACCACTAGTAGTTTCAATTGCACATCTGGAGTCATTCTGTAATCTGTGGACTACCAGAGTGTTGATCAAACACAGAAATTGCATCGGGACTGAATACACCAGTCACCATGCGCACTTTCCTCCATGGGAGTAATGTCTCGAACTGTCTACGCTTTTATCGATCCCTGGAAGACCAGTAGTAGTTTCCGATGCACATCTGGAGGCATTCAGTAGTCTGTGGACTATCAGAGTGTTGATGAAACACAGACATTGCGTCGGGATTGAATACAACAGTCACTATGCGCACTTTCCTCCACGGGAGTACTGTCTCAAACAATCTACGCTTTGATCGTTCCCTGTAAGACCAGTAGTAGTTTCCGATGCACATCTGGTGGCATTCTGTAATCTGTGGACTATCAGAGTGTTGATGAAACACAGAAATTGCATCGGGAATGAATACAACAGTCACCATGCACAGTTTCCTCCATGGGAGTAATGTCTCAAACAGTCTACGCTTTGATCGTTCCCTGGAAGACCAGTAGTAGTTTCCGATGCACATCTGGCGGCTTTCTGTAATCTGTGGACTATCAGAGTGTTGATGAAACACAGAAATTGCCTCGGGATTGAATACAACAGTCACCATGCGCACTTTCCTCCATGGGAGTAATGTCTCTAACAGTCTACGCTGTGATCGTTCCCCAGAAGACCAGTAGTAGTTTCCTATGCACATCTGGAAGCTTTCTGTACACTGAGGACTATCAGAGTGTTGATGAAACACAGAAATTGCACCGGGGTGTAATACAATAGTCTCCATGCGCAGTTTCCTCCGTGGGAGTAATGTCTCTAACAGTTTACGCTTTGATCGTTCCCAGGAAGGCCAGTAGTAGTTTAGGAAGCACATCTGGAGGCTTTCTGTTCTCTGTGGACTATCAGAGTGTTGATGAAACACAGAAATTGCATCGGGATTGAATACAACATTCTCCATGCGCAGTTTCCTCCATGGGGGTAATTCTCAAACAGTCTACGCCTTGATAGTTCCCTGGAAGACCACTAGTAGTTTCAATTGCACATCTGGAGTCATTCTGTAATCTGTGGACTACCAGAGTGTTGATGAAACACAGAAATTGCATCGGGATTGAATACAACAGTCACCATGCGCACTTTACTCCATGGGAGTAATGTCTCTAACAGTCTACGTTTGATCGTTCCCTGGAAGACCAGTAGTAGTTTCCGATGCACATATGGAGGCATTCCGTAATCTGTGGAATATCAGAGTGTTGATGAAACACGGAAATTGCATCGGGATTGAATACAACAGTCACCATGCCCACTTGTCTTCCTTGGGAGTAATGTTTCAAAGAGTTTACGATTTGATCGTTACCTGGAAGACCAGTAGCAGTTTCCGATGCACATCTGGAGGCATTCTTTAATCTGTGGAATATCAGAGTGTTGATGAAACACAGAAATTGCATCGGGATTGAATACAACAGTCACCATTCTCACATTCCTCTATAAAAGTAATGTCTCAACAGTCTACGCTTTGATCGTTCCCTGGAAGACCAGTAGTAGTTTCCGATGCACATCTGGAGGCATTCTGTAATCTGTGGAATATCAGAGTGTTGATGAAACACAGAAATTGCATCGGGATTGAATACAACAGTCACAATTCCCACTTTCCTCCATGGGAGTAATGTCTCAAACAGTCTAAACTTTGATCGTTCCCTGGAAGAGCAGTGGTAGTATCCGATGCACATCTGGAGGCTTTCTGTTCTCTGTGGACTATCAGAGTGTTGATGTAACACAGAAATTGCATCAGGATTGAATACAACAGTCACCATGCGCACTTTCCTCCATAGGAGTAATTCTCAAAGAGTCTATGATTTGATCGTTCCCTGTAAGACCAGTAGTAGTTTCCCATACACATCTCAAAACGTTGTGTACTGTGTGGACTATCTGTGTGTTGATGAAACACAGAAATTGCATCGGGATTGAATACAACAGTCACCATGCGCACTTTCCTCCATGGGAGTAATGTCTCTAACATTCTACGCTTTGATCGTTCCCTGGAAGACCAGTAGTAGTTTCCGATGCACATCTGGAGGTTTTCTGTACTCTGTGGACTATCAGAGTGTTGTGGAAACACAGAAATTGCATCACGATTGAATACAACAGTCACCATGCGCACTTTCCTCCATGGGAGTAATGTCTCAAATAGTCTACGCTTTGATCGTTCCCTGGAAGACCAGTAGTAGTTTCCGATGCACGTCTGGAGGCATTCTGTAGTCTGTGGTCTATCAGAGTGTTGATGAAACACAGAAATTGCGTCGGGATTGAATACGACAGTTACCATTCGCACTTTCCTCAACGGGAGTACTGTCTCAAACAATCTACGCTTTGATCGTTCCCTGGAAGACCAGTAGTAGTTTCCGATGCACATATGGTGGCATTCTGTAATGTGTAGACTATCAGAGTGTTGATGAAACGCAGTAATTTCATCGGGATTGAATACAACATTCACCATGCGCACTTTCCTCCATGGGAGTAATGTCTCTAACAGTCTACGCTTTGATCGTTCCCTAGAAGACCAGTAGTAGTTTCCGATGCACATCTGGAGGCTTTCTGTACTCTGTGGACTATCAGAGTGTTGATGAAACACAGAAATTGCATCGGGATTGAATACAACAGTCTCCAAGCGCACTTTCCTCCATGGGAGTAATGTTTCAAAGAGTTTACGCTTTGATCGTTCATTGGAAGACCAGTAGCAGTTTCCGATGCACATCTGGAGGCATTCTGTAATCTGTGGACTCTCAGAGTGTTGATGAAACACAGAAATTGCATCGGGATTGAATACAACAGTCACAATGCGCACTTTCCTCCATTGGACTAATGTCTCAAACAGTCTACGCTTTCATCGTTCCCTGGAAGACCAGTAGTAGTTTTCGATGCACATCTGGAGGCATTCTGTAAAATGTGGACTATCAGAGTGTTGATGAAACACAGGAATTGCATCCGGATTGAATAGAACAGTCACCATGCGCACTTTCCTCCACGGGAGCAATGTCTCAAACAATCTACGATTTGATCGTTCCCTGGAAGACCAGTAGTAGTTTCCGATGCACATCTGGTGGCATTTTGTAATGTGTAGACTATCAGGGTGTTGATGAAACACAGTAATTGCATCGGGAATGAATACAACAGTCACCATGCGCAGTTTCCTCCATGGGAGTAAAGTCTCAAACAGTCTACGCTTTGATCGTTCCCTGGAAGACCGGTAGTAGTTTCCGATTCACATCTGGGGGCTTTCCGTAATCTGTGGAATATCAGAGTGTTGATGAAACACAGAAATTGCATCGGGATTGAATACAACAGTCACCATGCGCACTTTCCTCCATGGGAGTAATGTCTCTAACAGTCTACGCTTTAATCGTTCCCTGGAAGACCAGTAGCAGTTTCCGATCCACATCTGGAGGCTTTCTGTTCTCTGAGGACTATCAGAGTGTTGATGAAACACAGAAATTGCATCGGGATTAAATACAACAGTCACCATGCGCACATTCCTCCATAAAAGTAATGTCTCAACAGTCTACGCTTTGATCGTTCCCTGGAACACCAGTAGTAGTTTCCGATGCACATCTGGTGGCATTCTGTAATCTGTGGAGTATCAGAGTGTTGATGAAACACAGAAATTGCATCTGGACTGAATACAACAGTCACCATGCGCACTTTCCTACACGGGAGTAATGTCTCAAACAGTCTACGCTTTGATCCTTCACTGGAAGACCAGTAGTAGTTTCCGATGCACATCTGGTGGCATTCTGTAATCTGTGGAGTATCAGAGTGTTGATGAAACACAGAAATTGCATCGGGATTGAATATAACAGTCAGCATGCGCACTTTCCTCCATGGGAGTAATTCGCAAACAGTCTATGATTTGATCGTTCCCTGTAAGACCAGTAGTAGTTTCCAATGCACATCTGGAGGCATTCTGTAATCTGTGGACTATTAGAGTGTTGATGAAACACAGAAAATGCATCGGGATTGAATACAACAGTCACCATGCGCGAATTCCCCCATAAAAGTAATGTCTCAAACAGTATACGATTTGATCGTTCCCAGGAAGACCAGTAGTAGTTTCCGAAGAACATCTGGAATCATTCTGTAATCTGTGGACTATCAGAGTGTTGATGAAACACAGAAATTGCATCGGGATTGAATACAACAGTCACCATGCGCACTTTCCTCCATTGGAGTAATGTCTCAAACAGTCTACGCTTTCATCGTTCCCTGGAAGACCAGTAGTAGTTTCCGATGCACATCTGGAGGCATTCTGTAAAATGTGGACTATCAGAGTGTTGATGAAACACAGAAATTGCATCCGGATTGAATACAACTGCCACCATGCGCACTTTCCTCCACGGGAGTAATGTCTCAAACAATCTACGATTTGATCGTTCCCTGGAAGACCAGTAGTAGTTTCCGATGCACATCTGGTGGCATTCTGTAATGTGTAGACTATCAGGGTGTTGATGAAACACAGTAATTGCATCGGGATTGAATACAACAGTCACCATGCGCACTTTCCTCCATGGGAGTAATGTCTCTAACAGTCTACGCTTTGATTGTTCCTCTTAAGACCAGTAGTAGTTTCCTATGCACAACTGGAGGCTTTCTGTACACTGTGGACTATCAGAGTGTTGATGGAACACAGAAATTGCGTCGGGATTGAATACAACAGTCACCATGCGCACTTTCCTCCATAAAAGTAATGTCTCAATCAGTGTACGCTTTGATCGTTCCCTGGAAGACCAGTAGTAGTTTCCTATGCACATCTGGAGGCTTTCTGTACACTGTGGACTATCAGAGTGTTGATGGAACACAGAAATTGCATCGGGATTGAATACATCAGTCACCATGCACACATTAATCCATGGGAGTAAAGTCTCAAACAGTCTACACTTTGATCGTTGCCTAGAAGACCAGTAGTAGTTTCCGATGAACATCTGGAGGCATTCAGTATTCTGTGGACTACTAGAGTGTTGATGAAACACAGAAATTGCTTCGGGATTGGATACAACAGTCTCCATGCGCAGTTTCCTCCATTGGAGTAATTCTCAAACAGTCTATGCATTGATCGTTCCCTGTAAGACCAGTAGTAATTTCCGATGCACATCTGGTGGCATTCTTAATCTGTGGACTGTCACAATGTTGATGAAACACAGAAATTGCATCGGGAATGAATACAACTGTAGCCATGCGCAGTTTCCTCCATGGGAGTAATGTCTCAAACAGTCTACGCTTTGATCGTTCCCTGGAAGACCAGTAGTAGTTTCCGATGCACATCTGGAGGCATTCTGTAATCTGTGGACTATCAGAGTGTTGATGAAACACAGAAATTGCATTCGGATTGAATACAACAGTGACCATGCGCACTTTCTTCCATGGGAGTAATGTCTCAACCAATCTACGCTTTGGTCGTTCCCTGTAAGACCAGTAGTAGTTTCCGATGCTCATCTGGTGGCTTTCTGTAATGTGTAGACTATCAGGGTGTTGATGAAATACAGTAATTGCATCGGGATTGAATACAACAGTCACCATGCGCACATTCCTCCTTAAAAGTAATGTCTCAAACAGTCTACGCTTTGATCGTTCCCTGGAAGACCAGTAGTAGTTTCCGATGCACATCTGGAGGCATTCTGTAATCTGTGGACTATGAGAGTGGTGATGAAACACAGAAATTGCATCGGGATTGAACACAACAGTCACCATGCGCACTTTCCTCCATGTTAGTAATGTCTCTAAGAGTCTACGCTTTGATCGTTCCCTGGAAGACCAGTAGTAGTTTCCGATTAATATCTGGAGGCATTCTGTATTTTGTGGAGTATCAGAGTGTTGATGAAACACAGAAATTGCATCGGGATTGAATACAACAGTCACCATGCGCACTATCCTCCATGGGTGTAATGTCTAAGCAGTCTACGCTTTGATCGTTCCCTGGAAGACCAGTAGTAGTTTCCGATGCACATCTGGAGGCATTCTGTATAATGTGTAGTATCAGAGTGTTGATGAAACACAGAAATTGCGTCCGGATTGAATACAACAGTCACCATGCGCACTTTCCTCCACGGGAGTAATGTCTCAAACAAACTACGATTTGATCGTTCCCTGGAAGACCAGTAGTAGTTTCCGATGCACATCTGGTGGCATTCTGTAATGTGTAGTCTATCAGGGTGTTAATGAAACACTGTAATTGCATCAGGATTGAATACAACAGTCACCATGCGCACTTTCCTCCATGGGAGTAATCTCTCTAACAGTCTACGCTTTGATCGTTCCCCAGAAGACCAGTAGTAGTTTCCTATGCACATCTGGAGGCTTTCTGTACACTGTGGACTATCAGAGTGTTGATGAATCACAGAAATTGCATTGGGGTTCAATACAACAGTCTCCTTGCGCAGTTTCCTCCATGGGAGTAATGTCTCAAACAGTCTACGCTTTGATCGTTCCCTGGTAGACCAGTAGTAGTTTACGATGAACATGTGGAGGCATTCTGTAATCTGTGGACTATCAGAATGTTGATGAAACACAAAAATTGCATCGGGATTGAATACAAAAGTCACAATGCGCACTTTCCTCCATTTTAGTAATGTCTCTAAGGGTCCACGCTTTGATCGTTCCCTGGAAGACCAGTAGTAGTTTCCGATGCACATCTGGAGGCTTTCTGTACTCTGTGGACTATCAGAGTGTTGATAAAACACAGAAATTGCATCGTGATTGAATACAACAGTCACCATGCGCACTTTCTTCCATGGGAGTAATGTCTCAAACAGTCTACGCTTTGATCGTTCCCAGGAAGAACAGTATTAGTTTCCGATGCACATCTGGGGCTTTCTGTAATCTGTGGACTATCAGAGTGTTGATGAAACACAGATATTGCAACGGGATTGAATACAACAGTCACCATGCGCACTTTCCTCCATGGGAGTAATGTCTCAAACAGTTTACGCTTTGATCGTTCCCTGGAAGACCAGTAGTAGTTTCCGATGAACATCTGGAGGCATTCTGTAAACTGTGGACTATCAGAGTGTTGATGAAACACAGAAATTGCGTCGGGATTGAATACAACAGTCACCATGGGCACTTTCCTCCATGGGAGTAATGTCTCTAACAGTCTACGCTTTGATCGTTCCCCAGAAGACCAGTAGTAGTTTCCTATGCACATCTAGAGGCTTTCTGTACACTGTGGACTATCAGAGTGTTGATGAAAGACAGAAATTGCATCGGGGTTGAATACAAGAGTCTCCATGCGCAGTGTCCTAAATGGGAGTAATGTCTCAAACAGTCTACGCTTTGATCGTTCCCTGGAAGACCAGTCGTAGTTTCCGATGCACATCTGGAGGCATTCTGTAATCTGTGGGCTATCAGAGTGTTGATGAAACACAGAAATTGCATCGGGATTGAATACAACAGTCACCATGCGCACTTTCCTCCATGTTAGTAATGTCTCAAAGAGTCTACGCTTTGATCGTTTCCTGGAAGACCAGTAGTAGTTTCCGATTAACATCTGGAGGCATTCTGTATTCTGTGGAGTATCAGAGTGTTGATGAAACACAGAAATTGCATCTTGATTGAATACAACAGTCACCATGCGCACTATCCTCCATGGGAGTAATGTCTAAACAGTCTACGCTTTGATCGTTCCCTGGAAGACCAGTAGTAGTTTCCGATGCACATCTGGAGGCATTCTGTAAATGTGGGCTATCAGAGTGTTGATGAAACACAGAAATTGCATCCAGATTGAATACAACAGTCACCATGCGCACTTTCCTCCATGGGAGTAATGTCTCAAAGAGTTTACGCTTTGATCGTTCCCTGGAAGACCAGTAGTAGTTTCCGATGAACATCTGGAGGCATTCTGTAATATATGGACTATCAGAGTGTTGATGAAACACAGAAATTGCATCGGGATTGAATACAACAGTCACCATGCGCACTTTCCTCCATTGGAGTAATGTCTCAAACAGTCTACGCTGTCATAGTTCCCTGGAATCCAGTAGTAGTTTTCGATGCACATCTCGAGGCATTATGTAAAATGTGTAGTATCAGAGTGTTGATGAAATACAGAAATTGCATCCGGATTGAATACAACAGTCACCATGCGCACTTTCCTCCACGGGAGTAATGTCTCAAACAAACTACGATTTGATCGTTCCCTGGAAGACCAGTAGTAGTTTCCGATGCACATCTGGTGGCATTCTGTAATGTGTAGACTATCAGGGTGTTAATGAAACAAAGTAATGGCATCGGGATTGAATACAACAGTCACCATGCGCACTTTCCTCCTTGGGAGTAATCTCTCTAACAGTCTACGCTTTGATCGTTCCCCAGAAGACCAGTAGTAGTTTCCTGTGCACATCTGGAGGCTTTCTGTACACTGTGGACTATCAGAGTGTTCATGAAACACAGAAATTGCATCGGGGTTGAATACAACAGTCTCCTTGCGCAGTTTCCTCCATGGGAGTAATGTCTCAAACAGTCTACGCTTTGACCGTTCCCTGGAAGACCAGTAGTAGTTTACGATGAACATCTGGAGGCATTCTGTAATCTGTGGACTAACAGAATGTTGATGAAACACAGAAATTGCATCGGGATTGAATACAAAAGTCACCATGCGCACTTTCCTCCATTTTAGTAATGTCTCTAAGAGTCCACGCTTTGATCGTACCCTGGAAGACCAGTAGTAGTTTCCGATGCACATCTGGAGGCTTTCTGTACTGTGTGGACTATCAGAGTGTTGATGAAACACAGAAATTGCATCGCGATTGAATACAACAGTCACCATGCGCACTTTCTTCCATGGGAGTAATGTCTCAAATAGTCTACACTTTGATCGTTCCCTGGAAGACCAGTAGTAGTTTCCGATGCACATCTGGAGGCATTCTGTAATCTGTGGAGTATCAGAGTGTTGATGAAAGACAGAAATTGCATTGGGATTGAATACAACAGTCACCATGCTCAGTTTCCTCTACGCGAGTAGTGTCTCAAACAGTCTGTTCTTTGTACGTTCCCTGGAAGACCAGTAGTAGTTTACGATGAACATCTGGTGGCATTCTGTAATCTGTGGACTATCAGAATGTTGATGAAACACAGAAATTGCATCGGGATTGAATACAAAAGTCACCATGCGCACTTTCCTCCATTTTAGTAATGTCTCTAAGAGTCCACGCTTTGATCGTTCCCTGGAAGACCAGTAGTAGTTTCCGATGCACATCTGGAGGCTTTCTGTACACTGTGGACTATCAGAGTGTTGGTGAAACACAGAAATTGCATCGGGGTTGAATACAACAGTCTCCTTGCGCAGTTTCCTCCATGGGAGTATTGTCTCAAACAGTCTACGCTTTGATCGTTCCCTGGAAGACCAGTCGTAGTTTCCGATGCACATCTGGAGGCATTCTGTAATCTGTGGACTATCAGAGTGTTGATGAAACACAGAATTTGCATCGGGATTGAATACAAAAGTCACCATGCGCACTTTCCTCCATTTTAGTAATGTCTCTAAGAGTCCACGCTTTGATCGTTCCCTGGAAGACCAGTAGTAGTTTCCGATGCACATCTGGAGGCTTTCTGTACTCTGTGGACTATCAGAGTGTTGATGAAACACAGAAATTGCAACGCGATTGAATACAACAGTCACCATGCGAACTTTCTTCCATGGGAGTAATGTCTCAAATAGTCTACACTTTGATCGTTCCCTGGAAGACCAGTAGTAGTTTCCGATGCACATCCGGTGACATTCTGTAATCTGTGGACTATCAGAGTGTTAAAGAAACACAGAAATTGCATCGGGAATGAATACAACAGTCACCATGCGCACTTTCCTCCACGGGAGGTATGTCTCGAACAAACTACGATTTGATCGTTCCCTGGAAGACCAGTAGCAGTTTCCGATGCACATCTGGTGGCATTCTGTAATGTGCAGACTATCAGGGTGTTAATGAAACACAGTAATTGCATCGGGATGAATACAACATTGACCATGCGCACTTTCCTCCATGGGAGTAATCTCTCTAACAGTCTAAGCTCTGATCGTTATCCAGAAGACCAGTAGTAGTTTCCTATGCACATCTGGAGGCTTTCTGTACACTGTGGACTATCAGAGTGTTGATGAAACACAGAAATTGCATCGGGGCTGAATACAACAGTCTCCTTGCGCAGTTTCCTCCATGGGAGGGATGTATCAAACAGTCTACGCTTTGATCGTTCCCTGGAAGAACAGTAGTACTTTCCGATGCACATCTGGAGCTTTCTGTAATCTGTGGACTATCAGAGTGTTGATGAAACACAGAAATTGCATCGGGATTGAATACAACAGTCACCATGCGCACTTTCCTCCATGGGAGTAATGTCTCAAACAGTTTACGCTTTGATCGTTCCCTGGAAGACCAGTAGTAGTTTCCGATGAACATCTGGCGGCATTCTGTAATCTGTGGAGTATCAGAGTGTTGATGAAACACAGAAATTGCATCTGGATTGAATACAACAGTCACCATGCGCACTTTCCTCCATGGGAGTAATGTCTCTAACAGTCTACGCTTTGATCGTTCCCCAGAAGACCAGTAGTAGTTTCCTATGCACATCTAGAGGCTTTCTGTACACTGTGGACTATCAGAGTGTTGATGAAAGACAGAAATTGCATCGGGGTTGAATACAAGAGTCTCCATGCGCAGTGTCCTCCATGGGAGTAATGTCTCAAACAGTCTACGCTTTGATCGTTCCCTGGAAGACCAGTCGTAGTTTCCGATGCACATCTGGAGGCATTCTGTAATCTGTGGACTATCAGAGTGTTGATGAAACACAGAAATTGCATCGGGATTGAATACAACAGTCACCATGCGCACTTTCCTCCATGTTAGTAATGTCTCAAAGAGTCTACGCTTTGATCGTTCCCTGGAAGACCAGTAGTAGTTTTCGATTAACATCTGGAGGCATTCTGTATTCTGTGGAGTATCAGAGTGTTGATGAAACACAGAAATTGCATCGGGATTGAATACAACAGTCACCATGCGCCACTTTCCTCCATTGCAGTAATGTCTCAAACAGTCTACGCTTTCATAGTTCCCTGGAAGACCAGTAGTAGTTTTCGATGCACATCTGGAGGCATTCTGTAAAATGTGTAGTATCAGAGTGTTGATGAAACACAGAAATTGCATCCGGATTGAATACAACAGTCACCATGCGCACTTTCCTCCACGGGAGTTATGACTCAAACAAACTACGATTTGATCGTTCCCTGGAAGACCAGTAGTAGTTTCCGATGCACATCTGGTGGCATTCTGTAATGTGTAGACTATCAGGGTGTTAATGAAACACAGTAATTGCATCGGGATTGAATACAACAGTCACCATGCGCACTTTCCTCCATGGGAGTAATCTCTGTAACAGTCTACGCTTTGATCGTTCCCCAGAAGACCAGTAGTAGTTTCCTATGCACATCTGGAGGCTTTCTGTACACTGTGGACTATCAGAGTGTTGGTGAAACACAGAAATTGCATCGGGGTTGAATACAACAGTCTCCTTGCGCAGTTTCCTCCATGGGAGTAATGTCTCAAACAGTCTACGCTTTGATCGTTCCCTGGAAGACCAGTAGTAGTTTACGATGAACATCTGGTGGCATTCTGTAACCTGTGGACTATCAGAATGTTGATGAAACACAGAAATTGCATCGGGATTGAATACAAAAGTCACCATGCGCACTTTCCTCCATTTTAGTAATGTCTCTAAGAGTCCACGCTTTGATCGTTCCCTGGAAGACCAGTAGTAGTTTCCGATGCACATCTGGAGGCTTTCTGTACTCTGTGGACTATCAGAGTGTTGATGAAACACAGAAATTGCAACGCGATTGAATACAACAGTCACCATGCGAACTTTCATCCATGGGAGTAATGTCTCAAATAGTCTACACTTTGATCGTTCCCTGGAAGACCAGTAGTAGTTTCCGATGCACATCCGGTGACATTCTGTAATCTGTGGACTATCAGAGTGTTGATGAAACACAGAAATTGCATCGGGATTGAATACAACAGTCACCATGCGCACTTTCCTCCACGGGAGTAGTGTCTCAAACAGTCTATTCTTTGATCGTTCCCTGGAAGACCAGTAGTAGTTTCCGATGCACATCTGGTGGCATTCTGTAATCTGTGGACTATCAGAGTGTTAAAGAAACACAGAAATTGCATCGGGAATGATTACAACAGTCACCATGCGCCACTTTCCTCCATTGCAGTAATGTCTCAAACAGTCTACGCTTTCATAGTTCCCTGGAAGACCAGTAGTAGTTTTCGATGCACATCTGGAGGCATTCTGTAAAATGTGTAGTATCAGAGTGTTGATGAAACACAGAAATTGCATCGGGAATGAATACAACAGTCACCATGCGCACTTTCCTCCACGGGAGGTATGTCTCGAACAAACTACGATTTGATCGTTCCCTGGAAGACCAGTAGCAGTTTCCGATGCACATCTGGGTGCATTCTGTAATGTGCAGACTATCAGGGTGTTAATGAAACACAGTAATTGCATCGGGATTGAATACAACATTGACCATGCGCACTTTCCTCCATGGGAGTAATCTCTCTAACAGTCTACGCTTTGATCGTTATCCAGAAGACCAGTATTAGTTTCCTATGCACATCTGGAGGCTTTCTGTACACTGTGGACTATCAGAGTGTTGATGAAACACAGAAATTGCATCGGGGCTGAATACAACAGTCTCCTTGCGCAGTTTCCTCCATGGGAGTGATGTCTCAAACCGTCTACGCTTTGATCGTTCCCTGGAAGAACAGTAGTAGTTTCCGATGCATATCTGGGGCTTTCTGTAATCTGTGGACTATCAGAGTGTTGATGAAAGACAGAAATTGCATCGGGGTTGAATACAAGAGTCTCCATGCACAGTGTCCTCCATGGGAGTAATGTCTCAAACAGTCTACCCTTTGATCGTTCCCTGGAAGACCAGTCGTAGTTTCCGATGCACATCTGGAGGCATTCTGTAATCTGTGGACTATCAGAGTGTTGATGAAACACAGAAATTGCATCGGGATTGAATACAACAGTCACCATGCACACTTTCCTCCAAGTTAGTAATGTCTCAAAGAGTCTACGATTTGATCGTTCCCTGGAAGACCAGTAGTAGTTTCCGATTAACATCTGGAGGCATTCTGTATTCTGTGGAGTATCAGAGTGTTGATGAAACACAGAAATTACATCGGGATTGAATACAACAGTCACCATGCGCACTATCCTCCATGGGAGTAATGTCTAAACAGTCTACGCTTTGATCGTTCCCTGGAAGACCAGTAGTAGTTTCCGATGCACATCTGGAGGCATTCTGTAAATGTGGGCTATCTGAGTGTCGATGAAACACAGAAATTGCATCCGGATTGAATACAACAGTCACCATGCGCACTTTCCTCCACGGGAGGTATGTCTCAAACAGTCTACGCTTTGATCGTTCCCTGGAAGACCAGTGATAGTTTCCGATGCACATCTGGTGGCATTCTGTAATCTGTGGACTATCAGAGTGATGATGAAACAAAGAAATTGCATCCCGATTGAATACAACACTCACCATGCGCACTTTCCTCCATGGGAGTAATGTCCCAAACAGTCAACGCTTTGATCGTTCCCTGGAAGACCAGTAGTATTTAACGATGCACATTTAGTGGCATTCTGTAATCTGTGGACTATCAGAGAGTTGATGAAACACAGAAATTGCGTCGGGAATGAATACAACAGTCGCCATGCGCAGTTTCCTCCATGGGAGTAATGTCTCTAACAGTCTACGCTTTGATCGTTCCCCAGAAGCCCAGTAGTAATTTCCTATGCAAATCTAGAGGCTTTCTGTACACTGTAGACATTCAGAGTGTTGATGAAAGACAGAAATTGCATCGGGGTTGAATACAAGAGTCTCCATGCACAGTGTCCTCCATGGGAGTAATGTCTCAAACAGTCTACGCTTTGATCGTTCCCTGGATGACCAGTCGTAGTTTCCGATGCACATCTGGAGGCATTCTGTAATCTGTGGACTATCAGAGTGTTGATGAAACACAGAAATTGCATCGGGGTTGAATACAACAGTCTCCTTGCGCAGTTTCCTCCATGGGAGTGATGTCTCAAACAGTCTACGCTTTGATCGTTCCCTGGAAGAACAGTAGTAGTTTCCGATGCACATCTGCGGCTTTCTGTAATCTGTGGACTATCAGAGTGTTGATCAAACATAGAAATTGCATCGGGATTGAATACAACAGTCACCATGCGCACTTTCCTCCATGGGAGTAATGTCTCAAACAGTTTACGCTTTGATCGTTCCCTGGAAGACCAGTAGTATTTCCGATGAACATCTGGAGGCATTCTGTAATCTGTGGACTATCAGAGTGTTGATGAAACACAGAAATTGCATCGGGATTGAATACAACAGTCACCATGCGCACTTTCCTCCATGGGAGTAATGTCTCTAACAGTCTACGCTTTGATCGTTCCCTGGAAGACCAGTCGTAGTTTCCGATGCACATCTGGAGTCATTCTGTAATGTGTGGACTATCAGAGTGTTGATGAAACACAGAAATTGCATCGGGATTGAATACAACAGTCACCATGCGCACTTTCCTCCAATTTAGTAATGTCTCAAAGAGTCTACGCTTTGATCGTTCCCTGGAAGACCAGTAGTAGTTTCCGATTAACATCTGGAGGCATTCTGTATTCTGTGGAGTATCAGAGTGTTGATGAAACACAGATATTGCATCGGGATTGAATACAACAGTCACCATGCGCACTATCCTCCATGGGAGTAATGTCTAAACAGTCTACGCTTTGATCGTTCCACGGAAGACCAGTAGTAGTTTCCGATGCACATCTGGAGGCATTCTGTAAATGTGGGCTATCAGAGTGTTGATGAAACACAGAAATTGCATCCGGATTGAATACAACAGTCACCATGCGCACTTTCCTCCATGGTAGTATGTCTTAAACAGTTTACGCTTTGATCGTTCCCTGTAAGACCAGTAGTAGTTTCCGATAAACATCTGGAGGCATTCTGTAATCTGTGGACTATCAGAGTGTTGATGAAACACAGAAATTGCATCGGGATTGAATACAACAGTCACCATGCTCACTTTGCTCCATGGGAGTAATGTCTCTAACAGTCTAAGCTTTGATCGTTCCCTGGAAGACCAGTAGCAGTTTACGATGAACATCTGGAGGCATTCTGTAATCTGTGGACTATCAGAATGTTGATGAAACACAGAAATTGCATCGGGATTGAATACAACAGTCACCATGCGCACTTTCCTCCATGGGAGTAATGTCTCAAACAGTCTACGCTTTAATCGTTCCCTGGAAGACCAGTAGTAGTTTCCGATGCACATCTGGAGGCATTCTGTAATCTGTGGACTATCAGAGTGTTGATGAAACACAGAAAATGCAACGGGATTGAATACAACAGTCACCATGCGCACTTTCCTCCACGGTAGTAATGTCTCAAACAGTCTACGCTTTGATCGTTCCCTGGAAGACCAGTAGAAGTTTCCGATGAACATCTGGCGGCATTCTGTAATCTGTGGACTATCAGAGTGTTGATGAAACACAGAAATTGCATCGGGATTGAATACAACAGTCACCATGCGCACTTTCCTCTATGTTAGTAATGTCTCAAAGAGTCTACGCTTTGATCGTTCCCTGGAAGACCAGTAGTAGTTTCCGATTAACATCTGGAGGCATTCTGTATTCTTTGGAGTATCAGAGTGTTGATGAAACACAGAAATTGCATCGGGATTGAATACAACAGTCACCATGCGCACTTTCCTCCACGGGAGAAATGTCTCTAACAGTCTACGCTTTGATCGTTCCCCAGAAGACCAGTTGTAGTTTCCTATGCACATCCAGCGGCTTTCTGTACACTGTGGACTATCAGAGTGTTGATGAAACACAGAAATTGCATCGGGGATGAATACAACAGTCTCCATGCGCAGTTGCCTCCATGGGAGTAATGTCTCAAACAGTCTACGCTTTGATCGTTCCCTGGAAGACCAGTAGAAGTTTCCGATGCACATCTGGTGGCATTCTGTAATCTGTGGACTATCAGAGTGTTAAAGAAACACAGAAATTGCATCGGGAATGAATACAACAGTCACCATGCGCACTTTCCTCCACGGGAGGTATATCTCGAACAGTCTACGCTTTGATCGTTCCCTGGAAGACCAGTAGTAGTTTCCGATGCACATCTGGTGGCCTTCTGTAATCTGTGGCCTATCAGAGTGTTGATGAAACACAGAAATTGCATCGGGATTGAATACAACAATCACCATGCGCACTTTCCTCCATGGGAGTAATTCTCAAACAGTCTCTGCTTTGATCGTTCACTGTAAGACCAGTAGTAGTTTCCGATGCACATCTGGTGGCATTCTGTAATGTGTGGCCTATCAGAGTGTTGATGAAACACAGAAATTGCATCGGGATTGAATACAACAATCACCATGCGCACTTTCCTCCATGGGAGTAATTCTCAAACGGTCTCTGCTTTGATCGTTCACTGTAAGACCAGTAGTAGTTTCCGATGCACATCTGGAGAATTTCTGTAATCTGTGGACTATTAGAGTGTTGATGAAACACAGAAATTGCATCGGGAATGAATACAACAGTCACCATGCGCACTTTCCTCCACGGGAGGTATATCTCGAACAGTCTACGCTTTGATCGTTCCCTGGAAGACCAGTAGTAGTTTCCGATGCACATCTGGTGGCATTCTGTAATCTATGGACTATCAGAGTGTTGATGAAAGACAGAAATTGCATCGGGGTTGAATACAAGAGTCTCCATGCACAGTGTCCTCCATGGGAGTAATGTCTCAAACAGTCTACCCTTTGATCGTTCCCTGGAAGACCAGTCGTAGTTTCCGATGCACATCTGGAGGCATTCTGTAATCTGTGGACTATCAGAGTGTTGATGAAACACAGAAATTGCATCGGGATTGAATACAACAGTCACCATGCACACTTTCCTCCAAGTTAGTAATGTCTCAAAGAGTCTACGATTTGATCGTTCCCTGGAAGACCAGTAGTAGTTTCCGATTAACATCTGGAGGCATTCTGTATTCTGTGGAGTATCAGAGTGTTGATGAAACACAGAAATTACATCGGGATTGAATACAACAGTCACCATGCGCACTATCCTCCATGGGAGTAATGTCTAAACAGTCTACGCTTTGATCGTTCCCTGGAAGACCAGTAGTAGTTTCCGATGCACATCTGGAGGCATTCTGTAAATGTGGGCTATCAGAGTGTCGATGAAACACAGAAATTGCATCCGGATTGAATACAACAGTCACCATGCGCACTTTCCTCCACGGGAGGTATGTCTCAAACAGTCTACGCTTTGATCGTTCCCTGGAAGACCAGTGATAGTTTCCGATGCACATCTGGTGGCATTCTGTAATCTGTGGACTATCAGAGTGATGATGAAACAAAGAAATTGCATCCCGATTGAATACAACACTCACCATGCGCACTTTCCTCCATGGGAGTAATGTCCCAAACAGTCAACGCTTTGATCGTTCCCTGGAAGACCAGTAGTATTTAACGATGCACATTTAGTGGCATTCTGTAATCTGTGGACTATCAGAGAGTTGATGAAACACAGAAATTGCGTCGGGAATGAATACAACAGTCGCCATGCGCAGTTTCCTCCATGGGAGTAATGTCTCTAACAGTCTACGCTTTGATCGTTCCCCAGAAGCCCAGTAGTAATTTCCTATGCAAATCTAGAGGCTTTCTGTACACTGTAGACATTCAGAGTGTTGATGAAAGACAGAAATTGCATCGGGGTTGAATACAAGAGTCTCCATGCACAGTGTCCTCCATGGGAGTAATGTCTCAAACAGTCTACGCTTTGATCGTTCCCTGGATGACCAGTCGTAGTTTCCGATGCACATCTGGAGGCATTCTGTAATCTGTGGACTATCAGAGTGTTGATGAAACACAGAAATTGCATCGGGGTTGAATACAACAGTCTCCTTGCGCAGTTTCCTCCATGGGAGTGATGTCTCAAACAGTCTACGCTTTGATCGTTCCCTGGAAGAACAGTAGTAGTTTCCGATGCACATCTGCGGCTTTCTGTAATCTGTGGACTATCAGAGTGTTGATCAAACATAGAAATTGCATCGGGATTGAATACAACAGTCACCATGCGCACTTTCCTCCATGGGAGTAATGTCTCAAACAGTTTACGCTTTGATCGTTCCCTGGAAGACCAGTAGTATTTCCGATGAACATCTGGAGGCATTCTGTAATCTGTGGACTATCAGAGTGTTGATGAAACACAGAAATTGCATCGGGATTGAATACAACAGTCACCATGCGCACTTTCCTCCATGGGAGTAATGTCTCTAACAGTCTACGCTTTGATCGTTCCCTGGAAGACCAGTCGTAGTTTCCGATGCACATCTGGAGTCATTCTGTAATGTGTGGACTATCAGAGTGTTGATGAAACACAGAAATTGCATCGGGATTGAATACAACAGTCACCATGCGCACTTTCCTCCAATTTAGTAATGTCTCAAAGAGTCTACGCTTTGATCGTTCCCTGGAAGACCAGTAGTAGTTTCCGATTAACATCTGGAGGCATTCTGTATTCTGTGGAGTATCAGAGTGTTGATGAAACACAGATATTGCATCGGGATTGAATACAACAGTCACCATGCGCACTATCCTCCATGGGAGTAATGTCTAAACAGTCTACGCTTTGATCGTTCCACGGAAGACCAGTAGTAGTTTCCGATGCACATCTGGAGGCATTCTGTAAATGTGGGCTATCAGAGTGTTGATGAAACACAGAAATTGCATCCGGATTGAATACAACAGTCACCATGCGCACTTTCCTCCATGGTAGTATGTCTTAAACAGTTTACGCTTTGATCGTTCCCTGTAAGACCAGTAGTAGTTTCCGATAAACATCTGGAGGCATTCTGTAATCTGTGGACTATCAGAGTGTTGATGAAACACAGAAATTGCATCGGGATTGAATACAACAGTCACCATGCTCACTTTGCTCCATGGGAGTAATGTCTCTAACAGTCTAAGCTTTGATCGTTCCCTGGAAGACCAGTAGCAGTTTACGATGAACATCTGGAGGCATTCTGTAATCTGTGGACTATCAGAATGTTGATGAAACACAGAAATTGCATCGGGATTGAATACAACAGTCACCATGCGCACTTTCCTCCATGGGAGTAATGTCTCAAACAGTCTACGCTTTAATCGTTCCCTGGAAGACCAGTAGTAGTTTCCGATGCACATCTGGAGGCATTCTGTAATCTGTGGACTATCAGAGTGTTGATGAAACACAGAAAATGCAACGGGATTGAATACAACAGTCACCATGCGCACTTTCCTCCACGGTAGTAATGTCTCAAACAGTCTACGCTTTGATCGTTCCCTGGAAGACCAGTAGAAGTTTCCGATGAACATCTGGCGGCATTCTGTAATCTGTGGACTATCAGAGTGTTGATGAAACACAGAAATTGCATCGGGATTGAATACAACAGTCACCATGCGCACTTTCCTCTATGTTAGTAATGTCTCAAAGAGTCTACGCTTTGATCGTTCCCTGGAAGACCAGTAGTAGTTTCCGATTAACATCTGGAGGCATTCTGTATTCTTTGGAGTATCAGAGTGTTGATGAAACACAGAAATTGCATCGGGATTGAATACAACAGTCACCATGCGCACTTTCCTCCACGGGAGAAATGTCTCTAACAGTCTACGCTTTGATCGTTCCCCAGAAGACCAGTTGTAGTTTCCTATGCACATCCAGCGGCTTTCTGTACACTGTGGACTATCAGAGTGTTGATGAAACACAGAAATTGCATCGGGGATGAATACAACAGTCTCCATGCGCAGTTGCCTCCATGGGAGTAATGTCTCAAACAGTCTACGCTTTGATCGTTCCCTGGAAGACCAGTAGAAGTTTCCGATGCACATCTGGTGGCATTCTGTAATCTGTGGACTATCAGAGTGTTAAAGAAACACAGAAATTGCATCGGGAATGAATACAACAGTCACCATGCGCACTTTCCTCCACGGGAGGTATATCTCGAACAGTCTACGCTTTGATCGTTCCCTGGAAGACCAGTAGTAGTTTCCGATGCACATCTGGTGGCCTTCTGTAATCTGTGGCCTATCAGAGTGTTGATGAAACACAGAAATTGCATCGGGATTGAATACAACAATCACCATGCGCACTTTCCTCCATGGGAGTAATTCTCAAACAGTCTCTGCTTTGATCGTTCACTGTAAGACCAGTAGTAGTTTCCGATGCACATCTGGTGGCATTCTGTAATGTGTGGCCTATCAGAGTGTTGATGAAACACAGAAATTGCATCGGGATTGAATACAACAATCACCATGCGCACTTTCCTCCATGGGAGTAATTCTCAAACGGTCTCTGCTTTGATCGTTCACTGTAAGACCAGTAGTAGTTTCCGATGCACATCTGGAGAATTTCTGTAATCTGTGGACTATTAGAGTGTTGATGAAACACAGAAATTGCATCGGGAATGAATACAACAGTCACCATGCGCACTTTCCTCCACGGGAGGTATATCTCGAACAGTCTACGCTTTGATCGTTCCCTGGAAGACCAGTAGTAGTTTCCGATGCACATCTGGTGGCATTCTGTAATCTATGGACTATCAGAGTGTTGATGAAACACAGAAATTGCATCGGGATTGAATACAACAGTCACCATGCGCACTTTCCTCCATTGGAGTAATGTCTCAAACAGTCTACGCTTTCATAGTTCCCTGGAAGACCAGTAGTAATTTTCGATGCACATCTGGAGGCATTCTGTAAAATGTGTAGTATCAGAGTGTTGATGAAACACAGAAATTGCATCCGTATTGAATACAACAGTCACCATGCGCACTTTCCTCCACGGGAGTAATGTCTCAAACAAACAACGATTTGATCGTTCCCTGGAAGACCAGTAGTAGTTTCCGATGCACATCTGGTGGCATTCTGTAATGTGTAGACTATCAGGGTGTTAATGAAACACAGTAATTGCATCGGGATTGAATACAACAGTCACCATGCGCACTTTGCTCAATGGGAGTAATCTCTCTAACAGTCTACGCTTTGATCGTTCCCCAGAAGACCAGTAGTAGTTTCCTATGCACATCTGGAGGCTTTCTGTACACTGTGGACTATCAGACTGTTGATGAAACACAGAAATTGCATCGGGAATGAATACAACAGTCACTATGCGCAGTTTCCTCCATGGGAGTAATGTCTCAAACAGTCTACGTTTTGATCGTTCCCTGGAAGACCAGTAGTAGTTTACGATGAACATCTGGAGGCATTCTGTAATCTGTGGACTATCAGAATGTTGATGAAACACAGAAATTGCATCGGGAATGAATACAACAGTCACCATGCGCACTTTCCTCCACGGGAGGTATGTCTCGAACAGTCTACGCTTTGATCGTTCCCTGGAAGACCAGTAGTTGTTTCCGATGAACATCTGGAGGCATTCTGTAATCTGTGGACTATCAGAGTGTTGATGAAACACAGAAATTGCATCGGGATTGAATACAACAGTCACCATGCGCACTTTCCTCCATGGGAGTAATGTCTCTAACAGTCTACGCTTTGATCGTTCCCTGGAAGACCAGTCGTAGTTTCCGATGCACATCTGGAGTCATTCTGTAATGTGTGGACTATCAGAGTGTTGATGAAACACAGAAATTGCATCGGGATTGAATACAACAGTCACCATGCGCACTTTCCTCCAATTTAGTAATGTCTCAAAGAGTCTACGCTTTGATCGTTCCCTGGAAGACCAGTAGTAGTTTCCGATTAACATCTGGAGGCATTCTGTATTCTGTGGAGTATCAGAGTGTTGATGAAACACAGATATTGCATCGGGATTGAATACAACAGTCACCATGCGCACTATCCTCCATGGGAGTAATGTCTAAACAGTCTACGCTTTGATCGTTCCACGGAAGACCAGTAGTAGTTTCCGATGCACATCTGGAGGCATTCTGTAAATGTGGGCTATCAGAGTGTTGATGAAACACAGGAATTGCATCCGGATTGAATACAACAGTCACCATGCGCACTTTCCTCCATGGTAGTATGTCTTAAACAGTTTACGCTTTGATCGTTCCCTGTAAGACCAGTAGTAGTTTCCGATAAACATCTGGAGGCATTCTGTAATCTGTGGACTATCAGAGTGTTGATGAAACACAGAAATTGCATCGGGATTGAATACAACAGTCACCATGCTCACTTTGCTCCATGGGAGTAATGTCTCTAACAGTCTAAGCTTTGATCGTTCCCTGGAAGACCAGTAGCAGTTTACGATGAACATCTGGAGGCATTCTGTAATCTGTGGACTATCAGAATGTTGATGAAACACAGAAATTGCATCGGGATTGAATACAACAGTCACCATGCGCACTTTCCTCCATGGGAGTAATGTCTCAAACAGTCTACGCTTTAATCGTTCCCTGGAAGACCAGTAGTAGTTTCCGATGCACATCTGGAGGCATTCTGTAATCTGTGGACTATCAGAGTGTTGATGAAACACAGAAAATGCAACGGGATTGAATACAACAGTCACCATGCGCACTTTCCTCCACAGTAGTAATGTCTCAAACAGTCTACGCTTTGATCGTTCCCTGGAAGACCAGTAGAAGTTTCCGATGAACATCTGGCGGCATTCTGTAATCTGTGGACTATCAGAGTGTTGATGAAACACAGAAATTGCATCGGGATTGAATACAACAGTCACCATGCGCACTTTCCTCTATGTTAGTAATGTCTCAAAGAGTCTACGCTTTGATCGTTCCCTGGAAGACCAGTAGTAGTTTCCGATTAACATCTGGAGGCATTCTGTATTCTGTGGACTATCAGAGTGTTAAAGAAACACAGAAATTGCATCGGGAATGAATACAACAGTCACCATGCGCACTTTCCTCCACGGGAGGTATATCTCGAACAGTCTACGCTTTGATCGTTCCCTGGAAGACCAGTAGTATTTTCCGATGCACATCTGGTGGCCTTCTGTAATCTGTGGCCTATCAGAGTGTTGATGAAACACAGAAATTGCATCGGGATTGAATACAACAATCACCATGCGCACTTTCCTCCATGGGAGTAATTCTCAAACAGTCTCTGCTTTGATCGTTCACTGTAAGACCAGTAGTAGTTTCCGATGCACATCTGGTGGCATTCTGTAATGTGTGGCCTATCAGAGTGTTGATGAAACACAGAAATTGCATCGGGATTGAATACAACAATCACCATGCGCACTTTCCTCCATGGGAGTAATTCTCAAACGGTCTCTGCTTTGATCGTTCACTGTAAGACCAGTAGTAGTTTCCGATGCACATCTGGAGAATTTCTGTAATCTGTGGACTATTAGAGTGTTGATGAAACACAGAAATTGCATCGGGAATGAATACAACAGTCACCATGCGCACTTTCCTCCACAGGAGGTATATCTCGAACAGTCTACGCTTTGATCGTTCCCTGGAAGACCAGTAGTAGTTTCCGATGCACATCTGGTGGCATTCTGTAATCTATGGACTATCAGAGTGTTGATGAAACACAGAAATTGCATCGGGATTGAATACAACAGTCACCATGCGCACTTTCCTCCATTGGAGTAATGTCTCAAACAGTCTACGCTTTCATAGTTCCCTGGAAGACCAGTAGTAATTTTCGATGCACATCTGGAGGCATTCTGTAAAATGTGTAGTATCAGAGTGTTGATGAAACACAGAAATTGCATCCGTATTGAATACAACAGTCACCATGCGCACTTTCCTCCACGGGAGTAATGTCTCAAACAAACAACGATTTGATCGTTCCCTGGAAGACCAGTAGTAGTTTCCGATGCACATCTGGTGGCATTCTGTAATGTGTAGACTATCAGGGTGTTAATGAAACACAGTAATTGCATCGGGATTGAATACAACAGTCACCATGCGCACTTTGCTCCATGGGAGTAATCTCTCTAACAGTCTACGCTTTGATCGTTCCCCAGAAGACCAGTTGTAGTTTCCTATGCACATCTGGAGGCTTTCTGTACACTGTGGACTATCAGAGTGTTGATGAAACACAGAAATTGCATCGGGAATGAATACAACAGTCACTATGCGCAGTTTCCTCCATGGGAGTAATGTCTCAAACAGTCTACGTTTTGATCGTTCCCTGGAAGACCAGTAGTAGTTTACGATGAACATCTGGAGGCATTCTGTAATCTGTGGACTATCAGAATGTTGATGAAACACAGAAATTGCATCGGGAATGAATACAACAGTCACCATGCGCACTTTCCTCCACGGGAGGTATGTCTCGAACAGTCTACGCTTTGATCGTTCCCTGGAAGACCAGTAGTAGTTTCCGATGCACATCTGGTGGCATTCTGTAATCTGTGGCCTATTAGAGTGTTGATGAAACACAGAAATTGCATCGGGATTGAATACAACAATCACCATGCGCACTTTCCTCCATGGGAGTAATTCTCAAACAGTCTATGCTTTGATCGTTCACTGTACGACTAGTAGTAGTTTCCGATGCACATCTGGAGAATTTCTGTTATCTGTGGACTATTAGAGTGTTGATGAAACACAGAAATTGCATCTTGATTGAATACAACAGTCGCCATGCGCACATTCCCGCATAAAAGTAATGTCTCAAACAGTCTACGATTTGATCGATCCCTGGAAGACCAGTAGTAGTTTCCGATGAACATCTGGAGGCATTCTGTAATCTATGGACTATCAGAGTGTTGATGAAACACAGAAATTGCTTCGGGATTGAATACAACAGTCACCATGCGCACTTTCCTCCATTGGAGTAATGTCTCAAACAGTCTACGCTTTCATAGTTCCCTGGAAGACCAGTAGTAGTTTTCGATGCACATCTGGAGGCATTCTGTAAAATGTGTAGTATCAGAGTGTTGATGAAACACAGAAATTGCATCCGGATTGAATACAACAGTCACCATGCGCACTTTCCTCCACGGGAGTAATGTCTCAAACAAACTACGATTTGATCGTTCCCTGGAAGACCAGTAGTAGTTTACGATGAACATCTGGAGGCATTCTGTAATCTGTGGACTATCAGATTGTTGATGAAACACAGAAATTGCATCGGGATTGAATACAAAAGTCACCATGCGCACTTTCCTCCATTTTAGTAATGTCTCTAAGAGTCCACGCTTTGATCGTTCCCTGGAAGACCAGTAGTAGTTTCCGATGCACATCTGGAGGCTTTCTGTACTCTGTGGACTATCAGAGTGTTGATGAAACACGGAAATTGCAACGCGATTGAATACAACAGTCACCATGCGCACTTTCTTCAATGGGAGTAATGTCTCAAATAGTCTACACTTTGATCGTTCCCTGGAAGACCAGTAGTAGTTTCCGATGCACATCTTTAGGCATTCTGTAATCTGTGGAGTATCAGAGTGTTGATGAAACACAGAAATTGCATCGGGATTGAATACAACAGTCACCATGCGCAGTTTCCTCCACGGGAGTAGTGTCTCAAACAGTCTGTTCATTGATCGTTCCCTGGAAGACAAGTAGTAGTCTCCGATGCACATCTGGTGACATTCTGTAATCTGTGGACTATCAGAGTGTTAAAGAAACACAGAAATTGCATCGGGAATGTATACAACAGTCACCATGCGCACTTTCCTCCACGGCCGGTATGTCTCGAACAAACTACGATTTGATCGTTCCCTGGAAGACCAGTAGCAGTTTCCGATGCACATCTGGTGGCATTCTGTAATGTGTAGACTATCAGGGTGTTAATGAAACACAGTAATTGCATCGGGATTGAATACAACAGTCACCATGCGCACTTTCCTCCATGGGAGTAATCTCTCTAACAGTCTACGCTTTGATCGTTATCCAGAAGACCAGTAGTAGTTTCCTATGCACATCTGGAGGCTTTCTGTACACTGTGGACTATCAGAGTGTTGATGAAACACAGAAATTTTATCGGGGTTGAATACAACAGTCTCCTTGCGCAGTTTACTCCATGGGAGTGATGTCTCAAACGGTCTACGCTTTGATCGTTCCCTGGAAGAAGAGTAGTAGCTTCCGATGCACATCTGGGGCTTTCTGTAATCTGTGGACTATCAGAGTGTTGATGAAACACAGAAATTGCATCGGGATTGAATACAACAGTCACCATGCGCACTTTCCTCCAAGTTAGTAATGTCTCAAAGAGTCTACGCTTTGATCGTTCCCTGGAAGACCAGTAGTAGTTTCCGATTAACATCTGGAGGCATTCTGTATTCTGTGGAGTATCAGAGTGTTGATGAAACACAGATATTGCATCGGGATTGAATACAACAGTCACCATGCGCACTATCCTCCATGGGAGTAATGTCTAAACAGTCTACGCTTTGATCGTTCCACGGAAGACCAGTAGTAGTTTCCGATGCACATCTGGAGGCATTCTGTAAATGTGGGCTATCAGAGTGTTGATGAAACACAGAAATTGCATCCGGAATGAATACAACAGTCACCATGCGCACTTTCCTCCATGGGAGTAATGTCTTAAACAGTTTACGCTTTGATCGTTCCCTGTAAGACCAGTAGTAGTTTCCGATAAACATCTGGAGGCATTCTGTAATCTGTGGACTATCAGAGTGTTGATGAAACACAGAAATTGCATCGGGATTGAATACAACAGTCACCATGCTCACTTTGCTCCATGGGAGTAATGTCTCTAACAGTCTACGCTTTGATCGTTCCCTGGAAGACCAGTAGCAGTTTACGATGAACATCTGGAGGCATTCTGTAATCTGTGGACTATCAGAATGTTGATGAAACACAGAAATTGCATCGGGATTGAATACAACAGTCACCATGCGCACTTTCCTCCATGGGAGTAATGTCTCAAACAGTCTACGCTTTGATCGTTCCCTGGAAGACCAGTAGTAGTTTCCGATGCACATCTGGAGGCATTCTGTAATCTGTGGACTATCAGAGTGTTGATGAAACACAGAAAATGCAACGGGATTGAATACAACAGTCACCATGCGCACTTTCCTCCACGGTAGTAATGTCTCAAACAGTCTACGCTTTGATCGTTCCCTGGAAGACCAGTAGAAGTTTCCGATGAACATCTGGCGGCATTCTGTAATCTGTGGACTATCAGAGTGTTGATGAAACACAGAAATTGCATCGGGATTGAATACAACAGTCACCATGCGCACTTTCCTCCATGTTAGTAATGTCTCAAAGAGTCTACGCTTTGATCGTTCCCTGGAAGACCAGTAGTAGTTTCCGATTAACATCTGGAGGCATTCTGAATTCTGTGGAGTATCAGATTGTTGATGAAACACAGAAATTGCATCGGGATTGAATACAACAGTCACCATGCGCACTTTCCTCCACGGGAGAAATGTCTCTAACAGTCTACGCTTTGATCGTTCCCCAGAAGACCAGTTGTAGTTTCCTATGCACATCCAGCGGCTTTCTGTACACTGTGGACTATCAGAGTGTTGATGAAACACAGAAATTGCATCGGGGATGAATACAACAGTCTCCATGCGCAGTTGCCTCCATGGGAGTAATGTCTCAAACAGTTTACGCTTTGACCGTTCCCTGGAAGACCAGTAGAAGTTTCCGATGCACATCTGGTGGCATTCTGTAATCTGTGGACTATCAGAGTGTTAAAGAAACACAGAAATTGCATCGGGAATGAATACAACAGTCACCATGCGCACTTTCCTCCACGGGAGGTATATCTCGAACAGTCTACGCTTTGATCGTTCCCTGGAAGACCAGTAGTAGTTTCCGATGCACATCTGGTGGCATTCTGTAATCTGTGGCCTATCAGAGTGTTGATGAAACACAGAAATTGCATCGGGATTGAATACAACAATCACCATGCGCACTTTCCTCCATGGGAGTAATTCTCAAACAGTCTCTGCTTTGATCGTTCACTGTAAGACCAGTAGTAGTTTCCGATCCACATCTGGAGAATTTCTGTAATCTGTGGACTATTAGAGTGTTGATGAAACACAGAAATTGCATCGGGATTGAATACAACAGTCGCCATGCGCACATTCCCCCATAAAAGTAATGTCTCAAACAGTCTACGATTTGATCGTTCCCTGGAAGACCAGTAGTAGTTTCCGATGAATATCTGGAGGCATTCTGTAATCTATGGACTATCAGAGTGTTGATGAAACACAGAAATTGCATCGGGATTGAATACAACAGTCACCATGCGCACTTTCCTCCATTGGAGTAATGTCTCAAACAGTCTACGCTTTCATAGTTCCCTGGAAGACCAGTAGTAATTTTCGATGCACATCTGGAGGCATTCTGTAAAATGTGTAGTATCAGAGTGTTGATGAAACACAGAAATTGCATCCGTATTGAATACAACAGTCACCATGCGCACTTTCCTCCACGGGAGTAATGTCTCAAACAAACAACGATTTGATCGTTCCCTGGAAGACCAGTAGTAGTTTCCGATGCACATCTGGTGGCATTCTGTAATGTGTAGACTATCAGGGTGTTAATGAAACACAGTAATTGCATCGGGATAGAATACAACAGTCACCATGCGCACTTTCCTCCATGGGAGTAATGTCTCAAACAGTCTACGCTTTCATAGTTCCCTGGAAGACCAGTAGTAGTTTTCGATGCACATCTGGAGGCATTCTGTAAAATGTGTAGTATCAGAGTGTTGATGAAACACAGAAATTGCATCCGGATGAATACAACAGTCACCATGCGCACTTTCCTCCACGGGAGTAATGTCTCAAACAAACTACGATTTGATCGTTCCCTGGAAGACCAGTAGTAGTTTACGATGAACATCTGGAGGCATTCTGTAATCTGTGGACTATCAGATTGTTGATGAAACACAGAAATTGCATCGGGATTGAATACAAAAGTCACCATGCGCACTTTCCTCCATTTTAGTAATGTCTCTAAGAGTCCACGCTTTGATCGTTCCCTGGAAGACCAGTAGTAGTTTCCGATGCACATCTGGAGGCTTTCTGTACTCTGTGGACTATCAGAGTGTTGATGAAACACGGAAATTGCAACGCGATTGAATACAACAGTCACCATGCGCACTTTCTTCAATGGGAGTAATGTCTCATATAGTCTACACTTTGATCGTTCCCTGGAAGACCAGTAGTAGTTTCCGATGCACATCTTTAGGCATTCTGTAATCTGTGGAGTATCAGAGTGTTGATGAAACACAGAAATTGCATCGGGATTGAATACAACAGTCACCATGCGCAGTTTCCTCCACGGGAGTAGTGTCTCAAACAGTCTGTTCTTTGATCGTTCCCTGGAAGACAAGTAGTAGTTTCCGATGCACATCTGGTGACATTCTGTAATCTGTGGACTATCAGAGTGTTAAAGAAACACAGAAATTGCATCGGGAATGAATACAACAGTCATCATGCGCACTTTCCTCCACGGCCGGTATGTCTCGAACAAACTACGATTTGATCGTTCCCTGGAAGACCAGTAGCAGTTTCCGATGCACATCTGGTGGCATTCTGTAATGTGTAGACTATCAGGGTGTTAATGAAACACAGTAATTGCATCGGGATTGAATACAACAGTCACCATGCGCACCTTCCTCCATGGGAGTAATCTCTCTAACAGTCTACGCTTTGATCGTTATCCAGAAGACCAGTAGTAGTTTCCTATGCACATCTGGAGGCTTTCTGTACACTGTGGACTATCAGAGTGTTGATGAAACACAGAAATTTTATCGGGGTTGAATACAACAGTCTCCTTGCGCAGTTTCCTCCATGGGAGTGATGTCTCAAACAGTCTTCGCTTTGATCGTTCCCTGGAAGGAGAGTAGTAGTTTCCGATGCACATCTGGGGCTTTCTGTAATCTGTGGACTATCAGAGTGTTGATGAAACACAGAAATTGCATCGGGATTGAATACAACAGTCACCATGCGCACTTTCCTCCAAGTTAGTAATGTCGCAAAGAGTCTACGCTTTGATCGCTCCCTGGAAGACCAGTAGTAGTTACCGATTAACATCTGGAGGGTTTCTGTATTCTGTGGAGTATCAGAGTGTTGATGAAACATAGAAATTGCATCGGGATTGAATACAACAGTCACCATGCGCACTATCCTCCATGGGAGTAATGTCTAAACAGTCTACGCTTTGATCGTTCCCTGGAAGACCAGTAGTAGTTTCCGATGCACATCTAAAGGCATTCTGTAAATGTGGGCTATCAGAGTGTTGATGAAACACAGAAATTGCATCCGGATTGAATACAACAGTCACCATGCGCACTATCCTCCATGGGAGTAATGTCTAAACAGTCTACGCTTTGATCGTTCCCTGGAAGACCAGTAGTAGTTTCCGATGAACATCTGGAGGCATTCTGTAATCTGTGGACTATCAGAGTGTTGATGAAACACAGAAATTGCATCGGGATTGAATACAACAGTCACCATGCGCACTTTCCTCCACGGGAGTAATGTCTCTAACAGTCTACGCATTGATCGTTCCCCAGAAGACCAGTAGTAGTTTCCTATGCACATCTAGAGGCTTTCTGTACACTGTGGACTATCAGAGTGTTGATGAAACACAGAAATTGCATCGGGGATGAATACAACAGTCTCCATGCGCAGTTTCCTCCATGGGAGTAATGTCTCAAACAGTCTACGCTTTGATCGTTCCCTGGATGACCAGTAGTAGTTTCCGATGCACATCTGGAGGCTTTCTGTACTCTGTGTACTATCAGAGTGTTGATGAAACACAGAAATTGCATCGCGATTGAATACAACAGTCACCATGCGCACTTTCCTCCATGGGAGTAATGTCTCAAATAGTCTACACTTTGATCGTTCCCTGGAAGACCAGTAGTAGTTTCCGATGCACATCTGGAGGCATTCTGTAATCTGTGGAGTATCGGAGTGTTGATGAAACACAGAAATTGCATCGGGATTGAATACAACAATCACCATGCGCACTTTCCTCCACGGGAGTAGTGTCTCAAACAGTCTATTCTTTGATCGTTCCCTGGAAGACCAGTAGTAGTTTCCGATGCACATCTGGTGGCATTCTGTAATCTGTGGACTATCAGAGTGTTAAAGAAACACAGAAATTGCATCGGGAATGAATACAACAGTCACCATGCGCACTTTCCTCCACGGGAGGTATGTCTCGAACAGTCTACGCTTTGATCGTTCCCTGGAAGACCAGTAGTAGTTTCCGATGCACATCTGGTGGCATTCTGTAATCTGTGAACTATCAGAGTGATGATGAAACCCAGAAATTGCATCCCGATTGAATACAACACTCACCATGCGCACTTTCCTCCATAATAGTAATGTCCCAAACAGTCAACGCTTTGATCGTTCCCTGGAAGACCAGTATTATTTTCCGATGCACATTTTGTGGCATTCTGTAATCTGTGGACTATCAGAGTGTTGATGAAACACAGAAATTACAACGGGATTGAATACAACAGTCACCATGCGCACTTTCCTCCACGGTAGTAATGTCTCAAACAGTCTACGCTTTGATCGTTCCCTGGAAGACCAGTAGTAGTTTCCGATGAATATCTGGCGGCATTCTGTAATCTGTGGACTATCAGAGTGTTGATGAAACACAGAAATTGCATCGGGATTGAATACAACAGTCACCATGCGCACATTCCTCCATGGGAGTAAAGTCTCAAACAGTCTACGCTTGGATCGTTCCCTGGAAGACCAGTAGTAGTTTCCGATGAACATCTGGAGGCATTCTGTAATCTGTGGAATATCAGAGTGTTGATGAAACACAGAAATTGCATCGGGATTGAATACAACAGTCTCCATGCGCAGTTTCCTCCATGGGAGTAATTCTCAAACAGTCTATGCTTTGATCGTTCCCTGTAAGACCAGTAGTAATTTCCGATGCACATCTGGTGGCATTCTGTAATCTGTGGACTATCAGAGTGTTGATGAAACACAGAAATTGCATCGGGAATGAATACAACAGTCACCATGCGCAGTTTCCTCCAGGGAGTAATGTCTCAAACAGTCTACGCTTTGATCGTTCCCTGGAAGACCAGTAGTAGTTTCCGAAGCACATCTGGAGAATTTCTGTAATCTGTGGACTATTAGAGTGTTGATGAAACACAGAAATTGCATCGGGATTGAATACAACAGTCGCCATGCGCATATTCCCCCATAAAAGTAATGTCTCAAACAGTCTACGATTTGATCGTTCCCTGGAAGACCAGTAGTAGTTTCCGATGAACATCTGGAGGCATTCTGTAATCTATGGACTATCAGAGTGTTGATGAAACACAGAAATTGCCTCGGGATTGAATACAACAGTCACCATGCGCACTTTCCTCCATTGGAGTAATGTCTAATCAGTCTACGCTTTGATCGTTCCCTGGAAGACCAGTAGTAGTTTTCGATGCACATCTGGAGGCATTCTGTAAAATGTGTAGTATCAGAGTGTTGATGAAACACAGAAATTGCATCGGGGTTGAATACAACAGTCTCCTTGCGCAGTTTCCTCCATGGGAGTAATGTCTCAAACAGTCTACGCTTTGATCGTTCCCTGGAAGACCAGTGGTAGTTTACGATGAACATCTGGAGGCATTCTGTAATCTGTGGACTATCGGAATGTTGATGAAACACAGAATTTGCATGAGGAAAGAAAACGAAAGTAACCATGCGCACTTTCCTCCATTTTAGTAATGTCTCTAAGAGTCCACGTTTTGATCGTTCCCTGGAAGACCAGTAGTAGTTTCCGATGAACATCTGGCGGCATTCTGTAATCTGTGGACTATCAGAGTGTTGATGAAACACAGAAATTGCATCGGGATTGAATACAACAGTCACCATGCGCACTATCCTCCATGGGAGTAATGTCTAATCAGTCTACGCTTTGATCGTTCCCTGGAAGACCAGTAGTAGTTTTCGATGCACATCTGGAGGCATTCTGTAAAATGTGTAGTATCAGAGTGTTGATGAAACACAGAAATTGCATCCGGATTGAATACAACAGTCACCATGCGCAGTTTCCTCCACGGGAGTAATGTCTCAAACAAACAACGATTTGATCGTTCCCTGGAAGACCAGTAGTAGTTTCCGATGCACATCTGGTGGCATTCTGTAATGTGTAGACTATCAGGGTGTTAATGAAACACAGTAATTGCATCGGGATTGAATACAACAGTCACCATGCGCACTTTCCTCCATGGGAGTAATCTCTCTAACAGTCTACGCTTTGATCGTTCCCCAGAAGACCAGTAGTAGTTTCCTATGCACATCTGGGGGCTTTCTGTACACTGTGGACTATCAGAGTGTTGATGAAACACAGAAATTGCATCGGGAATGAATACAACAGTCACTATGCGCAGTTTCCTCCATGGGAGTAATGTCTCAAACAGTCTACGTTTTGATCGTTCCCTGGAAGACCAGTAGTAGTTTACGATGAACATCTGGAGGCATTCTGTAATCTGTGGACTATCAGAATGTTGATGAAACACAGAAATTGCATCGGGAATGAATACAACAGTCACCATGCGCACTTTCCTACACGGGAGGTATGTCGCGAACAGTCTACGCTTTGATCGTTCCCTGGAAGACCAGTAGTAGTTTCCGATGCACATCTGGTGGCATTCTGTAATCTGTGGCCTATTACAGTGTTGATGAAACACAGAAATTGCATCGGGATTGAATACAACAATCACCATGCGCACTTTCCTCCATGGGAGTAATTCTCAAACAGTCTATGCTTTGATCGTTCACTGTACGACCAGTAGTAGTTTCCGATGCACATCTGGAGAATTTCTGTTATCTGTGGACTATTAGAATGTTGATGAAACACAGAAATTGCTTCGGGATTGAATACAACATTCGCCATGCGCACATTCCCGCATAAAAGTAATGTCTCAAACAGTCTACGATTTGATCGTTCCCTGGAAGACCAGTAGTAGTTTCCGATGAACATGTGGAGGCATTCTGTAATCTATGGACTATCAGAGTGTTGATGAAACACAGAAATTGCTTCGGGATTGAATACAACAGTCACCATGCGCACTTTCCTCCATTGGATTAATGTCTCAAACAGTCTACGCTTTCATAGTTCCCTGGAAGACCAGTAGTAGTTTTCGATGCACATCTGGAGGCATTCTGTAAAATGTGTAGTATCAGAGTGTTGATGAAACACAGAAATTGCATTCGGATTGAATACAACAGTCACCATGCGCACTTTCCTCCACGGGAGTAATGTCTCAAACAAACTACGATTTGATCGTTCCCTGGAAGACCAGTAGTAGTTTACGATGAACATCTGGAGGCATTCTGTAATCGGTGGTCTATCAGATTGTTGATGAAACACGGAAATTGCAACGCGATTGAATACAACAGTCACCATGCGCACTTTCTTCCATGGGAGTAATGTCTCATATAGCCTACACTTTGATCGTTCCCTGGAAGACCAGTAGTAGTTTCCGATGCACATCTTTAGGCATTCTGTAATCTGTGGAGTATCAGAGTGTTGATGAAACACAGAAATTGCATCGGGATTGAATACAACAGTCACCATGCGCAGTTTCCTCCACGGGAGTAGTGTCTCAAACAGTCTGTTCTTTGATCGTTCCCTGGAAGACAAGTAGTAGTTTCCGATGCACATCTGGTGACATTCTGTAATCTGTGGACTATCAGAGTGTTAAAGAAACACAGAAATTGCATCGGGAATGAATACAACAGTCACCATGCGCACTTTCCTCCACGGCCGGTATGTCTCGAACAAACTACGATTTGATCGTTCCCTGGAAGACCAGTAGCAGTTTCCGATGCACATCTGGTGGCATTCTGTAATGTGTAGACTATCAGGGTGTTAATGAAACACAGTAATTGCATCGGGATAGAATACAACAGTCACCATGCGCACTTTATTCCATGGGAGTAATCTCTCTAACAGTCTACGCTTTGATCGTTATCCAGAACACCAGTAGTAGTTTCCTATGCACATCTGGAGGCTTTCTGTACACTGTGGACTATCAGAGTGTTGATGAAACACAGAAATTTTATCGGGGTTGAATACAACAGTCTCCTTGCGCAGTTTCCTCCATGGGAGTGATGTCTCAAACAGTCTACGCTTTGATCGTTCCCTGGAAGAAGAGTAGTAGTTTCCGATGCACATCTGGGGCTTTCTGTAATCTGTGGACTATCAGAGTGTTGATGAAACACAGAAATTGCATCGGGATTGAATACAACAGTCACCATGCGCACTTTCCTCCAAGTTAGTAATGTCTCAAAGAGTCTACGCTTTGATCGTTCCCTGGAAGACCAGTAGTAGTTACCGATTAACATCTGGAGGCATTCTGTATTCTGTGGAGTATCAGAGTGTTGATGAAACACAGAAATTGCATCGGGATTGAATACAACAGTCACCATGCGCACTATCCTCCATGGGAGTAATGTCTAAACAGTCTACGCTTTGATCGTTCCCTGGAAGACCAGTAGTAGTTTCCGATGCACATCTAAAGGCGTTCTGTAAATGTGGGCTATCAGAGTGTTGATGAAACACAGAAATTGCATCCGGATTGAATACAACAGTCACCATGCGCACTATCCTCCATGGGAGTAATGTCTAAACAGTCTACGCTTTGATCGTTCCCTGGAAGACCAGTAGTAGTTTCCGATGAACATCTGGAGGCATTCTGTAATCTTTGGACTATCAGAGTGTTGATGAAACACAGAAATTGCATCGGGATTGAATACAACAGTCACCATGCGCACTTTCCTCCACGGGAGTAATGTCTCTAACAGTCTACGCATTGATCGTTCCCCAGAAGACCAGTAGTAGTTTCCTATGCACATCTAGAGGCTTTCTGTACACTGTGGACTATCAGAGTGTTGATGAAACACAGAAATTGCATCGGGGATGAATACAACAGTCTCCATGCGCAGTTTCCTCCATGGGAGTAATGTCTCAAACAGTCTACGCTTTGATCGTTCCCTGGATGACCAGTAGTAGTTTCCGATGCACATCTGGAGGCTTTCTGTACTCTGTGTACTATCAGAGTGTTGATGAAACACAGAAATTGCATCGCGATTGAATACAACAGTCACCATGCGCACTTACCTCCATGGGAGTAATGTCTCAAATAGTCTACACTTTGATCGTTCCCTGGAAGACCAGTAGTAGTTTCCGATGCACATCTGGTGGCATTCTGTAATCTGTGAACTATCAGAGTGATGATGAAACCCAGAAATTGCATCCCGATTGAATACAACACTCACCATGCGCACTTTCCTCCATGAAAGTAATGTCCCAAACAGTCAACGCTTTGATCGTTCCCTGGAAGACCAGTATTATTTTCCGATGCACATTTTGTGGCATTCTGTAATCTGTGGACTATCAGAGTGTTGATGAAACACAGAAATTACAACGGGATTGAATACAACAGTCACCATGCGCACTTTCCTCCACGGTAGTAATGTCTCAAACAGTCTACGCTTTGATCGTTCCCTGGAAGACCAGTAGTAGTTTCCGATGAACATCTGGCGGCATTCTGTAATCTGTGGACTATCAGAGTGTTGATGAAACACAGAAATTGCATCGGGATTGAATACAACAGTCACCATGCGCACATTCCTCCATGGGAGTAAAGTCTCAAACAGTCTACGCTTGGATCGTTCCCTGGAAGACCAGTAGTAGTTTCCGATGAACATCTGGAGGCATTCTGTAATCTGTGGAATATCAGAGTGTTGATGAAACACAGAAATTGCATCGGGATTGAATACAACAGTCACCATGCGCACTTTCCTCCATTGGAGTAATATCTCAAACAGTCTACGCTTTCATAGTTCCCTGGAAGACCAGTAGTAGTTTTCGATGCACATCTGGAGGCATTCTGTAAAATGTGTAGTATCAGAGTGTTGATGAAACACAGAAATTGCATCCGGATTGAATACAACAGTCACCATGCGCAGTTTCCTCCACGGGAGTAATGTCTCAAACAAACAACGATTTGATCGTTCCCTGGAAGACCAGTAGTAGTTTCCGATGCACATCTGTGTGGCATTCTGTAATGTGTAGACTATCAGGGTGTTAATGAAACACAGTAATTGCATCGGGATTGAATACAACAGTCACCATGCGCACTTTCCTCCATGGGAGTAATCTCTCTAACAGTCTACGCTTTGATCGTTCCCCAGAAGACCAGTAGTAGTTTCCTATGCACATCTGGGGGCTTTCTGTACACTGTGGACTATCAGAGTGTTGATGAAACACAGAAATTGCATCGGGAATGAATACAACAGTCACTATGCGCAGTTTCCTCCATGGGAGTAATGTCTCAAACAGTCTACGTTTTGATCGTTCCCTGGAAGACCAGTAGTAGTTTACGATGAACATCTGGAGGCATTCTGTAATCTGTGGACTATCAGAATGTTGATGAAACACAGAAATTGCATCGGGAATGAATACAACAGTCACCATGCGCACTTTCCTCCACGGGATGTATGTCGCGAACAGTCTACGCTTTGATCGTTCCCTGGAAGACCAGTAGTAGTTTCCGATGCACATCTGGTGGCATTCTGTAATCTGTGGCCTATTACAGTGTTGATGAAACACAGAAATTGCATCGGGATTGAATACAACAATCATCATGCGCACTTTCCTCCATGGGAGTAATTCTCAAACAGTCTATGCTTTGATCGTTCACTGTACGACCAGTAGTAGTTTCCGATGCACATCTGGAGAATTTCTGTTATCTGTGGACTATTAGAATGTTGATGAAACACAGAAATTGCTTCGGGAATGAATACAACATTCGCCATGCGCACATTCCCGCATAAAAGTAATGTCTCAAACAGTCTACGATTTGATCGTTCCCTGGAAGACCAGTAGTAGTTTCCGATGAACATGTGGAGGCATTCTGTAATCTATGGACTATCAGAGTGTTGATGAAACACAGAAATTGCTTCGGGATTGAATACAACAGTCACCATGCGCACTTTCCTCCATTGGATTAATGTCTCAAACAGTCTACGCTTTCATAGTTCCCTGGAAGACCAGTAGTAGTTTTCGATGCACATCTGGAGGCATTCTGTAAAATGTGTAGTATCAGAGTGTTGATGAAACACAGAAATTGCATTCGGATTGAATACAACAGTCACCATGCGCACTTTCCTCTACGGGAGTAATGTCTCAAACAAACTACGATTTGATCGTTCCCTGGAAGACCAGTAGTAGTTTACGATGAACATCTGGAGGCATTCTGTAATCGGTGGACTATCAGATTGTTGATGAAACACAGAAATTGCATCGGGATTGAATACAAAAATCACCATGCGCACTTTCCTCCATTTCAGTAATGTCTCTAAGAGTCCACGCTTTGATCGTTCCCTGGAAGACCAGCAGTAGTTTCCGATGCACATCTGGAGGCTTTCTGTACTCTGTGGACTATCAGAGTGTTGATGAAACACGGAAATTGCAACGCGATTGAATACAACAGTCACCATGCGCACTTTCTTCCATGGGAGTAATGTCTCATATAGCCTACACTTTGATCGTTCCCTGGAAGACCAGTAGTAGTTTCCGATGCACATCTTTAGGCATTCTGTAATCTGTGGAGTATCAGAGTGTTGATGAAACACAGAAATTGCATCGGGATTGAATACAACAGTCACCATGCGCAGTTTCCTCCACGGGAGTAGTGTCTCAAACAGTCTGTTCTTTGATCGTTCCCTGGAAGACAAGTAGTAGTTTCCGATGCACATCTGGTGACATTCTGTAATCTGTGGACTATCAGAGTGTTAAAGAAACACAGAAATTGCATCGGGAATGAATACAACAGTCACCATGCGCACTTTCCTCCACGGCCGGTATGTCTCGAACAAACTACGATTTGATCGTTCCCTGGAAGACCAGTAGCAGTTTCCGATGCACATCTGGTGGCATTCTGTAATGTGTAGACTATCAGGGTGTTAATGAAACACAGTAATTGCATCGGGATTGAATACAACAGTCACCATGCGCACTTTCCTCCATGGGAGTAATCTCTCTAACAGTCTACGCTTTGATCGTTATCCAGAAGACCAGTAGTAGTTTCCTATGCACATCTGGAGGCTTTCTGTACACTGTGGACTATCAGAGTGTTGATGAAACACAGAAATTTTATCGGGGTTGAATACAACAGTCTCCTTGCGCAGTTTCCTCCATGGGAGTGATGTCTCAAACAGTCTACGCTTTGATCGTTCCCTGGAAGAAGAGTAGTAGTTTCCGATGCACATCTGGGGCTTTCTGTAATCTGTGGACTATCAGAGTGTTGATGAAACACAGAAATTGCATCGGGATTGAATACAACAGTCACCATGCGCACTTTCCTCCAAGTTAGTAATGTCTCAAAGAGTCTACGCTTTGATCGTTCCCTGGAAGACCAGTAGTAGTTACCGATTAACATCTGGAGGCATTCTGTATTCTGTGGAGTATCAGAGTGTTGATGAAACACAGAAATTGCATCGGGATTGAATACAACAGTCACCATGCGCACTATCCTCCATGGGAGTAATGTCTAAACAGTCTACGCTTTGATCGTTCCCTGGAAGACCAGTAGTAGTTTCCGATGCACATCTAAAGGCATTCTGTAAATGTGGGCTATCAGAGTGTTGATGAAACACAGAAATTGCATCCGGATTGAATACAACAGTCACCATGCGCAGTATCCTCCATGGGAGTAATGTCTAAACAGTCTACGCTTTGATCGTTCCCTGGAAGACCAGTAGTAGTTTCCGATGAACATCTGGAGGCATTCTGTAATCTGTGGACTATCAGAGTGTTGATGAAACACAGAAATTGCATCGGGATTGAATACAACAGTCACCATGCGCACTTTCCTCCACGGGAGTAATGTCTCTAACAGTCTACGCATTGATCGTTCCCCAGAAGACCAGTAGTAGTTTCCTATGCACATCTAGAGGCTTTCTGTACACTGTGGACTATCAGAGTGTTGATGAAACACAGAAATTGCATCGGGGATGAATACAACAGTCTCCATGCGCAGTTTCCTCCATGGGAGTAATGTCTCAAACAGTCTACGCTTTGATCGTTCCCTGGATGACCAGTAGTAGTTTCCGATGCACATCTGGAGGCTTTCTGTACTCTGTGTACTATCAGAGTGTTGATGAAACACAGAAATTGCATCGCGATTGAATACAACAGTCACCATGCGCACTTACCTCCATGGGAGTAATGTCTCAAATAGTCTACAATTTGATCGTTCCCTGGAAGACCAGTAGTAGTTTCCGATGCACATCTGGTGGCATTCTGTAATCTGTGAACTATCAGAGTGATGATGAAACCCAGAAATTGCATCCCGATTGAAAACAACACTCACCATGCGCACTTTCCTCCATAAAAGTAATGTCCCAAACAGTCAACGCTTTGATCGTTCCCTGGAAGAGCAGTATTATTTTCCGATGCACATTTTGTGGCATTCTGTAATCTGTGGACTATCAGAGTGTTGATGAAACACAGAAATTACAACGGGATTGAATACAACAGTCACCATGCGCACTTTCCTCCACGGTAGTAATGTCTCAAACAGTCTACGCTTTGATCGTTCCCTGGAAGAAGAGTAGTAGTTTCCGATGCACATCTCGGGCTTTCTGTAATCTGTGGACTATCAGAGTGTTCATGAAACACAGAAATTGCATCGGGATTGAATACAACAGTCACCATGCGCACTTTCCTCCAAGTTAGTAATGTCTCAAAGAGTCTACGCTTTGATCGTTCCCTGGAAGACCAGTAGTAGTTACCGATTAACATCTGGAGGCATTCTGTATTCTGTGGAGTATCAGAGTGTTGATGAAACACAGAAATTGCATCGGGATTGAATACAACAGTCACCATGCGCACTATCCTCCATGGGAGTAATGTCTAAACAGTCTACGCTTTGATCGTTCCCTGGAAGACCAGTAGTAGTTTCCGATGCACATCTAAAGGCATTCTGTAAATGTGGGCTATCAGAGTGTTGATGAAACACAGAAATTGCATCACGATTGAATACAACAGTCACCATGCGCACTATCCTCCATGGGAGTAATGTCTAAACAGTCTACGCTTTGATCGTTCCCTGGAAGACCAGTAGTAGTTTCCGATGAACATCTGGAGGCATTCTGTAATCTGTGGACTATCAGAGTGTTGATGAAACACAGAAATTGCATCGGGATTGAATACAACAGTCAACATGCGCACTTTCCTCCACGGGAGTAATGTCTCTAACAGTCTACGCATTGATCGTTCCCCAGAAGACCAGTAGTAGTTTCCTATGCACATCTAGAGGCTTTCTGTACACTGTGGACTATCAGAGTGTTGATGAAACACAGAAATTGCATCGGGGATGAATACAACAGTCTCCATGCGCAGTTTCCTCCATGGGAGTAATGTCTCAAACAGTCTACGCTTTGATCGTTCCCTGGATGACCAGTAGTAGTTTCCGATGCACATCTGGAGGCTTTCTGTACTCTGTGTACTATCAGAGTGTTGATGAAACACAGAAATTGCATCGCGATTGAATACAACAGTCACCATGCGCACTTACCTCCATGGGAGTAATGTCTCAAATAGTCTACACTTTGATCGTTCCCTGGAAGACCAGTAGTAGTTTCCGATGCACATCTGGTGGCATTCTGTAATCTGTGAACTATCAGAGTGATGATGAAACCCAGAAATTGCATCCCGATTGAAAACAACACTCACCATGCGCACTTTCCTCCATAAAAGTAATGTCCCAAACAGTCAACGCTTTGATCGTTCCCTGGAAGACCAGTATTATTTTCCGATGCACATTTTGTGGCATTCTGTAATCTGTGGACTATCAGAGTGTTGATGAAACACAGAAATTACAACGGGATTGAATACAACAGTCACCATGCGCACTTTCCTCCACGGTAGTAATGTCTCAAACAGTCTACGCTTTGATCGTTCCCTGGAAGACCAGTAGTAGTTTACGATGAACATCTGGAGAATTTCTGTTATCTGTGGACTATTAGAGTGTTGATGAAACACAGAAATTGCATCGGGATTGAATACAACATTCGCCATGCGCACATTCCCGCATAAAGGTAATGTCTCAAACAGTCTACGATTTGATCGTTCCCTGGAAGACCAGTAGTAGTTTCCGATGAACATCTGGAGGCATTCTGTAATCTATGGACTATCAGAGTGTTGATGAAACACAGAAATTGCTTCGGGATTGAATACAACAGTCACCATGCGCACTTTCCACCATTGGATTAATGTCTCAAACAGTCTACGCTTTCATAGTTCCCTGGAAGACCAGTAGTAGTTTTCGATGCACATCTGGAGGCATTCTGTAAAATGTGTAGTATCAGAGTGTTGATGAAACACAGAAATTGCATCCGGATTGAATACAACAGTCACCATGCGCACTTTCCTCCACGGGAGTAATGTCTCAAACAAACTACGATTTGATCGTTCCCTGGAAGACCAGTAGTAGTTTACGATGAACATCTGGAGGCATTCTGTAATCTGTGGACTATCAGATTGTTGATGAAACACAGAAATTGCATCGGGATTGAATACAAAAGTCACCATGCGCACTTTCCTCCATTTCAGTAATGTCTCTAAGAGTCCACGCTTTGATCGTTCCCTGGAAGACCAGTAGTAGTTTCCGATGCACATCTGGAGGCTTTCTGTACTCTGTGGACTATCAGAGTGTTGATGAAACACGGAAATTGCAACGCGATTGAATACAACAGTCACCATGCGCACTTTCTTCAATGGGAGTAATGTCTCATATAGCCTACACTTTGATCGTTCCCTGGAAGACCAGTAGTAGTTTCCGATGCACATCTTTAGGCATTCTGTAATCTGTGGAGTATCAGAGTGTTGATGAAACACAGAAATTGCATCGGGATTGAATACAACAGTCACCATGCGCAGTTTCCTCCACGGGAGTAGTGTCTCAAACAGTCTGTTCTTTGATCGTTCCCTGGAAGACAAGTAGTAGTTTCCGATGCACATCTGGTGACATTCTGTAATCTGTGGACTATCAGAGTGTTAAAGAAACACAGAAATTGCATCGGGAATGAATACAACAGTCACCATGCGCACTTTCCTCCACGGCCGGTATGTCTCGAACAAACTACGATTTGATCGTTCCCTGGAAGACCAGTAGCAGTTTCCGATGCACATCTGGTGGCATTCTGTAATGTGTAGACTATCAGGGTGTTAATGAAACACAGTAATTGCATCGGGATTGAATACAACAGTCACCATGCGCACTTTCCTCCATTGGAGTAATCTCTCTAACAGTCTACGCTTTGATCGTTATCCAGAAGACCAGTAGTAGTTTCCTATGCACATCTGGAGGCTTTCTGTACACTGTGGACTATCAGAGTGTTGATGAAACACAGAAATTTTATCGGGGTTGAATACAACAGTCTCCTTGCGCAGTTTCCTCCATGGGAGTGATGTCTCAAACAGTCTACGCTTTGATCGTTCCCTGGAAGAAGAGTAGTAGTTTCCGATGCACATCTGGGGCTTTCTGTAATCTGTGGACTATCAGAGTGTTGATGAAACACAGAAATTGCATCGGGATTGAATACAACAGTCACCATGCGCACTTTCCTCCAAGTTAGTAATTTCTCAAAGAGTCTACGCTTTGATCGTTCCCTGGAAGACCAGTAGTAGTTACCGATTAACATCTGGAGGCATTCTGTATTCTGTGGAGTATCAGAGTGTTGATGAAACACAGAAACTGCATCGGGATTGAATACAACAGTCACCATGCGCACTATCCTCCATGGGAGTAATGTCTAAACAGTCTACGCTTTGATCGTTCCCTGGAAGACCAGTAGTAGTTTCCGATGCACATCTAAAGGCATTCTGTAAATGTGGGCTATCAGAGTGTTGATGAAACACAGAAATTGCATCCGGATTGAATACAACAGTCACCATGCGCACTATCCTCCATGGGAGTAATGTCTAAACAGTCTACGCTTTGATCGTTCCCTGGAAGACCAGTAGTAGTTTCCGATGAACATCTGGAGGCATTCTGTAATCTGTGGACTATCAGAGTGTTGATGAAACACAGAAATTGCATCGGGATTGAATACAACAGTCACCATGCGCACTTTCCTCCACGGGAGTAATGTCTCTAACAGTCTACGCATTGATCGTTCCCCAGAAGACCAGTAGTAGTTTCCTATGCACATCTAGAGGCTTTCTGTACACTGTGGACTATCAGAGTGTTGATGAAACACAGAAATTGCATCGGGGATGAATACAACAGTCTCCATGCGCAGTTTCCTCCATGGGAGTAATGTCTCAAACAGTCTACGCTTTGATCGTTCCCTGGATGACCAGTAGTAGTTTCCGATGCACATCTGGAGGCTTTCTGAACTCTGTGTACTATCAGAGTGTTGATGAAACACAGAAATTGCATCGCGATTGAATACAACAGTCACCATGCGCACTTTCCTCCATGGGAGTAATGTCTCAAATAGTCTACACTTTGATCGTTCCCTGGAAGACCAGTAGTAGTTTCCGATGCACATCTGGTGGCATTCTGTAATCTGTGAACTATCAGAGTGATGATGAAACCCAGAAATTGCATCCCGATTGAAAACAACACTCACCATGCGCACTTTCCTCCATAAAAGTAATGTCCCAAACAGTCAACGCTTTGATCGTTCCCTGGAAGACCAGTATAATTTTCCGATGCACATTTTGTGGCATTCTGTAATCTGTGGACTATCAGAGTGTTGATGAAACACAGAAATTACATCGGGATTGAATACAACAGTCACCATGCGCTGTTTCCTCCAGGGAGTAATGTCTCAAACAGTCTACGCTTTGATCGTTCCCTGGAAGACCAGTAGTAGTTTCCGATGCACATCTGGAGAATTTCAGTAATCTGTGGACTATTAGAGTGTTGATGAAACACAGAAATTGCATCGGGATTGAATACAACAGTCGCCATGTGCACATTCCCCCATAAAAGTAATGTCTCAAACAGTCTACGATTTGATCGTTCCCTGGAAGACCAGTAGTAGTTTCCGATGATCATCTGGCTTCATTCTGTAATCTGTGGACTATCAGAGTGTTGATGAAACACAGAAATTGCATCGGGATTGAATACAACAGTCACCATGCGCACATTCCTCCATGGGAGTAAAGTCTCAAACAGTCTACGCTTGGATCGTTCCCTGGAAGACCAGTAGTAGTTTCCGATGAACATCTGGAGGCATTCTGTAATCTGTGGAATATCAGAGTGTTGATGAAACACAGAAATTGCATCGGGATTGAATACAACAGTCTCCATGCGCAGTTTCCTCCATGGGAGTAATTCTCAAACAGTATATGCTTTGATCGTTACCTGTAAGACCAGTAGTAATTTCCGATGCACATCTGGTGGCATTCTGTAATCTGTGGACTATCAGAGTGTTGATGAAACACAGAAATTGCATCGGGAATGAATACAACAGTCACCATGCGCTGTTTCCTCCAGGGAGTAATGTCTCAAACAGTCTACGCTTTGATCGTTCCCTGGAAGACCAGTAGTAGTTTCCGATGCACATCTGGAGAATTTCAGTAATCTGTGGACTATTAGAGTGTTGATGAAACACAGAAATTGCATCGGGATTGAATACAACAGTCGCCATGTGCACATTCCCCCATAAAAGTAATGTCTCAAACAGTCTACGATTTGATCGTTCCCTGGAAGACCAGTAGTAGTTTCCGATGAACATCTGGAGGCATTCTGTAATCTATGGACTATCAGAGTGTTGATGAAACACAGAAATTGCCTCGGGATTGAATACAACAGTCACCATGCGCACTTTCCTCCATTGGAGTAATGTCTCAAACAGTCTACGCTTTCATAGTTCCCTGGAAGACCAGTAGTAGTTTTCGATGCATATCTGGAGGCATTCTGTAATATGTGTAGTATCAGAGTGTTGATGAAACACAGAAATTGCATCCGGATTGAATACAACAGTCTCCATGCGCAGTTTCCTCCATGGGAGTAATTCTCAAACAGTCTATGCTTTGATCGTTCCCTGTAAGACCAGTAGTAATTTCCGATGCAAATCTGGTGGCATTCTGTAATGTGTAGACTATCAGGGTGTTAATGAAAAACGGTAATTGCATCGGGATTGAATACAACAGTCACCATGCGCACTTTCCTCCATGGGAGTAATCTCTCTAACAGTCTACGCTTTGATCGTTATCCAGAGGACCAGTAGTAGTTTCCTATGCACATCTGGAGGCTTTCTGTACACTGTGGACTATCAGAGTGTTGATGAAACACAGAAATTTTATCGGGGTTGAATACAACAGTCTCCTGGCGCAGTTTCCTCCATGGGAGTGATGTCTCAAACAGTCTACGCTTTAATCGTTCCCTGGAAGACCAGTCGTAGTTTCCGATGCACATCTGGAGGCATTCTAAAATCTGTGGACTATCAGAGTGTTGATGAAACACAGTAATTGCATCGGGATTGAATACAACAGTCACCATGCGCACTTTCCTCCTTGGGAGTAATCTCTCTAACAGTCTACGCTTTGATCGTTCCCCAGAAGACCAGTAGTAGTTTCCTATGCACATCTGGAGGCTTTCTGTACACTGTGGACTATCAGAGTGTTGATGAAACACAGAAATTGCATCGGGAATGAATACAACAGTCACTATGCGCAGTTTCCTCCATGGGAGTAATGTCTCAAACAGTCTACGTTTTGATCGTTCCCTGGAAGACCAGTAGTAGTTTACGATGAACATCTGGAGGCATTCTGTAATCTGTGGACTATCAGAATGTTGATGAAACACAGAAATTGCATCGGGAATGAATACAACAGTCACCATGCGCACTTTCCTCCACGGGAGGTATGTCGCGAACAGTCTACGCTTTGATCGTTCCCTGGAAGACCAGTAGTAGTTTCCGATGCACATCTGGTGGCATTCTGTAATCTGTGGATTATTAGAGTGTTGATGAAACACAGAAATTGCATCGGGATTGAATACAACAATCACCATGCGCACTTTCCTCCATAGGAGTAATTCTCAAACAGTCTATGCTTTGATCGTTCACTGTACGACCAGTAGTAGTTTCCGATGCACATCTGGAGAATTTCTGTTATCTGTGGACTATTAGAGTGTTGATGAAACACAGAAATTGCATCGGGATTGAATACAACAGTCGCCATGCGCACATTCCCGCATAAAAGTAATGTCTCAAACAGTCTACGATTTGATCGTTCCCTGGAAGACCAGTAGTAGTTTCCGATGAACATCTGGAGGCATTCTGTAATCTATGGACTATCAGAGTGTTGATGAAACACAGAAATTGCTTCGGGATTGAATACAACAGTCACCATGCGCACTTTCCTCCATTGGAGTAATGTCTCAAACAGTCTACGCTTTCATAGTTCCCTGGAAGACCAGTAGTAGTTTTCGATGCACATCTGGAGGCATTCTGTAAAATGTGTAGTATCAGAGTGTTGATGAAACACAGAAATTGCATCCGGATTGAATACAACAGTCACCATGCGCACTTTCCTCCACGGGAGTAATGTCTCAAACAAACTACGATTTGATCGTTCCCTGGAAGACCAGTAGTAGTTTCCGATGCACATCTTTAGGCATTCTGTAATCTGTGGAGTATCAGAGTGTTGATGAAACACTGAAATTGCATCGGGATTGAATACAACAGTCACCATGCGCAGTTTCCTCCACGGGAGTAGTGTCTCAAACAGTCTGTTCTTTGATCGTTCCCTGGAAGACAAGTAGTAGTTTCCGATGTACATCTGGTGACATTCTGTAATCTGTGGACTATCAGAGTGTTAAAGAAACACAGAAATTGCATCGGGAATGAATACAACAGTCACCATGCGCACTTTCCTCCACGGCCGGTATGTCTCGAACAAACTACGATTTGATCGTTCCCTGGAAGACCAGTAGCAGTTTCCGATGCACATCTGGTGGCATTCTGTAATGTGTAGACTATCAGGGTGTTAATGAAACACAGTAATTGCATCGGGATTGAATACAACAGTCACCATGCGCACTTTCCTCCATGGGAGTAATCTCTCTAACAGACTACGCTTTGATCGTTATCCAGAAGACCAGTACTAGTTTCCTATGCACATCTGGAGGCTTTCTGTACACTGTGGACTATCAGAGTGTTGATGAAACACAGAAATTTTATCGGGGTTGAATACAACAGTCTCCTTGCGCAGTTTCCTCCATGGGAGTGATGTCTCAAACAGTCTACGCTTTGATCGTTCCCTGGAAGAAGAGTAGTAGTTTCCGATGCACATCTGGGGCTTTCTGTAATCTGTGGACTATCAGAGTGTTGATGAAACACAGAAATTGCATCGGGATTGAATACAACAGTCACCATGCGCACTTTCCTCCAAGTTAGTAATGTCTCAAAGAGTCTACGCTTTGATCGTACCCTGGAAGACCAGTAGTAGTTACCGATTAACATCTGGAGGCATTCTGTATTCTGTGGAGTATCAGAGTGTTGATGAAACACAGAAATTGCATCGGGATTGAATACAACAGTCACCATGCGCACTATCCTCCATGGGAGTAATGTCTAAACAGTCTACGCTTTGATCGTTCCCTGGAAGACCAGTAGTAGTTTCCGATGCACATCTAAAGGCATTCTGTAAATGTGGGCTATCAGAGTGTTGATGAAACACAGAAATTGCATCCGGATTGAATACAACAGTCACCATGCGCACTATCCTCCATGGGAGTAATGTCTAAACAGTCTACGCTTTGATCGTTCCCTGGAAGACCAGTAGTAGTTTCCGATGAACATCTGGAGGAATTCTGTAATCTGTGGACTATCAGAGTGTTGATGAAACACAGAAATTGCATCGGGATTGAATACAACAGTCACCATGCGCACTTTCCTCCACGGGAGTAATGTCTCTAACAGTCTACGCATTGATCGTTCCCCAGAAGACCAGTAGTAGTTTCCTATGCACATCTAGAGGCTTTCTGTACACTGTGGACTATCAGAGTGTTGATGAAACACAGAAATTGCATCGGGGATGAATACAACAGTCTCCATGCGCAGTTTCCTCCATGGGAGTAATGTCTCAAACAGTCTACGCTTTGATCGTTCCCTGGATGACCAGTAGTAGTTTCCGATGCACATCTGGAGGCTTTCTGTACTCTGTGTACTATCAGAGTGTTGATGAAACACAGAAATTGCATCGCGATTGAATACAACAGTCACCATGCGCACTTTCCTCCATGGGAGTAATGTCTCAAATAGTCTACACTTTGATCGTTCCCTGGAAGACCAGTAGTAGTTTCCGATGCACATCTGGAGGCATTCTGTAATCTGTGGAGTATCGGAGTGTTGATGAAACACAGGAATTGCATCGGGATTGAATACAACAATCACCATGCGCACTTTCCTCCACGGGAGTAGTGTCTCAAACAGTCTATTCTTTGATCGTTCCCTGGAAGACCAGTAGTAGTTTCCGATGCACATCTGGTGGCATTCTGTAATCTGTGGACTATCAGAGTGTTAAAGAAACACAGAAATTGCATCGGGAATGAATACAACAGTCACCATGCGCACTTTCCTCCACGGGAGGTATGTCTCGAACAGTCTACGCTTTGATCGTTCCCTGGAAGACCAGTAGTAGTTTCCGATGCACATCTGGTGGCATTCTGTAATCTGTGAACTATCAGAGTAATGATGAAACCCAGAAATTGCATCCCGATTGAATACATCACTCACCATGCGCACTTTCCTCCATAAAAGTAATGTCCCAAACAGTCAACGCTTTGATCGTTCCCTGGAAGACCAGTATTATTTTCCGATGCACATTTTGTGGCATTCTGTAATCTGTGGACTATCAGAGTGTTGATGAAACACAGAAATTACAACGGGATTGAATACAACAGTCACCATGCGCACTTTAATCCACGGTAGTAATGTCTCAAACAGTCTACGCTTTGATCGTTCCCTGGAAGACCAGTAGTAGTTTCCGATGAACATCTGGCGGCATTCTGTAATCTGTGGACTATCAGAGTGTTGATGAAACACAGAAATTGCATCGGGATTGAATACAACAGTCACCATGCGCACATTCCTCCATGGGAGTAAAGTCTCAAACAGTCTACGCTTGGATCGTTCCCTGGAAGACCAGTAGTAGTTTCCGATGAACATCTGGAGGCATTCTGTAATCTGTGGAATATCAGAGTGTTGATGAAACACAGAAATTGCATCGGGATTGAATACAACAGTCTCCATGCGCAGTTTCCTCCATGGGAGTAATTCTCAAACAGTCTATGCTTAGATCGTTCCCTGTAAGACCAGTAGTAATTTCCGATGCACATCTGGTGGCATTCTGTAATCTGTGGACTATCAGAGTGTTGATGAAACACAGAAATTGCATCGGGAATGAATACAACAGTCACCATGCGCAGTTTCCTCCAGGGAGTAATGTCTCAAACAGTCTACGCTTTGATCGTTCCCTGGAAGACCAGTAGTAGTTTCCGATGCACATCTGGAGAATTTCTGTAATCTGTGGACTATTAGAGTGTTGATGAAACACAGAAATTGCATCGGGATTGAATACAACAGTCGCCATGTGCACATTCCCCCATAAAAGTAATGTCTCAAACAGTCTACGATTTGATCGTTCCCTGGAAGACCAGTAGTAGTTTTCGATGAACATCTGGAGGCATTCTATAATCTATGGAATATCAGAGTGTTGATGAAACACAGAAATTGCCTCGGGATTGAATACAACAGTCACCATGCGCACTTTCCTCCATTATAGTAATGTCTCAAACAGTCTACGCTTTCATAGTTCCCTGGAAGACCAGTAGTAGTTTTCGATGCACATCTGGAGGCATTCTGTAAAATGTGTAGTATCAGAGTGTTGATGAAACACAGAAATTGCATCCGGATTGAATACAACAGTCACCATGCGCACTTTCCTCCACGGGAGTAATGTCTCAAACAAACTACGATTTGATCGTTCCCTGGAAGACCAGTAGTAGTTTCCGATGCACATCTGGTGGCATTCTGTAATGTGTAGACTATCAGGGTGTTAATGAAACACGGTAATTGCATCGGGATTGAATACAACAGTCACCATGCGCACTTTCCACCATGGGAGTAATCTCTCCAACAGTCTACGCTTTGATCGTTATCCAGAGGACCAGTAGTAGTTTCCTATGCACATCTGGAGGCTTTCTGTACACTGTGGACTATCAGAGTGTTGATGAAACACAGAAATTTTATCGGGGTTGAATACAACAGTCTCCTGGCGCAGTTTCCTCCATGGGAGTGATGTCTCAAACAGTCTACGCTTTGATCGTTCCCTGGAAGACCAGTCGTAGTTTCCGATGCACATCTGGAGGCATTCTAAATCTGTGGACTATCAGAGTGTTGATGAAACACAGAAATTGCATCGGGATTGAATACAACAGTCACCATGAGCACTTTCCTCCAAGTTAGTAATGTCTCAAAGAGTCTACGCTTTGATCGTTCCCTGGAAGACCAGTAGTAGTTTCCGATTAACATCTGGAGGCATTCTGTATTCTGTGGGCTATCAGAGTGTTGATGAAACACAGAAATTGCATCCGGATTGAATACAACAGTCACCATGCGCACTATCCTCCATGGGAGTAATGTCTAAACAGTCTACGCTTTGATCGTTCCCTGGAAGACCAGTAGTAGTTTCCGATGAACATCTGGAGGCATTCTGTAATCTGTGGACTACCAGAGTGTTGATGAAACACAGAAATTGCATCGGGATTGAATACAACAGTCACCATGCGCACTTTCCTCCACGGGAGTAATGTCTCTAACAGTCTACGCATTGATCGTTCCCCAGAAGACCAGTAGTAGTTTCCTATGCACATCTAGAGGCTTTCTGTACTCTGTGTACTATCAGAGTGTTGATGAAACACAGAAATTGCATCGCGATTGAATACAACAGTCACCATGCGCACTTTCCTCCATGGGAGTAATGTCTCAAATAGTCTACACTTTGATCGTTCCCTGGAAGACCAGTAGTAGTTTCCGATGCACATCTGGAGGCATTCTGTAATCTGTGGAGTATCGGAGTGTTGATGAAACACAGGAATTGCATCGGGATTGAATACAACAATCACCATGCGCCCTTTCCTCCACGGGAGTAGTGTCTCAAACAGTCTATTCTTTGATCGTTCCCTGGAAGACCAGTAGTAGTTTCCGATGCACATCTGGTGGCATTCTGTAATCTGTGGACTATCAGAGTGTTAAAGAAACACAGAAATTGCATCGGGAATGAATACAACAGTCACCATGCGCACTTTCCTCCACGGGAGGTATGTCTCGAACAGTCTACGCTTTGATCGTTCCCTGGAAGACCAGTAGTAGTTTCCGATGCACATCTGGTGGCATTCTGTAATCTGTGAACTATCAGAGTAATGATGAAACCCAGAAATTGCATCCCGATTGAATACATCACTCACCATGCGCACTTTCCTCCATAAAAGTAATGTCCCAAACAGTCAACGCTTTGATCGTTCCCTGGAAGACCAGTATTATTTTCCGATGCACATTTTGTGGCATTCTGTAATCTGTGGACTATCAGAGTGTTGATGAAACACAGAAATTACAACGGGATTGAATACAACAGTCACCATGCGCACTTTAATCCACGGTAGTAATGTCTCAAACAGTCTACGCTTTGATCGTTCCCTGGAAGACCAGTAGTAGTTTCGATGAACATCTGGCGGCATTCTGTAATCTGTGGACTATCAGAGTGTTGATGAAACACAGAAATTGCATCGGGATTGAATACGACAGTCACCATGCGCACATTCCTCCATGGGAGTAAAGTCTCAAACAGTCTACGCTTGGATCGTTCCCTGGAAGACCAGTAGTAGTTTCCGATGAACATCTGGAGGCATTCTGTAATCTGTGGAATATCAGAGTGTTGATGAAACACAGAAATTGCATCGGGATTGAATACAACAGTCTCCATGCGCAGTTTCCTCCATGGGAGTAATTCTCAAACAGTCTATGCTTAGATCGTTCCCTGTAGGACCAGTAGTAATTTCCGATGCACATCTGGTGGCATTCTGTAATCTGTGGACTATCAGAGTGTTGATGAAACACAGAAATTGCATCGGGAATGAATACAACAGTCACCATGCGCAGTTTCCTCCAGGGAGTAATGTCTCAAACAGTCTACGCTTTGATCGTTCCCTGGAAGACCAGTAGTAGTTTCCGATGCACATCTGGAGAATTTCTGTAATCTGTGGACTATTAGAGTGTTGATGAAACACAGAAATTGCATCGGGATTGAATACAACAGTCGCCATGTGCACATTCCCCCATAAAAGTAATGTCTCAAACAGTCTACGATTTGATCGTTCCCTGGAAGACCAGTAGTAGTTTTCGATGAACATCTGGAGGCATTCTATAATCTATGGACTATCAGAGTGTTGATGAAACACAGAAATTGCCTCGGGATTGAATACAGCAGTCACCATGCGCACTTTCCTCCATTATAGTAATGTCTCAAACAGTCTACGCTTTCATAGTTCCCTGGAAGACCAGTAGTAGTTTTCGATGCACATCTGGAGGCATTCTGTAAAATGTGTAGTATCAGAGTGTTGATGAAACACAGAAATTGCATCCGGATTGAATACAACAGTCACCATGCGCACTTTCCTCCACGGGAGTAATGTCTCAAACAAACTACGATTTGATCGTTCCCTGGAAGACCAGTAGTAGTTTCCGATGCACATCTGGTGGCATTCTGTAATGTGTAGACTATCAGGGTGTTAATGAAACACGGTAATTGCATCGGGATTGAATACAACAGTCACCATGCGCACTATCCTCCATGGGAGTAATGTCTAAACTGTCTACGCTTTGATCGTTCCCTGGAAGACCAGTAGTAGTTTCCGATGCACATCTGGAGGCATCCTGTAAATGTGGGCTATCAGAGTGGTGATGAAACACAGAAATTGCATCCGGATTGAATACAACAGTCACCATGCGCACTTTCCTCCATGGGAGTAATATCACAAACAGTTTACGCTTTGATCGTTCCCTGGTAGACCAGTAGTAGTTTCCAATGAACATCTAAAGGCGTTCTGTAATCTGTGGACTATCAGAGTGTTGATGAAACACAGAAATTGCATCGGGATTGAATACAACAGTCACCATGCGCACTTTCCTAGACGGGAGTAATGTCTCTAACAGTCTACGCTTTGATCGTTCCCCAGAAGACCAGTAGTAGTTTCCTATCCACATCTAGAGGCTTTCTGTACACTGTGGACTGTCAGAGTGTTGATGAAACACAGAAATTGCATCGGGGATGAATACAACAGTCTCCATGCGCAGTTTCCTCCATGGGAGTAATGTCTCAAACAGTCTACGCTTTGATCGTTCCCTGGATGACCAGTAGTAGTTTCCGATGCACATCTGGAGGCTTTCTGTACTCTGTGTACTATCAGAGTGTTGATGAAACACAGATATTGCATCGGGATTGAATACAACAGTCACCATGCGCACTTTCCTCCACGGGAGTATTGTCTCAAACAAACTACGATTTGATCGTTCACTGGAAGACCAGTAGTAGTTTCCGATGCACATCTGGTGGCATTCTGTAATGTGTAGACTATCAGGGTGTTAATGAAACACAGTAATTGCATCGGGATTGTATACAACAGACACCATGCGCACTTTCCTCCATGGGAGTAACCTCTCTAACAGTGTACGCTTTGATCGTTAACCAGAAGACCAGTAGTAGTTTCCTATGCACATCTGGAGGCTTTCTGTACACTGTGGACTATCAGAGTGTTGATGAAACACAGAAATTGCATCGGGGTTGAATACAACAGTCTCCTTGCGCAGTTTCCTCCATGGGAGTAATGTCTCAAACAGTCTACGCTTTGATCGTTCCCTGGAAGACCAGTGGTAGTTTACGATGAACATCTGGAGGCATTCTGTAATCTGTGGACTATCGGAATGTTGATGAAACACAGAATTTGCATGAGGAAAGAAAACGAAAGTAACCATGCGCACTTTCCTCCATTTTAGTAATGTCTCTAAGAGTCCACGTTTTGATCGTTCCCTGGAAGACCAGTAGTAGTTTCCGATGAACATCTGGCGGCATTCTGTAATCTGTGGACTATCAGAGTGTTGATGAAACACAGAAATTGCATCGGGATTGAATACAACAGTCACCATGCGCACTATCCTCCATGGGAGTAATGTCTAATCAGTCTACGCTTTGATCGTTCCCTGGAAGACCAGTAGTAGTTTCCGATGCACATCTGAAGGCATTCTGTAAATGTGGGCTATCAGAGTGTTGATGAAACACAGAAATTGCATCCGGATTGAATACAAGAGTCACCATGCGCACTTTCCTCCATGGGAGTAATGTCTCTAACAGTCTAAGCTTTAATCGTTCCCCAGAAGACCAGTAGTAGTTTCCTATGCACATCTAGAGGCTTTCTGTACACTGTGGACTATCAGAGTGTTGATGAAAGACAGAAATTGCATCGGGGTTGAATACAAGAGTCACCATGCGCAGTGTCCTCCATGGGAGTAATGTCTCAAACAGTCTACGTTTTGATCGTTCCCTGGAAGACCAGTAGTAGTTTACGATGAACATCTGGAGGCATTCTGTAATCTGTGGACTATCAGAATGTTGATGAATCACAGAAATTGCATCGGGATTGAACACAACAGTCACCATGCGCACTTTCCTCCATTTTAGTAATGTCTCTAACAGTCCACGCCTTGATCGTTCCCTGGAAGACCAGTAGTAGTTTCAGAAGCACATCTGGAGGCATTCTGTAATCTGTGGAGTATCAGAGTGTTGATGAAACACAGAAATTGCGTCGGGATTGAATACAACAGTCACCATGCGCACTTTCCTCCAAGGGAGTAGTGTCTCAAACAGTCTATTCTTTGATCGTTCCCTGGAAGACCAGTAGTAGTTTCCGATGAACATCTGGAGGCATTCTGTAATCTGTGGACTATCAGATTGTTGATGAAACACAGAAATTGCATCGGGATTGAATACAACAGTCTCCATGCGCAGTTTCCTCCATGGGAGTAATTCTCAAACAGTCCATGCTTTGATCGTTCCCTGTAAGACCGGTAGTAATTTCCGATGCACATCTGGTGGCATTCTGTAATCTGTGGACTATCAGAGTGTTGATGAAACACAGAAATTGCATCGGGAATGAATACAACAGTCACCATGCGCACTTTCCTCCATGGGAGTAATGTCTCAAATAGTCTACACTTTGATCGTTCCCTGGAAGACCAGTAGTAGTTTCCTATGCACATCTGGAGGCTTGCTGTAATCTGTGGAGTATCAGAGTGTTGATGAAACACAGAAATTGCGTCGGCATTGAATACAACAGTCACCATGCGCACTTTCCTCCAAGGGAGTAGTGTCTCAAACAGTCTATTCTTTGATCGTTCCCTGGAAGACCAGTAGTAGTTTCCGATGCACATCTGGTGGCATTCTGTAATGTGTAGACTATCAGGGTGCTAATGAAACACAGTAATTGCATCGGGATTGTATACAACAGACACCATGCGCACTTTCCTCCATGGGAGTAATCTCTCTAACAGTCTACGCTTTGATCGTTAACCAGAAGACCAGTAGTAGTTTCCTATGCACATCTGGAGGCTTTCTGTACACTGTGGACTATCAGAGTGTTGATGAAACACAGAAATTGCATCGGGGTTGAATACAACAGTCTCCTTGCGCAGTTTCCTCCATGGGAGTAATGTCTCAAAGAGTCTACGCTTTGATCGTTCCCTGGAAGACCAGTAGTAGTTTACGATGAACATCTGGAGGCATTCTGTAATCTGTGGACTATCAGAATGTTGATGAAACACAGAATTTGCATGAGGAAAGAAAACGAAAGTAACCATGCGCACTTTCCTCCATTTTAGTAATGTCTCTAAGAGTCCACGTTTTGATCGTTCCCTGGAAGACCAGTAGTAGTTTCCGATGAACATCTGGCGGCATTCTGTAATCTGTGGACTATCAGAGTGTTGATGAAACACAGAAATTGCATCGTGATTGAATACAAGAGTCACCATGCGCACTTTCCTCCATGGGAGTAATCTCTCTAACAGTCTACGCTTTGATCGTTAACCAGAAGACCAGTAGTAGTTTCCTATGCACATCTGGAGGCTTTCTGTACACTGTGGACTATCAGAGTGTTGATGAAACACAGAAATTGCATCGGGGTTGAATACAACAGTCTCCTTGCGCAGTGTCCTCCATGGGAGTAATGTCTCAAACAGTCTACGCTTTGATCGTTCCCTGGAAGACCAGTAGTAGTTTACGATGAACATCTGGAGGCATTCTGTAATCTGTGGACTATCAGAATGTTGATGAATCACAGAAATTGCATCGGGATTGAACACAACAGTCACCATGCGCACTTTCCTCCATTTTAGTAATGTCTCTAACAGTCCACGTCTTGTTCGTTCCCTGGAAGACCAGTAGTAGTTTCAGAAGCACATCTGGAGGCATTCTGTAATCTGTGGAGTATCATAGTGTTGATGAAACACAGAAATTGCGTCGGGATTGAATACAACAGTCACCATGCGCACTTTCCTCCAAGGGAGTAGAGTCTCAAACAGTCTATTCTTTGATCGTTCCCTGGAAGAACAGTAGTAGTTTCCGATGAACATCTGGAGGCATTCTGTAATCTCTGGACTATCAGATTGTTGATGAAACACAGAAATTGCGTCGGGATTGAATACAACAGTCTCCATGCGCAGTTTCCTCCATGGGAGTAATTCTCAAACAGTCCATGCTTTGATCGTTCCCTGTAAGACCGGTAGTAATTTCCGATGCACATCTGGTGGCATTCTGTAATCTGTGGACTATCAGAGTGTTGATGAAACACAGAAATTGCATCGGGAATGAATACAACAATCACCATGCGCACTTTCCTCCATGGGAGTAATGTCTCAAATAGTCTACACTTTGATCGTTCCCTGGAAGACCAGTAGTAGTTTCCTATGCACATCTGGAGGCTTTCTGTAATCTGTGGAGTATCAGAGTGTTGATGAAACACAGAAATTGCGTCGGCATTGAATACAACAGTCACCATGCGCACTTTCCTCCAAGGGAGTAGTGTCTCAAACAGTCTATTCTTTGATCGTTCCCTGGAAGACCAGTAGTAGTTTCCGATGAACATCTGGAGGCATTCTGTAATCTGTGGACTATCAGAGTGTTGATGAAACACAGAAATTGCATTGGGATTGAATACAACAGTCACCATGCGCACTTTCCTCCATGGGAGTAATGTCTCAAACAAACTACGATTTGATCGTTCCCTGGAAGTCCAGTGGTAGTTTCCGATGCACATCTGGTGGCATTCTGTAATGTGTAGACTATCAGGGTGTTAATGAAACACAGTAATTGCATCGGGATTGAATACAACAGTCACCATGCGCACTTTCCTCCATGGGAGTAATCTCTCTAACAGTCTACGCTTTGATCGATCCCCAGAAGACCAGTAGTAGTTTCCTATGCACATCTGGAGGCTTTCTATACACTGTGGACTATCAGAGTGTTGATGAAACACAGAAATTGCATCGGGGTTGAATACAACAGTCTCCTTGCGCAGTTTCCTCCATGGGAGTAATGTCTCAAACAGTCTACGCTTTGATCGTTCCCTGGAAGAACAGTAGTAGTTTCCGATGCACATCTGGGGCTTTCTGTAATCTGTGGACTATCAGAGTGTTGATGAAACACAGAAATTGCATCGGGATTGAATACAACAGTCAACATGCGCACTTTCCTCCATAAAAGTAATGTCTCAAACAGTCTACGTTTTGATCGTTCCCTGGAAGACCAGTAGTAGTTTCCGATGCACATCTGGAGGAATTCTGTAATCTGTGGACTATCAGAGTGTTGATGAAACCCAGAAATTGCATCCCGATTGAATACAACAGTCACCATGCGCACTTTCCTCCATGGGAGTAATGTCTCCAATAGTCTACACTTTGATCGTTCCCTGGAAGACCAGTAGTAGTTTCCGATGAAAATCTGGAGCCATTCTGTAATGTGTAGACTATCGGGGTGTTGATGAAACACAGTAATTGCATCGGGATTGAATACAACAGTCACCATACGCATATTCCTAATTAAAAGTAATGTCTCAAACAGTCTACGATTTGATCGTTCCCTGGAAGACCAGTAGTAGTTTCCGATGCATATCTGGAGGCATTCTGAAATCTGTGGACTATCAGAGTGTTGATGAGACACAGAAATTGTCTCGGGATTGAATACAACAGTCACCATGTGCACTTTCCTCCATGGGAGTAATGTCTCTAACAGTCTACGCTTTGATCGTTCCCCAGAAAACCAGTAGTAGTTTCCTATGCACATCTAGAGGCTTTCTGTACACTGTGGACTATCAGAGTGTTGATGAAAGACAGAAATTGCATCGGGGTTGAATACAAGAGTCACCATGCGCAGTGTCCTCCATGGGAGTAATGTCTCAAACAGTCTACGCTTTGATCGTTCCCTGGAAGACCAGTAGTAGTTTACGATGAACATCTGGAGGCATTCTGTAATCTGTGGACTATCAGAATGTTGATGAAACACAGAAATTGCATCGGGATTGAACACAACAGTCACCATGCGCACTTTCCTCCATTTTAGTAATGTCTCTAACAGTCCACGCTTTGATCGTTCCCTGGAAGACCAGTAGTAGTTTCCGAAGCACATCTGGAGGCTTTCTTTACTCTGTGGACTATCAGAGTGTTGATGAAACACAGAAATGGCATCGGGATTGAATACAACAGTCACCATGCGCACTTTCCTCCATGGGAGTAATGTCTCAAATAGTCTACACTTTGATCGTTCCCTGGAAGACCAGTAGTAGTTTCCGATGCACATCTGGAGGCATTCTGTAATCTGTGGAGTATCAGAGTGTTGATGAAACACAGAAATTGCGTCGGGATTGAATACAACAGTCACCATGCGCACTTTCCTCCAAGGGACTTGTGTCTCAAACAGTCTATTCTTTGATCGTTCCCTGGAAGACCAGTAGTAGTTTCCGATGCTCATCTGGTGGCATTCTGTAATGTGTAGACTATCGGGGTGTTGATGAAACACAGTAATTGCATCGGGATTGAATACAACAGTCAACATGCGCATATTCCTCCTTAAAAGTAATGTCTCAAACAGTCTACGCTTTGATCGTTCCCTGGAAGACCAGTAGTAGTTTCCGATGCATATCTGGAGGCATTCTGTAAATGTGGGCTATCAGAGTGTTGATGAAACACAGAAATTGCATCCGGATTGAATACAACAGTCACCATGCTCACTTTCCTCCATTCTAGTAATGTCTCTAACAGTCCACGCTTTGATCGTTCCCTGGAAGACCAGTAGTAGTTTCTGAAGCACATCTGGAGGATTTCTGTACTCTGTGGACTATCAGAGTGTTGATGAAACACAGAAATTGCATCGCGATTGAATACAACAGTCACCATGCGCACTTTCCTAGATGGGAGTAATGTCTCAAATAGTCTACACTTTGATCGTTCCCTGGAAGACCAGTAGTAGTTTCCGATGCACATCTGGTAGCATTCTGTAAATTGTGGCCTATGAGAGTGTTGATGAAACACAGAAATTGCATCGGGATTGAATACAACAGTCGCCATGCGCACAATCCCCCATAAAAGTAATGTCTCAAACAGTCTACGATTTGATCGTTCCCTGGAAGACCAGTAGTAGTTTCCGATGAACATCTGGAGGCATTCTGTAATCTATGGACTATCAGAGTGTTGATGAAACACAGAAATTGCATCGGGATTGAATACAACAGTCACCATGCGCACTTTCCTCCATTGGAGTAATGTCTCATACAGTCTACGCTTTCATAGTTCCCTGGAAGACCAGTAGTAGTTTTCGATGCACATCTGGAGGCATTCTGTAAAATGTGGACTATCAGAGTGTTGATGAAACACAGAAATTGCATCGGGATTGAATACAACAGTCAACATGCGCACTTTCCTCCATAAAAGTAATGTCTCAAACAGTCTACGCTTTGATCGTTCCCTGGAAGACTAGCAGTAGTTTCCGGTGCACATCTGGAGGCATTCAGTAATCTATGGACTATCAGAGTGTTGATGAAACACAGAAATTGCATCGGGATTGAATACAACAGTCACCATGCGCACTTTCCTCCATTGGAGTAATGTCTCATACAGTCTACGCTTTCATAGTTCCCTGGAAGACCAGTAGTAGTTTTCGATGCACATCTGGAGGCATTCTGTAAAATGTGGACTATCAGAGTGTTGATGAAACACAGAAATTGCATCGGGATTGAATACAACAGTCAACACGCGCACTTTCCTCCATAAAAGTAATGTCTCAAACAGTCTACGCTTTGATCGTTCCCTGGAAGACTAGCAGTAGTTTCCGATGCACATCTGGAGGCATTCTGTAATCTGTGGACTATCAGAGTGTTGATGAAACACAGAAATTGCATCTCGATTGAATACAACACTCACCATGCGCACTTTCCTCCATGGGAGTAATGTCCCAAACAGTCAACGTTTTGATCGTTCCCTGGAAGACCAGTAGTAGTTTCCGATGCACATCTGGTGGCATTCTGTAACCTGTGGACTATCAGAGAGTTGATGAAACACAGAAATTGCGTCGGGAATGAATACAACAGTCACCATGCGCAGTTTCCTCCATGGGAGTAATGTCTCAAACAGTCTACGCTTTGATCGTTCCCTGGAAGACCAGTAGTAGTTTCCGATACACATCTGGGGGCTTTCTGTAATCTGTGGACTATCAGAGTGTTGATGAGACACAGAAATTGTCTCGGGATTGAATACAACAGTCACCATGCGCACTTTCCTCCATGGGAGTAATGTCTCTAACAGTCTACGCTTTGATCGTTCCCCAGAAGACTAGTAGTAGTTTCCTATGCACATCTGGAGGCTTTCTGTACACTGTGGACTATCAGAGGGTTGATGAAACTCAGAAATTGCATCGGGGTTGAATGCAACAGTCTCCATGCCCAGTTTCCTCCATGGGAGTAATGTCTCAAACAGTCTACGCATTGATCGTTCCCTGGAAGACCAGTAGTAGTTTAGGATGTACATCTGGAGGCATTCTGTAATCTGTGGACTATCAGAGCGTTGATGAAACACAGATATTGCAACGGGATTGAATACAACACTCACCATGCGCACTTTCCTCCATGGTAGTGATGTCTCAAGCAGGCTACGCTTTGATCGTTCCCTGGAAGACCAGTAGTAGTTTCCGATGAACATCTGGCGGCATTCTGTAACCTGTGGACTATCAGAGTGTTGATGAAACACAGAAATTGCATCGGGATTGAATACAACAGTCTCCATGCGCAGTTACCTCCATTGGAGTAATGTCTCAAACATTCTACGCTTTGATCGTTCCCTAGAAGAACAGTAGTAGTTTCCGATACACATCTGGGGGCTTTCTGTAATCTGTGGACTATCAGAATGTTGATGAAACACAGAAATTGCATCGGGATTGAACAAAACAGTCACCATGCGCACTTTCCTCCATTCTAGTAATGTCTCTAACAGTCCACGCTTTGATCGTTCCCTGGAAGACCAGTAGTAGTTTCCGAAGCACATCTGGGGGCTTTCTGTACTCTGTGGACTATCAGAGTGTTGATGAAACACAGAAATTGCATCGGGAATGAATAGAACAGTCACCATGCGCACTTTCATCCACGGGAGGTATGTCTCGTACAGTCTACGCTTTGATCGAATCCTGGAAGACCAGTAGTAGTTTCCGATGCACATCTGGTAGCATTCTGTAATCTGTGGCCTATCAGAGTGTTGATGAAACACAGAAATTGCATCGGGATTATATACAACAGTCACCATGCGCACTTTCCAACATGGGAGTAATTCTCAAACAGTCTACGCTTTGATCGTTCCCTGTAAGACCAGTAGTAGTTTCCCATGCACATATGGAGGCATTCTGTAATCTGTGGACTATTAGAGTGTTGATGAAACACAGAAATTGCATCGGGATTGAATACAACAGTCGCCATGCGCACAATCCCCCATAAAAGTAATGTCTCAAACAGTCTACGATTTGATCGTTCCCTGGAAGACCAGTAGTAGTTTCCGATGAACATCTGGAGGCATTCTGTAATCTATGGACTATCAGAGTGTTGATGAAACACAGAAATTGCATCGGGATTGAATACAACAGTCACCATGCGCAGTTTCCTCCATGGGAGTAATGTCTCAAACAGTCTACGCTTTGATCGTTCCCCAGAAGACTAGTAGTAGTTTCCTATGCACATCTGGAAGCTTTCTGTACACTGTGGACAATCAGAGTGTTGATGAAACTCAGAAATTGCATGGGGGTTGAATACAACAGTCTCCATGCCCAGTTTCCTCCATGGGAGTAATGTCTCAAACAGTCTACGCTTTGATCGTTCCCTGGAAGACCAGTAGTAGTTTACGATGTACATCTGGATGCATTCTGTAATCTGTGGTCTATCAGAGCGTTGATGAAACACAGAAATTGCAACGGGATTGAATACAACACTCACCATGCGCACTTTCCTCCATGGTAGTGATGTCTCAAGCAGGCTACGCTTTGATCGTTCCCTGGAAGACCAGTAGTAGTTTCCGATGAACATCTGGCAGCATTCTGTAACCTGTGGACTATCAGAGTGTTGATGAAGCACAGAAATTGCATCGGGATTGAATACAACAGTCTCAATGCGCAGTTACCTCCATTGGAGTAATGTCTCAAACATTCTACGCTTTGATCGTTCCCTAGAAGAACAGTAGTAGTTTCCGATACACATCTGGGGGCTTTCTGTAATCTGTGGACTATCAGAGTGTTGATGAGACACAGAAATTGTCTCGGGATTGAATACAACAGTCACCATGCGCACTTTCCTCCATGGGAGTAATGTCTCTAACAGTCTACGCTTTGAGCGTTCCCCAGAAGACTAGTAGTAGTTTCATATGCACATCTGGATGCTTTCTGTACACTGTGGACTATCAGAGTGTTGATGAAACTCAGAAATTGCTTCGGGGTTGAATACAACAGTCTCCATGCCCAGTTTCCTCCATGGGAGTAATGTCTCATACAGTCTACGCTTTGATCGTTCCCTGGAAGACCAGTAGTAGTTTACGATGTACATCTGGAGGCATTCTGTAATCTGTGGACTATCAGAGCGTTGATGAAACACAGAAATTGCAACGGGATTAAATACAACACTCACCATGCGCACTTTCCTCCATGGTAGTGATGTCTCAAGCAGGCTACGCTTTGATCGTTCCCTGGAAGACCAGTAGTAGTTTCCGATGAACATCTGGCGGCATTCTGTAACCTGTGGACTATCAGAGTGTTGATGAAACACAGAAATTGCATCGGGATTGAATACAACAGTCTCCATGCGCAGTTACCTCCATTGGAGTAATGTCTCAAACATTCTACGCTTTGATCGTTCCCTAGAAGAACAGTAGTAGTTTCCGATGAACATCTGGAGGCATTCTATAATCTGTGGTCTATTAGAGTGTTCATGAAACACAGAAATGCCGTCGGGATTGAATACAACAGTCGCCATGCGCACATTCCCCCATAAAAGTAATGTCTCAAACAGTCTACGCTTTGATCGTTCCCTGGAAGACCAGTAGTAGATTCCGATGCACATCTGGAAGCTATCTTTAATCTGTGGACTATCAGAGTGTTGATGAAACACAGAAATTGCATCGGGATTGAATACAACAGTCACCATGCGCACTTTCCTGCATTTTAGTAATGTCTCTAACAGTCCACGCTTTGATCGTTCCCTGGAAGACTAGTAGTAGTTTCCGGTACACATCTGGAGGCTTTCTGTACTCTGTGGACTATCAGAGTGTTGATGAAACACAGAAATTGCATCGCGATTGAATACAACAGTCACCATGCGCAAGTTCCTCCACGGGAGTAGTGTCTCAAACAGTCTATATTTTGATCGTTCCCTGGAAGACCATTAGTAGTTTCCGATGCACATCTGGTGGCATTCTGTAATCTGTGGACTATCAGAGTGTTAAAGAAACACATAAATTGCATCGGGAATGAATACAAAAGTCACCATGCACACTTTCCTCCATGGGAGGTATGTCTCGAACAGTCTACGCTTTGATCGTTCCCTGGAAGGCCAGTAGTAGTTTCCGATGCACATCTGGTGGCATTCTGTAATCTGTGGGCTATCAGAGTGTTGATGAAACACAGAAATTGCATCGGGATTGAATACAACAGTCACCATTCGCACTTTCCTCCATGGGAGTAATTCTCAAACACTCTATGCTTTGATCGTTCCCTGTAAGACCAGTAGTAGTTTCCGATGCACATCTGGAGGCATTCTGTAATCTGTGGACTATTAGAGTGTTGATGAAACACAGAAAATGCATCGGGATTGAATACAAAAGTCGCCATGCGCACATTCCCAAATAAAAATAATGTCTCAAACAGTCTACGATTTGATCGTTCCCTGGAAGACCAGTAGTAGTTTCCGATGAACATCTGGAGGCATACTGTTATCTATGGACTATCAGAGTGTTGATGAAACACAGAAATTGCATCGGGATTGAATACAACAGTCACCATGCGCACTTTCCTCCATTGGAGTAATGTCTCAAACAGTCTACGTTTCATTGTTCCCTGGAAGACCGGTATTAGTTTTCGATGCACATCTGGAGGCATTCTGAAAATGTGGACTATCAGAGTGTTGATGAAACACAGAAATTGCATCCGGATTGAATACAACATTCACCATGCGCACTTTCCTCCACGGGAGTAATGTCTCAAACAAACTACGATTTGATCGTTCCCTGGAAGACCAGTAGTAGTTTCCGATGCACATCTGGTGGCATTCTGTAATGTGTAGACTATCAGGGTGTTGATGAAACACAGAAATTGCATCGGGATTGAGTACAACGGTCACCATGCGCACTTTCCTCCATGGGAGTAATGTCTCTAACAGTCTACGCTTTGATCGTTCCCCAGAAGACCAGTAGTAGTTTCCTATGCACATCTAGAGGCTTTCTGTACACTGTGGACTATCAGAGTGTTGATGAAAGACAGAAATTGCATCGGGGTTGAATACAAGAGTCACCATGCGCAGTGTCCTCCATGGGAGTAATGTCTCAAACAGTCTACGCTTTGATCGTTCCCTGGAAGACCAGTAGTAGTTTACGATGAACATCTGGAGGCATTCTGTAATCTGTGGACTATCAGAACGTTGATGAAACACAGAAATTGCATCGGGATTGAACACAACAGTCACCATGCGCTCTTTCCTCCATTTTAGTAATGTCTCTAACAGTCCACGCTTTGATCGTTCCCTGGAAGACCAGTAGTAGTTTCCGAAGCACATCTGGAGGCTTTCTTTACTCTGTGGACTATCAGAGTGTTGATGAAACACAGAAATTGCATCGCGATTGTATACAACAGTCACCATGCGCACTTTCCTCCATGGGAGTAATGTCTCAAATAGTCTACACTTTGATCGTTCCCTGGAAGACCAGTAGTAGTTTCCGATGCACATGTGGAGGCATTCTGTAATCTGTGGAGTATCAGAGTGTTGATGAAACACAGACATTGCGTCGGGATTGAATACAACAGCCACCATGCGCACTTTCCTCCAAGGGAGTAGTGTCTCAAACAGTCTATTCTTTGACCGTTCCCTGGAAGACCAGTAGTAGTTTCCGATGCTCATCTGGTGGCATTCTGTAATGTGTAGACTATCAGAATGTTGATGAAACACAGAAATTGCATCGGGATTGAATACAACAGTCACCATTCGCACTTTCCTCCATGGGAGTAATTCTCAAACAGTCTATGCTTTGATCGTTCCCTGTAAGACCAGTAGTAGTTTCCGATGCACATCTGGAGGCATTCTGAAATCTGTGGACTATTAGAGTGTTGATGAAACACAGAAATTGCATCGGGATTGAATACAACAGTCGCCATGCGCACAATCCCCCATAAAAGTAATGTCTCAAACAGTCTACGATTTGATCGTTCCCTGGAAGACCAGTAGTAGTTTCCGATGAACATCTGGAGGCATTCTGTAATCTACGGACTATCAGAGTGTTGATGAAACACAGAAATTGCATCGGGATTGAATACAACAGTCACCATGCGCACTTTCCTCCATTGGAGTAATGTCTCATACAGTCTACGCTTTCATAGTTCCCTGGAAGACCAGTAGTAGTTTTCGATGCACATCTGGAGGCATTCTGTAAAATGTGGACTATCAGAGTGTTGATGAAACACAGAAATTGCATCGGGATTGAATACAACAGTCAACATGCGCACTTTCCTCCATATAAGTAATGTCTCAAACAGTCTACCCTTTAATCGTTCCCTGGAAGACCAGTAGTAGTTTCCTATGCACATCTAGAGGCTTTCTGTACACTGTGGACTATCAGAGTGTTGATGAAAGACAGAAATTGCATCGGGGTTGAATACAAGAGTCACCATGCGCAGTGTCCTCCATGGGAGTAATGTCTCAAACAGTCTACGCTTGGATCGTTCCCTGGAAGACCAGTAGTAGTTTACGATGAACATCTGGAGGCATTCTGTAATCTGTGGACTATCAGAATGTTGATGAAACACAGAAATTGCATCGGGATTGAACACAACAGTCACCATGCGCACTTTCCTCCATTTTAGTAATGTCTCTAACAGTCCACGCTTTGATCGTTTCCTGGAAGACCAGTAGTAGTTTCCGAAGCACATCTGGATGCTTTCTGTAATCTGTGGACTATCAGTGTGTTGATGAAACACAGAAATTGCGTCGGGATTGAATACAACAGCCACCATGCGCACTTTCCTCCAAGGGAGTAGTGTCTCAAACAGTCTATTCTTTGACCGTTCCCTGGAAGACCAGTAGTAGTTTCCGATGCTCATCTGGTGGCATTCTGTAATGTGTAGACTATCGGGGTGTTGATGAAACACAGTAATTGCATCGGGATTGAGTACAACAGTCACCATGCGCATATTCCTCCTTAAATGTAATGTCTCAAACAGTCTACGCTTTGATCGTTCCCTGGAAGACCAGTAGTAGTTTCCGATGCACATCTGGAGGCATTCTGAAATCTGTGGACTATCAGAGTGTTGATGAAACACAGAAATTGCATCGGGATTGAACACAACAGTCACCATGCGCAGTTTCCTCCACGGGAGTAATGTCTCAAACAAACAACGATTTGATCGTTCCCTGGAAGACCAGTAGTAGTTTCCGATGCACATCTGGTGGCATTCTGTAATGTGTAGACTATCAGGGTGTTAATGAAACACAGAAATTGCATCGGGATTGAATACAAGAGTCAACATGCGCACTTTCCTTCATAAAAGTAATGTCTCAAACAGTCTACGCTTGGATCGTTCCCTGAAGACCAGTAGTAGTTTACGATGAACATCTGGAGGCGTTCTGTAATCTGTGGACTATCAGAATGTTGATGAAACACAGAAATTGCATCGGGATTGAACACAACAGTCACCATGCGCACTTTCCTCCATTTTAGTAATGTCTCTAACAGTCCACGCTTTGATCGTTTCCTGGAAGACCAGTAGTAGTTTCCGAAGCACATCTGGATGCTTTCTGTAATCTGTGGACTATCAGAGTGTTGATGAAACACAGAAATTGCGTCGGGATTGAATACAACAGTCACCATGCGCACTTTCCTCCAAGGGAGTGGTGTCTCAAACAGGCTATTCTTTGATCGTTCCCTGGAAGACCAGTAGTAGTTTCAGATGCTCATCTGGTGGCATTCTGTAATGTGTAGGCTATCGGGGTGTTGATGAAACACAGTAATTGCATCGGGATTGAGTACAACAGTCACCATGCGCATATTCCTCCTTAAAAGTAATGTCTCAAACAGTCTACGCTTTGAACGTTCCCTGGAAGACCAGTAGTAGTTTCCGATGCACATCTGGAGGCATTCTGAAATCTGTGGACTATCAGAGTGTTGATGAAACACAGAAATTGCATCGGGATTGAATACAACAGTCACCATGCGCACTGTCCTCCATGGGTGTAATGTCTAATCAGTCTACGCTTTGATCGTTCCCTGGAAGACCAGTAGTAGTTTCCGATGCACATCTGGAGGCATTCTGTAAATGTGGGCTATCAGAGTGTTGATGAAACACAGAAATTGCATCCGGATTGAATACAACAGTCACCATGCGCACTTTCCTCCATGGGAGTAATGTCTCTAACAGTCTACGCTATGATCGTTCCCCAGAAGACTAGTAGTAGTTTCCTATGCACATCTAGAGGCTTTCTGTACACTGTGGACTATCAGAGTGTTGATGAAAGACAGAAATTGCATCGGGGTTGAATACAAGCGTCACCATGCGCAGTGTCCTCCATGGGAGTAATGTCTCAAACAGTCTACGCTTTGATCGTTCCCTGGAAGACCAGTAGTAGTTTACGATGAACGTCTGGAGGCTTTCTGTAATCTGTGGACTATCAGAATGTTGATGAAACACAGAAATTGCATCGGGATTGAACAAAACAGTCACAATGCGCACTTTCCTCCATTCTAGTAATGTCTCTAACAGTCCACGATTTGATCGTTCCCTGGAAGACCAGTAGTAGTTTCCGAAGCACATCTGGAGGCTTTCTGTACTCTGTGGACTATCAGAGTGTTGATGAAACACAGAAATTGCATCGCGATTAAATACAACAGTCACCATGCGCACTTTCCTATTTGGGAGTAATGTCTCAAATAGTCTACACTTTGATCGTTCCCTGGAAGACCAGTAGTAGTTTCCGATGCACATCTGGAGGCATTCTGTAATCTGTGGAGTATCAGAGTGTTGATGAAACACAGACATTGCGTCAGGATTGAATACAACAGTCACCATGCGCACTTTCCTCTAAGGGAGTAGTGTCTCAAACAGTCTATTCTTTGCTAGTTCCCTGGAAGACCAGTAGTAGTTTCCGATGCACATCTGGTGGCATTCTGTAATCTGTGGACTATCAGAGTGTTAAAGAAACACAGGAATTGCATCGGGAATGAATACAAGAGTCATTATGCGCACTTTCCTCCACGGGAGGTATGTCTCGTACAGTCTACGCTTTGATCGTTCCCTGGAAGACCAGTAGTAGTTTCCGATGCACATCTGGTAGCATTCTGTAATCTGTGGCCTATCAGAGTGTTGATGAATACAACAGTCACCATGCGCACTTTCCTCCATGGGAGTAATTCTCAAACAGTCTACACTTTGATCGTTGCCTGTAAGACCAGTAGTAGTTTCCCATGCACATATGGAGGCATTCTGTAATCTGTGGACTATTAGTGTGTTGATGAAACACAGAAATTGCATCGGGATTGAATACAACAGTCGCCATGCGCACAATCCCCCATAAAAGTAATGTCTCAAACAGTCTACGATTTGATCGTTCCCTGGAAGACCAGTAGTAGTTTCCGATGAACATCTGGAGGCATTCTGTAATCTATGGACTATCAGAGTGTTGATGAAACACAGAAATTGCATCGGGATTACATACAACAGTCACCATGCGCACTTTCCTCCAATGGAGTAATGTCTCATACAGTCTACGCTTTCATAGTTCCCTGGAAGACCAGTAGTAGTTTTTGATGCACATCTGGAGGCATTCTGTAATATGGGGACTATCAGAGTGTTGATGAAACACAGAAATTGCATCGGGATTGAATACAACAGTCAACATTCGCACTTTCCTCCATAAAAGTAATGTCTCAAACAGTCTACGCTTTGATCGATCCCTGGAAGACCAGTAGTAGTTTCCTATGCACATCTAGAGGCTTTCTGTACACTGTGGACTATCAGAGTGTTGATGAAAGACAGAAATTGCATCGTGGTTGAATACAAGAGTCACCATGCGCAGTGTCCTCCATGGGAGTAATGTCTCAAACAGTCTACGCTTGGATCGTTCCCTGGAAGACCAGTAGTAGTTTACGATGAATATCTGGAGGCATTCTGTAATCTGTGGACTATCAGAATGTTGATGAAACACAGAAATTGCATCGGGATTGAACACAACAGTCACCATGCGCACTTTCCTCCAAGGGAGTAGTGTCTCAAACAGTCTATTCTTTGATCGTTCCCTGGAAGACCAGTAGTAGTTTCCGATGCTCATCTGCTGGCATTCTGTAATGTGTAGACTATCGGGGTGTTGATGAAACACAGTAATTGCATCGGGATTGAGTACAACAGTCACCATGCGCATATTCCTCCTTAAAAGTAATGTCTCAAACAGTCTACGCTTTGAACGTTCCCTGGAAGACCAGTAGTAGTTTCCGATGCACATCTGGAGGCATTCTGAAATCTGTGGACTATCAGAGTGTTGATGAAACACAGAAATTGCATCGGGATTGAATACAACAGTCACCATGCGCACTGTCCTCCATGGGTGTAATGTCTAATCAGTCTACGCTTTGATCGTTCCCTGGAAGACCAGTAGTAGTTTCCGATGCACATCTGGAGGCATTCTGTAAATGTGGGCTATCAGAGTGTTGATGAAACACAGAAATTGCATCCGGATTGAATACAACAGTCACCATGCGCACTTTCCTCCATGGGAGTAATGTCTCTAACAGTCTACGCTATGATCGTTCCCCAGAAGACTAGTAGTAGTTTCCTATGCACATCTAGAGGCTTTCTGTACACTGTGGACTATCAGAGTGTTGATGAAAGACAGAAATTGCATCGGGGTTGAATACAAGCGTCACCATGCGCAGTGTCCTCCATGGGAGTAATGTCTCAAACAGTCTACGCTTTGATCGTTCCCTGGAAGACCAGTAGTAGTTTACGATGAACGTCTGGAGGCTTTCTGTAATCTGTGGACTATCAGAATGTTGATGAAACACAGAAATTGCATCGGGATTGAACAAAACAGTCACAATGCGCACTTTCCTCCATTCTAGTAATGTCTCTAACAGTCCACGATTTGATCGTTCCCTGGAAGACCAGTAGTAGTTTCCGAAGCACATCTGGAGGCTTTCTGTACTCTGTGGACTATCAGAGTGTTGATGAAACACAGAAATTGCATCGCGATTAAATACAACAGTCACCATGCGCACTTTCCTATTTGGGAGTAATGTCTCAAATAGTCTACACTTTGATCGTTCCCTGGAAGACCAGTAGTAGTTTCCGATGCACATCTGGAGGCATTCTGTAATCTGTGGAGTATCAGAGTGTTGATGAAACACAGACATTGCGTCAGGATTGAATACAACAGTCACCATGCGCACTTTCCTCTAAGGGAGTAGTGTCTCAAACAGTCTATTCTTTGCTAGTTCCCTGGAAGACCAGTAGTAGTTTCCGATGCACATCTGGTGGCATTCTGTAATCTGTGGACTATCAGAGTGTTAAAGAAACACAGGAATTGCATCGGGAATGAATACAAGAGTCATTATGCGCACTTTCCTCCACGGGAGGTATGTCTCGTACAGTCTACGCTTTGATCGTTCCCTGGAAGACCAGTAGTAGTTTCCGATGCACATCTGGTAGCATTCTGTAATCTGTGGCCTATCAGAGTGTTGATGAATACAACAGTCACCATGCGCACTTTCCTCCATGGGAGTAATTCTCAAACAGTCTACACTTTGATCGTTGCCTGTAAGACCAGTAGTAGTTTCCCATGCACATATGGAGGCATTCTGTAATCTGTGGACTATTAGTGTGTTGATGAAACACAGAAATTGCATCGGGATTGAATACAACAGTCGCCATGCGCACAATCCCCCATAAAAGTAATGTCTCAAACAGTCTACGATTTGATCGTTCCCTGGAAGACCAGTAGTAGTTTCCGATGAACATCTGGAGGCATTCTGTAATCTATGGACTATCAGAGTGTTGATGAAACACAGAAATTGCATCGGGATTACATACAACAGTCACCATGCGCACTTTCCTCCAATGGAGTAATGTCTCATACAGTCTACGCTTTCATAGTTCCCTGGAAGACCAGTAGTAGTTTTTGATGCACATCTGGAGGCATTCTGTAATATGGGGACTATCAGAGTGTTGATGAAACACAGAAATTGCATCGGGATTGAATACAACAGTCAACATTCGCACTTTCCTCCATAAAAGTAATGTCTCAAACAGTCTACGCTTTGATCGATCCCTGGAAGACCAGTAGTAGTTTCCTATGCACATCTAGAGGCTTTCTGTACACTGTGGACTATCAGAGTGTTGATGAAAGACAGAAATTGCATCGTGGTTGAATACAAGAGTCACCATGCGCAGTGTCCTCCATGGGAGTAATGTCTCAAACAGTCTACGCTTGGATCGTTCCCTGGAAGACCAGTAGTAGTTTACGATGAATATCTGGAGGCATTCTGTAATCTGTGGACTATCAGAATGTTGATGAAACACAGAAATTGCATCGGGATTGAACACAACAGTCACCATGCGCACTTTCCTCCAAGGGAGTAGTGTCTCAAACAGTCTATTCTTTGATCGTTCCCTGGAAGACCAGTAGTAGTTTCCGATGCTCATCTGCTGGCATTCTGTAATGTGTAGACTATCGGGGTGTTGATGAAACACAGTAATTGCATCGGGATTGAGTACAACAGTCACCATGCGCATATTCCTCCTTAAAAGTAATGTCTCAAACAGTCTACGCTTTGATCGTTCCCTGGAAGACCAGTAGTAGTTTCCGATGCACATCTGGAGGCATTCTGAAATCTGTGGACTATCAGAGTGTTGATGAAACACAGAAATTGCATCGGGATTGAATACAACAGTCACCATGCGCACTATCCTCCATGGGTGTAATGTCTAATCAGTCTAAGTTTTGATCGTTCCCTGAAAGACCAGTAGTAGTTTCCGATGCACATCTGGAGGCATTCTGTAAATGTGGGCTATCAGAGTGTTGATGAAACACAGAAATTGCATTCGGATTGAATACAACAGTCACCATGCGCACTTTCCTCCATGGAAGTAATGTCTCTAACAGTCTACGCTATGATCGTTCCCCAGAAGACCAGTAGTAGTTTCCTATGCACATCTAGAGGCTTTCTGTACACTGTGGACTATCAGAGTGTTGATGAAAGACAGAAATTGCATCGGGGTTGAATACAAGAGTCACCATGCGCAGTGTCCTCCATGGGAGTAATGTCTCAAACAGTCTACGCTTGGATCGTTCCCTGGAAGACCAATAGTAGTTTACGATGAACATCTGGAGGCATTCTGTAATCTGTGGACTATCAGAATGTTGATAAAACACAGAAATTGCATCGGGATTGAACACAACAGTCACCATGCGCACTTTCCTCCATTTTAGTAATGTCTCTAACAGTCCACGCTTTGATCGTTTCCTGGAAGACCAGTAGTAGTTTCCGAAGCACATCTGGATGCTTTCTGTAATCTGTGGACTATTAGTGTGTTGATGAAACACAGCAATTGCATCGGGATTGAATACAACAGTCGCCATGCGCACAATCCCCCATAAAAGTAATGTCTCAAACAGTCTACGATTTGATCGTTCCCTGGAAGACCAGTAGTAGTTTCCGATGAACATCTGGAGGCATTCTGTAATCTATGGACTATCAGAGTGTTGATGAAACACAGAAATTGCATCGGGATTACATACAACAGTCACCATGCGCACTTTCCTCCATTGGAGTAATGTCTCATACAGTCTACGCTTTCATAGTTCCCTGGAAGACCAGTAGTAGTTTTTGATGCACATCTGGAGGCATTCTGTAATCTGTGGACTATCAGAATGTTGATAAAACACAGAAATTGCATCGGGATTGAACACAACAGTCACCATGCGCACTTTCCTCCATTTTAGTAATGTCTCTAACAGTCCACGCTTTGATCGTTTCCTGGAAGACCAGTAGTAGTTTCCGAAGCACATCTGGATGCTTTCTGTAATCTGTGGACTATCAGAGTGTTGATGAAACACAGAAATTGCGTCGGGATTGAATACAACAGTCACCATGCGCACTTTCCTCCAAGGGAGTAGTGTCTCAAACAGTCTATTCTTTGATCGTTCCCTGGAAGACCAGTAGTAGTTTCCGATGCTCATCTGCTGGCATTCTGTAATGTGTAGACTATCGGGGTGTTGATGAAACACAGTAATTGCATCGGGATTGAGTACAACAGTCACCATGCGCATATTCCTCCTTAAAAGTAATGTCTCAAACAGTCTACGCTTTGATCGTTCCCTGGAAGACCAGTAGTAGTTTCCGATGCACATCTGGAGGCATTCTGAAATCTGTGGACTATCAGAGTGTTGATGAAACACAGAAATTGCATCCGGATTGAATACAACATTCACCATGCGCACTTTCCTCCACGGGAGTAATGTCTCAAACAAACCACGATTTGATCGTTCCCTGGAAGACCAGTAGTAGTTTCCGATGCACATCTGGTGGCATTCTGTAATGTGTAGACTATCAGGGTGTTGATGAAACACAGAAATTGCATCGGGATTGAGTACAACGGTCACCATGCGCACTTTCCTCCATGGGAGTAATGTCTCTAACAGTCTACGCTTTGATCGTTCCCCAGAAGACCAGTAGTAGTTTCCTATGCACATCTAGAGGCTTTCTGTACACTGTGGACTATCAGAGTGTTGATGAAAGACAGAAATTGCATCGGGGTTGAATACAAGAGTCACCATGCGCAGTGTCCTCCATGGGAGTAATGTCTCAAACAGTCTACGCTTTGATCGTTCCCTGGAAGACCAGTAGTAGTTTACGATGAACATCTGGAGGCATTCTGTAATCTGTGGACTATCAGAACGTTGATGAAACACAGAAATTGCATCGGGATTGAACACAACAGTCACCATGCGCTCTTTCCTCCATTTTAGTAATGTCTCTAACAGTCCACGCTTTGATCGTTCCCTGGAAGACCAGTAGTAGTTTCCGAAGCACATCTGGAGGCTTTCTTTACTCTGTGGACTATCAGAGTGTTGATGAAACACAGAAATTGCATCGCGATTGTATACAACAGTCACCATGCGCACTTTCCTCCATGGGAGTAATGTCTCAAATAGTCTACACTTTGATCGTTCCCTGGAAGACCAGTAGTAGTTTCCGATGCACATGTGGAGGCATTCTGTAATCTGTGGAGTATCAGAGTGTTGATGAAACACAGACATTGCGTCGGGATTGAATACAACAGCCACCATGCGCACTTTCCTCCAAGGGAGTAGTGTCTCAAACAGTCTATTCTTTGACCGTTCCCTGGAAGACCAGTAGTAGTTTCCGATGCTCATCTGGTGGCATTCTGTAATGTGTAGACTATCAGAATGTTGATGAAACACAGAAATTGCATCGGGATTGAATACAACAGTCACCATTCGCACTTTCCTCCATGGGAGTAATTCTCAAACAGTCTATGCTTTGATCGTTCCCTGTAAGACCAGTAGTAGTTTCCGATGCACATCTGGAGGCATTCTGAAATCTGTGGACTATTAGAGTGTTGATGAAACACAGAAATTGCATCGGGATTGAATACAACAGTCGCCATGCGCACAATCCCCCATAAAAGTAATGTCTCAAACAGTCTACGATTTGATCGTTCCCTGGAAGACCAGTAGTAGTTTCCGATGAACATCTGGAGGCATTCTGTAATCTACGGACTATCAGAGTGTTGATGAAACACAGAAATTGCATCGGGATTGAATACAACAGTCACCATGCCCACTTTCCTCCATTGGAGTAATGTCTCACACAGTCTACGCTTTCATAGTTCCCTGGAAGACCAGTAGTAGTTTTCGATGCACATCTGGAGGCATTCTGTAAAATGTGGACTATCAGAGTGTTGATGAAACACAGAAATTGCATCGGGATTGAATACAACAGTCAACATGCGCACTTTCCTCCATATAAGTAATGTCTCAAACAGTCTACCCTTTAATCGTTCCCTGGAAGACCAGTAGTAGTTTCCTATGCACATCTAGAGGCTTTCTGTACACTGTGGACTATCAGAGTGTTGATGAAAGACAGAAATTGCATCGGGGTTGAATACAAGAGTCACCATGCGCAGTGTCCTCCATGGGAGTAATGTCTCAAACAGTCTACGCTTGGATCGTTCCCTGGAAGACCAGTAGTAGTTTACGATGAACATCTGGAGGCATTCTGTAATCTGTGGACTATCAGAATGTTGATGAAACACAGAAATTGCATCGGGATTGAACACAACAGTCACCATGCGCACTTTCCTCCATTTTAGTAATGTCTCTAACAGTCCACGCTTTGATCGTTTCCTGGAAGACCAGTAGTAGTTTCCGAAGCACATCTGGATGCTTTCTGTAATCTGTGGACTATCAGTGTGTTGATGAAACACAGAAATTGCGTCGGGATTGAATACAACAGCCACCATGCGCACTTTCCTCCAAGGGAGTAGTGTCTCAAACAGTCTATTCTTTGACCGTTCCCTGGAAGACCAGTAGTAGTTTCCGATGCTCATCTGGTGGCATTCTGTAATGTGTAGACTATCGGGGTGTTGATGAAACACAGTAATTGCATCGGGATTGAGTACAACAGTCACCATGCGCATATTCCTCCTTAAATGTAATGTCTCAAACAGTCTACGCTTTGATCGTTCCCTGGAAGACCAGTAGTAGTTTCCGATGCACATCTGGAGGCATTCTGAAATCTGTGGACTATCAGAGTGTTGATGAAACACAGAAATTGCATCGGGATTGAATACAACAGTCACCATGCGCACTATCCTCCATGGGTGTAATGTCTAATCAGTCTACACTTTGATCGTTCCCTGGAAGACCAGTAGTAGTTTCCGATGCACATCTGGAGGCATTCTGTAAATGTGGGCTATCAGAGTGTTGATGAAACACAGAAATTGCATCCGGATTGAATACAACAGTCACCATGCGCACTTTCCTCCATGGGAGTAATGTCTCTAACAGTCTACGCTATGATCGTTCCCCAGAAGACTAGTAGTAGTTTCCTATGCACATCTAGAGGCTTTCTGTACACTGTGGACTATCAGAGTGTTGATGAAAGACAGAAATTGCATCCGGATTGAATACAAGAGTCACCATGCGCAGTGTCCTCCATGGGAGTAATGTCTCAAACAGTCTACGCTTTGATCGTTCCCTGGAAAACCAGTAGTAGTTTACGATGAACATCTGGAGGCATTCTGTAATCTGTGGACTATCAGAATGTTGATGAAACACAGAAATTGCATCGGGATTGAACAAAACAGTCACAATGCGCACTTTCCTCCATTCTAGTAATGTCTCTAACAGTCCACGATTTGATCGTTCCCTGGAAGACCAGTAGTAGTTTCCGAAGCACATCTGGAGGCTTTCTGTACTCTGTGGACTATCAGAGTGTTGATGAAACACAGAAATTGCATCGCGATTGAATACAACAGTCACCATGCGCACTTTCCTAGATGGGAGTAATGTCTCAAATGGTCTACACTTTGATCGTTCCTTGGAAGACCAGTAGTAGTTTCCGATGCACATCTGGAAGCATTCTGTAATCTGTGGAGTATCAGAGTGTTGATGAAACACAGAAATTGCGTCAGGATTGAATACAACAGTCACTATGCGCACTTTCCTCCAAGGGAGTAGTGTCTCAAACAGTCTATTCTTTGATAGTTCCCTGGAAGACCAGTAGTAGTTTCCGATGCACATCTGGTGGCATTCTGTAATCTGTGGACTATCAGAGTGTTAAAGAAACACAGAAATTGCATCGGGAATGAATACAACAGTCACCATGCGCACTTTCCTCCACGGGAGGTATGTCTCGTACAGTCTACGCTTTGATCGTTCCCTGGAAGACCAGTAGTAGTTTCCGATGCACATCTGGTAGCATTCTGTAATCTGTGGCCTATCAGAGTGTTGATGAATACAACAGTCACCATGCGCACTTTCCTCCATGGGAGTAATTCTCAAACAGTCTACGCTTTGATCGTTCCCTGTAAGACCAGTAGTAGTTTCCCATGCACATATGGAGGCATTCTGTAATCTGTGGACTATTAGAGTGTTGATGAAACACAGAAATTGCATCGGGATTGAATACAACAGTCACCATGCGCACTTTCCTCCATTGGAGTAATGTCTCAAACAGTCTACGTTTTCATAGTTCCCTGGAAGACCAGTAGTAGTTTTCGATGCACATCTGGAGGCATTCTGTAAAATGTGTAGTATCAGAGTGTTGATGAAACACAGAAATTGCATCCGGATTGAATACAACAGTCACCATGCGCAGTTTCCTCCACGGGAGTAATGTCTCAAACAAACAACGATTTGATCGTTCCCTGGAAGACCAGTAGTAGTTTCCGATGCACATCTGGTGGCATTCTGTAATGTGTAGACTATCAGGGTGTTAATGAAACACAGAAATTGCATCGGGATTGAATACAAGAGTCAACATGCGCACTTTCCTTCATAAAAGTAATGTCTCAAACAGTCTACGCTTGGATCGTTCCCTGAAGACCAGTAGTAGTTTACGATGAACATCTGGAGGCGTTCTGTAATCTGTGGACTATCAGAATGTTGATGAAACACAGAAATTGCATCGGGATTGAACACAACAGTCACCATGCGCACTTTCCTCCATTTTAGTAATGTCTCTAACAGTCCACGCTTTGATCGTTTCCTGGAAGACCAGTAGTAGTTTCCGAAGCACATCTGGATGCTTTCTGTAATCTGTGGACTATCAGAGTGTTGATGAAACACAGAAATTGCGTCGGGATTGAATACAACAGTCACCATGCGCACTTTCCTCCAAGGGAGTGGTGTCTCAAACAGGCTATTCTTTGATCGTTCCCTGGAAGACCAGTAGTAGTTTCAGATGCTCATCTGGTGGCATTCTGTAATGTGTAGGCTATCGGGGTGTTGATGAAACACAGTAATTGCATCGGGATTGAGTACAACAGTCACCATGCGCATATTCCTCCTTAAAAGTAATGTCTCAAACAGTCTACGCTTTGAACGTTCCCTGGAAGACCAGTAGTAGTTTCCGATGCACATCTGGAGGCATTCTGAAATCTGTGGACTATCAGAGTGTTGATGAAACACAGAAATTGCATCGGGATTGAATACAACAGTCACCATGCGCACTGTCCTCCATGGGTGTAATGTCTAATCAGTCTACGCTTTGATCGTTCCCTGGAAGACCAGTAGTAGTTTCCGATGCACATCTGGAGGCATTCTGTAAATGTGGGCTATCAGAGTGTTGATGAAACACAGAAATTGCATCCGGATTGAATACAACAGTCACCATGCGCACTTTCCTCCATGGGAGTAATGTCTCTAACAGTCTACGCTATGATCGTTCCCCAGAAGACTAGTAGTAGTTTCCTATGCACATCTAGAGGCTTTCTGTACACTGTGGACTATCAGAGTGTTGATGAAAGACAGAAATTGCATCGGGGTTGAATACAAGCGTCACCATGCGCAGTGTCCTCCATTGGAGTAATGTCTCAAACAGTCTACGCTTTGATCGTTCCCTGGAAGACCAGTAGTAGTTTACGATGAACGTCTGGAGGCTTTCTGTAATCTGTGGACTATCAGAATGTTGATGAAACACAGAAATTGCATCGGGATTGAACAAAACAGTCACAATGCGCACTTTCCTCCATTCTAGTAATGTCTCTAACAGTCCACGATTTGATCGTTCCCTGGAAGACCAGTAGTAGTTTCCGAAGCACATCTGGAGGCTTTCTGTACTCTGTGGACTATCAGAGTGTTGATGAAACACAGAAATTGCATCGCGATTAAATACAACAGTCACCATGCGCACTTTCCTATTTGGGAGTAATGTCTCAAATAGTCTACACTTTGATCGTTCCCTGGAAGACCAGTAGTAGTTTCCGATGCACATCTGGAGGCATTCTGTAATCTGTGGAGTATCAGAGTGTTGTTGAAACACAGAAATTGCGTCAGGATTGAATACAACAGTCACCATGCGCACTTTCCTCTAAGGGAGTAGTGTCTCAAACAGTCTATTCTTTGCTAGTTCCCTGGAAGACCAGTAGTAGTTTCCGATGCACATCTGGTGGCATTCTGTAATCTGTGGACTATCAGAGTGTTAAAGAAACACAGGAATTGCATCGGGAATGAATACAAGAGTCATTATGCGCACTTTCCTCCACGGGAGGTATGTCTCGTACAGTCTACGCTTTGATCGTTCCCTGGAAGACCAGTAGTAGTTTCCGATGCACATCTGGTAGCATTCTGTAATCTGTGGCCTATCAGAGTGTTGATGAATACAACAGTCACCATGCGCACTTTCCTCCATGGGAGTAATTCTCAAACAGTCTACACTTTGATCGTTGCCTGTAAGACCAGTAGTAGTTTCCCATGCACATATGGAGGCATTCTGTAATCTGTGGACTATTAGTGTGTTGATGAAACACAGAAATTGCATCGGGATTGAATACAACAGTCGCCATGCGCACAATCCCCCATAAAAGTAATGTCTCAAACAGTCTACGATTTGATCGTTCCCTGGAAGACCAGTAGTAGTTTCCGATGAACATCTGGAGGCATTCTGTAATCTATGGACTATCAGAGTGTTGATGAAACACAGAAATTGCATCGGGATTACATACAACAGTCACCATGCGCACTTTCCTCCAATGGAGTAATGTCTCATACAGTCTACGCTTTCATAGTTCCCTGGAAGACCAGTAGTAGTTTTTGATGCACATCTGGAGGCATTCTGTAATATGGGGACTATCAGAGTTTGATGAAACACAGAAATTGCATCGGGATTGAATACAACAGTCAACATTCGCACTTTCCTCCATAAAAGTAATGTCTCAAACAGTCTACGCTTTGATCGATCCCTGGAAGACCAGTAGTAGTTTCCTATGCACATCTAGAGGCTTTCTGTACACTGTGGACTATCAGAGTGTTGATGAAAGACAGAAATTGCATCGTGGTTGAATACAAGAGTCACCATGCGCAGTGTCCTCCATGGGAGTAATGTCTCAAACAGTCTACGCTTGGATCGTTCCCTGGAAGACCAGTAGTAGTTTACGATGAATATCTGGAGGCATTCTGTAATCTGTGGACTATCAGAATGTTGATGAAACACAGAAATTGCATCGGGATTGAACACAACAGTCACCATGCGCACTTTCCTCCAAGGGAGTAGTGTCTCAAACAGTCTATTCTTTGATCGTTCCCTGGAAGACCAGTAGTAGTTTCCGATGCTCATCTGCTGGCATTCTGTAATGTGTAGACTATCGGGGTGTTGATGAAACACAGTAATTGCATCGGGATTGAGTACAACAGTCACCATGCGCATATTCCTCCTTAAAAGTAATGTCTCAAACAGTCTACGCTTTGATCGTTCCCTGGAAGACCAGTAGTAGTTTCCGATGCACATCTGGAGGCATTCTGAAATCTGTGGACTATCAGAGTGTTGATGAAACACAGAAATTGCATCGGGATTGAATACAACAGTCACCATGCGCACTATCCTCCATGGGTGTAATGTCTAATCAGTCTAAGTTTTGATCGTTCCCTGAAAGACCAGTAGTAGTTTCCGATGCACATCTGGAGGCATTCTGTAAATGTGGGCTATCAGAGTGTTGATGAAACACAGAAATTGCATTCGGATTGAATACAACAGTCACCATGCGCACTTTCCTCCATGGAAGTAATGTCTCTAACAGTCTACGCTATGATCGTTCCCCAGAAGACCAGTAGTAGTTTCCTATGCACATCTAGAGGCTTTCTGTACACTGTGGACTATCAGAGTGTTGATGAAAGACAGAAATTGCATCGGGGTTGAATACAAGAGTCACCATGCGCAGTGTCCTCCATGGGAGTAATGTCTCAAACAGTCTACGCTTGGATCGTTCCCTGGAAGACCAGTAGTAGTTTACGATGAACATCTGGAGGCATTCTGTAATCTGTGGACTATCAGAATGTTGATAAAACACAGAAATTGCATCGGGATTGAACACAACAGTCACCATGCGCACTTTCCTCCATTTTAGTAATGTCTCTAACAGTCCACGCTTTGATCGTTTCCTGGAAGACCAGTAGTAGTTTCCGAAGCACATCTGGATGCTTTCTGTAATCTGTGGACTATTAGTGTGTTGATGAAACACAGCAATTGCATCGGGATTGAATACAACAGTCGCCATGCGCACAATCCCCCATAAAAGTAATGTCTCAAACAGTCTACGATTTGATCGTTCCCTGGAAGACCAGTAGTAGTTTCCGATGAACATCTGGAGGCATTCTGTAATCTATGGACTATCAGAGTGTTGATGAAACACAGAAATTGCATCGGGATTACATACAACAGTCACCATGCGCACTTTCCTCCATTGGAGTAATGTCTCATACAGTCTACGCTTTCATAGTTCCCTGGAAGACCAGTAGTAGTTTTTGATGCACATCTGGAGGCATTCTGTAATCTGTGGACTATCAGAATGTTGATAAAACACAGAAATTGCATCGGGATTGAACACAACAGTCACCATGCGCACTTTCCTCCATTTTAGTAATGTCTCTAACAGTCCACGCTTTGATCGTTTCCTGGAAGACCAGTAGTAGTTTCCGAAGCACATCTGGATGCTTTCTGTAATCTGTGGACTATCAGAGTGTTGATGAAACACAGAAATTGCGTCGGGATTGAATACAACAGTCACCATGCGCACTTTCCTCCAAGGGAGTAGTGTCTCAAACAGTCTATTCTTTGATCGTTCCCTGGAAGACCAGTAGTAGTTTCCGATGCTCATCTGCTGGCATTCTGTAATGTGTAGACTATCGGGGTGTTGATGAAACACAGTAATTGCATCGGGATTGAGTACAACAGTCACCATGCGCATATTCCTCCTTAAAAGTAATGTCTCAAACAGTCTACGCTTTGATCGTTCCCTGGAAGACCAGTAGTAGTTTCCGATGCACATCTGGAGGCATTCTGAAATCTGTGGACTATCAGAGTGTTGATGAAACACAGAAATTGCATCGGGATTGAATACAACAGTCACCATGCGCACTATCCTCCATGGGTGTAATGTCTAATCAGTCTAAGTTTTGATCGTTCCCTGGTAGACCAGTAGTAGTTTCCGATGCACATCTTGAGGCATTCTGTAAATGTGGGCTATCAGAGTGTTGATGAAACACAGAAATTGCATTCGGATTGAATACAACAGTCACCATGCGCACTTTCCTATATGGAAGTAATGTCTCTAACAGTCTACGCTATGATCGTTCCCCAGAAGACCAGTAGTAGTTTCCTATGCACATCTAGAGGCTTTCTGTACACTGTGGACTATCAGAGTGTTGATGAAAGACAGAAATTGCATCGGGGTTGAATACAAGAGTCACCATGCGCAGTGTCCTCCATGGGAGTAATGTCTCAAACAGTCTACGCTTTGATCGTTCCCTGGAAGACCAGTAGTAGTTTACGATGAACATCTGGAGGCATTCTGTAATCTGTGGACTATCAGATTGTTGATGAAACACAGAAATTGCATCGGGATTGAACAAAACAGTCACCATGCGCACTTTCCTCCATTCTAGTAATGTCTCTAACAGTCCACGATTTGATCGTTCCCTGGAAGACCAGTAGTAGTTTCCGAAGCACATCTGGAGGCTTTCTGTACTCTGTGGACTATCAGAGTGTTGATGAAACACAGAATTGGCATCGGAATTAAATACAACAGTCACCATGCGCACTTCCCTCCATGTTAGTAATGTCTCAAACAGTCTACGCTTTTAATAGTTCTCTGGAAGATCAGTGGTAGTTTCCAATGCACAACTGGAGGCATTCTGTAATCTGTGGACTATCAGAGTGTTGATGAAACAAAGAAATTGCATCGGGATTGAATACAACAGTCACCATGCGCACTTGCCTCCATGTTAGTAATGTCTCAACCAGTCTACGCTTTGATCGTTCCCTGGAAGACCAGTGGTAGTTTCCGATGCACATCTGGTGGTATTCCTTAATCTGTGGACTATCAGAGTGTTGATGAAACACAGAAATTACATCGGGATTGAATACAAGATTCACCATGCGCACTTTCCACCATGTTAGTAATGTCTCAAACAGTCTACGCTTTTAATCGTTCTCTGGAAGACCAGTGGTAGTTTATAATGCACATCTGGAGGCATTCTGTAATCTGTGGACTATCAGAGTGTTGATGAAACACAGAAATTGCATCGGGATTGAATACAACAGTCACCATGCGCACTTCCCTCCATGGGTGTAATGTCTCTAACAGTCTACGCTTTGATCGTTATCCGGACGACCAGTAGTAGTTTCCGATGCACATCTGGTGGTATTCCTTAATCTGTGGACTATCAGAGTGTTGATGAAACACAGAAATTGCATAGGGATTGAATACAACAGTCACCATGCGCACTTTCCTCCATGGTAGTAATGTCTCAAATAGTCTACGCTTTAATCGTTCCCTGGAGGACCAGTAGTAGTTTCCGATGCACATCTGGAGGCATTCTGTAATCTTTTGACCTTCAAAGTGTTGATGAAACACAGAAATTGCATCGGGATTCAATACAACAGTCACTATGCGCACTTTCCTCCATGGGAGTAATGTCTCTAACAGTCTACGCTTTGATCTTTCCCCGGACGAAAAGTAGTAGTTTTCGATGCACATCTGGTGGTATTCCTTAATCTGTGGACTATCAGAGTGTTGATGAAACACAGAAATTGCATCGGAATTGAATACAACAGACACCATGTGCACTTCCCTCCATGGGAGTAATGTCTCTAAAAGTCTACGCTTGGATCGTTCCCAGGAAGACCAGTAGTAGTTTTCGATGCACATCTTGAGGCATTCAGTAATCTGTGGAGTATCAGAGTGTTGATGAAACACAGAAATTGCATCGGGATAGAATACAACAGTCACCATGCGCTCCTTCCTCCAAGATAGTAATGTCTCAAGGAGTTTACGCTCTAATCGTTCCCTGGAAGACCAGTGGTAGTTTCCAATGCACATCTGGAGGCATTCTGTAATCTGTGGAGTATCTGAGTGTTGATGAAACACAGAAATTTCATCGGGATTGAATACAACAATCACCATACGCACTTTCTTCCATGGGAGTAATGTCTGAAGCAGTCCACACTTTGATCGTTCCCTGGAAGACCAGTAGTAGTTTCCGATGCACATCTGGTGGCATTCTGTAATCTGTGGACTATCAGAGTGTTGATGAAACACAGAAATTGCATCGGGATTGAATACAACAGACACCATGTGCACTTCCCTCCATGGGAGTAATGTCTCTAAAAGTCTACGCTTGGATCGTTCCCAGGAAGACCAGTAGTAGTTTTCGATGCACATCTTGAGGCATTCAGTAATCTGTGGAGTATCAGAGTGTTGATGAAACACAGAAATTGCATCGGGATAGAATACAACAGTCACCATGCGCACCTTCCTCCAAGACAGTAATGTCTCAAAGAGTTTACGCTTTGATCGTCCCCTGGAAGACCAGTAGTAGTTTCCGATGCACATCTGGAGGCATTCTGTAAACTGTGGACTATCAGAGTTTTGATGAAACACAGATATTGCATCGCGATTGAATACAACAGTCACCATGCTAACTTTCCTCCATGTTAGTAATGTCTCAAACAGTCTACGTTTTGATCGTTACCTGGAAGACCAGTAGTAGTTTCCAATGCACATCTGGTGGCATTCTGTAATCTGTGGACTATCAGAGTGTTGATGAAACAGAGAAATTGCATCGGTATTGAATACAACAGTCACCATTCGCACTTCCCTCCATGTTAGTAATGTCTCTAAGGGTCTACGTTTGGATCGTTCCCTGGAAGACCAGTAGTAGTTTCTGATGCACATCTGGAGGTATTCTGTAATCTGTAGAGTATCAGAGTGTTGATGAAACACAGAAATTGCATCGGGATTGAATACAACAGTCACCATGCGCACCTTCCTCCAAGGGAGTAATGTCTCAAAGAGTTTACGCTTTGATCGTTCACTGGAAGTCCAGTAGTAGATTCCGATGCACATCTGGAGGCATTCTTTAATCTATGGACTATCAGAGTGTTTATGAAATACAGAAATTGCATCGGGATTGAATACAACAGTCACCATGCGCACTTTCCTCCATGTTAGTAATGTCTCAAACAGTCTACGCTTTGATCGTTCCCTGAAAGACCACTGGTAGTTTCCAATGCACATCTGGAGGCATTCTGTAATCTGTGGACTATCAGAGTGTTGACGAAACACAGAAATTGCATCGGGATTGAATACAACAGTCACCATGCGCACTTCCCTCCATGGGAGTAATGTCTCTAACAGTCTACGCTTGGAACGTTCCCTGGAAGACCAGTAGTAGTTTCCGATGCACATCTGGAGGCATTCTGTAATCTGTGGAGTATCAGAGTGTTGATGAAACACAGAATTTGCATCGGAATTGAATACAACAGTCACCATGCGCACTTCCCTCCATGGGAGCAATGTCTCTAAGAGTCTATGTTTGGATCGTTAACTGGAAGACCAGTAGTAGTTTCTGATGCACATCTGGAGGTATTCTGTAATCTGTGGAGTATCAGAGTGTTGATGAAACACAGAAATTGCCTCGCGATTGAATACAACAGTCACCATGCGCACCTTCCTCCAAGGGAGTAATGTCTCAAAGAGTTTACGCTTTGATCGTTCACTGGAAGAATAGTAGTAGTTTCCGATGCACATCTGGAGGCATTCTGTAATCTGTGGACTATCAGAGTATTGATGAAACACAGAAATTGCATCGGGATTGAATACAACAGTCACTATGCGCACTTTCCTCCATGTTAGAAATGTCTCAAACAGTCTACGCTTTGATCGTTCCCTGGAAGAAAACTGGTACTTTCCAATGCACATCTGGAGGCATTCTGTAATCTGTGGAGTATCAGAGTGTTGATGAAACACAGAATTTGCATCGGAATTGAATACAACAGTCACCTTGCGCACTTCATTCCATGGGAGTAATTTCTCTAACAGTCTACGCTTGTATCGTTCCCTGGTAGACCAGTATCAGTTTCCGAAGCACATCAGGAGGCATTCTGTAATCTGTGGAGTATCAGAGGGTTGATGAAACACAGAGATTGCATCGGGATTGAATACAACAGTCACCATGCTCACCTTCCTCCAAGGTAGTAATGTCTCAAAGAGTTTACGCTTTGATAGTTCCCTGGAAGACCAGTAGTAGTTTCCGATGCACATCTGGAAGCATTCTGTAATCTGTGGACTATCAGAGTGTTGATGAAACACAGAAATTGCATCGGGATTGAATACAACAGTCACCATGCGCACTTCCCTCCATGGGTGTAATGTCTCTAAGAGTCTACGCTTGAATCATTCCCTGGAAGACCAGTAGTAGTTTCCGATGCACATCTGGAGGTATTCTGTAATCTGTGGAGTATCAGAGTGTTGATGAAACACAGAAATTGCATCGGGATTGAATACAACAGTCACACTGCGCACCTTCCTCCAAGGGAGTAATGTCTCAAAGAGTTTACGCTTTGATCGTTCCCTGGAAGACCAGTAGTAATTTCCGATGCACATCTGGAGGCATTCTGTAATCTATGGTTTATCAGAGTGTTGATGAAACACAGAAATTGCATCGGGATTGAATACAACAGTCACCATGCGCACTTTCCTCCATGGGAGTAATGTCTGAAACAGTCCACCCTTTGATCGTTCCCTGGAAGACCAGTAGTAGTCTCCGATGCACATCTGGTGGCATTCTGTAATCTGTGGACTATCAGAGTGTTTATGAAACACAGAAATTGCATCGGATTTGAATACAACAGTCACCATGCGCACTTTCCTCCATGGGAGTAATGTCACAAACAGTCTACGCTTTGATCGTTCCCTGGAAGACCAGTAGTAGTTTCCGATGCACATATGGAGGCATTCTGTAATCTGTGGACTATCGGAGTTTTGATGAAACACAGAAATTGCACCGGGATTGAATACAACAGTCACCATACGCACTACCCTCCATGGGAGTAATGTCTCTAAGAGTCTACGCTTGGATCGTTCCCTGGAAGACCAGTAGTAGTTTCCGATGCACATCTGGATGCATTCTGTAATCTGTGGACTATCAGAGTGTTGATGAAACACAGGAATTGCAAAGGGATTGAATACAACAGACACCATGCGCACTTTCCTCCATGTTAGTAATGTCTCAAACAGTCTACGCTTTTAATCGTTCTCTGGAAGACCATTGGTAGTTTCCAATGCACATCTGGAGGCATTCTGTAATCTGTGGACTATCAGAGTGTTGATGAAACACAGAAATTGCTTTGGGATTGAATACAACAGTCACCATGCGCACTTCCCTCCATTGGAGTAATGTCTCTGACAGTCTACGCTTTGATCGTTCCCCGGACGACCAGTAGTAGTTTCCGATGCTCATCTGGAGGTATTCTGTAATATGTGGAGTATCAGAGTGTTGATGAAACACAGAAATTGCATCGGGATTGAATACAACAGTCACCATGCGCTCCTTCCTCCAAGATAGTAATGTCTCAAGGAGTTTACGCTCTAATCGTTCCCTGGAAGACCAGCAGTAGTTTCCGATTCACATCTGGAGGTATTCTGTAATCTGTGGAGTATCAGAGTGTTGATGAAACACAGAAATTGCATCGGGATAGAATACAACAGTCACACTGCGCACCTTCCTCCAATGGAGTAATGTCTCAAAGAGTTTACGCTTTGATCGTTCCCTGGAAGACGAGTGGTAGTTTCCAATGCACATCTGGAGGCATTCTGTAATCTGTGGACTATCAGACTGTTGATGAAACACAGAAATTGCATCGGGATTGAATACAACAGTCACCATGCGCACTTTCCTCCATGGGAGTAATGTCTGAAACTGTCCACCCTTTGATCGTTCCCTGGAAGACCAGTAGTAGTTTCCGATGCACATATGGAGGCATTCTGTATTCTGTGGACTATCGGAGTTTTGATGAAACACAGAAATTGCATCGGGATTGAATACAACAGTCACCATGCGCACTACCCTCCATGGGAGTAATATCTCTAAGAGTCTACGCTTGGATCGTCCCTGGAAGACCAGTAGTAGTTTCCTATGCACATCTGGAGGCATTCTGTAATCTGTGGACTATCAGAGTGTTGATGAAACACAGAAATTGCATCGGGATTGAATACAACAGTCACCATGCGCACCTTCCTCCAAGGGAGTAATGTCTCAAAGAGTTTACGCTTTGATCGTTCACTGGAAGTCCAGTAGTAGATTCCGATGCACATCTGGAGGCATTCTGTAATCTATGGACTATCAGAGTGTTTATGAAATACAGAAATTGCATCGGGATTGAATACAACAGTCACCATGCGCACTTTCCTCCATGTTAGTAATGTCTCAAACAGTCTATGCTTTGATCGTTCCCTGAAAGACCACTGGTAGTTTCCAATGCACATCTGGAGGCATTCTGTAATCTGTGGACTATCAGAGTGTTGACGAAACACAGAAATTGCATCGGGATTGAATACAACAGTCACCATGCGCACTTCCCTCCATGGGAGTAATGTCTCTAACAGTCTACGCTTGGAACGTTCCCTGGAAGACCAGTAGTAGTTTCCGATGCACATCTGGAGGCATTCTGTAATCTGTGGAGTATCAGAGTGTTGATGAAACACAGAATTGGCATCGGAATTAAATACAACAGTCACCATGCGCACTTCCCTCCATGGGAGTAATGTCTCTAAGAGTCTATGTTTGGATCGTTCCCTGGAAGACCAGTAGTAGTTTCTGATGCACATCTGGAGGTATTCTGTAATCTGTGGAGTATCAGAGTGTTGATGAAACACAGAAATTGCCTCGCGATTGAATACAAAAGTCACCATGCGCACCTTCCTCCAAGGGAGTAATGTCTCATAGAGTTTACGCTTTGATCGTTCACTGGAAGACCAGTAGTAGTTTCCGATGCACATCTGGAGGCATTCTGTAATCTGTGGACTATCAGAATATTGATGAAACACAGAAATTGCATCGGGATTGAATACAACAGTCACTATGCGCACTTTCCTCCATGTTAGAAATGTCTCAAACAGTCTACGCTTTGATCGTTCCCTGGAAGAAAACTGGTAGTTTCCAATGCACATCTGGAGGCATTCTGTAATCTGTGGACTATCAGAGTGCTGACGAAACACAGAAATTGCATTGGGATTGAATACAACAGTCACCTTGCGCACTTCATTCCATGGGAGTAATGTCTCTAACAGTCTACGCTTGGATCGTTCCCTGGAAGACCAGTATCAGTTTCCGATGCACATCAGGAGGCATTCTGTAATCTGTGGGGTATCAGAGGGTTGATGAAACACAGAGATTGCATCGGGATTGAATACAACAGTCACCATGCTCACCTTCCTCCAAGGTAGTAATGTCTTAAAGAGTTTACGCTTTGATAGTTCCCTGGAAGACCAGTAGTAGTTTCCGATGCACATCTGGTGGCATTCTGTAATCTGTGGACTATCAGAGTGTTTATGAAACACAGTAATTGCATCGGGATTGAATAAAACAGTCACCATGCGCACTTTCCTCCACGGGCGGTATGTCTCAAACAGTCTACGCTTTGATCGTTACCTGGATGACCAGTAGTAGTTTCCGATGCACATCTGGTGGCATTCTGTAATCTGTGGACTATCAGAGTGTTGATGAAACACAGAAATTGCATCGGGATTGAATACAACAGTCACCATCCGCACTTTCCTCCATGGGAGTAATGTCACAAACAGTCTACGCTTTGATCGTTCCCTGGAAGACCAGTAGTAGTTTCCGATGCACATATGGAGGCATTCTGTAATCTGTGGACTATCGGAGTTTTGATGAAACACAGAAATTGCATCGGGATTGAATACAACAGTCACCATGCGCACTACCCTCCATGGGAGTAATGTCTCTAAGAGTCTACGCTTGGATCGTTCCCTGGAAGACCAGTAGCAGTTTCCGATGCACATCTGGAGGCATTCTGTAATCTGTGGACTATCAGAGTGTTGATGAAACACAGGAATTGCATCTGGATTGAATACAACAGACACCATGTGCACTTTCCTCCATGTTAGTAATGTCTCAAACAGTCTACGCTTTTATTCCTTCTCTGGAAGACCAGTGGTAGTTTCCAATGCGCATCTGGAGGCATTCTGTAATCTGTGGACTATCAGAGTGTTGATGAAACACAGAAATTGCTTTGGGATTGAATACAACAGTCACCATGCGCACTTCCCTCGATGGGAGTAATGTCTCTGACAGTCTACGCTTTGATCGTTCCCCGGACGACCAGTAGTAGTTTCCGATGCACATCTGGTGGTATTCCTTAATCTGTGGACTATCAGAGTGTTGATGAAACACAGAAATTGCATCGGGATTGAATACAACATTCACCATGCTCACCTTCCTCCAAGGGGGTAATGTCTCAAAGAGTTTTCGCTTTGATCGTTCCCTGGAAGACCAGTGGTAGTTTCCAATGCACATCTGGAGGCATTCTGTAATCTGTGGACTATCAGACTGTTGATGAAACACAGAAATTGCATCGGGATTGAATACAACAGTCACCATGCGCACTTCCCTCCATGGAAGTAATGTCTCTAAAAGTCTACGCTTGGATCGTTCCCAGGAGGACCAGTAATAGTTTCCGATGCACATCTGGAGGCATTCTGTATTCTGTGGAGTATCAGAGTGTTAATGAAACACAGAAATTTCATCGGGATTGAATACAACAGTCACCATGCGCACCTTCCTCCAAGGGAGTAATGTCTGAAAGAGTTTACGCTTTGATCGTTCCCTATAAGACCGGTAGTAGTTTCCAATGCACATCTGGAGGCATTCTGTAATCTGTGGACTATCAGAGTGTTGATGAAACACAGAAATTGCATCGGGATTGAATACAACAGTCACCATGCGCACTTTCCTCCATGGGAGAAATGTCACAAACAGTCTACGCTTTGATCGTTCCCTGGAAGACCAGTAGTAGTTTCCGATGCACATATGGAGGCATTCTGTAATCTGTGGACTATCGGAGTTTTGATGAAACACAGAAATTGCATCGGGATTGAATACAACAGTCACCATGCGCACTACCCTCCATGGGAGTAATGTCTCTAAGAGTCTACGCTTGGATCGTTCCCTGGAAGACCAGTAGTAGTTTCCGATGCACATCTGGAGGCATTCTGTAATCTGTGGACTATCAGAGTGTTGATGAAACACAGGAATTGCATCGGGATTGAATACAACAGACCCCATGCGCACTTTCCTCCATGTTAGTAATGTCTCAAACAGTCTACGCTTTTAATCGTTCTCTGGAAGACCAGTGGTAGTTTCCAATGCACATCTGGAGGCATTCTGTAATCTGTGGACTATCAGAGTGTTGATGAAACACAGAAATTGCTTTGGGATTGAATACAACAGTCACCATGCGCACTTCCCTCCATGGGAGTAATGTCTCTGACACTCTACGCTTTGATCGTTCCCCGGACGACCAGTAGTAGTTTCCGATGCACATCTGGTGGTATTCCTTAATCTGTGGATTATCAGAGTGTTGATGAAACACAGAAATTGCATCGGGATTGAATACAACAGTCACCATGCTCACCTTCCTCCAAGGGGTAATGTCTCAAAGAGTTTTCGCTTTGATCGTTCCCTGGAAGACCAGTGGTAGTTTCCAATGCACATCTGGAGGCATTCTGTAATCTGTGGACTATCAGAGTGTTGATGAAACACAGAAATTGCATCGGGATTGAATACAACAGTCACCGTGCGCACTTCCCTCCATGGAAGTAATGTCTCTAAAAGTCTACGCTTGGATCGTTCCCAGGAGGACCAGTAGTAGTTTCCGATGCACATCTGGAGGCATTCTGTATTCTGTGGAGTATCAGAGTGTTAATGAAACACAGAAATTTCATCGGGATTGAATACAACGGTCACCATGCGCACCTTCCTCCAAGGGAGTAATGTCTGAAAGAGTTTACGCTTTGATCGTTCCCTATAAGACCGGTAGTAGTTTCCAATGCACATCTGGAGGCATTCTGTAATCTGTGGACTATCAGAGTGTTGATGAAACACAGAGATTGCATCGGGATTGAATACAACAGTCACCATGCGCACTTCCCTCCATGGGAGTAATGTCTCTAACAGTCTACGCTTGGATCGTTCAATGTTAGACCAGCACTAGTTTCCGATTCACATCTGGAGATATTCTGTAATCTGTGGAGTATCAGAGTGTTGATGAAACACAGAAACTGCATCGGGATTGAATACAACAGTCACACTGCGCACCTTCCTCCAATGGAGTAATGTCTCAAAGAGTTTACGCTTTGATCGTTCCCTGGAAGACCAGTGGTAGTTTCCAATGTACATCTGGAGGCATTCTGTAATCTGTGGACTATCAGAGTGTTTATGAAACACAGAAATTGCATCGGGATTGAATAAAACAGTCACCTTGCGCACTTTCCTCTACGGGCGGTATGTCTCAAACAGTCTACGCTTTGATCGTTACCTGGATGACCAGTAGTAGTTTCCGATGCACATCTGGTGGCATTCTGTAATCTGTGGACTATCAGAGTGTTGATGAAACACAGAAACTGCATCGGGATTGAATACAACAGTCACCATCCGCACTTTCCTCCATGGGAGTAATGTCACAAACAGTCTACGCTTTGATCGTTCCCTGGAAGACCAGTAGTAGTTTCCGATGCACATATGGAGGCATTCTGTAATCTGTGGACTATCGGAGTTTTGATGAAACACAGAAATTGCATCGGGATTGAATACAACAGTCACCATGCGCACTACCCTCCATGGGAGTAATGTCTCTAAGAGTCTACGCTTGGATCGTTCCCTGGAAGACCAGTAGTAGTTTCCGATGCACATCTGGAGGCATTCTGTAATCTGTGGACTATCAGACTGTTGATGAAACACAGAAATTGCATCGGGATTGAATACAACAGTCACCATGCGCACTTTCCTCCATGGGAGTAATGTCTGAAACAGTCCACCCTTTGATCGTTCCCTGAAAGACCAGTAGTAGTTTACGATGCACATCTGGTGGCATTCTGTAATCTGTGGACTATCAGAGTGTTTATGAAACACAGAAATTGCATCGGGATTGAATAAAACAGTCACCTTGCGCACTTTCCTCTACGGGCGGTATGTCTCAAACAGTCTACGCTTTGATCGTTACCTGGATGACCAGTAGTAGTTTCCGATGCACATCTGGTGGCATTCTGTAATCTGTGGACTATCAGAGTGTTGATGAAACACAGAAACTGCATCGGGATTGAATACAACAGTCACCATCCGCACTTTCCTCCATGGGAGTAATGTCACAAACAGTCTACGCTTTGATCGTTCCCTGGAAGACCAGTAGTAGTTTCCGATGCACATATGGAGGCATTCTGTAATCTGTGGACTATCGGAGTTTTGATGAAACACAGAAATTGCATCGGGATTGAATACAACAGTCACCATGCGCACTACCCTCCATGGGAGTAATGTCTCTAAGAGTCTACGCTTGGATCGTTCCCTGGAAGACCAGTAGTAGTTTCCGATGCACATCTGGAGGCATTCTGTAATCTGTGGACTATCAGAGTGTTGATGAAACACAGGAATTGCATCGGGATTGAATACAACAGACACCATGTGCACTTTCCTCCATGTTAGTAATGTCTCAAACAGTCTACGCTTTTAATCCTTCTCTGGAAGACCAGTGGTAGTTTCCAATGCACATCTGGAGGCATTCTGTAATCTGTGGACTATCAGAGTGTTGATGAAACACAGAAATTGCTTTGGGATTGAATACAACAGTCACCATGCGCACTTCCCTCCATGGGAGTAATGCCTCTGACAGTCTACGCTTTGATCGTTCCCCGGACGACCAGTAGTAGTTTCCGATGCACATCTGGTGGTATTCCTTAATCTGTGGATTATCAGAGTGTTGATGAAACACAGAAATTGCATCGGGATTGAATACAACAGTCACCATGCTCACCCTCCTCCAAGGGGTAATGTCTCAAAGAGTTTTCGCTTTGATCCTTCCCTGGAAGACCAGTGGTAGTTTCCAATGCACATCTGGAGGCATTCTGTAATCTGTGGACTATCAGAGTGTTGATGAAACACAGAAGTTGCATCGGGATTGAATACAACAGTCACCATGCGCACTTCCCTCCATGGAAGTAATGTCCTAAAAGTCTACGCTTGGATCGTTCCCAGGAGGACCAGTAGTAGTTTCCGATGCACATCTGGAGGCATTCTGTATTCTGTGGAGTATCAGAGTGTTAATGAAACACAGAAATTTCATCGGGATTGAATACAACGGTCACCATGCGCACCTTCCTCCAAGGGAGTAATGTCTGAAAGAGTTTACGCTTTGATCGTTCCCCATAAGACCGGTAGTAGTTTCCAATGCACATCTGGAGGCATTCTGTAATCTGTGGACTATCAGAGTGTTGATGAAACACAGAAATTGCATCGGGATTGAATAAAACAGTCACCTTGCGCACTTTCCTCTACGGGCGGTATGTCTCAAACAGTCTACGCTTTGATCGTTACCTGGATGACCAGTAGTAGTTTCCGATGCACATCTGGTGGCATTCTGTAATCTGTGGACTATCAGAGTGTTGATGAAACACAGAAACTGCATCGGGATTGAATACAACAGTCACCATCCGCACTTTCCTCCATGGGAGTAATGTCACAAACAGTCTACGCTTTGATCGTTCCCTGGAAGACCAGTAGTAGTTTCCGATGCACATATGGAGGCATTCTGTAATCTGTGGACTATCGGAGTTTTGATGAAACACAGAAATTGCATCGGGATTGAATACAACAGTCACCATCCGCACTTTCCTCCATGGGAGTAATGTCACAAACAGTCTACGCTTTGATCGTTCCCTGGAAGACCAGTAGTAGTTTCCGATGCACATATGGAGGCATTCTGTTATCTGTGGACTATCAGAGTGTTGATGAAACACAGGAATTGCATCGGGATTGAATACAACAGACACCATGTGCACTTTCCTCCATGTTAGTAATGTCTCAAACAGTCTACGCTTTTAATCCTTCTCTGGAAGACCAGTGGTAGTTTCCAATGCACATCTGGAGGAATTCTGTAATCTGTGGACTATCAGAGTGTTGATGAAACACAGAAATTGCTTTGGGATTGAATACAACAGTCACCATGCGCACTTCCCTCCATGGGAGTAATGCCTCTGACAGTCTACGCTTTGATCGTTCCCCGGACGACCAGTAGTAGTTTCCGATGCACATCTGGTGGTATTCCTTAATCTGTGGATTATCAGAGTGTTGATGAAACACAGAAATTGCATCGGGATTGAATACAACAGTCACCATGCTCACCTTCCTCCAAGGGGTAATGTCTCAAAGAGTTTTCGCTTTGATCGTTCCCTGGAAGACCAGTGGTAGTTTCCAATGCACATCTGGAGGCATTCTGTAATCTGTGGACTATCAGAGTGTTGATGAAACACAGAAATTGCATCGGGATTGAATACAACAGTCACCATGCGCACTTCCCTCCATGGAAGTAATGTCTCTAAAAGTCTACGCTTGGATCGTTCCCAGGAGGACCAGTAGTAGTTTCCGATGCACATCTGGAGGCATTCTGTATTCTGTGGAGTATCAGAGTGTTAATGAAACACAGAAATTTCATCGGGATTGAATACAACGGTCACCATGCGCACCTTCCTCCAAGGGAGTAATGTCTGAAAGAGTTTACGCTTTGATCGTTCCCTATAAGACCGGTAGTAGTTTCCAATGCACATCTGGAGGCATTCTGTAATCTGTGGACTATCAGAGTGTTGATGAAACACAGAAATTGCATCGGGATTGAATAAAACAGTCACCTTGCGCACTTTCCTCTACGGGCGGTATGTCTCAAACAGTCTACGCTTTGATCGTTACCTGGATGACCAGTAGTAGTTTCCGATGCACATCTGGTGGCATTCTGTAATCTGTGGACTATCAGAGTGTTGATGAAACACAGAAACTGCATCGGGATTGAATACAACAGTCACCATCCGCACTTTCCTCCATGGGAGTAATGTCACAAACAGTCTACGCTTTGATCGTTCCCTGGAAGACCAGTAGTAGTTTCCGATGCACATATGGAGGCATTCTGTAATCTGTGGACTATCGGAGTTTTGATGAAACACAGAAATTGCATCGGGATTGAATACAACAGTCACCATGCGCACTACCCTCCATGGGAGTAATGTCTCTAAGAGTCTACGCTTGGATCGTTCCCTGGAAGACCAGTAGTAGTTTCCGATGCACATCTGGAGGCATTCTGTAATCTGTGGACTATCAGAGTGTTGATGAAACACAGGAATTGCATCGGGATTGAATACAACAGTCACCATGCGCACTTCCCTCCATGGGAGTAATGTCTCTAACAGTCTACGCTTGGATCGTTCAATGGAAGACCAGCTGTAGTTTCCGATTCACATCTGGAGATATTCTGTAATCTGTGGAGTATCAGAGTGTTGATGAAACACAGAAATTGCATCGGGATTGAATACAACAGTCACACTGCGCACCTTCCTCCAATGGAGTAATGTCTCAAAGAGTTTACGCTTTGATCGTTCCCTGGAAGACCAGTGGTGGTTTCCAATGCACATCTGGAGGCATTCTGTAATCTGTGGACTATCAGACTGTTGATGAAACACAGAAATTGCATCGGGATTGAATACAACAGTCACCATGCGCACTTTCCTCCATGAGAGTAATGTCTGAAACAGTCCACCCTTTGATCGTTCCCTGGAAGACCAGTAGTAGTTTCCGATGCACATCTGGTGGTATTCTGTAATCTGTGGACTATCAGAGTGTTTATGAAACAGAGAAATTGCATCGGGATTGAATAAAACAGTCACCATGCGCACTTTCCTCCACGGGCGGTATGTCTCAAACAGTCTACGCTTTGATCGTTACCTGGATGACCAGTAGTAGTTTCCGATGCACATCTGGTGGCATTCTGTAATCTGTGGACTATCAGAGTGTTGATGAAACACAGAAATTGCATCGGGATTGAATACAACACTCACCATCCGCACTTTCCTCCATGGGAGTAATGTCACAAACAGTCTACGCTTTGATCGTTCCCTGGAAGACCAGTAGTAGTTTCCGATGCACATATGGAGGCATTCTGTAATCTGTGGACTATCGGAGTTTTGATGAAACACAGAAATTGCATCGGGATTGAATACAACAGTCACCATGCGCACTACCCTCCATGGGAGTAATGTCTCTAAGAGTCTACGCTTGGATCGTTCCCTGGAAGACCAGTAGTAGTTTCCGATGCACATCTGGAGGCATTCTGTAATCTGTGGACTATCAGAGTGTTGATGAAACACAGGAATTGCATCGGGATTGAATACAACAGACACCATGTGCACTTTCCTCCATGTTAGTAATGTCTCAAACAGTCTACGATTTTAATCCTTCTCTGGAAGACCAGTGGTAGTTTCCAATGCACATCTGGAGGAATTCTGTAATCTGTGGACTATCAGAGTGTTGATGAAACACAGAAATTGCTTTGGGATTGAATACAACAGTCACCATGCGCACTTCCCTCCATGGGAGTAATGCCTCTGACAGTCTACGCTTTGATCGTTCCCCGGACGACCAGTAGTAGTTTCCGATGCACATCTGGTGGTATTCCTTAATCTGTGGATTATCAGAGTGTTGATGAAACACAGAAATTGCATCGGGATTGAATACAACAGTCACCATGCTCACCTTCCTCCAAGGGGTAATGTCTCAAAGAGTTTTCGCTTTGATCGTTCCCTGGAAGACCAGTGGTAGTTTCCAATGCACATCTGGAGGCATTCTGTATTCTGTGGACTATCAGAGTGTTGATGAAACACAGAAATTGCATCGGGATTGAGTACAACAGTCACCATGCGCACTTCCCTCCATGGAAGTAATGTCTCTAAAAGTCTACGCTTGGATCGTTCCCAGGAGGACCAGTAGTAGTTTCCGATGCATATCTGGAGGCATTCTGTATTCTGTGGAGTATCAGAGTGTTAATGAAACACAGAAATTTCATCGGGATTGAATACAACGGTCACCATGCGCACCTTCCTCCAAGGGAGTAATGTCTGAAAGAGTTTACGCTTTGATCGTTCCCTATAAGACCGGTAGTAGTTTCCAATGCACATCTGGAGGCATTCTGTAATCTGTGGACTATCAGAGTGTTGATGAAACACAGAGATTGCATCGGGATTGAATACAACAGTCACCATGCGCACTTCCCTCCATGGGAGTAATGTCTCTAACAGTCTACGCTTGGATCGTTCAACGGAAGACCAGCTGTAGTTTCCGATTCACATCTGGAGATATTCTGTAATCTGTGGAGTATCAGAGTGTTGATGAAACACAGAAATTGCATCGGGATTGAATACAACAGTCACACTGCGCACCTTCCTCCAATGGAGTAATATCTCAAAGAGTTTACGCTTTGGTCGTTCCCTGGAAGACCAGTGGTAGTTTCCAATGCACATCTGGAGGCATTCTGTAATCTGTGGACTATCAGACTGTTGATGAAACACAGAAATTGCATCGGGATTGAATACAACAGTCACCATGCGCACTTTCCTCCATGGGAGTAATGTCTGAAACAGTCCACCCTTTGATCGTTCCCTGGAAGACCAGTAGTAGTTTCCGATGCACATCTGGTGGCATTCTGTAATCTGTGGACTATCAGAGTGTTTATGAAACACAGAAATTGCATCGGGATTGAATAAAACAGTCACCATGCGCACTTTCCTCCACGGGCGGTATGTCTCAAACAGTCTACGCTTTGATCGTTACCTGGATGACCAGTAGTAGTTTCCGATGCACATCTGGTGGCATTCTGTAATCTGTGGACTATCAGAGTGTTGATGAAACACAGAAATTGCATCGGGATTGAATACAACAGTCACCATCCGCACTTTCCTCCATGGGAGTAATGTCACAAACAGTCTACGCTTTGATCGTTACCTGGAAGACCAGTAGTAGTTTCCGATGCACATATGGAGGCATTCTGTAACCTGTGGACTATCGGAGTTTTTAAGAAACACAGAAATTGCATCGGGATTGAATACAACAGTCACCATGCGCACTACCCTCCATGGGAGTAATGTCTCTAAGAGTCTACGCTTGGATCGTTCCCTGGAAGACCAGTAGTAGTTTCCGATGCACATCTGGAGGCATTCTGTAATCTGTGGACTATCAGAGTGTTGATGAAACACAGGAATTGCATCGGGATTGAATACAACAGACACCATGTGCACTTTCCTCCATGTTAGTAATGTCTCAAACAGTCTACGCTTTTAATCCTTCTCTGGAAGACCAGTGGTAGTTTCCAATGCACATCTGGAGGCATTCTGTAATCTGTGGACTATCAGAGTGTTGATGAAACACAGAAATTGCTTTGGGATTGAATACAACAGTCACCATGCGCACTTCCCTCCATGGGAGTAATGTCTCTGACAGTCTACGCTTTGATCTCTCCCCGGACGACCAGTAGTAGTTTCCGATGCACATCTGGTGGTATTCCTTAATCTGTGGACTATCAGAGTGTTGATGAAACACAGAAATTGCATCGGGATTGAATGCAACAGTCACCATGCTCACCTTCCTCCAAGGGGGTAATGTCTCAAAGGGTTTTCGCTTTGATCGTTCCCTGGAAGACCAGTGGTAGATTCCAATGCACATCTGGAGGCATTCTGTAATCTGTGGACTATCAGACTGTTGATGAAACACAGAAATTGCATCGGGATTGAATACAACGGTCACCATGCGCACTTCCCTCCATGGAAGTAATGTCTCTAAAAGTCTACGCTTGGATCGTTCCCAGGAGGACCAGTAATAGTTTCCGATGCACATCTGGAGGCATTCTGTATTCTGTGGAGTATCAGAGTGTTAATGAAACATAGAAATTTCATCGGGATTGAATACAACAGTCACCATGCGCACCTTCCTCCAAGGGAGTAATGTCTGAAAGAGTTTACGCTTTGAACGTTCCCTATAAGACCGGTAGTAGTTTCCAATGCACATCTGGAGGCATTCTGTAATCTGTGGACTATCAGAGTGTTGATGAAACACAGGAATTGCATCGGGATTGAATACAACAGACCCCATGCGCACTTTCCTCCATGTTAGTAATGTCTCAAACAGTCTACGCTTTTAATCGTTCTCTGGAAGACCAGTGGTAGTTTCCAATGCACATCTGGAGGCATTCTGTAATCTGTGGACTATCAGAGTGTTGATGAAACACAGAAATTGCTTTGGGATTAAATACAACAGTCACCATGCGCACTTCCCTCCATGGGAGTAATGTCTCTGACAGTCTACGATTTGATCGTTCCCCGGACGACCAGTAGTAGTTTCCGATGCACATCTGGTGGTATTCCTTAATCTGTGGACTATCAGAGTGTTGATGAAACACAGAAATTGCATCGGGATTGAATACAACAGTCACCATGCGCACTACCCTCCATGGGAGTAATGTCTCTAAGATTCTACGCTTGGATCGTTCCCTGGAAGACCAGTAGTAGTTTCCGATGCACATCTGGAGGCATTCTGTAATCTGTGGACTATCAGAGTGTTGATGAAACACAGGAATTGCATCGGGATTGAATACAACAGACCCCATGCGCACTTTCCTCCATGTTAGTAATGTCTCAAACAGTCTACGCTTTTAATCGTTCTCTGGAAGACCAGTGGTAGTTTCCAATGCACATCTGGAGGCATTCTGTAATCTGTGGACTATCAGAGTGTTGATGAAACACAGAAATTGCTTTGGGATTGAATACAACAGTCACCATGCGCACTTCCCTCCATGGGAGTAATGTCTCTGACAGTCTACGCTTTGATCGTTCCCCGGACGACCAGTAGTAGTTTCCGATGCACATCTGGTGGTATTCCTTAATCTGTGGACTATCAGAGTGTTGATGAAACACAGAAATTGCATCGGGATTGAATACAACAGTCACCATGCTCACCTTCCTCCAAGGGGTAATGTCTCAAAGAGTTTTCGCTTTGATCGTTCCCTGGAAGACCAGTGGTAGTTTCCAATGCACATCTGGCGGCATTCTGTAATCTGTGGACTATCAGAGTGTTGATGAAACACAGAAATTGCATCGGGATTGAATACAACAGTCACCATGCAGACTTCCCTCCATGGAAGTAAAGTCTCTAAAAGTCTACGCTTGGATCGTTCCCAGGAGGACAAGTAGAAGTTTCCGATGCACAACTGGAGGCATTCTGTATTCTGTGGAGTATCAGAGTGTTAATGAAACACAGAAATTTCATCGGGATTGAATGCAACGGTCACCATGCGCACCTTCCTCCAAGGGAGTAATGTCAGAAAGAGTTTACGCTTTGATCGTTCCCTATAAGACCGGTAGTAGTTTGCAATGCACATCTGGAGGCACTCTGTAATCTGTGGACTATCCGAGTGTTGATGAAACACAGAGATTGCATCAGGATTGAATACAACAGTCACCATGCGCACTTCCCTCCATGGGAGTAATGTCTCTAACAGTCTACGCTTGGATCGTTCAATGGAAGCCCAGCAGTAGTTTCCGATTCACATCTGGAGATATTCTGTAATCTGTGGAGTATCAGAGTGTTGATGAAACACAGAAATTGCATCGGGATTGAATACAACAGTCACACTGCGCACCTTCCTCCAATGGAGTAATGTCTCAAAGAGTTTACGCTTTGATCGTTCCCTGGAAGACCAGTAGTTGTTTCCGATGCACATGTGGAGGCATTCTGTAATCTGTGGACCATCAGAGTGTTGATGAAACACATAAATTGCATCGGGATTGAATACAACAGTCACCATGCGCACTTTCCTCCATGTTTGTAATGTCTCAAACAGTCTACGCTTTGATCGTTCTCTGGAAGACCAGTGGTAGTTTCCAATGCACATCTGGAGGCATTCTGTAATCTGTGGACTATCAGACTGTTGATGAAACACAGAAATTGCATCGGGATTGAATACAACAGTCACCATGAGCACTTTCCTCCATGGGAGTAATGTCTGAAACAGTTCACCCTTTGATCGTTCCCTGGAAGACCAGTAGTAGTTTGCGATGCACATCTGATGGCATTCTGTAATCTGTGGACTATCAGAGTGTTTATGAAACACAGAAATTGCATCGGGATTGAATAAAACAGTCACCATGCGCACTTTCCTCCACGGGCGGTATGTCTCAAACAGTCTACGCTTTGATCGTTACCTGGATGACCAGTAGTAGTTTCCGATGCACATCTGGTGGCATTCTGTAATCTGTGGACTGTCAGTGTGTTGATGAAACACAGAAATTGCATCGGGATTGAATACAACAGTCACCATGCGCACCTTCCTCCAAGGGAGTAATGTCCCAAAGAGTTTACGCTTTGATCGTTCCCTGGAAGACCAGTAGTAGTTTCTGATGCACATCTGGATGCATTCTGTAATCTGTGGACCTTCAAAGTGTTGATGAAACACAGAAATTGCATGGGGATTCAATACAACAGTCACCATGCGCACTTTCCTCCATGGGAGTAATGTCTCTAACAGTCTACGCTTTGATCGTTCCCCGGACGAACAGTAGTAGTTTCCGATGCACATCTGGTGGTATTCCTTAATCTGTGGACTATCAGAGTGTTGATGAAACACAGAAATTGCATCGGGATTGAATACAACAGTCACCATGCGCACTTCCCTCCATGGAAGTAATGTCTCTAAAAGTCTACGCTTGGATCGTTCCCAGAAAGACCAGTAGTAGTTTCCGATGCACATCTGGAGGCATTCTGTAATCTGTGGAGTATCAGAGTGTTAATGAAACACAGAAATGTCACCGGGATTGAATACAACAGTCACCATGCGCACCTTCCTCCAAGGGAGTAATGTCTGAAAGAGTTTACGCTTTGATCGTTCCCTGTAAGACCGGTAGTAGTTTCCGATGCACATCTGGAGGCATTCAGTAATCTGTGGACTGTCAGAGTGTTGATGAAACACAGAAATTGCATCGGGATTGAATACAACAGTCAACATGCGCACTTCCCTCCATGGAAGAAATGTCTCTAAAAGTCTACGCTTGGATCGTTCCCAGGAAGACCAGTAGTAGTTTCTGATGCACATCTGGATGCATTCTGTAATCTGTGGACCTTCAAAGTGTTGATGAAACACAGAAATTGCATGGGGATTGAATACAACAGTCACCATGCGCACTTTCCTCCATGGGAGTAATGTCTCTAACAGTCTACGCTTTGATCGTTCCCCGGACGAACAGTAGTAGTTTCCGATGCACATCTGGTGGTATTCCTTAATCTGTGGACTATCAGAGTGTTGATGACACACAGAAATTGCATCGGGATTGAATACAACAGTCACCATGCGCACTTCCCTCCATGGAAGTAATGTCTCTAAAAGTCTACGCTTGGATCGTTCCCAGAAAGACCAGTAGTAGTTTCCGATGCACATCTGGAGGCATTCTGTAATCTGTGGAGTATCAGAGTGTTAATGAAACACAGAAATGTCACCGGGATTGAATACAACAGTCACCATGCGCACCTTCCTCCAAGGGAGTAATGTCTGAAAGAGTTTACGCTTTGATCGTTCTCTGTAAGACCGGTAGTAGTTTCCGATGCACATCTGGAGGCATTCTGTAATCTGTGGAGTATCAGAGTGTTAATGAAACACAGAAATTGCATCGGGATTGAATACAACAGTCACCATGCGCACCTTCCGACTAGGAAGTAATGTCTGAAACAGTTTACGCTTTGATCGTTCCCTATGAGACCGGCAGTAGTTTCCGATGCACATCTGGAGGCATTCTGTAATCTGTGGACAATCTGAGTGTTGATGAAACACAGAAATTGCATCGGGATTGAATACAACAGTCACCATGCGCACTTCCCTCCGTGGGAGTAATGTCTCTAACAGTCTACGCTTGGATCGTTCAATGGAAGACCAGCAGTAGTTTCCGATTCACATCTGGAGGTATTCTGTAATCTGTGGAGTATCAGAGTGTTGATGAAACACAGAAATTGCATCGGGATTGAATACAACAGTCACAGTGCGCACCTTCCTCCAATGGAGTAATGTCTCAAAGAGTTTACGCTTTGATCGTTCCCTGGAAGACCAGTAGTAGTTTCCGATGCACATCTGGTGGCATTCTGTAATCTGTGGACTATCAGAGTGTTTATGAAACACCGAAATTGCATCGGGATTGAATAAAACAGTCACCATGCGCACTTTCCTCCACGGGCGGTATGTCTCAAACAGTCTACGCTTTGATCGTTACCTGGATGACCAGTAGAAGTTTCCGATGCACATCTGGTGGCATTCTGAAATCTGTGGACTATCAGAGTGTTGATAAAACACAGAAATTGCATCGGGTTTGAATACAACAGTCACCATGCGCACTACCCTCCATGGGAGTAATGTCTCTAAGAGTCTACGCTTGCATCGTTCCCTGGAAGACCAGTAGTAGTTTCCGATGCACATCTGGAGGCATTCTGTAATCTGTGGAGTATCAGAGTGTTGATGAAACACAGAAATTGCATCGGGATTGAATACAACAGTCACCATACTCACCTCCCTCCAAGGGAGTAATGTCCCAAAGAGTTTACGCTTTGATCGTTCCCTGGAAGAAAAGTAGTAGTTTCCGATGCACATCTGGAGGCATTCTGTAATCTGTGGACTATCACAGTGTTGATGAAACACAGAAATTGCATTGGGATTGAATACAACAGTCACCATGCGCACTTCCCTCCATGGGAGTAATGTCTCTAGCAGTCTACGCTTTGATCGTTCCCCGGACGACCAGTAGTAGTTTCCGATGCACATCTGGTGGTATTCCTTAATCTGTGGACTATCAGAGTGTTGATGAAACACAGAAATTCCATCGGGATTCAATACAACAGTCACCATGCTCACCTTCCTCCAAGGGAGTAATGTCTCAAAGAGTTTACGGTTTGATCGTTCCCTGGAAGACCAGTAGTAGTTTCCGATGCACATCTGGAAGCATTCTGTAATCTGTGGACTATCAGAGTGTTGATGAAACACAGAAATTGCATCGGGATTGAATACAACAGTCACCATGCGCACTTTCCTCCATGTTAGTAATGTCTCAAACAGTCTACGCTTTTAATCGTTCCCTGGAAGACCAGTGGTAGTTTCCAATGCACATCTGGATGCATTCTGTAATCTGTGGACTATCAGAGTGTTGATGAAACACAGAAATTCCATCGGGATTGAATACAACAGTCACACGGCGCACCTTCCTCCAATGGAGTAATGTCTCAAAGAGTTTACGCTTTGATCGTTCCCTGGAAGACCAGTAGTAGTTTCCGATGCACATCTGGAGGCATTCTGTAATCTGTGGACTATCAGAGTGTTGATGAAACACAGAAATTGCATCGGGATTGAATACAACAGTCACCATGCGCACTTTCCTCCATGTTTGTAATGTCTCAAACAGTCTACGCTTTGATCGTTCCCTGGAAGACCAGTGGTAGTTTCCAATGCACATCTGGAGGCATTCTGTAATCTGTGGACTATCAGACTGTTGATGAAACACAGAAATTGCATCGGGATTGAATACAACAGTCACCATGCGCACTTTCCTCAATGGGAGTAATGTCTGAAACAGTCCACCCTTTGATCGTTCCCTGGAAGACCAGTAGTAGTTTCCGATGCACATCTGGTGGCATTCTGTAATCTGTGGACTATCAGAGTGTTTATGAAACACAGAAATTGCATCGGGATTGAATAAAACAGTCACCATGCGCACTTTCCTCCACGGGCGGTATGTCTCAAACAGTCTACGCTTTGATCGTTACCTGGATGACCAGTAGTAGTTTCCGATGCACATCTGGTGGCATTCTGTAATCTGTGGACTATCAGAGTGTTGATGAAACACGAAAATTGCATCGTGATTGAATACAACAGTCACCACGCGCACTTTCCTCCATGGGAATAATGTCACAAACTGTCTACGCTTTGATCGTTCCCTGGAAGACCAGTAGTAGTTTCCGTTGCACATATGGAGGCATTCTGTAATCTGTGGACTATCAGAGTTTTGATGAAACACAGAAATTGCATCGGGATTGAATACAATAGTCACCATGCGCACTACCCTCCATGGGAGTAATGTATCTAAGAGTCTACGCTTGGATCGTTCCCTGGAAGACCAGTAGTAGTTTCCGATGCACATCTGGTGGCATTGCGTAATCTGTGGACTATCAGAGTGTTGATGAAACACAGAAATTGCATCGGGATTGAATACAACAGTCACCATGCGCACTTTCCTCCATGTTAGTAATGTCTCAAACAGTCTACGCTTTTAATCGTTCTCTGGAAGACCAGTGGTAGTTTCCGATGCACATATGGAGGCATTCTGTAATCTGTGGACTATCAGAGTGTTGATGAAACACAGAAATTGCATTGGGATTTAATACAACAGTCACCATGCGCTCTTCCCTCCATGGGAGTAATGTCTCTAACAGTCTACGCTTTGATAGTTTCCCCGGACGACCAGTAGTAGTTTCCGATGCACATCTGTTGGTATTCCTTAATCTGTGGACTATCAGAGTGTTGATGAAACACAGAAATTGCATCGGGATTGAATACAACAGTCACCATGCTCACCTTCCTCCAAAGGAGTAATGTCTCAAAGAGTTTACGCTTTGATCGTTCCCTGGAAGACCAGTAGTATTATCCGATGCACATCTGGAAGCATTCTGTAATCTGTGGACTATCACAGTGTTGATGAAACACAGAAATTCCATCGGGATTGAATACAAGATTCACCATGCGCACTTCCCTCCATAGAAGTAATGTCTCTAAAAGTCTACGCTTGGATCGTTCCCAGGAAGACCAGTAGTAGTTTCCGATGCACATCTGGAGGCATTCTGTAATCTGTGGAGTATCAGAGTGTTAATGAAACACAGAAATTGCATCGGGATTGAATACAACAGTCACCATGCGCACTTTCCTCCATGTTAGTAATGTCTCAAGCAGTCTACGCTTTTAATCGTTCTCTGGAAGACCAGTGGTAGTTTCCAATGCACATCTGGAGGCATTCTGTAATCTGTGGACTATCAGAGTGTCGATGAAACACAGAAATTGCATGGGAATTGAATACAACAGTCACCATTTGCACCTTCCTCCAAGGGAGTAACGTCTGAAAGATTTTATGCTTTGATCGTTCCCTATAACACCGGTAGTAGTTTCCGATGCACATCTGGAGTTATTCTGTAATCTGTGGACTATCAGAGTGTTGATGAAACACAGAAATTGCATCGGGATTGAATACAAAATTCACCATGCGCACTTCCTCCATGGGTGTAATGTCTTTGAAAGTCTACGCTTGGATCGTTCAATGGAAGACCAGCAGTAGTTTCCGATTCACATCTGGAGGTATTCTGTAATCTGTGGAGTATCAGAGTGTTGATGAAACACAGAAATTGCATCGGGATTGAATACAACAGTCACACTGCGGACCTTCCTCCAATGGAGTAATGTCAAAGAGTTTACGCTTTGATCGTTCCCTGGAAGACCAGTAGTAGTTTCCGATGCACATCTGGTGGCATTCTGTAATCTGTGGACTATCAGAGAGTTGATGAAACACAGAAATTGCATCGGGATTGAATACAACAGTCACCATGCGCACTTTCCTCCATGGGAGTAATGTCACAAACAGTCTACGCTTTGATCGTTCCCTGGAAGACCAGTAGTAGTTTCCGATGCACATATGGAGGCATTCTGTAATCTGTGGACTATCAGAGTGTTGATGAAACACAGAAATTGCATCGGGATTGAATACAACAGTCACCATGCGCACTACCCTCCATTGGAGTAATGTCTCTAACAGTCTACGCTTGGATCGTTCCCTGGAAGACCAGTAGTAGTTTCCGATACACATCTGGAGGCATTCTGTAATCTGTGGAGTATCAGAGTGTTGATGAAGCACAGAAATTGCATCGGGATTGAATACAACAATCACCATGCTCACCTTCCTCCAAGGGAGTAATGTCTCAAGGAGTTTACGCTTTGATCGTTCCCTGGAAGACCAGTAGTAGTTTCCGATGCACATCTGGAAGCATTCTGTAATCTGTGGAGTATCAGAGTGTTGACGAAACACAGAAATTGCATCGGGATTGAATACAACAGTCACACTGCTCACCTTCCTCCAAGGGAGTAATGTCTCAAAGAGTTTACGCTTTGACCGTTCCCTGGAAGACCAGTAGTAGTTTCCGATGCACATCTGGAGGCATTCTGTAATCTGTGGACTATCAGAGTGTTGATGAAACACAGAAATTGCATCGGGATTCAATACAAAAGTCACCATGCACACTTTCCTCCATGTTTGTAATGTCTCAAACAGTCTACGCTTTGATCGTTCCCTGGAAGACCAGTGGTAGTTTCCAATGCACATCTGGAGGCATTCTGTAATCTGTGGACTATCAAAGTGTTGATGAAACACAGAAATTGCATCGGGATTGAATACAACAGTCACCATGCGCACTTTCCTCCATGGGAGTAATGTCTCAACCAGTCTATGCTTTGATCGTTCCCTTTAAGACCAGTGGTAGTTTCCGATGCACATCTGGAGGCTTTCTGTAATCTGTGGACTATCAGAGTGTTGATGAAACACAGAAATTGCTTCGGGATTGAATACAACAGTCACCATGCGCACTTTCCTCCATGTTAGGATTGTCTCAAACAGTCTACGCTTTGATCGTTCCCTGGAAGACCAGTGGTAGTTTCCAATGCACATCTGGAGGCATTCTGTAACCTGTAAACTATCAGAGAGTTGATGAAACAGAGAAATTGCATCGGGATTGAATACAACAGTCACCATGCGCACTTTCCTCCATGGGAGTAATGTATGAAGCAGTCCACCCTTTGATCGTTCCCTGGAAGACCAGTAGTAGTTTCCGATGCACATCTGGTCTCATTCTGTAATCTGTGGACTATCAGAGTGTTGATGAAACACAGAAATTGCATCGGGATTGAATACAACAGACACCATGCGCACTTCCCTCCATGGGAGAAATGTCTCTAAAAGTCTACGCTTGGATCGTTCCCAGGAAGACCAGTAGTAGTTTTCGATGCACATCTGGAGGCATTCTGTAATCTGTGGAGTATCAGAGTGTTGTTGAAACACAGAAATTGCATCGGGATAGAATACAACAGTCACCATGCGCACCTTCCTCCAAGGGAGCAATGTCTCAAAGAGTTTACGCTTTGATCGTTCCCTGGAATACCAGTAGTAGTTTCCAATGCACATCTGGAAGCATTCTGTAATCTGTGGACTATCAGAGTGTTGATGAAACACAGAAATTGCATCGGGATTGAATACAACAGTCACCATGCTCACTTTCCTCCATGTTAGTAATGTCTCAAACAGTCTACGCTTTTAATCGTTCCCTGGAAGACCAGTGGTAGTTTACAATGCACATCTGGAGGCATTCTGTAATCTGTGGACTATCAGAGTGTTGATGAAACACAGAAATTGCATCAGGATTGAATACAACCGTCACCATGCACACCTCCCTCCATGGAAGTAATATCTCTAAAAGTCTACGCTTGGATCGTTCCCAGGAAGACCAGTAGTAGTTTCCGATGCACATCTGGAGGCATTCTGTAATCTGTGGAGTATCAGAGTGTTAATGAAACACAGAAATTCCATCGGGATTGAATACAACGGTCACCATGCGCACCTTCCTCCAAGGGAGTAATGTCTGAAAGAATTTACGCTTTGATCGTTCCCTATAAGACCAGTAGTAGTTTCCGATGCACATCTGGAGGCATTCTGTAATCTGTGGACTATCAGAGTGTTGATGAAACACAGAAATTGCATCGGGAATGAATACAACAGTCACCATGCGCCCTTCACTCCTTGTTAGTAATGTCTCAAACAGTCTACGATTTGATCGTTCCCTGGAAGACCACTGGTAGTTTCCAATGAACATCTGGAGGCATTCTGTAATCTGTGGACTATCAGAGTGTTGATGAAACACAGAAATTGTATGTAATTGAATACAACTGTCACCATGCGCACTTTCCTCCATAAGAGTAATGTCTGAAACTTTCCAAACTTTAATCGTTCACTGGAAGACCAGTAGTAGTTTCCGATGCACATCTGGTGGCATTCTGTTATCTGTGGACTATCAGAGTTTTGACGAAACACAGAAATTGCATCGGGATTGAATACAACAGTCACCATGCGCACTTCCCTCCATGGGAGTAATGTCTCTAACAGTCTACGATTGGATCGTTCCCTGGAAGACCAGTAGTAGTTTCCGATGCACATCTGGAGGCATTCTGTAATCTGTGGAGCATCAGAGTGTTGATGAATCACAGAAATTGCATCGGGATTGAATACAACAGTCACCATGCGCACCTTCTTCCAAGGGAGTAATGTCTCAAAGATTTTACGCTTTGATCGTTCCCTGGAAGACCAGTAGTAGTTTCCGATGCACATCTGGAAGCATTCTGTAATCTGTGGACGATCAGAGTGTTGATGAAACACAGAAATTGCATCGGGATTGAATTCAACAGTCACCTTGCGCACTTTCCTCCATGTTAGTAATGTCTCAAACAGTCTACGCTTTTAATCGTTCCCTGGAAGACCAGTGGTTGTTTCCAATGCACATCTGGAGGCATTCTGTAATCTGTGGACTATCAGAGTGTTGATGAAACAGAGAAATTGCATCGGGATTGAATACAAGAGTCACCATTCGCACTTCCCTCCATGGAAGTAATGTCTCTAAATGTCTACGCTTGGATCGTTCCCAGGATGACCAGTAGTTGTTTCCGATGCACATCTGGAGGCATTCTGTAATCTGTGGAGTATCAGAGTGTTGATGAAACACAGAAATTGCATCGGGATTGAATACAACAGTCACCATACGCACCTTCCTCCAAGGGAGTAATGTCTGAAAGAGTTTACGCTTTGATCTTTTCCTATAAGACCAGTAGTAGTTCCCGATGCACATCTGGAGGCATTCTGTAATCTGTGGACTATCAGAGTGTTGATGAAACACAGAAATTGCATCGGGATTGAATACAACAGTCACCATGCGCACCTTCCACCAATGGAGTAATGTCTGAAAGAGTTTACGCTTTGATCGTTCCCTATAAGACCAGTAGTAGTTTCCGATGCACATGTGGAGGCATTCTGTAATCTGTGGACTATCAGAGTGTTGATGAAACACAGAAATTGCATCAGGATTGAATACAACCGTCACCATGCACACCTCCCTCCATGGAAGTAATGTCTCTAAAAGTCTACGCTTGGATCGTTCCCAGGAAGACCAGTAGTAGTTTCCGATGCACAACTGGAGGCATTCTGTAATCTGTGGAGTATCAGAGTGTTAATGAAACACAGAAATTGCATCGGGATTGAATACAACAGTCACCATGCGCACCTTCCTCCAAGGGAGTAATGTCTCAAAGAGTTTACGCTTTGATTGTTCCCTGGAAGACCAGTAGTAGTTTCCGATGCTCATCTGGAGGCATTCTGCAATCTGAGGACTATCAGAGTGTTGATGAAACACAGAAATTGCATCGGGATTGAATACAACAGTCACCATGCGCACTTTCCTCCATGTTAGGATTGTCTCAAACAGTCTACGCTTTGATCGTTCCCTGGAAGACCAGTGGTAGTTTCCAATGCACATCTGGAGGCATTCTGTAACCTGTAAACTATCAGAGTGTTGATGAAACAGAGAAATTGCATCGGGATTGAATACAACAGTCACCATGCGCACTTTCCTCCATGGGAGTTATGTATGAAGCAGTCCACCCTTTGATCGTTCCCTGGAAGACCAGTAGTAGTTTCCGATGCACATCTGGTCTCATTCTGTAATCTGTGGACTATCAGAGTGTTGATGAAACACAGAAATTGCATCGGGATTGAATACAAAAGACACCATGCGCACTTCCCTCCATGGGAGAAATGTCTCTAAAAGTCTACGCTTGGATCGTTCCCAGGAAGACCAGTAGTAGTTTTCGATGCACATCTGGAGGCATTCTGTAATCTGTGGAGTATCAGAGTGTTGTTGAAACACAGAAATTGCATCGGGATAGAATACAACAGTCACCATGCGCACCTTCCTCCAAGGGAGTAATGTCTCAAAGAGTTTACGCTTTGATCGTTCCCTGGAATACCAGTAGTAGTTTCCGATGCACATCTGGAAGCATTCTGTAATCTGTGGACTATCAGAGTGTTGATGAAACACAGAAATTGCATCGGGATTGAATACAACAGTCACCATGCTCACTTTCCTCCATGTTAGTAATGTCTCAAACAGTCTACGCTTTTAATCGTTCCCTGTGCGACGGGTCAGGCTCTTATCGCGCAGTTTCCATTCCCTGAAAGGAAATCCACCTACCTCGTTTCTTAGGTAGTTGCTGCACTCGCCTCTCCTGATAGCAGCTACTGGAAAAATTGTAGAAAAGCAGTGTTGAAGAAACTGCAATTTAATAGCCGCTCACCGGAGGCCGCGATACATGTTTGCTGAAATACAATCAATGAGCAATCTTCCTAAATAAATTGAGTTATTGGAATGGTAGTAATTGTTTACTCAAACGAGAACGCGAAGTTGGTAATTCTATTTAAGCTCTTTATTGTCTTTAAGCCTGATCATCAGCCCGCTAATCTACGTTTGAAGAAAGTTCAGTTCACAATTCTATCCACACTCAAACCCCGCCAGAATTAGCTTTCAAAGTTACGGAATTTACTTAAATGCAACACAGACGATTTTCTAACATACACGTTTGCAGTCGATGTTCAATAATAGTTCGTTTTTTAACGTTAATGCTCGCCATAAGCACTTAGTAAAAGTTTACGAAGTACCGCCACGCTTTTAATTATTAAAGTTACTCGCGTCTTTCGCGGAACGAAAAGTCACAACTCGCTCAAACTCACACTACGCGTTACTGGACTCTTCCAGTCTCAAATCGCACAGTACCGAACCGATGAAGCCGTTTTATGACTTCATTTTACACATTATTCGCGAGGACACATCAAGCATGTCTCTTCTCGATCACAGTTCCTTCGCGACTCCTCATCCACTCGCGACTCATTCACTCTCACCTACTCATATAAAATAACTGTTCACAAAAATTCAAAACATTTATGGTTTTAACAAAGTTATAGGTGAATTTCTAAAAGTAAAATTCTCAAAATAAATACAAAAGCACGGAAGGTGATTTTGTTTCATAGTTGGATGGTCACTGAAGGTGATCTATACATAATGGTATTTATTTAGACTCGAAAATTGTAGAAATTTGCGTTTTCTGTAAGATTTTTCTAATTTCCAAAATATGCAGGTTTCAAAGCTCAAATTTGGATGACTTATTTTTATTCATAACAGAAACTAGTATATTAACTTTTAATTTCCTCAGGTTCCTCAGTTAGAAGTTATTAAAGATGAAAGTTCCACGTTATACACGCGGCTAGTTAGCGCACAGGTCTTACATTCTCACGGTACAGACATGCCATATGGTCGTGACGTCAGACGAACGGACACCGGTAATCTGCCCGCTACAGCACATATGCTAATCTGATGGCTACTTTACAGTCTGTCTACATTTCACAGTAAATATTTGATAGAAAACTGTGCGCTCGCACTAGTTGCGACGCCACACCTGGAAGACCAGTGGTAGTTTACAATGCACATCTGGAGGCATTCTGTAATCTGTGGACTATCAGAGTGTTGATGAAACACAGAAATTGCATCAGGATTGAATACAACCGTCACCATGCACACCTCCCTCCATGGAAGTAATATCTCTAAAAGTCTACGCTTGGATCGTTCCCAGGAAGACCAGTAGTAGTTTCCGATGCACATCTGGAGGCATTCTGTAATCTGTGGAGTATCAGAGTGTTAATGAAACACAGAAATTCCATCGGGATTGAATACAACGGTCACCATGCGCACCTTCCTCCAAGGGAGTAATGTCTGAACGAATTTACGCTTTGATCGTTCCCTATAAGACCAGTAGTAGTTTCCGATGCACATCTGGAGGCATTCTGTAATCTGTGGACTATCAGAGTGTTGATGAAACACAGAAATTGCATCGGGAATGAATACAACAGTCACCATGCGCCCTTCACTCCTTGTTAGTAATGTCTCAAACAGTCTACGATTTGATCGTTCCCTGGAAGACCACTGGTAGTTTCCAATGCACATCTGGAGGCATTCTGTAATCTGTGGACTATCAGAGTGTTGATGAAACACAGAAATTGTATCGTAATTGAATACAACTGTCACCATGCGCACTTTCCTCCATAAGAGTAATGTCTGAAACTTTCCAAACTTTAATCGTTCACTGGAAGACCAGTAGTAGTTTCCGATGCACATCTGGTGGCATTCTGTTATCTGTGGACTATCAGAGTTTTGACGAAACACAGAAATTGCATCGGGATTGAATACAACAGTCACCATGCGCACTTCCCTCCATGGGAGTAATGTCTCTAACAGTCTACGATTGGATCGTTCCCTGGAAGACCAGTAGTAGTTTCCGATGCACATCTGGAGGCATTCTGTAATCTGTGGAGCATCAGAGTGTTGATGAATCACAGAAATTGCATCGGGATTGAATACAACAGTCACCATGCGCACCTTCTTCCAAGGGAGTAATGTCTCAAAGAGTTTACGCTTTGATCGTTCCCTGGAAGACCAGTAGTAGTTTCCGATGCACATCTGGAAGCATTCTGTAATCTGTGGACGATCAGAGTGTTGATGAAACACAGAAATTGCATCGGGATTGAATTCAACAGTCACCTTGCGCACTTTCCTCCATGTTAGTAATGTCTCAAACAGTCTACGCTTTTAATCGTTCCCTGGAAGACCAGTGGTTGTTTCCAATGCACATCTGGAGGCATTCTGTAATCTGTGGACTATCAGAGTGTTGATGAAACAGAGAAATTGCATCGGGATTGAATACAAGAGTCACCATTCGCACTTCCCTCCATGGAAGTAATGTCTCTAAATGTCTACGCTTGGATCGTTCCCAGGATGACCAGTAGTTGTTTCCGATGCACATCTGGAGGCATTCTGTAATCTGTGGAGTATCAGAGTGTTGATGAAACACAGAAATTGCATCGGGATTGAATACAACAGTCACCATACGCACCTTCCTCCAAGGGAGTAATGTCTGAAAGAGTTTACGCTTTGATCTTTTCCTATAAGACCAGTAGTAGTTCCCGATGCACATCTGGAGGCATTCTGTAATCTGTGGACTATCAGAGTGTTGATGAAACACAGAAATTGCATCGGGATTGAATACAACAGTCACCATGCGCACCTTCCTCCAATGGAGTAATGTCTGAAAGAGTTTACGCTTTGATCGTTCCCTATAAGACCAGTAGTAGTTTCCGATGCACATGTGGAGGCATTCTGTAATCTGTGGACTATCAGAGTGTTGATGAAACACAGAAATTGCATCGTAATTGAATACAACTGTCACCATGCGCACTTTCCTCCATAAGAGTAATGTCTGAAACTCTCCACCATTTAATCGTTCACTGGAAAACCAGTAGTAGTTTCCGATGCACATCTGGTGGCATTCTGTTATCTGTGGACTATCAGGGTGTTGACGAAACACAGAAATTGCATCGGGATTGAATACAACAGTCACCATGCGCACTTCCCTCCATGGGAGTAATGTCTCTAACAGTCTACGATTGGATCGTTCCCTGGAAGACCAGTAGTAGTTTCCGATGCACATCTGGAGGCATTCTGTAATCTGTGGAGTATCAGAGTGTTGATGAATCACAGAAATTGCATCGGGATTGAATACAACAGTCACCATGCGCACCTTCTTCCAAGGGAGTAATGTCTCAAAGAGTTTACGCTTTGATCGTTCCCTGGGAGACCAGTAGTAGTTTCCGATGCACATCTGGAAGCATTCTGTAATCTGTGGACTATCAGAGTGTTGATGAAACACAGAAATTGCATCCGGATTGAATACAACAGTCACCTTGCGCACTCTCCTCCATGTTAGTAATGTCTCAAACAGTCTACGCTTTTAATCGTTCCCTGGAAGACCAATGGTTGTTTCCAATGCACATCTGGAGGCATTCTGTATTCTGTGGACTATCAGAGTGTTGATGAAACACAGAAATTGCATCGGGATTGAATACAACAGTCACCATGCGCACTTCCCTCCATGGAAGTAATGTCTCTAAAAGTCTACGCTTGGAGCATTCCCAGGATGACCAGTAGTAGTTTCCGATGCACATCTGGAGGCATTCTGTAATCTGTGGACTATCAGAGTGTTGATGAAACACATAAATTGTATCGGGATTGAATACAACAGTCACCATGCGCACTTTCCTCCATAAGAGTAATGTCTGAAACTGTCCACCCTTTGATCGTTCACTGGAAGACCAGTAGTAGTTTCCGATGCACATCTGGTGGCATTCTGTTATCTGTGGACTATCAGAGTGTTGATGAAACACAGAAATTGCATCGGGATTGAATAAAACAGTCACCACGAGCACTTTCCTCCACGGGAGGTATATCTCAGGCAGTCTACGCTTTGATCGTTACCTGGAAGACCAGTAGTAGTTTCCGATGCACATCTGGTGGTATTCTGTAATCTGTGGACTATCAGAGTGTTGATGAAACACAGAAATTGCATTGGGATATAATACAACAGTCACCAAACGCACTTTCCTCCATGGGAGTAACGTCTCAAACAGTCTACGTTTTGATCGTTCCCTGGAAGACCAGTGGTAGTTTGGAATGCACATCTGGAAGCATTCTGTAACCTGTGGAGTATCAGAGTGTTGATGAAACACAGAAATTGCATCGGGATTGAATACAACAGTCACCATGCGCACTTTCCTCCATGAGAGTAATACCTCAAACAGTCGACGCTTTGATCGTTCATTGGAAGACCAGTAGTAGCTTCCGATGCACATCCTGTGGCATTCTGTAATCTGTGGACTATCAGAGTGTTGATGAAACACAGAAATTGCATCGGGATTGAATACAACACTCACCATGCGCAGTTTCCTCCACGGGAGTAATGTCTCAAACAGTCTACTCTTTGATCGTTCCCTGGAAGACCAGTAGTAGTTTCCGATGTACATCTGGATGCATTCTGTAATCTGTGGACCTTCAAAATGTTGATGAAACACAGAAATTGCATCGGCATTGAATACTACAGTCACCGTGGGTACTTTCCTACATGTTAGTAATGTCTCAAACAGTCTACGCTTTGATCGTCCCCTGAAAGACCAGTGGTAGTTTCCATTGCACATCTGGAGGCATCCTGTAACCTGTGGACTATCAGAGTGTTGATAAAACACAGAGATTACATCGAGATTGAATACAACAGTCACCATACGCACTTCCCTCCACAGGATCAATGTCTCAAACAGTCTACGCTTTGATCGTTCCCTGGAAGATGAGTAGTAGTTTCCGGTGCACATCTGGTGGCATTCAGTAATCTGTGGACTATCAGAGTGTTGATGAAACACAGAAATTGCATCGGGATTGAATACAACAGTCACCATGCGCACTTTCCTCCATGTTAGTAATGTCTCAAACCGTCTACGTTTTGATCGTTCACTGCAAGACCAGCGGTAGTATCCAATGCACATCTGGAAGCATTCTGTAACCTATGGACTATCAGAGTGTAGATGAAACACAGAAATTGCATCGGGATTGAATACTACAGTCACCATGCGCACTTCAATCCATGGGAGTAATGTCTCTAACAGTGTACGATTGGATCGTTCCCTGGAAGACCAGTAGTAGTTTCCGATGCACATCGGGAGGCATTCTGTAATCTGTGGACTATCAGAGTGTTGATGAAACACAGAGAATGCATCGGGATTGAATACAACAGTCACCATGCGCACTTGCCTCCACGGGAGTAATGTCTCAAAGAGTCTACCATTTGATCGTTCCCTGGAAGACCAGTAGTAGTATCCGATGCATATCTGGTGGCAATCCTTAACCTGTGGAGTATCAGAGTGTTGATGAAACACAGAAATTGCATTGCGATTGAATACAACAGTCACCATGCGCCCCTTCCTCCAAGTGAGTAATGTCTCAAAGAGTTTACGATTTGATCGTTCCCTGGAAGACCAGTAGTAGTTTCCGATGCACATCTGGATGCATTCTGTAATCTGTGGACTCTCAGTGTGTTGGTGAAACTCAGAAATTGCATCGGGATTAAATACAACAGCCACCATGCGCACTTTCCTCCATGTTAGTAATGTCTCAAACAGTCTACGCTTTGATCGTCCCTGGAAGACCAGTGGTAGTTTCCGATGGACATCTGGTGGCATTCTGTAATCTGTGGCCTATCAGAGTGTTGATGAAACACAGAAATTGCATCGGGATTGAATACAACAGTCACCATGCGCACTTCCCTCCATGGGAGTAATGTCTCTAACAGTGTACGATTGGATCGTTCCCTGGAAGACCAGTAGTAGTTTCCGATGCACATCCGGAGGCATTCTGTAATCTGTGGACTATCAGAGTGTTGATGAAGCACAGAGATTGCATCGGGATTGAATACAACAGTCACCATGCGCACTTGCCTCCACAGGAGTAATTTCTCAAAGAGTCTACCCTTTGATCGTTCCCTGGAAAACCAGTAGTAGTTTCCGATGCACATCTGGTGGCATTCTGTAATCTGTGGACTATCAGAGTGTTGATGAAACACAGAAATTGCATCGGGATTGAATACAACACTCACCATGCGCAGTTTCCTCCACGTGAGTAATGTCTCAAACAGTCTACTCTTTGATCGTTCCCTGGAAGACCAGTAGTAGTTTCCGATGCACATCTGGAGGCATTCTGTAATCTGTGGACCTTCAAAGTGTTGATGAAACACAGAAATTGCATCGGGATTGAATACTACAGTCACCATGGGTACTTTCCTACATGTTAGTAATGTCTCAAACAGTCTACGCTTTGATCGTTCAGTGGAAGACCAGTGGTAGTTTCCAATGCACATCTGGAGGCATCATGTAATCTGTGGACTATCAGAGTGTTGATGAAACACAGAGATTACATCGGGATTGAATACAACAGTCACCATGCGCACTTTCCTTCATGTTAGTAATGTCTCAAACAGTCTACGTTTTGATCGTTCACTGGAAGACCAGTGGTAGTTTCCAATGCACATCTGGAAGCATTCTGTAACCTGTGGACTATCAGAGTGTTGATGAAACACAGAAATTGCATTGGGATTGAATACAACAGTCACCATGCGCACTTCCCTCCATGGGAGTAATGTCTCTAACAGTGTACGATTGGATCGTTCCCTGGAAGACCAGTAGTAGTTTCCGATGCACATCCGGAGGCATTCTGTAATCTGTGGACTATCAGAGTGTTGATGAAGCACAGAGATTGCATCGGGATTGAATACAACAGTCACCATGCGCACTTGCCTCCATGTTAGTAATGTCTCAAACCGTCTACGTTTTGATCGTTCACTGCAAGACCAGCGGTAGTATCCAATGCACATCTGGAAGCATTCTGTAACCTATGGACTATCAGAGTGTAGATGAAACACAGAAATTGCATCGGGATTGAATACTACAGTCACCATGCGCACTTCAATCCATGGGAGTAATGTCTCTAACAGTGTACGATTGGATCGTTCCCTGGAAGACCAGTAGTAGTTTCCGATGCACATCGGGAGGCATTCTGTAATCTGTGGACTATCAGAGTGTTGATGAAACACAGAGAATGCATCGGGATTGAATACAACAGTCACCATGCGCACTTGCCTCCACGGGAGTAATGTCTCAAAGAGTCTACCATTTGATCGTTCCCTGGAAGACCAGTAGTAGTATCCGATGCATATCTGGTGGCAATCCTTAACCTGTGGAGTATCAGAGTGTTGATGAAACACAGAAATTGCATTGCGATTGAATACAACAGTCACCATGCGCCCCTTCCTCCAAGTGAGTAATGTCTCAAAGAGTTTACGATTTGATCGTTCCCTAGAAGACCAGTAGTAGTTTCCGATGCACATCTGGATGCATTCTGTAATCTGTGGACTCTCAGTGTGTTGGTGAAACTCAGAAATTGCATCGGGATTAAATACAACAGCCACCATGCGCACTTTCCTCCATGTTAGTAATGTCTCAAACAGTCTACGCTTTGATCGTCCCTGGAAGACCAGTGGTAGTTTCCGATGGACATCTGGTGGCATTCTGTAATCTGTGGCCTATCAGAGTGTTGATGAAACACAGAAATTGCATCGGGATTGAATACAACAGTCACCATGCGCACTTCCCTCCATGGGAGTAATGTCTCTAACAGTGTACGATTGGATCGTTCCCTGGAAGACCAGTAGTAGTTTCCGATGCACATCCGGAGGCATTCTGTAATCTGTGGACTATCAGAGTGTTGATGAAGCACAGAGATTGCATCGGGATTGAATACAACAGTCACCATGCGCACTTGCCTCCACAGGAGTAATTTCTCAAACAGTCTACCCTTTGATCGTTCCCTGGAAAACCAGTAGTAGTTTCCGATGCACATCTGGTGGCATTCTGTAATCTGTGGACTATCAGAGTGTTGATGAAACACAGAAATTGCATCGGGATTGAATACAACACTCACCATGCGCAGTTTCCTCCACGTGAGTAATGTCTCAAACAGTCTACTCTTTGATCGTTCCCTGGAAGACCAGTAGTAGTTTCCGATGCACATCTGGAGGCATTCTGTAATCTGTGGACCTTCAAAGTGTTGATGAAACACAGAAATTGCATCGGGATTGAATACTACAGTCACCATGGGTACTTTCCTACATGTTAGTAATGTCTCAAACAGTCTACGCTTTGATCGTTCAGTGGAAGACCAGTGGTAGTTTCCAATGCACATCTGGAGGCATCATGTAATCTGTGGACTATCAGAGTGTTGATGAAACACAGAGATTACATCGGGATTGAATACAACAGTCACCATGCGCACTTTCCTTCATGTTAGTAATGTCTCAAACAGTCTACGTTTTGATCGTTCACTGGAAGACCAGTGGTAGTTTCCAATGCACATCTGGAAGCATTCTGTAACCTGTGGACTATCAGAGTGTTGATGAAACACAGAAATTGCATTGGGATTGAATACAACAGTCACCATGCGCACTTCCCTCCATGGGAGTAATGTCTCTAACAGTGTACGATTGGATCGTTCCCTGGAAGACCAGTAGTAGTTTCCGATGCACATCCGGAGGCATTCTGTAATCTGTGGACTATCAGAGTGTTGATGAAGCACAGAGATTGCATCGGGATTGAATACAACAGTCACCATGCGCACTTGCCTCCACAGGAGTAATTTCTCAAAGAGTCTACCCTTTGATCATTCGCTGGAAAACCAGTAGTAGTTTCCGATGCACATCTGGTGGCATTCCTTAACCTGTGGACTATCATTGTGTTGATGAAACACAGGAATTGCATCGCGATTGAGTACAACAGTCACCATGCGCACTTTTCTCCATGGGAGTAATGTCACAAATAGTCTACGCTTTGATCGTTCCCTGGAAGACCAGTAGTAGTTTCTGATGCACATCTGGATGCATTCTGTAGTATGTAGACCATCAAAGTGTTGATGAAACACACAAATTGCATCGGGATTCAATACAACAGTCACCATGCGCCCCATCCTCCAAGGGAGTAATGTCTCAAAGAGTTTACGATTTTATCGTTCCCTGGAAGACCAGTAGTAGTTTCCGATGCACATCTGGAGGCATTCTGTAATCTGTGGACTATCAGTGTGTTGATGAAACTCAGAAATTGCATCGGGATTAAATACAACAGCCACCATGCGCACTTTCCTCCATGTTAGTAATGTCTCAAACAGTATACGCTTTGATCGTCCCTGGAAGACCAGTGGTAGTTTCCGATGGACATCTGGTGGCATTCTGTAATCTGTGGCCTATCAGAGTGTTGATGAAACACAGAAATTGCATCGGGATTGAATACAACAGTCACCATGCGCACTTTCTCCATGGGAGTAATACCTAAAACAGTCGACGCTTTGATCGTTCATTGGAAGACCAGTAGTAGCTTCCGATGCACATCTGGTGGCATTCTGTAATCTGTGGACTTTCAGAGTGTTGATGAAACACAGAAATTGCATAGGGATTCAATACTACAGTCACCATGCGCACTTTCCTCCACAGGAGTAATGTCTCAAACAGGCTAGGCTTTTATCGTTCCCTGGAAGACCAGTAGTAGTTTCCGATGGACATCTGGTGTCATTCTGTAATCTGTGGACTATCAGAGTGTTGATGAAACACAGAAATTGCATCGGGATTGAATACAACACTCACCATGCGCAGTTTCCTCCACGTGAGTAATGTCTCAAACAGTCTACTCTTTGATCGTTCCCTGGAAGACCAGTAGTAGTTTCCGATGCACATCTGGAGGCATTCTGTAATCTGTGGACCTTCAAAGTGTTGATGAAACACAGAAATAGCATCGGGATTGAATACTACAGTCACCATGGGTACTTTCCTACATGTTAGTAATGTCTCAAACAGTCTACGCTTTGATCGTTCCCTGGAAGACCAGTGGTAGTTTCCAATGCACATCTGGAGGCATCATGTAATCTGTGGACTATCAGAGTGTTGATGAAACACAGAGATTACATCGGGATTGAATACAACAGTCACCATGCGCACTTTCCTTCATGTTAGTAATGTCTCAAACAGTCTACGTTTTGATCGTTCACTGGAAGACCAGTGGTAGTTTCCAATGCACATCTGGAAGCATTCTGTAACCTGTGGACTATCAGAGTGTTGATGAAACACAGAAATTGCATCCGGATTGAATACAACAGTCACCTTGCGCACTCTCCTCCATGTTAGTAATGTCTCAAACAGTCTACGCTTTTAATCGTTCCCTGGAAGACCAGTGGTTGTTTCCAATGCACATCTGGAGGCATTCTGTATTCTGTGGACTATCAGAGTGTTGATGAAACACAGAAATTGCATCGGGATTGAATACAACAGTCACCATGCGCACTTCCCTCCATGGAAGTAATGTCTCTAAAAGTCTACGCTTGGAGCATTCCCAGGATGACCAGTAGTAGTTTCCGATGCACATCTGGAGGCATTCTGTAATCTGTGGAGTATCAGAGTGTTGATGAAACACAGAAATTGCATCGGGTTTGAATACAAGAGTCACCATACGCACCTTCCTCCAAGGGAGTAATGTCTGAAAGAGTTTACGCTTTGATCGTTTCCTATAAGACCAGTAGTAGTTCCCGATGCACATCTGGAGGCAATCTGTAATCTGTGGACTATCAGAGTGTTGATGAAACACAGAAATTGCATCGGGATTGAATACAACAGTCACCATGCGCACCTTCCTCCAAGGGAGTAATGTCTCAAAGAGTTTACTCTTTGATCGTTCCCTATAAGACCAGTAGTAGTTCCCGATGCACATCTGGAGGCATTCTGTAATCTGTGGACTATCAGAGTGTTGATGAAACACAGATATTGCATCGGGATTGAATACAACAGTCACCATGCGCACTTTCCTCCATAAGAGTAATGTCTGAAACTGTCCACCCTTTGAGCGTTCACTGGAAGACCAGTAGTAGTTTCCGATGCACATCTGGTGGCATTCTGTTATCTGTGGACTATCAGAGTGTTGATGAAACACAGAAGTTGCATCGGGATTGAATAAAACAGTCACCACGAGCACTTTCCTCCACGGGAGGTATATCTCAGGCAGTCTACGCTTTGATCGTTACCTGGAAGACCAGTAGTAGTTTCCGATGCACATCTGGTGGTATTCTGTAATCTGTGGACTATCAGAGTGTTGATGAAACACAGAAATTGCATTGGGATATAATACAACAGTCACCAAACGCACTTTCCTCCATGGGAGTAACGTCTCAAACAGTCTACGTTTTGATCGTTCCCTGGAAGACCAGTGGTAGTTTGGAATGCACATCTGGAAGCATTCTGTAACCTGTGGACTATCAGAGTGTTGATGAAACACAGAAATTGCATCGGGATTGAATACAACAGTCACCATGCGCACTTTCCTCCATGAGAGTAATACCTCAAACAGTCGACGCTTTGATCGTTCATTGGAAGACCAGTAGTAGCTTCCGATGCACATCCTGTGGCATTCTGTAATCTGTGGACTATCAGAGTGTTGATGAAACACAGAAATTGCATCGGGATTGAATACAACACTCACCATGCGCAGTTTCCTCCACGGGAGTAATGTCTCAAACAGTCTACTCTTTGATCGTTCCCTGGAAGACCAGTAGTAGTTTCCGATGTACATCTGGATGCATTCTGTAATCTGTGGACCTTCAAAATGTTGATGAAACACAGAAATTGCACCGGCATTGAATACTAGAGTCACCGTGGGTACTTTCCTACATGTTAGTAATGTCTCAAACAGTCTACGCTTTGATCGTCCCCTGAAAGACCAGTGGTAGTTTCCATTGCACATCTGGAGGCATCCTGTAATCTGTGGACTATCAGAGTGTTGATAAAACACAGAGATTACATCGAGATTGAATACAACAGTCACCATGCGCACTTCCCTCCACAGGATCAATGTCTCAAACAGTCTACGCTTTGATCGTTCCCTGGAAGATGTGTAGTAGTTTCCGGTGCACATCTGGTGGCATTCTGTAATCTGTGGACTATCAGAGTGTTGATGAAACACAGAAATTGCATCGGGATTGAATACAACAGTCACCATGCGCACTTTCCTCCATGTTAGTAATGTCTCAAACCGTCTACGTTTTGATCGTTCACTGCAAGACCAGTGGTAGTATTCAATGCACATCTGGAAGCATTCTGTAACCTATGGACTATCAGAGTGTAGATGAAACACAGAAATTGCATCGGGATTGAATACTACAGTCACCATGCGCACTTCAATCCATGGGAGTAATGTCTCTAACAGTGTACGATTGTATCGTTCCCTGGAAGACCAGTAGTAGTTTCCGATGCACATCGGGAGGCATTCTGTAATCTGTGGACTATCAGAGTGTTGATGAAACACAGAGAATGCATCGGGATTGAATACAACAGTCACCATGCGCACTTGCCTCCACGGGAGTAATGTCTCAAAGAGTCTACCATTTGATCGTTCCCTGGAAGACCACTAGTAGTATCCGATGCATATCTGGTGGCAATCCTTAACCTGTGGACTATCAGAGTGTTGATGAAACACAGAAATTGCATTGCGATTGAATACAACAGTCACCATGCGCCCCTTCCTCCAAGTGAGTAATGTCTCAAAGAGTTTACGATTTGATCGTTCCCTGGAAGACCAGTAGTAGTTTCCGATGCACATCTGGATGCATTCTGTAATCTGTGGACTCTCAGTGTGTTGATGAAACTCAGAAATTGCATCGGGATTAAATACAACAGCCACCATGCGCACTTTCCTCCATGTTAGTAATGTCTCAAACAGTCTACGCTTTGATCGTCCCTGGAAGACCAGTGGTAGTTTCCGATGGACATCTGGTGGCATTCTGTAATCTGTGGCCTATCAGAGTGTTGATGAAACACATGAATTGCATCGGGATTGAATACAACACTCACCATGGGTACTTTCCTACATGTTAGTAATGTCTCAAACAGTCTACGCTTTGATCGTTCCCTGGAAGACCAGTGGTAGTTTCCAATGCACATCTGGAGGCATCATGTAATCTGTGGACTATCAGAGTGTTGATGAAACACAGAGATTACATCGGGATTGAATACAACAGTCACCATGCGCACTTTCCTTCATGTTAGTAATGTCTCAAACAGTCTACGTTTTGATCGTTCACTGGAAGACCAGTGGTAGTTTCCAATGCACATCTGGAAGCATTCTGTAACCTGTGGACTATCAGAGTGTTGATGAAACACAGAAATTGCATCGGGATTGAATACAACAGTCACCATGCGCACTTCCCTCCATGGGAGTAATGTCTCTAACAGTGTACGATTGGATCGTTCCCTGGAAGACCAGTAGTAGTTTCCGATGCACATCCGGAGGCATTCTGTAATCTGTGGACTATCAGAGTGTTGATGAAGCACAGAGATTGCATCGGGATTGAATACAACAGTCACCATGCGCACTTGCCTCCACAGGAGTAATTTCTCAAAGAGTCTACCCTTTGATCGTTCCCTGGAAAACCAGTAGTAGTTTCCGATGCACATCTGGTGGCATTCCTTAACCTGTGGACTATCATTGTGTTGATGAAACACAGAAATTGCATCGCGATTGAGTACAACAGTCACCATGCGCACTTTTCTCCATGGGAGTAATGTCTCAAATAGTCTACGCTTTGATCGTTCCCTGGAAGACCAGTAGTAGTTTCTGATGCACATCTGGATGCATTCTGTAATATGTAGACCATCAAAGTGTTGATGAAACACACAAATTGCATCGGGATTCAATACAACAGTCACCATGCGCCCCATCCTCCAAGGGAGTAATGTCTCAAAGAGTTAACGATTTGATCGTTCCCTGGAAGACCAGTAGTAGTTTCCGATGCACATCTGGAGGCATTCTGTAATCTGTGGACTATCAGTGTGTTGATGAAACTCAGAAATTGCATCGGGATTAAATACAACAGCCACCATGCGCACTTTCCTCCATGTTAGTAATGTCTCAAACAGTCTACGCTTTGATCGTCCCTGGAAGACCAGTGGTAGTTTCCGATCGACATCTGGTGGCATTCTGTAATCTGTGGACTATCAGAGTGTTGATGAAACACAGAAATTGCATCGGGATTGAATACAACAGTCACCATGCGCACCTTCCTCCAAGGGAGTAATGTTCCAAAGAGTTTACGCTTTGATCGTTCCCTGGAAGACCAGTAGTAGTTTCCGATGAACATCTGGAGGCATTCTTTAATCTGTGGACTATCAGAGTGTTGATGAAACACAGAAATTGCATCGGGATTGAATACAACTGCCACCATGCGCACTTTCCTCCATGGGAGTAATGTCTCAAACAGTCTACGCTTTTAATCGATCCTTGGAAGACCAGCGGTACTTTTCAATGCCATCGGGAGGCATTCTGTAATCTGTGAACTATCAGACTGTTGATGAAACACAGAAATTGCATCGGGATTGAATACAACAGTCACCATGCGCACTTTCCCCCATGGGAGTAATGTCTCAAACAGTCTACGCTTTGATCGTTACCTGGAAGACCAGTAGTAGTTTCCGATGCACATCTGGTGGCATTCTGTAATCTGTGTCCTATCAGAGTGTTGATGAAACAGAGAAATTGCATCGGGAGTGAATACAACAGTCACCATTCGCACTTTCCTCCACAGGATCAATGTCTCAAACAATCTACGCTTTGATCGTTTCCTGGAAGACCAGTAGTAGTTTCCGATGCACATCTGGTGGCATTCTGTATTCTGTGGACTATCATAGTGTTGATGAAACACAGAAATTGCATCGGTATTGAATACAACACTCACCTTGCGCCGTTCCTCCACGGGAGTAATGTCTCAAACAGTCTACGCTTTGATCGTTCCCTGGAAGACCAGTAGTAGTTTCCGATGCACATCTGGAGGCATTCTGTAATCTGTGGACCTTCAAAGTGTTGATGAAACACAGAAATTGCATCGGGATTGAATACAACAGTCACCATGCGCTCTTTCCCCCATGGGAGTAATGTCTCAAACAGTCTACGCTTTGATCGTTACCTGGAAGACCAGTAGGAGTTTCCGATGCAAATCTGGTGGCATTCTGTAATCTGTGGACTATCAGAGTGTTTATGAAACAGAGAAATTGCATCGGGAGTGAATACAACAGTCACCATTCGCACTTTCCTCCACAGGATCAATGTCTCAAACAGTCTACGCTTTGATCGTTCCCTGGAGGGCCAGTAGTAGTTTCCGATGCACATCTGGTGGCATTCTGTAATCTGTGGACTATCAGAGTGTTGATGAATCACAGAAATTGCATCGGTATTGAATACAACACTCACCTTGCGCCGTTCCTCCACGGGAGTAATGTCTCAAACAGTCTACGCTTTGATCGTTCCTTGGAAGACCAGTTGTAGTTTCCGATGGACATCTGGTGGCATTCTGTAATCTGTGGACTATCAGAGTGTTGATGAAACACAGAAATTGCATCGGGATTGAATACAACAGTCACCAAGCGCACTTTCCTCCATGTTAGTAATGTCTCAAACTGTCTACGCTTTTAATCGATCCCTGGAAGACCAGCGGTACTTTTCAATGCACACCGGGAGGCATTCTGTAATCTGTGGATTATCAGACTGTTGATGAAACACAGAAATTGCATCGGGATTGAATACAACAGTCACCATGCGCACTTCCCTCCATGGAAGTAATGTCTCTAACAGTGTACGATTGGATCGTTCCATGGAAGACCAGTAGTAGTATCCGATGCACATTGGATGGCATTCTGTAATCTTTGGAGTATCAGAGTGTTGATGAAACACAGAAATTGCATCGGGATTGAATACAACAGTCACCATGCGCACTTTCCTCCATGTTAGTAATGTCTTCAACAGTCTACGCTTTGATCGTTCCCTGGAAGACCAGTGGTAGTTTCCAATGCACATCTGGAGGCATACTGTTATCTGTGGACTATCAGAGTGTTGACGAAACACAGAAATTGCATCGGGATTGAATACAACAGTCACCATGCGAACTTTCCTCCATGGCAGTAATGTCTGAAACAGTCCACCCTCTGATCGTTCCCTGGAAGACCAGTAGTAGTTTCCGATGCACATCTGGTGGCATTCTGTAATCTGTGGACTATCAGAGTGTTGATGAAACGCAGAAATTTCATCGGGATTGAATACAACAGTCACCATGCGCACTTTCCTCCACGGGAGGTATGTCTCGATCAGTCTACGCTTTGATCGTTACCTGGAAGACAAGTAGTAGTTTCCGATGCACTTCTGGTACATTCTGTAACCTGTGGACAATCAGAGTGTTGATGAAACACAGAAATTGCATCGGGATTGAATACAACAGTCACCATGCGCACTTTCCTCCATGGGAGTAATATCTCAAACAGTCTACGTTTGAGCGTTCATTGGAAGACCAGTAGTAGCTTCCGATGCACATCTGGTGGCAGTCTGTAATCTGTGGACTTTCAGAGTGTTGATGAAACACAGAAATTGCATAGGGATTGAATACCATAGTCACCATGTTCAATTTCCTCCACAGGAGTAATGTCTCAAACAGTCTACGCTTTGATCGTTCCCTGGAAGACATGTAGTAGTTTCCGATGAACATCTGGAGGCATTCTGTAATCTGTGGACCTTCAAAGTGTTGATGAAACACAGAAATTGCATCGGGATTGAATACTACAGTCACCAAGCGCACTTTCCTTTATGTTAGTAATGTCTCAAACAGTCTACGCTTTGATCGTTCCCTGGAAGACCAGTGGTAGTTTCCAATGCACATCTGGAGGCATTCTGTAATCTGTGGACTATCAGAGTGTTGATGAAACACAGAGATTGCATCGGGATTGAATACAACAGTCACCATGATCACTTGCCTCCACAGGAGTAATGTCTCAAACAGTCTACCCTTTGATCGTTCCCTGGACGACCAGTAGTAGTTTCCGATGCACATCTGGTGGCATTCCTTAACCTGTGGACTATCAGAGTGTTGATGAAACACAGAAATTGCATCGCGATTGAATACAACAGTCACCATGCGCACTTTTCTATATGGGAGTAATGTCTCATATAGTTTACGTTTTGATCGTTCTCTGGAACACCAGTAGCAGTTTCCGATGCACATCTGGATGCATTCTGTAATATGTAGACCTTCAAAGTGTTGATGAAACACACAAATTGCATCGGGATTCAATACAACAGTCACCATGCGCACCTTCCTCCAAGGGAGTAATGTCTCAAAGAGTTTACTATTTAATCGTTCCCTGGAAGACCAGTAGTAGTTTCCGATGCACATCTGGAGGCATTCTGTAATCTGTGGACTATCAGAGTGTTGATGAAACACAGAAATTGCATCGGGATTGAATACAACAGTCACCATGGGCACTTCACTGCATGGAAGTAATGTCTATAACAGTGTACAATTGGATCGTTCCCTGGAAGACCAGTAGTAGTATCCGATGCACATTCTGAGGCATTCTGTAATCTGTGGAGTATCAGAGTGTTGATGAAACACAGAAATTGCATCGGGATTGAATACAACAGTCACCATGCGCACTTTCCTCCATGTTAGTAATGTCTTAAACAGTCTATGCTTTGATCGTTCCCTGGAAGACCAGTGGTAGTTTCCAATGACATCTGGAGGCATTCTGTAATCTGTGGACTATCAGAGTGTTGATGAAACACAGAATTTGCATCGTGATTGAATACAACAGTCACCATGCGCACTTTCCTCCATGGCAGTAATGTCTGAAACAGTCCACCATCTGATCGTTCCCTGGAAGACCAGTAGTAGTTTCCGATGCACATCTGGTGGCATTCTGTAATCTGTGGACTATCAGAGTGTTGATGAAACACAGAAATTTCATCGGGATTGAATACAACAGTTACCATGCGCACTTTCCACCACGGGAGGTATGTCTCGATCAGTCTACGCTTTGATCGTTACCTGGAAGACAAGTAGTAGTTTCCGATGCACATCTGGATGCATTCTGTAATCTGTGGAGTATCAGAGTGTTGATGAAACACAGTAATTGCATCGGGATTGAATACAACAGTCACCATGCGCACCTTCCTCCAAGGGAGTAATGTTCCAAAGAGTTTACGCTTTGATCGTTCCCTGGAAGACCAGTAGTAGTTTCCGATGAACATCTGGAGGCATTCCGTAATCTGTGGACTATCAGAGTGTTGATGAAACACAGAAATTGCATCGGGATTGAATACAACTGCCACCATGCGCACTTTCCTCCATGTTAGTAATGTCTCAAACAGTCTACGCTTTTAATCGATACCTGGAAGACCAGCGGTACTTTTCATTACACATCGGGAGGCATTCTGTAATCTGTGGATTATCAGACTGTTGATGAAACACAGAAATTGCATCGGGATTGAATACAACAGTCACCATGCGCACTTTCCCCCATGGGAGTAATGTCTCAAACAGTCTACGCTTTGATCGTTACCTGGAAGACCAGTAGCAGTTTCTGATGCATATCTGGTGGCATTCTGTAATCTGTGGACTATCAGAGTGTTGATGAAACAGAGAAATTGCATCGGGAGTGAATACAACAGTCACCATGCGCACCTTTCTCCAAGGGAGTAATGTTCCAAAGAGTTTACGCTTTGATCGTTCCCTGGAAGACCAGTAGTGGTTTCCGATGAACATCTGGAGGCATTCCGTAATCTGTGGACTATCAGAGTGTTGATGAAACACAGAAATTGCATCGGGATTGATTACAACTGCCACCATGCGCACTTTCCTCCATGTTAGTAATGTCTCAAACAGTCTACGCTTTTAATCGATCCTTGGAAGACCAGCGGTACTTTTCAATGCACATCGGGAGGCATTCTGTAATCCGTGGACTATCAGACTGTTGATGAAACACAGAAATTGCATCGGTATTGAATACAACACTCACCATGCGCCGTTCCTCCACGGGAGTAATGTCTCAAACAGTCTACGCTTTGATCGCTCCTTGGAAGACCAGTTGTAGTTTCCGATGCACATCTGGAGGCATTCTGTAATCTGTGGACTATCAGAGTGTTGATGAAACACAGAAATTGCATCGGGATTGAATACAACAGTCGCCATGCGCACTTCCCTCCATGGAAGTAATGTCTCTAACAGTGTTTGATTGGATCGTTCCATGGAAGACCAGTAGTAGCATCCGATGCACATTGGGAGGCATTCTGTAATCTTTGGAGTATCAGAGTGTTGATGAAACACAGAAATTGCATCGGGATTGAATACAACAGTCACCATGCGCACTTTCCTCCATGTTAGTAATGTCTTCAACAGTCTACGCTTTGATCGTTCCCTGGAAGACCAGTGGTAGTTTCCAATGCACATCTGGAGGCATTCTGTAATCTGTGGACTATCAGAGTGTTGATGAAACACAGAAATTGCATCGGGATTGAATACAACAGTCACTATGCGCACCTTCCTCCAAAGGAGTAATGTCTCAAAGAGTTTACGATTTCATCGTTCCCTGGAAGACCAGTAGTAGTTTCCGATGCACATCTGGAGGCATTCTGTAATCTGTGGGCTATCAGAGTGTTGATGAAACTCAGAAATTGAATCGGCATTAAATACAACAGTCACCATGCGCACTTTCCTCCATGTTAGTAATGTCTCAAACAGTCTACGCTTTGATCGGCCCTGGAAGACCAGTGGTAGTTTCCAATGCACATCTGGAGGCATTCTGTAATCTGTGGACTATCAGAGTGTTGATGAAACACAGAAATTGCATCGGGATTGAATACAACAGTCACTATGCGCACCTTCCTCCAAAGGAGTAATGTCTCAAAGAGTTTACGATTTCATCGTTCCCTGGAAGACCAGTAGTAGTTTCCGATGCACATCTGGAGGCATTCTGTAATCTGTGGGCTATCAGAGTGTTGATGAAACTCAGAAATTGAATCGGGATTAAATACAACAGTCACCATGCGCACTTTCCTCCATGTTAGTAATGTCTCAAACAGTCTACGCTTTGATCGGCCCTGGAAGACCAGTGGTAGTATCCAATGCACATCTGGAGGCATTCTGTAATCTGTGGACTATCAGAGTGTTGATGAAACACAGAAATTGAATCGAGATTTAATACAACAGTCACCATGAACACTTCCCTCCATGGGAGTAATGTCTGAAACATTCCACCCTTTGTTCGTTCCCTGGAAGACCAGTAGTAGTTTCCGATGCACGTCTGGTGGCATTCTGTAATCTGTGGACTATCAGAGTATTGATGAAACACAGAAATTGCATCGGGATTGAATAAAACAGTCACCGTGCGCACTTTCCTCCACGAGAGGTATGTCTCAAAGAGTCTACGCTTTGATCGTTACCTGGAAGACCAGTAGTAGTTTCCGATGCACATATGGTGGCATTCTGTAATCTGTGGACTATCAGAGTGTTGATGAAACACAGAAATTGCATCGGGATTGAATAGAACAGTCACCATGCGCACTTTCCTCCATGGGAGTAATGTCTCAAACAGTGTACGCTTTGATCGTTCCCTGGAAGACCAGGAGGAGTTTCCGATGCACATCTGGTGGCTTTCTGTAATCTGTGGACTATCACAGTGTTGATGAAACACAGAAATTGCATAGGGATTGAATAGAACAGTCCCCATTCACACTTTCCTCCACAGGATCAATGTCTGAAACAGTCTACGCTTTGATCGTTCCCTGGAAGACCAGTAGTAGTTTCCGATGCACATCTGGAGGCATTCTGTAATCTCTGGACCTTCAAAGTGTTGATGAAACACAGAAATTGCATAGAGATTGAATAGAACAGTCACCATTCACACTTTCCTCCACAGGATCAATGTCTCAAACAGTCTACGCTTTGATCGTTCCCTGTGTGGCGTCGCAACTAGTGCGAGCGCACAGTTTTCTATCAAATATTTACTGTGAAATGTAGACAGACTGTAAAGTAGCCATCAGATTAGCATATGTGCTGTAGCGGGCAGATTACCGGTGTCCGTTCGTCTGACGTCACGACCATATGGCATGTCTGTACCGTGAGAATGTAAGACCTGTGCGCTAACTAGCCGCGTGTATAACGTGGAACTTTCATCTTTAATAACTTCTAACTGAGGAACCTGAGGAAATTAAAAGTTAATATACTAGTTTCTGTTATGAATAAAAATAAGTCATCCAAATTTGAGCTTTGAAACCTGCATATTTTGGAAATTAGAAAAATCTTACAGAAAACGCAAGTTTCTACAATTTTCGAGTCTAAATAAATACCATTATGTATAGATCACCTTCAGTGACCATCCAACTATGAAACAAAATCACCTTCCGTGCTTTTGTATTTATTTTGAGAATTTTACTTTTAGAAATTCACCTATAACTTTGTTAAAACCATAAATGTTTTGAATTTTTGTGAACAGTTATTTTATATGAGTAGGTGAGAGTGAATGAGTGTGCCTGAGTGAATGAAAGAGGGACATTCGCCATTCTTTGCAAGTGTATAAAATCTAGGTTGGAACTCGCAAGTGTTCAGACGATGTAACCGTGGGAACAGAGTCGCCAGTGGTTCCCCATCTTAGTGAATGTCGGATGTCCAAGAGTGTATGGTATTGTACAAGCAGCCAGAACGTTCGCGAGTATTTAAATAATTTCTGGAAATAAAGTAAAGTCTAGTTTTCCTTTCGGTTTGTTAAATTATACAGTAAATTTTGTGTAACAAGAAATCATGACGTAAATGATTCAGAAGTCATGACTGGTGCGTGCTAGATTTTGGCGCGAGGCGCACCCAAAGAGTTAATTCTGATTGGCTGTGTGATGTGTGAGCCAATGAGATGCGAGGACGGTTAGCAGACTAGGAGAGTGAGTCGCGAGTGGATGAGGAGTCGCGAAGGAACTGTGATCGAGAAGAGACATGCTTGATGTGTCCTCGCGAATAATGTGTAAAATGAAGTCATAAAACGGCTTCATCGGTTCGGTACTGTGCGATTTGAGACTGGAAGAGTCCAGTAACGCGTAGTGTGAGTTTGAGCGAGTTGTGACTTTTCGTTCCGCGAAAGACGCGAGTAACTTTAATAATTAAAAGCGTGGCGGTACTTCGTAAACTTTTACTAAGTGCTTATGGCGAGCATTAACGTTAAAAAAAAACGAACTATTATTGAACGTCGACTGCAAACGTGTATGTTAGAAAATCGTCTGTGTTGCAGTTAAGTAAATTCCGTAACTTTGAAAGCTAATTCTGGCGGGGTTTGAGTGTGGATAGAATTGTGAACTGAACTTTCTTCAAACGTAGATTAGCGGGCTGATGATCAGGCTTAAAGACAATAAAGAGCTTAAATAGAATTACCAACTTCGCGTTCTCGTTTGAGTAAACAATTACTACCATTCCAATAACTCAATTTATTTAGGAAGATTGCTCATAGATTGTATTTCAGCAAACATGTATCGCGGCCTCCGGTGAGCGGCTATTAAATTGCAGTTTCTTCAACACTGCTTTTCTGCAATTTTTCCAGTAGCTGCTATCAGGAGAGGCGAGTGCAGCAACTACCTAAGAAACGAGGTAGGTGGATTTTCTTTCAGGGAAAGGAAACTGCGCGATAAGAGCCTGACCCGTCGCAAGTGGTGCATCGGCCGGGAAATAAAAATAGTAAATTCCAGTGAATTTCAAAAAAAAAGCAGTAGTGACAATTACCGGACAATACAGAAGTGCTCGCTATGTGTAGGAACTGTGTAGCGTACAAATTGATATCGCCACGTGAATAGGAAGGACAGTGAAAGTGTCCGTGAACTGTAATGTGTTGTACGGAACGGAAGAATTTTTCGGTGACTACGCGCCGATTGGAATAGCAGTCTACGACGGCGTCTGGCAGACGACGAGCTACGGAGACTACGCAGAGGCGACGACAGCAGTGGCAGTTGGCAGCGCTGATTCGAGCGGGGGCCTGGAAACTGGTACAGCATTGCAGTGTATGGTGAACGGACCCGCAGTTTCATCTAGCAGCAACGCAGCACGCCGAAGCACAAAGTTAAGTACAGTGCTTTTGAAAACTTTGTGTGTTTGTGGAGTCAAACTGAGAAAAATGGCTGAGTTTCAACCAAGTGACAAAAAGGCGGAACTAAGTTGTGATAGTGGGATGGAGACAGGGGAAAATGACCCCATGAATTTTAGTTTAGACGTGTCTCAACCCAATTTCAGTAGTAGTTTGACTGATTCATCCTATGTTAATTATAGTTTAGAGTCAGATCCAAACATGTCAGTGCCCAGTGAGTTACAGTTACCCATGCCGGTAGTTAATGTTAATAGGGACATTGTATCAGCAAATGAGGGGGCGAAGGATAATGTCGCCAGTATGCTGATGAATCTATTAACTAAGATGAACGTGTTGGATTCCAATATGTCAAGTAAGATGGATTCCAGTATGTCAAAATTGGAAACTAATATGTCAAGTAAAATGGATTCAAAAATGTCTAAATTAGGATCTGATTTAAGTAATGAGATGACTAAAATGGGCGCTGATTTAGATTCCAAAATATCCGATCTCAGAGACTGTTGGAAGCAAGATTTAGCAGTGCTCAGTAGTAAAGTAAATGTTGAAATACAGCAGGTTAAACTAGAATGTACAGAAAATATTGTTCAAGTGCAAAGTGAATTGACGACACGAATCGAACAGGTTACTGAGGATCAACAGCAATTTAAATCCCATGTTGATGCAGAATTAGATAAAGTATGTGAGCACATAAAAGTGGTAGAGAATTCCAATGAAATTAATCATGCCGCCTTAGAATGTAAAGTAAATGATACCAAAATTCGGTGTGAGAAACTTGGAGAGCAAGTTGTAAATAAGGTCAATAATTTAGAGACTCACATAAGCCATTTCAGTGAAAGTGTGAATGAGCAACTTTGTGGGCATGAATGCAGACTAACCAAAGTAGAACAGTGTGTTTCTAACCATAGTGGTAGTATAATTTCCAGTGGAATAATTGAATCTACCGAGGTTGCGTATGTTACCCACAGACAGTTTTTAAAATTTGACCCAAGTAAGAACATGCACCCCAGAGAATTTTGGAACGATTTTGAAGACGTTTTGCCGAAAGTATGGAGCGATAAACAAAAGATAGGCTTTATCACTTCAAATTTGATGGGAGAGGCCAGAGTATGGGGGAATTTAGCCTCTGAAAGATACGCGAAATTGTCAGAATTTAAATTAGCGTTCTTTGAGGAATACTGGGGAAAGAGAAAGCAGATGGATGTTCTTAATCGGTTCTGGTCGGGAGAGAAGTATGACCCCAAGAGAGAGGGCATCAAACGATTTGTTCAAAGGTGGGTAACAACTCTGTCCTACCTTAGTAATAAGTTAGAAAAAGAACAGATCATATTAGGGGTAGAAAATAAGCTACCGTGGAACTGGAAAACTAAGATCATATCTGCGCCCCGAGATAACATTGACAAGTTCGTACAGTATTTAGAAAGGGTTGAATCCGTCCAAAAAGAAGAAGAAAACATGAGGAGGGAGCATCGCCCGCCTGCTAGGCAGAATGGCAATCGCGCGGATGTAAACATTAATAGGATGGGTGTTCAGAGAGGCGGCGGATACCGTGGCAGTTCACGTGGTAGAGGAAGAACATATGTTAACAGGTTCAATGAACGCGAGCAGTATGACAGCGGCCGACAGATGTCAGGAGGTGAGGCGGTCAGCTGGAGGCATAGTGATGACGCACCGCGCTCGGAAAACCATTAATTGTCTACGAGTGTGCTGGCGATCGTAGGCAACAGCGTTTAAAGTTAAATCCGCTGGCAAAACCATTCATAAGAAAGCAGCCTGAACGACCACCTAACATAAATGTTGTTGCTACAAAATTTAGGGAGGATAACGTAAAACAGACAGAGATAGTAGCTTTAAGTCAAGTGGAGGTTAATGAACCAATTAACTGTAAGAATAATCATAAGAAGCCACTTATTGAAGAACTAAGTACTAGTTATAAGGGTAATAATCAGAAAGACATTATGCACAGTAAAACTAATGAAGAGCTGTCGGATAGGGGTGAGAACAGTAATAATGGCAGGGTTGTGACTGTGCTTGATAAGATAATTGATGTTGTAGATAGTTACGAAGAAGAGGATAGATTAGAGGAGGAGGTAGAGGTTAATGACGACGCCTTGGATAGGGTCGTAGAAAAGGAGGTTAATGAGAAAGAGGGGGAAACATTGGAAAAATGTTTTGACTTAGCAATAGTGGATAGGCTAATAGGAGCTGCCACTAGAATTGAGGGTGATAATAAGCATGAAATAAACCCTGTAAGTGTGAATGTGATTGCCACCCAAAAGACAGGCTTCGAAAGGAGAGAAATTGTGCAAGATTTATTGGAGGAAGCAGAACCCAAAATAAATAAAGAGTACTTAGGGCAACCGATAGTAGAGCTAAGAGTATTAAATGAACCAGTTAAATGTTTGATAGATACTGGATCGGAAGTCTGTGCAGTATCCCAGAACTTGGTAAATGAACTCCCTAACAGTAAACAGATTGTTAAGATGCCAGTAAGTGGCTTGAACATTGTAGTAGCAACCGGTAAGACTAAGAAGACAGTAAAACAGGAAGTGTTTCTACCCATAGCATTTAAGGAAGTAGAAATAAGACAGAACTTCTTAGTTATAAATGGACTGAGTGTAGACATATTGGTGGGGGCTGACTTTTTGAATAAATATGAAGGATGGGTGAATTTTTCTACCAATGATGTTATGGTAAAAATTAAGGGTAAACTAATTACTATACCTTTCATCGGTAAGCAGCTATGTGAGGATCCTGAGCAGAATGATTTTCCTATATGTATTTGTAAAACAGAGAAATTCTTGGAGGGCTATAATGAGTACGGTGGCAAAAAAGTAGAGGATCCGTCTGAGCTTGTGAGTGTCAGAAATAGAATCGTAGAGAAGCCTCACCCAAATGCTTATAGACTGGAGTTTGTGAAATCACATAAGGTGTTAGGGCTTAGGAACATTGTGGATTTGAAAAGATATGTTCAAAAGAGAGACGTGGCCAGGAGTGAGTAGATACCTCAGAGAGCTTTGCACTCTTTGCAGAGCTAAGTGCGTGACGAGCACTAGGTCTCGAGTCGTTTGACAATATTTCTTCCACTTTCTTTTCCGTATTGTCAACCTACCTCTTCTTTCATTCAGAACTAAAATTCTATCGTCTTTCCTTCTTCTCTATCGTAGTTTTTAAGTGATAAAGTGTTTAAGTAATGAGTAGGAAAGAACCTCAGTGCAGTATAGGTTAAGCGTAAGGAATGAGTGTAAGAGAAAATCAAAAAGGATTAAGATACCTCAGATAAGTAATAAGTCTCAGTAAAGTAAATGTTTGGCCTAAGGTGTGAGTAATGCCCTTAGAAAGGTAAAATAACTAAGAAATGTAAGAGCCTCAGAAAATATGGTGACGAACATTGAAGCTGTTTGTTAAGTAACAGAACGATATGTTAAGACGTAGCATTAAGCTAATGTTTAGGAAAGGAAATGGAGCAGTACAGCAAAACTGTCTGTTCAATGAAGTCAGAGCCTCAGGAGGTGATTTAGTGGTAAAATGAGTAAAGGTACAGTGCAACAAGGTTGACTGTCAAAGGGGTAAAGGAAGTTAAGTTAAAGGGACAGTGCAGCAGGACTGACTGTCAAATGAAGAGAAATATGTGAGAAAAGGAGAAAGAATGAGCATAGTGTTTGGCTAGCTCGATATTAGGAAAAAGTGAGGCTACGAAGGTGAGTAAATAAAAAGCTTAATGTTGGTAACCAGAGGTGGCGTTTGTTGGTAAACAGAGGAGATGTTTGTAAACAAAAGGAAGTGAGGCTACGAATGTAAACAGAGCTGAGGCGACGTTGGTAACTCAGGAGGTGGATGTATGTTAGAAAGTATGGGTAACGAGGTTTCGCAGATTAGTAGGAAACGCTTTAACAAATACTAACCTGAGTGTGTGAAGTATGAGTATGAGAGTTGTAAATTAAACCCGAATGTGACTAGAGAAAACCTGATGTTGACAAGAAATTGAAGTAACTCCAGATATGTGAGATGAGGAAAGTACCCATGACATCGATTCCATTTTTGACCAGAGACACACAAAGCTCCCCAAGTTTGTCGTAGAGATTAGTATAAGGATTGTAGTGTTGATAAATGAATAAGTAAATATGTATTTTTCAGTGTTTAATTTATGATACAGGACTACAGGAGATTGCCTGGAGACAGAATTGTAATATTGATAATTTTGTGTATATTTTATATTGTTGTGTATTGTACAGGAACTGGAGAGTCACCAGTGCTGGCGGAGATTTATTATGTATTTGTGAACTATTTGTAGGAATTGTTTTTCTTAGTATTTCTTATGTAACCATAACTTGTTTGATTATGAGATGAAGAAGTAATTAAAGAGTAAATGTGCCACTTCGGTACTGCATTAGGAAAGTCAATTCACTTTTCACTTAAAAAAAAAAAAAATAAATAAATAAAAAATTTTTGAAAATTGTACATACTGTAAAGTAAATTTTATCAAAAATATGAGACTTTAGAGTCAAGCAGATAGCGCCATTTATCGCTGCTGTAGGTTAAGACGTAGCAGTTAGAAAGGGAACTGAGGCCAGCTGATGTTTCAGGTGCGCCGAAGTAAACAGAGGTGGTAGCACGAGACTTGAAATGGACCTCCCAAGCAGGACCCGGTCGAACTACGAGTGCTATCAAAATCTTAAGTGTAAGTGGTAAAAAAAAATGACGCTCACCATAGCGATAGTAGTGTTAGTGTGCGTGTGACGTACATCAAGATAGTATTTAGGTTTGTTTTCTCTTTCAGGAATTTGTAAATAGAATTTTGTAATCTGAAAAATTTTTTTTTTGAATGATGATAAAAGTGCATGTTTAGATATAAGATGTTTTGTAGGTCGTCAGCCCTAGGTATAAGTGGATGATTGATGTACAGGAACTATAAATGTTAAATAGCTGTTTGAGTAAATCTTTAATAGAAATTTTTTTAGAAAACTAAAAGTTTGTCATGAATGAAAAAATTTAGTTTCCTCAGGAGGTGTGTGGCGTCGCAACTAGTGCGAGCGCACAGTTTTCTATCAAATATTTACTGTGAAATGTAGACAGACTGTAAAGTAGCCATCAGATTAGCATATGTGCTGTAGCGGGCAGATTACCGGTGTCCGTTCGTCTGACGTCACGACCATATGGCATGTCTGTACCGTGAGAATGTAAGACCTGTGCGCTAACTAGCCGCGTGTATAACGTGGAACTTTCATCTTTAATAACTTCTAACTGAGGAACCTGAGGAAATTAAAAGTTAATATACTAGTTTCTGTTATGAATAAAAATAAGTCATCCAAATTTGAGCTTTGAAACCTGCATATTTTGGAAATTAGAAAAATCTTACAGAAAACGCAAATTTCTACAATTTTCGAGTCTAAATAAATACCATTATGTATAGATCACCTTCAGTGACCATCCAACTATGAAACAAAATCACCTTCCGTGCTTTTGTATTTATTTTGAGAATTTTACTTTTAGAAATTCACCTATAACTTTGTTAAAACCATAAATGTTTTGAATTTTTTGAACAGTTATTTTATATGAGTAGGTGAGAGTGAATGAGTGTGCCTGAGTGAATGAAAGAGGGACATTCGCCATTCTTTGCAAGTGTATAAAATCTAGGTTGGAACTCGCAAGTGTTCAGACGATGTAACCGTGGGAACAGAGTCGCCAGTGGTTCCCCATCTTAGTGAATGTCGGATGTCCAAGAGTGTATGGTATTGTACAAGCAGCCAGAACGTTCGCGAGTATTTAAATAATTTCTGGAAATAAAGTAAAGTCTAGTTTTCCTTTCGGTTTGTTAAATTATACAGTAAATTTTGTGTAACAAGAAATCATGACGTAAATGATTCAGAAGTCATGACTGGTGCGTGCTAGATTTTGGCGCGAGGCGCACCCAAAGAGTTAATTCTGATTGGCTGTGTGATGTGTGAGCCAATGAGATGCGAGGACGGTTAGCAGACTAGGAGAGTGAGTCGCGAGTGGATGAGGAGTCGCGAAGGAACTGTGATCGAGAAGAGACATGCTTGATGTGTCCTCGCGAATAATGTGTAAAATGAAGTCATAAAACGGCTTCATCGGTTCGGTACTGTGCGATTTGAGACTGGAAGAGTCCAGTAACGCGTAGTGTGAGTTTGAGCGAGTTGTGACTTTTCGTTCCGCGAAAGACGCGAGTAACTTTAATAATTAAAAGCGTGGCGGTACTTCGTAAACTTTTACTAAGTGCTTATGGCGAGCATTAACGTTAAAAAAAAACGAACTATTATTGAACATCGACTGCAAACGTGTATGTTAGAAAATCGTCTGTGTTGCAGTTAAGTAAATTCCGTAACTTTGAAAGCTAATTCTGGCGGGGTTTGAGTGTGGATAGAATTGTGAACTGAACTTTCTTCAAACGTAGATTAGCGGGCTGATGATCAGGCTTAAAGACAATAAAGAGCTTAAATAGAATTACCAACTTCGCGTTCTCGTTTGAGTAAACAATTACTACCATTCCAATAACTCAATTTATTTAGGAAGATTGCTCATAGATTGTATTTCAGCAAACATGTATCGCGGCCTCCGGTGAGCGGCTATTAAATTGCAGTTTCTTCAACACTGCTGTTCTGCAATTTTTCCAGTAGCTGCTATCAGGAGAGGCGAGTGCAGCAACTACCTAAGAAACGAGGTAGGTGGATTTTCTTTCAGGGAAAGGAAACTGCGCGATAAGAGCCTGACCCGTCGCACCTGGAAGACCAGTAGTAGTTTCCGATGCACATCTGGAGGCATTCTGCAATCTGTTGACCTTCAAAGTGTTGATGAAACACAGAAATTGCATCGGGATTGAATACTACAGTCACCATGCGCACTTTCCTACATGTTAGTAATGTCTCAAACAGTCTACGCTTTGATCGTTCCCTGGAAGACCAGTGGTAGTTTCCAATGCACATCTGGAGGCATTCTGTAATCTGTGGACTATCAGAGTGTTGATGAAACACAGAGATTGCATCGGGATTGAATACAACAGTCACCATGCGCACTTTCCTCCACGGGAGTAATGTCTCAAACATTCTACCCTTTGATCGTTCCCTGGAAGACCAATGGTAGTTTCCAATGCACATCTGGAGGCATTCTGTAATCTGTGGACTATCAGAGTGTTGATGAAACACAGAAATTGCATAGGGATTGAATAGAACAGTCACCATTCACACTTTCCTCCACAGGATCAATGTCTCAAACAGTGTACGCTTTGATCGTTAACTGGAGGACCAGTAGTAGTTCCCAATGCACATCTGGAGGCATACTGAAATCTGTGGACAATCTGATTGTTGATGAAACACAGAAATTGCATCGGGATTGAATTCAACAGTCACCATGCGCACTTTCCTCCATGGGGTAATGTCTCAAACAGTCTACGCTCTGATCGTTCCCTGGAAGACCAGTGGTAGTTTCCAATGCACATCTGGAGGCATTCTGTAATCTGTGGACTATCAGAGTGTTGATGAAACACAGAGATTGCATCGGGATTGAATACAACAGTCACCATGCGCACTTTCCTCCACGGGAGTAATATCTCAAACATTCTACCCTTTGATCGTTCCCTGGAAGACCAGTAGTAGTTTCCGATGCACATCTGGCGTCATTCTGTAATCTGTTGACTATCAGAGTGTTGATGTAACACAGAAATTGCATCGGGATTGAATACAACAGTCACCATGCACACTTTCCTCCATGGGAGTAATGTCTGAAACATTCCACCCTTTGATCGTTCCCTGGAAGCCCAGTTGTAGTTTCCGATGCACATCTGGTGGCATTCTGTAATCTGTGGAGTATCAGAGTGTTGATGAAACACAGAAATTGCAACGGGATTGAATACAACAGTCACCATGCGCACCTTCTTCCAAGGGAGTAATGTCTCAAAGAGTTTACGCTTTGATCGTTCCCTGGAAGACCAGTAGTAGTTTCCGATGCACATCTGGAGGCATTCTGTAATCTGTGGACTATCAGAGTGTTGATGAAACACAGAAATTGCATCGGGATTGAATACAACATTCACCATGCGCACTTATCTCCATGTTAGTAATGTCTCAAACAGTCTACGCTTTGATCGTTCCGTGGAAGACCAGTAGTAGTTTCCGATGCACATCTGGAGGCATTCTGTAATCTGTGGACCTTCAAAGTGTTGATGAAACACAGAAATTGCATCGGCATTGAATACAACAGTCACCATGCGCACTTTCCTCCATGTTAGTAATGTCTCAAACAGTCTACGCTTTGATCGTTCCTTGGAAGACCAGTGGTAGTTTCCAATGAACATCTGGAGGCATTCTGTAATCTGTGGACTATCAGAGAGTTGATGAAACTCAGAAATTGCATCGGGATTAAATAATACAGTCACCAAGCGCACTTTCCTTTATGTTAGTAATGTCTCAAACAGTCTACGATTTGATCGTTCCCTGGAAGACCAGTAGTAGTTTCCGATGCACATCTGGAGGCATTCTGTAATCTCTGGACCTTCAAAGTGTTGATGAAACACAGAAATTGCATCGGGATTGAATACTACAGTCACCATGCGCACTTTCCTACATGTTAGTAATGTCTCAAACAGTCTACGCTTTGATCGTTCCCTGGAAGACCAGTGGTAGTTTCCAATGCACATCTGGAGGCATTCTGTAATCTGTGGACTATCAGAGTGTTGATGAAACACAGAAATTGCATAGGGATTGAATAGAACAGTCACCATTCACACTTTCCTCCACAGGATCAATGTCTCAAACAGTGTACGCTTTGTTCGTTCCCTGGAGGACTAGTAGTAGTTCCCAATGCACATCTGGAGGCATTCTGAAATCTGTGGTCTATCTGATTGTTGATGAAACACAGAAATTGCATCGGGATTGAATTCAACAGTCACCATGCGCACTTTCCTCCACGGGAGTAATATCTCAAACATTCTACCCTTTGAACGTTCCCTGGAAGACCAGTAGTAGTTTCCGATGCACATCTGGAGTCATTCTGTAATCTGTTGACTATCAGAGTGTTGATGAAACACAGAAATTGCATCGGGATTGAATACTACAGTCACCATGCGCACTTTCCTACATGTTAGTAATGTCTCAAACAGTCTACGCTTTGATCGTTCCCTGGAAGACCAGTAGTAGTTTCCGATGCACATCTGGGGGCATTCTGTAATCTGGGGACTATCAGAGTGTTGATGAAACACAGAGATTGCATCGGGATTGAATACAACAGTCACCATGCGCACTTGCCTCCATGGGAGTAATGTCTCAAACAGTCTACCCTTTGATCGTTCCCTGGACGACCAGTAGTAGTTTCCGATGCACATCTGGTGGCATTCCTTAACCTGTGGACTATCTGAGTGTTGATGAAACACAGAAATTGCATCGCGATTGAATACAACAGTCACCGTGCGCACTTTTCTCCATGGGAGTAATGTCTCATATAGTTTACGTTTTGATCGTTCTCTGAAACACCAGTAGCAGTTTCCGATGCACATCTGGATGCATTCTGTAATATGTAGACCTTCAAAGTGTTGATGAAACACAGAAATTGCATCGGGATTCAATACAACAGTCACCATGCGCACCTTCCTCCAAGTTAGTAATGTCTCAAAGAGTTTACGATTTCATCGTTCCCTGTTCCCTGGAAGACCAGTAGTAGTTTCCGATGCACATCCCGAGGCATTCTGTAATCTGTGGACTATCAGAGTGTTGATGAAACACAGAAATTGAATCGAGATTGAATACAACAGTCACCATGCACACTTTCCTCCATGGGAGTAATGTCTGAAACATTCCACCCTTTGATCGTTCCCTGGAAGACCAGTAGTAGTTTCCGATGCACATCTGGTGGCATTCTGTAATCTGTTGACTATCAGAGTGTTGATGAAACACAGAAATTGCATCGGGATTGAATAAAACAGTCACCGTGCGCACTTTCCTCCACGGGAGGTATGTCTCAAAGAGTCTACGCTTTGATCGTTACCTGGAAGACCTGTAGTAGTTTCCGATGCACATATTGTGGCATTCTGTAATCTGTGGACTATCAGAGTGTTGATTAAACACAGAAATTGCATCGGGATTGAATACAACAGTCACCATGCGCATTTTCCTACATGGGAGTAATGTCTCAAACAGTGTACGCTTTGATCGTTCCCTGGAAGACAAGTAGTAGTTTCCGATGCACATCTGGTGGCTTTCTGTAATCTGTGAACTATCACAGTGTTGATGAAACACAGAAATTGCATAGGGATTTAATAGAACAGTCACCATTCACACTTTCCTCCACAGGATCAATGTCTCAAACAGTCTACGCTTTGATCGTTCCCTGGAAGACCAGTAGTAGTTTCCAATGCACATCTGGAAGCATTCTGTAATCTGTGGACTATCAGAGTGTTGATGAAACACAGAAATTGCATCGGGATTGAATACAACATTCACCATGCGCACTTCCCTCCATGTTAGTAATGTCTCAAACAGTCTACGCTTTGATCGTTCCTTGGAAGACCAGTAGTAGTTTCCGATGCACATCTGGAGGCATTCTGTAATCTGTGGACCTTCAAAGTGTTGATGAAACACAGAAATTGCATCGGCATTGAAAACAACAGTCACCATGCGCACTTTCCTCCATGTTAGTAATGTCTCAAACAGTCTACGCTTTGATCGTTCCTTGGAAGACCAGTGGTAGTTTCCAATGAACATCTGGAGGCATTCTGTAATCTGTGGACTATCAGAGAGTTGATGAAACTCAGAAATTGCATCGGGATTGAATACTACAGTCACCAAGCGCACTTTCCTTTATGTTAGTAATGTCTCAAACAGTCTACGCTTTGATCGTTCCCTGGAAGACCAGTGGTAGTTTCCAATGCACATCTGGAGGCATTCTGTAATCTGGGGACTATCAGAGTGTTGATGAAACACAGATATTGCATCGGGATTGAATACAACAGTCACCATGCGCACTATTCTCCATTTGAGAAATGTCTCATATAGTTTACGTTTTGATCGTTCTCTGGAACACCAGTAGCAGTTTCCGATGCACATCTGGATGCATTATGTAATATGTAGACCTTCAAAGTGTTGATGAAACACAGAAATTGCATCGGGATTCAATACAACAGTCACCATGCGCACCTTCCTCCAAGGGAGTAATGTCTCACAGAGTTTACGATTTCATCGTTCCCTGGAACAACCAGTAGTAGTTTCCGATGCACATCTCGACGCATTCTGTAAACTGTGGACTATCAGAGTGTTGATGAAACACAGAAATTGAATCGAGATTAAATACAACAGTCACCATTCACACTTTCCTCCATGGGAGTAATGTCTGAAACATTCCACCCTTTGATCGTTCCCTGGAAGACCAGTAGTAGTTTCCGATACACATATGGTGGCATTCTGTAATCTGTGGACTATCAGAGTGTTGATGAAACACAGAAATTGCATCGGGATTGAATACAACAGTCACCATGCGCACTTTCCTACATGGGAGTAATGTCTCAAACAGTGTACGCTTTGATCGTTCCCTGGAAGACCAGTAGTAGTTTTCGATGCACATCTGGTGGCTTTCTGTAATCTGTGGACTATCAGAGTGTTGATGAAACACAGAAATTGCATCGGGATTGAATACACCAGTCACTATGCACACTTTCCTCCATGGGAGTAATGTCTGAAACATTCCACCCTTTGATCGTTCCCTGGAAGACCAGTAGTAGTTTCTGATGTACATCTGGAGGCATTCTGTAATCTGTGGACCTTCAAAGTGTTGATGAAACACAGAAATTGCATAGGGATTGAATAGAACAGTCATTATTCATACTTTCCTCCACAGGATCAATGTCTAAAACGGTCTACGCTTTGATCGTTCCCTGGAAGACCAGTAGTAGTTTCCGATGCACATCTGGAGGCATTCTGTAATCTGTGGACTATCAGAGAGTTGATGAAACTCAGAAAATGCATCGGGATTGAATACTACAGTCACCAAGCGCACTTTCCTTTATGTTAGTAATGTCTCAAACAGTCTACGCTTTGATCGTTCCCTGGAAGACCAGTGGTAGTTTCCAATGCACATCTGGAGGCATTCTGTAATCTGTGGACTATCAGAGTGTTGATGAAACACAGAGATTGCATCGGGATTGAATACAACAGTCACCATGCGCACTTTCCTCCACGGGAGTAATGTCTCAAACATTCTACCCTTTGATCGTTCCCTGGAAGACCAGTGGTAGTTTCCAATGCACATCTGGAGGCATTCTGTAATCTGCGGCCTATCAGAGTGTTGATGAAACACATGAATTGCATCGGGATTAAATACAACAGTCACCATGCGCACTTCCCTCCATGTTAGTAATGTCTCAAACAGTCTACGCTTTGATCGTTCCTTGGAAGACCAGTAGTAGTTTCCGATGCACATCTGGAGGCATTCTGTAATCTGTGGACCTTCAAAGTGTTGATGAAACACAGAAATTGCATCGGCATTGAAAACAACAGTCACCATGCGCACTTTCCTCCATGTTAGTAATGTCTCAAACAGTCTACGCTTTGATCGTTCCTTGGAAGACCAGTGGTAGTTTCCAATGAACATCTGGAGGCATTCTGTAATCTGTGGACTATCAGAGAGTTGATGAAACTCAGAAATTGCATCGGGATTGAATACTACAGTCACCAAGCGCACTTTCCTTTATGTTAGTAATGTCTCAAACAGTCTACGCTTTGATCGTTCCCTGGAAGACCAGTGGTAGTTTCCAATGCACATCTGGAGGCATTCTGTAATCTGGGGACTATCAGAGTGTTGATGAAACACAGATATTGCATCGGGATTGAATACAACAGTCACCATGCGCACTATTCTCCATTTGAGAAATGTCTCATATAGTTTACGTTTTGATCGTTCTCTGGAACACCAGTAGCAGTTTCCGATGCACATCTGGATGCATTATGTAATATGTAGACCTTCAAAGTGTTGATGAAACACAGAAATTGCATCGGGATTCAATACAACAGTCACCATGCGCACCTTCCTCCAAGGGAGTAATGTCTCACAGAGTTTACGATTTCATCGTTCCCTGGAACAACCAGTAGTAGTTTCCGATGCACATCTCGACGCATTCTGTAAACTGTGGACTATCAGAGTGTTGATGAAACACAGAAATTGAATCGAGATTAAATACAACAGTCACCATTCACACTTTCCTCCATGGGAGTAATGTCTGAAACATTCCACCCTTTGATCGTTCCCTGGAAGACCAGTAGTAGTTTCCGATACACATATGGTGGCATTCTGTAATCTGTGGACTATCAGAGTGTTGATGAAACACAGAAATTGCATCGGGATTGAATACAACAGTCACCATGCGCACTTTCCTACATGGGAGTAATGTCTCAAACAGTGTACGCTTTGATCGTTCCCTGGAAGACCAGTAGTAGTTTTCGATGCACATCTGGTGGCTTTCTGTAATCTGTGGACTATCAGAGTGTTGATGAAACACAGAAATTGCATCGGGATTGAATACACCAGTCACTATGCACACTTTCCTCCATGGGAGTAATGTCTGAAACATTCCACCCTTTGATCGTTCCCTGGAAGACCAGTAGTAGTTTCTGATGTACATCTGGAGGCATTCTGTAATCTGTGGACCTTCAAAGTGTTGATGAAACACAGAAATTGCATAGGGATTGAATAGAACAGTCATTATTCATACTTTCCTCCACAGGATCAATGTCTAAAACGGTCTACGCTTTGATCGTTCCCTGGAAGACCAGTAGTAGTTTCCGATGCACATCTGGAGGCATTCTGTAATCTGTGGACTATCAGAGAGTTGATGAAACTCAGAAAATGCATCGGGATTGAATACTACAGTCACCAAGCGCACTTTCCTTTATGTTAGTAATGTCTCAAACAGTCTACGCTTTGATCGTTCCCTGGAAGACCAGTGGTAGTTTCCAATGCACATCTGGAGGCATTCTGTAATCTGTGGACTATCAGAGTGTTGATGAAACACAGAGATTGCATCGGGATTGAATACAACAGTCACCATGCGCACTTTCCTCCACGGGAGTAATGTCTCAAACATTCTACCCTTTGATCGTTCCCTGGAAGACCAGTGGTAGTTTCCAATGCACATCTGGAGGCATTCTGTAATCTGCGGCCTATCAGAGTGTTGATGAAACACATGAATTGCATCGGGATTAAATACAACAGTCACCATGCGCACTCTCCTCCATAGGAGTAATGTCTCAAACAGTGTACGCTTTGTTCGTTCCCTGGAGGACCAGAAGTAGTTCCCGATGCACATCTGGAGGCATTCTGAAATCTGTGGACTATGTGATTGTTGATGAAACACAGAAATTGCATCGGGATTGAATTCAACAGTCACCATGCGCACTTTCCTCCATGGGGGTAATGTCTCAAACAGTCTACGCTTTGTTCGTTCCCTGGAAGACCAGTGGAAGTTTCCAATGCACATCTGGAGGCATTCTGTAATCTGTGGACTATCAGAGTGTTGATGGAACACAGAGATTGCATCGGGATTGAATACAACAATCACCACGCGCACTTTAATCCACGGGAATAATATCTCAAACATTCTACCCTTTGATCGTTCCCTGGAAGACCAGTAGTAGTTTCCGATGCACATCTGGAGTCATTCTGTAATCTGTTGACTATCGGAGTGTTGATGAAACACAGAAATTGCATCGGGATTGAATACAACAGTCACCATGCGCACTTTCCTCCATGGGAGTAATGTCTCAAACAGTCTACGCTTTGATCGTTCCCTGGAAGACCAGTAGTAGTTTCCGCTGCACATCTGGAGGCATTCTGTAATCTGTGGAGTATCAGAGTGTTGATGAAACACAGAAATTGCAACGAGATTGAATACAACAGTCACCATGCGCACCTTCCTCCAAGGGAGTAATGTCTCAAAGAGTTTACGCTTTGATCGTTCCCTGGAAGACCAGTAGTAGTTTCCGATGCACATCTGGAGGCATTCTGTAATCTGTGGACTATCAGAGTGTTGATGAAACACAGAAATAGCATCGGGATTGAATACAACATTCACCATGCGCACTTCCCTCCATGTTAGTAATGTCTCAAACAGTCTACGCTTTGATCGTTCCTTGGAAGACCAGTAGTAGCTTCCGATGCACATCTGGAGGCATTCTGTAATCTGTGGACCTTCAAAGTGTTGATGAAACACAGAAATTGCATCGGCATTGAATACAACAGTCACCATGCGCACTTTCCTCCATGTTAGTAGTGTCTCAAACAGTCTACGCTTTGATCGTTCCTTGGAAGACCAGTGGTAGTTTCCAATGAACATCTGGAGGCATTCTGTAATCTGTGGACTATCAGAGAGTTGATGAAACTCAGAAAATGCATCGGGATTGAATACTACAGTCACCAAGCGCACTTTCCTTTATGTTAGTAATGTCTCAAACAGTCTACGCTTTGATCGTTCCCTGGAAGACCAGTGGTAGTTTCCAATGCACATCTGGAGGCATTCTGTAATCTGGGGACTATCAGAGTGTTGATGAAACACAGATATTGCAACGGGATTGAATACAACAGTCACCATGCGCACTTGCCTCCACGGGAGTAATGTCTCAAACAGTCTACCCTTTGATCGTTCCCTTTACGACCAGTAGTAGTTTCCGATGCACATCTGGTGGCATTCCTTAACCTGTGGACTATCTGAGTGTTGATGAAACACAAAAATTGCATCGCGATTGAATACAACAGTCACCATGCGCACCTTCCTCCAAGGGAGTAATGTCTCATATAGTTTACGTTTTGATCGTTCTCTGGAACACCAGTAGCAGTTTCCGATGCACATCTGGATGCATTCTGTAATATGTAGACCTTTAAAGTGTTGATGAAACACAGAAATTGCATCGGGATTCAATACAACAGTCACCATGCGCACCTTCCTCCAAGGGAGTAATGTCTCAGAGAGTTATGATTTCATCGTTCCCTGGAAGACCAGTAGTAGTTTCCGATGCACATCTCGACGCATTCTGTAATCTGTGGACTATCAGAGTGTTGATGAAACACAGAAATTGAATCGAGATTGAATACAACAGTCACTATGCACACTTTCCTCCATGGGAGAAATGTCTGAAACATTCCACCCTTTGATCGTTCCCTGGAAGACCAGTAGTAGTTTCCGATGCACATCTGGTGGCATTCTGTAATCTGTGGACTATCAGAGTGTTGATGAAACACAGAAATTGCATCGGGAATGAATGAAACACTCACCCTGCGCACTTTCCTCCATGGGAGGTATGTCTCAAAGAGTCTACGCTTTGATCGTTACCTGGAAGACCAGTAGTAGTTTAAGATGCACATCTGGTGGCATTCTGTAATCTGCGGACTATCAGAGTGTTGATGAAACACAGAAATTGCATCGGGATTGAATACAACAGTCACCATGCGCACTTCCCTCCATGTTAGTAATGTCTCAAACAGTCTACGCTTTGATCGTTCCTTGGAAGACCAGTAGTAGTTTCCGATGCACATCTGGAGGCATTCTGTAATCTGTGGACCTTCAAAGTGTTGATGAAACACAGAAATTGCATCGGCATTGAAAACAACAGTCACCATGCGCACTTTCCTCCATGTTAGTAATGTCTCAAACAGTCTACGCTTTGATCGTTCCTTGGAAGACCAGTGGTAGTTTCCAATGAACATCTGGAGGCATTCTGTAATCTGTGGACTATCAGAGAGTTGATGAAACTCAGAAATTGCATCGGGATTGAATACTACAGTCACCAAGCGCACTTTCCTTTATGTTAGTAATGTCTCAAACAGTCTACGCTTTGATCGTTCCCTGGAAGACCAGTGGTAGTTTCCAATGCACATCTGGAGGCATTCTGTAATCTGGGGACTATCAGAGTGTTGATGAAACACAGATATTGCATCGGGATTGAATACAACAGTCACCATGCGCACTTGCCTCCACGGGAGTAATGTCTCAAACAGTCTACCCTTTGATCGTTCCCTTTACGACCAGTAGTAGTTTCCGATGCACATCTGGTGGCATTCCTTAACCTGTGGACTATCTGAGTGTTGATGAAACACAAAAATTGCATCGCGATTGAATACAACAGTCACCATGCGCACCTTCCTCCAAGGGAGTAATGTCTCATATAGTTTACGTTTTGATCGTTCTCTGGAACACCAGTAGCAGTTTCCGATGCACATCTGGATGCATTCTGTAATATGTAGACCTTTAAAGTGTTGATGAAACACAGAAATTGCATCGGGATTCAATACAACAGTCACCATGCGCACCTTCCTCCAAGGGAGTAATGTCTCAGAGAGTTATGATTTCATCGTTCCCTGGAAGACCAGTAGTAGTTTCCGATGCACATCTCGACGCATTCTGTAATCTGTGGACTATCAGAGTGTTGATGAAACACAGAAATTGAATCGAGATTGAATACAACAGTCACTATGCACACTTTCCTCCATGGGAGAAATGTCTGAAACATTCCACCCTTTGATCGTTCCCTGGAAGACCAGTAGTAGTTTCCGATGCACATCTGGTGGCATTCTGTAATCTGTGGACTATCAGAGTGTTGATGAAACACAGAAATTGCATCGGGAATGAATGAAACACTCACCCTGCGCACTTTCCTCCATGGGAGGTATGTCTCAAAGAGTCTACGCTTTGATCGTTACCTGGAAGACCAGTAGTAGTTTAAGATGCACATCTGGTGGCATTCTGTAATCTGCGGACTATCAGAGTGTTGATGAAACACAGAAATTGCATCGGGATTGAATACAACAGTCACCATGCGCACTTCCCTCCATGTTAGTAATGTCTCAAACAGTCTACGCTTTGATCGTTCCTTGGAAGACCAGTAGTAGTTTCCGATGCACATCTGGAGGCATTCTGTAATCTGTGGACCTTCAAAGTGTTGATGAAACACAGAAATTGCATCGGCATTGAAAACAACAGTCACCATGCGCACTTTCCTCCATGTTAGTAATGTCTCAAACAGTCTACGCTTTGATCGTTCCTTGGAAGACCAGTGGTAGTTTCCAATGAACATCTGGAGGCATTCTGTAATCTGTGGACTATCAGAGAGTTGATGAAACTCAGAAATTGCATCGGGATTGAATACTACAGTCACCAAGCGCACTTTCCTTTATGTTAGTAATGTCTCAAACAGTCTACGCTTTGATCGTTCCCTGGAAGACCAGTGGTAGTTTCCAATGCACATCTGGAGGCATTCTGTAATCTGGGGACTATCAGAGTGTTGATGAAACACAGATATTGCATCGGGATTGAATACAACAGTCACCATGCGCACTTGCCTCCACGGGAGTAATGTCTCAAACAGTCTACCCTTTGATCGTTCCCTGGACGACCAGTAGTAGTTTCCGATGCACATCTGGTGGCATTCCTTAACCTGTGGACTATCTGAGTGTTGATGAAACACAGAAATTGCATCGCGATTGAATACAACAGTCACCATGCGCACTTTTCTCCATTTGAGAAATGTCTCATATAGTTTACGTTTTGATCGTTCTCTGGAACACCAGTAGCAGTTTCCGATGCACATCTAGATGCATTCTGTAATATGTAGACCTTCAAAGTGTTGATGAAACACAGAAATTGCATCGGGATTCAATACAACAGTCACCATGCGCACCTTCCTCCAAGGGAGTAATGTCTCACAGAGTTTACGATTTCATCGTTCCCTGGAAGACCAGTAGTAGTTTCCGATGCACATCTCGACGCATTCTGTAAACTGTGGACTATCAGAGTGTTGATGAAACACAGAAATTGAATCGAGATTGAATACAACAGTCACCATGCACACTTTCCTCCATGGGAGTAATGTCTGAAACATTCCACCCTTTGATCGTTCCCTGGAAGACCAGTAGTAGTTTCCGATACACATATGGTGGCATTCTGTAATCTGTGGACTATCAGAGTGTTCATGAAACACAGAAATTGCATCGGGATTGAATACAACATTCACCATGCGCACTTCCCTCCATGTTAGTAATGTCTCAAACAGTCTACGCTTTGATCGTTCCTTGGAAGACCAGTAGTAGTTTCCGATGCACATCTGGAGGCATTCTGTAATCTGTGGACCTTCAAAGTGTTGATTAAACACAGAAATTGCATCGGCATTGAATACAACAGTCACCATGCGCACTTTCCTCCATGTTAGTAGTGTCTCAAACAGTCTACGCTTTGATCGTTCCTTGGAAGACCAGTGGTAGTTTCCAATGAACATCTGGAGGCATTCTGTAATCTGTGGACTATCAGAGAGTTGATGAAACTCAGAAAATGCATCGGGATTGAATACTACAGTCACCATGCGCACTTTCCTTTATGTTAGTAATGTCTCAAACAGTCTACGCTTTGATCGTTCCCTGGAAGACCAGTGGTAGTTTCCAATGCACATCTGGAGGCATTCTGTAATCTGGGGACTATCAGAGTGTTGATGAAACACAGATATTGCATCGGGATTGAATACAACAGTCACCATGCGCACTTGCCTCCACGGGAGTAATTTCTCAAACAGTCTACCCTTTGATCGTTCCCTTTACGACCAGTAGTAGTTTCCGATGCACATCTGGTGGCATTCCTTAACCTGTGGACTATCTGAGTGTTGATGAAACACAAAAATTGCATCGCGATTGAATACAACAGTCACCATGCGCACTATTCTCCATTTGAGAAATGTCTCATATAGTTTACGTTTTGATCGTTCTCTGGAACACCAGTAGCAGTTTCCGATGCACATCTGGATGCATTATGTAATAAGTAGACCTTCAAAGTGTTGATGAAACACAGAAATTGCATCGGGATTCAATACAACAGTCACCATGCGCACCTTCCTCCAAGGGAGTAATGTCTCACAGAGTTTACGATTTCATCGATCCCTGGAACAACCAGTAGTAGTTTCCGATGCACATCTCGACGCATTCTGTAATCTGTGGACTATCAGAGTGTTGATGAAACACAGAAATTGAATCGAGATTAAATACAACAGTCACCATTCACACTTTCCTCCATGGGAGTAATGTCTGAAACATTCCACCCTTTGATCGTTCCCTGGAAGACCAGTAGTAGTTTCCGATACACATATGGTGGCATTCTGTAATCTGTGGACTATCAGAGTGTTGATGAAACACAGAAATTGCATCGGGATTGAATACAACAGTCACCATGCGCACTTTCCTACATGGGAGTAATGTCTCAAACAGTGTACGCTTTGATCGTTCCCTGGAAGACCAGTAGTAGTTTTCGATGCACATCTGGTGGCTTTCTGTAATCTGTGGACTATCAGAGTGTTGATGAAACACAGAAATTGCATCGGGATTGAATACACCAGTCACTATGCACACTTTCCTCCATGGGAGTAATGTCTGAAACATTCCACCCTTTGATCGTTCCCTGGAAGACCAGTAGTAGTTTCTGATGTACATCTGGAGGCATTCTGTAATCTGTGGAACTTCAAAGTGTTGATGAAACACAGAAATTGCATAGGGATTGAATAGAACAGTCATTATTCATACTTTCCTCCACAGGATCAATGTCTAAAACGGTCTACGCTTTGATCGTTCCCTGGAAGACCAGTAGTAGTTTCCGATGCACATCTGGAGGCATTCTGTAATCTGTGGACCTTCAAAGTGTTGATGAAACACAGAAATTGCATCGGGATTGAATACTACAGTCACCATGCGCACTTTCCTACATATTAGTAATGTCTCAAACAGTCTACGCTTTGATCGTTCCCTGGAAGACCAGTGGTAGTTTCCAATGCACATCTGGAGGCATTCTGTAATCTGTGGACTATCAGAGTGTTGATGAAACACAGAGATTGCATCGGGATTGAATACAACAGTCACCATGCGCACTTTCCTCCACGGGAGTAATGTCTCAAACATTCTACCCTTTGATCGTTCCCTGGAAGACCAGTGTTAGTTTCCAATGCACATCTGGAGGCATTCTGTAATCTGCGGCCTATCAGAGTGTTGATGAAACACATGAATTGCATCGGGATTAAATACAACAGTCACCATGCGCACTCTCCTCCATAGGAGTAATGTCTCAAACAGTGTACGCTTTGTTCGTTCCCTGGAGGACCAGAAGTAGTTCCCGATGCACATCTGGAGGCATTCTGAAATCTGTGGACTATGTGATTGTTGATGAAACACAGAAATTGCATCGGGATTGAATTCAACAGTCACCATGCGCACTTTCCTCCATGGGGGTAATGTCTCAAACAGTCTACGCTTTGTTCGTTCCCTGGAAGACCAGTGGAAGTTTCCAATGCACATCTGGAGGCATTCTGTAATCTGTGGACTATCAGAGTGTTGATGGAACACAGAGATTGCATCGGGATTGAATACAACAATCACCACGCGCACTTTAATCCACGGGAATAATATCTCAAACATTCTACCCTTTGATCGTTCCCTGGAAGACCAGTAGTAGTTTCCGATGCACATCTGGAGTCATTCTGTAATCTGTTGACTATCGGAGTGTTGATGAAACACAGAAATTGCATCGGGATTGAATACAACAGTCACCATGCGCACTTTCCTCCATGGGAGTAATGTCTCAAACAGTCTACGCTTTGATCGTTCCCTGGAAGACCAGTAGTAGTTCCCGCTGCACATCTGGAGGCATTCTGTAATCTGTGGAGTATCAGAGTGTTGATGAAACACAGAAATTGCAACGAGATTGAATACAACAGTCACCATGCGCACCTTCCTCCAAGGGAGTAATGTCTCAAAGAGTTTACGCTTTGATCGTTCCCTGGAAGACCAGTAGTAGTTTCCGATGCACATCTGGAGGCATTCTGTAATCTGTGGACTATCAGAGTGTTGATGAAACACAGAAATAGCATCGGGATTGAATACAACATTCACCATGCGCACTTCCCTCCATGTTAGTAATGTCTCAAACAGTCTACGCTTTGATCGTTCCTTGGAAGACCAGTAGTAGCTTCCGATGCACATCTGGAGGCATTCTGTAACCTGTGGACCTTCAAAGTGTTGATGAAACACAGAAATTGCATCGGCATTGAATACAACAGTCACCATGCGCACTTTCCTCCATGTTAGTAGTGTCTCAAACAGTCTACGCTTTGATCGTTCCTTGGAAGACCAGTGGTAGTTTCCAATGAACATCTGGAGGCATTCTGTAATCTGTGGACTATCAGAGAGTTGATGAAACTCAGAAAATGCATCGGGATTGAATACTACAGTCACCAAGCGCACTTTCCTTTATGTTAGTAATGTCTCAAACAGTCTACGCTTTGATCGTTCCCTGGAAGACCAGTGGTAGTTTCCAATGCACATCTGGAGGCATTCTGTAATCTGGGGACTATCAGAGTGTTGATGAAACACAGATATTGCATCGGGATTGAATACAACAGTCACCATGCGCACTTGCCTCCACGGGAGTAATGTCTCAAACAGTCTACCCTTTGATCGTTCCCTTTACGACCAGTAGTAGTTTCCGATGCACATCTGGTGGCATTCCTTAACCTGTGGACTATCTGAGTGTTGATGAAACACAAAAATTGCATCGCGATTGAATACAACAGTCACCATGCGCACCTTCCTCCAAGGGAGTAATGTCTCATATAGTTTACGTTTTGATCGTTCTCTGGAACACCAGTAGCAGTTTCCGATGCACATCTGGATGCATTCTGTAATATGTAGACCTTTAAAGTGTTGATGAAACACAGAAATTGCATCGGGATTCAATACAACAGTCACCATGCGCACCTTCCTCCAAGGGAGTAATGTCTCAGAGAGTTATGATTTCATCGTTCCCTGGAAGACCAGTAGTAGTTTCCGATGCACATCTCGACGCATTCTGTAATCTGTGGACTATCAGAGTGTTGATGAAACACAGAAATTGAATCGAGATTGAATGCAACAGTCACTATGCACACTTTCCTCCATGGGAGAAATGTCTGAAACATTCCACCCTTTGATCGTTCCCTGGAAGACCAGTAGTAGTTTCCGATGCACATCTGGTGGCATTCTGTAATCTGTGGACTATCAGAGTGTTGATGAAACACAGAAATTGCATCGGGAATGAATGAAACACTCACCCTGCGCACTTTCCTCCATGGGAGGTATGTCTCAAAGAGTCTACGCTTTGATCGTTACCTGGAAGACCAGTAGTAGTTTAAGATGCACATCTGGTGGCATTCTGTAATCTGCGGACTATCAGAGTGTTGATGAAACACAGAAATTGCATCGGGATTGAATACAACAGTCACCATGCGCACTTCCCTCCATGTTAGTAATGTCTCAAACAGTCTACGCTATGATCGTTCCTTGGAAGACCAGTAGTAGTTTCCGATGCACATCTGGAGGCATTCTGTAATCTGTGGACCTTCAAAGTGTTGATGAAACACAGAAATTGCATCGGCATTGAATACAACAGTCACCATGCGCACTTTCCTCCATGTTAGTAATGTCTCAAACAGTCTACGCTTTGATCGTTCCTTGGAAGACCAGTGGTAGATTCCAATGAACATCTGGAGGCATTCTGTAATCTGTGGACTATCAGAGAGTTGATGAAACTCAGAAAATGCATCGGGATTGAATACTACAGTCACCAAGCGCACTTTCCTTTATGTTAGTAATGTCTCAAACAGTCTACGCTTTGATCGTTCCCTGGAAGACCAGTGGTAGTTTCCAATGCACATCTGGAGGCATTCTGTAATCTGGGGACTATCAGAGTGTTGATGAAACACAGATATTGCATCGGGATTGAATACAACAGTCACCATGCGCACTTGCCTCCACGGGAGTAATGTCTCAAACAGTCTACCCTTTGATCGTTCCCTTTACGACCAGTAGTAGTTTCCGATGCACATCTGGTGGCATTCCTTAACCTGTGGACTATCTGAGTGTTGATGAAACACAAAAATTGCATCGCGATTGAATACAACAGTCACCAGGGGCACTTTTCTCCATGGGAGTAATGTCTCATATAGTTTACGTTTTGATCGTTCTCTGGAACACCAGTAGCAGTTTCCGATGCACATCTGGATGCATTCTGTAATATGTAGACCTTCAAAGTGTTGATGAAACACAGAAATTGCATCGGGATACAATACAACAGTCACCATGCGCACCTTCCTCCAAGGGAGTAATGTCTCAGAGGGTTACGATTTCATCGTTCCCTGGAAGACCAGTAGTAGTTTCCGATGCACATCTCGACGCATTCTGTAATCTGTGGACTATCAGAGTGTTGATGAAACACAGAAATTGAATCGAGATTGAATACAACAGTCACTATGCACACTTTCCTACATGGGAGAAATGTCTGAAACATTCCACCCTTTGATCGTTCCCTGGAAGACCAGTAGTAGTTTCCGATGCACATCTGGAGGCATTCTGTAATCTGTGGACCTTCAAAGTGTTGATGAAACACAGAAATTGCATAGGGATTGAATAGAACAGTCACCATTCACACTTTCCTCCACATCATCAATGTCTCAAACAGTCTACGCTTTGATCGTTCCCTGGAAGACCAGTAGTAGTTTCCGATGCACATCTGGAGGCATTCTGTAATCTGTGGACCTTCAAAGTGTTGATGAAACACGGAAATTGCATCGGGATTGAATACTACAGTCACCATGCGCACTTTCCCACATGTTAGTAATGTCTCAAACAGTCTACGCTTTGATCGTTCCCTGGAAGACCAGTGGTAGTTTCCAATGCACATCTGGAGGCATTCTGTAATCTGTGGACTATCAGAGTGTTGATGAAACACAGAGATTGCATCGGGATTGAATACAACAGTCACCATGCGCACTTTCCTCCACGGGAGTAATGTCTCAAACATTCTACCTTTTGATCGATCCCTGGAAGACCAGTGGTAGTTTCCAATGCACATCTGGAGGCATTCTGTTATCTGTGGAATATCAGAGTGTTGATGAAACACAGAAATTGCATCGGGATTAAATACAACAGTCACCATGCGCACTCTCCTCCATAGGAGTAATGTCTCAAACAGTGTACGCTTTGTTCGTTCCCTGGAGGACCAGTAGTAGTTCCCGATGCACATCTGGAGGCATTCTGAAATCTGTGGACTATCTGATTGTTGACGAAACACAGAAATTGCATCGGGATTGATTTCAACAGTCACCATGCGCACTTTCCTCCATGGGGGTAATGTCTCAAACAGTCTACGCTTTGATCGTTCCCTGGAAGGCCAGTGGTAGTTTCCAATGCACATCTGGAGGCATTCTGTAATCTGTGGACTATCAGAGTGTTGATGAAACACAGAGATTGCATCGGGATTGAATACAACAGTCACCATGCGCACTTTCCTCCACGGGAGTAATGTCTCAAACATTCTACCCTTTGATCGTTCCCTGGAAGACCAGTGGTAGTTTCCAATGCACATCTGGAGGCATTCTGTAATCTGTGGCCTATCAGAGTGTTGATGAAACACAGAAATTGCATCGGGATTAAATACAACAGTCACCATGCGCACTCTCCTCCATACGAGTAATGTCTCAAACAGTGTACGCTTTGTTCGTTCCCTGGAGGACCAGTAGTAGTTCCCGATGCACATCTGGAGGCATTCTGAAATCGGTGGACTATCTGATTGTTGATGAAACAAAGAAATTGCATCGGGATTGAATTCAACAGTCACCATGCGCACTTTCCTCCATGGGGGTAATGTCTCAAACAGTCTACGCTTTGATCGCTCCCTGGAAGACCAGTGGTAGTTTCCGATGCACATCTGGAGGCATTCTGTAATCTGTGGAGTATCAGAGTGTTGATGAAACACAGAAATTGCAACGGGATTGAATGCAACAGTCACCATGCGCACCTTCCTCCAAGGGAGTAATGTCTCAAAGAGTTTACGCTTTGATCGTTCCCTGGAAGACCAGTAGTAGTTTCCGATGCACATCTGGAGGCATTCTGTAATCTGTGGACTATCAGAGTGTTGATGAAACACAGAAATTGCAACGGGATTAATTACAACAGTCAACATGCGCACCTTCCTCCAAGGGAGTAATGTCTCAAAGAGTTTACGCTTTGATCGTTCCCTGGAAGACCAGTAGTAGTTTCCGATCCGCATCTGGAGGCATTCTGTAATCTGTGGACTATCAGAGTGTTGATGAAACACAGAAATTGCATCGGGATTGAATACAACAGTCACCATGCGCACTACCCTCCATGTTAGTAATGTCTCAAACAGTCTACGCTTTGATCGTTCCTTGGAAGACCAGTAGTAGTTTCCGATGCACATCTGGAGGCATTCTGTAATCTGTGGACCTTCTAAGTGTTGATGAAACACAGAAATTGCATCGGCATTGAATACAACAGTCACTATGCGCACTTTCCTCCATGTTTGTAATGTCTCAAACAGTCTACGCTTTGATCGTTCTTTGGAAGACCAGTGGTAGTTTCCAATGCACATCTGGAGGCATTCTGTAATCTGTGGACCATCAGAGTGTTGATGAAACTCAGAAATTGCATCGGGATTGAATACAACAGTCACCATGCGCACTTTCCTCCATGGGATTAATGTCTCAAACAGTCTACGCTTTGATCGTTCGCTGGAAGACCAGTAGTAGTTTCCGATGCACATCTGGTGGCATTCTGTAATCTGTGGACCTTCTAAGTGTTGATGAAACACAGATATTGCATCGGCATTGAATACAACAGTCACTATGCGCACTTTCCTCCATGTTAGTAATGTCTCAAACAGTCTACGCTTTGATCGTTCCTTGGAAGACCAGTGGTAGTTTCCAATGCACATCGTGAGGCATTCTGTAATCTGTGGACTATCAGAGTGTTGATGAAACTCAGAAATTGCATCGGGATTGAATACAACAGTCACCATGCGCACTTTCCTCCATGGGATTAATGTCTCAAACAGTCTACGCTTTGATCGTTCACTGGAAGACCAGTAGTAGTTTCCGATGCACATCTGGTAGCATTCTGTAATCTGTGGACTATCAGAGTGTTGATGAAACACAGAAATTGCATCGGGTTTGAATACAACAGTCACCATGCGCACTCTCCTCCATAGGAGTAATGTCTCAAACAGTGTACGCTTTGTTCGTTCCCTGGAGGACCAGTAGTAGTTCCCGATGCACATCTGGAGGCATTCTGAAATCGGTGGACTATCTGATTGTTGATGAAACACAGAAATTGCATCGGGATTGAATTCAACAGTCACCATGCGCACTTTCCTCCATGGGGGTTATGTCTCAAACAGTCTACGCTTTGATCGTTCCCTGGAAGACCAGTGGTAGCTTCCAATGCACATCTGGAGGCATGCTGTAATCTGTGGACTATCAGAGTGTTGATGAAACACAGAGATTGCATCGGGATTGAATACAACAGTCACCATGTGCACTTTCCTCCACGGGAGTAATATCTCAAACATTCTACCCTTTGATCGTTCCCTGGAAGACCAGTAGTAGTTTCCGATGCACATCTGGAGGCATTCTGTAATCTGTGGACTATCAGAGTGTTGATGAAACACAGAGATTGAATCGGAATTGAATACAACAGTCACCATGTGCACTTTCCTCCACGGGAGTAATATCTCAAATATTCTACCCTTTGATCTTTCCCTGGAAGACCAGTAGTAGTTTCCGATGCACATCTGGAGGCATTCTGTAATCTGTGGAGTATCAGAGTGTTGATGAAACACAGAAATTGCAACGGGATTAATTACAACAGTCACCATGCGCACCTTCCTCCAAGGGAGTAATGTCTCAAAGAGTTTACGCTTTGATCGTTCCCTGGAAGACCAGTAGTAGTTTCCGATCCACATCTGGAGGCATTCTGTAATCTGTGGACTATCAGAGTGTTGATGAAACACAGAAATTGCATCGGGATTGAATACAACAGTCACCATGCGCACTACCCTCCATGTTATTAATGTCTCAACACAGTCTACGCTTTGATCGTTCCTTGGAAGACCAGTAGTAGTTTCCGATGCACATCTGGAGGCATTCTGTAATCTGTGGACCTTCTAAGTGTTGATGAAACACAGAAATTGCATCGGCATTGAATACAACAGTCACTATGCGCACTTTCCTCCATGTTTGTAATGTCTCAAACAGTCTACGCTTTGATCGTTCTTTGGAAGACCAGTGGTAGTTTCCAATGCACATCTGGAGGCATTCTGTAATCTGTGGACTATCAGAGTGTTGATGAAACTCAGAAATTGCATCGGGATTGAATACAACAGTCACCATGCGCACTTTCCTCCATGGGATTAATGTCTCAAACAGTCTACGCTTTGATCGTTCGCTGGAAGACCAGTAGTAGTTTCCGATGCACATCTGGTGGCATTCTGTAATCTGTGGACCTTCCAAGTGTTGATGAAACACAGATATTGCATCGGCATTGAATACAACAGTCACTATGCGCACTTCCCTCCATATTAGTAATGTCTCAAACAGTCTACGCTTTGATCGTTCCTTGGAAGACCAGTGGTAGTTTCCAATGCACATCTTGAGGCATTCTGTAATCTGTGGACTATCAGAGTGTTGATGAAACTCAGAAATTGCATCGGGATTGAATACAACAGTCACCATGCGCACTTTCCTCCATGGGATTAATGTCTCAAACAGTCTACGCTTTGATCGTTCCTGGAAGACCAGTAGTAGTTTCCGATGCACATCTGGTAGCATTCTGTAATCTGTGGACTATCAGAGTGTTGATGAAACACAGAAATTGCATCGGGTTTGAATACAACAGTCACCATGCGCACTCTCCTCCATAGGAGTAATGTCTCAAACAGTGTACGCTTTGTTCGTTCCCTGGAGGACCAGTAGTAGTTCCCGATGCACATCTGGAGGCATTCTGAAATCTGTGGACTATCTGATTGTTGATGAATCACAGAAATTGCATCGGGATTGAATTCAACAGTCACCATGCGCACTTTCCTCCATGGGGGTAATGTCTCAAACAGTCTACGCTTTGATCATTCCCTGGAAGACCAGTGGTAGTTTCCAATGCACATCTGGAGGCATTCTGTAATCTGTGGACTATCAGAGTGTTGATGAAACACAGAGATTGCATCGGGATTGAATACAACAGTCACCATGCGCACTTTCCTCCACGGGAGTAATGTCTCAAACATTCTACCCTTTGATCGTTCCCTGGAAGACCAGTGATAGTTTCCAATGCACATCTGGAGGCATTCTGTAATCTGTGGCCTATCAGAGTGTTGATGAAACACAGAAATTGCATCGGGATTAAATACAACAGTCACCATGCGCACTCTCCTCCATAGGAGTAATGTCTCAAACAGTGTACGCTTTGTTCGTTCCCTGGAGGACCAGTAGTAGTTCCCGATGCACATCTGGAGGCATTCTGAAATCGGTGGACTATCTGATTGTTGATGAAACAAAGAAATTGCATCGGGATTGAATTCAACAGTCACCATGCGCACTTTCCTCCATGGGGGTAATGTCTCAAACAGTCTACGCTTTGATCGCTCCCTGGAAGACCAGTGGTAGTTTCCGATGCACATCTGGAGGCATTCTGTAATCTGTGGAGTATCAGAGTGTTGATGAAACACAGAAATTGCAACGGGATTGAATACAACAGTCACCATGCGCACCTTCCTCCAAGGGAGTAATGTCTCAAATAGTTTACGCTTTGATCGTTCCCTGGAAGACCAGTAGTAGTTTCCGATGCACATCTGGAGGCATTCTGTAATCTGTGGACTATCAGAGTGTTGATGAAACACAGAAATTGCAACGGGATTAATTACAACAGTCAACATGCGCACCTTCCTCCAAGGGAGTAATGTCTCAAAGAGTTTACGCTTTGATCGTTCCCTGGAAGACCAGTAGTAGTTTCCGATCCACATCTGGAGGCATTCTGTAATCTGTGGACTATCAGAGTGTTGATGAAACACAGAAATTGCATCGGGATTGAATACAACAGTCACCATGCGCACTACCCTCCATGTTAGTAATGTCTCAAACAGTCTACGCTTTGATCGTTCCTTGGAAGACCAGTAGTAGTTTCCGATGCACATCTGGAGGCATTCTGTAATCTGTGGACCTTCTAAGTGTTGATGAAACACAGAAATTGCATCGGCATTGAATACAACAGTCACTATGCGCACTTTCCTCCATGTTTGTAATGTCTCAAACAGTCTACGCTTTGATCGTTCTTTGGAAGACCAGTGGTAGTTTCCAATGCACATCTGGAGGCATTCTGTAATCTGTGGACTATCAGAGTGTTGATGAAACTCAGAAATTGCATCGGGATTGAATACAACAGTCACCATGCGCACTTTCCTCAATGGGATTAATGTCTCAAACAGTCTACGCTTTGATCGTTCGCTGGAAGACCAGTAGTAGTTTCCGATGCACATCTGGTGGCATTCTGTAATCTGTGGACCTTCTAAGTGTTGATGAAACACAGATATTGCATCGGCATTGAATACAACAGTTACTATGCGCACTTTCCTCAATGTTAGTAATGTCTCAAACAGTCTACGCTTTGATCGTTCCTTGGAAGACCAGTGGTAGTTTCCAATGCACATCTTGAGGCATTCTGTAATCTGTGGACTATCAGAGTGTTGATGAAACTCAGAAATTGCATCGGGATTGAATACAACAGTCACCATGCGCACTTTCCTCCATGGGATTAATGTCTCAAACAGTCTACGCTTTGATCGTTCCCTGGAAGACCAGTAGTAGTTTCCGATGCACATCTTGTAGCATTCTGTAATCTGTGGACTATCAGAGTGTTGATGAAACACAGAAATTGCATCGGGTTTGAATACAACAGTCACCATGCGCACTCTCCTCCATAGGAGTAATGTCTCAAACAGTGTACGCTTTGTTCGTTCCCTGAAGGACCAGTAGTAGTTCCCGATGCACATCTGGAGGCATTCTGAAATCTGTGGACTATTTGATTGTTGATGAAACACAGAAATTGCATCGGGATTGAATTCAACAGTCACCATGCGCACTTTCCTCCATGGGGGTAATGTCTCAAACAGTCTACGCTTTGATCATTCCCTGGAAGACCAGTGGTAGTTTCCAATGCACATCTGGAGGCATTCTGTAATCTGTGGACCTTCAAAGTGTTGATGAAACACAGAAATTGCATCGGCATTGAATACAACAGTCACCATGCGCACTTTCCTCCATGTTAGTAATGTCTCAAACAGTCTACGCTTTGATCGTTCCTTGGAAGACCAGTGGTAGTTTCCAATGAACATCTGGAGGCATTCTGTAATCTGTGGACTATCAGAGAGTTGATGAAACTCAGAAAATGCATCGGGATTGAATACTACAGTCACCAAGCGCACTTTCCTTTATGTTAGTAATGTCTCAAACAGTCTACGCTTTGATCGTTCCCTGGAAGACCAGTGGTAGTTTCCAATGCACATCTGGAGGCATTCTGTAATCTGGGGACTATCAGAGTGTTGATGAAACACAGAAATTGCATCGCGATTGAATACAACAGTCACCAGGGGCACTTTTCTCCATGGGAGTAATGTCTCATATAGTTTACGTTTTGATCGTTCTCTGGTACACCAGTAGCAGTTTCCGATGCACATCTGGATGCATTCTGTAATATGTAGACCTTCAAAGTGTTGATGAAACACAGAAATTGCATCGGGATTCAATACAACAGTCACCATGCGCACCTTCCTCCAAGGGAGTAATGTCTCAGAGAGTTTACGATTTCATCGTTCCCTGGAAGACCAGTAGTAGATTCCGATGCACATCTCGACGCATTCTGTAATCTGTGGACTATCAGAGTGTTGATGAAACACAGAAATTGAATCGAGATTGAATACAACAGTCACTATGCACACTTACCTCCATGGGAGAAATGTCTGAAACATTCCACCCTTTGATCGTTCCCTGGAAGACCAGTAGTAGTTTCCGATGCACATCTGGAGGCATTCTGTAATCTGTGGACCTTCAAAGTGTTGATGAAACACAGAAATTGCATAGGGATTGAATAGAACAGTCACCATTCACACTTTCCTCCACATCATCAATGTCTCAAACAGTCTACGCATTGATCGTTCCCTGGAAGACCAGTAGTAGTTTCCGATGCACATCTGGAGGCATTCTGTAATCTGTGGACCTTCAAAGAGTTGATGAAACACAGAAATTGCATCGGGATTGAATACTACAGTCACCATGCGCACTTTCCCACATGTTAGTAATGTCTCAAACAGTCTACGCTTTGTTCGTTCCCTGGAGGACCAGTAGTAGTTCCCGATGCACATCTGGAGGCATTCTGAAATCGGTGGACTATCTGATTGTTGATGAAACAAAGAAATTGCATCGGGATTGAATTCAACAGTCACCATGCGAACTTTCCTCCATGGGGGTAATGTCTCAAACAGTCTACGCTTTGATCGCTCCCTGGAAGACCAGTGGTAGTTTCCGATGCACATCTGGAGGCATTCTGTAATCTGTGGAGTATCAGAGTGTTGATGAAACACAGAAATTGCAACGGGATTGAATACAACAGTCACCATGCGCACCTTCCTCCAAGGGAGTAATGTCTCAAAGAGTTTACGCTTTGATCGTTCCCTGGAAGACCAGTAGTAGTTTCCGATGCACATCTGGAGGCATTCTGTAATCTGTGGACTATCAGAGTGTTGATGAAACACAGAAATTGCAACGGGATTAATTACAACAGTCAACATGCGCACCTTCCTCCAAGGGAGTAATGTCTCAAAGAGTTTACGCTTTGATCGTTCCCTGGAAGACCAGTAGTAGTTTCCGATCCACATCTGGAGGCATTCTGTAATCTGTGGACTATCAGAGTGTTGATGAAACACAGAAATTGCATCGGGATTGAATACAACAGTCACCATGCGCACTACCCTCCATGTTAGTAATGTCTCAAACAGTCTACGCTTTGATCGTTCCTTGGAAGACCAGTAGTAGTTTCCGATGCACATCTGGAGGCATTCTGTAATCTGTGGACCTTCTAAGTGTTGATGAAACACAGAAATTGCATCGGCATTGAATACAACAGTCACTATGCGCACTTTCCTCCATGTTTGTAATGTCTCAAACAGGCTACGCTTTGATCGTTCTTTGGAAGACCAGTGGTAGTTTCCAATGCACATCTGGAGGCATTCTGTAATCTGTGGACTATCAGAGTGTTGATGAAACTCAGAAATTGCATCGGGATTGAATACAACAGTCACCATGCGCACTTTCCTCCATGGGATTAATGTCTCAAACAGTCTACGCTTTGATCGTTCGCTGGAAGACCAGTAGTAGTTTCCGATGCACATCTGGTAGCATTCTGTAATCTGTGGACTATCAGAGTGTTGATGAAACACAGAAATTGCATCGGGTTTGAATACAACAGTCACCATGCGCACTCTCCTCCATAGGAGTAATGTCTCAAACAGTGTACGCTTTGTTCGTTCCCTGGAGGACCAGTAGTAGTTCCCGATGCACATCTGGAGGCATTCTGAAATCGGTGGACTATCTGATTGTTGATGAAACACAGAAATTGCATCGGGATTGAATTCAACAGTCACCATGCGCACTTTCCTCCATGGGGGTTATGTCTCAAACAGTCTACGCTTTGATCGTTCCCTGGAAGACCAGTGGTAGCTTCCAATGCACATCTGGAGGCATGATGTAATCTGTGGACTATCAGAGTGTTGATGAAACACAGAGATTGCATCGGGATTGAATACAACAGTCACCATGTGCACTTTCCTCCACGGGAGTAATATCTCAAACATTCTACCCTTTGATCGTTCCCTGGAAGACCAGTAGTAGTTTCCGATGCACATCTGGAGGCATTCTGTAATCTGTGGACTATCAGAGTGTTGATGAAACACAGAGATTGAATCGGGATTGAATACAGCAGTCACCATGTGCACTTTCCTCCACGGGAGTAATATCTCAAATATTCTACCCTTTGATCTTTCCCTGGAAGACCAGTAGTAGTTTCCGATGCACATCTGGAGGCATTCTGTAATCTGTGGAGTATCAGAGTGTTGATGAAACACAGAAATTGCAACGGGATTAATTACAACAGTCACCATGCGCACCTTCCTCCAAGGGAGTAATGTCTCAAAGAGTTTACGCTTTGATCGTTCCCTGGAAGACCAGTAGTAGTTTCCGATCCACATCTGGAGGCATTCTGTAATCTGTGGACTATCAGAGTGTTGATGAAACACAGAAATTGCATCGGGATTGAATACAACAGTCACCATGCGCACTACCCTCCATGTTATTAATGTCTCAAACAGTCTACGCTTTGATCGTTCCTTGGAAGACCAGTAGTAGTTTCCGATGCACATCTGGAGGCATTCTGTAATCTGTGGACCTTCTAAGTGTTGATGAAACACAGAAATTGCATCGGCATTGAATACAACAGTCACTATGCGCACTTTCCTCCATGTTTGTAATGTCTCAAACAGTCTACGCTTTGATCGTTCTTTGGAAGACCAGTGGTAGTTTCCAATGCACATCTGGAGGCATTCTGTAATCTGTGGACTATCAGAGTGTTGATGAAACTCAGAAATTGCATCGGGATTGAATACAACAGTCACCATGCGCACTTTCCTCCATGGGATTAATGTCTCAAACAGTCTACGCTTTGATCGTTCGCTGGAAGACCAGTAGTAGTTTCCGATGCACATCTGGTGGCATTCTGTAATCTGTGGACCTTATAAGTGTTGATGAAACACAGATATTGCATCGGCATTGAATACAACAGTCACTATGCGCACTTCCCTCCATGTTAGTAATGTCTCAAACAGTCTACGCTTTGATCGTTCCTTGGAAGACCAGTGGTAGTTTCCAATGCACATCTTGAGGCATTCTGTAATCTGTGGACTATCAGAGTGTTGATGAAACTCAGAAATTGCATCGGGATTGAATACAACAGTCACCATGCGCACTTTCCTCCATGGGATTAATGTCTCAAACAGTCTACGCTTTGATCGTTCCCTGGAAGACCAGTAGTAGTTTCCGATGCACATCTGGTAGCATTCTGTAATCTGTGGACTATCAGAGTGTTGATGAAACACAGAAATTGCATCGGGTTTGAATACAACAGTCACCATGCGCACTCTCCTCCATAGGAGTAATGTCTCAAACAGTGTACGCTTTGTTCGTTCCCTGGAGGACCAGTAGTAGTTCCCGATGCACATCTGGAGGCATTCTGAAATCTGTGGACTATCTGATTGTTGATGAAACACAGAAATTGCATCGGGATTGAATTCAACAGTCACCATGCGCACTTTCCTCCATGGGGGTAATGTCTCAAACAGTCTACGCTTTGATCATTCCCTGGAAGACCAGTGGTAGTTTCCAATGCACATCTGGAGGCATTCTGTAATCTGTGGACTATCAGAGTGTTGATGAAACACAGAGATTGCATCGGGATTGAATACAACAGTCACCATGCGCACTTTCCTCCACGGGAGTAATGTCTCAAACATTCTACCCTTTGATCGTTCCCTGGAAGACCAGTGATAGTTTCCAATGCACATCTGGAGGCATTCTGTAATCTGTGGCCTATCAGAGTGTTGATGAAACACAGAAATTGCATCGGGATTAAATACAACAGTCACCATGCGCACTCTCCTCCATAGGAGTAATGTCTCAAACAGTGTACGCTTTGTTCGTTCCCTGGAGGACCAGTAGTAGTTCCCGATGCACATCTGGAGGCATTCTGAAATCGGTGGACTATCTGATTGTTGATGAAACAAAGAAATTGCATCGGGATTGAATTCAACAGTCACCATGCGCACTTTCCTCCATGGGGGTAATGTCTCAAACAGTCTACGCTTTGATCGCTCCCTGGAAGACCAGTGGTAGTTTCCGATGCACATCTGGAGGCATTCTGTAATCTGTGGAGTATCAGAGTGTTGATGAAACACAGAAATTGCAACGGGATTGAATACAACAGTCACCATGCGCACCTTCCTCCAAGGGAGTAATGTCTCAAATAGTTTACGCTTTGATCGTTCCCTGGAAGACCAGTAGTAGTTTCCGATGCACATCTGGAGGCATTCTGTAATCTGTGGACTATCAGAGTGTTGATGAAACACAGAAATTGCAACGGGATTAATTACAACAGTCAACATGCGCACCTTCCTCCAAGGGAGTAATGTCTCAAAGAGTTTACGCTTTGATCGTTCCCTGGAAGACCAGTAGTAGTTTCCGATCCACATCTGGAGGCATTCTGTAATCTGTGGACTATCAGAGTGTTGATGAAACACAGAAATTGCATCGGGATTGAATACAACAGTCACCATGCGCACTACCCTCCATGTTAGTAATGTCTCAAACAGTCTACGCTTTGATCGTTCCTTGGAAGACCAGTAGTAGTTTCCGATGCACATCTGGAGGCATTCTGTAATCTGTGGACCTTCTAAGTGTTGATGAAACACAGAAATTGCATCGGCATTGAATACAACAGTCACTATGCGCACTTTCCTCCATGTTTGTAATGTCTCAAACAGTCTACGCTTTGATCGTTCTTTGGAAGACCAGTGGTAGTTTCCAATGCACATCTGGAGGCATTCTGTAATCTGTGGACTATCAGAGTGTTGATGAAACTCAGAAATTGCATCGGGATTGAATACAACAGTCACCATGCGCACTTTCCTCAATGGGATTAATGTCTCAAACAGTCTACGCTTTGATCGTTCGCTGGAAGACCAGTAGTAGTTTCCGATGCACATCTGGTGGCATTCTGTAATCTGTGGACCTTCTAAGTGTTGATGAAACACAGATATTGCATCGGCATTGAATACAACAGTCACTATGCGCACTTTCCTCAATGTTAGTAATGTCTCAAACAGTCTACGCTTTGATCGTTCCTTGGAAGACCAGTGGTAGTTTCCAATGCACATCTTGAGGCATTCTGTAATCTGTGGACTATCAGAGTGTTGATGAAACTCAGAAATTGCATCGGGATTGAATACAACAGTCACCATGCGCACTTTCCTCCATGGGATTAATGTCTCAAACAGTCTACGCTTTGATCGTTCCCTGGAAGACCAGTAGTAGTTTCCGATGCACATCTTGTAGCATTCTGTAATCTGTGGACTATCAGAGTGTTGATGAAACACAGAAATTGCATCGGGTTTGAATACAACAGTTACCATGCGCACTCTCCTCCATAGGAGTAATGTCTCAAACAGTGTACGCTTTGTTCGTTCCCTGAAGGACCAGTAGTAGTTCCCGATGCACATCTGGAGGCATTCTGAAATCTGTGGACTATTTGATTGTTGATGAAACACAGAAATTGCATCGGGATTGAATTCAACAGTCACCATGCGCACTTTCCTCCATGGGGGTAATGTCTCAAACAGTCTACGCTTTGATCATTCCCTGGAAGACCAGTGGTAGTTTCCAATGCACATCTGGAGGCATTCTGTAATCTGTGGACCTTCAAAGTGTTGATGAAACACAGAAATTGCATCGGCATTGAATACAACAGTCACCATGCGCACTTTCCTCCATGTTAGTAATGTCTCAAACAGTCTACGCTTTGATCGTTCCTTGGATGACCAGTGGTAGTTTCCAATGAACATCTGGAGGCATTCTGTAATCTGTGGACTATCAGAGAGTTGATGAAACTCAGAAAATGCATCGGGATAGAATACTACAGTCACCAAGCGCACTTTCCTTTATGTTAGTAATGTCTCAAACAGTCTACGCTTTGATCGTTCCCTGGAAGACCAGTGGTAGTTTCCAATGCACATCTGGAGGCATTCTGTAATCTGGGGACTATCAGAGTGTTGATGAAACACAGAAATTGCATCGCGATTGAATACAACAGTCACCAGGGGCACTTTTCTCCATGGGAGTAATGTCTCATATAGTTTACGTTTTGATCGTTCTCTGGTACACCAGTAGCAGTTTCCGATGCACATCTGGATGCATTCTGTAATATGTAGACCTTCAAAGTGTTGATGAAACACAGAAATTGCATCGGGATTCAATACAACAGTCACCATGCGCACCTTCCTCCAAGGGAGTAATGTCTCAGAGAGTTTACGATTTCATCGTTCCCTGGAAGACCAGTAGTAGATTCCGATGCACATCTCGACGCATTCTGTAATCTGTGGACTATCAGAGTGTTGATGAAACACAGAAATTGAATCGAGATTGAATACAACAGTCACTATGCACACTTACCTCCATGGGAGAAATGTCTGAAACATTCCACCCTTTGATCGTTCCCTGGAAGACCAGTAGTAGTTTCCGATGCACATCTGGAGGCATTCTGTAATCTGTGGACCTTCAAAGTGTTGATGAAACACAGAAATTGCATAGGGATTGAATAGAACAGTCACCATTCACACTTTCCTCCACATCATCAATGTCTCAAACAGTCTACGCATTGATCGTTCCCTGGAAGACCAGTAGTAGTTTCCGATGCACATCTGGAGGCATTCTGTAATCTGTGGACCTTCAAAGTGTTGATGAAACACAGAAATTGCATCGGGATTGAATACTACAGTCACCATGCGCACTTTCCCACATGTTAGTAATGTCTCAAACAGTCTACGCTTTGATCGTTCCCTGGAAGACCAGTGGTAGTTTCCAATGCACATCTGGAGGCATTCTGTAATCTGTCGACTATCAGAGTGTTGATGAAACACAGAGATTGCATCGGGATTGAATACAACAGTCACCATGCGCACTCTCCTCCATAGGAGTAATGTCTCAAACATTCTACCCTTTGATCGATCCCTGGAAGACCAGTGGTAGTTTCCAATGCACATCTGGAGGCATTCTGTTATCTGTTGACTATCAGAGTGTTGATGAAACACAGAAATTGCATCGGGATTAAATACAACAGTCACCATGCGCACTCTCCTCCATAGGAGTAATGTCTCAAACAGTGTACGCTTTGTTCGTTCCCTGGAGGACCAGTAGTAGTTCCCGATGCACTTCTGGAGGCATTCTGAAATCTGTGGACTATCTGATTGTTGATGAAACACAGAAATTGCATCGGGATTGAATTCAACAGTCACCATGCGCACTTTCCTCCATGGGGTAATGTCTCAAACAGTCTACGCTTTGATCGTTCCCTGGAAGACCAGTGGTAGTTTCCAATGCACATCTGGAGGCATTCTGTAATCTGTGGACTATCAGAGTGTTGATGAAACACAGAGATTGCATCGGGATTGAATACAACAGTCACCATGCGCACTTTCCTCCACGGGAGTAATGTCTCAAACATTCTACCCTTTGATCGTGCCCTGGAAGACCAGTGGTAGTTTCCAATGCACATCTGGAGGCATTCTGTAATCTGTGGACTATCTGATTGTTGATGAAACACAGAAATTGCATCGGGATTGAATTCAACAGTCACCATGCGCACTTTCCTCCATGGGGGTAATGTCTCAAACAGTCTACGCTTTGATCGTTCCCTGGAAGACCAGTGGTAGTTTCCAATGCACATCTGGAGGCATTCTGTAATCTGTGGACTATCAGAGTGTTGATGAAACACAGAGATTGCATCGGGATTGAATACAACAGTCACCATGCGCACATTCCTCCACGGGAGTAATGTCTCAAACACTCTACCCTTTGATCGTTCCCTGGAAGACCAGTAGTAGTTTCCGATGCACATCTGGAGGCATTCTGTAATCTGTGGACCTTCTAAGTGTTGATGAAACACAGAAATTGCATCGGCATTGAATACAACAGTCACTATGCGCACTTTCCTCCATGTTTGTAATGTCTCAAACAGTCTACGCTTTGATCGTTCTTTGGAAGACCAGTGGTAGTTTCCAATGAACATCTGGAGGCATTCTGTAATCTGTGGACCTTCTAAGTGTTGATGAAACACAGATATTGCATCGGCATTGAATACAACAGTCACTATGCGCACTTTCCTCCATGTTAGTAATGTCTCAAACAGTCTACGCTTTGATCGTTCCTTGGAAGACCAGAGGTAGTTTCCAATGCACATCTTGAGGCATTCTGTAATCTGTGGACTATCAGAGTGTTGATGAAACTCAGAAATTGCATCGGGATTGAATACAACAGTCACCATGCGCACTTTCCTCCATGGGATTAATGTCTCAAACAGTCTACGCTTTGATCGTTCCCTGGAAGACCAGTAGTAGTTTCCGATGCACATCTGGTAGCATTCTGTAATCTGTGGACTATCAGAGTGTTGATGAAACACAGAAATTGCATCGGGTTTGAATACAACCGTCACCATGCGCACTCTCCTCCATAGGAGTAATGTCTCATACAGTTTACGCTTTGTTCGTTCCCTGGAGGACCAGTAGTAGTTCCCGATGCACATCTGGAGGCATTGTGAAATCTGTGGACTATCTGATTGTTGATGAAACACAGAAATTGCATCGGGATTGAATTCAACAGTCACCATGCGCACTTTCCTCCATGTGGGTAATGTCTCAAACAGTCTACGCTTTGATCATTCCCTGGAAGAACAGTGGTAGTTTCCAATGCACATCTGGAGGCATTCTGTAATCTGTGGACTATCTGATTGTTGATGAAACACAGAAATTGCATCGGGATTGAATTCAACAGTCGCCATGCGCACTTTCCTCCATGGGGGTAATGTCTCAAACAGTCTACGCTTTGATCGTTCCCTGGAAGACCAGTGGTAGTTTCCAATGCACATCTGGAGGCATTCTGTAATCTGTGGACTATCAGAGTGTTGATGAAACACAGAGATTGCATCGGGATTGAATACAACAGTCACCATGCGCACTTTCCTCCACGGGAGTAATGTCTCAAACATTCTACCCTTTGATCGTTCCCTGGAAGACCAGTAGTAGTTTCCGATGCACATCTGGAGGCATTCTGTAATCTGTGGACCTTCTAAGTGTTGATGAAACACAGAAATTGCATCGGCATTGAATACAACAGTCACTATGCGCACTTTCCTCCATGTTTGTAATGTCTCAAACAGTCTACGCTTTGATCGTTCTTTGGAAGACCAGTGGTAGTTTCCAATGCACATCTGGAGGCATTCTGTAATCTGTGGACCTTCTAAGTGTTGATGAAACACAGATATTGCATCGGCATTGAATACAACAGTCACTATGCGCACTTTCCTCCATGTTAGTAATGTCTCAAACAGTCTACGCTTTGATCGTTCCTTGGAAGACCAGTGGTAGTTTCCAATGCACATCTTGAGGCATTCTGTAATCTGTGGACTATCAGAGTGTTGATGAAACTCAGAAATTGCATCGGGATTGAATACAACAGTCACCATGCGCACTTTCCTCCATGGGATTAATGTCTCAAACAGTCTACGCTTTGATCGTTCCCTGGAAGACCAGTAGTAGTTTCCGATGCACATCTGGTAGGATTCTGTAATCTGTGGACTATCAGAGTGTTGATGAAACACAGAAATTGCATCGGGTTTGAATACAACCGTCACTATGCGCACTCTCCTCCATAGGAGTAATGTCTCAAACAGTGTACGCTTTGTTCGTTCCCTGGAGGACCAGTAGTAGTTCCCGATGCACATCTGGAGGCATTCTGAAATCTGTGGACTATCTGATTGTTGATGAAACACAGAAATTGCATCGGGATTGAATTCAACAGTCACCATGCGCACTTTCCTCCATGGGGGCAATGTCTCAAACAGTCTACGCTTTGATCATTAACTGGAAGACCAGTGGTAGTTTCCAATGCACATCTGGAGGCATTCTGTAATCTGTGGACTATCAGAGTGTTGATGAAACACAGAGATTGCATCGGGATTGAATACAACAGTCACCATGCGCACTTTCCTCCACGGGAGTAATGTCTCAAACATTCTACCCTTTGATCGTTCCCTGGAAGACCAGTGATAGTTTCCAATGCACATCTGGAGGCATTCTGTAATCTGTGGCCTATCAGAGTGTTGATGAAACACAGAAATTGCATCGGGATTAAATACAACAGTCACCATGCGCACTCTCCTCCATAGGAGTAATGTATCAAACAGTGTACGCTTTGTTCGTTCCCTGGAGGACCAGTAGTAGTTCCCGATGCACATCTGGAAACATTCTGAAATCGGTGGACTATCTGATTGTTGATGAAACAAAGAAATTGCATCGGGATTGAATTCAACAGTCACCATGCGCATCTTCCTCCATGGGGGTAATGTCTCAAAGAGTCTACGCTTTGATCGCTCCCTGGAAGACCAGTGGTAGCTTCCAATGCACATCTGGAGGCATTCTGTAATCTGTGGAATATCAGAGTGTTGATGAAACACAGAGATTGCATCGGGATTGAATACAACAGGCACCATGTGCACTTTCCTCCACGGGAGTAATATCTCAAACATTCTACCCTTTGATCGTTCCCTGGAAGACCAGTAGTAGTTTCCGATGCACATCTGGAGGCATTCTGTAATCTGTGGACTATCAGAGTGTTGATGAAACACAGAGATTGAATCGGGATTGAACACAACAGTCACCATGCGCACTTTCCTCCACGGGAGTAATGTCTCAAACATTCTACCATTTGATCGTTCCCTGGAAGACCAGTAGTAGTTTCCGATGCACATCTGGAGGCATTCTGTAATCTGTGGACTATCAGAGTGTTGATGAAACACAGAAATTGCATCGGGATTGAATACAACAGTCACTATGCACACTTTCCTCCATGGGAGTAATGTCTGAAACATTCCACCTTTTGATCGTTCCCTGGAAGACCAGTAGTAGTTTCAGATGCACATCTGGTGGCATTCTGTAATCTGTGGACTTTCAGAGTGTTGATGAAACACAGAAATTGCATCGGGATTGAATACAACAGTCATTATGCGCACTTTCCTCCATGGGAGTAATGTCTCAAACAGTCTACGCTTTGATCGTTCCCTGGAAGACCAGTAGTAGTTTCCGATGCACATCTGGAGGCATTCTGTAATCTGTGGAGTATCAGAGTGTTGATGAAACACAGAAATTGCAACGGGATTAATTACAACAGTCACCATGCGCACCTTCCTCCAAGGGAGTAATGTCTCAAAGAGTTTACGCTTTGATCCTTCCCTGGAAGACCAGTAGTAGTTTCCGATGCACATCTGGAGGCATTCTGTAATCTGTGGACTATCAGAGTGTTGATGAAACACAGAAATTGCATCGGGATTGAATACAACAGTCACCATGCGCACTACCCTCCATGTTAGTAATTTCTCAAACAGTCTACGCTTTGATCGTTCCTTGGAAGACCAGTAGTAGTTTCCGATGCACATCTGGAGGCATTCTGTAATCTGTGGACCTTCTAAGTGTTGATGAAACACAGAAAGTGCATCGGCATTGAATACAACAGTCACTATGCGCACTTTCCTCCATGTTAGTAATGTCTCAAACAGTCTACGCTTTGATCGTTACCTGGAAGACCAGTAGTAGTTTCCGATGCACATATGGTGGCATGCTGTAATCTGTGGACTATCAGAGTGTTGATGAAACACAGAAATTGCATCGGGATTGAATACAACAGTCACCATGCGCACTTTCTTACCTGGGAGTAATGTCTCAATCAGTGTACGCTTTGACCGTTCCCTGGAAGACCAGTAGTAGTTTCCGTTGCACATCTGGTGGCTTTCTGTAATCTGTGGACTATCAGAGTGTTGATGAAACACAGAAATTGCATCGGGATTGAATACAACAGTCACTATGCACACTTTCCTCCATCGGAGTAATGTCTGCAATATTCCACCATTTGATCGTTCCCTGGATGACCAGTAGTAGTTTCCGATGCACATCTGGAGGCATTCTGTAATCTGTGGACTATCAGAGTGTTGATGAAACACAGAGATTGCATCGGGATTGAATACAACAGTCACCATGCGCACTTTCCTCCACGGGAGTAATGTCTCAAACATTCTACCCTTTGATCGATCCCTGGAAGACCAGTGGTAGTTTCCAATGCACATCTGGAGGCATTCTGTTATCTGTGGCCTACAGAGTGTTGATGAAACACAGAAATTGCATCGGGATTAAATACAACAGTCACCAAGCGCACTCTCCTCCATAGGAGTAATGTCTCAAACAGTGTACGCTTTGTTCGTTCCCTGGAGGACCAGTAGTAGTTCCCGATGCAAATCTGGAGGCATTCTGAAATCTGTGGACTATCTGATTGTTGATGAAACACAGAAATTGCATCGGGATTGAATTCAACAGCCACCATGCGCACTTTCCTCCATGGGGGTAATGTCTCAAACAGTCTACGCTTTGATCGTTCCCTGGAAGACCAGTGGTAGTTTCCAATGCACATCTGGAGGCATTCTGTAATCTGTGGACTATATGAGTGTTGATGAAACACAGAGATTGCATCGGGATTGAATACAACAGTCACCATGCGCACTTTCCTCCACGGGAGTAATGTCTCAAACATTCTACCCTTTGATCGTTCCCTGGAACACCAGTGGTAGTTTCCAATGCACATCTGGAGGCATTCTGTAATCTGTGGCCTCTCAGAGTGTTGATGAAACACAGAAAATGCATCGGGATTAAATACAACAGTCACCATGCGCACTCTCCTCCATAGGAGTAATGTCTCAAACAGTGTACGCTTTGTTCGTTCCCTGGAGGACCAGTAGTAGTTCCCGATGCACATCTGGAGGCATTCTGAAATCGGTAGACTATCTGATTGTTGATGAAACACAGAAATTGCATCGGGATTGAATTCAACAGTCACCATGCGCACTTTCCTCCATGGGGGTAATGTCACAAACAGTCTACGCTTTGATCGCTCCCTGGAAGACCAGTGGTAGCTTCCAATGCACATCTGGAGGCAATCTGTAATCTGTGGACTATCGGAGTGTTGATGAAACACAGAGATTGCATCGGGATTGAATACAACAGTCACCATGTGCACTTTCCTCCACGGGAGTGATATCTCAAACATTCTACCGTTTGATCGTTCCCTGGAAGACCAGTAGTAGTTTCCGATGCACATCTGGAGGCATTCTGTAATCTAAGGACTATCAGAGTGTTGATGAAACACAGAGATTGAATCGGGATTGAATACAACAGTCACCATGCGCACTTTCCTCCACGGGAGTAATGTCTCAAACATTCTACCATTTGATCGTTCCCTGGAAGACCAGTAGTAGTTTACGATGCACATCTGGAGGCATTCTGTAATCTGTGGACTATCAGAGTGTTGATGAAACACAGAAATATCATCGGGATTGAATACAACAGTCACTATGCTCACTTTCCTCCATGGGAGTAATGTCTGAAACATTCCACCCTTTGATCGTTCCCTGGAAGACCAGTAGTAGTTTCAGATGCACATCTGGTGGCATTCTGTAATCTGTGGACTATCAGAGTGTTGATGAAACACAGAAATTGCATCGGGATTGAATACAACAGTCACCATGCGCACTTTCCTCCATGGGAGTAATGTCTCAAACAGTCTACGCTTTGATCGTTCCCTGGAAGACCAGTAGTAGTTTCCGATGCACATCTGGAGGCATTCTGTAATCTGTGGAGTATCAGAGTGTTGATGAAACACAGAAATTGCAACGGGATTAATTACAACAGTCATCATGCGCACTTTCCTCCATGTAAGTAATGTCTCAAAGAGTTTACGCTTTGATCGTTCCCTGGAAGACCAGTAGTAGTTTCCGATGCACATCTGGAGGCATTCTGTAATCTGTGGACTATCAGAGTGTTGATGAAACACAGAAATTGCATCGGGATTGAATACAACAGTCACCATGCGCACTACCCACCATGTTAGTAATGTCTCAAACAGTCTACACTTTGATCGTTCCTTGGAAGACCAGTAGTAGTTTCCGATGCACATCTGGAGGCATTCTGTAATCTGTGGACCTTCTAAGTGTTGATGAAACACAGAAATTGCATCGGCATTGAATACAACAGTCACTATGTGCACTTTCCTCCATGTTAGTAATGTCTCAAACAGTCTACGCTTTGATCGTTCCTTGGAAGACCAGTGGTAGTTTCCAATGCACATCTTGAGGCATTCTGTAATCTGTGGACTATCAGAGTGTTGATGAAACTCAGAAATTGCATCGGGATTGAATTCAACAGTCACCATGAGCACTTTCCTCCATGGGATTAATGTCTCAAACAGTCTACGCTTTGATCGTTCCCTGGAAGACCAGTAGTAGTTCCGATGCACATCTCGACGCATTCTGTAATCTGTGGACTATCAGAGTGTTGATGAAACACAGAAATTGCATCGGGATAGAATAAAACAGTCACCGTGCGCACTTTCCTCCATGGGAGGTATGTCTCAAAGAGTCTACGCTTTGATCGTTACCTGGAAGACCAGTAGTAGTTTCCGATGCACATATGGTGGCATTCTGTAATCTGTGGACTATCAGAGTGTTGATGAAACACAGAAATTGCATCGGGATTGAATACAACAGTCACCATGCGCACTTTCCTTCATGGGAGTAATGTCTCAAACAGTGTACGCTTTGATCGTTCCCTGGAAGACCAGTAGTAGTTTCCGTTGCACATCTGGTGGCTTTCTGTAATCTGTGGACTATCAGAGTGTTGATGAAACACAGAAATTGCATCGGGATTGAATACAACAGTCACTATGCACACTTTCCGCCATCGGAGTAATGTCTGAAATATTCCACACTTTGATCGTTCCCTGGAAGACCAGTAGTAGTTTCCGATGCACATCTGGAGGCATTCTGTAATCTGTGGACCTTCAAAGTGTTGATGAAACACAGAAATTGCATAGGGATTGAATAGAACACTCACCATTCACACTTTCCTCCACAGGATCAATGTCTCAAACAGTCTACGCTTTGATCGTTCCCTGGAAGACCAGTAGTAGTTTCCGATGCACATCTGGAGGCATTCTGTAATCTGTGGACCTTCAAAGTGTTGATGAAACACAGAAATTGCATCGGGATTGAATACTACAGTCACCATGCGCACTTTCCTACATGTTAGTAATGTCTCAAACAGTCTACGCTTTGATCGTTCCCTGGAAGACCAGTGGTAGTTTCCAATGCACATCTGGAGGCATTCTGTAATCTGTGGACTATCAGAGTGTTGATGAAACACAGAGATTGCATCGGGATTGAATACAACAGTCACCATGCGCACTTTCCTCCACGGGAGTAATGTCTCAAACATTCTACCCTTTGATCGATCCCTGGAAGACCAGTGGTAGTTTCCAATGCACATCTGGAGGCATTCTGTTATCTGTGGCCTATCAGAGTGTTGATGAAACACAGAAATTACATCGGGATTAAATACAACAGTCACCATGCGCACTCTCCTCCATAGGAGTAGTGTCTCAAACAGTGTACGCTTTGTTCGTTCCCTGGAGGACCAGTAGTAGTTCCCGATGCACATCTGGAGGCATTCTGAAATCTGTGGACTATCTGATTGTTGATGAAACACAGAAATTGCATCGGGATTGAATTCAACAGCCACCATGCGCACTTTCCTCCAAGGGGGTAATGTCTCACACAGTCTACGCTTTGATCGTTCCCTGGAAGACCAGTGGTAGTTTCCAATGCACATCTGGAGGCATTCTGTAATCTGTGGACTATCAGAGTGTTGATGAAACACAGAGATTGCATCGGGATTGAATACAACAGTCACTATGCGCACTTTCCTCCACGGGAGTAATGTCTCAAACATTCTACCCTTTGATCGTTCCCTGGAAGACCAGTGGTAGTTTCCAATGCACATCTGGAGGCATTCTGTAATCTGTGGCCTATCAGAGTGTTGATGAAACACAGAAAATGCATCGGGATTAAATACAACAGTCACCATGCGCACTCTCCTCCATAGGAGTAATGTCTCAAACAGTGTACGCTTTGTTCGTTCCCTGGAGGACCAGTAGTAGTTCCCGATGCACATCTGGAGGCATTCTGAAATCGGTGGACTATCTGATTGTTGATGAAACACAGAGATTGCATCGGGATTGAATACAACAGTCACTATGCGCACTTTCCTCAACGGGAGTAATGTCTCAAACATTCTACCCTTTGATCGTTCCCTGGAAGACCAGTAGTAGTTTCCGATGCACATCTGGAGGCATTCTGTAATCTGTGGAGTATCAGAGTGTTGATAAAACACAGAAATTGCAACGGGATTAATTACAACAGTCACCATGCGCACTTTCCTCCATGGGAGTAATGTCTCAAAGAGATTACGCTTTGATCGTTCCCTGGAAGACCAGTAGTAGTTTCCGATGCACATCTGGAGGCATTCTGTAATCTGTGGACTATCAGAGTGTTGATGAAACACAGAAATTGCATCGGGATTGAATACAACAGTCACCATGCGCACTACCCACCATGTTAGTAATGTCTCAAACAGTCTACGCTTTGATCGTTCCTTGGAAGACCAGTAGTAGTTTCCGATGCACATCTGGAGGCATTCTGTAATCTGTGGACCTTCTAAGTGTTGATGAAACACAGAAATTGCATCGGCATTGAATACAACAGTCACTATGTGCACTTTCCTCCATGTTAGTAATGTCTCAAACAGTCTACGCTTTGATCGTTCCTTGGAAGACCAGTGGTAGTTTCCAATGCACATCTGGAGGCATTCTGTAATCTGTGGACTATCAGACTGATGATGAAACTCAGAAATTTCATCGGGATTGAATACAACAGTCACCATGCGCACTTTCCTCCATGGGATTAATGTCTCAAACAGTCTACGCTTTGATCGTTCGCTGGAAGACCAGTAGTAGTTTCCGATGCACATCTGGTGGCATTCTGTAATCTGTGGACCTTCTAAGTGTTGATGAAACACAGAAATTGCATCGGCATTGAATACAACAGTCACTATGCGCACTTTCCTCCATGTTAGTAATGTCTCAAACAGTCAACGCTTTGATCGTTCCTTGGAAGACCAGTGGTAGTTTCCAATGCACATCTTGAGGCATTCTGTAATCTGTGGACTATCAGAGTGTTGATGAAACACAGAAATTGCATCGGGATTGAATACAACAGTCACCATGCGCACTTTCCTACATGGGAGTAATGTCTCAAACAGTGTACGCTTTGATCGTTCCCTGGAAGACCAGTAGTAGTTTCCGTTGCACATCTGGTGGCTTTCTGTAATCTGTGGACTATCAGAGTGTTGATGAAACACAGAAATTGCATCGGGATTGAATACAACAGTCACTATGCACACTTTCCTCCATCGTAGTAATGTCTGAAATATTCCACCCTTTGATCGTTCCCTGGAAGACCAGTAGTAGTTTCCGATGCACATCTGGAGGCATTCTGTAATCTGTGGACCTTCAAAGTGTTGATGAAACACAGAAATTGCATAGGGATTGAATAGAACAGTCACCATTCACACTTTCCTCCACAGGATCAATGTCTCAAACAGTCTACGCTTTGATCGTTCCCTGGAAGACCAGTAGTAGTTTCCGATGCACATCTGGAGGCATTCTGTAATCTGTGGACCTTCAAAGTGTTGATGAAACACAGAAATTGCATCGGGATTGAATACTACAGTCACCATGCGCACTTTCCTACATGTTAGTAATGTCTCAAACAGTCTACGCTTTGATCGTTCCCTGGAAGACCAGTGGTAGTTTCCAATGCACATCTGGAGGCATTCTGTAATCTGTGGACTATCAGAGTGTTGATGAAACACAGAGATTGCATCGGGATTAAATACAACAGTCACCATGCGCACTCTCCTCCATAGGAGTAATGTCTCAAACAGTGTACGCTTTGTTCGTTCCCTGGAGGACCAGTAGTAGTTCCCGATGCACATCTGGAGGCATTCTGAAATCTGTGGACTATCTGATTGTTGATGAAACACAGAAATTGCATCGGGATTGAATTCAACAGCCAACATGCGCACTTTCCTCCAAGGGGGTAATGTCTCACACAGTCTACGCTTTGATCGTTCCCTGGAAGACCAGTGGTAGTTTCCAATGCACATCTGGAGGCATTCTGTAATCTGTGGACTATCAGAGTGTTGATGAAACACAGAGATTGCATCGGGATTGAATACAACAGTCACTATGCGCACTTTCCTCCACGGGAGTAATGTCTCAAACATTCTACCCTTTGATCGTTCCCTGGAAGACCAGTGGTAGTTTCCAATGCACATCTGGAGGCATTCTGTAATCTGTGGCCTATCAGAGTGTTGATGAAACACAGAAAATGCATCGGGATTAAATACAACAGTCACCATGCGCACTCTCCTCCATAGGAGTAATGTCTCAAACAGTGTACGCTTTGTTCGTTCCCTGGAGGACCAGTAGTAGTTCCCGATGCACATCTGGAGGCATTCTGAAATCGGTGGACTATCTGATTGTTGATGAAACACAGAAATTGCATCGGGATTGAATTCAACACTCACCATGCGCACTTTCCTCCATGGGGGTAATGTCTCAAACAGTCTACGCTTTGATCGTTCCCTGGAGGAACAGTGGTAGCTTCCAATGCACATCTGGAGGCATTCTGTAATCTGTGGACTATCAGAGTGTTGATGAAACACAGAGATTGCATCGGGATTGAATACAACAGTCACCATGTGCACTTTCCTCCACGGGAGTAATGTCTCAAACATTCTACCGTTTGATCGTTCCCTGGAAGACCAGTAGTAGATTCCGATGCACATCTGGAGGCATTCTGTAATCTGTGGACTATCAGAGTGTTGATGAAACACAGAAATTGCATCGGGATTGAATACAACAGTCACCATGCGCACTACCCTCCATGTTAGTAATGTCTCAAACAGTCTACGCTTTGATCGTTCCTTGGAAGACCAGCAGTAGTTTCCGATGCACATCTGGAGGCATTCTGTAATCTGTGGACCTTCTAAGTGTTGATGAAACACAGAAATTGCATCGGCATTGAATACAACAGTCACTATGTGCACTTTCCTCCATGTTAGTAATGTCCCAAACAGTCTACGCTTTGATCGTTCCTTGGAAGACCAGTGGTAGTTTCCAATGCACATGTGGAGGCATTCTGTAATCTGTGGACTATCAGAGTGTTGATGAAACACAGAAATAGCATCGGGATTGAATACAACAGTCACCATGCGCACTTTCCTCCATGGGAGTAATGTCTCAAACAGTCTACGCTTTGATCGTTCCCTGGAAGACCAGTAGTAGTTTCCGATGCACATCTCGACTCAATCTGTAATCTGTGGACTATCAGAGTGTAGATGAAACACATAAATTGCATCGGGATTGAATAAAACAGTCACCGTGCGCACTTTCCTCCACGGGAGGTATGTCTCAAAGAGTCTACGCTTTGATCGTTACCTGGAAGACCAGTAGTAGTTTCCGATGCACATATGGTGGCATGCTGTAATCTGTGGACTATCAGAGTGTTGATGAAACACAGAAATTGCATCGGGATTGAATACAACAGTCACCATGCGCACTTTCCTACATGGGAGTAATGTCTCAATCAGTGTACGCTTTGATCGTTCCCTGGAAGACCAGTAGTAGTTTCCGTTGCACATCTGGTGGCTTTCTGTAATCTGTGGACTATCAGAGTGTTGATGAAACACAGAAATTGCATCGGGATTGAATACAACAGTCACTATGCACACTTTCCTCCATCGGAGTAATGTCTGTAATATTCCACCATTTGATCGTTCCCTGGAAGACCAGTAGTAGTTTCCGATGCACATCTGGAGGCATTCTGTAATCTGTGGACCTTCTAAGTGTTGATGAAACACAGAAATTGCATAGGGATTGAATAGAACAGTCACCATTCACACTTTCCTCCACAGGATCAATGTCTCAAACAGTCTACGCTTTGATCGTTGCCTGGAAGACCAGTAGTAGTTTCCGATGCATATCTGGAGGCATTCTGTAATCTGTGGACCTTCAAAGTGTTGATGAAACACAGAAATTGCATCGGGATTGAATACTACAGTCACCATGCGCACTTTCCTACATGTTAGTAATGTCTCAAACAGTCTACGCTTTGATCGTTCCCTGGAAGACCAGTGGTAGTTTCCAATGCACATCTGGAGGCATTCTGTAATCTGTGGACCTTCTAAGTGTTGATGAAACACAGAAATTGCATCGGCATTGAATACAACAGTCACTATGTGCACTTTCCTCCATGTTAGTAATGTCCCAAACAGTCTACGCTTTGATCGTTCCTTGGAAGACCAGTGGTAGTTTCCAATGCACATCTGGAGGCATTCTGTAATCTGTGGACTATCAGAGTGTTGATGAAACACAGAAATAGCATCGGGATTGAATACAACAGTCACCATGCGCACTTTCCTCCATGGGAGTAATGTCTCAAACAGTCTACGCTTTGATCGTTCCCTGGAAGGCCAGTAGTAGTTTCCGATGCACATCTCGACTCATTCTGTAATCTGTGGACTATCAGAGTGTTGATGAAACACATAAATTGCATCGGGATTGAATAAAACAGTCACCGTGCGCACTTTCCTCCACGGGAGGTATGTCTCAAAGAGTCTACGCTTTGATCGTTACCTGGAAGACCAGTAGTAGTTTCCGATGCACATATGGTGGCATGCTGTAATCTGTGGACTATCAGAGTGTTGATGAAACACAGAAATTGCATCGGGATTGAATACAACAGTCACCATGCGCACTTTCCTACATGGGAGTAATGTCTCAATCAGTGTACGCTTTGATCGTTCCCTGGAAGACCAGTAGTAGTTTCCGTTGCACATCTGGTGGCTTTCTGTAATCTGTGGACTATCAGAGTGTTGATGAAACACAGAAATTGCATCGGGATTGAATACAACAGTCACTATGCACACTTTCCTCCATCGGAGTAATGTCTGTAATATTCCACCATTTGATCGTTCCCTGGAAGACCAGTAGTAGTTTCCGATGCACATCTGGAGGCATTCTGTAATCTGTGGACCTTCTAAGTGTTGATGAAACACAGAAATTGCATAGGGATTGAATAGAACAGTCACCACTCACACTTTCCTCCACAGGATCAATGTCTCAAACAGTCTACGCTTTGATCGTTGCCTGGAAGACCAGTAGTAGTTTCCGATGCACATCTGGAGGCATTCTGTAATCTGTGGACCTTCAAAGTGTTGATGAAACACAGAAATTGCATCGGGATTGAATACTACAGTCACCATGCGCACTTTCCTACATGTTAGTAATGTCTCAAACAGTCTACGCTTTGATCGTTCCCTGGAAGACCAGTGGTAGTTTCCAATGCACATCTGGAGGCATTCTGTAATCTGTGGACTATCAGAGTGTTGATGAAACACAGAGATTGCATCGGGATTGAATACAACAGTCACCATGCGCACTTTCCTCCACAGGAGTAATGTCTCAAACATTCTACCCTTTGATCGATCCCTGGAAGACCAGTGGTAGTTTCCAATGCACATCTGGAGGCATTCTGTTATCTGTGGCCCATCAGAGTGTTGATGAAACACAGAAATTGCATCGGGATTAAATACAACAGTCACCAAGCGCACTCTCCTCCATAGGAGTAATGTCTCAAACAGTGTACGCTTTGTTCGTTCCCTGGAGGACCAGTAGTAGTTCCCGATGCAAATCTGGAGGCATTCTGAAATCTGTGGACTATCTGATTGTTGATGAAACACAGAAATTGCATCGGGATTGAATTCAACAGCCACCATGCGCACTTTCCTCCATGGGGGTAATGTCTCAAACAGTCTACGCTTTGATCGTTCCCTGGAAGACCAGTGGTAGTTTCCAATGCAGATCTGGAGGCATTCTGTAATCTGTGGACTATCAGAGTGTTGATGAAACACAGAGATTGCATCGGGATTGAATACAACAGTCACCATGCGCACTTTCCTCCACGGGAGTAATGTCTCAAACATTCTACCCTTTGATCGTTCCCTGGAACACCAGTGGTAGTTTCCAATGCACATCTGGAGGCATTCTGTAATCTGTGGCCTCTCAGAGTGTTGATGAAACACAGAAAATGCATCGGGATTAAATACAACAGTCACCATGCGCACTCTCCTCCATAGGAGTAATGTCTAAAACAGTGTACGCTTTGTTCGTTCCCTGGAGGACCAGTAGTAGTTCCCGATGCACATCTGGAGGCATTCTGAAATCGGTGGACTATCTGATTGTTGATGAAACACAGAAATTGCATCGGGATTGAATTCAACAGTCACCACGCGCGCTTTCCTCCATGGGGGTAATGTCTCAAACAGTCTACGCTTTGATCGTTCCCTGGAAGACCAGTGGTAGCTTCCAATGCACATCTGGAGGCATTCTGTAATCTGTGGACTATCAGAGAGTTGATGAAACACAGAGATTGCATCGGGATTGAATACAACAGTCACCATGCGCACTTTCCCCCACGGGAGTAATGTCTCAAACATTCTACCATTTGATCGTTCCCTGGAAGACCAGTAGTAGTTTCCGATGCAAATCTGGAGGCATTCGGTAATCTGTGGACTATCAGAGTGTTGATGAAACACAGAAATTGCATCAGGATTGAATACAACAGTCACTATGCTCACTTTCCTCCATGGGAGTAATGTCTGAAACATTCCACCCTTTGATCGTTCCCTGGAAGACCAGTAGTAGTTTCAGATGCACATCTGGTGTCATTCTGTAATCTGTGGACTATCAGAGTGTTGATGAAACACAGAAATTGCATCGGGATTGAGTACAACAGTCACCATGCGCACTTTCCTCCATGGGAGTAATGTCTCAAACAGTCTACGCTTTGATTGTTCCCTGGAAGACCAGTAGTAGTTTCCGATGCACATCTGGAGGCATTCTGTAATCTGTGGAGTATGAGAGTGTTGATGAAACACAGAAATTGCAACGGGATTAATTACAACAGTCACCATGCGCACTTTCCTCCATGGGAGTAATGTCTCAAAGAGTTTACGCTTTGATCGTTCCCTGGAAGACCAGTAGTAGTTTCCGATGCACATCTGGAGGCATTCTGTAATCTGTGGACTATCAGAGAGTTGATGAAACACAGAAATTGCATCGGGATTGAATGCAAGAGTCACCATGCGCACTACCCACCATGTTAGTAATGTCTCAAACAGTCTACGCTTTGATCGTTCCTTGGAAGACCAGTAGTAGTTTCCGATGCACATCTGGAGGCATTCTGTAATCTGTGGACCTTCTAAGTGTTGATGAAACACAGAAATTGCATCGGCATTGAATACAACAGTCACTATGTGCACTTTCCTCCATGTTAGTAATGTCTCAAACAGTCTACGCTTTGATCGTTGCCTGGAAGACCAGTAGTAGTTTCCGATGCACATCTGGAGGCATTCTGTAATCTGTGGACCTTCAAAGTGTTGATGAAACACAGAAATTGCATCGGGATTGAATACTACAGTCACCATGCGCACTTTCCTACATGTTAGTAATGTCTCAAACAGTCTACGCTTTGATCGTTCCCTGGAAGACCAGTGGTAGTTTCCAATGCACATCTGGAGGCATTCTGTAATCTGTGGACTATCAGAGTGTTGATGAAACACAGAGATTGCATCGGGATTGAATACAACAGTCACCATGCGCACTTTCCTCCACAGGAGTAATGTCTCAAACATTCTACCCTTTGATCGATCCCTGGAAGACCAGTGGTAGTTTCCAATGCACATCTGGAGGCATTCTGTTATATGTGGCCCATCAGAGTGTTGATGAAACACAGAAATTGCATCGGGATTAAATACAACAGTCACCAAGCGCACTCTCCTCCATAGGAGTAATGTCTCAAACAGTGTACGCTTTGTTCGTTCCCTGGAGGACCAGTAGTAGTTCCCGATGCAAATCTGGAGGCATTCTGAAATCTGTGGACTATCTGATTGTTGATGAAACACAGAAATTGCATCGGGATTGAATTCAACAGCCACCATGCGCACTTTCCTCCATGGGGGTAATGTCTCAAACAGTCTACGCTTTGATCGTTCCCTGGAAGACCAGTGGTAGTTTCCAATGCAGATCTGGAGGCATTCTGTAATCTGTGGACTATCAGAGTGTTGATGAAACACAGAGATTGCATCGGGATTGAATACAACAGTCACCATGCGCACTTTCCTCCACGGGAGTAATGTCTCAAACATTCTACCCTTTGATCGTTCCCTGGAACACCAGTGGTAGTTTCCAATGCACATCTGGAGGCATTCTGTAATCTGTGGCCTCTCAGAGTGTTGATGAAACACAGAAAATGCATCGGGATTAAATACAACAGTCACCATGCGCACTCTCCTCCATAGGAGTAATGTCTCAAACAGTGTACGCTTTGTTCGTTCCCTGGAGGACCAGTAGTAGTTCCCGATGCACATCTGGAGGCATTCTGAAATCGGTGGACTATCTGATTGTTGATGAAACACAGAAATTGCATCGGGATTGAATTCAACAGTCACCATGCGCACTTTCCTCCATGGGGGTAATGTCTCAAACAGTCTACGCTTTGATCGTTCCCTGGAAGACCAGTGGTAGCTTCCAATGCACATCTGGAGGCATTCTGTAATCTGTGGACTATCAGAGAGTTGATGAAACACAGAGATTGCATCGGGATTGAATACAACAGTCACCATGCGCACTTTCCTCCACGGGAGTAATGTCTCAAACATTCTACCATTTGATCGTTCCCTGGAAGACCAGTAGTAGTTTCCGATGCAAATCTGGAGGCATTCGGTAATCTGTGGACTATCAGAGTGTTGATGAAACACAGAAATTGCATCAGGATTGAATACAACAGTCACTATGCTCACTTTCCTCCATGGGAGTAATGTCTGAAACATTCCACCCTTTGATCGTTCCCTGGAAGACCAGTAGTAGTTTCAGATGCACATCTGGTGTCATTCTGTAATCTGTGGACTATCAGAGTGTTGATGAAACACAGAAATTGCATCGGGATTGAGTACAACAGTCACCATGCGCACTTTCCTCCATGGGAGTAATGTCTCAAACAGTCTACGCTTTGATTGTTCCCTGGAAGACCAGTAGTAGTTTCCGATGCACATCTGGAGGCATTCTGTAATCCGTGGAGTATGAGAGTGTTGATGAAACACAGAAATTGCAACGGGATTAATTACAACAGTCACCATGCGCACTTTCCTCCATGGGAGTAATGTCTCAAAGAGTTTACGCTTTGATCGTTCCCTGGAAGACCAGTAGTAGTTTCCGATGCACATCTGGAGGCATTCTGTAATCTGTGGACTATCAGAGAGTTGATGAAACACAGAAATTGCATCGGGATTGAATGCAACAGTCACCATGCGCACTACCCACCATGTTAGTAATGTCTCAAACAGTCTACGCTTTGATCGTTCCTTGGAAGACCAGTAGTAGTTTCCGATGCACATCTGGAGGCATTCTGTAATCTGTGGACCTTCTAAGTGTTGATGAAACACAGAAATTGCATCGGCATTTAATACAACAGTCACTATGTGCACTTTCCTCCATGTTAGTAATGTCTCAAACAGTCTACGCTTTGATCGTTGCCTGGAAGACCAGTAGTAGTTTCCGATGCACATCTGGAGGCATTCTGTAATCTGTGGACCTTCAAAGTGTTGATGAAACACAGAAATTGCATCGGGATTGAATACTACAGTCACCATGCGCACTTTCCTACATGTTAGTAATGTCTCAAACAGTCTACGCTTTGATCGTTCCCTGGAAGACCAGTGGTAGTTTCCAATGCACATCTGGAGGCATTCTGTAATCTGTGGACTATCAGAGTGTTGATGAAACACAGAGATTGCATCGGGATTGAATACAACAGTCACCATGCGCACTTTCCTCCACAGGAGTAATGTCTCAAACATTCTACCCTTTGATCGATCCCTGGAAGACCAGTGGTAGTTTCCAATGCACATCTGGAGGCATTCTGTTATCTGTGGCCCATCAGAGTGTTGATGAAACACAGAAATTGCATCGGGATTAAATACAACAGTCACCAAGCGCACTCTCCTCCATAGGAGTAATGTCTCAAACAGAGTACGCTTTGTTCGTTCCCTGGAGGACCAGTAGTAGTTCCCGATGCAAATCTGGAGGCATTCTGAAATCTGTGGACTATCTGATTGTTGATGAAACACAGAAATTGCATCGGGATTGAATTCAACAGCCACCATGCGCACTTTCCTCCATGGGGGTAATGTCTCAAACACTCTACGCTTTGATCGTTCCCTGGAAGACCAGTGGTAGTTTCCAATGCACATCTGGAGGCATTCTGTAATCTGTGGACTATCAGAGTGTTGATGATACACAGAGATTGCATCGGGATTGAATACAACAGTCACCATGCGCACTTTCCTCCACGGGAGTAATGTCTCAAACATTCTACCCTTTGATCGTTCCCTGGAACACCAGTGGTAGTTTCCAATGCACATCTGGAGGCATTCTGTAATCTGTGGCCTCTCAGAGTGTTGATGAAACACAGAAATTGCATCGGGATTAAATACAACAGTTACCATGCGCACTCTCCTCCATAGGAGTAATGTCTCAAACAGTGTACGCTTTGTTCGTTCCCTGGAGGACCACTAGTAGTTCCCGATGCATATCTGGAGGCATTCTGAAATCGGTGGACTATCTGATTGTTGATGAAACACAGAAATTGCATCGGGATTGAATTCAACAGTCACCATGCGCACTTTCCTCCATGGGGGTAATGTCTCAAACAGTCTACGCTTTGATCGTTCCCTGGAAGACCAGTGGTAGCTTCCAATGCACATCTGGAGGCATTCTGTAATCTGTGGACTATCAGAGAGTTGATGAAACACAGAGATTGCATCGGGATTGAATACAACAGTCACCATGTGCACTTTCCTCCACGGGAGTGATATCTCAAACATTCTACCGTTTGATCGTTCCCTGGAAGACCAGTAGTAGTTTCCGATGCACATCTGGAGGCATTCTGTAATCTATGGACTATCAGAGTGTTGATGAAACACAGAGATTGAATCGGGATTGAATACATCAGTCACCATGCGCACTTTCCTCCACGGGAGTAATGTCTCAAACATTCTACCATTTGATCGTTCCCTGGAAGACCAGTAGTAGTTTCCGATGCAAATCTGGAGGCATTCTGTAATCTGTGGACTATCAGAGTGTTGATGAAACACAGAAATTGCATCGGGATTGAATACAACAGTCACTATGCTCACTTTCCTCCATGGGAGTAATGTCTGAAACATTCCTTCCTTTGATCGTTCCCTGGAAGACCAGTAGTAGTTTCAGATGCACATCTGGTGGCATTCTGTAATCTGTGGACTATCAGAGTGTTGATGAAACACAGAAATTGCATCGGGATTGAATACAACAGTCACCATTCGCACTTTCCTCCATGGGAGTAATGTCTCAAACAGTCTACGCTTTGATTGTTCCCTGGAAGACCAGTAGTAGTTTCCGATGCACATCTGGAGGCATTCTGTAATCTGTGGAGTATCAGAGTGTTGATGAAACACAGAAATTGCAACGGGATTAATTACAACAGTCACCATGCGCACTTTCCTCCATGGGAGTAATGTCTCAAAGAGTTTACGCTTTGATCGTTCCCTGGAAGACCAGTAGTAGTTTCCGATGCACATCTGGAGGCATTCTGTAATCTGTGGACTATCAGAGTGTTGATGAAACACAGAAATTGCATCGGGATTGAATACAACAGTCACCATGCGCACTACCCACCATGTTAGTAATGTCTCAAACAGTCTACGCTTTGATCGTTCCTTGGAAGACCAGTAGTAGTTTCCGATGCACATCTGGAGGCATTCTGTAATCTGTGGACCTTCTAAGTGTTGATGAAACACAGAAATTGTATCGGCATTGAATACAACAGTCACTATGTGCACTTTCCTCCATGTTAGTAATGTCTCAAACAGTCTACGCTTTGATCGTTCCTTGGAAGACGAGTGGTAGTTTCCAATGCACATCTGGAGGCATTCTGTAATCTGTGGACTATCAGAGTGTTGATGAAACTCAGAAATTGCATCGGGATTGAATACAACAGTCACCATGCGCACTTTGCTCCATGGGATTAATGTCTCAAACAGTCTACGCTTTGATCGTTCGCTGGAAGACCAGTAGTAGTTTCCGATGCACATCTGGTGGCATTCTGTAATCTGTGGACCTTCTAAGTGTTGATGAAACACAGAAATTGCATCGGCATTGAATACAACAGTCACTATGCGCACTTTCCTCCATGTTAGTAATGTCTCAAACAGTCTACGCTTTGATCGTTCCTTGGAAGACCAGTGGTAGTTTCCAATGCACATCTTGAGGCATTCTGTAATCTGTGGACTACCAGAGTGTTGATGAAACTCAGAAATTGCGTCGGGATTGAATTCAACAGTCACCATGCGCACTTTCCTCCATGGGATTAATGTCTCAAACAGTCTACGTTTTGATCGTTCCCTGGAAGACCAGTAGTAGTTTCCGATGCACATCTCGACGCATTCTGTAATCTGTGGACTATCAGAGTGTTGATGAAACACAGAAATTGCATCGGGATTGAATAAAACAGTCACCGTGCGCACTTTCCTCCACGGGAGGTATGTCTCAAAGAGTCTACGCTTTGACCGTTACCTGGAAGACCAGTAGTAGTTTCCGATGCACATATGGTGGCATTCTGTAATCTGTGGACTATCAGAGTGTTGATGAAACACAGAAATTGCATCGGGATTGAATACAACAGTCACCATGCGCACTTTCCTACATGGGAGTAATGTCTCAAACAGTGTACGCCTTGATCGTTCCCTGGAAGACCAGTAGTAGTTTCCGATGCACATCTGGAGGCATTCTGTAATCTGTGGACCTTCAAAGTGTTGATGAAACACAGAAATTGCATAGGGATTGAATAGAACAGTCACCATTCACACTTTCCTCCACAGGATCAATGTCTCAAACAGTATACGGTTTGATCGTTCCCTGGCAGACCAGTAGTAGTTTCCGATGCACATCTGGAGGCATTCTGTAATCTGTGGACCTTCAAAGTGTTGATGAAACACAGAAATTGCATCGGGATTGAATACTACAGTCACCATGCGCACTTTCCTACATGTTAGTAATGTCTCAAACAGTCTACGCTTTGATCGTTCCCTGGAAGACCAGTGGTAGTTTCCAATGCACTTCTGGAGGATTCTGTAATCTGTGGACTATCAGAGTGTTGATGAAACACAGAGATTGCATCGGGATTGAATACAACAGTCACCATGCGCACTTTCCTCCACGGGAGTAATGTCTCAAACATTCCACCCTTTGATCGTTCCCTGGAAGACCAGTAGTAGTTTCAGATGCACATCTGGAGGCATTCTGTAATCTGTGGACTATCAGAGTGTTGATGAAACACAGAAATTGCATCGGGATTGAATACAACAGTCACCATGCGCACTACCCTCCATGTTAGTAATGTCTCAAACAGTCTACGCTTTGATCGTTCCTTGGAAGACCAGTAGTAGTTTCCGATGCACATCTGGAGGCATTCTGTAATCTGTGGACCTTCTAAGTGTTGATGAAACACAGGAATTGCATCGGCATTGAATACAACAGTCACTATGTGCACTTTCCTCCATGTTAGTAATGTCCCAAAGAGTCTACGCTTTGATCGTTCCTTGGAAGACCAGTGGTAGTTTCCAATGCACATCTGGAGGCATTCTGTAATCTGTGGACTATCAGAGTGTTGATGAAACTCAGAAATTGCATCGGGATTGAATACTACAGTCACCATGCGCACTTTCCTACATGTTAGTAATGTCTCAAACAGTCTACGCTTTGATCGTTCCCTGGAAGACCAGTGGTAGTTTCCAATGCACATCTGGAGGCATTCTGTAATCTGTGGACTATCAGAGTGTTGATGAAACACAGAGATTGCATCGGGATTGAATACAACAGTCACCATGCGCACTTTCCTCCACGGGAGTAATGTCTCAAACATTCTACCCTTTGATCGATCCCTGGAAGACCAGTAGTAGTTTCCAATGCACATCTGGAGGCATTCTGTTATCTGTGGCCTATCAGAGTGTTGATGAAACACAGAAATTGCATCGGGATTAAATGCAACAGTCACCATGCGCACTCTCCTCCATAGGAGTAATGTCTCAAACAGTGTACGCTTTGTTCGTTCCCTGGAGGACCAGTAGTAGTTCCCGATGCAAATCTGGAGGCATTCTGAAATCTGTGGACTATCTGATTGTTGATGAAACACAGTAATTGCATCGGGATTGAATTCAACAGCCACCATGCGCACTTTCCTCCATGGGGGTAATGTCTCAAACAGTCTACGCTTTGATCGTTCCCTGGAAGACCAGTGGTAGTTTCCAATGCACATCTGGAGGCATTCTGTAATCTGTGGACTATCAGAGTGTTGATGAAACACAGAGATTGCATCGGGATTGAATACAACAGTCACCATGCGCACTTTCCTCCACGGGAGTAATGTCTCAAACATTCTACCATTTGATCGTTCCCTGGAACACCAGTGGTAGTTTCCAATGCACATCTGGAGGCATTCTGTAATCTGTGGCCTCTCAGAGTGTTGATGAAACACAGAAAATGCATCGGGATTAAATGCAACAGTCACCATGCGCACTCTCCTCCATAGGAGTAATGTCTCAAACAGTGTACGCTTTGTTCGTTCCCTGGAGGACCAGTAGTAGTTCCCGATGCAAATCTGGAGGCATTCTGAAATCTGTGGACTATCTGATTGTTGATGAAACACAGAAATTGCATCGGGATTGAATACAACAGTCACCATGCGCACTTTCATCCATGGGATTAATGTCTCAAACAGTCTACGCTTTGATCGTTCGCTGGAAGACCAGTAGTAGTTTCCGATGCACATCTGGTGGCATTCTGTAATCTGTGGACCTTCTAAGTGTTGATGAAACACAGAAATTGCATCGGCATTGAATACAACAGTCACTATGCGCACTTTCCTCCATGTTAGTAATGTCTCAAACAGTCTACGCTTTGATCGTTCCCTGGAAGACCAGAAGTAGTTTCCGATGCACATCTCGACGTATTCTGTAATCTGTGGACTATCAGAGTGTTGATGAAACACAGAAATTGCATCGGGATTGAATAAAACAGTCACCGTGCGCACTTTCCTCCACGGGAGGTATGTCTCAAAGAGTCTACGCTTTGATCGTTACCTGGAAGACCAGTAGTAGTTTCCGATGCACATATGGTGGCATTCTGTAATCTGTGGACTATCAGAGTGTTGATGAAACACAGAAATTGCATCGGGATTGAATACAACAGTCACTATGCACACTTTCCTCCATCGGAGTAATGTCTGAAATATTCCACCCTTTGATCGTTCCCTGGAAGACCAGTAGTAGTTTCCGATGCACATCTGGAGGCATTCTGTAATCTGTGGACCTTCAAAGTGTTGATGAAACACAGAAATTGCATAGGGATTGAATAGAACAGTCACCATTCACACTTTCCTCCACAGGATCAATGTCTCAAACAGTCTACGCTTTGATCGTTCCCTGGAAGACCAGTAGTAGTTTCCGATGCACATCTGGATTCATTCTGTAATCTGTGGACCTTCAAAGTGTTGATGAAACACAGAAATTGCATCGGGATTGAATACTACAGTCACCATGCGCACTTTCCTACGTGTTAGTAATGTCTCAAACAGTCTACGCTTTGATCGTTCCCTGGAAGACCAGTGGTAGTTTCCAATGCACATCTGGAGGCATTCTGTAATCTGTGGACTATCAGAGTGTTGATGAAACGCAGAGATTGCATCGGGATTGAATACAACAGTCACCATGCGCACTTTCCTCCACGGGAGTAATGTCTCAAACATTCTACCCTTTGATCGATCCCTGGAAGACCAGTGGTAGTTTCCAATGCACATCTGGAGGCATTCTGTTATCTGTGGCCTATCAGAGTGTTGATGAAACACAGAAATTGCATCGGGATTAAATACAACAGTCACCATGCGCACTCTCCTCCATAGGAGTAATGTCTCAAACAGTGTACGCTTTGTTCGTTCCCTGGAGGACCAGTAGTAGTTCCCGATGCACATCTGGAGGCATTCTGAAATCTGTGGACTATCTGATTGTTGATGAAACACAGAAATTGCATCGGGATTGAATTCAACAGCCACCATGCGCACTTTCCTCCAAGGGGGTAATGTCTCAAACAGTCTACGCATTGATCGTTCCCTGGAAGACCAGTGGTAGTTTCCAATGCACATCTGGAGGCATTCTGTAATCTGTGGACTATCAGAGTGTTGATGAAACACAGAGATTGCATCGGGATTGAATACAACAATCACTATGCGCACTTTCCTCCACGGGAGTAATGTCTCAAACATTCTACCCTTTGATCGTTCCCTGGAAGACCAGTGGTAGTTTCCAATGCACATCTGGAGGCATTCTGTAATCTGTGGCCTATCAGAGTGTTGATGAAACACAGAAAATGCATCGGGATTAAATACAACAGTCACCATGCGCACTCTCCTCCATAGGAGTAATGTCTCAAACAGTGTACGCTTTGTTCGTTCCCTGGAGGACCAGTAGTAGTTCCCGATGCACATCTGGAGGCATTCTGAAATCGGTGGACTATCTGATTGTTGATGAAACACAGAAATTGCATCGGGATTGAATACTACAGTCACCATGCGCACTTTCCTACATGTTAGTAATGTCTCAAACAGTCTACGCTTTGATCGTTCCCTGGAAGACCAGTGGTAGTTCCCAATGCACATCTGGAGGCATTCTGTAATCTGTGGACTATCAGAGTGTTGATGAAACACAGAGATTGCATCGGGATTGAATACAACAGTCACCATGCGCACTTTCCTCCATGGGGTAATGTCTCAAACAGTCTACGCTTTGATCGTTCCCTGGAAGACCAGTGGTAGCTTCCAATGCACATCTGGAGGCATTCTGTAATCTGTGGACTATCAGAGTGTTGATGAAACACAGAGATTGCATCGGGATTGAATACAACAGTCACCATGTGCACTTTCCTCCACAGGAGTAATATCCCAAACATTCTACCGTTTGATCGTTCCCTGGAAGACCAGTAGTAGTTTCCGATGCACATCTGGAGGCATTCTGTAATCTGTGGACTAGCAGAGTGTTGATGAAACACAGAGATTGAATCGGGATTGAATACAACAGTCACCATGCGCACTTTCCTCCACGGGAGTAATGTCTCAAACATTCTACCATTTGATCGTTCCCTGGAAGACCAGTAGTAGTTTCCGATGCACATCTGGAGGCATTCTGTAATCTGTGGACTATCAGAGTGTTGATGAAACACAGAAATTGCATCGGGATTGAATACAACAGTCACTATGCACACTTTCCTCCATGGGAGTAATATCTGAAACATTCCACCCTTTGATCGTTCCCTGGAAGACCAGTAGTAGTTTCAGATGCACATCTGGTGGCATTCTGTAATCTGTGGACTATCAGAGTGTTGATGAAACACAGAAATTGCATCGGGATTGAATACAACAGTCACCATGCGCACTTTCCTCCATGGGAGTAATGTCTCAAACAGTCTACGCTTTGATCGTTCCCTGGAAGACCAGTAGTAGTTTCCGATGCACATCTGGAGGCATTCTGTAATCTGTGGAGTATCAGAGTGTTGATGAAACACAGATATATCAACGGGATTAATTACAACAGTCACCATGCGCACTTTCCTCCATGGGAGTAATGTCTCAAAGAGTTTACGCTTTGATCGTTCCCTGGAAGACCAGTAGTACTTTCCGATGCACATCTGGAGGCATTCTGTAATCTGTGGACTATCAGAGTGTTGATGAAACACAGAAATTGCATCGGGATTGAGTACAACAGTCACCATGCGCACTACCCTCCATGTTAGTAATGTCTCAAACAGTCTACGCTTTGATCGTTCCTTGGAAGAACAGTAGTAGTTTCCGATGCACATCTGGAGGCATTCTGTAATCTGTGGACCTTCTAAGTGTTGATGAAACACAGAAATTGCATCGGCATTGAATACAACAGTCACTATGTGCACTTTCCTCCATGTTAGTAATGTGTCAAACAGTCTACGCTTTGATTGTTCCTTGGAAGACCAGTGGTAGTTTCCAATGCACATCTGGAGGCATTCTGTAATCTGTGTACTATCAGAGTGTTGATGAAACTCAGAAATTGCATCGGGATTGAATACAACAGTCACCATGCGCACTTTCCTCCATGGGATTAATGTCTCAAACAGTCTACGCTTTGATCGTTCGCTGGAAGACCAGTAGAAGTTTCCGATGCACATCTGGTGGCATTCTGTAATCTGTGGACTATCAGAGTGTTGATGAAACACAGAAATTGCATAGTGATTGAATAGAACAGTCACCATTCACACTTTCCTCCACAGGATCAATGTCTCAAATAGTCTACACTTTGATCGTTCCCTGGAAGACCAGTAGTAGTGTCCCATGCGCATCTGGAGGCATTCTGTAATCTGTGGAGTATCAGAGTGTTGATGAAACACAGAAATTGCAACGGGATTGAATACAACAGTCACCATTAGCACCTTCCTCCAAGGGAGTAATGTATCAAAGAGTTTACGATTTGATCGTTCCCTGGAAGACCAGTAGTAGTTTCCGATGCACATCTGGAGGCATTCTGTGATTTGTGGACTATCAGAGTGTTGATGAAACACAGAAATTGCATCGGGATTGAATACAACAGTCACCATGCTCACCTTCCTCCAAGGGAGTAATGTCTCAAAGAGTTTACGCTTTGATCGTTCCCTGGAAGACCAGTAGTAGTTTCCGATGCACATCTGGAAGCATTCTGTAATCTGTGGACTATCAGAGTGTTGATGAAACACAGAAATTGCATCGGGATTGAATACAACAGTCACCATGCGCACTTTCCTCCATGTTAGTAATGTCTCAAACAGTCTACGCTTTGATCGTTCCCTGGAAGACCAGTGGTAGTTTCCAATGCACATCTGGAGGCATTCTGTAATCTGTGGACTATCAGAGTGTTGATGAAACACAGAGATTGCATCGGGATTGAATACAACAGTCACCATGCGCACTTTCCTCCACGGAAGTAATGTCTCAAACATTCTACCATTTGATCGTTCCCTGGAAGACCAGTAGTAGTTTCCGATGCACATCTGGAGGCATTCTGTAATCTGTGGACTATCAGAGTGTTGATGAAACACAGTGATTGAATCGGGATTGAATACAACAGTCACCATGCGCACTTTCCTCCACGGGAGTAATGTCTCAAACATTCTACCATTTGATCGTTCCCTGGAAGACCAGTAGTAGTTTCCGATGCACATCTGGAGGCATTCTGTAATCTGTGGACTATCAGAGTGTTGATGAAACACAGAAATTGCATCGGGATTGAATACAACAGTCACTATGCACACTTTCCTCCATGGGAGTAATATCTGAAACATTCCACCCTTTGATCGTTCCCTGGAAGACCAGTAGTAGTTTCAGATGCACATCTGGTGGCATTCTGTAATCTGTGGACTATCAGAGTGTTGATGAAACACAGAAATTGCATCGGGATTGAATACAACAGTCACCATGCGCACTTTCCTCCATGGGAGTAATGTCTCAAACAGTCTACGCTTTGATCGTTCCCTGGAAGACCAGTAGTAGTTTCCGATGCACATCTGGAGGCATTCTGTAATCTGTGGAGTATCAGAGTGTTGATGAAACACAGAAATTGCAACGGGATTAATTACAACAGTCACCATGCGCACTTTCCTCCATGGGAGTAATGTCTCATAGAGTTTACGCTTTGATCGTTCCCTGGAAGACCAGTAGTAGTTTCCGATGCACATCTGGAGGCATTCTGTAATCTGTGGACTATCAGAGTGTTGATGAAACACAGAAATTGCATCGGGATTGAATACAACAGTCACCATGCGCACAACCCTCCATGTTAGTAATGTCTCAAACAGTCTACGCTTTGATCGTTCCTTGGAAGACCAGTAGTAGTTTCCGATGCACATCTGGAGGCATTCTGTAATCTGTGGACCTTCTAAGTGTTGATGAAACACAGAAATTGCATCGGCATTGAATACAACAGTCACAATGTGCACTTTCCTCCATGTTAGTAATGTGTCAAACAGTCTACGCTTTGATCGTTCCTTGGAAGACCAGTGGTAGTTTCCAATGCACATCTGGAGGCATTCTGTAAACTGTGGACTATCAGAGTGTTGATGAAACTCAGAAATTGCATCGGGATTGAATACAACAGTCACCATGCGCACTTTCCTCCATGGGATTTATGTCTCAAACAATCTACGCTTTGATCGTTCGCTGGAAGGCCAGTAGTAGTTTCCGATGCACATCTGGTGGCATTCTGTAATCTGTGGACTATCAGAGTGTTGATGAAACACAGAAATTGCATAGTGATTGAATAGAACAGTCACCATTCACACTTTCCTCCTCAGGATCAATGTCTCAAACAGTCTACACTTTGATCGTTCCCTGGAAGACCAGTAGTAGTGTCCGATGCGCATCTGGAGGCATTCTGTAATCTGTGGAGTATCAGAGTGTTGATGAAACACAGAAATTGCAACGGGATTGAATACAACAGTCACCATTAGCACCTTCCTCCAAGGGAGTAATGTATCAAAGAGTTTACGATTTGATCGTTCCCTGGAAGACCAGTAGTAGTTTCCGATGCACATCTGGAGGCATTCTGTGATTTGTGGACTATCAGAGTGTTGATGAAACACAGAAATTGCATCGGGATTGAATACAACAGTCACCATGCTCGCCTTCCTCCAAGGGGGTAATGTCTCAAAGAGTTTACGCTTTGATCGTTCCCTGGAAGACCAGTAGTAGTTTCCGATGCACATCTGGAAGCATTCTGTAATCTTTGACTATCAGAGTGTTGATGAAACACAGATATTGCATCGGGATTGAATACAACAGTCACCATGCGCACTTTCCTCCAAGTTAGTAATGTCTCAAACAGTCTACGCTTTGATCGTTCCCTGGAAGACCAGTGGTAGTTTCCAATGCACATCTGGAGGCATTCTGTAATCTGTGGACTATCAGAGTGTTGATGAAACACAGAGATTGCATCGGGATTGAATACAACAGTCACCATGCGCACTTTCCTCCACGGAAGTAATGTCTCAAACATTCTACCATTTGATCGTTCCCTGGAAGACCAGTAGTAGTTTCCGATGCACATCTGGAGGCATTCTGTAATCTGTGGACTATCAGAGTGTTGATGAAACACAGAAATTGCTTCCGGATTAAATACAACAGTCACTATGCACACTTTCCTCCATGGGAGTAATGTCTGAAACATTCCACCCTTTGATCGTTCCCTGGAAGACCAGTAGTAGTTTCCGATGCACATCTGGAGGCATTCTGTAATCTGTGGAGTATCAGAGTGTTGATGAAACACAGAAATTGCTCGGGATTGAATGAAACAGTCACCTTGCGCACTTTCCTCCATGTGAGGTATGTCTCAAAGAGTCTACGCTTTGATCGTTACCTGGAAGACCAGTAGTAGTTTCAGATGCACATCTGGTGGCATTCTGTAATCCATGGACTATCAGAGTGTTGATGACACACAGAAATTGCATTGGGATTGAGTACAACAGTCCCTATGCGCACTTTCCTCCATGGGAGTAATGTCTCAAACAGTCTACGCTTTGATCGTTCCCTGGAAGACCAGTAGTAGTTTCCGATGCACATCTGGAGGCATTCTGTAATCTGTGGAGTATCAGAGTGTTGATGAAACAGAGAAATTGCAACGGGATTGAATACAACAGTCACCATGCGCACCTTCCTCCAAGGGAGTAATGTCTCAAATAGTTTACGCTTTGATCGTTCCCTGGAAGACCAGTAGTAGTTTCCGATGCACATCTGGAGGCATTCTGTAATCAGTGGACTATCAGAGTATTGATGAAACACAGAAATTGCATCGGGATTGAATACAACAGTCACCATGCGCACCTTCCTCCAAGGGAGTAATGTCCCAAAGAGTTTACGCTTTGATCGTTCCCTGGAAGACCGGTTGTAGTTTCCGATGCATATCTGGTGGCATTCTGTAATCAGTGGACTATCAGAGTGATGATGAAACACAGAAATTGCATCGGGAATGAATGAAACAGTCACCTTGCGCACTTTCCTCCATGGGAGGTATGTCTCAAACAGTCTACGCTTTGATCGTTACCTGGAAGACCAGTAGTAGTTTCAGATGTACATCTGGTGGCATTCTGTAATCTGTGGACTATCTGAGTGTTGATGAAACACAGAAATTGCATCGGGATTGATTACAACAGTCACCATGCGCACTTTCCTCCATGGGAGTAATGTCTCAAACAGTCTACGCTTTGATCGTTCCCTGGAAGACCAGTAGTAGTTTCCGATGCACATCTGGAGGCATTCTGCAATCTGTGGAGTATCAGAGTGTTGATGAAACACAGAAATTGCAACGGGATTGAATACAACAGTCACCATGCGCACCTTCCTCCAAGGGAGTAATGTCTCAAAGAGTTTACGCTTTGATCGTTCCCTGGAAAACCAGTAGTAGTTTCCGATGCACATCTGGAGGTATTCTGTAATCTGTGGGCCTTCAAAGTGTTGATGAAACACATACATTGCATTGGCATTGAATACAACCGTCACCATGCGCACTTTCCTCCATGTTAGTAATGTCTCAAACCGTCTACGCTTTGATCGTTCCCTGGAAGACCGGTGGTAGTTTCCAATGCACATCTGGAGGCATTCTGTAATCTGTGGACTATCAGAGTGTTGATGAAACACAGAAATTGCATCGGGATTGAATACAACAGTCACCATGCACACTTTCCTCCATGTTAGTAATGTCTGAATCATTCCACCCTTTGATCGTTTCCTGGAAGACCAGTAGTAGTTTCCGATGCACATCTGGTGGCATTCTGTAATCTGTGGACTATCAGAGTGTTGATGAAACACAGAAATTGCATCGGGATTGAATGAAACAGTCACCTTGCGCACTTTCCTCCATGGGAGGTATGTCTCAAAGAGTCTATGCTTTGATCGTTACCTGGAAGACCAGTAGTAGTTTCAGATGCACATCTGGTGGCATTCTGTAATCTGTGGACTATCAGAGTGTTGATGAAACACAGAAATTGCATCGGGATTGAATACAACACTCACCATGCGCACTTCCCTCCATGTTAGTAATGTCTCAAACAGTCTACGTTTTGATCGTTCCTTGGAAGACCAGTAGTAGTTTCCGATGCACATCTGGAGGCATTCTGTAATCTGTGGACCTTCAAAGTGTTGATGAAAAACAGAAATTGCATCGGGATTGAATTCAACAGTCACCATGCACACTTTCCTCCATGGGAGTAATGTCTCAAACAGTCTACGCTTTGATCGTTCCCTGGAAGACCAGTGGTAGTTTCCGATGCACATCTGGAGGCATTCTGTAATCTGTGGACTATCAGAGTGTTGATGAAACACAGAAATTGCACCGGGATTGAATACAACAGTCACCATGCGCACTTTCCTCCATGGGAGTAATATCTCAAACAATCTACGTTTGATCGTTCATTGGAAGACCAGTAGTAGCTTCCGATACATATCTGGTGGCATTCTGTAATCTGTGGACTTTCAGAGTGTTGATGAAACACAGAAATTGCATAGGGATTGAATACCATAGTCACCATGCTCACCTTCCTCCAAGGGTGTAATGTCTCAAACAACTTACTCTTAGATCGTTTCCAGGAAGGCCAGTAGTAGTTTCTGATGCACATCTGGAGGCATTCTGTAAACTGTGGAGTATCAGAGTGTTGATGAAACACAGAAATTGCATCGGGATTGAATACAACAGTCACCATGCTCACCTCACTTCGAGGGTGTAATGTCTCAAACAACTTACGCTTTGATCGTTCCCTGGAAGACATGTAGTAGTTTCCGATGCACATCGGGAGGCATTCTGTAATCTGTGGAGTATCAGAGTGTTGATGAAACACAGAAATTGCATCTGGATTGAATACAACAGTCACCATGCGCACTTTCCTCCATGGGATTAATGTCTCAAACAGTCTACGCTTTGATCGTTCGCTGGAAGACCAGTAGTAGTTTCCGATGCACATCTGGTGGCATTCTGTAATCTGTGGACTATCAGAGTGTTGATGAAACACAGAAATTGCATAGTGATTGAATAGAACAGTCACCATTCACACTTTCCTCCACAGGATCAATGTCTCAAACAGTCTACGCTTTGATCGTTCCCTGGAAGACCAGTAGTAGTGTCCGATGCGCATCTGGAGGCATTCTGTAATCTGTGGAGTATCAGAGTGTTGATGAAACACAGAAATTGCAACGGGATTGAATACAACAGTCACCATGCTCACCTTCCTCCAAGGGAGTAATGTCTCAAAGAGCTTACGCTTTGATCGTTCCCTGGAAGACCAGTAGTAGTTTCCGATGCACATCTGGAAGCATTCTGTAATCTGTGGACTATCAGAGTGTTGATGAAACACAGAAATTGCATCGGGATTGAATACAACAGTCACCATGCGCACTTTCCTCCATGTTAGTAATGTCTCAAACAGTCTACGCTTTGATCGTTCCCTGGAAGACCAGTGGTAGTTTCCAATGCACATCTGGAGGCATTCTGTAATCTGTGGACTATCAGAGTGTTGATGAAACACAGAGATTGCATCGGGATTGAATACAACAGTCACCATGCGCACTTACATCCACGGAAGTAATGTCTCAAACATTCTACCATTTGATCGTTCCCTGGAAGACCAGTAGTAGTTTCCGATGCACATCTGGAGGCATTCTGTAATCTGTGGACTATCAGAGTGTTGATGAAACACAGAAATTGCTTCCGGATTGAATATAACAGTCACTATGCACACTTTCCTCCATGGGAGTAATGTCTGAAACATTCCACCCTTTGATCGTTCCCTGGAAGACCAGTAGTAGTTTCCGATGCACATCTGGAGGCATTCTGTAATCTGTGGAGTATCAGAGTGTTGATGAAACACAGAAATTGCATCGGGATTGAATGAAACAGTCACCTTGCGCACTTTCCTCCATGTGAAGTATGTCTCAAAGAGTCTACGCTTTGATCGTTACCTGGAAGACCAGTAGTAGTTTCAGATGCACATCTGGTGGCATTCTGTAATCTATATACTATCAGAGTGTTGATGACACACAGAAATTGCATTGGGATTGAGTACAACAGTCCCTATGCGCACTTTCCTCCATGGGAGTAATGTCTCAAACAGTCTACGATTTGATCGTTCCCTGGAAGATTAGTAGTAGTTTCCGATGCACATCTGGAGGCATTCTGTAATCTGTGGAGTATCAGAGTGTTGATGAAACACAGAAATTGCAACGGGATTGAATGCAACAGTCACCATGCGCAACTTCTTCCAAGGGAGTAATGTCTCAAAGAGTTTACGCTTTGATCGTTCCCTGGAAAACCAGTAGTAGTTTCCGATGCACATCTGGAGGCATTCTGTAATCTGTGGGCAATCAGAGTGTTGATGAAACACAGAAATTGCATCGGGATTGAATACAACAGTCACCATGCGCACCTTCCTCCAAAGGAGTAATGTCTCAAAGAGTTTACGCTTTGATCGTTCCCTGGAAGACCAGTTGTAGTTTCCGATGCACATCTGGTGGCATTCTGTAATCTGTGGACTATCAGAGTGTTGATGAAACACAGAGATTGCATCGGGAATGAATGAAACAGTCACCTTGCGCACTTTCCTCCATGGGAGGTATGTCTCAAAGAGTCTACGCTTTGATCGTTACCTGGAAGACCAGTAATAGTTTCAGATGCACATCTGGTGGCATTCTGTAATCTGTGGACTATCAGAGGGTTGATGACACTCAGAAATTGCATTGGGATTGAATACAACAGTCACCATGCGCATTTTCCTCCATGGGAATAATGTCTCAAACAGTCTACGATTTGATCGTTCCCTGGAAGACCAGTAGTAGTTTCCGATGCACATCTGGAGGCATTCTGTAATCTGTGGAGTATCAGAGTGTTGATGAAACAAAGAAATTGCAACGGGATTGAATACAACAGTCACCATGCGCACCTTCCTCCAAGGGAGTAATGTCTCAAATAGTTTACGCTTTGATCGTTCCCTGGAAGACCAGTAGTAGTTTCCGATGCACATCTGGAGGCATTCTGTAATCAGTGGACTATCAGAGTATTGATGAAACACAGAAATTGCATCGGGATTGAATACAACAGTCACCATGCGCACCTTCCTCCAAGGGAGTAATGTCCCAAAGAGTTTACGCTTTGATCGTTCCCTGGAAGACCAGTTGTAGTTTCCGATGCATATCTGGTGGCATTCTGTAATCTGTGGACTATCAGAGTGATGATGAAACACAGAAATTGCATCGGGAATGAATGAAACAGTCACCTTGCGCACTTTCCTCCATGGGAGGTATGTCTCAAACAGTCTACGCTTTGATCGTTACCTGGAAGACCAGTAGTAGTTTCAGATGTACATCTGGTGGCATTCTGTAATCTGTGGACTATCAGAGTGTTGATGAAACACAGAAATTGCATCGGGATTGAATACAACAGTCACCATGCGCACTTTCCTCCATGGGAGTAATGTCTCAACAGTCTACGCTTTGATCGTTCCCTGGAAGACCAGTAGTAGTTTCCGATGCACATCTGGAGGCATTCTGTAATCTGTGGAGTATCAGAGTGTTGATGAAACACAGAAATTGCAACGGGATTGAATACAACAGTCACCATGCGCACCTTCCTCCAAGGGAGTAATGTCTCAAAGAGTTTACGCTTTGATCGTTCCCTGGAAAACCAGTAGTAGTTTCCGATGCACATCTAGAGGCATTCTGTAATCTGTGGACTATCAGAGTGTTGATGAAACACAGAAATTGCATCGGGATTGAATACAACAGTCACCATGCGCACCTTCCTCCAAGGGAGTAATGTCTCAAAGAGTTTACGCTTTGATCGTTCCCTGGAAAACCAGTAGTAGTTTCCGATGCACATCTGGAGGTATTCTGTAATCTGTGGGCCTTCAAAGTGTTGATGAAACACATACATTGCATTGGCATTGAATACAACCGTCACCATGCGCACTTTCCTCCATGTTAGTAATGTCTCAAACCGTCTACGCTTTGATCGTTCCCTGGAAGACCGGTGGTAGTTTCCAATGCACATCTGGAGGCATTCTGTAATCTGTGGACTATCAGAGTGTTGATGAAACACAGAAATTGCATCGGGATTGAATACAACAGTCACCATGCACACTTTCCTCCATGTTAGTAATGTCTGAATCATTCCACCCTTTGATCGTTTCCTGGAAGACCAGTAGTAGTTTCCGATGCACATCTGGTGGCATTCTGTAATCTGTGGACTATCAGAGTGTTGATGAAACACAGAAATTGCATCGGGATTGAATGAAACAGTCACCTTGCGCACTTTCCTCCATGGGAGGTATGTCTCAAAGAGTCTATGCTTTGATCGTTACCTGGAAGACCAGTAGTAGTTTCAGATGCACATCTGGTGGCATTCTGTAATCTGTGGACTATCAGAGTGTTGATGAAACACAGAAATTGCATCGGGATTGAATACAACACTCACCATGCGCACTTCCCTCCATGTTAGTAATGTCTCAAACAGTCTACGTTTTGATCGTTCCTTGGAAGACCAGTAGTAGTTTCCGATGCACATCTGGAGGCATTCTGTAATCTGTGGACCTTCAAAGTGTTGATGAAAAACAGAAATTGCATCGGGATTGAATTCAACAGTCACCATGCACACTTTCCTCCATGGGAGTAATGTCTCAAACAGTCTACGCTTTGATCGTTCCCTGGAAGACCAGTGGTAGTTTCCGATGCACATCTGGAGGCATTCTGTAATCTGTGGACTATCAGAGTGTTGATGAAACACAGAAATTGCACCGGGATTGAATACAACAGTCACCATGCGCACTTTCCTCCATGGGAGTAATATCTCAAACAATCTACGTTTGATCGTTCATTGGAAGACCAGTAGTAGCTTCCGATACATATCTGGTGGCATTCTGTAATCTGTGGACTTTCAGAGTGTTGATGAAACACAGAAATTGCATAGGGATTGAATACCATAGTCACCATGCTCACCTTCCTCCAAGGGTGTAATGTCTCAAACAACTTACTCTTAGATCGTTTCCAGGAAGGCCAGTAGTAGTTTCTGATGCACATCTGGAGGCATTCTGTAAACTGTGGAGTATCAGAGTGTTGATGAAACACAGAAATTGCATCGGGATTGAATACAACAGTCACCATGCTCACCTCACTTCGAGGGTGTAATGTCTCAAACAACTTACGCTTTGATCGTTCCCTGGAAGACATGTAGTAGTTTCCGATGCACATCGGGAGGCATTCTGTAATCTGTGGAGTATCAGAGTGTTGATGAAACACAGAAATTGCATCTGGATTGAATACAACAGTCACCATGCGCACTTTCCTCCATGGGATTAATGTCTCAAACAGTCTACGCTTTGATCGTTCGCTGGAAGACCAGTAGTAGTTTCCGATGCACATCTGGTGGCATTCTGTAATCTGTGGACTATCAGAGTGTTGATGAAACACAGAAATTGCATAGTGATTGAATAGAACAGTCACCATTCACACTTTCCTCCACAGGATCAATGTCTCAAACAGTCTACGCTTTGATCGTTCCCTGGAAGACCAGTAGTAGTGTCCGATGCGCATCTGGAGGCATTCTGTAATCTGTGGAGTATCAGAGTGTTGATGAAACACAGAAATTGCAACGGGATTGAATACAACAGTCACCATGCTCACCTTCCTCCAAGGGAGTAATGTCTCAAAGAGCTTACGCTTTGATCGTTCCCTGGAAGACCAGTAGTAGTTTCCGATGCACATCTGGAAGCATTCTGTAATCTGTGGACTATCAGAGTGTTGATGAAACACAGAAATTGCATCGGGATTGAATACAACAGTCACCATGCGCACTTTCCTCCATGTTAGTAATGTCTCAAACAGTCTACGCTTTGATCGTTCCCTGGAAGACCAGTGGTAGTTTCCAATGCACATCTGGAGGCATTCTGTAATCTGTGGACTATCAGAGTGTTGATGAAACACAGAGATTGCATCGGGATTGAATACAACAGTCACCATGCGCACTTACATCCACGGAAGTAATGTCTCAAACATTCTACCATTTGATCGTTCCCTGGAAGACCAGTAGTAGTTTCCGATGCACATCTGGAGGCATTCTGTAATCTGTGGACTATCAGAGTGTTGATGAAACACAGAAATTGCTTCCGGATTGAATATAACAGTCACTATGCACACTTTCCTCCATGGGAGTAATGTCTGAAACATTCCACCCTTTGATCGTTCCCTGGAAGACCAGTAGTAGTTTCCGATGCACATCTGGAGGCATTCTGTAATCTGTGGAGTATCAGAGTGTTGATGAAACACAGAAATTGCATCGGGATTGAATGAAACAGTCACCTTGCGCACTTTCCTCCATGTGAAGTATGTCTCAAAGAGTCTACGCTTTGATCGTTACCTGGAAGACCAGTAGTAGTTTCAGATGCACATCTGGTGGCATTCTGTAATCTATATACTATCAGAGTGTTGATGACACACAGAAATTGCATTGGGATTGAGTACAACAGTCCCTATGCGCACTTTCCTCCATGGGAGTAATGTCTCAAACAGTCTACGATTTGATCGTTCCCTGGAAGATTAGTAGTAGTTTCCGATGCACATCTGGAGGCATTCTGTAATCTGTGGAGTATCAGAGTGTTGATGAAACACAGAAATTGCAACGGGATTGAATGCAACAGTCACCATGCGCAACTTCTTCCAAGGGAGTAATGTCTCAAAGAGTTTACGCTTTGATCGTTCCCTGGAAAACCAGTAGTAGTTTCCGATGCACATCTGGAGGCATTCTGTAATCTGTGGGCAATCAGAGTGTTGATGAAACACAGAAATTGCATCGGGATTGAATACAACAGTCACCATGCGCACCTTCCTCCAAAGGAGTAATGTCTCAAAGAGTTTACGCTTTGATCGTTCCCTGGAAGACCAGTTGTAGTTTCCGATGCACATCTGGTGGCATTCTGTAATCTGTGGACTATCAGAGTGTTGATGAAACACAGAGATTGCATCGGGAATGAATGAAACAGTCACCTTGCGCACTTTCCTCCATGGGAGGTATGTCTCAAAGAGTCTACGCTTTGATCGTTACCTGGAAGACCAGTAATAGTTTCAGATGCACATCTGGTGGCATTCTGTAATCTGTGGACTATCAGAGGGTTGATGACACTCAGAAATTGCATTGGGATTGAATACAACAGTCACCATGCGCATTTTCCTCCATGGGAATAATGTCTCAAACAGTCTACGATTTGATCGTTCCCTGGAAGACCAGTAGTAGTTTCCGATGCACATCTGGAGGCATTCTGTAATCTGTGGAGTATCAGAGTGTTGATGAAACAAAGAAATTGCAACGGGATTGAATACAACAGTCACCATGCGCACCTTCCTCCAAGGGAGTAATGTCTCAAATAGTTTACGCTTTGATCGTTCCCTGGAAGACCAGTAGTAGTTTCCGATGCACATCTGGAGGCATTCTGTAATCAGTGGACTATCAGAGTATTGATGAAACACAGAAATTGCATCGGGATTGAATACAACAGTCACCATGCGCACCTTCCTCCAAGGGAGTAATGTCCCAAAGAGTTTACGCTTTGATCGTTCCCTGGAAGACCAGTTGTAGTTTCCGATGCATATCTGGTGGCATTCTGTAATCTGTGGACTATCAGAGTGATGATGAAACACAGAAATTGCATCGGGAATGAATGAAACAGTCACCTTGCGCACTTTCCTCCATGGGAGGTATGTCTCAAACAGTCTACGCTTTGATCGTTACCTGGAAGACCAGTAGTAGTTTCAGATGTACATCTGGTGGCATTCTGTAATCTGTGGACTATCAGAGTGTTGATGAAACACAGAAATTGCATCGGGATTGAATACAACAGTCACCATGCGCACTTTCCTCCATGGGAGTAATGTCTCAACAGTCTACGCTTTGATCGTTCCCTGGAAGACCAGTAGTAGTTTCCGATGCACATCTGGAGGCATTCTGTAATCTGTGGAGTATCAGAGTGTTGATGAAACACAGAAATTGCAACGGGATTGAATACAACAGTCACCATGCGCACCTTCCTCCAAGGGAGTAATGTCTCAAAGAGTTTACGCTTTGATCGTTCCCTGGAAAACCAGTAGTAGTTTCCGATGCACATCTAGAGGCATTCTGTAATCTGTGGACTATCAGAGTGTTGATGAAACACAGAAATTGCATCGGGATTGAATACAACAGTCACCATGCGCACCTTCCTCCAAGGGAGTAATGTCTCAAAGAGTTTACGCTTTGATCGTTCCCTGGAAGACCAGTTGTAGTTTCCGATGCACATCTGGTGGCATTCTGTAATCTGTGGACTATCCGAGTGTTGATGAAACACAGAAATTGCATCGGGAATGAATGAAACAGTCACCTTGCGCACTTTCGTCCATGGGAGGCATGTCTCAAAGAGTCTACGCTTTGATCGTTACCTGGAAGACCAGTAATAGTTTCAGATGCACATCTGGTGGCATTCTGTAATCTGTGGACTATCAGAGTGTTGATGAAACACAGAAATTGCATCGGGATTGAATACTACAGTCACCATGAGCACTTTCCTCCTTGGGAATAATGTCTCAAACAGTCTACGATTTGATCGTTCCCTGGAAGACCAGTAGTAGTTTCCGATGCACATCTGGAGGCATTCTGTAATCTGTGGAGTATCAGAGTGTTGATGAAACACAGACATTGCAACGGGATTGAATACAACAGTCACCATGCGATCCTTCTTCCAAGGGAGTAATGTCTCAAAGAGTTTACGCTTTGATCGTTCCCTGGAATACCAGTAGTAGTTTCCGATGCACATCTGGAGGTATTCTGTAATCTGTGGTCTATCAGAGTGTTGATGAAACACAGAAATTGCATCGGGATTGAATACAACAGTCATTATGCGCACTTCCCTCCATGTTAGTAAAGTCTCAAAGGGTCTACGCTTTGATCGTTCCTTGGAAGACCAGTAGTAGTTTCCGATGCACATCTGGAGGTATTCTGTAATCTGTGGGCCTTCAAAGTGTTGATGAAACACATACATTGCATCGGCATTGAATACAACCGTCACCATGCGCACTTTCCTCCATGTTAGTAATGTCTCAAATCGTCTACGCTTTGATCGTTCCCTGGAAGACCGGTGGTAGTTTCCAATGCACATCTGGAGGCATTCTGTAATCTGTGGACTATCAGAGTGTTGATGAAACACAGAAATTGCATCGGGATTGAATACAATAGTCACCATGCACACTTTCCTCCATGTTAGTAATGTCTGAATCATTCCACCCTTTGATCGTTTCCTGGAAGACCAGTAGTAGTTTCCGATGCACATCTGGTGGCATTCTGTAATCTGTGGACTATCAGAGTGTTGATGAAACACAGAAATTGCATCGGGATTGAATCAAACAGTCACCTTGCGCACTTTCCTCCATGGGAGGTATGTCTCAAAGAGTCTATGCTTTGATCGTTACCTGGAAGACCAGTAGTAGTTTCAGATGCACATCTGGTGGCATTCTGTAATCTGTGGACTATCAGAGTGTTCATGAAACACAGAAATTGCATCGGGATTGAATACAACACTCACCATGCGCACTTCCCTCCATGTTAGTAATGTCTCAAACAGTCTACGTTTTGATCGTTCCTTGGAAGACCAGTAGTAGTTTCCGATGCACATCTGGAGGCATTCTGTAATCTGTGGACCTTCAACGTGTTGATGAAAAACAGAAATTGCATCGGGATTGAATTCAACAGTCACCATGCACACTTTCCTCCTTGGGAGTAATGTCTGAAACATTCCACCCTTTGATCGTTCCCTGGAAGACCAGTAGTAGTTTCTGATGCACATCTGGTGGCATTCTGTAACCTGTGCAGTATCAGAGTGTTGATGAAACACAGAAATTGCATCGGGATTGAATAAAACAGTCACCATGCGCACTTTCCTCCATGGGAGTAATATCTCAAACAGTCTACGTTTGATCGTTCATTGGAAGACCAGTAGTAGCTTCCGATACACATCTGGTGGCATTCTGTAATCTGTGGACTTTCAGAGTGTTGATGAAACACAGAAATTGCATAGGGATTGAATACCATAGTCACCATGCTCACCTTCCTCCAAGGGTGTAATGTCTCAAACAACTTACTCTTGGATCGTTTCCAGGAAGGCCAGTAGTAGTTTCTGATGCACATCTGGAGGCATTCTGTAATCTGTGGAGTATCAGAGTGTTGATGAAACACAGAAATTGCATCGGGATTGAATACAACAGTCACCATGCTCACCTTACTCCAAGGGTGTAATGTCTCAAACAACTTACGCTTTGATCGTTCCCTGAAAGACATGTAGTAGTTTCCAATGCACATCGGGAGGCATTCTGTAATCTGTGGAGTATCAGAGTGTTGATGAAACACAGAAATTGCATCGGGATTGAATACAACCGTCACCATGCGCACTTTCGTCCATGTTAGTAATGTCTTAAACAGTCTACGCTTTGATCGTTCCCTGGAGGAACAGTGGTAGTTTCCAATGCACATCTGGAGGCATTCTGTAATCTGTGGACTATCAGAGTGTTGATGAAACACAGAAATTGCATCGGGATTGAATACAACAGTCACCATGCGCACTTTCTTCCATGGCAGTAATGTCTGAAACAGTCCACCCTCTGATCGTTCCCTGGAAGACCAGTAGTAGTTTCCGATGCACATCTGGTGGCATTCTGTAATCTGTGGACTATCAGAGTAATGATGAAACACAGATATTGCATCGGGATTGAATACAACAGTCACCATGCGCACTTTCCTCCACGGGAGGTATGTCTCGACCAGTCTACGCTTTGATCGTTACCTGGAAGACAAGTAGTAGTTTCCGATGCACTTCTGGTGGCATTCTGTAATCTGTGGACTATCAGAGTGTTGATGAAACACAGAAATTGCATCGGGATTGAATACAACAGTCACCATGCACACTTTCCCCCATAGGAGTAATGTCTGAAACATTCCACCCTTTGATCGTTCCCTGGAAGACCAGTAGTAGTTTCTGATGCACATCTGGTGGCATTCTGTAACCTGTGGAGTATCAGAGTGTTGATGAAACACAGAAATTGCATCGGGATTTAATGAAACATTCACCTTGCGCACTTTCCTCCATGGGAGGTATGTCTCAAAGTGTCTACGCTTTGATCGTTACCTGGAAGACCAGTAGTAGTTTCAGATGCACATCTGGTGGCATTCTGTAATCTGTGGACTATCAGAGTGTTGATGAAACAATGAAATTGCATCGGGATTGAATACAACAGTCACCATGGGCACTTTCCTCCATGGGAGTTATGTCTCAAACAGTCTACGCTTTGATCGTTCCCTGGAAGACCAGAAGTAGTTTCCGATGCACATCTGGAGGATTTCTGTAATCTGTGGAGTATCAGAGTGTTGGTGAAACACAGAAATTGCAACGGGATTGAATACAACAGTCACCATGCGCACCTTCCTCCAAGGGAGTAATGTCTCAAAAAGTTAACGCTTTGATCATTCCCTGGAAGACCAGTAGTAGTTTCCGATGCACATCTGGAGGCATTCTGTAATCTGTGGACTATCAGAGTGTTGATGAAACACAGAAATTGCATCGGGATTGAATACAACAGTCACCATGCGCACTTCCCTCCATGTTAGTAATGTCTCATCAGTCTACGCTTTGATCGTTCCTTGGAAGACCAGTAGTAGTTTCCGATGCATATCTGGAGGCATTCTGTAATCTGTGGACCTTCAAAGTGTTGATGAAACACAGAAATTGCATCGGCATTGAATACAACAGTCACCATTCGCACTTTCCTCCATGTTAGTAATGTCTCAAACAGTCTACGCTTTGATCGTTCCCTGGAAGACCAGTGGTAGTTTCCAATGCACATCTGGAGGCATTCTGTAATTTGTGGCCCATCAGAGTGTTGATGAAACACAGAAATTGCATCGGGATTAAATACAACAGTCACCATGCGCACTCTCCTCCATAGGAGTAATGTCACAAACAGTCTACGCTTTGATCTTTCCCTGGAGGACCAGTAGTAGTTTCCGATGCACATCTGGAGGCATTTTGAAATCTGTGGACTATCTAAGTATTGATGAAACACAGAAATTGCATCGGGATTGAATTCAACAGTCACCATACGCACTTTCCTCCATGGGAGTAATGTCTCAAACAGTCTACGCTTTGATCGTTCCCTGGAAGATCAGTGGTAGTTTCCGATTCACATCTGGAGGCATTCTGTAATCTGTGGACTATCAGAGTGTTGAAGAAACACAGAAATTGCATCGGGATTGAATACAACAGTCACCATGCGCACTTCCCTCCATGGGAGTAATGTCTCAAACTGTCTACGCTTGGATCGTTTCCAGGAAGACCAGTAGTAGTTTCTGATGCACATCTGGAGGCATTCTGTAATCTATGGAGTATCAGAGTGTTGATGAAACACAGAAATTGCATCGGGATTGAATACAACAGTCACCATGCTCACCTTCCTCCAAGGGTGTAATGTCTCAAACAACTTACGCTTTGATCGTTCCCTGGAAGACCAGTAGTAGTGTCCGATGCACATCGGGAGGCGTTCGGTAATATGTGGAGTATCAGAGTGTTGATGAAACACAGAAATTGCATCGGGATTGAATACAACAGTCACCATGCGCACTTTCCTCCATGTTAGTAATGTCTTAAACAGTCTACGCTTTGATCGTTCCCTGGAAGACCAGTCGTAGTTTCCAATGCACATCTGGAGGCATTCTGTAATCTTTGGACTATCAGAGTGTTGATGAAACACAGAAATTGCATCAGGATTGAATACAACAGTCACCATGTGCACTTTCCTCCATGGCAGTAATGTCTGAAACAGTCCACCCTCTGATCGTTCCCTGGAAGACCAGTAGTAGTTTCCGATGCACATCTGGTGGCATTCTGTAATCTGTGGACTATCAGAGTGTTGATGAAACACAGAAATTGCATCGGAATTGAATACAACAGTCACCATGCGCACTTTCCTCAGCGGGAGGTATGTCTCGATCAGTCTACGCTTTGATCGTTACCTGGAAGACAATTAGTAGTTTTCGATGCACTTGTGGTGGCATTCTGTAATCTGTGGACTATCACAGTGTTGATGAAACACAGAAATTGCATCGGGATTGAATACAACACTCACCATGCGCACTTTCCTCCATGGGAGTAATATCTCAAACAGTCTACGTTTGATCGTTCATTGGAAGACCTGTAGTAGCTTCCGATGCACATCTGGTGGCATTCTGTAATCTGTGGACTTTCAGAGTGTTGATGAAACACAGATATTGCATAGGGATTGAATACCATAGTCACCATGCGCACTTTCTTCCACAGGAGTAATGTCTCAAACAGTCTACGTTTTATCGTTCCCTGGAAGACCAGTGGTAGTTTCCAATGCACATCTGGAGGCATTCTGTAATCTGTGGTCTATCAGAGTGTTGATGAAACACAGAAATTGCATCAGGAATTAATACAACAGTCACCATGCGCACTCTCCTCCATAGGAGTAATGTCTCAAACAGTCTACGCTTTGATCGTTCCCTGGAAGACCAGTAGTAGTTTCTGATGCACATCTGGTGGCATTCTGTAATCTGTGGACTATCAGAGTGTTGATGAAACACAGAAATTACATCGGGATTTAATGAAACATTCACCTTGCGCACTTTCCTCCATGGGAGGTATGTCTCAAAGAGTCTACGCTTTGATCGTTCCCTGGAAGACCAGTAGTAGTTTCAGATGCACATCTGGTGGCATTCTGTAATCTGTGGACTATCAGAGTGTTGATGAAACACAGAAATTGCATCGGGATTAAATACAACAGTCACCATGCGCACTCTCCTCCATAGGAGTAATGTCACAAACAGTCTACGCTTTGATCTTTCCCTGGAGGACCAGTAGTAGTTTCCGATGCACATCTGGAGGCATTTTGAAATCTGTGGACTATCTATGTATTGATGAAACACAGAAATTGCATCGGGATTGAATTCAACAGTCACCATACGCACTTTCCTCCATGGGAGTAATGTCTCAAACAGTCTACGCTTTGATCGTTCCCTGGAAGATCAGTGGTAGTTTCCGATTCACATCTGGAGGCATTCTGTAATCTGTGGACTATCAGAGTGTTGAAGAAACACAGAAATTGCATCGGGATTGAATACAACAGTCACCATGCGCACTTCCTCCATGGGAGTAATGTCTCAAACTGTCTACGCTTGGATCGTTTCCAGGAAGACCAGTAGTAGTTTCTGATGCACATCTGGAGGCATTCTGTAATCTATGGAGTATCAGAGTGTTGATGAAACACAGATATTGCATCGGGATTGAATACAACAGTCACCATGCTCACCTTCCTCCAAGGGTGTAATGTCTCAAACAACTTACGCTTTGATCGTTCCCTGGAAGACCAGTAGTAGTGTCCGATGCACATCGGGAGGCGTTCGGTAATCTGTGGAGTATCAGAGTGTTGATGAAACACAGAAATTGCATCGGGATTGAATACAACAGTCACCATGCGCACTTTCCTCCATGTTAGTAATGTCTTAAACAGTCTACGCTTTGATCGTTCCCTGGAAGACCAGTCGTAGTTTCCAATGCACATCTGGAGGCATTCTGTAATCTTTGGACTATCAGAGTGTTGATGAAACAAAGAAATTGCATCAGGATTGAATACAACAGTCACCATGTGCACTTTCCTCCATGGCAGTAATGTCTGAAACAGTCCACCCTCTGATCGTTCCCTGGAAGACCAGTAGTAGTTTCCGATGCACATCTGGTGGCATTCTGTAATCTGTGGACTATCAGAGTGTTGATGAAACACAGAAATTGCATCGGAATTGAATACAACAGTCACCATGCGCACTTTCCTCAGCGGGAGGTATGTCTCGATCAGTTTACGCTTTGATCGTTACCTGGAAGACAATTAGTAGTTTTCGATGCACTTGTGGTGGCATTCTGTAATCTGTGGACTATCACAGTGTTGATGAAACACAGAAATTGCATCGGGATTGAATACAACACTCACCATGCGCACTTTCCTCCATGGGAGTAATATCTCAAACAGTCTACGTTTGATCGTTCATTGGAAGACCTGTAGTAGCTTCCGATGCACATCTGGTGGCATTCTGTAATCTGTGGACTTTCAGAGTGTTGATGAAACACAGATATTGCATAGGGATTGAATACCATAGTCACCATGCGCACTTTCTTCCACAGGAGTAATGTCTCAAACAGTCTACGTTTTATCGTTCCCTGGAAGACCAGTGGTAGTTTCCAATGCACATCTGGAGGCATTCTGTAATCTGTGGTCTATCAGAGTGTTGATGAAACACAGAAATTGCATCAGGAATCAATACAACAGTCACCATGCGCACTCTCCTCCATAGGAGTAATGTCTCAAACAGTCTACGCTTTGATCGTTCCCTGGAAGACCAGTAGTAGTTTCTGATGCACATCTGGTGGCATTCTGTAATCTGTGGACTATCAGAGTGTTGATGAAACACAGAAATTACATCGGGATTTAATGAAACATTCACCTTGCGCACTTTCCTCCATGGGAGGTATGTCTCAAAGAGTCTACGCTTTGATCGTTACCTGGAAGACCAGTAGTAGTTTCAGATGCACATCTGGTGGCATTCTGTAATCTGTGGACTATCAGAGTGTTGATGAAACACGGAAATTGCATCGGGATTGAATAAAACAGTCACCATGCGCACTTCCGTCCATGGGAGTAATGTCTCAAACTGTCTACGCTTGGATCGTTTCCAGGAAGTCCAGTAGTAGTTTCTGATGCACATCTGGAGGAATTCTGTAATCTGTGGAGCATCAGAGTGTTGATGAAACACAGAAATTGCATCGGGATTGGATACAACAGTCACCATGCTCACCTTCCTCCAAGGGTGTAATGTCTCAAACAGTTTAGGCTTTGATCGTTCCCTGGAAGACCAGTAGTAGTTTGCGATGCACATCTGGAGGAATTCTGTAATCTGTGGACTATCCGAGTGTTGATGAAACACAGAAATTGCTTCGGGATTGAAAACAACAGTCACCATGCGCACTTTCCTCCATATTAGTAATGTCTCAAACAGTCTACGTTTTGATCGTTCCCTGGAAGACCAGTGGTAGATTCCGATGCACATCTGGTGGCATTCTGTAATCTGTGGACTATCAGAGTGTTGATGAAACACAGAAATTGCTTTGGGATTGAATACAACAGTCACCATGCACACTTTCCTCCATAGGAGTAATGTCTGAAACATTCCACCCTTTGATCGTTCCCTGGAAGACAAGTAGTAGTTTCTGATGCACATCTGGTGGCATTCTGTAATCTGTGGACTATCAGAGTGTTGATGAAACACAGAAATTGCGTCGGGATTGAATGAAACATTCACCTTGCGCACTTTCCTCCATGGGAGGTATGTCTCAAAGAGTCTACGCTTCGATCGTTACCTGGAAGACCAGTAGCAGATTCACATGCACATCTGGTGGCATTCTGTAATCTGTGGACTATCAGAGTGTTGATGAAACACAGAAATTGCATCGGGATTGAATACAACAGTCACCATGGGCACTTTCCTCCATGGGAGTAATGTCTCAAACAGTCTACGCTTTGATCGTTCCCTGGAAGACCAGAAGTAGTTTCCGATGCACATCTGGAGGATTTCTGTAATCTGTGGAGTATCAGAGTGTTGATGAAACACAGATATTGCAACGGGATTGAATACAACAGTCACCATGCGCACCTTCCTCCAAGGGAGTAATGTCTCAAAGAGTTAACGCTTTGATCGTTCCCTGGAAGACCAGTAGTAGTTTCCGATGCACATCTGGAGGCATTCTGTAATCTGTGGACTATCAGAGTGTTGATGAAACACAGAAATTGCATCGGGATTGAATACAACAGTCACCATGCGCACTTCCCTCCATGTTAGTAATGTCTCAAACAGTCTACGCTTTGATCGTTCCTTGGAAGACCAGTAGTAGTTTCCGATGCACATCTGGAGGCATTCTGTAATCTGTGGACCCTCAAAGTGTTGATGAAACACAGAAATTGCATCGGCATTGAATACAACAGTCACCATGCGCACCTTCCTCCATGTTAGTAATGTATCAAACAGTCTACGCTTTGATCGTTCCCTGGAAGACCAGTGGTAGTTTCCAATGCACATCTGGAGGCATTCTGTAATCTGTGGCCTATCAGAGTCTTGATGAAACACAGAAATTGCATCGGGATGAAATACAACAGTCACCATGCGCACTCTCCTCCATAGGAGTAATGTCACAAACAGTCTACGCTTTGATCTTTCCCTGGAGGAACAGTAGTAGTTCCCGATGCACATCTGGAGGCATTTTGAAATCTGTGGACTATCTGAGTATTGATGAAACACAGAAATTGCATCGGGATTGAATTCAACAGTCACCATACGCACTTTCCTCCATGGGAGTAATGTCTCAAACAGTCTACGCTTTGATCGTTCCCTGGAAGACCAGTGGTAGTTTCCGATTCACATCTGGAGGCATTCTGTAATCTGTGGACAATCAGAGTGTTGATGAAACACAAAAATTGCATCGGGATTGAATACAACAGTCACCATGGGCACTTTCCTCCATGGGAGTTATGTCTCAAACAGTCTACGCTTTGATCGTTCCCTGGAAGACCAGAAGTAGTTTCCGATGCACATCTGGAGGATTTCTGTAATTTGTGGAGTATCAGAGTGTTGATGAAACACAGAAATTGCAACGGGATTGAATACAACAGTCACCATGCGCACCTTCCTCCAAGGGAGTAATGTCTCAAAGAGTTAACGCTTTGATCGTTCCCTGGAAGACCAGTAGTAGTTTCCGATGCACATCTGGAGGCATTCTGTAATCTGTGGACTATCAGAATGTTGATAAAACACAGAAATTGCATCGGGATTGAATACAACAGTCACCATGCGCACTTCCCTCCATGTTAGTAATGTCTCAAACAGTCTACGCTTGGATCGTTCCTTGGAAGACCAGTAGTAGTTTCCGATGCACATCTGGAGGCATTCTGTAATCTGTGGACCTTCAAAGTGTTGATGAAACACAGAAATTGCATCGGCATTGAATACAACAGTCACCATGCACACTTTCCTCCATGATAGTAATGTCTCAAACAGTCTACGCTCTGATCGTTCCCTGGAAGACCAGTGGTAGTTTCCAATGCACATCTGGAGGCATTCTGTAATCTGTGGCCTATCAGAGTGTTGATGAAACACAGAAATTGCATCGGGATTAAATACAACAGTCACCATGCGCACTCTCCTCCATAGGAGTAATGTCACAAACAGTCTACGCTTTGATCTTTCCCTGGAGGACCAGTAGTAGTTCCCGATGCACATCTGGACTCATTTTGAAATCTGTGGACTATCTGAGTATGATGAAACACAGAAATTGCATCGGGATTGAATTCAACAGTCACCATACGCACTTTCCTCCATGGGAGTAATGTCTCAAACAGTCTACGCTTTGATCATTCCCTGGAAGACCAGTGGTAGTTTCCGATTCACATCTGGAGGCATTCTGTAATCTGTGGACTATCAGAGTGTTGATGAAACACAGAAATTGCATCGGGATTGAATACAACAGTCACCATGATCACTTCCCTCCATGGGAGTAATGTCTCAAACTGTCTACGCTTGGATCGTTTCCAGGAAGACCAGTAGTGGTTTCTGATGCACATCTGGAGGCATTCTGTAATCTGTGGAGTATCAGAGTGTTGATGAAACACAGAAATTGCATCGGGATTGAATACAACAGTCACCATGCGCACTTTCCTCCACAGGAGTAATATCTCAAACAGTCTACGTTTGATCGTTCATTGGAAGACCTGTAGTAGCTTCCGATGAACATCTGGTGGCATTCTGTAATCTGTGGACTTTCAGAGTGTTGATGAAACACAGATATTGCATAGGGATTGAATACCATAGTCACCATGCGCACTTTCCTCCACAGGAGTAATGTCTCAAACAGTCTACGATTTTATCGTTCCCTGGAAGACCAGTGGTAGTTTCCAATGCACATCTGGAGGCATTCTGTAAACTGTGGCCTATCAGAGTGTTGATGAAACACAGAAATTGCATCAGGAATTAATACAACAGTCACCATGCGCACTCTCCTCCATAGGAGTAATGTCTCAAACTGTCTACGCTTTGATCGTTCCCTTTAGGAGCAGTAGTAGTTCCCGATGCACATCTGGAGGCATTCTGAAATCTGTGGACTATCTGAGTGTTGATGAAACTCAGAAATTGCATCGGGATTGAATTCAACAGTCACCATGCGCACTTTCCTCCATGGGAATAATGTATCAAACAGTCTACGCTTTGATCGTTCCCTGGAAGACCTGTGGTAGTTTCCGATGCACATCTGGAAGCATTCTGTAATCAGTGGACTATCAGAATGTTGATGAAACACAGAAATTGCATCGGGATTGAATACAACAGTCACCATGCGCACTTCCGTCAATGGGAGTAATGTCTCAAACTGTCTACGCTTGGATCGTTTCCAGGAAGACCAGTAGTAGTTTCTGATGCACATCTGGAGGAATTCTGTAATCTGTGGAGCATCAGAGTGTTGATGAAACACAGAAATTGCATCAGGATTGAATACAACAGTCACCATGCTCACCTTCTCCAAGGGTGTAATGTCTCAAACAGTTTACGCTTTGATCGTTCCCTGGAAGACCAGTAGTAGTTTGCGATGCACATCTGGAGGAATTCTGTAATCTGTGGACTATCCGAGTGTTGATGAAACACAGAAATTGCATCGGGATTGAATACAACAGTCACCATGCGCACTTTCCTCCATGTTAGTAATGTCTCAAACAGTCTACGTTTTGATCGTTCCCTGGAAGACCAGTGGTAGATTCCGATGCACATCTGGTGGCATTCTGTAATCTGTGGACTATCAGAGTGTTTATGATACACAGAAATTGCATCGGGATTGAATACAACAGTCACCATGCACACTTTCCTCCATAGGAGTAATGTCTGAAACATTCCACCCTTTGATCGTTCCCTGGAAGACCAGTAGTAGTTTCTGATGCACATCTGGTGGCATTCTGTAATCTGTGGACTATCAGAGTGTTGATGAAACACAGAAATTGCATCGGGATTGAATACAACAGTCACCATGCGCACTTCCCTCCATGTTAGTAATGTCTCAAACAGTCTACGCTTTGATCGTTCCTTGGAAGACCAGTAGTAGTTTCCGATGCACATCTGGAGGCATTCTGTAATCTGTTGGCCTTCAAAGTGTTGATGAAACACAGAAATTGCATCGGCATTGAATACAACAGTCACCATGCGCACTTTCCTCCATGTTAGTAATGTCTCAAACAGTCTACGCTTTGATCGTTCCCTGGAAGTCCAGTGGTAGTTTCCAATGCACATCTGGAGGCAATCTGTGATCTGTGGCCTATCAGAGTGATGATGAAACACAGAAATTGCATCGGGATTAAATACAACAGTCACCATGCGCACTCACCTCCATAGGAGTAATGTCACAAACAGTCTACGCTTTGATCTTTCCCTGGAGGTCCAGTATTAGTTCCCGATACACATCTGGAGGCATTTTGAAATCTGTGGACTATCTGAGTATTGATGAAACACAGAAATTGCATCGGGATTGAATTCAACAGTCACCATACGCACTTTCCTCCATGGGAGTAATGTCTCAAACAGTCTACGCTTTGATCGTTCCCTGGAAGACCAGTGGTAGTTTCCGATTCACATCTGGAGGCATTCTGTAATCTGTGGACTATCAGAGTGTTGATGAAACACAGAAATTGCATCGGGATTGAATACAACAGTCACCATGCGCACTTCCCTCCATGGGAGTAATGTCTCAAACTGTCTACGCTTGGATCGTTTCCAGGAAGACCAGTAGTAGTTTCTGATGCACATCTGGAGGCATTCTGTAATCTGTGGAGTATCAGAGTGTTGATGAAACACAGAAATTGCATTGAGATTGAATACAACAGTCACCATGCTCACCTTCCTCCAAGGGTGTAATGTCTCAAACAACTCACGCTTTGATCGTTCCCTGGAAGACCAGTAGTAGTTTCCGATGCACATCGGGAGGCGTTCTGTAATCTGTGGAGTATCAGAGTGTTGATGAAACACAGAAATTGCATCGGGATTGAATACAACAGTCACCATGCGCACTTCCTCCATGTTAGTAATGTCTGAAACAGTCTACGCTTTGATCGTTCCCTGGAAGACCAGTAGTAGTTTCAGATGCACATCTGGTGGCATTCTGTAATCTGTGGACTATCAGAGTGTTGATGAAACACAGATATTGCAACGGGATTGAATACAACTGTCACCTTGCGCACCTTCCTCCAAGGGAGTAATGTCTCAAAGAGTTAACGCTTTGATCGTTCCCTGGAACACCAGTAGTAGTTTCCGATGCACATCTGGAGGCATTCTGTAATCTGTGGACTATCAGAGTGTTGATGAAACACAGAAATTGCATCGGGATTGAATACAACAGTCACCATGCGCACTTCCCTCCAAGGGAGTAATGTCTCAAACAGTTTACGCTTTGATCGTTCCTTGGAAGACCAGTAGTAGTTTCCGATGCACATCTGGAGGCATTCTGTAATCTGTTGGCCTTCAAAGTGTTGATGAAACACAGAAATTGCATCGGCATTGAATACAACAGTCACCATGCGCACTTTCCTCCATGGGAGTAATGTCTCAAATAGTCTACGTTTTGATCGTTATCTAAAACACCAGTAGTAGTTTCCGATGCACATCTGGATGCATTCTGTAATATGTAGACCTTCAAAGTGTTGATGAAACACAGAAATCGCATCTGGATTCAATACAACAGTCACCATGCGCACCTTCCTCCAAGAGAGTAATATCTCAATGAGCTTACGATTTGATCGTTCCCTGGAAGACCAGTAGTAGTTTCTGATGCACATCTGGAGGCATTCTGTAATCTGTGGACTATCAGAGTGTTGATGAAGCTCAGAAATTGCATCGGGATTAAATACAACAGTCACCATGCGCTCTTTCCTCCATGTTAGTAATGTCTCAAACAGTCTACGCTTTGATCGGCCCTGGAAGACCAGTGGTAGTATCCAATGCACATCAGGAGGCATACTGTAATCTGTGGACTATCAGAGTGTTGTTGAAACACAGAAATTGAATCGGGATTGAATACAACAGTCACCATGCACACTTTCCTCCATGCGAGTAATGTCTGAAACATTCCACCCTTTGATCGTTCCCTGGAAGACCAGTAGTAGTTTCCGATGCACATCTGGTGGCATTCTGTAATCTGTGGACTATCAGAGTGTTGATGAAACACAGAAATTGCATCGGGATTGAATAAAACAGTCACCGTGCGCACTTTCCTCCACGGGAGGTATGTCTCAAAGAGTCTACTCTTTGATCGTTACCTGGAAGACCAGTAGTAGTTTCCGGTGCACATCTGGTGGCATTCTGTAATCTGTGGACTATCAGAGTGTTGATGAACACAGGATTTGCATAGGGATTGAATACAACAGTCACCATGCGCACTTTCCTCCATGGGAGTAATGTCTCAAACAGTCTACGCTTTGATCGTTCCCTGGAAGACCAGTAGTAGTTTCCGATTCACATCTGGTGGCATTCCGTAATCTGTGGACTATCAGAGTGTTGATGAAACACAGAAATTGCATAGGGATTGAATAGAACAGTCACCATTCACAATTTCCTCCACAGGATCAATGTCTCAAACAGTCTACGCTTTGATCGTTCCCTGGAAGACCAGTAGTAGTTTCCGATGCACATCTGGAGGCATTCTGTAATCTGTGGACTATCAGAGTGTTGATGAAACACAGAAATTGCATCGGGATTGAATAAAACAGTCACCATGCACACTTTCCTCCATGGGGGTAATGTCTGAAACATTCCACCCTCTGATCGTTCCCTGGAAGACCAGCAGTAGTTTCCGATGCACATCTGGTGGCATTCTGTAATCTGTGGACTATCGGAGTGTTGATGAAACACAGAAATTGCATCGGGATTGAATGAAACAGTCACCTTGCGCACTTTCCTCCATGGGAGGTATGTCTCAAAGAGTCTACGGTTTGATCGTTACCTGGAAGACCAGTAGTAGTTTCAGATGCACATCTGGTGGCATTCTGTAATCTGTGGACTATCAGAGTGTTAATGAAACACAGAAATTGCATCGGGATTGAATACAACAGTCACCATGCGCACCTTCCTCCAAGCGAGTAATGTCTCAAAGAGTCTACGGTTTGATCGTTCCCTGGAAGACCAGTAGTAGTTTCCGATGCGCATCTGGAGGATTTCTGTAATCTGTGGAGTATCAAAGTGTTGATGAAACACAGAAATTGCAACGGGATTGAATAAAACAGTCAGCATGCGCACCTTCCTCCAAGGGAGTAATGTCTCAAAGAGTTTACGCTTTGATCGTTCCCTTGAAGACCAGTAGTAATTTTCGATGCACATCTGGAGGCATTCTGTAACCTGTGGACCTTCAAAGTGTTGATGAAACACAGAAATTGCATCGGCATTGAATACAACAGTCATCATGCGCACTTTCCTCCATGTTAGTAATGTCTCAAACAGTCTACGCTTTGATCGTTACCTGGAAGACCAGTGGTAGTTTCCAAATCACATCTGGAGGCATTCTGTAATCTGTGGCCTATCAGAGTGTTGATGAAACACAGATATTACATCGGGATTGAATAAAACAGTCACCATGCGCACTTTCCTCCACGGGAGGTATGTGTCAAAGAGTCTACGCTTTGATCGTTACCTGGAAGACCAATAGTAGTTTCAGATGCACATCTGGTGGCATTCTGTAATCTGTGGACTATCAGAGTGTTGATGAAACACAGAAATTGCATCGGGATTGAATAAAACAGTCACCGTGTGCTCTTTCCTCCACGGGAGGTATGTCTCAAAGAGTCTACGCTTTGATCGTTACCTGGAAGACCAGTAGTAGTTTCCGATGCACATCTGGTGGCATTCTGTAATCTGTGGACTATCAGAGTGTTGATGAAACACAGAAATTGGATAGGGATTGAATAGAACAGTCCCCATTCACACTTTCCTCCACAGGATCAATGTCTCAAACAGTCTACGCTTTGATCGTACCCTGGAAGACCAGTAGTAGTTTCCGATGCACATCTGGAGGCATTCTGTAATCTGTGGACCTTCAAAGTGTTAATGAAACACAGAAATTGCATCGGGATTGAATACTACAGTCACCATGCGCACTTTTCTACATGTTAGTAATGTCTCAAACAGTCTACGCTTTGATCGTTCCCTGGAAGACCAGTGGTAGTTTCCAATGCACATCTGGAGGCATTCTGTAATCTGTGGACTATCAGAGTGTTGATGAAACACAGAGATTGCATCGGGATTGAATACAACAGTCACCATGCGCACTTTCCTCCACGGGAGTAATGTCTCAAACATTCTACCCTTTGATCGTTCCCTGGAAGACCAGTAGTAGCTTCCGATGCACATCTGGAGGCATTCTGAAATCTGTGGACTATCAGAGTGTTGATGAAACACAGAAATTGCATCGGGATTGAATTCAACAGTCACCATGCGCACTTTCCTCCATGGGAGTAATGTCTCAAACAGTCTACGCATTAATCGTTCCCTGGAAGACCAGTGGTAGTTTCCGATGCACATCTGGAGGCATTCTGTAATCTGTGGACTATCAGAGTGTTGATGAAACACAGAAATTGCATCGGGATTGATACAACAGTCACCATGCGCACTTTCCACAATGTTAGTAATGTCTCAAACAGTCTACGTTTTGATCGTTCCCTGGAAGACCAGTGGTAGTTTCCAATGCACATCTGGAGGCATTCTGTAATCTGTGGACTATCAGAGTGTTGATGAAACACAGAAATTACATTGGGATTGAATAAAACAGTCACCATGCGCACTTTCCTCCAAGGGAGGTATGTCTCATACAGTCTACGATTTGATCGTTACCTGGAAGACCAGTAGTAGTTTCAGATGCACATCTGGTGGCATTCTGTAATCTGTGGACTATCAGAGTGTTGATGAAACACAGAAATATCATCGGGATTGAATACAACAGTCACCATGCGCACTTTCCTCCATGTTAGTAATGTCTCAAACAGTCTACGCTTTGATCGTTCCTTGGAAGACCAGTGGTAGTTTCCGATGCACATCTGGAGGCATTCTGTAATCTGTGGACCTTCAAAGTGTTGATGAAACACAGAAATAGCATCGGCATTGAATACAACAGTCACCATGCGCACTTTCCTCCATGTTAGTAATGTCTCAAACAGTCTACGCTTTGATCGTTCATTGGAAGACCAGTGGTAGTTTCCAATGCACATCTGGAGGCATACTGTAATCTGTGGCCTATCAGAATGTTGATGAAACACAGAAATTGCATCGGGATTAAATACAACAGTCACCATGCGCACTCTCCTCCATAGGAGTAATGTCTCAAACAGTCTACGCTTTGATCGTTCCCTGGAGGACCAGTAGTAGTTCCCGATGCACATCTGGAGGCATTCTGAAATCTGTGGACTATCTGAGTGTTGATGAAACACAGAAATTGCATCGGGATTGAATTCAACAGTCACAATGCGCCCTTTCCTCCATGGGAGGTACGTCTCAAACAGTCTACGCTTTGATCGTTCCCTGGAAGACCAGTGGTAGTTTCCGATGCACATCTGGAGGCATTCTGTAATCTGTGGACTATCAGAGTGTAGATGAAACACAGAAATTGCATCGGGATTGAATACAACAGTCACCATACGCACTTCCCCCCATGGGAGTAATGTCTCAAACTGTCTACGCTTGGATCGTTTCCAGGAAGACCAGTTGTAGTTTCTGATGCACATCTGGGGGCATTCTGTAATCTGTGGAGTATCAGAGTGTTGATGAAACACAGAAATTGCATCAGGATTGAATACAACGGTCAGCATGCTCACCTTCCTCCAAGGGTGTAATGTCTCAAACAGTTTACGCTTTGATCGTTCCCTGGAAGACCAGTAGTAGTTTGCGATGCACATCTGGAGGCATTCTGTAATCTTTGGACTATCAGAGTGTTGATGAAACACAGAAATTGCATCGGGATTGAATACAACAGTCACCATGCGCACCTCCCCCCATGGGAGTAATGTCTCAAACTGTCTACGCTTGGATCGTTTCCAGGAAGACCAGTAGTAGTTTCTGATGCACATGTGGGGGCATTCTGTAATCTGTGGAGTATCAGAGTGTTGATGAAACACAGAAATTGCATCGGGATTGAATACAACGGTCAGCATGCTCACCTTCCTCCAAGGGTGTAATGTCTCAAACAGTTTACGCTTTGATCGTTCCCTGGAAGACCAGTAGTAGTTTCCGATGCACATCTGGAGGCATTCTGTAATCTGTGGACTATCCGAGTGTTGATGAAACACAGAAATTGCATCGGGATTGAATACAACAGTCACCATGCGCACTTCCCTCAATGTTAGTAATGTCTCAAACAGTCTACGCTTTGATCGTTCCCTGGAAGACGGGTAGTAGTTTCCGATGCACATCTGGTGGCATTCTGTAATCGGTGGACTATCAGAGTGTTGATGAAACACAGAAATTGAATAGGGATTGAATAGAACAGTCATCATTCGCACTTTCCTCCACAGGATCAATATCTAAATCAGTCTGCGCTTTGTTCGTTCCCTGGAAGACCAGTAGTAGTTTCCGATGCACATCTTGTGGCGTTCTGTAATCTGTGAACTATCAGAGTGTTGATGAAACACAGAAAATGCATCGGGATTGAATACAACACTCACCATGCGAAGTTTCCTCCGCTTGAGTGATGACTCAAAGAGTCTACGCTTTGATCGTTCCTTGGAAGACCAGTAGTAGTTTCCGATTCACATCTGGAGGCATTCTGTAATCTGTGGAGTATCAGAGTGTTGATGAAACACAGAAATTGCATCAGGATTGAATACAACGGTCAGCATGCTCACCTTATTCCAAGGGTGTAATGTCTCAAACAGTTTACGCTTTGATCGTTCCCTGGAAGACCAGTAGTAGTTCCCGATGCACATCTGGAGGCATTCTGTAATCTGTGGACCTTCAAAGTGTTGATGAAACACAGAAATAGCATCGGCATTGAATACAACAGTCACCATGCGCACTTTCCTCCATGTTAGTAATGTCTCAAACAGTCTACGCTTTGATCGTTCCTTGGAAGACCAGTGGTAGTTTCCGATGCACATCTGGAGGCATTCTGTAATCTGTGGACCTTCAAAGTGTTGATGAAACACAGAAATAGCATCGGCATTGAATACAACAGTCACCATGCGCACTTTCCTCCATGTTAGTAATGTCTCAAACAGTCTACGTTTTGATCGTTCATTGGAAGACCAGTAGTAGTTTCAGATGCACATCTGGTGGCATTGTGTAAATTGTGGACTATCAGAGTGTTGATGAAACACAGAAATTGCATCGGGATTGAATACAACAGTGACCATGCGCACTTTCCTCCATGGGAGTAATGTCTCAAACATTCGACGCTTTGATCGTTCC